>NC_140941.1:111827675-113265175 GCF_014529385.1 Adiantum capillus-veneris
AAGAGCTGTTTTCAGAGGAGTTATTTGAACCCTTTGGATGGGAGCAAATACGACGACTCTAGGTGTCTGCATAAACAAGGCAACCATCATCACGACCTTTTGTGACAAGGATGGTTACGACATAATACCTTTCTAGATGGTGAATGCTATCTTGGAATCAAAAGAGGAAACTAGAACAATAGAAACTAATGAAACAATCGATTGTAAACGAATGGGTGGACAAAGTTTCTGTTTGAGATATTAGTGACAATGACGAGGATGAATTCCATGATTCCCGTAGCAATAACTTTGGGAACAAGGCTGAAGGTAAGCTCTCCCACTGGCTCGAAAAACAAAAAGTGTGCCAAAACAAGATGAGCCAATTTTCTACAAGTTTCCTTACCAAAAAATCAGGAGACAAGGTATATCAAATGAGATGAACGAAAAAATAGAAAAATAAATTCGAGAAGCCAATGCCAAGATTGTTACCATATACATGTGGTAGTGATGTGTGTGAACACACTAGGACTGCCGGGGCATTTTTTTCCTCTTTAGGAGGTTTTTTCCCCCGTGCATTGTATATACACCCATCACTCTAGGGCTATCTATCTTTCCATTGCACACTAAGTAATATACTCTCTATTGTGTGCCTTGAGCTTCCTTCGTCTTCTCCAAGCTGTGTGTGTTTCTCTGCAACCCTAATTCCAACAATTGGTATCAGAGCAGGTCACGTCCTCCCGGGCTTAGTCGCCAGCTGCTCCAGCACACGCCTGCTCACTTTCTCCGATTTCAGTGAGCTTTGGCAAGCGTTCGCAGGTCGACAAATATTTTGGGAGAGCTCAAAGAGCTTGGTCTGCTCAGAATTTTGATTTGGGCTCATTTCGGCCTCCGTTTCCACTACGGGCAGTACTGCACAGGTTATTTCGTCATTTTGTGCAGATTTTCTGTCAGTGCCGTTTTCTGCATAACAGGTGCCTTATAGTCTTCTACGGTTTGTGCTATATAGCACAAGTTGTTCCCGCTCCATTTCTCCTATTTTCGGGCAGTTTTCACATCAGGTGCAGCATTTACCATGGCTGACAACAACAACACAGATGTGTTCAAGATGTTTGCTGCTGAGGACAGGTTGGATGGGGACAACTACCCTATGTGGGCTTATATGATGCAACACGTTCTTGTGTCAAAAGGTGTCTGGAACATTGTGCAGGGCATTGATGTACGTCCTGGTTCTGAAGATGTAGGCGATATTGAGGATGTTGCAGGTCTTGCTGCAAGGATTGCAGCTGTTAGAGTTGTTTTGCCTACAGCAGAACAAGCTCGTTGGGATGTTAAGGATGCGCAGGCTCATGCATTGATTGCGTTGTCTGTGAAGCGCACCATTATTCCTCACATCCGTTCAGCAAAATCTGCAAAACAGGCTTGGGATATTCTAGCAGGTCTTTATGCAAGCCGCAATGAGGCTAAAATTGCTTTGCTGCGTAAAGAGCTAGAGTCGAAGATTATGCATGAGGAAGATGATATGGACACTTTCCTTGCTAGTGTCAAGGATATCAATGAGCAACTCATTTCTGCAGGTGAAGTCATTTCTGACAGTTCCCTTGTGCAGACTGTTCTTGATGCCTTACCAGATTCCTACCAGACTTTTGCTAGTACTTGGAGACTGATGACCCAAGGAAATCCTGAAGTTGTCAAGTTTGATGCATTATGCACATTGCTGTTGCAAGAGTCACTTTCTAGAAAAAACAGGACTAGGCAGCGTGCAGTTGAACAGGCTTTTATTGCTTCTCAAAGAAAGGGTGGTAACAGTAATGCAGCCACTTCTTATGGTTCTGCTGCGAGTGGCAAAAATTCTGTTCCTAATGCTTCTGCTGGCAGCACTTCGTCTGGCAATTCTGGTGATAAGGGCAAAAAGAAGATGCGTTGCCATTATTGTAAAGCCAATGATCACTTGATCAAGTCGTGTCCTAAGTTGAAGGCCAAAGAGGCTAAGAAGAAAGAGGGTGGTTCCACTGCAAATGCTGGTTCCACTACAAATGCAGCCATTGTTGAGTCTTCTGTGAAAGGAGATTGTGATGCTGATGTTGATGCAGAATGGGCTTTTAGCGCAGAGTGCACTTACAATCCTGCTGTCCATGATGCATGCTTGTCAGTTGCTGCAGATTCACATGTGTGGTATTTCGACAGTGGTGCTACAAAGCACATTACCTCACATCGTGAATTGTTTACCTCTCTCGAGTCTGTCCCTCATGGGAATTCAGTCACTTGTGCCAACAACGCCTCTTATCCAGTTCAGGGAGTTGGAAAGATTGTGCTCACTGCTGCTAATGGCAGTTCCTTCACACTTGTTGATGCACTTTATGTACCTGGGATCAAGAAGAATCTCTTGTCTGTATCCGCACTTGCTAGACTTGGACTTGTAGTCAAATTTGTGGATGACAGATGTACAGTTCATGATCTCAGTTTTGGTGATGAAATTGTTGCATCTGGGCTTTTGTGCCGTGGGCTGTATAAGCTCACTTTGTATGACAAGTGTGGACAAAATTTTGCAAATGCTGTTGCAGATTCAAGGGCTATTTCAGATGCAAAACTGTGGCATGCACGTTTTGGTCATCTGAATTTTGCCAGTTTGCTGCGTTTGCAGAAATCTGATATGGTTGCTTCTTTGCCGCCTCTTGAAGCACCTATCAAACATGTTTGTGAAGGCTGTATTCTGGGTAAAATGCAGCGTTCTAAGTTTCCAAAGGATGGTTCAGTTAGGGCCACATGCAGGTTGCAGCTTGTGCATAGTGACGTTTGTGGGCCCATGCAAACTCCGTCCTTGGGCAATTACCTGTACTTCGTGACTTTCATTGATGATTACTCCAGGCATGCGTGGGTATTTCCGCTTAAAGCGAAGTCCGAAGTTTTTATGTGCTTCAAACAATTTTTGGCTATGGCTGAAAATGTCTCAAAATGTACTATGGGCACCCTCCGTTCCGATCGAGGGGGGGAGTATATGTCTCATGAATTTAATGCATTTCTGGCTAGTCGTGGGATAAAACACCAATGTACAGTGCCTTATACACCTCAGCAAAATGGTGTTGCTGAGAGGAAAAACAGGTCACTAACGGAAATGGCACGATGTATGGTCAAAAGTCAAGCTTTGCCGCATTCTTTTTGGCTTGAGGCCATCATGTGTGCCACTTATGTACTTAACAGGTGTCCTACGAAAGCTTTGCAGTCTATTACTCCATATGAAGCATGGCATGATAGAAAACCTTCTATTGAGCACATGCGTGTTTTTGGTTGTTTGGCATATGCTTTGGTGCCACAAGTGCAGCGCAAAAAATTGGATGATAAGGCTGTCAAATGTATTTTTGTTGGTTATAGTGTTGAAAGCAAAGGTTACAGGTTGTATCATCCGCAAACAAAACGTATTCTGGTTTCACGGGATGTAGTGTTTGTGGAAGATTCTGTTCAACCCTTGCTGTCATGTACTAGAGACATTAATGTAAGCTCACAGGACATTTATGACACTTTGTTGCCTCTTTTCAGTGGTGGAAATACGAATGTAAGTTCCAATGAGGCAAATGTACAGCCTATGGGGGTTTCTGAAAATGTTTTAGAACAGCCTATTACTGATGCAGATGTACATGATGTACTTGATGAGGAAAGGGCTGAAAATGAGCAGGCTAGAGGTATGCCAAAATGGCTGGTGCACACTTTGCGTGATAGTAAATTGGATGCACCTTTATCTAGTCGTACTCGTTCAGGCTCTCGCCATGCATCTTATGCATCAGATTGTTATGCTTTGGCTGTGTCTAGTTTACATGATGTTGAGGAGCCTCTGTCCTTTGATGAAGCACAGAATTCAGAAAATTGGATTGCTGCCATGAAATCAGAATATGATGCACTTATAGAGAATGACACATGGACTTTATGTGATTTGCCTCCTGGCAAAAAGGCCATTGGTACGAAGTGGGTTTACAAGTTGAAACGCAAGCCGGATGGTGAGATCGATCACAATAAGGCTCGACTTGTTGCAAAGGGTTATGCACAACAAAAAGGCATAGATTATGAAGAGACTTTTGCTCCCACTTGTCGTATGACTACTGTGCGTTTTCTATGTGCATTGGCAGCTCATTTTGGTTGGGATGTACATCAATCAGACATTGTTACTGCTTTCTTGAATGGTGACATATTTGAGGAAGTTTATGTAACGCAGCCTCGCGGTTTTGTCATAAAAGGACAAGAGGACAAAGTGTGCAAATGTAAGAAGGCTTTGTATGGGTTGAAGCAATCTCCTCGTGCTTGGTATGAGAAAGCTGACACTCATTTGGTTAAACGAGGCTTTCGTAACAGTCCAACAGAAAGCACATTGTATGTAAAGCGTAAGGATGATGTATTTCTCATTGTGGTTCTTTATGTTGATGATTTGCTGATCACTGGACCAAATGAGAGACATATTGCTGAATTTAAGGCTGATTTGAATGCTACTTTCAAGATGAAAGATTTGGGGCTGTTACATCATTACTTGGGTATACAGTTTAAGCAGTGTGATGGTGGTATTGCCTTGTGTCAGAAAAGTTACATAGAGACATTGCTATGTAAGTTTGAACTTGAGGATTGCAAACCTATTGCCACTCCCATGGAAACAGGTTTGAAGTTGAGTCTACATGATGCTGGCGATCCTGCTGATGTCACTCTTTACCAAACTGCTGTTGGCTGCCTCATTTATGTATGCAACACGAGGCCAGATATTCAGTTTGCAGTCTCGCAGGTCAGCAGATTTATGCATAGCCCAGGGTCTAAGCATTGGCAGGCTGTCAAGAGGATTTTCCGCTACCTTAGTGGCACTTTACATCTTGGCTTGTTTTATCCCAAGGGGGGATCATTGCCGCCAGACTTACATGCTTTTTCGGACTCAGATTGGGCTAGTTGTTTTGACACGCGAGTGTCCACAAGTGGTTTTTGTTTCATGCTTGGCAGTTCATGTATATCATGGTTGAGCAAGAAGCAACCTACTGTGGCCACTTCGAGTTGTGAGGCTGAGTACAGGGCAGTCTTCACAGCTACGGTTGAGTGTGTATGGCTCAGACGCCTTATGGCTGACTTGGGTGTTGGACAGGACACTGCCAACACTATCTACACTGACAGTCAGAGCGCATTGGCAGTTGCGAGGAACCCAGTTTTTCATGCTCGCACAAAGCACATTGAGGTGCATTACCACTATGTCAGGGAGAGGCTCTCAGTAGGAGAGATCAGCTTGGCTTATGTGCCAACACAGGACAACCTTGCAGATCTTTTCACAAAGGCATTGTCTCGTGAGAAGCTTGAAGCTTTCCGCAAAGCTTTGGGCTTACTCCCCTTTGTGGACTGATCCTGTCCTCAGGGCATGGCACTTCCCTTTACTCATGTGCCAGCTCTCGTTCACCGCATCACTCCAGGGGGGATTTGTTACCATATACATGTGGTAGTGATGTGTGTGAACACACTAGGACCGCCGGGGCATTTTTTCCCTCTTTAGGAGGTTTTTTCCCCCGTGCATTGTATATACGCCCATCACTCTAGGGCTATCTATCTTTCCATTGCACACTAAGTAATATACTCTCTATTGTGTGCCTTGAGCTTCCTTCGTCTTCTCCAAGCTGTGTGTGTTTCTCTGCAACCCTAATTCCAACAAAGATTGATGACCAAAACGTAGTATCTCATGGTCGTGGGAGCAGATGATTGTGTCTGAGACAAAATCACTAGAAAACCATTGAAATTGACAACTTTCCGAGCAAATCCAAAGAAGCAAAGCAAAATAAAAACCAAGGACATAGCGAAAGAATCAACCAAAATTTCCAAAACTGACCGCAAACGTGAACACCAAAAGTTAAAATGGAAACTCAAAGAAATTTGGACGACTAGAATGGAAGTGAAGGGGACTCTAACTCCGAAAAGTTTGATGCACCCTCTCACTTCAAAACGTACACCATTCAATACCGACACATTGTGATTGAGCAACCAATGAGGAAACCAAAAGAATAAGGATCATTGTATGATGGGCTTGAAAATGCAAAGAGATTTGATCTTGCTGAACTAGGCAAAGAACCAAAACCAGCTTACATAGCCATGAATCTCACCAAAGAGGAAGAGCATCTTTTGATACCTACTCTCAAGCAATATAGAGATGTGTTTGCTTGGTCGTACAAGGATCTTAAGGTCATGGATATGAGTATATACCAACATAAGATTCCCCTTAAGAGTGATGCTATGCTGCACATACAATGTCCCTAAACATAAAATGAAACATTTGGGAAGAAAATTAAAGAGGAAATAGAAAACTTAAGGAAGCGGAGTTTATCTATGAGATAGAGCACACATATTTGGTGTCACCAATAGTGGTAGTATCCAAAAAGAATGGCAAATTGCGAGTGTGCCTAAAAGAATCCAAAGATTTTTTTCGTTGATCCTTGTGTGAACAACCTCGTGCCCAATAGTCACCTCCACATTCATAGCATAAAACTTCCGGCTGGGCAGCTGGTGGCACTCCCAATGGCTAACCTGTCCTAGGCACATATCCTCTAGGTTTGTAATTTTGATTTGCTATGAACATGAACCTATTTTCATCCATCGTGAATTGGTTTCTAGCTGTTTGAGCCATGTATGAAGGTTCTGTAGCTTTATCTGTGCTTGTAAAAAATGGACTATCCTCGGTAGCATATGCTACACACTCGGTTTCTCTCACATGCGTTTGTGACATCATTGGTAGATTCATGGGGGACTCAACCGGCTATGCATATCGAACTATGGCTCAATTGTCATGAGGCAAAGGAAGATGTTGGCCCAACATAGGTTGCGGTTTGTCTCCTCCTTGTGTTGGATTATTCGGTCCAATATGGTACCTCGAACGTGGTGGCAATTGTGGCACTGTCAAAGGTCCATATGGCCTTTCACGCACATGATTATATGATTGTAAATCACTCATTAGTATCATGATTGGTGTATTTCTACTTGATGGCACACCACTTCCATGCTCTTGGAGCATTGACTGCTTATGGTTGTTGTGGTCTCAGATTGGGATTCTGTCGGTATGTTTGGTTCATTCTTTGGATCACTTCTTCGACCACTTGATCCATGTTTATGTGAGTAAAGCAGAAGCACTACGTTTTGTAGCTGACTTGCTCGTTGTAGAAGAGGTACTACTAGTGTTCATGTCTACGTCCTCCATTACCTCTCCATAAGTCTTGCAATGGTTGACTAGATACAACTCTTATGTAGTGACTTGTTCGAATGTGGTGTATGCCTTCGAGTGGAAGTCCTTTTTGAGAGTTTTGTTTCTCAAGACCTCTATGAAGAGAAACGACAATTGATATTCTTGTGGTAACTCTTTCACTAGACATCTCTCAATGTATAGTTTGACGCGAAGCAAAGCTTCCTTCACCTTTTTGTTCTCCTTCTCTGTAAAATCATAGATTTGAGAAACCCTGTTGTGTTTGATCCCTCGTTTGGAGAATTCCTCGACAGGCTCTCACAAGAGTTGATTTGTGTTTAGGAAATCTCAACAAGTCAATGTTGTTCCTTCTAATGTCAAACCAAATACTTAGTACTGCATATGAAAATCTGCGACTTGTTTTGCTCTTAAGACTTGCTTAAATATGAAAACATGCGCTATAATATTTGGGTACACACTACACACCTCGCCACCTGAGAAGGTTGCGTTCTTTGCATTTTTTCTACCATTCTCATCATTCTAGGCTCTCTTACCATAACATCTCTTGTCTCATATCCACTGCTAGATGCTATAGAGGGAGTTCGGTCAGTTACCTTCTCCTCAGGTCTCACATCTCTTCAAGTCAATTCTAGTATCAAGCACCCTTGTGCTAAAAATCATGTTTAGAATATCACCACCTCAATGCGTGGACATAGGAACCCTTAAACTCAAAGATCTCATCGGTCTTGGCTCGACAAAATGTGGTCGACTAAAAGAATCTTCCACTCTGGTTCTCAGTGGGTCACTCTAATAGTTTCTGGCCTCATAGGGGGTAAACCAAGCCAGAGAGAGCTGATCTGGAAAGTTTCAAGCCAATTGGTGCAGGAACATGGATCGTGATCCATGACTCCCTGTTACATTTTGACCAGAAACTGATGTCATTGGGTCCAATGAGCTTCCAGATCATTGGATATACACTTTGGTGAAAAAATGACATAGAAAACTCATTCAAATCAAGAAATTGAGAAAAACCTTCAAAGTCCTTGAAAATTGACCAAATTTGGGGCTTTTTGACTTTTTGGAATTCAAATCCAAAAATAAGTGGAAATATAACCTCTACATGGTGCATGCATACAGGTGACTAAAGTTCATATTCAGAAGTGGTCAAACATGGATCACAATCCATGTCCCCCTTGATCATCTAAAGCTCTCACAACATTTGGGACAACTTTTATAAAGGGCACCATAACAAAAAAAACAAAAAAGTTAACCAAATCACCAACATACCAGCTGCAAGTCAAAAAAACCTTAAGGCAGATACAAAAATTTGTTTTTGATCGACAGAATTTTTTTCAAATTCAAAAAATAAGTTGTGGAGTGTGTTGCAAAGACTGCCAGTAATCACCAAGCCAAATTTGGGGTCCAAATCTGGTGGAACATGGATCGCGACCCATGACCCCCTCTTGATTTTTTGGACGGAGACTATACAGTCTTGTAGCAGAGACCAATACAAACAAACTGTCCAAAAGGAAGGGTATCAAAAAACTTGAAGAAGTGGATCAAACATGGCAAGATTCATTCAAGGCCAAAAACTGCCAAATAGACCTATTTTGGGTGATCTAACGAGATCCAAACCTAGGGCCCCCTATCACAGAGTGAGAGCCTAGATTCATACCAAAGCTAGCACCAATCCCTAGAAGCATAGTGGTCTTTTCAAATTTCAATTTGGATTTGATTTGTGTAAATTTTTAAGTAAATATAATTTTGTGTCGAAAGTGCAATCAAATTTTGATTCGAGCAGATTGTGACTAGCAGAGTGACTGTAGACTTATAGCCACCAAGAGCTTTCTGTACAAAACCAATTTGCTATTGATTGGGAGGTTGGATGCACCATAAAAGGCTTGCAAGCGTAATTTTCTTGACGTATTTGTGATTAGGCAAGTTATATTGGAATATAATTCCTATTGTTAGAGATTAGTCAAGTCATATTTTAACAGAAGGAAGTCTCAACCAAAAAACATTGCCAACCTTAGAGCCAATTCTAGAAGAAAGTCCTTCTGATACCTCATGAGAGAGATCCTATACCTATATGGTTGAGGGATCCAAAAGTATGAGTTTTAAGGTAGAAACCAAAATGGAAGTGGGACCATTGCAAACATCACCAGACACAAAACTTTTGCACCTACATTACGAGTTTGAAATGAATAGGGTGCTAAAATATATAAAGATGGTATGGATCATTACTGTGTGAAAATAGAAGAGAGACCTAGTGAGCTTAAGCTATGGGCACTATGAGCTTAAGCTCATAGTGCCCATAGACTATAGTGGCGATTGATACTTTGATGAGGAAGGACGTATGAGCTTAAGCTTATAGTGCCTATAGACTATAGTGGCGATCAATACTTTGATGAGGAAGGAAACATGTATTTAGTTGTGCACAATCCCTTTATTGTGGACAAGTGGGGATTGACAGGCACAAAGGAAAAGATTGACGTCGAGCCTGAGGAAAAGCCGCCGAAGCTGGGATAATCCTAGTGCAAAGCTTGGACGAGTGAATGTGGCTACTATAGTCAACACTGACAACATGCATGTAAGTTTGTATAAGTACAATAATATGGGGCAAATGCTCTATTACAGGTGTGATGAACCCAATGCAAGAGAGTTGGCAGAGCAGAAATGCTTGTATGTGTTCACATACAAAGTGGAGAGAGATACTGAGGTGATCATGCTAGACAACTATGGTTGGATATACTCCGCAATAAACCGCAAAGAGCTTTAGCAATATACGTGCTTCAAAGAGGGTTGTCTACATAAGAATTAGAATATCTACATGTAACCTCTCTTTTAAAAAATGTAACCTTTTCATATAATATCAATGACTCCATTTCTACCATTTGGTGCAAATATAAATTTAGTTCTTTAAATTGTGTTTTATTTGTAATTATAAATCTCAAGTTGTTTAATTTAAGTGTCGACCATGATTACGTAGTTCGGATGGACGGGGGTGACCGTTAGGAAAATTTTTGCCAAAACAGGGTCAAGATGGGACTTGAAGAAGGGTGCGAATGGCCCACGGCGTGCCACCTCCACCCGACTGGGCTGAGGAACCAAAAAAATCATGTCTACCATGGTGTGCATGGGGCCTTTTTGATCTATTATTTTAGAAATTACATCATGGATTTTTTGTCTTCCTGCAAATTACATCGTTGGTATTGAATGAATGGCGGACCTCATGCCAAGATTTTTCATAAAATCTTCAGGGTTTGTCACCCCTTAACCTAAGCTTAAGGCATAGTGGGATAGGTCTGACCCAAGGTGCTTGCCTACAAAGGCATACAAGGCGGCCTCTTGATCCACTAGTATACACTTATTCGCATTAAGGGTAAGGGAATATTAAGTAAGGATGGCACTCAATGCCTTGCACTTGAGTAGCTCTGCACATCCATGCTTTGAGATTCTATGTGAGCAACTCAAAGAATGGATAATTGTAGGTTGCTCAGGTAGCACCACAAGGAGCTACCCCTACTAAGAGGCACATTGGGAGAACCTTCAATTTGCACTAAAACTTATCCACGTGGTATGTAGCCTGCAAAACATTTGAAAGGATATTACAGCTAATTGTAAGAAAACGTAGAATGTTTACCTCAATATCCTCGTCCATTTCTTCAAGAGACTTTCTTGTAAGATAGATGCTAGAGCGATTATTTCTAGCCATTGGAATCAGTGGTTTGTGTGGGTGGAAAGTGCTTTTTAGAACAACTTTATAAAAGGAAGCACATGATTTTATTTGCATTAGGGTGCGTGCAAACGGTGCCTGCCACCGTTTGCACCAAATTTTTCTCATTTTCATTGGGGACATAGGAGAGTCTTGTCAAGAGACTTTGGTCTTCAAAGTCAATTTGTTATATACTTCCTTTCCACTTGGATCCTTCATGCACATAAATATAGCAAGCACGAAAGCGACTCCTCTTCTTTGGGTCCAAGGGTCTTATCAATTCTGTTGAGGAACAAAAATTAATGACACTCCATCACCTCTGCATGCAAAGTGAGTAATTAGAGGTCGGGAACTTCCCATACTTCATCTTGCTCTATCATCCAATCTTCCTCCTCGGTCGAGCTGGGCTCTTGGAAGAGGATGAGCAACATGGATGCTTCCATCTGCTCATCCACCTCTTTGAAATCTTCATTTGACTTCTCCACAATGGTTACAGGGGGTTTCTTGCTAGCCTTTTTTGTTGATTTTCCCTTGTCCATATCCTCAAGCACAAGTAAAGCCAGAACCATGTCCCAAGCTATGAATTGGGTGCCTATACACCCCATACCCAAGTCTATGAGGTTATTCATCCTCTCTCTTGTAGTTTTGCTCGATGAGCCCTTTGACAAACCTCAAAAGCCAAAAGCAAAATTTCTCGTCGACTGGATAGAGGTGTTTGAGGAAATCCACTGGCAACCACACCATGTCGAATCCCTTAAACACAATGCATGTTTGGCCATATGCCGCTCCTTTCCATATAATTGAGAAAGCTTTGGAAGGCCTCTGCATATAAGTTGGCACTCACTTGGTCATGTGCTCGATTTGCAAGGCCAACATTTTCCAGCGCTGCGAGAAGTGCATCACACGACGTTGCCATGGATTCGTTCGTGAGGAAGATGCCAAGAGAGCTCAGACCTAGAGGTTTATGAAAGTGAGAAATGAACTTAAATTTTTTTTTAAAAGTGACTTATATACACAAAGTCTTTCTTATAACCTTTAAAAAAGCATTTAAACAAAACAAAAAAACTTAAGTGAAAAAAATTTCACCCGATAGAACAATACAAAACACTAGTCAAAGGGTTATCATTCTCAATCAATCAAGTTGAATATTTTTGACTTGAAACCTTGTTAGAAAATAAAATGCTCAATAAATACCTGGAAATTAACAAATATGCAGAGAGTTGAGATACAAAACACTGTTGTTATTTATTAAGAGCAAATTTGCATCAATTATAAGCCTTTATAGTAATACATCATGGGTATGCAATGTCCTCACAAAGAAAGGCTTTTTCTTTTCTAGACCGAATAACTTTGTCATTGACAACAAAGAGTTACAACTTGGGTGATGTATATCTCAAATTGAGATACTCGTAAAGATGGCGAGGTGCCAGTCATTATTCACAGAGATGTCGTGCACCGTATCATCATGGACACATATTTGAAAGTCAACGATATCTTGAGGATAAATATTAGAGTTGAGTGCCTCTTATAATTCCATAGTTTGTTTCCACCTTCTGCAAGGGAGAAGACCATCGACAAGGTTTGATTTGCAATATTGTATCTGAACACCGACTTCTCCCTAATTACACATCACTTAATGTTATCTCCCTCGCTCTTGACCACCTTAGTCCAACGGAAAGGAAGACATCCATCGCGCCATCCCCTTTGTAAATCCACATTGTTGGTGTTCTGTGGACACTCTACAATCGAAAGATACACAGAGAGACATGAAGAGCGTAGTCACAGATACTATAATTAACAGACTAAGATAGGTCTCAATTAATATAATGCCACACACACTAAAGAATCCTTCCCTTAAACATGAAAGACAGAAGACCATCCATATCTACAATACATCAAAAAACTCGCAATAGTAATCAGGAGTGGTACAAACATGAAGATGATTCTCCTCCTCTTGATCTTTGTCTTTGTCTTCTTCCTCTGTAAGCTTGACTTTGCCTTGTTTTTTTTTAAAACGTTGTTTCTGTTAATAAGACATTTTGTTGGTGGATAACCTTTGATGCTGCATTTGCTAAAGAATTTATTGTTGTAGGAATCTTTAAACAAATGCCCTAATGTTTCACACTAATAGCACTTTTTGTTATTCATCCTAGTTGATGAAGATGTGTTCTTAGATGATGATGTGATAAAAGCCCCTCCATTGGCTTAGGTTTTCCTTGTTTGCTTCTTTCCTCTTTAATTAATGCATTGATCACATGTTTGCAAAGTGGATGTACGGTCCTTCTATTCTAGCATTGTGACAATATTGTCAAATTTTTTGGGAACGGCACTTAAGAGCACAATAACCTTATCTTCCTTAAAAGTTTGACACTTGATGTAAGTTAATTGAGTAATATACTTAGTAACCCATTTACAAGGCTTGAAATATCCATCCCTTGATTCATTGCTAGTTTATAAAGGTTCCTTTTAAGGCTTATCTTGCTCATTTTTTGATGGGCACCAAAATTTTCCTCTAAACTGGTCCACACTTCGATGACCGTGGTGCAATTATCACCGAAGTTCACATAATTATCGTGCAGTGAAGTGATAATTATGCCAAGAGACTATTTTGTCTTTGGCTCTAGTGAGTGTGCTTTCACCTGCTTGTGGATGGTTGAGTTGTCCATGGTTTGTTGACTACATGCCATCATTGTTTGTGCATAACATAATTTTTTTTTTTTCTGACACACCATAGGGCCCACAGGGGGAGGTGCTTAACATAATCTTGCATAACATAATCATTGTTTGTGCATAACATAATCTTGCAGCTTGGATTGTGGAAACCCTTGCCATTATATTTTTCAAATTTCTTTTCTTCCATAATGTTGGTAGAGGGGTCTAAACACTTGACACTGTGCCAAGGTTAACGTCTGCCTCTTTACAAGAGATTGTGTGAATGTGGGTACACAAATACGGGTGGCAATTTAAATTTCACCCTGAACAATTTGACAATCAGTCACAATTTCAAGCTCTAAAGAGTTTTATCTTTTACAAGCCTCAAAATCTCATCTTGAAATTTACATACTTTTGAAAAGGGACAAATGGAAGTGAAATATCAAAAAGCACAAAAACGGCACAAGGAGAATATGACAGGCACACACACACACACACACACACACACACACAGAGAGAGAGAGAGAGAGAGAGAGAGAGAGAGAGAGAGAGAGAGAGAGAGAGAGAGAGAGAGAGAGAGAGAGAGAGAAGTTGTCGTTCACTAAGTCGAGTAGCTGATTTGCAGCTTCTTCACAATCTGGGAGTGCAAGACAAATCGCCCTGGCCATGCAATTGCATGTACGAAGTTCGATCGGCATGAGCTTGAAGCTGGGAAGAGATGCTCCTTGAAACAACAAAAGTCATTCAATTTGAGGGCGATTATGATCTTGAGCTACAACGTGCACAAAGCATGGGAGAGTGGCTGTCCTAGTGTGGAAAGAGAATCCATAAGGGCTGATTGAAGCAAGTCAAAGCAGAGCGTGCTATTTTTCTCAATTATGTGAGGCAATTAGTGCTCTTAATTAGCTTTGTGTAATAAAAAAAACTTGTGCCAAGAGGGGGTTATTTGTGATGCTTATAGGGTTGCTACGCTAGCAGTGCTATCAATTGGCTCTAATACCATATTTTTAGGAATTGTGTGAGTGTGTGCACGTGCGCCTGCACGTACAAGGAGACTTAAAGTTGTAGGCAACCATATCTTGTATAGTTAGAGAGAGAGAGAGAGAGAGAGAGAGAGAGAGAGAGAGAGAGAGAGAGAGAGAGAGAGAGAGAGAGAGTACACAACTTTGAATAAATTGGACTATCAAAATGCAAGAAATAATACATTATCATATGATATGTACAATCTAGGCTTTATTTATTATAAAACTGGAGTAGATATCCGACTGAAATCTCTCCACGTAGCCATACTAAGCAGCTTACAATTCATATGACAAATATCAAATACAAAACTATACATCTTTAGAGGTGTTTCCCATAAACACTGGATGAAGGACATGCCTATTCCAATAGAGGCATGAACCATGTTACTGTTGCTTTGTGTGACCCATAGGTGCACTCCATGGCTGCATGCATACCCACCTCCATTCTCCTTTGAGTTGCTAATATCAATGCGTTGTATGGTGCAATCCATTCCAAACTATCCAGGTTTAGAGAGTGAATGGGAGATAGATTACTATAGCCATTTTGCTCAAGTGTGAGATAAGTATGGTTGGAAAAAAGTTGTCCCCTGAGGCAAGCTCAAAGGATAAACAACGAGCATAGAGTGATTTTCCAAGATCTACATGGATGGCTTCAAAGGTCCTTGTGAAGGGTTCTACCGGCTACCACTCTACAAAATCAAATGAAAAACAAACTGAAAGAATAAACAAATAATATATATCATGCACACATCGGAAGCAACCTATGAGGTTAAAGCAAAAAATAGACAATCCTAAGTTTCCATAGGGAAGGGAACATAGAGTTTGCAGGAAACCTTGGTTGACTTAATGTTGTCCTTAGCTTCAAGTTGAGAAGCTATGTGACAAATGTTGCACCTTTGCCATCCGCTTACCATCTTGTGTTTGCTTGAACTCCATGATTCGTCCCTTCCAGTGGTGTACGTTAGAAGCTATGCATCTCTTTGCCACCTTGTGTGCGCCTCTTGAACTTGGTTGCATCGTCATCCACATTTATCGTTTGTAGTCAATGATAACCCAACGCCCTTCCAGTGGTGTACTTTAGAAGCTATGCATCTCCTTGCCACCTTGTGTGCACCTCTTGAACTTGGTTGCATCGTCATCCACATTTATCGTTTGTAGTCAATGATAACCCAACGACCACAATCATTTTATACATTGATACAAGAAATTTAGTCAATAACACTCCTAGGTTCTCGAGCACATGGGCATGCCATGGAAGCAAGTAGCACCATCTACACTAAAAGATATACGACTAGTCCATGTACACTCATGTTCTTAGTTGCATGTAGAGAAGGCTTAAAAGATATACTAAAACAATCATTGTCACCGATATGAACCTCCACCTGCAAGTTGGCTCATTAGTAATATGGTAAACATAGCTATGAACAAATAGGAAATAGGACGCTTATTACCACACCCAAGTAAGCTTCATTGTCTTACCAAACGTTCTCCGATGCATAAGAAGAGATTAAATGTTCAAAAAGAAATTGTGCTTCAAAGGAATACCGTTTGAGAGCTAAATTGGGAAGGAGGAGCATAGAAGTTGTTGAGAAAAGTAAATTCACACAAGAGAAGCCTTAGGAGTAGGATATGGTTTAGATCTACAGCTTTAGAGAGAGGTATGAAATGAAGTTCACAGAGCAATGGAGAGCTTTTGGGAGGGAAAAGTGACACTGAAGAAGGAGATGCAACTTGTAAGGTGCAGTGGAGAGAGGATAGAGATGGTACAATAGAGATAGAGGGAGGGAATGACCAACACATTTTTTTGAGGGACCCCCTTTTAGGAGAGAGAGAGAATGGGGGGGGGGGGGGGGATTGGCAACCACTAGATAGAGAAAAGATTGGTGTTTACCCCAAACATTTAGAAAAGAGTTTCTTTTTAATTTTATAAGATAATTTCTCATTATATTACAAAAAGATTTATTTCTCACTACCTTTAAGCCTACAAGTTTGACTGCTCACTTTTAGGTCTTGCCATACCCACCATTTCAGTCCACATAGCATCTACCCATTTGTCTATTTCATAATCCCATATTTAATCACATAAAAAGTAAAGATACCCTCTTATGCCCCATTCCCTTCCTAATGTGTAACTCATGCACTCGCTTGCTACATGTAAAGACGATGATGGGGGCACATTAAGAAAGAATGGGAGCATGCAATAAATGTAGCTCACCAAGTACTTTCACCTTTTCTCGTCTTAAAACATGATGATTGTAATGGACCCGTTACCTCTTAAATGTCCACTCTTCTTTCATGTATAATTTGATGGGATACCCCCTCACCTCTATTCAGCTATATGGCACTATAGTTGTATACATGATTTTAAAATTGGACTTTCCACCTTGCTATAAACTTAGGCCATATAATCTACCCTTTCACCCTGGTGGAGATCCAAAGAGCAAGGGTAGGGTGTCGTCTTGATTTGCACTACCAACATGCCTTGCTCCCTTCTTTTGCATGTGTCCCCCATCCACACAACAGAAGGGCCAAAAATCTCAAGTGAGCGAGTACTATGATTCACAAAGTGCGATATTGGACCTCACAATGCAAAACACAGATGATAGGCAAAGCATGACAAAGTAGCTTGCAACAACACCATCCTCCATGCCAACTTTTCTCTGCAATATGCATCTCAAGTTACATCTTAAGCCCATTCGTTGCATGTCATCTTTGCTATGTGCACCGACTAGACAACCCCTCTACTAGTCCCACCACATTGCCCAATTGTCGACCTATGTAGCCGCTAGACCTTTGTCAACGTCACCCCTCTAATACTCAACAAACCTGCAAATGCACCCCTCCTCAAGCTTCCTATTGTGATGGTGTCGTTCAAGAGCAACAAGTGATCCTAGATCACCAAATACATCATGGAGGAGAAACATAAGCTACATGCACGAAACTCTCTCTGTTTCTCTCTCACGCTTCTCAGACCCTATTACTATCACCATTGGTGTGAACACACTCTCCCTGATTCTCTTCACCATGCTCGGGGACTCTTCACTGCCTATCTTATATGCATGACATAATACACCCCTTTTTATACAGTGGAGCTAGTTAGTTGCTTGGATATCATAGTTGTACACCCTTGTGCATATAGCTTCTCACTCCATCCCCTCATCCCTCATACACATCGTCTCCCTACCGCATGATAGCCTATTTTATTTTCTAGCATGTTTATTTTTGTCCTCTTTTTTGGACGCCCAATGAAGATACAAAGAAACACCATTATGTCACATAGGCATCTCATAGGCCAAGTTCGACCTCTAGAAGAGATTGATAAGAGCTCTCTCTCTCTTACAAAGACTCAACAGAAAGCAGATGAGACTGAGAAATGGATTGAGGTTGCCAAGAAAGGAAAAATTAAGGAAACAACATCCACACCCACCATTATCAACCTGACACTAGAAGAGGAGCAAAGAAGACGTGTACGCTCTCTACATGTGAGAATTTGGGGCCTTAAAGGCAAAGAAGATGTAGATGAAGAGGTAAAAGAACTCATGGCGTTGATGGGGGTTCATGAGCCGATGCACTCAAGAGCCTAGAGAGTGGGCAACAAGAAGAGTGGGAGCAAGGGGGCAACCTCGAAAGAAAGGGCACTCATCCTTTTTTTCCTCTCCATGGAAGCGAAGAAGGACTTTTTGACGAAGATACCAACTCTTAAGAAGGCGGGCATCTTTCTTGAGGATGACCTTACCCTTTCACGGGTCACCCATATGCAGGAGGTAATGCCAGAGATTAGAGCGGCAATGGAAAAAGGTAAGATTGCTTTTTACCGAGATGGAAGAGTGGTGATATTGGAGCCACGCTCCACATGACGGTGTGAGGCATATGTGGGACCACACTTAAAGTTGCTACCTAGAATTGTAATGGATTTGCATCTTGATGTGGGTGCTTTTGAGGAGAGTTTTAACGGGAGAGACATCATCTTCTACTCTAAGACACATCAGGCCCCTGGGAAGTCTATGCCTCACATTAGTGGATATAGATGGGAGACAGCCTATAGATAGGAGACACAATCAGAGCACAGAGGGCGGGGCTCAGGAGGAGTGGCAGTGTTATTCAAGGAGGAGTTGCATCCATTGATACATATAGCTCGCAGGGATGAGCAAGCTAGGTACATGTGGGTGAGATTGAGAGCAGAGACTGGCAGATATCTTTACATTGCTATTTGCTACTTTCCCCCGAGTACGTCAATATATGCACCACCTAGAGGACAATTCCCCTTCTCTATTTTGGATGATGACATATGGAAATTCTCTAGAGATGGTGACATTATCATTCGAGGGGACTTCAATGCTAGGACTGCCCATTGTACAGACAGTGATGTTGAGAGAGTTGGATGTTGCAGAGACGGGACTATCCAGAATATCCCAGGATGGGGAACATGCTGAGTATGGACGACACTTGATAGACATGGGGACTGCACATGGATTGGCCATCTTGAATGGCCTACAGAGATTTCCTGCTGTGGGAGGTTTCGCATGCTTTCCACACAGACATGGAGCCAGCACAATGAATTATGGCATGGCACAACCGAGCCTCATCTCTAGTATCCAGGATCTCATTGTTGGGCCCAGACCTGTTGGGGTGGCAACGGATCATGCTATTGTGTTGTTGACCATCTCTTTTCAGTCTAGTGTAGCACACAGTCCATAGGTAACAACCCCTACTCGCTACACCTTCACGCAGGAGACATATTCTGTATACATAGACGGGATCTACATACGCCTATGCACTAAGGAGCCAGGGTGATCTCTGGAGAAGCTTACTACTATAGTTACACATACATTACATGATGCAATAGTAGAGGCATACCCGCACACCTAGCCTGGGCAGAGACACCGTTTTGGGAGCATGCCTCAGAACAACTGGTATGATGAGGAATGCCGCCAAAACTAGAGCTAGACATCAGAGGGAAAATCATTTGGGGGACATCACTCACAGATAGTCACAGATTGACTTCCGACGCCTAGTGCGACGAAAGAAGAGGGCATTTTTGGCTTGACTAGAGCAGGATCTTTACCAGCTATTCTTGAGTCAGGACTCGTGTGAGGCATGGCGGCTCTTTCATGAGCTATCTGCCCCCCCTGCCATTACCTCTATAGAGATTTGGGGTGAGTATGCATCATCTTTGTACACAGTTTCTGGACAGCCACCCCTACTAGCAAAGCTTCTAGCAGTCATGTTTAACCGTGCCATGTGTGAGGGCTTTCCTGATACTCGGAGCATATCTATGATTGTACCTATCTTCAAATCAGGAGACCCTATGGAGCATGGGAATTATCGCACTATCATGATTGGACACACATTGGCACGATTGTACGCATCCATTCTTGAGCAACAGAAGCTGAGTAGATGGACATAGAGAGAGAGAGAGAGAGAGAGAGAGAGAGAGAGAGAGAGAGAGAGAGAGAGAGAGAGAGAGAGAGAGAGAGAGAGAGAGAGAGAGAGAGAGAGGAATGCGTGCAGCTGGGTAGGCAGGGTTCTGGAGAGGTTTTTCTACTCAACCATATCTTGACACTCAGGGCCATCATCGAGGAGGGCGGATCCCGTGGGAGATGGATCTATTGTAGCTTTGTGGACTTCCGCAAAGCATTTGACATAGATAGAGCTAGATTGATGCGCAGTTTACAGGACATGGGAATACCCATAGAGCTCATTTAGGGGATCATGGCATTGTACAGATCCGTAGTAGGGCATGTACGCACCTCAAAGGGTCTATCTACATAGGTTCACTCCACTATTGGGGTGAAGCAGTGCTACTCGCTCTCCTACTCTATTTGGTATGTATGTGGATGAGGTTTCTGACTACATTGAGAGAGATGGTGATAGAGGTGCATCGCTAGCAGGGACATGGATTCCGCTATTGTTATATATGCTGATGATATTGTGTTGATCTCCGACTCTTCGGAGGGGATGCAACGTCACTTGGATGCTTTGCATAGGTTTGCCCATGAAAGTGGTTTGTATGTCAACCTTGGTAAAACCAAGGTCATGGTATTTAATACCACCCCACAGTTGATCAGGAGGTCAACGTCACATATGGCCAGGAGACAGTGGAGCATACAGATGCTTCCACTTACCTTGGAGTAGTTTTTAGTGGACCAACATTTTCATTGAGGAGAGCAGCAGAAACTAGATTGACTAGAGCCCACTCGGCATTGGGTAGATTGGAGAGGATGTGTTCATAGGTTTAGTTTCAGGAGCCTCGGACAAAGCTCTGGCTCTTTGACACTTTGGTGGCTTTTGCATTGCTCTATGGAGCTGACATACGGGGGCCTTCATTGGATCATCACGGGAGAACAAGTCACACTGATGGATGGAGGGACATGGAGAAGCCCCTGGTCTCTATGATCTCGCGGCTCATTAGAGCCAAGGCTTCAGTACCACGTGCCATTATCCAAGCAGAGTTAGCTGCCCCCCCACTAGTCGGTGAGGCGCTCACCCGATATGTCCCCTTCATACACCGCATGTGGGAACTTTCGTGCACTTGAGTCCTCTCGCAGTTAGCCATGTAGAGAGACACAACATGTTGATATGGGGAGATGACATCATGGTTCCAGGCGCATGGGTTCAATATAGACACATTGCCCCCCTTCCAGTACTCACTGGATGCACCCTTCCTGACTCTTGCACAGTCCGAGATCACCAGGCTCATCGACTAGGACCTGACTCAACTAGACACCAGGAGGACATGGATACATCCATCACAGGAGCTGGACACGAAGATGGCTTTCTACAGAGAGCATCTTCTTCGGCTTACGGCGAACAGTTTTGTGACGAGGCCTAGATACATGGACACCTACTTGTCTCATGGGATACGGTGTGCTATTGGCAGATATGCACATCTTCACACCAACTGCGGATTGAGACTGGGAGATGCAGTGGAGTACCAGTAGAGGCCAAGACATGCCCCCCTATGTGACACGGAGCCTGAGACAGAGTTACACTACACATGCCACTACCCCGTCTACTACGAGATATGAGGCCGCTCCCACTGCTTGTTCAGAGAGGGTTTTGGACCAGTCTCCAAAGTAATGAGGTACGAGGATCAAAGATGCCTGGGTTTGTTTCTGCTCGAGCTGCACAGACACAGAGAGAGCATGATGAGAGGAGAAGCCAACCAGTCTCAGAGGCACATCACAGACTTCTTTAGAGCAGACACTGGACACCCTAAGGAGCTACTATCACATCAGATCTTGTCGCATCACACCAGAGGCACACTAATCGATTGAGCGACCGAGTTGGGGAGATACAGACGCCCACGACTGTGAAGGACTATACAGCATCGACAAAGGCTACATTAGAGGATTCGGATCACTTTGACCCAACATGCTGACCCCCGATCAAACTGCTGACCATGGAGGAGATTGATGATATCTGCCAACGACCAATGTTGAATCTCTTGTGACATGATTTAGCTATCCCGACTAGCTGCTTAGTTCACACCTACCAATTTAGGATTTCATATTATTTATATTTTATCATTTTGTCATTTCATTTTGTTACTCTTACTTTGTATCAGATCCACCACATTGTAACGCTATGGTCTCATAGGTCATTTTGGCCTTTTGAAGACGTTAATATAACATTTCATCTCTCTCTCTCTCTCTCTCTCTCTCTCTCTCTCTCTCTCTCTCTCTAATGGCTTGTACAATATCCTCAAAAGTCCTAGACTTCACACTACACCTTTAGAAAGCATCGTCATATTGGTAAAATCGAGACCATATTATATCACAATATCACAGGAATGAGCGTTGATGTACAAGCATTACGATGTGGTTTCAATGCTACCTATAATCAACACTTAGTGAGCTTAAAATGTTGGTTAGTTTTTTAGTATACACGATAAATAATTCACCTATTTGACGTCGACACATACCAGGACTCCCAATATCCATGTTGTAGGTCAGCAAGCTAGAGAATTACTCTCCCCATATGCATAAGAATTATCTTTTAGGTTGGATGATGGATCAGTTTTCCACTTGCATGCCCACATCCCCACGAGGGTACTTACATCTCTGGAAATATTGAACACATCACGCCATCTTATTCAACAAAGCTAGAGGGGATTTCACTGATAATTTGCATATGTGAAAAACTGAGAGACGGGAGTAACCTTTCAAGTTATTTGATCTTTCCAGTTCAAGACCACGTCTTCAGGATTGGCATTCAAGCATCACAAAAGCCAAATGGGTTTGTCTTAGAAGTGCCCTATGATTCCTCCTCAAATTTAACCATACATGACAAATGACATTGACATAGCAAGACCAGCTTTTTCTAAGCTTTGAATATTTTTTTCGAGTGTCGGTTTTTGTGGGATTTCTTCTTCTGGCAGATTTTCCACATTGCGGCCCACTACTACATGGTGACTCCACCGGGGCCAACAGTTTTCAGTAAATACCCTATTGCCCATGTTGTAAGCTAATACTGACAGTTTAGCAGTGCCTTTACCATGCCTACTGTGACATGCAAACCACCAAGTTAGAGCTTTTGTTCAGTGCTCTAACATGACAATCCCACACATATCTCAACTTGAAAAACAAGAACAACCTCGCGTGCCTTGCTACCTTCTTAATTTTGAATGCTATCATGATTCCGATTGCATTGGAAAAGGAGTTAAAACTTCGTTCACCATCGCCTTTTTGATTTCTTGGATCAATTTTAGTCATTAAATTTGAACTATGACATCAAAGAAAAATTCCTACTGGGGGTTGTTTCAACAAAATGCCATGCACAACGTGGACTGCCAGTGCTGCATGCATTTTTAACAAGTGGAAGCACCTACTTTAAAATCTCCCAAGATTCCACCGAAATTTGCATTTGCCAAAATTGGTATCACCTACTAACTCAGGAAGCTGTTCAACAGCTCAAATGCTAAACACACTCCTGCACAACAGAATAGGAAGCATATGAAACCAAGCCATCATATCTTCATCACAATGACACCATGCAAAACTCGGTCATAAGGAGATTTCTACGCATCCAATTCTGGAAGGGTAATTTTGCGAATGGTGTTTAGTTTCAGAATGTCTATTTCAGATGACAAAAGAATAAGAAAAATGGTATTCAAGCTCATATCATACCTACATCAAGGCACTCTTCGCCAGAAATTGACAGCATCAACATTCATACATATCAAAGCAAGTAAAATTTGTGACTTTCTTCTTTTCTACGTAGGGCTTTGAATTGGTTTGTTACATGGAGAGGGCTGCTTTGCCCACATAATTGAATCAATAATAAATAGCGAATCAAGTGTAGACAAGTTCAATTGCCATTTACCAATAGGGCATAAATTTATACCATCCCTGCCTTTCAGATGGCACACTCTATTGAAATGCAGCCTACCTTGAAAATTTACTCAACAATCACCATACATACATGCAGGCTTATCTGCTCAATATTTGGGTGGCAAACTTCTCGGCTGCATCCATTGCCGCCTCAACTCCAGCTCCATTACTCCCCTGAAGAGAATTCTGGTCAATATTAGCTCATGATATAAATATTGGAGAGCCCTTCTCATCAAAATAAGATGCATATTACCTGCCCCTGGGCAAGACCACCCTTGCCACCACCACCTTTCCCATTAATAGGTTGCAAAGCCTTTGCTAACCATTCCTTAAGGACGAGTCCTCTACTTGCAATGGTTTCCGGTACTCCAGCATACACAAGGGCCTTATTGGTTACCTCATCCACACTGAAAATCATAACAGCTAATTCCTGGAAAAACCCCAGGAGATTCAGAACCTTTTGTGATCCGGAGTTCTACAGAACCTCTCTGAGAGAACATGCAGACAAAAAGACATTCACAAGATTGAGAACATTGTGTGCAGTAAGCAGCAGGCCTATGTTCAAGAAAACGCTAATTTGTTCAACTGCCATACTTATAGTGACCGTTACAAACGCAGCCATTGAGTGAAAATAGTACATAACTGGGTCAACAGAATGAGAAAAACAAGGCTTTTTTATTCTATGTTTAGGAAATAAAATGTTGGGTTGAGATAACCATACCAAGTGATCGACAACTCATTGAAGTTGATGCAAAAAATAGTTTTATGGCTTAAAAAATCCCTAGCATTCTTACTATGCGATTGATCCCAAGAAATAGTTGTTTTGAGTCAAATGCGACATCATCCGATCCACATCAAACCAGAGAATGTTCCAAATACTACTGCTTTTCGTACGACTTTTGATCTCTTAAGAGTTCTTAGGCATGCCTTGGATTCACCAATGCACCTACTACCTTCAACCTGAGGATGGAACCAACTTTTTGCAAATATTGAGACTTTCGTTGGTACCTTCTTTGATGATTTGACTCTTTCCTCTCCGAGGAGAGGAAGAGAATCGATGTCATTTAGCCTTGCTCTTCCAGGAATTTTGCACGCCCTTGTTATCAATGGCAAGAAGAGAGTTCTTTACAGGTTGCACACGTTATCTCCAAAAATGGCATTCGCATGTGCCATGGATCCAGCCAAAGTGAAAGCAAATCAAGAGTGGCCCCATTTGACACGATTGATGAAGTTCGTAGTTTTATTGGTCCAGCTTCCTATTTTTGGCAGTTCAGTGCACATTTTTCAGCTACTGCTTCATGTCTTTATGATTGACAAAGAAACAAGCAATTTCCATGGACTACCGAAGAGATCATACTTTCAAATCTTTTGCACACAAGTTATCATGTGCTTACTCTTCCCATTAGAAGTTTTTTGTGGTCAAGCCTGATGCTTATAGCACTAATTTGGGAGCAGTATTTGAGTGGGATGGACATGTGGTAGCAAATGAGAGTAGACGACTACAACCCCAGAAGCTGTCTGGTTAATTTTAGAGATTGATGTCCGCATCAGACTACTATCATTAGCTCGAAAAACCATAGTTATATGTAACAGACTTGGGCACCCCAAGTCCAGAATCCAGCACGACACATGAGAGAATCAGTTAAAAATACTTCACACTTTAATCACAGTTCAATTGAGTCGACATGGCCCGGCGTAGTTCCGTGCCCAGAGAGATTGGCCCCAAAGACTGGCGCCCCTTTCGGTATTTATGTTTATATTAATGCTTGAGCAAAGTTACAATGCCTGTGGTAGAGAGTGGCCCTGGGGTCATCTTTAAAGGCCCTGAGGACTCTCAAAAGCAATTGCATGAAAATCTTCATACTCAAAAGCTTCTAGTTCCACCCAGCGCAAAATGCGAAAGTTCGTACGATGTGCACGCCAGACTACGACCACAAGCATCACAATAAAATTCGAATGTCTTTTGCAAGTTTGGCAAGGCCAACACTGGTCCGGTAGTCAATTTCTCTTTTGAGAGTCTGAAAAGCGGTAATCTTTGTCGGTCCCCACGTGAAAGGGACTCCTTTCTAAGTCAATAAATGCAAAGGAGAGGCTATCTCTGCAAATTTTCGAATAAACCGCCAATAATAAGAGCACAAGCCCAGAAAACTTCAAACTTCATGAACATTTCAAGTCAAGCCAATCACGAATGGTGTCTACTTTGGCTGGGTCCATCATTACACCTTTCGTTGAGACAATGTGTTCCAAAAAGTGTATCTTTGGTAAGAAAAACTCGCTCTTTACATTGATAACCAATCTATGTGTCACGTGACACATCCAACCCTATGTGTCCGTGGACAAGCTACAGCATGACCAAGGTTTAGTTCAATCAAGTCAGTTTAGATTTAGAAGTGATATGGCACTTTTGTGAGTCTATTCGTAGACCGTGCATGCCCAGTCACTTAGTGTAGATGCATATCCTCTGGTTGCACACAGCATGATCGTCAGTATTCCCACCAAAATCCATCACATTCCATCAGGGGAATTTTCCAATGCATTTAGCCTATTTTACCTATTTTTTGCATTTTTCACTTATTAATTTAAGTGACTTTCCAACAAAAGTAGGTAGGGCAATTTGGGTAAGAAAATATATAAGCAAACCAAAGCTAGCACTAAATGGCAGAAGAGGCAATAGAAGCAGGCAACTTCTCAGCAAGACCAAGCCTTGGTGGATTCCCTCCAAGCAGCAGAACCCCCATGCTAGCGTTTTTCCATCAAGCACCTTGCCTTAGCGTTTTTGCATCAGCAGATCCTCGCCGCAAGCAAGTCCCAAGCATAGCGTTTTTGCGTCATCATCATCGCCATCAAAGCACAACTCCTAGTGTCTTTGACAAGACAGCAAGCTAGCCTTTTTGGAAACTTCAACCCTAGCGTTTTCTGAAGATCCAGTGTTTAGCAGATTCAGCCCGGAAAGACCATCAGTTTTCAGCCTAAAGACACCTCAGTTTTCAGCCCTAAACCTGCAGATTTTCAGCCACAAGGACCCACAGAAAACAGCCCCCTAATCAGCGTTTTTGGACTAGTCGCAGATTTGAGCCCATAGCGTTTTTGGACAGCAGTAGAAAGATTGCAGATTTCAGCCCTTAGGTCGGTCTCGTCATCACCATTGCCCTCGCCGACATAGCCTAGACTTGCATCAGTCTCATACATACCGTTTGTACCAGTTTGTGCAATCATAAGTAGACCACTCTCGCCGACGAGAGTGGGGCCTTCGAAGGAGGGTTTTACAACGTCTCTGGTGTCGTATCTCTCTTCTCTCTCTATCTCTCAGTCTCATACACTTGCACGCACACTGTCCATTCACTTTGTGATCATAGCATTCTCTCATTAAGAACGGAAGGCTCTCCCTTCCAAGAACAAAAGGAACCTTGAGCACACTTCGGAGCACTCATCTTGAGCAAAGCGCAAACATTCATTCCGTTGCACCTAACACTATGTGATCGTAGTGCTTGGAAAACCTGTATCAGATGTCGTCGATGTTCTACCTCATTCTTGGAGCAAACTATAATGTTGTCAAAGAAAGTGCCCACAAAAGATCGATACTCTCTGAAAATCCTTTCCATCATTCGGTTGAATGTTGCTAGAGCATTCGTAAGTCCAAAAGGCATAACCAAATATTCGTACAAACCAAAGGTTGTCCGGAAAGCTATCTTGTAGACATCCCCCAGAGCAATTCGGATCTGATGATATCCACTCTTCAGATCAATTCTCCTAAAACAAGAGGATCCATGTAGTCTGTCAAGTATACCATCGATCCTTGGAATAGGGAATCTATTCTTGATTCTGATTTTATTGAGAGCTCTATAGTCAATGCACATCCTCCAAGATTCGTCTTTCTTTAATACTAGCAATACCGGAGAACAAAAAGGTGAAGTGCTAGGTTGGATAAGACCCTTTTCCAGAAGTTCTTTTACCGGGTTCATTATTTCTTAATTTTGGGCTCGGCTAACTCGATAAGGTGGCTGGTTTGGTGGTGTACTTCCGGGAATCGAATCAATCGTATGATTCTCAGGACGAGAAGGAGATAACTCGCCTGGTAGACCTTCAGAGAAACAACCAACCTGTGTGTGTAGAAATTCTTGTCGTTCCTTTTCCAATTCAGACATATTTCATCGTTGTTCATCATTCAGTTCTTTCAAGAGGATCAAGTAAACAAAAAGACTGGATTTCATTAATTTGGAAATGGCTGAAGCCGATACAAGTGGGACGGACTCCCCCTTCGATTTTACATCAAGTTCAATTTCTCTGCCCTTCTCATTTTTCAAAGTCGCTTTCCTCGCCCTATAATTAACCACAGCACCGTTCTTGTGGAGCCAAGTGATTCCTAGGAGGACGTCACGCCCTTCCAAAGGCATGATGTAAAAGTCCTCGTGCCCTAGATACCCCTGACAATGCAAACGAAGTTTGCCAATGACAAGTGTAATGGCAACATCCCGTCCGGTGCCGCTAGTACAGCTTCTACGGGTGGTCCCATTCAGTATGGCGTGATTCCAAGTCAAGCTGCCAATTCAGGTGAAAAAAAGTTGGCCTTGGCTCCTCCGTCAAAGAAGATGAGGGCTTCTTGATCTCGTACTTTGCCCCATGCGCGGCAAAGTTCTCCTCGCCCATAGGCGTTTCATCATTTCCTGCTTGTGGTGGCTCCGATATCTCCAAGGAGTAGATTCTAGGGAGTGAGGGCTATTTTGTGGCTGTGTCCCCCCTCAACCCTCAAGTGAGGAATACGTCACTTTCCCTGCTTGTGATGTCATGTATTGCCCTATCCGTTAGGCTGGCAGTAGGGATGAATCCCTAGATGCTAGGTAGTTTTTGGGATCAATGCCCTAAATGAGAGTGTTTTGCATTCTATTGAGGTTTCCCCCTATTTATTATGTCATGGCTTCTATTTGTGTGAGTCAGCAGCCTAGAGGGGACCCGTATACATGGGACCCCACCACCCCCTCTTAGAATGCATTCCAGCAGATAACATTGCCAGCTTTTTTGGGTGCTGCCCTCATTCTCCTCATTCACACTCCGTATACTCTCCTGAAGCCATCTCTACCTTCACCTCTCCCCCATACTGTGGGGGTCTCTTGACTGCCCTGATCTCAACTTTCTTCATCTCCCTTGGGTCCTTGAAGGTGCCCCAGATGGAGATCTAGTCAGAGCGAGGGCTGTCAATCTGTTTGTGGATGATCTGAAGGAAGATCTGCGTCGAGTTGTTGGAGCTCAGGTGGCAGTCCACACTTGAAAAGAGATGTTATGACACTGGTGGCTGTTCGTCATCCAAAACATTGTTCGACTGCCACTTTGGCATGATCTGTGTGAGCAAAGATCCTGAGAAAATTAACTACAAGATTTTTGCTTTTCTCGTGCTTAGGAACCATCATTGAAGCAGCAAGTAGCAACATTAAAGGAGCTGCTTGCTGGGCTGAGAACCTCGCTAACACTGCTTCAACTCTTGTAGTGTATCCCTACAAGGTTTTGTTTCTATTGGGCTTAAGCACCACCTATGAGATACCAACACGCAGAAGCCCAACGTTGCTTTTGTTTACATCTCCAAGAAAGGAAATGATTGCTAGGCATGACAATCTTGCTAATACATGCAGGTTAAAC
This sequence comes from Adiantum capillus-veneris, assembly GCF_014529385.1. Lineage (NCBI taxonomy): Eukaryota > Viridiplantae > Streptophyta > Polypodiopsida > Polypodiales > Pteridaceae > Adiantum > Adiantum capillus-veneris. The sequence continues at coordinate 111,857,184 of NC_140941.1, forward strand.
TTTCTTAAGACTGCCTCAACTCTATTTGGATGCAACAGCCGAACTTGCCATGGTGATGTACAGGTATGTCTGACCAAGAGCACCACAACAAACACCATTGATGACTCAAATTTTATGTACAAAATTTTGCCCCTCGTCTCACAGCTTCATATATTAAAAAATTGGACACTGAAGCCCGAGATTAGGTATTGCTGCCAATTTATCGTAGGGCATCATCCAACCGTGTATTTGTTGAAACTTGGTATGGACAGGCACATCCAAATTTCAGCAGCAATCATGGCATTTCCAGCCTTCTCTACCAATCGTGTGATACTTTTTCAGGTCATGGGGATTTTCAGAGGGGTTCAGGGAGTCGGAGCATCGTGTGGTGATCAACACCATAGCTTCTTTGTACCAGCCTGATTCCGATTAATTCAGAAATGGAAGTGGATAATGATGGAGATTATTCGAATCCAAGTATTAATGTTGTTGCTTTCACTGATTAGATAACTTTAAGAAGCACTCCTTTGCCACAGCTCACATTTTCTGCATGCATATCAAAGTTATTGCCAGACTAATTGATGAAGGCACACTGTCAGTAAAGTGGTGGCAACGATGCCTTTCTGTATCTAAATTGAGAAATTCCAACTCTCAGAAATATGTTAAAACAAACAAAAAGTGAGACCACCCACAGTGGCATGCATGAAGAGGCACAAAGAACTACAAATATAGGAGACTAGTAGAAATACAATCGTGTCTGTGGCTGTTACCTTCTGTGAGTTCAACACTTTGGTTATAGCTTCACGTATTGCGTTTGTATCAAGGCCAACAGAGATCCGTAAAATGCAGAACTGCTGACAATTCAAAACACATTCCTCCGCCATTTCAGTGGCAACTTTGATGGCTTTCTGAAGATTTTTTTCTGCTTCAGCCTTCTGAGCTTTTCTTATTATTTCCTGCATTGAGGAAGAGCGTCTCGAAGATCAAAAAACAACGGCCATAATAGTTTCATATAGAATCATTGGGTTTGTTAATCTCTCAAGCCCTCATTATTATTACCTGCAAGGATGCAAGCTGCCCACGAAACTCTGCTTTTTTTACTGCAGGAATGATGGCTGCATCTACAAAACTTTTCAGTGACGATACTTCCTGTACAAAATGCAACTTCACCCAGGGTTAGCAACCATCTATTTCCAATAATTTAACCTCTCACTATGCTTTGAACTTATACCTTCTCCAGAGCAACACCTTCAAGGTTTGAGGCAGCTGCAATCCGATCAGCACAAGCATCTGCTTCTTTTATTGCTTCTGCTGCTTTGTCATAAGTAAATGCAGTAATACGGCGAATCCCCTTTGCAATTCCCTCTTCTGAAATCAATACAAAATCTCTGGCTTCTTTTGTGTTTGAAAGATGGGTTCCTGCCCGTAGCAAACGGTATAAAATTAAACTGTGTTCATCCCTTTTGAGTTCATAAACCATGCACAGGAAACGTAGATGTAAGACCCTACCACCACAAAACTCAGTTGAAAGCGAAGCCCACATCGGGTTTTCTGGGTCCTTAAGTAAATCCTCCACTGGGTGTCCCACAGCAATCACTCTCACAGGATCAGGGTAAACCTGTGTCATTTACGAGCATGCAATAAACCCTGTCAACATTAGTAGCTTTCAACTTCATTCAGCTCTTGAAATAGTTATAAGGACTCTGCTAAATGTAATTGCCCCATTCCTCATTGAAACCCTTCACTAAAAGCATCAACATACAAGCCATCTCAAATAACTTCATTCAGCTCTTGAAATAGTTATCAAGACTCTGCTAAATTTAATTGGCCCATTCCTCATCAAAACCCTTCACTAAAACCATCAACATACAAGCCATCTCAAATAGCAAATCAACCAAAGGTTCATCCTTCAGTAATAGCATAGAAAGTGTAAGCAGGCCAAGAGTGGCACCGGACCTCCTAGAAACATCATCCCACTTCACAATTCCAGAACATGATGGACTGACGGGGAAAAAAGATTCATCAGATACTTGCCTCACCAAAGACCGCACGCAGCCCCAGAATCCGCTTGGCTTCCACTAAACTTGCCTCTTTCGCATAAACAGGTAGCTCATCCTTAATTCGCTGGACAACTATAGACTCAATTTTTTGTAGGTCCCTGGAATCAACTGGTTTCCCTGATACATGGAAAAAAACATGTTGCATTCGTCTGTCTTTACACATGGATTTGCCAAGGTTCACAAATCCAGTCCCAAAAGAACATTCTTCAATAACAAATGGCAGTGCACAAACATGTATCACTTTATACAACGCACCATGAGAAAAGTCAAATCGCAGTTTGTCATCCGCAACCAAAGAGCCTTTTTGATCAATGTGATCACCCAGTACCGTCTACAGCAGCCATAAAATAAGCCACAATGTCAATGATGTTTAATATTTGCAACATACAACCATCTTAACTTTAAAAGAGTTAAAAAAGCAAACCTTCAAGGCATAATTTAGCAAGTGTGTGCAGGTGTGATTAGGTGCAATTTGAGAACGACGCTCGTAATCAACCTTTAGAACAACCTCATCTCCAAGAGAAATTTCGCAGCCATGTTTCTTCAAGGAACCAACATGAAGCACATACCCACCATACACTTGAACATTCCTCACTTCCAAACTTCCCCTGCTGCTCTCTATTAATCCTGTATCATAGATCTGCAAGGAGAACAATCAGCATAAAACTGGTCCATCAAGAGAGAGCTCCATATAGTGAATGAATACCTGTCCGCCCTGCTCTGCATAAAAGCTTGTACTCTCAAGAACCAGCCCAACAGCTTCTGTTGTACAAACACGATCGACAAAACCTGACTCTGTAAGTATTGCCTTAACCTTGGTTGTATGATCCTGTTCATTGGCAAAAATTGTCCGGTGTTATTAACCCCCTATTCTCAGCTGGAAATCACTATCTTAACAGTCATCTGCAATTGCAGATGTCCATCACAAGAGCCCATACTAATATTGTAGACATGTCTTCAAGAACGGTATGCACGCATCTGCACAAACGCAGCAACACACATGTACAGAGAAATTACACTGCAGTTTGGAGTGACATTGTCTGGTAAACATGCAAAAGCTCATTTTGAGGCTTAAGAGGGCATGCACCGACACGAATGTATGAACACTTGCTAAAAACTATACATGCAAATTCAGAACGACTAACAATACACTGGTTAAAATTTGCTACAATGATCATGAATGAACCTTGTGCCATATGTATTTGAATTTGTCATCAGTAGGTAGAATGTCCTTTTTCTGCAACTCTGCTGTTGCCTCTGCTTCCATTACCAATGATCTGTCTCCCACCTGTATATTGTAAAAAGGAAGAGAAAAATTACTTGATGCATCGTGAGAGCTTTTGCTACAAACCAGGAGAAGTTTCAGCTTTGAAGCTAAGCCTGTATCTCTCAAGAAAGGCTTAAATCATGACTCGCAAAAGAACCGATTCTGTGCCAAGTCAGGCACAGCATGACAAGATTGCAAACATGCAATTAAAGCATGCAGCACTTGAGACAATAGAGGTCCTAAACTTTTAGATTTTCACTATTCTCTACCCGTTTTTTATGCCGTCTTGTGATAAAGAAAGAATCTAAACATGTATTCAAACAGCTTCATCATCAAAAAAGTATGCTCAGACTGTACAGTCCTGGCAAGATGAGGAAAAGGTCAAGTTTTTCCTTGAGAGCTAAAAAGAACTTTACTCGGGTGACATAGCAAATATCAAACAGAAACAAAAACACATTGTATAGGGACCAAAATTGCCTACCTTTCCCCTGGCACTGCGTGCTCTCTCCCGTGCCTCTTCCATGGCCTCATTAAACCCTGTCACATCCACAACTAAACCTTGTTCCTCAGCCATCAACTGCAGAAAACAATAGTTCAGAACAGCTTCTTCATAAAAGCCACCCAAAACCATGCAAAATGTTGTAGAAAATGGACCTGAGTCAAATCCATTGGAAAGCCATAAGTATCCCAGAGGATAAATGCATCCTGTAAACATCAGTCACATATCGTCAGAAATAACAATAGCAGAACATCTTGAAGAAAATTTATGATTGCAAACCACAAACCGTTTAAAAATGGTGATTCTCAATAAAGTTGACACTTTTTGTGGTGTTCAGGGTCGACCAGTACTTTCTTGAACATTTTGATGTTGTATTTAATAACGGTCATTATATAAAAAACTCCAAGCTTTCTAGAGTTGCAAGATTCTTAAATAAAATGCTTTACAATGATAGAATGCCCTTATAGCCGAACCTTTTGTTCCCAAGACTTGGTCATGGTTCAACAGTGCTTTTGCAAAACCTACCTCAACCCTGTGTTCGAGTAAAAAAATCTCATTGCTTGGCACCAATTGATAGTATAGAAATCCTTATGACTGCAATCAAAAGTTTTGGGATGCCTATCTTCCTCCTATCTTTAACGATTGCAATTTTGCAAATTAGTGCAAGAAATATTGTTTTGGCCTCTGTTATCCATTACAGGAGTACCCTCTTAACATCAAGGTTTCTACCATGCAAGAGCTTAGGGATCATGCGGCAATTCTCTACAAAATAACTATTGAAAAGCTTAATTTCACAGCTCATCAACCTACTTATGGCAATGCACCCCTTGTAACAAACTTGGACACTCCAAGTCAAGATTCTACGACACAACAAAGATTCACTTCAAAACAATTCACAGTTCACAATTGATTTGACACCACCCAGTGGAGTTCCGTGCCTAAAGATATTGGCCCCAAAGACTGGCGCCCCTTTCGGTATTTCTTTTTGTATTAATCTGTGTTCAAAGTACAAGAGAGTGGGAGGGTTCTCACTCTCAGACTCTGCGTCTAGATGCTCTGAGAAGTGAGCACCCTACCCACATATTTAAAGGTTACAAGGGATGCCCAAAAGCAGAGCCCCAAAAGCATTCTCTTTTAAAAACTCTTTTAAAATAAAGCAACTGAACCAAAAGCTTCAAAAGCTGCCAAATTCAGCCCACGCAAATTCAGGCTGCTTTTCCGTACGCACTGCCACGCCAGCAGCTCAGCGCAAAAAGCGGAATTTCCGTACAACACTGCCTCGTCAGCACTTTCAACGTGAATCCCGAAAATCTTCCACCTCGGCCTGCTGCCGCGTTTTTCGGGCCTACACCCTGCTGGGAATGTATGCGGGCATGCCACGTCACCAGTTTGTGACATACCCGCCTCTTGAAAGCATTGTAATCGCCCTCGATTATGCCTGCAAAACAGGCATAGGCCATAAGCTGTCTTAGTAGACACTGATTGTTAGTACCGACGCACTAGGAACAACACATCTAGCACATGTACCAATCGACAGTCACATCACAGGACATCACGTGACAAATCACATTAAAAAATCATTCCAATCTCAGACCATGATTAATCAGCAACGTATTTAGCAATCGCATCTAGATCCAATCGAGACCTCTCAGATGCCCAATTAACTAATCCTTATTGCAATCATGTCTATAGAGATTTATCAGACCGAAATGCTGCAGTCATTTCGTCTATCAGTTCCTGCACTGAAACAAGTCGAGTACAAAGCAACATCATATTATCAAGAATTCCAAATCTTAAAGTCATTACAGCAGAATTCTGTCATCTCACAGTATCCCTAAAACCCAATAGGGACATCAGTGACTCTATTATCAATATCGGGGCAATCTGTTGACAAAGGAGCGGAGTGACTCTGCCCTTGTGCAAGCCCGCTGCACCAAATTCTGCCCATGCTGAAATCGTGTTCTATCGAAGTAGATTATGCTAAACTGAAAGCTTCAAGGTAAAGGTTCACAATCTGAGGAGTATCTGCCACGTCCTCCTCCTCCATCCACTTCACATCCAATGCGGAATAGTTCTTGAATTTAACTAAGAACCGCCTTATCGCTTTACCTTTTATCTTTCTATCTTTATGTGCCAATATCTCTTCTGGAACGAGTATCTCCTCGTTTTCCTCCACTTCGGGAGGCTCATCTGGCTCCCCATCATCGGGCACATTGCCTTTAAAAGGCTTCAAGAGACTCACATGAAAAGCATTGTGAATTCTCCAAGTATCGGGCAGCTTCAATCTAAAGGAGACATCATTTATCTTTTCTTTTATCTGGAAAGGTCCATTGTATCTCATGCTAAGCTTTGGAAAAAGCCCCTCCTTTCCCTTTTTCGTTCTCGGGCGTGCCTTCTCAAAACGTAAATTGTTCTCCTTTAATTTCAAATTGCGACCATGCCGATCTACTGCCTTCTTATGTCTTTCTTGAGATTTCTTCTAAAGCCTCCTAGACCAAGTCCAAGTCCCTCGTGAACTGGTCAGCTTCAAAAATCTTATCTTTCATTCTAAGGAAGGGTGGAACCTTCGTAGCACCTTCTCAAATGGCGCCTTGCCCATCAAAGAGTGGATCGTGTTATTGTAGGCAAATTCCACCAAGGGCAAAATACTTTTCTCATGTAGTTTCTGATCTAGAGAAGAAGACTTCAACAAATCCAGTACAGCTGAATTTGCAATCTCAGATGACCCATCTGTCGGCGGGTGGAAAGATGACGAGAACTGGAACCGTGTGCCAATGTTCTCCCAAATAGCCTTCCAAAACAAACTCGTGAATCAGGGATCTCTGTCAGAGACTACTGTCTTAGGCATGCCATGTCATCTGAATATCTCGACATTGAACAGCCTTGCTAAATGATCCGGCTTGACTGTTTTCTTCACTGGAATGAAATGAGCTTGCTTGCTAAATCTGTCAATAACAGTCCAGATACCATCGTGCCCACTCTGTGTCTTCGGGAAATCAAAAATGAAATCCATTGCAATAGTTTCCCAGGGGCGGGTGGGGATGGGTAAAGGTTGTAACAATCCTTGTGCATTATGCTTGTCAAACTTGACCTTCTGGCATACGAAGCAACTACATACAAAATCGTCCACGTCCTTCTTGAGTCTCGGCCAAAAGAAGTATCTCTCCACACCTTTCAAGGTGGTATCAATGCCGCGGTGACCCGTAAATGGTGGACAATGGCATTCAGTTAGAACCTATTCCCTCAACGACTGTGTAGCGCACAACATCGTTTTCTTCATCAAGTAGCCATCCCGAATGGAATATCGCACTACTGCCTCCCCATTCTGTATTCGATTGAATACGGAAGCAAAGTCTGGATCTGTGGCGTACTGGTCGACCATGTCCTCGAAGCTTCTACGGTGTATCGCGGAAATAGCCAAAACCAACTGCTTCCGAGACAAAGCATCTGCCACCAAGTTCTTATGTCCCTACACATGGACAATCTGGAAGTGAAACTGTGACAAGATGTTTGCCCACCATATCTGCTTTTCCGGTAGCTGCTTCTGTGACAAGAAAGTAGCGTAAACTCTGGTGATCTGTGAAGACCGTAAAATCGGCTCTGAGTAGGTAATGTCGCCACTGAGTAATAGCATGGATAACTGCCAAAAGCTCTTTCTCATATCTGTGCTGTCAATTCAGCCTTGAAAACTCTAGCGACTAAATGATAACACTGCTCACTGCTGCTGCACGCTCCCCCCCCCCTTGCGCCATCGCTGCCCCTTACCCCCCCTCTCTCTCTCGCCCTTGCATTGCCCCCAGCCCCCCCCCCACCCTGCTCCCCCTCGCCCTCGCGCTGCCTCCCCCTGCCCCCTCTCGCCCTCGCGCTGTTTCCCTCACCCAGCCCAGCCCGCCACCACTGCCCCCTGCTGCCCGCCGCCCACACCCCTAGCCCCCCACCCCCCCCCCCCGCAGCCTTTGTACCCTCGCTCGCCTCTTTATCCTTCCCTCCATTCCCCCCCCCCCCCCCGTTCCTCATTGTCCCCGAAGGTTTTCTGCACCTGGCTCTACAACATTTTTTTCTTCGAACAAGTGTTCGGCGTACTCGATTGCAGTTTTTCTTCACCGTCCGCTTCTTCAACTCAGCAGTAGACACAAATGGAGGCTCCAGCTCCGCCACAGAGGGACTCGCCTTAAGCCCCCTCGCCCAACCCCGCCGAGCCCACCATTCGACTTGCTCTTTTGCCGACAGAGCAAGCGAGCCTTGCCGCAGAGGTAGAGCGCTTGCAGGCGACTTCTGTCGTCTGTAAGGTTCTCGGCACCCGTCCTAGCAGAGGAGAGCTGCGAGGCCTTCTCCAGGCCCGCCTTCTCGCAGAGGTGGGCAAGATTTTGGATGTCCACATCCTCCGACGGGGGTACTACCAGATCGAGTTCGAGACTTCCGAGATGGCCTCGAAGGTCATAGCTATGAGTCCACTGGCCATCCGAGCATCACGCGCCCACTTTCGACAGTGGCGACATGGTTTCGACCCGACTTCGGATGTGCTAGTAGAGGAGGCAGACATCCCCATCTCAGTCTGCTTTCCGGGTTTACGGAGGGAGTACCTTCCACTTCTCTCCAGGATTGGCTCCGCCATCGGGACTGTCCTGGAGACACCTCGTACGGCAGCATCAGTAGCTGCCAAGGCGGCTGGCATCCCTTCAGTTCGAGTTTTGGTCAGAGATACCCACACACTCCCGAAGGTCATCCTTCTGCCTCGGGTGAGTGGGGGTTGGTTTAGAGAGAGTGTGGAGTACTCGGGTCTCCCGAACAAGTGTTTCATTTGCAGACAGATGGGCCACCTAGCAAAGGCCTGTCCACGGAGGAGGCCTCGACCTGCACCTCAGCCTCAGCCTCAGCCCCAGCCTGCCAAGGCAGGGCCGTAGCCACAGCCAGCGGCACAGCGCACAGATTCTAAGCCACCCTCCGAGCCTGGGGCTCTAGCGGAGGAGGGGTGGCAGCAGGCCCATGGCCGTCAACGCCAGGGGCCACAGCGACAGCCTGGCACTCAGAGTGGCCCTCAGGTGCCTACTCAGCAGCAGTGGGTTCCCACGGGGAACCGCTTTGGTCCTCTTGAGCAAGAGGAGCCCCCTACGCCAGCCTCCACTTCCGCTTCACCCTCGCCAGCCACCCCACCTCCAAATTTCCCCTCTTCCTCCTCATCCCCTCCCCCGCCCTCTGCTCCCGCCCACTCCCCACCTCGCCCCCCTGTCTCTGTCTCCCCACCCCGCTTCTCTTCTCCTCCGCCCCCCCCATGCTCCTTCTCCCCCTCCTCCTGCTTCAGTACCACCGTCGACTCAGGAGACTGGTCCCTCGCCGGCGGCTAGGAGATCTCTTGGCAGCGCCTTTGCCACGAGTCGCCTAGCGAGAGAGGGTCAACCATTCTTGCAGCCCCCTCTACAGATTCAGACATCTTCCCTTGCAGCTATCCCTCGTGGTCTGACGAGCATTGACCTCCAACGCCGCTGGGATTTCTTCGATTACGGATTCACTTGCTTTCTCGGCGATTCCGCAGCAGACCACAAGGCAGCCTGCTTCAAGGTCCACGCTCTGTTCCTCGCCGCTAGGGGGACGGAGACCTTGGACTCAGCAGTTGGTTTCTCCTTTCCCCTCTGTGGTAGGACCGAGACAAAGTGGTCCCTCGACTCAATGGTGGGATGGTTGCATACACAGGTTCTCGAGTTCTCTCACCACATGGGAGAACTTGGAGTTACAGATTTGCCGCAGACTTTGTGGCCACTGGCCAAGTTTGCGGTGACACCCCCAGACTCAGCAGGATGTAGGCACATTGTGGTGTACTTTTTTGCTGATACGCAGTGTTTGCCTTGCTATGTATACATTCATGAGGACTCCTGGTCAGAGGAGGTTGCTTTACGCACGGCTCGCTCTGCTTGGGCTTGGGCCAGGCACTCACTACAAGCTCGCCTATCTAGAGGACACTCGGATGCAGATTACTCCCCATCCAAGCCTGCCTCGAAGATAGCCCGTCTTGCTGCTGCGGCAGCATCTGTTCTCTCTCGCTCGTCTCGTGGAACATGCAGGGATTAGGTGGGCCCCAGTTTCAGCGACAGCGGGGCCGATTGCGTCAGGAGCTTCAACGTTGCCTTGTGGGAGGAGAGATTGATATCCTTATGCTTCAGGAGCACCATTTGTCTGAGAGCCGCATTCGGCGATGTGGTCAGATTTTGCGTGGACGTTATGATACCTTTTGGTCAGCTGCTTTTGGGCCTGGAGGCATCCAGGGTGGGGTATGTATGACTATTGCGGACTCATTGCAGCAGGCCATTGTGGGCAGAGGGATTATTGTGCCAGGCAGGGCTCAATGGATTACTTTGCAGGTTCAGGGTGGCCTTGTGGGCTTCCTGAACATCTATGCGCCCAATGTGGCGAGTGCTCGTGCAGAGTTTTGGTCACAGATTGTTGAGTCTTTGCCACAGGTTGACCATTGGTGTGTAGGAGGGGACTTCAACATGTTGGAGGACCCTTCTGACAGGATCGGAGGCAGCCATGCTACTCTGCATGGAGTCGAGTTAGCAGCTTGGGAGAGGTTGTGTATGACTCTGAGGGTCTCGGATACATGGCAGCATTCTGGCTTTGTGATGCCTCCAGAGAGTCTTGCCTTCTCTAGATCGGACCGTAGAGTGGGAGGAGTGAATCTATCGCGGATAGATCGCTTCTACACTAGTGACCACTTCAGTGACTTGGGGGGATCAATAGGCATCCTGGCAGGGACATCCTTCTCGGACCATGCACCAGTGATCCTCACAGTGGCAAACAGGCAGAGGAGTGCGAGCACGATGCTTCGCATCCCAGAGCGGGTCTTGTTGGACTCAGCACTCAGAGAGAGGGTAGAGGCTCTCTGGACAAAGGGCATGGACAGCCAGGCTCTACCTGCAGACAGAGTGGCCTTGGGCCTAGCTCAGCTTAGCCACTTTTTTCTTCAGGAGTCTCTGGCTCGATGGGCTGCAGCGAGAGAGGAGGAGCAGCGTCTCAGACGAGGCATTGCCTCACTACAGAGGATGCAGGAGCAGCATCCAGACAGTCCCTGGTTCGAGGAGCAGTTACAGCAGGCTCGACAGGAGCTTGCTTGCACAGAGGAGAGGCGCCATGAGTTTGCCTTTCACCGACAGGCATCTCAGTGGACTCAGGTGGGTGACAGAGTGACAGGTGCCTTTTTTGAGGCAGTGGGACCTCGGCACTCGCATGCCAAGGTCAATCAACTGAGGAGACCTGATGGGTCAGTTGTTTGTGAGCCTGAGGATATGCGTGCAGTTGCTACTGACTTTTACCGTGAGCTACTGTCGGCTGAGCCCCAGTCAGAGAGACAGGATGCATGCAGGGAGCAGGTTTGGGCGAAGATGCCTTGTCTTGTGACTGAGGAGATGCGCCAGAGGCTAGAGATACCTCTTCAGCTTGAGGAGCTGCACACGGCTCTTAGGGCCCTCCTGCATGGTAGCTGTTGAGGTGAGGATGGGCTAACTCCCAGCTTTTTCTTGGAGTACTGGGACCTGCTTGGCCCAGATCTGTGTAGTGCCTTTCAGTACATTCTACACACAGGAGTGATGCCGGATAGCATGAGTGAGGGCCTAATTTACCTCATCCCAAAGGAGGGTGGCTCCTTGGATGAGATTCAACAGTGGCGCCCCATCACCATCCTCAACTCAGCCTACAAAATTCTTGCCAAGGCTCTGAGTTTGAGGATTCAGCCACTTTTGGAGAGCCTTATACATGGGACTCAGACAGGTTTTGTCAAGGAACGCAATATCCTTTACAACATCTTCACTTCCTGGGAGGCTTCTGCCCTGGCACGCCTCCGTGGGGAGGACCTTGTGATTCTTCTTCTCGATTTTGAGAAGGCATACGACAGAGTTGCCTCGGACTTTCTAGAGGGCACGCTTCGCAGGATGGGCTTCTCAGATGCTTGGATCAGAGGGGTGTCAGCTTTGTACAGACAGGCTCACAGTCAGGTGCTTTTGGCAGGAGGTAGAGGTGAGCGCTTCATGCTCACACGATCGGTCAGACAGGGTTGTCCTCTTGCCCCCTTTCTCTTTCTGTTCTATGCGGAGGCGATGAGCAGATTTTTGGTGTCACAGCAGGTTGGTTTGAGGGGCTTAGCACTCCCTATACGGGAAGAGGAGCTTCTGGACGCTGAGTTTTCCGACGACTCAGCCTTGTACTTAGAGGGCCAGGAGGCCAATTTACACACATGTGGGCAGGCTTTGGAGACCTTCTGTTGTGCATCGGGCGCACTGATCAACTGGAGAAAGACATTGGCTTTCTCGGTTGGCAGTGCTCCTGTGCCAGATTGGATGCCAGGAGAGGGTTTCAGGTGGATTCCTCTAGGGACTGCAGTTCGGTACTTGGGTTGTCAGGTTGGTTTGGATTTGTCCCCCGAGCAGTAGATTGCTCCTCTTCTCCTGTCCATCAGGAGAAAGCTGTTACATTGGAGCTCAGCACGACTTTCGCTGGCTAGTAGAGTAGTAGTTGCCAACCAGGTAATGTTGGCAACTATGTGGTACATCACTTCTTGCTGGATCTTCTCGAGTTCTTGTATCAGCCAGGTAGAGAGGCTGATCAAGAACTTCCTTTGGTCAAGTCGCGACACTCAGATTGCCCGAGCCAAGGTGGCATGGTCGGTCATCACACTTCCTTGTTCTCAGGGAGGGCTTGGGATCATTGATCCAGCACAGCAGAGCAGAGCCCTTCTTGGGAAGTTCGTCATCAGAGGACTTCTTCCAGGCGAGGAGCTCTGGAAGGAGTTCTTGCTGCAGAGGCTTCGTGCCAGGGTGCCTCAGTCAGGAGGCCCTTGGCAACCTTTGACCAGATGGATCTTTACAGAGCTGCGCCGAGTTGGTTTGAGCAGGAGACTGGAGGACCGATTCGCTGTGAGTTTGCTTCGTTCTTGGGAGCTCTTACGGCGTGGCCTAGAGCAGAGACAGCCGACGTGCACGGAGGAGCGCCTACGGCAGCCCCTCGTCTGGAACCCCATGGTTAGCACTCAGAGAGGCCACTTGGTTGGGAGTAGGCCTCATGTTTCTTGGGGTCCCATGGCAGCAGGTCCAGCGCGCTCTCTAGGTGACTAGCTAGAGTTCACAGGTTTGTCAGAGGAGGTGCAGGCTGTCCAGCTACAGGGCATGAGAGGGGTTCAGAGCATGTGTCAGGACATCTCAGAGTCAGTTCCAGCTGAGTGGCTCACGCCTCTCAAGCCAGTAGCACCCCGGTGGATGGGAGCCTTCACACGACTGGAGGTTCTCATTTCAGTCAAGGCTTGCTCAGAGACTCTCCCAGCCCTGTTCTTCGAGCCTCAGGGTGGGGGACGATTACAGCGAGTTGCAGTAGAGGCCCCGCAGGTAGCAGAGTGCTGTTTCCAGAGGATCCGAGTTGTGGGCATCTGTGGGAGGACTTGCGTCATAGACCCTGACCCAGCAGCTCTTGAGACAGGACACTGGAGGCTATGGGCTTGGAAGTGTTGTCCATTGGCATGAGTATAGTGGGATCCTGGTGAGTGGCTATGGAGGGACCCCTTCTCTTCTGCAGACCGCCCAGGAGTCCCTTTCTTTCAGTACACTGTTCGGCTTGGACGTCATATACTTGCAACACAGAGAGAGGCCCGCCCCGCTGCAGCACGTCATTGGCAGGAGGAGGGCCTCACAGTCGAGTTCTTGGCAGCTTTTTGGCAGAGGCTGTGGGACTCCAGACAGCCGAGGTGCGTCACTTTGTTCCAGTGGTTGGTTGCACACAGAGCCACAGCAGTAGGGAGCTGGCTTGTGCATAGTGGTCTCTCGGCCGCATGTACAGCCTGTGACCAGTTGGTGGAGAGTCAGCGTCACTGTCTTTGGGACTGTCCCTCGGCCCAGCAGGTGTGGCTACGAGTTCTTCGGCTGATGCCTGCCCTCTCCACGGCTCGACAGTACACTTGGGGAGCAACGGCTTGGTCCACCCTCACGGGCCCGGCACTTCAGTTTGAGCTATCTTCCACCAGCAGGATGATAGTGATACAGGGGGGGGCGACCTACACTCCAGCCGGCTACAGATCTTACTCCACAGGAGTGGTGCAGTGAGAGAGAGGAGTGTTGGGAGCTCATCAGCGGCCTAGCTCTCTGGTTCATCTCGCGGGCCCGCTGTTTCCGCATCTTTGAGGCTCGCCCTGTGCCACCAGCAGAGACTGTTTGTGACTTTTGGCTAGAGTTGATCCATACTCTCAAAGGACAGCTTGAGGGACTACAGGGCAGCTCCGACCGCATGCGGGAGCACCGCGAGGCTTTCCTTCGACTCTGGCGCCCTCGGCCTTTCTACACCATGGTCCAGGGGGTGCTCAGATGGCACTACTGTCCACCTGTGTGGCTCTTCCCACCTCCCATCTCTTGATTTAGCCCCATTGTATAATGCTTGTTGTAGCCCTCTCCTACAGAGGTGGATGTAGCCCTATGGGCAGTTTTCATTAACTAATAGAAGGATCTTTTTAAAAATTCAGCCTTGAAAACAATCGACTCTCATAGGCAATGACATGGCCTTCTTGCATTAAGACCGCACCCAGACTACGACCACAAGCATCACAATATACTTCGAATGACTTCTGCAAATCCGGCAAAGTCAAAACTGGTCCTGTAGTCAATTTCTCTTTCAAAGTCTGAAAGGCGGTCACCCCTGTGGGTCCCCACAAGAAAGGGACTCCTTTCTGTGTCAAGATATGCAAAGGGGAAGCAACCTCTGCAAACTTTCTAATGAACCGCCGGTAGTAAAAACATAATCCCAAGAAGCTTCTAACTTCATAGACATTCTTCAAATCGGGCCAATCACGTATAGTGTCAATCTTGCCCGGGTCCATCTGCACTCATGCTGCCGAGATGATGTGTCTGAAAAAATGTATCTCTAGTAGGAAAAATTCACTCTTCTTTGCATTAATCACCAACTTGTGATCTTGCAATGCCTGAAAGACCTCTGTTCCACCTCATCCTTGGAAAAGACAATAATGTCATCCCCACAAAAGATCTGTACTCTCTGAAAATCATGTACATCATTCGGTTAAAGGTCGCTAGAGCATTGGTAAGGCCAAAAGGCATCACCAAAAATTCAAATAAACCGAAGGTCGTCCCGAAAGCTGTCTTATAGACATCTCCCGAGGCGATTCGGACCAAAAATTTCGAAGCGGCAAAAGCCGATACAATAGGGACAGACTTGCGTTTCACATCAAGTACAATGGTTCGGCCCTTTTCAGTAGTCAATGTCGCTTTCTTTGTGTCACGTGACACATCCCAACCCTATGTGTCCGTGGACAAGCTACACCACAGACGGGTTCAGTCAGTTCAATCAAGTCTAGATTAGCACTGATCTGGCACTTTTGTGAGTCTATTCGTAGACCGTGCATGCCCAGTCACTTAGCATAGATGGATATCCTCCGGTTGCACACAACATGATCATCGGAATTCCCATCAGAATCCATTAGCATCAATTAGGGGAATTTTCCAGTGCATTTAGCCTATTTTCCTATTTATTGATTATTTTCACTTATTATTTTTAAGTGACTTTCCAACAAAAGTAGGTAGGGCAATTTTGCTAAGTTAATATATAAGCAAACCCAAGTTAGCACTTTCTTGCAGAAAAGGCAGCAGGAGCTTCCCGCTCAACAGGCAACTTCTCAACAGTACCCCCTCAAACCATCCCTGGCGTTTTTGCATCTTCTCCCCTTGGCGTTTTTGCATCAACTCAGCAGCCCTGGCGTTTTCTTCTCTTGCAGTCATCGCCATCAACCACAGTGCCCTAGCGTTAGCAGATGCTTGCAGATCAGCCCCATCCTCTGTGTTTCCTACGACAGAATCGCTTCAGCCCTTAGCGTTTTTGCAGCCAATTACTAACGCGAGGATCTTAGCCACAAAGCCCAGCGTTTTTGGTTTTCTCACCCCAAACTGCCTGGCGTTTTTGGCAAGAACAGGACAGCATCAGCGTTTTTAATTCTCAGCCCAAAACAACAGCAGATCCTCGCAGTTTTCAGTCTATGGCTCAGTAGCAGAACCATCCCAAGTTGGTTGCAGATGTTCCCCCATTTTCAGCCATAAAAACGCAGCCAAAACAGTCATTTTCAGCCACCGAAACAGTCCCCGAATTCAGCAATTAGAAGACCTCAGATTTCAACCATCAGGTCGTCATCGTCATCGGCATAGTCCAACTTGCATCAGTCCATTGCATACGCATTGTACACCTTTGTGCAATCAAAGTAGACCACTCTCGCCGACGAGAGTGGGGCCTTCGGAGGAGGGTTTTACAACCTCTCGGTGTCGTATCTCGTCTCTCTCCTTCTCTCAATCTCATTCACTTGCACGCACAATATCCACTCATTTTGTTCATGACCACGGCACTCTACAAGACGGAAAGCTCTCTCTTTCCCTAAGGACTAAAAGGAACCTTGAGCAATAAAGATCACTAATCTTGAGAAATACAACGTTCATTCCGCTGCACCTAACATTGGTATCAGAGCTTTGGAAGTGTTCTGCATTACTCAAGGAAAGAACAACAAGAATTTTTTTGCTTGTTGCAATCGCACGAACCCGAGTTTACTTGGGCATGGCGATTCCTAATCGTGTTTTGTTGAAGAGTGACAGGAATCCCAAGAAAGAAGGGCTTGTCCAGCCTCCCCTTGTGTCTCTTTTCACTCATTGAGAGCGGACAGTGCACTTAGCGGCCGGCCAATCGACGTGAGGTGGGAAAAATCAACCTTGGTGTGAGCGCAAGGCCGCCAAGGGGTGCGCCCGCAGAAAAGGGTAGAACTCGGGTGAAGAGAAGATCCTTCTCCAACGCGATTTGCAAGCAAAAGAACCCCTCAAGAACCCAAGAACTCAAGAACCCAAGAACCAAGAACCCAAGTTCCTCGCGAACTTAAGAACCCAAGACCCCCACAAACCCACAAGAACCCACAACTTCAGAATGATCATCACTCGAAGCAGAATGGATACTTCGCTTGGAGGTGATGAGCATTAGAGAGGCGAAGAAGAATTTTCCCCACCAGGAGGTTTTTCCGACACTTCCCCGTCTACGACAAAGATTGCACTAACTCCTATGGAGGAGTTAGAGCAGATGTTTAAGGAAAGAATGGCAGAAAAGAAACGCAGACACGCAGAAGAAAAAGGAGAAAGAGAAGCCGAAAGAAAGGCAAGCCAAGAACGGCACGACCGACACATGCAAGAGTTCTTGCGACTCTTGTATCCCGTGCCGACACAGATGCAAGACATTCAGGAGACGGAGACTCTCTAAGTCTCTTCTTATCCACACCATGACACACAGGATTTGCATGATTGTGTGAAGCATGTTGATGATTTGATTAACAATGACTTGCATGATGATTTGAAGCACAATGATAAGCATGATGATTTGGATGCCAATGATTTGGATAACAATGACAAGCATGATGATTTGCATGATCAAGATGTGATTTCTCACAAGCATGATGAGTTGCATGAAGAAGATGTGATTGTTCACCAAGATAATGTGTTAGTGGATGCTTTTTCTAGTGAAGCTAACCTCGTTGTAGATTTGATCAATCACCAAGAATCGATCTTGGCTTTCGAGTCCAGGTCCACAGATCCCTCACAAGACGATTCAATAGATCCCGAAGAACCGGTCTTGGCTCTCGAGCCTTGGTCCAAAGAACCATCACAGGAAGTATTATGTGTTCGCATGATTGATACGCACGCATTGTTCGAGTGTTTCATTCGTGACGGTTTCCTGTATTTTAGTCAGCATCGTTATGTGACCCCTTTTCCTAGGCATGACATATTGCATGTTGAGCACGTTTCTCTCATGGATGAGCACGAATATATACGGATTGTTCATGAAAAGCTGAAAAGTTTGTATGTCAGGAAGTCACATTCCATGTCTCTTCCTTGGCATGACACAGTTTCTGAACGAGCACATGATAGTATGAGCACCCAGCATGGGCATTTTCATTGTGATTTGCCACAGTTGATTGTTTTCGATCAAACAGAAAAGATTCGAGCGCATTGTTTGCATGTGTTTGATGAACGGGTTGTCACTCCGTCTCTATGTTCATCTACATTGCATACATAGTCTTTAGCAAAGACAACATTTTTTTCCTTCACTTTACATGGAATGGGTATGTTCATGGTTTTGTGTTGGAGATGGTTTCAGGAATTTTCAGCCATGGAGATTCTTGTAGACGAAAGAAGCAGGACTCTAGACGAAGTTGAATCATCGAAGGAGCCACAGAAGACTTTGAGTCGCTTTCAGCGCGGCCCAAAGAAGCAAGCGTTGCAGACCTTTATGAAGTTCAAGTACCGCACGACCCACACATCAGAGTGGGCCAACGAAGAGTCCCTTCCAGGATTCCGGATGCTGTTGGCGATCTCCCTCAACGCCATACAATTCGGTACCAGTACCTCACTTTGAAAAGGAGGGGATGTCACGTGACACATCCCAACCCTATGTGTCCGTGGACAAGCTACACCACAGCAGGGTTCAGTCAGTTCAATCAAGTCTAGATTAGCAGTGATCTGGCACTTTTGTGAGTCTATTCGTAGACCGTGCATGCCCAGTCACTTAGCATAGATGGATATCCTCCGGTTGCACACAGCATGATCATCGGAATTCCCATCAGAATCCATTAGCATCAGTTAGGGGAATTTTCTAGTGCATTTAGCCTATTTTCCTATTTATTGGTTATTTTCACTTATTATTTTTAAGTGACTTTCCAACAAAAGCAGGTAGGGCAATTTTGCTAAGTTAATATATAAGCAAACCCAAGTTAGCACTTTCTTGCAGAAAAGGCAGCAGGAGCTTCCCGCTCAACAGGCAACTTCTCAGCAGTACCCCCTCAAACCATCCCCGACGTTTTTGCATCTTCTCCCCTTGGCGTTTTTGCATCAACTCAGCAGCCCTGGCGTTTTCTTCTCTTGCAGTCATCGCCATCAACCACAGTGCCCTAGCGTTAGCAGATGCTTGCAGATCAGCCCCATCCTCTGTGTTTCCCGCGATAGAATCACTTCAGCCCTTAGCGTTTTTGCAGCCAATTACTAACGCCAGGATCTCAGCCACAAAGCCCAACGTTTTTGGTTTTCTCACCCCAAACTGCCTGGCGTTTTTGGCAAGAACAGGACAGCATCAGCGTTTTTAATTCTCAGCCCAAAACAACAGCAGATCCTCGCAGTTTTCAGTCTATGACTCAGTAGCAGAACCATCCCAAGTTGGTTGCAGATGTTCCCCCATTTTCAGCCATAAAAACGCAGCCAAAACAGTGATTTTCAGCCACCGAAACAGTCCCCGAATTCAGCGATTAGAAAATCTCAGATTTCAGCCATCAGGTCATCATCGTCATCGGCATAGTCCAACTTGCATCAGTCCATTGCATACGCATTGTACACCTTTGTGCAATCAAAGTAGACCACTCTCACCGACGAGAGTGGGGCCTTCGGAGGAGGGTTTTACAACCTCTCGGTGTCGTATCTCGTCTCTCTCCTTCTCTCAGTCTCATTCACTTGCACGCACAATATCCACTCATTTTGTTCATGACCACAACACTCTACAAGACGGAAAGCTCTCTCTTTCCCTAAGGACTAAAAGGAACCTTGAGCAATAAAGATCACTAATCTTGAGAAAATACAACATTCATTCCGTTGCACCTAAAAATTCGCCCGATAATCGACCACGGCATTGTTCTTATGGTACCAAGGGACTCCCAAGAGAACATCACAACCTTCCAAGGGCATTATGTAGAAGTCCTCGTGCCCCAAATGCCCCTAACAATGCAACCGAAGTTTGCCAATGACAGGTGTAATGGCCACGTCCCTGACGGGTGTCGCTAGAACTGCCTCTGCTTGTGGTCCCATCCGATCGAGTGTAATCTCGAGCCGCGCCGCCAATTCAGGTGAAATGAAGTTGGCCTTGGCTCCTCCATCAAAGAAAATCAGGGCTTGTTGGTTTTTCACTTTGCCCCAAGCTCGGCAAAGTTCTGTACTTTCATCAATCGTGCTTGGGTCTATACCCATGCAATCTGGAACCAGTCCTGCTTTCATTTTGCCTTTTCATCCACGTTCCTAAGCTGCTTTCGAACTCTCTGGCCTTTCTTCATCTTGTTCTTTCTGTGCCCTTTTAGGGCGCTTCTCGGAAATGTGACCATGTTCCCTGCATCCAAAACACTTCCCCTCTTTAAAGTAGTTGGCTCTGTCCCGAAGAGTGAGCCTAGGTCATGCATCCTTATCTTTCTTTTCTTGGAGGCTCTTCTTCTTTCTACTTTCATTATTAGACGTCTGTTCGGTTTTCTGAGTCATGATCTCATTTGTGGAGTAAGTCAGACTGCGTGAATGTATGGCAAAACCCCGTTTCGCATGAACCATCAGTTTTTGAATAGAATCTGACTTTTGTTCTAAGCAGTGATCTCGGATCTCCGTAGGAAGTCCGCAGCAAAACCGCTCAATCTGTTCTTTAAATGATATCTTCTTAAATGAAGAGGCTTTAGAAAAGAGCTCCAAAATCACTCGCAATAGTCGTCCAAAGAATCACTCTTGGTCATCCGAAGATGATTCCAAGCAGTTCGTATATCTCGATCGTACTCGCGAGTTAGCCAAGAAGAAATAAAAAGCCTTTTAAATTTCAGCCATTTAACTGGCGTTTTCTTGTTCAATAGAAGGGTGGACCACCATGTTCGAGCATTTCCCTTGAAGAAAGAGGTAGCCCTACGAATCTTGGAGTGCTCTGAGCAATGCCCTCCAGAGAAAGCTATATCAAACTGCAGTATGAAGGCCAAAGCCCTTGAAGCATCTCGGAATCCAGAAAAAGTGTCAAACTTCATTGATTGTCCTTCTTTAAATTCTCGAACTTTCTTGCTTTTATCAAGTCATACTGGTTGGCTTTATAGAAATGCTTCTTCTTTGCATAAAATCTGTGATCGTCGGAGTCCGAACTATCTGAAGACGAGTCCTCTATAGTAGAATTGTCAGAAACTGGGCGAAACTTAGGCTTCTTTGCCTTTTTCTTGCCCTTTTTGAAGCTTTGCTTTTTGCTTCACTTTTTCCCTTTCCTGTCTTCTTCACTCGAGTCAGAAGAGCTAGAAGAACTATCAGAAGAAGAAGAAGAAGAAGAATTGGATACTCCTTCAAATCGCACATGCTTCTTCTGCTTTCTTGCCGAGGCAAAAGTAGATTGACAACCCAAATGACCCGGGAAGTCGGTTCCTTTCTTCTGCTTTTTGTCGTGCTTTTTGGCTTTGTTGTTCGCGTCAAAAAGCTGAGTAATCCGTGTATCAACCACCTCTTCCAATTCTTGCTCTGTAAACATCCTCGGAGTAGGAGGTTTCTTGAGTGCCGGTTTGAGGGGTGGTTCTCTGGCCTTCTGCCACTGGGTGTGTAGTTTGTCGAAGGATGTCTTGAGTCAAAAATTTTGCAAATTTCGGATCCTTCACAAGGTTGATCATCATCTTTGTCGCATCGTCAACCAATTTTTGACGTTCCATCTCTTCAATCTCCACCTAAGTAGGCCGAGGCGGGCTCTTCTTCGTGATCTCTTCCCGCATCCCCAGATGCAGAGGAAGTCGGATGTTCGTTGTTGGAATCCATAAGTGCCGCAAGAAAAGGATCGGATTTCCCGGTAGACGAGAAATCGATCATGCTCTGATATCACTGTAACAAACTTTGGACACTCCAAGTCAAGATTCTACCGCGACACAACAAAGATTCACTTCAAAACAGTTCACAGTTCACAATTGATTCGACACGGCACGGCGGAGTTCCGTGCCTAGATGCTCTGAGAAGTGAGGGCCTTGCCCACGTATTTAAAGGTTACAAGGGATGCCCAAAAGTAGAGCCCCAAAAGCATTCTCTTTTAAAAATTCTTCTAAAATAAAGCAACTGAACCAAAAGCTTCAAAAGCAGCCAAATTCAGCCAGCTTTTCCGTACGCACTCCCACGTCAGCAGCTCAGTGCAAAAAGCGGAATTTCCGTACAACACTGCCACATCAGCACTTTCAGCGTGAACCCCGGAAATCTGCCATTCAGCCTGCTGCCGCGTTTTCCGGGCATGCACCCTACTGGAAATGTATGCCCGTCACCAGTTTGTGACACCCCTACTTCCTACTCCTACATCATCTCTCTAACCGCACAAATCGATAAGCTCTTCATACTCTAAACTTGAATGTTATGCAAAGTGAAGCTCTAAAAAAAGAACAATCAATGCTACCAATGTATCCAAACAAGGTACACTTTTCATACTTGCCCTGCTTTATGGCAACCTAGCTTGTCTTCTAACCCTCAATCTAGCAAACGTTCTGAGCGCTCTGCTTGCTTCCTTGTCGACATGAAGAGTACCTTGTATGATGATTAGTACCGTTCTAAAGAAATCCTCATCTGTTCGCATCAATGCATAGGTCTCGTCAGGAGGATCAACTAAAAAGCATGCTTTTTGTACTTTTAGACCAAGACGTTCTTCATCTCCTCTTATAATTGTCATAATTTCTTCTTTCAACTCTATTGCTTCCAATTATATACTGCTATAGGACCAATTTGCTTGTCTGAAAACCAAACAACTAACGCTCTAATACCATTGTAACCGGAAGCACCACATACCGACAAAAAATAACAACTGAAACCAACTTTAGCACTCCGCACAATTGAATTGAAGAGAACTTTAAATTTGAGACGAGACATGAA
Source organism: Adiantum capillus-veneris (assembly GCF_014529385.1). NCBI lineage: Eukaryota > Viridiplantae > Streptophyta > Polypodiopsida > Polypodiales > Pteridaceae > Adiantum > Adiantum capillus-veneris. Next base: position 111,879,657 of record NC_140941.1, read on the forward strand.
GTAGCCAAGTTCCACTCCCAAATGCACTTGCCCCTAATTAGGCATCCCTTACGGTATTTCTTTATTGTTGCTCTTCACTCATCCAAACTCTACAACTGCACAAGTCTGAGAATCACTCCCCAAGGCCATTTATTATAAGCTCTCGGCCTCTTGCATTTATTTACAAGCGCTCAAAAGAACAAAAGTCAATTGCTTTTAAAACTTATGGCCCAAAAGCTTAAAAAGTCAATGCTTTCCCATTGGCGCCCAAAAGCTTTGCCCGTACCGACGACGGGCCGGGGCCATGCAGCCCACGCTTTGCAACGCAAAATCCAAGTAGCTGCGCCCTTCTTTGGGTCCTTCGACCTTGTGTCTGATTGACTTGGCACTATATCCTCCTTCAATCGAGTATGGTCGTGACACGTCACCACATCATGACATTAACTTTATGATTCTCTTCAATGTGAGCTAGCTATCAGTGCATGACGCCAGTATCTCCCCTAATTAGCTCTCTTTATGTTCAAGTCCAACAGTACTCTCACACGATCGGCTTCCACATCACAAAGCTAGGGAATGCCTTGGTCTACAAGACATTTGTAGTGTTCGACCCCTGGAAGACAGTCATCACTCTACCACCACGAGGACGGACTACATCCCTATAGACTTTTCAGTCTATGTAAGGCAAAATAGAGAATGTGTGTGGGGGCCAAATTTCACAGCTCTCAACACCAGGCTTACCTTAGGACTTTGAACCATGGTCGCCAAGTGAAACATTTTGAGCCTTGAAACGTTTCCTTGAACGAGTAAACAGATGCCATTTTGTTAACAAGTTTTCAAAATCCCTATATGCACGTTTCGGTCCCAAGTTTCACTGTCCTCTGTCATTAGACTGAAACGTTTCGTGGTGAAACACCACCTTTCGAGGGTGAGACGTTTCAACCTTGAAACGTTTCACGGTGACCCTAGGACTTTCCCACTCGCAACTGGTAACTTATCCTTCAGTACCTATCAAATATGGCCATGTGCATGCCCTTAACTCTTGTAAATATCCTTTAACTCACACACCATAATGCTCATTTCAAACAAAGGGAAGACAAAAGACATAAGATCCTACAGACGTCAGTGCAATTGTAAAGACAAATGATTACCTGTCCACTCAATGTACCATTGCTCACATCACTGGCAGCTTTTTTGAATTTCTCTAGACCCTAATTACAATGATACACCAAAATTAGACAAACAGCTGCCCATTAAAAAAAATGAACTTGAGTGCTGAGATACAATAGCTGCACATTGAAATAAATGGAAAGCATCAGCCGTACAATGTACCTTAAGCAAAGTCCGTCCAAAGCTTGCTTCCTCTTCAGCAATTATGTCTATTATCTTTGCTTCACTCTTTTTGAGCTCAGGAAATGTATCACCCATTGTTTGCACCACAACAGGTGCAAGCCTGATGATAAGCTCAGATAATTATCACAGAAAACAGGTAAGACAAGAGTACAACACTTGATGAGCTAGAGAGCACATACTAAAAATATGGATAAAGCTTACCCACTAAAAAATCCTTCTGGTGCCTTTAGGACTTCCCTACCATATCGTACAGCTCGCCTCAGAATGCGTCGGAGTACATACTCACGACCCTCATTACCTGCGTCATTGTTTTGACAGTTAGATAAAAGCAGAAAGAAACACTCTGCAGACTTTGGTATCCAAAACCAGCACCTGGTCGTGAGCCATCTGCAATAGCGAAACTCAGAGTTCGGATATGATCTGCAATTACTCTATAAGCCATGTCAACCTTGTCCTCATCCTCAGAGCCAAGCTTCCCTTGGTAGTGTCTTGCACCTGTTAACTACACAACCAGGTCGTAAAATAAGGCACACCTTCCATACGAGCCCAACAATGCAAATTTCTTTTGTGAACAATGTCTAAAGAAAAGAAAGAATTATGCAAAAAAGAATTACCTTGTGTATTCCATCAAAGATTGGCGAAAACACATCCGTGTCATAATTGCTCATTTTTTGCTGTAAAATAGATGTTAAACGCTCAAAACCCAACCCTGTATCGACATGCTTTGCAGGCAGAGGCCTCAGTGACCCATCTGATTCCCTATTGAACTGTCAATCACAAAGAAGGGGGTTTTAAGTTTCAACTCCACAGGCCAATGACTTGATGAAGGAGGATGCATTATTTTTAAATTTCTACCAAACCAGGTGTTATGTCCTACCCCCACAATTTATTACAAAATAAGAAGGGAAAATTTGGCAAAAAGCAGCCCTTCCCTCTAATCTGTCCTTTGTTACTCCGGCTTCAGTTATCCACCTATTTCACCCTTAACCCATTTCACAGTAATCAATAGCAACACACGAACAAAATCTGCAAATAACTGAACTTGAAGAGAGAGAGAGAGAGAGAGAGAGAGAGAGAGAGAGAGAGAGAGAGAGAAATGAAATGAAATGATATATTAACGTCTACAAGAGGCCAAAATGACCTATGAGACCAACTGATTACAATGATGAGTCTAGTACCAAGTCTGGGTACAAACAAGAAAACTACAAACAAAGAACTGATAGGAGAGAGAGAGAGAGAGAGAGAGAGAGAGAGAGAGAGAGAGAGAGAGCACGGAACGGCGGAGTTCCGTCCCCAGACGTACTGGCCCCAAAGACTGGCACCCCTTTCGGTATTTCTTTATTATTGCTTCACAATGGTACAACTCCCCAAGGGTCCAGCTCTCTCTGAGACACTGCGTCCACATGCTCCCAGAAGACTGTCCCCAAGGGCTCTTATAGACGTACAAGGGATGCCCAAAAGCAAAGCCCCAAAAGCACTTGCTCTGATTTCCAAAAGCATCTGCTCCCAAAAGCTGCCAGAACCAGCCAGCACAAATCGCAGAAATCCGTACAACAGTGCCACGTGGCATGCCAGCATGAATTACGAAATTTCAGCCCCACATCTTACGCTACATTTTAGGGTTTAGGCCCCTCGGCCGGTGCTCTTCAAGTTGGCAGGGGTTAGTTTTTTAAACCCTAACTCCCTAGGCCCCCACGGCCAAGTCTTCACAGTTCTTTCTGGGTTCTCTAACCCCTTGTTCTCTCAGCGATTTCCTCAGTTGGGCAAACTTGTGACACATAGAAGGCTTGAAAAATTAGTCACATGGCAATTTTTTCAAAAACCTATGGTTTTGACAATTCCTCCAAACATCTACGTTCCTTTTGACAACAATTTTTCCTTCCTGAGCTCTTTGATGTACCTCTAATATAGTGTTTTGTCCACTAGGGAAAGAAGTGGTGACGAGCTCTCCATCGTCCAAAAAGAGGGGTTACGAAGATAGCATACAATAAGGATGTTATCTCATGCCCGACTTGCTATTGGCCTCCTTATCCCCGACTACCTCACTGCCCACTCTACACTTCCCACCTCCTACCGACCATCAACTAAATCCTATTGGGGTAAATGCCGGCTACAATAGCTACTAGTGGGGCTATGCATGACAATCTCTAATAGAAAATCAACACATGGAACCGGAGACACTAATCCATGCACACAACTCTTCCGAACTTGACATAATGTGACCATAGTTTCTTTTGGATGGGTATGTCCCACATATGATAAGAGAGTTGGGCAACTAGTGCTCAAATTTTCATATGCTTCACACGGGTTCTTGAACTTTGCACTCTCGAATTATGTTTTGACTGCTACTTAAGAACCATTACTTACTACCTAATCGTTTGCAATCTCGACTCTTAAGTCTATAGTCGAGCTTGGCTCACGCATTGATGACCGAGTGTTGACATCAAATGATTGATTATTGCATCTCCACATGCTACAGGGGGTCATGGAATCTAGTCCATGTTTTGGCTTGCTTCTTCTTGTGCGACTATGAACTTCAGTTTGGTTTGTGCCTATAGGTTATACAACCTATAACATCAGGATGTCATCGAGTTCTGGCATATGCTTGATCATTCATCGAACATTCATGATTAGTTATAGCTTCAATGGCACGTGGCATGATTTTCCTTGAGTTTAGAGTGTCATATTGACATGGAATATCTTGGGGGTGTGAACTGTTGTTATGTCCCCAAACACAGAAGAGGAGACCTAGTCTATGACACCGTCAGATGGGTGCCCAGTGTCCAAGCGGACAATGTGAACCTTGCAAGTGTGGCGGGTCACTTATAAAAGGAGGCCTCAGCCTTATTTGTAGACATCTACCTCCACTGGCAAAGTGACCGTGGTTAGCCAGTCGGGCTAGAGCGCGCGAGGTCACCTCAAGGGGGTGAGGCCAGGTGGTATGGGATGTTACCATATACATGTGGTAGTGATGTGTGTGAACACACTTAGGACCGCCGGAGCATTTTTCCCTCACTAGGAGGTTTTTTCCCCGTGCATTGAATATATGCCCATCACTCTAGGGCTATCTTATCTTTCCATTGCACAATAAGTAATACACTCTGTTGTGTGCCTTGAGCTTCCTTCGTCTTCTCCAAATTGTGTGTCTCTTCTTGCAACCCTAATTCCAACAATTGGTATCAGAGCAGGTTGCGTCCTCCCGGGCTTAGTCGCCAGCAGCTCCAGCACACGCCTGCTCACTTTCTTCGATTTCTGTGAGCTTTGGCGAGCGTTCGCAGGTCGACAAAGATTCTGCTCATATTTTTTATTTAGGCTCCTCCTTTCCACTACAGGCAATATTGCGCAAGCAATTTCGTCATTTTGTGCAAAATTTTTGTCAATGTCGTTTTCTGCATAATAGGTCCCTTACAATCTTCTACGGTTTGTGCTATATAGCATGTTTTCGCCTCGTTTCTCCTCTTTTTGGACAGTTTTCATATCAAGTGCAGCATTCGCCATGGCTGACAACAACATAGATGTAAGATGTTTGCTGTTGAGGACAGATTGAATGGGGACAATTACCCTATGTGGGCTTACATGATGCAACATGTCCTTGTGTCAAAGGGCGTTTGGAATATTGTGCAGGGCATTGATGTGCGTCCTGGTTCTGAGGATGTAGGCAATGTTGAGGATGTTACAGGTTTTGGTGGCAGGATTGTTGCTGCCAGAGTTGTTATGCCTACGACTGAGCAAGCTCGTTGGGATGTAAAGGATGTGCAGGTTCATGCATTGATTGCGTTGTCTGTGAAGCGCACTATTACTCCCCACATTCGTTCAGCAAAATCTGCAAAACATGCTTGGGATATTCTGGTTGGTCTTTATGCAAGTCGCAATGAGGCAAAAATTGCATTGCTGCGTAAAGAGCTGGAGTCGAAGATTATGCATGAGGAAGATGATATGGACACTTTCCTTGCTGGTGTCAAGGATATCAATGAGCAACTTATATCTGCAGGTGAAGTCATTTCAGACAGTTCTCTTATGCAGACTATTCTTGATACCTTGCTAGATTCTTACTAGGCTTTTGCTAGTACTTGGAGACTTATGACCCAAGGAAATCCTGAAGTTGTCAACTTTGATGCATTATGCACATTCCTGTTGCAAAAGTCTCTTCCCATAAAAAACAGGACTAGACAACGTACAGTTGAACAGGCCTTTATTGCTCCTCAAAGAAAAGGTGGTAACAGCAATGTAGCCACTTCTCATGGTTCTTCTGTGAGTGGATCAACTATTTCTAATGCTTCTGCTGGCAACAATTCGTCTGGGAATTCTAGTGACAAGGAAAAAAAGAAGATGCGTTGCCATTATTGTAAAGCTAATGATTACTTGATCGAGCAGTGTCCTAGGCCAAAGAGGCTAAGAAGAAAGAGGCTAGTTCTGCTACTAATGCTGATTCCACTACAAATCAACTATTGTTGAGTCTTCTGTGAAAGGAGACTGTGATGCTGATGTTGATGCAGAATGGACTTTTAGTGCAGAGTGCACTTATGATCCTTCTGTCCATGATGCATGTTTGTCAGTTGCTGCAGATGCTCAAGTGTGGTACTTTGACAGTGGTGCTACAAAGCACATTACCTCTCATCGTGACTTGTTTACATCTCTCGAGGATGTCCCTCATGGGAATTTAGTACTGTGCTAACAACGCCTCTTATCCGGTCAAGGGAGTTAGTAAGATTGTGCTTACTACTGCAAATGGCAGTTCTTTCACACTTGTTGATGCATTGTATGTACCTGGTATCAAAAAGAACCTTTTGTCTGAATTTGCACTTGCTAGACTTTGTCTTGTTGTCAAATTTGTGGATGATAGATGTATAGTTCATGATCTCAGTTTCGGTTGATGAAATTGTTGCATCTGGCATTTTATGTCGTGGACTGTATAAGCTCACTTTGTATGACAAGTGTGGGTGGAATTTTACAAATGCTGTTGTGGATTAAAAGGCTATTTCAAATGCAAAACTTTGACATGCTCGTTTTGGGTATCTGAATTTTGCTACGTTCGCAGAAATCTGATATGGTTGCTTCTCTACCACCTCTTGAAGCACCTGTCAAACATGTTTGTGAAGGATGTATTTTTTCCAAAGGATCGTTCAATTAGGGCCACATGGAGGTTACAATGTGCATACTGATGTTTGTGGGCCCATGCAAACTCCATCCTTGAGCAATTACCTTTACTTCGTGACTCTCATTGATGATTACTCCAAGCATGCATGGGTGTATCCGCTTAAGGCGAACTTCGAAGTATTTTTGTGCTTCAAACAATTTTTAGCTATGGCTGAAAATGTCTCAAAATGTACTATGGACACCCTCTGTTCTGATCAAGGGGGGGAGTATATATCTCATGAATTTAATGCATTTCTGGCTAGTCGTGGGATAAAACACCAATGTACAGTGCCTTATACGGCTCAACAAAATGGTGTTGCTAAGAGGAAAAACAGGTCACTTACCGAAATGGCACGATGTATGTTCAAAAGTCAAGCTTTGCCGCATTCGTTTTGGCTTGAGGCCATCATGTGTGCCACTTATGTGCTTAACAGGTGTCCTACAAAAGCTTTGCAGTCTATGACTCCTTATGAAGCATCGCATGATAGAAAGCCTTCTATTGAGCACGTGTGTTTTTGGCTGTTTGGCATAAGGTTTGGTGCCACATACGCAACGCAAGAAATTGGATGATAAGGCTGTCAAATGTATTTTTATTGGTTATAGTGTTGAAACCAAAGGTTACAGCAGGTTGTATCATCTGTAAACAAAGCGTATGCACCTCAACTGCCAGTTTTTCATGCTCACACAAAACACATCGAGGTGCATTCCACTATGTCAGGGAGAGGCTCTCAACAGGAGAGATCAGCTTGGCTTATGTGCCAACACAGGACAACCTTGACGAAGCTTTGGGCTTACTCCTCTTTGTGGACTGATCATGTCCTTGGGGCATGGCTACTCTTGTGTGCCAACTCTCGTTCATTGCATCACTCCCAGGGGGGAATTGTTACCATATACATGTGGTAGTGATGTGTGTGAACACACTTAGGACCGCCGAGGCATTTTTTCCCTCTTTTACCCCGTGCATTGTATATACACCCATCACTCTAGGGCTATCTTATCTTTCCATTGCACACAAAGTAATGCACTCTTTGTTCTCTGCCTTGACCTTCCTTCATCTTCTCCAAGCTGTGTGTGTTTTCTTGCAACCCTAATTCCAACATGGGATGCTCTGTCCTATGGGTGCACGCCTATGTCCTTAGGCAATGGCCCTAGCTAGGGGGTAGATGGCGGCTATGGTCGGGTGGCTCGTCCAACATGTGTTCCATAGGTGGTTTAGGTAGCAGGAAGATCCTCTCATGAGTTTGTTTCATGGTATCACAGCCGGCTTGGCTACTAGAAGGATTGTGTGCACACCTATGGATGGCTAGTCATTGGATTATTAAAATTTTCATGTGCTAACTGCTGAAAATGCTTCTTTAAATTATGCCTTTTACTTCTTTTCAGCATGTGTGCAAGTGAGATGATTTTAGAATTTGCTGATTTTTTACTAATTCTTGACAAAAATCAGAGCAGCAAACAAACAGAGATTTAAGATAGATTTTACTAATTATGCAGTGAAAACAGCAAATTACACAATTTTATTGCTAATTTTCGACAAAAATCAGAGACACGGTTCTAATTTTGCTGATTTTACTGTGATTTCGCACTCCAAATCAGATATTCTGAACTTACGTTTGATGATTTTCAATAAAAATTTCCTCGATTCTTCGATTAAGGCCAGTCATTGTTTTTAAAGTTGGGCCACATTTCAATGTATGTGAAAATCTCCAACTCTATAGAACTCATTACAGAGAGTTAAACGCTCCCCAAAAGACAGACTCTTAGAGTACTCTTACCTCTTGCAAGCATCCTCTCTCCCATTTGCTCGCGCTCATGCGCTCCCGCCATCACCTGTACTGCTCCGAAAGCACTTGCTGACACGGAGAGCTTTTCAAAAACTCTTAAAGGGACCCTTTATGTGCAGAAATTCAAGTTCTCCGTGGATTTCGCCATGGATCCTTCGAACTCAGATACACAATGTGGAGAGATCCTAGGTATCACTCAAATTCCAGTTCAAGCACGCTCTTTATACATGGATTATAAGAACTTCTCAAAGCCTAGATCAACGTATATTCCTCTTGACAAGTATACTACGACTTTCAAGGAAGCACTCACCTTTTGTAAGGTGGATTCTATGCACGCTGTACATATGTATCTCTTGGGTTTGCATGAGGATAATCAATGGGCCTTAATAAAAGATAAGGCGCCAACTGACGTTGAGGAAGCAACAGCCCGTACATTCCATTTGATAAACGGATCTAATTATGAGAAGAAAAAGATCTTTGATCACCAATCCGGTGAGGGCACTTCAAAAAAGCGGCCTCGACTCTAGCAAAAGGCCAAGTTGCTGTCGAGACCTTCTCTCAACACCACTCCTCGTGGTGCCTAAGAGAAGAAGAAAGCCAGGAATGTTGTCATTGTTGAAGCACTAAAGAAGGGAGCTTGTTTTGGCTGCCGAACGTCGAGAAGCTGTAGCAAGATGCAAAAGCCCATACGTTCCATTTGATAAATGGATCCAATTATGAGAAGATGTCACAAGTTTGTGGCATGGCATGCTCAACTTAAAAGGTTAGCCGAGAGGACCGGGGGGGGGGGGGTAATATAACCGGCCTGTACAACGTAGAGGGCGGTACTATTTCAATTACCTCTTAACTTTACACAGAGCACTGAGAAGGAAAGAGAACAAGATGCATCCAACGACTAATGTCACTGCGCACACGAGACCGACACCCTGTAGGCCCCAAAGAAAAAGCTGTTCAAACCTGGCGAGGGCTGAAAACGCAGGTTCCACGGAAAACAAGTAAAAATAAAAATAAATAAAAATATTTAGTACTTATTTACAGAAGGCAGCAGGAAAAATACACCTCCTGGTGACACACCCACCCTTGAAATACTGCAAGCGACCTCGCTTGCATGCCAATAATACATGCGGTATCTCCTGATATCACATATATTCTATGATGGGAATCCAAGATATACATGCTTCTGGAAATGTAGTGTCACAAAACAGGAGCGTACACGAGCACTTAGAAATCTGAAAAATAATATACTTTGCAAAAGGGAGAGAAGGGAGAAGATCGACACAGTATTGGGGACCAGAAGATGGGCTGGTCCCCCCCCCGTTAAGAGTATTCTTTTATTCAGGGAGAATTCTTATACAAGCATGAGAACCCGAGGAAACCACTCCGTTCTGTAATCTTAGACCCGAGAGTCGTGCTTTCCCGTAAAGGGCTTGGGCACAAGGCCGTCCTTCCTGTAAGGGACTTAGGCGAGAAGCCGTACTTTCCCGTGAGGGACTTAGACGTGAAGCCATACTTTCCCGTGAAGGGCCTTCCGTAAGACGGGAGATTCCTGCAAAACAAACCACATGAAGCAACAATTCTCAATGCGTATCAACACCTTATACCTGTCGCTCCTTGCTCGGAGGATCGACCTTCGTACTCAATCGTCACGCGAACACTTGCAAGTTCCGTCGCCAGCCTCTACTCCAGAATCTCAACGCTAGCTTCCTCTGCTGCTCCCGGCTTCTCTAAACTGAAACGCTGGCTACCCTTTTTATAGGGTCTAACACCCGGCAGGAATAGGGGTCCAAAAGCAGAGCTTGGCGCTCCTAGAGAGAGGAGAGAGAAAATCGCATTTTTTAGAGAGAGGAGAGAGGGAGATCGCAATTCAGCCCCCCTGCGTAGGTTTTAGCACTAGCTTTTTTTTTTAAGGGCCTTGCTTGCTTTTAAGTGACCAGGCTTTTATTAATAAAATAAAAGTGACCAGGCCACTTTAATAAAATAAAGTGTGAACCTGTTCAAACTTTAAAAACTCACTTAGTTAGTGAAAACAATGCCATACGAACACATTCTAGGCGTCCCCGGGTGCAGGACACGACACAGATGCAATGCAGACACAGACTCCTCGCGGGAAAACATCTGTCCTCCCGCAACTGTTCCTGCTTTTCGTAAAAAGCTTCATTGAACCCATCTTTATTCTTATGCTTGCGTTCTTACGCGTATTTTCTTACTCAGTTCGGATTTCCTCCTTAGCCTACGGGATGCCCCCTTACTGGTGCACCCGTCACCCATCATGTGACGCATCAGAGGCACTCGTAACCCGGCCCTTTCCACCGAACTTACGGAAACTCCTTCGCGATGTTTACCGTCACCCATCAAATGACACATCAGAGTTGTCCGTTCCTGATGGCAGTTCCTGTAGCTACAATCTTTTTAACAGTTCTTAGTGCACATAATAAAATATCCTAAAAAAGAGATTTAATCATTAAAAATAAGAAAATAGTCCAATTAGCAACATCCCTCTAGCTTCTAAACAGTTGACCTCAACTGTAGTGCTTGGACATATACCTCCAGTATCTCGGGATAAGCTGCTAATTCCTCCTGTGTCATCCACTGAGCATCTAGATTCGAATAGTTCTTAAACTTAACCAAATACTTCCGTGTTATCTTTCCGGATTTGAGAGACGGCTCCAGATGACTTACTATCTGCTCCGGTTGGAGTATTTCTTTTGTTTCCTCAACCTCAGGAGGTTCCTCAGCGCTAGGCTGGCTCGGAGGCAGTCCCACATACGGCCGGAGTAAACTAACATGGAAAGCATTATGGATCTTCCAATTAGGCGGTAGCTCTAATCGGAAAGCGACATCATTCACTCGCTCAGTAATCTTAAACGGCCCATAATAATGGGTAGAAAGTCTTACCACTTTCCCCTTATGAGACGCTTGTTTCTTAAGTCTTGCCTTCTCAAACTTGAGTAAGACTAACTGTCCGACTGTTAAGTCTAGATTCCTTCTGTGCTTGTCTGCAGCTTTCTTATGCTTTTCTTGAGAGCGTAGAATAGCTCTCCTAACTTGTCCGTAGGCGGTGTCCAAATCCCGGACAAATTCATCTGCTGCAAAGATCTTATCCTTAGTTAAAAGGATGGGTGGAAGCAAAGGCTTACCATAGAGAATCTCAAAAGGTGCTTTCCCTGTCGATGAGTGTATGGTATTGTTATACGCATACTCGACAAGAGGCAAATATTTCTCCCAATCAGATTGCCGGTCTGACACATAAGCTTTTAACATATCCAATACTATGGAATTGGCTATCTCACTTTGCCCGTCCGTTTGAGGATGGTAGGCAGATGAAAAATTCAGCTTTGTACCAAGATTATCCATCAAGGCACGCCAAAAATTTCCTGTCATGCGAGGATCTCGATCACTCACAATTGACTTAGGCATTCCATGATGCTTAAAGATCTGTGTCAGGAAGACCCTAGCCATATGATCTGCTTTGATCGTTTTCTTGACGGGTATAAAGTGTGCTTGCTTGCTAAACCTGTCCACAATGGTCCAAATCGCGTCATTTCCAGTCTGAGTTCTAGGGAGGTCCATGATGAAGTCCATGGCAATACTTTCCCAAGGTTCATTAGGCACAGGCAAAGGTTGTAGCAACCCAGGCGTCTTATGCCGATCATACTTCACTTTTTGGCAAATCAAACATTCCCTGACATACTTATCAATGTCTGCTTTAAGGCTAGGCCAAAAGAAATATCTTTCCATTGCTAAGGTCGTAGGGAGAATACCCTGATGACCCACATAAGGCGAAGCGTGTGCTTCATCCATGATCTTCTTTCTTAATGGTTCCGCCACACATATAGCCTAATGGTGGTAGAGATAACCGTCCCGAATGGAATAGGGAATGTAACAGACTTGGACACTCCAAGTCAAGAATCAACAGCGACATCACCAAATAACCACTTCAAAACAATTCACAGATCACAATAGATTTGCACTGGCCCGGCGGAGTTCCGTGCCTAGAGATATTGGCCCCAAAGACTGGCGCCCCTTTCGGTATTTCTTTTTATATTAATCAGTTCAAAGTACAAGAGAGTGGGTCGGGATTCACTCTCAGACTCTGCGTCCAGATGCTCTGAGAAGTGAAGCCCTCTCCACATATTTAAAGGTACAAGGGATGCCCAAAAGCAGAGCCCCAAAAGCTTTTAAAATCAAAAGCAATAGTCCTCTCTCTCTCTTTAGAGAGTCTTTTCTTTTTTTATATAAAAAAAGCAAAATTCGCGTCGCTCATCATTTCAAAAAAAAAAAAAAAGCCTCCGCGATTTTCGGAAATTAGGGTTTTTGGCAAAAATTAGGGTTTGCAGGAATTTTAGGGTTTTTGTTGTCCGCCATGTCATCACTTTGTGACATACCCCCCTCTTGAAAGCATTGTAATCGACCGCGATTACGCCTGCAAAACCGACAAAAGCCATAAACCGTCTTAGCAGACACTGACTGTTAGTACCTACGTACTAGGAACACACATCTAGCACATGTACAAAATCGACAGTCACATCACACGACATCACAGGACATCACAGGACATTCAACATTCATTCGGATCTTAGACCATGATTTATCGGCAATGTAGCTAGCAATCACATCTAGGTCCAATCGGGACCTCATCGATGTCCGATTGACTAACCCCTATTGCAACCATGTCTATTCGAGATCAATCAAACCAAAATGCTGCAGTCATTTCGTCTATCAGTTCCTGCACTCACAAGAAGTCAAGAACAAATCAGTATCATAATCAGGAATTCCATTTCATAAAGTCATCCAGCAGAATATTGTCAGCTCTCAGTATCCCTGAAGCTCAAAGAGACATCAGTGACTTTAGTATCAAAATCGAGGCATCTGTTGACAAGGGAGCGCAGTGACTCCCCTCTTGTGCATCCCACTGCACCAGATCCGGCCAAGCTGAATTTCTGGGTTCTGTTTGGAGTAGACTATGCTAAACCAAAACATCGAGGTAAAGTTTCACAATCCGAGGAGTATCTGCTAGGTCCTCCTCCATCCACTTCGCATCTGAGGTACACACAACTACAACTGCTACTAACATCGCCAACTACTCCTGCACATGAGACCATTGGCACGGAATCAAGATAGGCAATACCGAACTGCATCTCCTACCAACAACAAGATGGATCTGGAGACAGAGGAAACAAGACTCAAGGCTGTCGTTGTATGGCTACCTTTATATTACTTCAACAAGGTACAACTCAGTGGCTCTGCTCTGCATCTCTCTCGTGTAGACTCCCAGAGAGAGAGCCCATAGCACATATGTAAAGGCCCTTGACCTGTACAAAAGCAGTTACATGAAAAGCAACAATTCTAAAGGCATCTCGTCCAAAAGCAAGCACACACAGGGTTGTCCGTACGTTGATGTTGTTACCGGCTTGGACACTTCAAGCGAGAAATCAATGGCGACAGACGAACAGAAGTTTCAAAATCACTGTACTTTACGCGAGAGAGAGAGAGAGAGTCAACACGGCATGACGGAGTTCCGCGCCCACAACCACTCGCCCCTTTTGGTATTTCTTTATTATTGCTCACGACAAAAGACAACTTCCGAGGGTCCTCTGCTCTCATACTCTGCGTCCAGGTGCTCTGCAGAGTGAGAGTCCCAAGGGCTCGTTTAAACTTACATGGGATGCCTAAAAGCAGAGCCCTGGAAAGCTTCAATTCTAAAAGCGCATTGACCATTTGCTCTCGACCAACATAATTTGCAGAAATCCGTACAGCCTGCCATGTGGCACCAATAGCGCAAAACACGAAAATCCGTACGGCCTGCCACGTGAACATGTCAGCACGATTTACAAAAATCTCTCCGAGAGTCCAAGATTCTCTCGTTTATGGTTTTGGGCCCCTTGCCGGTGCTCCATAAGCTCTTTAAGTTGGTCCGTTCAGTTTCTCTCGTCTCCTCAGCAATTTCTCTTCCAGTTGGTCATGGCACGTCATCACTTTGTGGCATTCCCCCCTCTTGAAAGAATTGTAGTCGCCCTCGATTACACCTAGAAGACCAGCCAAAGGACAAAAACTTTCTTCAGTAGACACTGACTCTATGTACTCATGCACCAAACTCCACCCATCCAGCAATTCTACAAAGACATCAGTCATTGATCAATCACACTTCTGTCGAGGGTCTCAAATATAAATCCTTATCATTGTAACCATTTAGCAATCACATCCAGACCACGCTAATCTTTTTCCGGATGTTTAAATCTACTAAATCTTGTTACTTTCAGATTCATATCTTTTCATTTCACATTTCAAGCAAGCAAACCATGCCCATGACCATCCCCACAAGACGGCACATCCACATAGCATGCAATCCACAAAATCAGACACGTAATTCACACCAAACACTGTGTTTTCAATCATTCAATCTAGCCATCTCATTCCATCCAGAACTCTTAATGCACTTAGATCACTGTGCAGCCATCTCATCCTTCAAAACTCTTGATGCATTCACAACAGTATCCAGTCATCTCATCCAGATAGATATCAAGAATCTCTTTCACTTAAACATCACATCTTGATCTCACTGATCTCTCACAAATGTCTATATGCACTAAGTTCAAATCACATTCATTCTTCATTCACTTAGCCATCACATCCAGATCTTAATTATCACTAACGGATGTCTAGATGCACTAAGTTCCTATAACTCATCAGACAAAATATTGCAGACATTTCATCTTTCTCTACATGTCTCTAACAATACACACATGAAAGAGCACATGTTTTCATTTCAATCAAGGAAATTTCCAATTCAGTGCACACAGTTCATAAAGTCGTTCCGCAAAATACTACCAGCTCATCAATACCCTAAAATCTCAAAGAGAAATCAGTGACTTTATTCAATCTAGGCAATCTATGACAGGGAGTGGAGTGGCTCCCCTCTTGTGCAGTCCGCATTGCACCAGATTCAACCTGCTCATTCATCGGTAACTTTTGGAATAGACACTACTAAGAGCCCAAAAGCTTCAAGGTACACCTCTCTCTGAAGAGAATTTGCGAGGTTCTCCTCCTCCATCCACTTTGCATCGAGGGCCAAAAGTACCCTTGACCAAATTATTTGATGGACCTAGCTTACCTTTCTGTTCTTTTCTTGTCCTGTTGGCCTCCCTATCCTCAGCACCTCAATTTGGATCTATGGAATTCTCTAATCTACCAGTTGATTCCCTTTTACTTTCTTTCCTTGTGCCTTGGGACCTGTGGGTAGCCTTGCTAGCCGCCCCTGTCCGTTGGCACGTTAGTCTCAATCGTCGGGATCCTGAGACGCGCTATCATATGATCCCTTTCACTTTCCTTTCCTTGTGAGCCAAGACATGTTTTGGAATGAGAATTTCCTCTTATCTCTTCCACTCTGGGCTGCTCCTCTGGCTCCCTGTCCACTGGCACCTCATCTTTGAAAGGTCTTGATAGACTCACATGAAATGCATTGTGAATCTTCTAAGTATCTGGTAACTTCACTCTGAAGGATACATCATTTATCTTGTCCTGAATCTGGTAGTATCGCATACTCAACTTTAAAAAAAGGGCCATAGTATCACATACTCAACTTTAAAGTCAGTCCCTCCTTACCCTTTCGTTTCCATGGGCGTGCCTTCTCAAACCATAGAAGCACCCAGTCATCTTCCTTCAACTGCAAGTCACGTCGATGCTTGTTCGTTGCCTTCTTATGCCATGCTTGGGACTTTTCAAGAGCCTTGTGCACCTTTGCAAAAGCAATGTCCACATCCTAAATATATGCTTCAAAAATCTTATCCTTGGTGCTTAAAATAGGTGAAACCTTCTTAGCACCCTCGATGATCTCAAATGGCATGGAGCCTTCCCCGTAGGCATACGTACTGTATTGTTGTAGGCAAACACCACCAAGGGCAAATACTTCTCCCATTGAGCCTTCTGATCAGAGATGTAAGACTTCAATAAGTCCAATGTTAGGTGCAGCGGAATGAATGTTGTATTTTCTCAAGATTAATGATCTTTATTGCTCAAGGTTCCTTTTAGTTCTTAGGGAAGGAGAGCCTTCCGTCTGATGGAGAGTGCTATGATCACGAACAAAGTGAGTGGATATTGTGCGTGCAAGTGAATGAGACTGAGAGAAGGAGAGAGAAGAGATACGACACCCGAGAGTTTGTAAAACCCTCCTCCGAAGGCCCCACTCTCGTCGGTGAGAGCGGTCTACTTTGATTGCACAAAGGTGTACAATGCATATGCAATGGACTGATGCAACTTGGACTATGCCGATGACGACGACGGTGATGACGACGACGATTTAGTCTGAAATCTGTGATCTTCTATTGGCTGAATTTCGTGGACTGTTTCGGGGCTGAAATTGACTGTTTTTGTCCATGGTTCTTGGCTGAATAAAAACGCTGATGTCAAGGGGATCAGGCTGCGTTTTTATATGGCTGTTGCAGGCTGAAAACGCTGCAGATCTGCAAGTCAAGGGCTGCGTTTTGACGGGCTGATTACCTGCTGCAAAAACGCTACCAAAGGCTGATGTCTGCTGAGGTTGAAAAACGCTGGTGGGTCCTGCTGCTAGCCAAAAACGCTAGGCTGATCTGATGTTGCAAAGCCAAAACGCTGAAGTGCCTGATGCATGCGAGGATGATCTGATGAAATCGCTGGGAATCTGCAATGGGTGGCTAGCGTTAGTAGAAACCTGATGCTGCTGCCGGTAAGGGCTGAAAACGCCAAGCAGTGGAGGTTTATGGCAATGGCTACTGGAGATGGAAACGCCAAGGAATGGGACTTGATGCTAGGAATCTGCTGTGGTAGAAAACGACAAGGATGAGGGAAGAATGGCGATAATATCTGCTTGAAAAACGCTAGGGGGTCATGAGGGGGGGTACTGCTGAGAAGTTGCCTGTTGAGCGGGAAGCCCTGCTGCCTCTTCTGCCAATTACTGCTAACTTGGGTTTGCTTATATATTAACTTAGCAAAATTGCCCTACCTACTTTTGTTGGAAAGTCACTTAAAATTAATAAGTGAAAAATGTCAAAAATAGAGAAAATAGGCTAAATGCACTGGAAAATTCCCGGACTGAACCTGATGGATTCTGAAGGGAAAACTGATGATCATGTTGTGTGCAACCGGAGGATATGCATGTATGCTAAGTGACTGGGCATGCACGCTCTACGAATAGACTCACAAAAGTGCCAGATCATTGCTAAATCTAGACTGACTGGACTGACTGAACCCTGCTGTGGTGTAGCTCGTCCACGGACACAGGGTTGGGATGTGTCACATGACATCCAAAACCACTGAAATTGCTATCTCCAATTGTCCATCCCTCTATGGATGGAAAGAAAGACAAGAATTGTAACCGAGTACTAATATTATCGCAGGTTGCCCTCCAAAACAAACTAATAAAACACGAATCTCTATTTGAAACTATAGACTTAGGCATGCCATGTAGTCGAAATATCTGTGAGAAACAATTTAGCCAAATGATCTGGCTTAACTATCTTCTTTACCAAAACAAAATGAGCCTGCTTGCTAAATTTATCGATGACTATCCAAATGCCATCGTGCCCACTCTGAGTCTTGGGAAGGTCAAAAATGAAATCCATTGCTATACTTTCCCAAGGTCGGCTAGGTATAGGTAAAGGTTGCAAAAGACCTCGTGTCTTATGCCTGTCAAACTTGACCTTTTGGCATACTGAACAACTGCAAACAAACCCATCCACATCCTTTTTGAGCCTCAGCCAATAGAAAAACGGTTGCACACCTTTCAAGGTAATTTCTATCCCGTGATGGTCCGAAAAAGGTGGACAGTGGCATTCTGTCAAAACCTTATTCCGCAACACTTATGTAACACACAAGAAGTTTTTCCACATCAAATAGCCTTCCTTGAGAGAATAGCCCACAACCACTTCCCCACTCTGTAATCGATCAAAGATATTTGCAAAATCCACATCTGTGGCGTAATGATCTACCATATCCTCGAAGCTATGGTGATGAACCGCCGCAATAGCCAAAACCAAAGGCTTACGAGACTGTATCTGCCACCACATTCTTCTATCCCTCAACATGCACAATCTGGAAGTGAAATTGTGACAAAATGTTTGCCCACCGCCTCTGCTTGACAGCCTGCGACGTCAACATGTCAACGCAATTTACGGAAATCTCTCCCAGAGTCCAAGCTTCTATCTTTTAGGGTGTTGGCCCCTCGCTTCAATGCTTCATAAGTTCTTTAAGTTGGTCGGTTCAGTTTCTGTCACGATTGTGACTATGTTAACAGCAATACATCTACTCCTAGTTGCAGATACGCGAAGTGCCATGCCAAGGAGAACCCCTGCGCTTGGATGGTCACACCCCTTCGCCCAAAAAACGTCTCTTCGCCAAAAGCCACACTCCTTCGACGACTGGTCACACCCTTTCGCTCTATGGGTGCGACTCTTCGCCCAATGGTTGCAGCTCTTTGCCGAAAGGATGTGTCTTTACGTCTAAAGTCATGTCTCTTCACCAAGAGACGTGTCTTTTCATTTATGTCTCTTCGTCTCCTATATAAGGAGCCCTTGTATCACACAATCAATCAATCAAACATAGAGTCTTCTAAGTCTTGTTTCTAAGTTCAGTTCACTTTCTTAAGTCTTAATCATGAGTTTAAGTACTTAATTAAGGATTAGTACCTAGAATCCTCATAGTGGTATCAGAGCAAATTTTTTTACCGGGCCTTTGGACTTGGCGTCTACTTAGCCTCGCCGTTGCCAACCCTACCCGCGACACTCACCTAGTGTGTTGTATGGAAGCAGAGGAAAAATGGCATAATAGCTACCAGCTTAATGTGAGGTATTCCTAAACTCTACCATTTACATACTTACTACAGATTCATGTACGGAGGGATGGCATACCCAATGTGCGTGCGAAAATTTCTTAATGGAAGCCTTGCGATACACCTCTTCATCGGCACCCTTCATCAAGCTGTGCCTTTTGGTAGCCATCCGTACCTCCTCAAAGTGCCTCTTCGCCGATTGCTTATTACGTGCCCCTTCAATTTGTAGAGTTCGCACCCCTTCCCAAGGATCACACCCCTTCACGCGAACAGTCATCAAATCCGCCCGGCAGCACCCCTTCACCTGGGCGGTATCCCTTGGCGCCAAAAGACTCCCAGAGGGCTGTGCCTTCCTTCGCTGGCTGAAAGTGCCTTTACCAAGCGCTACCATGCTGAATCGCTGGGCTGAAATTATTCACACGCTGCTGGGCTGCCCCTTCGCTGGCTGCTTTGCTTTTGCATTGAAATTCCCAAAACACTGAATGCTGAAATTCTTTACGCTGGGCTGAATTACCAAATCGTTGGGCAATGATGAAATGTTGCGCTACTGAACTCTTTACGTAAATCAGCCAATAGCGTAAACTCATTAGCCAACAGCCAACGTAAATTTTAAAGCCCAAAATTTCAATGCCAAAGTGGCCGGCCAACATTGACTGACATGCCCTAAATTTTTAAAGCCCATGTGAACACACTTAATCACTTAAAAGGCCCCAAAATTATTAGGTGCTCTAGGTGCTCCTCTTCGTGCTCAGTTGCATGGATGCCGACGCCAACGAGTTCTGCGTGTCAGTGCCATACTTGAGCTACATTGACGTACTCCCAAAAGAGTCTCTTCCCAAAACCTAATCCCAAAACTTGCTCCCTCACCTGTTAGTTCCTTTTAAGGCGTAACCATGCCGAATTCTCAGGACGGAGGTGGTCAATCTGACGATGCCCTTACTCTTATCAAGGAGCAGATGGCCACACTTTCCATAAGCCTCGCATCACTTCACACTCGCTTGGATGAGATGCACACGGAAAACACTTCTCGAAGTCGACCTACTGTTTCTCGAACTACTAATGCAGCATCTTCAACACCTTCTTCCGAAGCTTCAATGGACGAACCAAATGAACTAGACCCAACTGAAGAGGTAGACAATCGCGAACTTCAATTACTTTATAAAAATTTTAATGCTGCACAGAAGAAGAAGCTTGATGTTAAACTGCCGGAACCATACACTGGTCGCCACGACAAGCGCATGCTGGACCAATGGCTGTTCAAAGTGGAGATTTACTTATCGAACACAGACTTGGTCGAGAGTAAAAGAGTTGCACTTGCTAGTTCTGTGCTCAAAGACACAGCATTTCTTTGGTGGCAACGACGGGTGGCTGATGGTAAACACACACCTTCTTGGGATAAATTCCGGCGTGCTATTCGCAAGGCGTTCAAACCTGCCAATGCAGATTTTCATGCCCGCTCCTCTCTTCGCTGCCTGAGCCAGACAGGTTCCTTGGCCGCGTATATCACAAAGTTCCAAAGGCTAACTCTGGAGATAGAGACCCTTAGTCCCTCTGATAAACTTCACAGCTTTATCGACGAACTCGAACCCAACCTGAAGGACGATGTGCACAAATACAACCCTACCACTTTGGATACTGCAAATTGCCTATGTGGAGCGTCTTGGCGATAATCGACGCCCTACACGGAATTTTCTCCCTAGTAACAGATCTTCAAATAGCGCTCGCTTTTCACAGCGCGATCGCAGAGACAACTATAGCCAAAGTCAGCAACATCAGTCTCAGTTCAGACAGCAAGCAACGCAACCTTATTCAACTCCAAGGTTCTATTCTCAAGATCGACAATCTGAAAGCAGATCTTCTTCACATGTTCCTCCACTTGATCGAGGTAAAGGACGTGATTTTTCTCAAGATCGGCATTCCAATACTCAACAAGGCTCTTCGTCAAATGGATCTTCGACTTCAAAGAAGGAAGGATTATGTACAATTTGCGGTGGTGACCATAGATGGTACCAATGTCCAAAGAGACCAAATCCGTCTAATTTAAAAAGAAATTCCAACGCGGAAACATCATCGAATCTTGAACAACCAGATTCTACTAAGGATAAAGGAAAATCAGTGGTCAATACGATTCGTGTCTCCACGGATACGACTATTCTTATGAAGCATGCTCAGTGCAATTCTTCAGTTTTGGAGCCTCTCTCAAAGCAAGTTTTGAGCCTTCTTGGAAGGCTCAATGGTCGCTCCATCAATATTTTGGTGGACAACGGATGCTCGAATAATTTCGTCAGCACTCAGATAGTTCAACAGCTTGGCTTACCAACTCAGAAGACATCTCACTTATATGATGTGGAATTAGCAGATGGATCAATTTTGACTTGTGATCAGACAGTCGACAGTTGCAGTTTGAGATTCAAACTTATGCAAATCAATTGGATTTCGAAGTCATGCTTTTATCTTGTTACGACATGATTCTTGGTCAACATTGGTTATTTCAATATGATCTAGCAATTAGCTTTTGAGAACATACTATCAATTTGTTCAAAGATGGACGTGAATTGACTTTACACGGGCTTTCTCATGCGGAAAGAGTGATTCAAGTCTCACGTGTACAAGTCAAACAACATGGTACAGTGGATTATGAAACGAATATAATTTCCGATACAGATGCAGATATTATTATTGATGAATTTTTGAATTCATTAACTTCTCCTCAACTCCTCAATCAATTGATGAAGACAAAGATAAAGATATAGTTGCAGATTTCGAGTCTGAAGACGACTATGCTTTCTTTGATTCTTTATTGGATGATGATATGCCAATTACAAGTCATGAAGTTACAGTTCCAGAAGATGATTCTGAAGAATTTTGGGATACATTATTGGAAGATAATTACAGTTTCAAGCCAAAATCCTCTCCAGAGATTACTAAAGTTGAAGTTATCCCATCTGAAGAATATCTTGAGAAGATTTCCTCTTTGCCAAATATTTCACAGTTATTGGAAGATTTTGAACCAGAAGGCTTACATCACACAAGGAATTTTGAAGATCAACCTCTTGTTGCAGTCAACCTGATTAAGCCACATTCCTCTAAAAAGTCTTTGAACAATGCAATGATATGGGACTTAGCAGTCAAAGCAAAAAGGTTTCGCAAGAAGCAACGGTTCAAGACAAAGGTTTCAGATAACTCAAAGATTAAAGATTTTCGAAGATTCAATGCTTTTCCAGAGTTCTATCAACATCAGAAGTCATTTCTTTGACACGGGCTCTCATTTTAAATGGGAGGGAATGTCACGATTGTGACTATGTTAACAGCAATACATCTACTCCTAGTTGCAGATACACGAAGTGCCATGCCAAGGAGGACCCCTGCGCTTGGATGGTCACACCCCTTTGCCCAAAAGACATCTCTTCGCCAAAAGCCACACTCCTTCAACGACCGGTCACACCCCTTCGCTCTACGGGTGCGACTCTTCGCCCAATGGTTGCAGCTCTTTGCCGAAAGGATGTGTCTTTACGTCTAAAGTCATGTCTCTTCACCAAGAGACGTGTCTTTTCATTTATGTCTCTTCGTCTCCTATATAAGGAGCCCTTGTATCACACAATCAATCAATCAAACACACAGTCTTCTAAGTCTTGTTTCTAAGTTCAGTTCACTTTCTTAAGTCTTAATCATGAGTTTAAGTACTTAATTAAGGATTAGTACCTAGAATCCTTACAGTTTCTCTTGTCCCCTCGGCCATTTCTCTTCCCGTCATCCCTTTGTGACAACTGCCACGTCATCTGTCAGTTCTGCAATTCATGCGTGTCCAACTTTATTTTAAGTTGGGCCTCTCGGCCACAATTTTGTAAGTTAGTCAGGGATTAGGATTTTTTATCCTAAACCTTTTTAATAATAAGGACACTTGGCAAGAATCTGTAAGTTGGTGAGGACTTCTTCTGCTGCTCCTAATAGAGTTTAGGTCCCTCAGCCTACAAGTGTTGTGTGTCCCATCTAGAAACATTCAAAGCATCGGCCTTCTTGTAGTAGGGTGTCTTGTTAGCGTTGAGTCAAAGGAGGTATTGCCAATTGCGTCGAGTTGTCACGAGAATCTTGAGAATTTGTTCGTTGTGGTCAAGGATTCTAAGTGTTGGTCGGTTGTTCTTTTGTAGCAAATTCCAATTTTCCTTTTATAAGTTTGTAACCAACCTGGTCTATCAGTTGTTGCATAGTAGATACTTGTTTAGATAGACAATATTCTTGTAGGAATGATGGCAGCAAATTGTATAGCGCTCACATTGGTCCTCCAATGTAATCAGCTTGTAGAAAGACACCGGAAGGTAAACATCGAGGAGCCTTTGGTTGTAGTCTTCCACTATTTCTGTGGCAAGCATTTTCAAGTCACCCCATTTTGGCAGAAGTTGTACTTCAAATAGGGATGTCATGTGAGTCCAAGCAAAAATATTCTTGAAAGTCTAACAAATCCTTGGAGCAAGCGCCTGGGTAGCATTGCATACCATTATCTTTGAGAAATCCCGCGGCTCAAGAGATCGTTGACTCTTCTCTGTAGTTCCCCAAGGCATAGATGTTGTCAAATTGATGGAGGAACTGCGAGGCTTTCTTCGGACCTTTCATGCCAAAAAAGGTGAAAAATTTAACTATAGATCCGCCATCCTTAAAGTCCTTTGGTTGATTCGGTGCAACTCCAGGATGTGGATAATAATAAGGAGAACCATAAGGGCTCCAACCATTGTACCTGGGAGGAGGAGGCAATGGTGGTGGAGGACTCGCAGGTGATTGAACCATGTCCCTAAAACTCCCCCGATCAAAATCGAAGATTGAGAAGGTTTAACTATAGATCCGCCATCCTTAAAGTCCTTTGGTTGATTCGGTGCAACTCCAAGATGTGGATAATAATAAGGAGAACCATAAGGGCTCCAACCATTGTACCTGGGAGGAGGCGGCAATGGCGGTGGAGGACTCGCAGGTGATTGAACCATGTCCCTAAAACTCCCCCGATCAAAATCGAAGATTGAGAAGGTTGCCGATTAGAAGCCCTTGTGCTTTTTGGTGTCGAAGGAGGAGGAAAAGCCTGAAGGCAATAGAGAAGGCAACATGTAATTCAAATACTGTTAAAAGCTTTCCAGAACTGCAAGATTCTGCTGAGGATGCTTCAAGAGAATATCGCGAAGCTCATCAAGGAAAAATTGCGGATATTCTGTGACATATAGAAATGCCACCTTGCCTTGTTTGTTGTTGGGAGGACTAGTATGCTTTCAGAAAAGCACACGATTGAAGCTTTGATACCACTGTAACGAGACGGCACCACATGCCAACAACTGAGACAAACGTTTAGCACTTCAAACAACTGAACGAAAAGAAACATAGAATCCACACGACACAGAGTGGCGGAGTTCCACTCCCAGACTGCGAAGGCCCCAAACGATGGACCCCCTTTCAATATTTCTTTATATTGCTTCACAATGTACAATTATGTGGCTCTGCTTTGCATCTCTCTTGGGTAGACTCCAAGAGAGAGTCCACAACACGTATTTAAAGGCCCTTGGCTTGTACCAAAGCAATTACATGAAAAGCAACAATTCTAAAAGCATCTGGTCCAAAAGCAATCGCCCAGAGGGCTATCCATACGTTGCTGCCACATCATCTGTCACTTGCGCAATTCGCAGAGGTTCGTACAGCACGCCACGTCATTTCCTTTTACGTGTGTGTGTGTGTGTGTCCTGCTTTATTTTAACTTCGGCCCCTTGGCCAGAGTTCTGTAAGTTGGTCGGGGTTTATAAATCCTAACCCATTTTGATAATGGGGCCACTCCGCAAGAATCTATAAGTTGGTGAGGACTTCTTCTACTCCTATTAGAGTTTGGGCCCCTCGGTCGGGATCTGTAGATTGGCTAGAGTTAAACTCAGGGAGTCCCAACCCTCTTGGTCTTCCATGGCTTGATACGTCGGCAGTTTGTGGCAAACACTAGCCCATTTTGAAGAACGTGCACCAAGTCCTTCTTAATTATTTTGCAAATTCATCAAGGACAACTCTAAAGTTATTGCTCTACTGACACCTTTTTTAAAAAGGGATAAAAGAACCGAAGAGTTCCTCATCATAAAGGTAACCCTCCTATTGTCTCGAATGGGCGTCTTGATGAGAGCTTTAAGACATTGAAGCACTTAGTGACTACTGCACCAAGGCTATAAGACATTGAAGCACTTAGTGGCTACTGCACCAAGACTACATATTGTGGATCCTAACAAGCCATTCGTTGTTGAGACAGATGCTAGTGATTACGCACTTAGTGTAGTGCTATATCAAGATGGACGTCCTATTGCGTTTAAAAGCAAGAATCTTTCTGACGCCGAAATGCGTTATCCAATGTATGAAAAAGAGCTTTGTGCTGTAGTGCACGCTTTGAGGAAGTGGCAGCATTATTTGTACAGCTCTACCTTTGTTGCATGGACATACAACCACTCTTTGCACAATGTCTATGATTAGCATGATCTCACAGGCTGGAAGTCCAAAAGGGTTAACCTTATGTTTTGATTTTGAGATCCGTTACAAGAAAGTATCTAGCAATGTTGTTGATAGATTCAATCGAATTCTTGAGGTTAATGCTTTGTCTATGACTGAAATCTTGACAAGTTTCTCTCTCTTCGAGGTCTATGTCATTCCAATAGACAATTTGGCAAGATATGGAATGAGGTCAAAGTGGGATGTGACTCGAATACAGGCTTGGGTGATTCACAGACCCAAGTAAGTCGCGTTGAAGAGACGAGACAAAGACGATATTTCGTTAAAGGTGGACTCTTGTTTAGAAATGGAAAATTCTATGTGCCAGAAATCAATGAGGTTTGACAAAGGATTTTGCTCGGATGCCACGATGTTCCTAGCGCTAGGCACCCAAGCATCCAAAAAACTTTAGCATTGCTCAAACAATATTTCTATTGGCCAAGGATGCGCTCTTGTACGGAGAGCTATGTGAAGAGGTGCACTCAATGCCAGGTCAATAAGGCAGAGCTCCTTAAGAAAGTTGGCCTGCTACATCTACTATAGCTCACGTGCGACATTGTGGCTGTGCAAAAATTGTGTTCCTAAATAAACAAGTGCTCATCCTCAACCCAGCTCTTTTGTTTAGTCAAGAACTTGATTCTGAACCAACCCAATTAGAAATCTAAGCCTAAGCAAACTTTTAACCTCCTGAGTAAGTTGTGGTAAATCTGAAACATCAACTATTGAGTTACCATTTAGGTCTGAATAGTGCAATAGTAGAGAAAAATTGCCAACTTTAGACCAGCCTTGCACAAAAACATAAGTGTGCACAAGCAAAAAATACTACACTATGCCATAATTAGGCTTTTCCCTATCCTTTTTCTTCATTTACAAGGTGAACGGAAATCTTACTTGCATGAACACGAGGTTCCAAATTTCAATGCATGTAGGATCATCATTATTTACGAGAGATGAAGCATCTCGATTTCCAATTCGGTCAAAGTGTATCTCAGTGCATGGACCACAAGGACCAGTATCACCCATTTCCCAGAAATTGTCCTGCAAAACAAAATCCGTTAAAAAAATAGAACCTTGAAGTGATTTGCTCTAGACAACATACACATGCACACAAGAGACATTAGAGTACAGGCCTCGTTGGCTCTGACTCGTTATCAAATATGAGCTGTACTCCTTGATAGCCTTTGTAAATCTAGACAGCAAATGTGCAGCTATGAACAAGAGATGGCAACTTGCAAATGAGGACTGTTTAAGCACACAGAAAGATTCAAATCTGCTTAGAAATGACTCAAAAGTAAAACTGCCACTATAAATTCAGATAAATCACTCTCATACACATCCCTACACTAGTGAAAAGTTGACAAATCAAGCCCCATATCCTCATATCAAAGTTAAAAGCCCTAGTAATAATTAGTTAAACTTGCACTCTTAGTAGAGACACATAATTTGGCAATCTTAAGTAATGAGATAAACTTTGTTTGGCCTGTCACAACTTACACTCCAAGCGATTGCCATCATTATTAACTTACTTGTCAATAGCCACCTACTTTTGCACATCCAACAACTACGAATTTGCTATATTTGCATAATTTTGAAACTATAAGAAGACTTCCATGAACTAGATTTGAGCTCAGAAAAAGATTTCCTGAGACATTCACAGCTGCCTAGCCTAAAAGGATCCCTATGGCAATGTGACAGTGTAAAAACCTTTCATGATGAGAGCAAACCTTACAACCAAAGGGCATAACATGCCCTGCAGGTAACCATCTGAGCCATAAATCTCGAGCTTCATTGTCTGCAGGAAGCCCAAGCTTTTCATCACCCCCAAAATAGGTGGCGTATAATCGATCAGCAGGCAGCTTGTACACCTGTTCAAAGTAAGCCAAGAAGTCGGTCAAAAAGCCCCATCCAGCATTCTCCCCAATGATAGCTTTACAACTCACTTAGAAGTCACAGGGTTGCCCTTTGGGACCTCGTGCAAGAACTATAAGTGCCATCTACTGTGCTACAAGATCAGGTAACTTTCTAACACTGGTAAATCAGATGGTTGCTAAGCACATCTTTGCATATCACTTTCAAAGTTTAGTCAAAAGGTTAGCAAGCTTGAAGGGTACTCTAGGGCTGTGCAAGTAGAACCAATGTAGCTTCCATAAAGCAACCACAGATACTTGTACACGAGTGATCAATAACAGCAACTTCAAGCTATAGAAAAATTGAGTTTGCACCAAAAAGAATGAAGCTTCAAGGTTGCTTTAGGGTGACACATTCCACATTTTGAATATGTGCAAGTAAACACTCTATATCTGCAATAGAGCAATCACACATGATCTGAGAGTATGATTCTTAATAGTAGCTTCCAGCTACCAAGCATTGAATTTGCACCAAAACATGCTAACCCCTGATCCAACAAGGACTATATGACGCATACCTCTACTAGCAGCTCCCAAGCCCAATCAATAGCTTCATGCTTGAAATAGTCGCCAAATGACCAATTGCCCAACATCTCAAAGAAAGTGTGATGATATGTATCCTTCCCAACATCGTCAAGGTCATTGTGCTTTCCACCTGCACGGATGCACTTTTGTGTGTCGCAAGCCCGCTTCATTTGACCCAGCTTTGTCCTTGGGTCCACCGTCCCCAGAAAGATAGGTTTGAACTGGTTCATGCCTGCAAAAAACAGCACAACAGCTTCTTTCTTTGCCCGCCATGAGACCTGATATGAAGACTGTGAGTTGGGTCTCCGCAACAAGGAAAAAGATGCAACGGAGATACAATTGCAGGTCGTGCTACGGGCTGAGTAATCCTATCGTGCTTACGTGAACTACCATTCAAGCGGAGAGGGGGTAGCCATACCCGAGTTGGCGAAGAGAAGAGTAGGATCATCGAGGGGAACAACCGGACTCGACTCTACCACCGTATGCCCCTTTGAGACAAAGAAGGAGGTGAAAGCGTCCCTGACGCGAGGAGCAGACCACTGCAGCTCAGCATTTTCCTCCTCCTGCGGCATCCCTGGCATGCTGGTCTAAAACGAGAGAGAGAGAGACTTATAGAATATATGCGGTGAAAATAAGCCAACTTTGGGTCTGCACATATGAACATAACGGAGATTTGCCAAAAGACTTATACTGCTACACTTTCTTCACCTAAATTAGTCGCACACTTGGTTCTTACACTTGTTTTAGAAAAATTATCACTGTTGGATCAAGAAATATGGCATTTACATGTGAAAATCATGAGCTATTCCATCTCGTGTGTTCAAAAGACCTATAAATTCCTCATGCTAACATGCCAAATCACTAGAGTACAATTGGTTTTTATCAAAAGTTCTAAAATGTAATGTATTGAGAGATGTTTTTAAAAATTTTGAAGTGAAATTTGGCTAAATGAAAGGAGCATATTGCTAAGATTTATACAAATTTGAGAGAATTTTATAAGTTACAAGGGTATGGGATTTTTGTAGATTTAAGGAGTTTTTGGTAATACTCCCTTCAACATAAATACATAAACACAGGGAGGAACATGCATAATGCAAGGTGAAATTTGGTAAGGTAGTGAAAATAAGCCAACTATGTTGGCATGGAAGACCTTTGTCTTCGATTTCCCATCTCAAAAACTACATGAACATGGCAATTTATGCATTGCATTGCTATTTTAGGCTCTTCTCACACGCGACACGAGTGTCATAAAATCTAATATCTACCTATCTCAAATGATTTTCTCATATTGAACTGATCATTTAATGTGGAAAATGAATGGGAACAAGAGTTAGAATATAGATATGTAGTTTACATTTATCTGAGTACGGGACCAAAAGGAGAGAAGGCTACATCTCATTGAGGGTCCAAAAAAGAGATGGTCTACCAAAGAGCAATGAGAAGATAATGGAGCTTAAAAGACCTTAGAATTAGCGTCATTAAAGATCTCCAAAGGTTAGTGTTAAAAGTCATTAGACCTAGGACCT
The DNA here is from genome assembly GCF_014529385.1 of Adiantum capillus-veneris. Taxonomy (NCBI): domain Eukaryota; kingdom Viridiplantae; phylum Streptophyta; class Polypodiopsida; order Polypodiales; family Pteridaceae; genus Adiantum; species Adiantum capillus-veneris. The sequence goes on from NC_140941.1 coordinate 111,909,160, forward strand.
TTAGGTACTTTAGACTTTAGACAAGATAGGCATGTGATTGAGGTGCTTATCGTGCTTAAGCTCACTAAGGTGCTTGTCGTGCTTAATAACTAAGGTGCTTCATGACTAAGGTGCTTGAGGTGCTTGTCATGTTTGATGACCAAGGTGCTTGTGGTGTTCAAGTCAAAGATGATCCCTACAAAGGAGGGAATGAGCCCTAAAGGTAGGGACATGCGAGAGAAAACACACACACACACACACACACACACTCAAGGCAAGCCCTCTCCACAAGAGGCATAAAGAACACATGTCAAGCCCCTAGCTAGGTTGTCCTCTTAATGTGACTAAAGCCTGTTGGATGGCCCTTAGGGAGGTCCAATGAGAATTTAGATGTATGTAATTAATTAATTAAGCTCTATCTCTTCAAAGGGGGAAAGAAGGACGCTTGTCCAAATGCTACCCCTATTGCTTGATTTGACCATAGCTTGTGATTGGCCAGCCTTGGCATGAGCTAATGGGATGCAAGCTAGTGCTAGGAGAGAGAGGGGTCGATCTAGGCATGCTAGGGCTCTCCTTTTTGCTCATTCTCACACGCACACTCACACAATCTCTCATTCTGTTGAGCAAGAACTTCATCTCCTTCTCCAAGCTTGAGAAGTAGAGAGCCTACACCAACACCTCTTGGCTATGGAATGCAAATCCAACCAAGAGTTAAGCATCAATGGCATGATCATCTTCTCTACCACCTATATTACTATGCTAAGCTAAGCTCCAACAATAATCTATGGTGAGGAAAGTACCCGGGGGATTCACTCTATATAAAAAATAGAACGCCACCTGCGCGAGCGGACAACTGTGATAAAACCCCTATATATGACTCATATTAGGGAATGTGACTCCCTTTTCTACGCTTATATGACAATCGATAAAGAAAACTATCATACACTTATCTTACATATAAAATTTAGGTCTCACATGATGTAAGTGAGTAAAACTAGTAAAAGAGTGTGTAGCATAGTGACTGGCAACGTACTAAGGAACCACTTCTGTTGATAATTAGATGTACCATCAATGTATCTTAGTTTGACTTTCAAACTATGTTCCCGCAATCTGCACTCTGGCTACTCGTCCAACTCTGACCCATCCAAAGCTGGCGTAAAGCAACCCTTGACTTGCTCCAAATCAGCCCTTATCTATGACCGCAAAATTTGATGTGTGACTTGATAAAAAACTTCACCAAAATTCATTCAAGTTCTAGTGCACATTGGTGACCAATCGTTATAAGTAATCAACCGGGGTCACCCCCCCCCCCCCCCCCCCCCCCCCCCCCCCCCCCCCCCATAAATATGATATCCCCCTGCCTTATTTTTAAGCTTGGGAGATAAGTTATTAGAGGCCTGCCCCTAACTTATACACGTATGTAACTTTTTAAAAAAACCCCTCCCCTGAACTTACATGGTGCGATAAGTTTTCTATGGTGAATCCCCCGGGGGGAAGTACTTATTTCTCATATGCTACTTCTTCTTCCTCTTCCCTTCCCTCACTCCCTACTAGCTCTCTCCACCTTTGAAGGTGTTTGAGGTCTTGGGATTGAGGCCGGGGACAAGTTAATGCTTTTGCAAGTTAGTTACGGGCATAATATTGGTGCATGAAGCTTACCATCTTCATAGCATCAACAAGGTCTCAAGGAACACAAAATATGTATTGTATCAAGTATCTCTTCAAGGGATAATCTATAATACAAAAGTATTTTGGAGGGGGGATTGGCTCCAAGTAAATCCAATCCTCATCTGTTGTCAATTTCTCTAATTCTCTCTCTCTTTTGCAAGTATTATTCATGCCAAGCTAACTAAGTATAATATTCATTTTTTCTACCTTTAATCAAGTACTCTCCTTATGCTCTTTAAGAATTCTCTTAAGAAAATGCTCACTATGGTTACCTTAATTTCGCTACAATCAATGTTATTATCCATATTCCGTTACATCGGTATCAGAGCTATTGGTTTCTCTTTTCTTGCTTAAGAAGAGAGGTCCTTAAGTTGTCCATAAAAGGTTGGACCTATTCATTGCAAGAGGGTAAGTGGGACAGAGATTTATTATCCCGGTTGGAATGAACTAAGTTCGAGGTACACCGTTGGGAACTATAGATTTAATAATGGAGTCTTTCGAGGCTTGTCTTTGGCTTGACCATTATTGAGCTACTAGCAAGCTCAACAGGAACCATAATCAATCGAGCACTATTAGACCCTCTCCACTTCTCTTTGCAATCAATAGTCTCTAAACCATGGGTGTGGCTGCTCGAGAGCTAATTTTCAAAAGTTAAGAAGAGTAGCAACTAAAGTTTTGAAGTTGCCAAAGCACAAAATAGTATAGATATAAATTTAGTTAGCATGGCTAACAATAATAAAATGAGTAGAATGAATATCGACAACTTTGATTTTGCACATGAAGGTGCTACTAATGATGCCCCATGTTAGTGAACTATCTTGTTACTAGGTTGCAACAAGCTATGGGCAACCCTGCCTTGCAAGCCGAAGTTAACCAATAACTTTTCACTCATGGGATTCTTCAAACTCCCCAAGAAGAGAAAGATCTTAGGAGGCCTCTTCTTGAAACTCTCAAAAGAAGACTTTCTCAGGTGAGAGAAGAGGACGAATCTTATGAGAGAGAAAGAAGTGAATCTCCAAGTCTTTTGGAAGATGTGGCTCCGTGAAGGCAGCGGTCTCGACTATCCCCAACTCCTCCTAAGAGAAAAACATCGTCATATAGTCCTTCTCCCCGTCATTCTGAAAAGGAAGAGAGGAATCAAAAGAAGAAAAAGGCGAGAAAGAGGTCACCCTCTTCTCCATCTTCATCATCTTCCTCCTCTTCCGATGAAAGCAACGGTTTTTCTCCTAGAGAGTGCAAGAGGAGAGGACATCGCAAATCCTATGTTGCTTGGAAAAGGTCCTACAAGCTTAAGAAGTTCAAGGAGGGAGGAAAGAGTATCTCTTTTCTCACCTATGATGGCACCTTTGGTGCTACGGACAAAGTTTTGGCCTTCATCCAACAATTTGATGCGGCCTTTGGAGATGAGGGCTTCACGGAGTCCTCCAAGCTACGTCATGTTTTATTTTCAAAAATCTGTCTGACAATGGTGGGCTAGTCTACGAGGCATTGGAGAAGCTCCAAAGACATGGAAAACTCTATGAGTTTCCATAATGAAGCAGTTTCTTGCAAGCGGTGCCAAAGACAAAGTGCTTATCAAATGGCGAAGTTTGAAGCTATCTCCCAATGAGTTTATCAACAAGCATGTGGACAAGTTTTGGGATTTACATCTCAAAGCTACAGTCTACCAAAAAATAGACTTCGTCGAACAAAAACAAAAATTTTGTGTCAAACTACATGAAGGTATGTCCAAGTATGTCAACTCTCAAAGGCCTAGGACCATCACTGAAGTGATTCACCATAATATGGTCGCTTTCACAAATCAATTTCCAATAAGAGGCTAAAAGGAATTTTAAGCCCATGGAAACTAGAGACCAAAACGAACCTAGAGGGAAGAACAATGCTGAAAACTCTTCCCAAGGCAGTTCTAGCAACAACAACAACAACAACAACAAAAGCAAGACCAAGGAGAAAGGAGTCTACAAAGGTACAAATAGACTCTCTCTTGAAGAGTTAGAGGCTTTTCGCAAATACCATAAATGTTTCAAGTGTGAGGAGCAAGGACATAGCTATCGTTCTTGCCCCAAAAGAAATTCACGCAATGAGAGCTTCCATGATCAAAGCTCCAAAAGAGGATATTCACTGCAAAGAATCATCCATTTCCTATGCTTGGGGAAAGGTGAGGGAACATGATGCCTTTATCCTTTTTGACCCTGGCTCTACTCACAACTTCATATCAACAGAGTTGGCCACTAAGCTGGGCATACAAGCTTTCAAGATGGGAGATATCGTGGTTGTTAATGGGGCTTTCAAGGGACAACATACCTCCGTTACTCCCTTGATTGGGAAATTGAGGCTTCATGTCCAAAGGTACCTTGACAAAGAGAATTGATTTATCTCCTTTCTCCAACACGAGGATGTTATCCTAGGGGCACCATGGTTCAAGTGCATGGCTGTCAATATGAAATTCCCTGAAAGGAGAATTTATTTCACCTATAGGAAACAGAACATATATATAGATGCTAATGAGTCGGGTCGTACTATACCTCTTGTAAATTTACCTGCTTTTGATAAGTCAATGAAAAGCTTAGTTTTCGCGTATATGATTTTTGTTAAGAAGTCCATAAAGGATCCTAATGTCTTATCCAATAGAAATGGTAGGAATCAAAAGGAATTAGAGTTGTTTAATTCCCTACATAGATTCCAAGATGTTTATTGATGACATCCCTAGAGAGTCACCTCCAAAACGAGGGGATGATGACCATAAAATAGAGCTTCTACCAAGGAGCTCACCGCCTTATAAGCCTCCTTATAGAGTTTCTCAAGCTCGACAAGAGGAGATAATGAGGCAAGTACATGAACTGGTAGATAAGGGGATGGTGAGGCCTAGTTCCTCTCCCTTTTGTTCACCAGTCCTTTTAGTACCAAAGAAAGACGGCACATACGGTATGCGTGTTGATTATAGGACATTAAACATGATTATCATCAAGAACAGAATTCACGTACCGCGGTAGAAGATCTGTTTGATAAGCTACAAGGCTCTACCTACTACAGTAAGATTGACCTTAAAAGTGGTTACCACCAAGTAAGGATAGTCAATGAAAATATTGTAAAGACCGCATTTCGTCAACATTTGGTCTTTATGAATATCTTGTCATGCCATTTGGCTTGACAAATGCTCCAGCCACATTTAACCGCTTAATAGAAAAAAAAAAAGGTCCTACAACAAGTTCACTAGAGTATTCTTTGATGATATCATCATCTACTCCAATTTTCTCGAGGAGCATAAGCAACATCTTTAGGAAATCTTTCAAGCTTTGAGGGAAAATAAACTTTTCATTAATCAAAAGAAGAGTAAATTTTTTCTTCAAGAGATTCAATACTTAGGTCACATTATCTCTCAAGATGGTATCCGTATGGATCCAAAAAAGTTAGAGGTGATAAAAGGATGGCCTAATCCAAGGAATCTACATGAGATACGAAGCTTTATTGGTATGTGTGCATACTATAGATGCTTCATAGAAAAAAATTCACAAATAGCAAGACCATTACATGACTTAACAAAAAAGAACGTTAAGTATACATGGACTGCAAAAGAGAAAAATGCTTCTGAGAAGCTCAAAGAAAAGCTTACCTCTCAACCTGTGCTTACCCTATCGGATCTCTCAAAATCATTTGAGGTCCAATGTGATGCTTGTGGAGATTGCCTTGGAGCAGTCTTGCTTCAAGAAGGGCATGCCATAGCATACGAGAGTCGAAGACTCAACTCCAATGAGCGAGTATTGGGCATATAGGAAAAGAAACTACTAGCTGTTCTACATGCTCTTGACCCATGGGAGCATTATCTTTTGGGGACTCTATTCATCCTACGAACGGATCACGAAAGTCCTACGTACTTTACCACGCAAACCAAGATTTCTGACAAACAAATGAGGTGGGAAAATTTTATTTCGCAATTTAATTTTCATATTGCTCATATTGCTGGCAAGCACAATCAAGTGGCCGATGCACTATCACAACGACCAAGAGTAAATGCAATGTATATAGCAACTCATAATGATCTATCTTTTATGATAGATGAGTATGCTATTGATCCTGATTTCAAGGATATAATTTCAGCCCTTGCCTTATGGAAGAAAGAAGAACCGTTCACCTTGTAGGATGGTTATCTTCTCCATGGAAATAGGCTATGTGTTACTAACTCCCTTCATGAGAAAGTAATGTTTGAATCCCATGCTCCTCCCTATGCGGGGCATAGAGGGATTCAACCTACTCTTCGAGCCATGGGAGAGCATATCCATGGATTTTATTTTTGGATTACCCAAGTCTATTCATGGGTATACGGGAATATGAACAATAGTCAACATGTTTAGTAATTTATACCTATCAAAAAGACTATTAAGGCACATCAAATGGCAACTCAGATTTTCAAGTACCATGGCTTGCCAACATCAATAGTGTCCAATAGTGTCAAATAGAGATCCTCGAATAACCAGTGGAGGGACTCTTTGAGAATCTAGGTACAAGGCTAAATTTCTCCTCGGCCTATCATCCACAAACAGATGGCCAAAGTGAAATAGCTAACCTTTTGATTCTAGATCTACTCAAGACCTATGTTACGAAATTAGATCAACGCTCACAATGAGAGAAGTATCTACCCCTCGTAGAGTATGCGTACAATAACAATGCCCATACTACTACAGGGAAGACACCTTTCAAGATCATTGAGGGAAGACCTAAAAGTCCCTTGCTACTTAAGGTACATGGGAAGATCTTCGCTGCTAATGAGTATAGCCAAGACATACAAGAATATTTTCAAAAGATTAAGGAGGCTATATCCATCTCACAACAAAGACAAAAATTTGTTGCTAACAAGGACAAAAGGGCCTGCACTTTCAAGGAAAATGATTGGGTCCTACTCAAGTCTCCCAAGGCTCGATTGAGGTAAACGACGGGCAAAAATCCTATGGGCAAAAATTTGTTGCTAACAAGGATAAAAGGGCCTGCACTTTCAAGGAAAATGATTGGGTCCTACTCAAGTCTCCCAAGGCTCGATTGAGATAAACAACGCGCAAAAATCCTACGGGCCACCAAAGTTTTTGCTAAACTAGCAAAAAGATACTATGCTCCTTTTCAAATCTTAAAACCAATCAACGAGATGGACTATCAAGTAAAGTTGCCCAATCATTGGCTCATACACAATGTTTTTCATGTGAGCCTACTTAAGTCTTCCAATGGAGAGCCACCAAGAGAACCAATAATTGAGGACCTGCCCGAGATCAAAGATCAAGAAGAGGTGCTCCAACCCGAATCCATCCTTCAACATGAAGATAAGGTACTACAACATGGTAAGATTATATGATGGTATCTTATTAAGTTCAAAAATTATCCTTTTGAAGATGTTATATGGATGCAAGGAATACAGATTAAGGATAGTATGAATCTTGTCAATGCTTAAAATGATTCACTAGAGTAAGCAAATGTAAATGTTTTTTTTTTAAATGAACATTGTTTTTATCTTATAAGACTAGTTCTCTTTTTATTGTGCACAAATTTAAGTAGTAGGCATGCTTAGAATCGAATTTGTGATGACGACGTCTCCCAAACACCAAGTAGAATTTGTCACTCTACTTTGGGAGTATGATATGGACTAAGGAGAAGAGCTTCATGCCACAGCTAAGTCTCCCAAGCACCAAATGGATTAGTCATCCATTCTTGAATGATGTCGTAGGGTAAAAAGGGATCCTCTACCTGCTAAGAAACATAGACTAATGACTAAGGCTTTATCTTCTCTATCTCATAGTTGAGGACAACTATGGTTTCAAGAGAGAAGTAATGTCATAAAATCTAATATCTACCTACCCCAAATGATTTTCTGATATTGAAATAATCATTTAATGTGGGAAAATGAATGGGAACAAGATTTAGAATATAGATATGTGCTTTTAGACTTATCTCAGCACGGGACCAAAGGGGGAGAAGGCTACATCTCATTGAGGGTCCAAAAAGAAGATGGTCTACCAAAGAGCATTGAGAAGATAATGGAGCTTAAAAGACCGTAGGATTAGCTTCATTAAAGACCTTCAAAGGTTAGTGTTAAAAATCCTTAGACCTAGGACCTTTAGGCACTTTAGACCTTAGGCGACCTTAGGCAAGCTAGGGAGATGTTTGAGATGTTTGTCGTGCTTGAGCTGACTAAGGTGCTTGAGGTGCTTCTCATGCTTGAGCTGATTAAGGTGCTTGTCGTGCTTAATGACTAAGGTGCTTGAGGTGCTTGTCATGCTTAATGACTAAGGTGCTTGAGGTGCTTGTCATGCTTGATGACCAAGGTGCTTGTGGTGTTCAAGTCAAAGATGATCCCTACAAAGGAGGGGGCGAGTTCTAAAGGTAGGGGCATGAGAGAACACACTCTCTCTCTCTCTCTCTCTCTCTCTCTCTCTCTCTCTCTCTCGGCAAGGCCTCACCACAAGAGGCATAAAGGACACATGTCAAGCCCCTAGCTATGTTGCCCTCTTAATGTGTCTAAAGCCTATTGGATGCCCCTTAGGGAGGTCCAATGAGAATTTAGATGCATGTAAATAACTATTAAGCTCTATCTCTCAAAGGGGGAAAAGAAGGACACTTGTCCAAATGCTACCCCTATTGCTTGATTTGACCATAGCTTGTGATTGGCCAGCCTTGGCATGAGACAATGGGGTGCAAGCTAGTGCTAGGAGAGAGAGGGATCAACCAAGGCATGCTAGGGCTCTCCTTTTTTCTCATTCTCACACATTCTCTCATTGTGTCGAACAAGAACTCCATCTCCTTCTCCAAGCTTGAGAAGTAGAGAGCCTACACTACTCCCTTCTGATTAGAACTTAATCTAATCAATAAATATATAATTTCCTTAAAAAAATTGGGGTAACTACTAACCTTAATACGACCTATAATAAAGATCTCACTAGGATCAGAAGGGGTGATGGCCTTCTGATCACTACTTAAAAGGAATATAAAAAAACACACTTTGCACTTAATCAGGAGGGGTAATGGCCTTCTAATCTTAAAAACAGTGACCACTTTAGAATATTTGTTCTAAGAGTGAATACTTGTTGATATTTAACACTACATGGATGGCAGGTATAAGTTAAAAAGGTTATAAATAGGACATGGATAACAATTGATAGGTTCCTTGACACCTGTAATACGTATTCAAGGCTGATGAATCTGTTATCTTGTTTATATGGATGCATGTGAGGACTATATTGTTACTTAGGATCATTTTAGCTTTGTTGTTGTTCGTCATTGTCGAACTTGGCCTCTATCACTTCAGAATCAGTTGTTCTTGACTATCTTATGTACAAAACAATAGAATGATACCTCATTCTCACTATGATGTACAAAAATGAATCAAAGATTGAGTCGTTTTTGTGCTAACCCTTGTCCTTTTTCTAATGCCATCTGTCTTTTGAATTGTTATGTTCTTTTGTTCATAAGTATAGGCCTAAAAATAGCAACACACACCATCAACCATGCCACACACACACACACACACATAAAAACAAACTAGCTGTAAGGAATTTGTAAGCGGTGTAAGAGATGGAGATGTGGAGATGGTGATAAGATTTTCGCATAGAGAATAGTTTAGAGAAGAAGAGAAGAAAATCACAAGATTATTGGCATCAATCTAACCCCCCAAAGTGCACAACACACTTTACACTTGGGTATTTGATATATTATTTGAAAAAGTAAGTGCCAAAAATTGAGGCCCCTCTTTTCTATAGAAACCTGCATGAACCAAGGTGGTTTCGGCCTTATTCTCTACTTGACCGTGCAAAATGAAGCATGTTGGCTTTATTGAACAAAATGTAAAAACTAATGGATGCTAATAACAACAACTTCCTCAAGTCCCATAAGTCCAATCTACACATTCGTCAATCTCTATTAGCCACTAATAAAATAAAACATCAGAAAATTAGTTAACCATTACAAGCATATGTATCCATACATGCTTCGATGCTCCCCACATACAACATGTAAATCTAGAGAGCAGGCAATCTCATAATAGCAACCCAAATAAACAAAAAAACACAAATGGGAAAGTGGGCAAAAGAGGCCTTTGTTTGATCAAGTGTCAGGAATATGTAGATGTAAGTGTAATCCTTTTCAAGTGGCAGTAATCATCACTCCATGAAACAATGCAAAAACATGCGTGTAGGCGAAAGAGGAGTCCTAGAAGAAGAGCAGACACAAGCAAGTGGGAGAGAGGGAGACACTTGCACACACACACACACACACACACACACACACACACACACACACACACAGAGAGAGAGAGAGAGAGAGAGAGAGAGAAAGCTCCATCTTGAAGTAGTCAAGACGACATGCACGACAACGAAGCTCTCTTTCTAAAGCAACCATAAATCAAGGCTAAGCGAGGAATTCAAAAACCCTCACCACTTTAAATGGGAGCCTCATCTTGATGGAATCTAGTTGGGCAACAGAGCACTCCTTGGAAAATGGTCCAAATCCATGAAGCCAGCTGCCTTCCAGGCCTCAAAAGAGCAGAGTTGTACAAAACTTCAAAGGGTAGCATATACCAAGTTCAGCCTATAGAATTGACATAAAGTCCAAGTGTGCAAGCATCGCCCATCCCTTCCTATGCATGTATGAGTCTATGGCACTGGCGGGGGGGGGGGGGGGGGGGGGGGGAGAGGGGAGAGAGAGAGAGATAGAGAGAGAGAGAGAGAGAGAGAGAGAGAGAGAGAGAGGGACGAAGCAGACATTGAGCTTCATGACTACTCTAGGGAGGAAAACCCATATTCAAGAGCATGTACTCCATAATGCCAGGGTCATTAACCCTTTGAGGTGAGTATAAGGGGAGTGTCCACATTATAGCAGAAGGTTATTTTTCCATTGTGTCTAAGGGTGAGTTCCTCCATTATTTCTTTTGTCTACAGAGTTACACCAATGCCGAGATGAAGTATACCTCGTACCAAACAGTCAAGGACCCAGTCATTGGGGAAACAAATATGGAATTTAATAATTACCCCTGCTGTCACATAATTCAGACAAGGATGAGGGTCCCATAGGGTTCAAACCCATAAAATGTGGAAATGGCAATTGCCCATATGACAAAAACCCATCTTTATTATGCTAAGTATATGCTAGATCACATAGAGGGTACAAGTGTTAGGTGTATTGTAAGGGGCTAATTAGGTGCATTGCTAGGGTTGAATCCCATGGATGGTAACCATGTTAGGTGCATTGCAAGGTTTAAATCACATCACCAGCTCAATAAAGTCAAATCATCCTGCTAAGATCAAGGTAGATGAAAATGTTTGGGTAGTCATGATAGGATATACCCATTGGTTCAACCAAGTCAAAAAAGGCAATATCAACAATTGCCAAAATAAGGTAGAGGCAGCTATCACATCCCAAGAATTAAGAGCACTCGACTAAAAAAGGTTTATTTTTTCCAAAAATAGAGTAGGCTAGAGCAATAGACAAACCAACTCAAACATGAGTACAAAGCAATATGGTGATATGGCATGGGTGCAGTGTGGATAACCACAAATAATATGGTGATATATTCATCGCGATTTTGCCGAGGAGGTGGGCTCACCTAACGTAGGTGAGAGAAGTACAATAATGCTAATGAAAAAAAACATGCATAGTAGGGGATGTGAGGCACTAGGTAGCTGATGCTGGCCACTGCTAGGAGAAAAAGGGGACACAACAAGGCTCCTACATAAGCCAATACAAGGGAAAAAAACCCCACCAACATGAATCGCAACAAAACCACAGACCACCAAGCCAAACACCAAGCTAGAAGAGAGACAAGCACGTAACACACAGAACCAATCGCCTAACCCTCATCAGAGTACTAGAATGTCATTCCACCATCTTGCCTTGATTAAGAATGTGGTGAGTGCATCTTGAGGAGCTCATGCAAACAATGGGTGACCTACTGCCTGTTCCATAGCTATGTTTTGCCCCTCACCAACAAGCTGCTTATTAAATCCTAAGTGGATTGTGCAACTTGTAGTTAATATTCTATTTGCTGGAATGCAATAATAAATGACTGAAGCATGAAAATCAACACATCCTGACATTTGGCCACAATGAGTACATGAGAGTGTTCTATACTCTCATGTATAGAACACTAACTAATAAATACTCACCACTAACTAATTCCTTTGTTGAACAACAAGGCAGACTTCCCTTCTACTAAATTTCATTATAAATTTTTGATAAGAAGGATTTGAAATTAAAATTTGCACATTGTCCATGGCCAAAGCATTTGCTAAATGGCTCTATTCCTTTGAAAGTGTCACTACTACAAGTAGCATACTCCGTCCACACATGATTGTCATACATTTGCCGCTCCATTTTAATGAATTGAGATTTTTGATATGCAGGTGACAACTCAAAGTGGGTAAGATAACATCATATTGTTTCAGAAGCTTGCCCACTTGCATAATATCTTTTACCTCTTCAAATGCAACCAACAATTTACTTTGAAGGAGAACGACCCTTATCTTTTAAATTATACTCTCAATTGCAGAGCCATGTGTGCCCGGAAAAATTTGAACCTTTTTTTTTTTGGCATGCGTCTCCAAAGAGTTCAATAAGACTTTGTAGACCTAATGAGATTCACAATCGTGCAAGTTTACTTCATCTCCCAAACTTCTTTAAATACGTTCAAGCTTGGTTTGTGGGCTTGAAAGAGTAAGTGGATTCATTGTAAAAGCCTTGTCATTTAGTCAAAGTATTGCTCCAATGTTTCAATTTTAATCTCATGCACATGATTATCAAATAGCAACACCTGTTTGAGGCCAAGATGTGGACCATAAATGGTGTTTTAATGGAGGGAGCAAGTGAGACTTTATTATTTTTGAACTTTGTGTTGATATATTTGCTCATAATCTTCAAAAAGCTCCCAATATTTAAAACAAAGTAACTTTTCGGTCCATCCAAAATAAAACATGGATTTTAGTAAAGATTCTAACCCTTATCTTGATAGTATGAATGATTAAAGTTAGCGATTGAAATTTGATAATATTAAAAACCAAAATGTTTCCTTTCCCAAGAAAAGTAGAATTCAATTTGAATTTTTTTCCAATTAGTAATGACTATGAAATGACTCTGCTCTGACAAACTATTTTTGTGTTTAAAATTTAAGTTTATTTTTAGAAGTTTATGATATATTTCTCAAAATCTAAACAGGGTTTCTTAGTACTCTCTTATAGCGATTGAGAGAAAATTCAGCTATATTTTCACCTATATTTACATTACTTTCTTGCAAAATTCAATTGGAAATTTTTGTGCATTTTCCCTTTTCACTCTATTCTAAACTAGTTATCTTGAATTGTTAGCCCATGCTCTGCGAACGTCTCATGAGTACGTCATCTGGCTATACAGAGTTACACGAGCACCAAGCTATGCGACCAAGTTGCACAAGCACCAAGTTGTGCCTTGAAAAGGTCCCCCCAACGAGGTAGGTGACCTTGAATTTCCTTCTCTCTATGTTCATGTCTTTTTTTAAAAAACCATTGATTGCAATGAAGGTAATAGGGAGAAACTTTACACATGTCATATATTTACACCTGCAAATTGTTGTACAATACACCCTTGAGGGGTGATCGTAGGAACACCCAGTAGAACGCAACCCGTGAGCTAAGCCTTGAACCCTTAACCTTGGGTGTACATCACAAAGGTCTCACCAACTGAGCTACGCTTCTTGGGTACTATGTCAATGTCTTGGCATGAACAAGTCTGAAACCTCCCTAAATCAAACTACGGTGCTGCAAATAGATTTGAAAGGGTTGTAAAGACAATTGAGGTCCATATGTTGTAGGGTTTTTAAAGACATTTGGAAGGGTTTTTGTTTTAAGTCATGTGATGAAAGTCCATTTGTTGCAGGTTTCAGTGAGTTATGAAAGGGTATGACCTCCCTCAAATCAATCTGTAGCAACATAGATGGATTTGCGAGGACTTCATATATAATTTTGTTTTGAAAAAGTTTCATAGTTGGAGGGTTATGCTTATTCCATATGCTTGCACCATCTGCCAAAGATGATGTTAATAACATGGTAGATAGATACTCCTGGGAATTATTGGTAGGAGGGCGACTCCTTCTGTTGGTTATCTTTTAGATATCTTCAACTATTTGGTAGCGGCAAAAACATCGGGAATGCAATGATTTGAGACTTTGATTTGTAGCGTACAAGTGCTGAGAACGATGGTAATGAAGTGTTGTCATAAAGTCTTTATATACCTTGCAAACTTTGAGGGTGCATTAAGTGGATGTATTTTGTCGTGCATAAATGGGTGTGAGACCCTCCCTTAATCAATTTGTGGCACCATGGATGGATTTGGGGGAACTCGAGAGGTGAATTTGTTGCGAGAGAGTTGCATGTAACAAGTTGTGGATGGATTCGGAGGTGCTAGTTTGGATTTGGAGGGATTAGAGAGCATGAAGTCCAAGTGTTGTAGGGTTTTTAAATGTATATGAGGGTTTTGTCAAGATATTGTAAGAGTATGAGACCCCCCTCAAATTAATACGTGGTGGCACCATGGATGGATTTGGGGGGACTTTAGTTATGATTTTTGCTAAATGGAACTTCAATGTCGCAAGGTTATGCAGGTTATAAATGCTTTTGTTTAGATGGAATTGAAATGTCACAGGATTATGCAGGTTATATTGATTGTGCCATTTGTCAAGCTTCATTTTTGGCAATATATGGCTACATCGAAGCAAGAGAGATTGGGCTCACAAAAGTGCAAAACTGCTCCCATCAGTCTTGTAGACACTACAAACCTTGTAGGGATTGGCATCCTTGAAGGGAATCTATAATTTGAGGAGGTTAGAATATCTTTACTCGATGTCTTAAAAAGAGTGGAGTGTGCCCTAGTATACACCAAGTGAAGTTCATACATTTTGGAGGATTTTAGATCTCTACTATAAAGCCTTGTTTTTATACCTAAAAGCGGTTTTGTCTTCATTCCGCGACATTTGTATTGTGATGAATGAAGTTTGAAGCTTCATTGAATGGGTGTTTGAGGTAGGGAATGTAGAATTACCAACCTATGCATCAAATCATTAGTTTGCTTTGTTTGGTGCACGACCCATCGACACTCATCCTCCTCACTACTACTCCTTCAAGGAAATATCTTGTAGCTTCCTCTTCACATGGAATACCTCTAGGCATTTGATAGAAAGCATAGATCTCTCTCTCTCTCTCTCTCTCTCTCTCTCTCTCTCTCTCTCTCTCTCTCTCTCATTTTCAACCACCATGACCTAGACATACACATTTTCCTCTCCCAGCTACAGTGTGGGCTCTCCATTGCAACTCTCACAACCACAATCATGGAGCATCAAGAATCACTTATCAGCCCCGTGCATAGTACATCACATGCATCTTTGGTCCAATAGGTCAGATTTGACCTCCGAGGACGATATTAATAATAATATATATATATATTATACATCTCTCTCTCTCTCTCTCTCTCTCTCTCTCTCTCTCTCACTCATAGGACTAAAGGGCTCCTTTTTCTTTTTTCCTCTATTGAGATGAAAATTGTATTGATGACTACTTCTTGTGTTTGTAGTGTGAAGCTTGGAGGACAAACATGGTAACAAAATCCTATCATGGGCTCCAATTTCTAGCTTTGGGAATGATTTCACCCTACTGAGAAGACTCAGCCTTCAGAGAGGATTTATTTAAGGACAAAGATTGAGAGTTCAAGTATGCTCATTTTGGGGAGAGAAAGAGAGAGAGAGAGAGAGAGAGAAGAAGAAGAAGACAATTTTAACATCGTAGGAATTTATCCCAAGAGACCTCAAAGATCTATCTGGGAACGAGAGTTGAACTCAAGATATGTTGAGAGAGAGAGAGAGAGAGAGAGAGAGAGAGAGAGAGAGAGAGAGAGAGAGAGAGAGAGAGAGAGAGAGAGAGAGAGAGAGAGAGAGAGAGAGAGAGAGAGAGCGGAGATGAGGTAGCATATATACGGCTCAAGGAGTACAAGGACTTCATGGTTACCCTATTATACATCTAGTAGGATGTGTGGGTGGCAAAGCACCCCTCAGTTGATCCTTCCTCACATCCAAGGCAATACCCCTTTTCACAATGGAAATATCGTCTCCCACAAGCCAAGCCAACAACAACATTTCCATCAAGTCTCTCCTACATCATGGAGATGGTGGCCAACCAAATTGAGCAACACACTTAGGTATCTCTTTAGTCACTTTGAATTGTTAGCATCACAGTTGGGTAGACTTGGGAGTGGGCCTTTGAATTAGACCATTCATGCTTTAAAAAAGATTGGTACTTTGAGTGCAAGCATAGTGATAGTTATGCCATCTATCACCCCATGAGAGAGAGAGAGAGAGAGAGAGAGAGAGAGAGAGAGAGAGAGAGAGAGAGAGAGAGAGAGAGAGAGAGAGAGAGAGAGAGAGGAATAGCGAGCAGAGATGAGGTAGCATAGACACAACTCAAATAGTACAAGGACTTCATTGTTGCCCTATTATACATTTGGTAGGATGTGTGGGTGGTAGAGCACCCCTCAATTGATCCTTCCTCGCATTTAGGGCCATACCCCTTTTCACACAGGAATCTGGTCCCCCACAAGCCAAGCTAGGGACGACATTTCCATCAAGTCTCTCCCACATCATCAAGATGGTGACCAACCAAATTCAGCAACACTCCTAGGTATTTCTTTAGTCACTTTGAACTATTAGCATCACTGGGAGTGGGACTTTGAATCAGATCATTCTTACTTTGATAAAGATTGTTACTTTGAGTGCAAGCATAGTGATAGTTACGCCATCTGTTACCCCCAGAGAGAGAGAGAGAGAGAGAGAGAGAGAGAGAGAGAGAGAGAGAGAGAGAGAGAGAGAGAGAGAGAGAGAGAGAGAGAGAGAGAGAGAGAGAGAGAGATTATCCTTCCATTGTTGGCACACTCGAGGTGAAATGTGCACTATGCAAGTTACAACTTCAAGGACCAAAGGAAGAACATTTGAGAAATTCAAATGGCTACAGGCTGCATGTGAAGTTGGCTCGGGCCTAGGGTCACATAGTTCGCCCCCACAACCTGAAATGATAGTGAGAGGGACCCAAAAGCATGGATAGTGGTGTGTTAGTCACAAGCTTTAAAGTATAGACAAGTGCAATAGTAGTTGAGTGCTTTGCGTTCATTTGTCAAGATATGTTGCATAAGTTGTAAAACTAGTACGTTACCCGCACGTTGTTGCGATCAAAGAAAACATTCCCTTAATCCTTATAATGAAACTAACTTCTTTTCACAGCACAAAAAGATCAACAAATTTGTAAGCACTTGCGATTGTTCTTCCAATGTCACTTTGTCTTTGTGTGTGTGCATGCGCGCGCGCACACACACACACACACACACACACACACACACACACACACTCAAATCATCAAAGACTTGTAGCATAGATCCTGAGACCTCGTGATATTTTTCCTTTCACCTCTCTCTCTCTCTCTCTCACACACACACACACACACACGTGCGCGCGCACACACACACACACACACGTACACACACACACACACACACACTTATCTAGCTGGCAAGTTTTTGGCTAACCCTTGGCTGACAACTCCCCTTTGTGGTGTGCTAATCTAGAACTGCTACTCTCTACAAAAGTTTCACCGAGTCTCTAGAAAAGACCACATGTAATGGCTCATGGTACCAAATCTCTACCAAATGTATACCACACCCACACACACTCTTGCTTAGTAAATATAGATACTATTCTCTATTTCGGCCCTTCTCCAATCACGACCTTTGTCTAACTCTACGAGCTGACAGCGTCGATTCTTACATCTACACTGTGACGACATTCTGGAAGTCCTTGTGGGATCTCTTGGCTTGGTGATACATTCTCGGTTGCCCGCCCGTCTCAATAGTATGCAGTACACACACAAAGTCAGTAAATTTTCGAGCACCCACTCACTCGAGGAAAGGTGGTAGCCTTTAAGTTATTTTCTTTACCATAAACTGAGGGTCGTGATCATACTTGGCTGGCTTGAGTAGTTGGGTTCCAACTTAAATATGGTGTAATGTGTTTTTGTTTAAGGCTACCCATTATCTTATCTGCACCTACCTCACCTACCTTCCTTTTGATCCTAGTAGTCAAAGGCTTTTTGGCAAAAAAAAACAAGGGCTCGTCAGCATTTTATAGTGCATATAATCAAACACACATGTCCCACACATGGCTTGCAGTAAGAAGCAAGGGATTGAACTTGCACACATGGCGACCTTTCATTTGAATAAGCTTATCCGATGAATACTTCATAGGCCTTAAAAAAGTGCCATATCGTGTGAACTGCCGAGCCTAGCAAAAATGAAGCGCTGTGCTCGTTTCTTGCACCTCCGAACACCGGATCCCTCCGTGTGCTCCTTGCGACAGTCGGTATACATGTTCCTCCCCCCCCCCCCCATCCCCCCCCCCCCCCCCCCCCCCCCCCACACACACACACACACATGCACACAGGTGCTTGAATATGTGCAACTGAGGATTGCTTCCTTGGTGACTATCTAAAGAGTTTATGCGCTCTTTCTCTCTCTCACTCTCTCTCTCTCTCTCTCTCTCTCTCTCACACACACACACACACACACACACACACACACACACACACACACACACAAGAGATGGAACGATGGCATGCTGTGTTTAGCCTTCCTCCTGAGAAACACTGTCCATAGAGCTATTTGGTGTTACAAACCCCTTCATGATTTTCGTTTTCGGGTTCACCCTCTTTTTGCATACTGGCGAGATGCAGCAGACCACATGAGTTTACATTCTACCTCCTCCATTGGTCTCCCATCCTTAAGCCTCCTCCAATACTCGAAGCACCTTCTGCAATTGGATATCGAGCAGGGAAACAGTGGCTGGAAACAACCTTCAACTTCTTCTGTGTCTCAAGTACATACATCAAATTGGCAAGCAAGATGGTCTCCCTTGCAATAGCTAATGTGGAATATCTTCGAGCTACTATTGCATAGGCTCTGACACACAACACTTGCTTCAAAGAGGAAAGCAACATCATCCAGGTAGGTGCACTGCACCTACTCAATCCGATAGAAAGTATATATTTTGTTTTGTACATTCATTATGACTTCTATTATGTCTTTTGATAATGGTCTTCTGATTTATGTTGGGAATTGTCACAAGCAATGGCAAAATACTGGCAAAATCTTAACACTAACTTGTGCTTATGTCGAGAATCGGCATTTAGGACATGATATTCATTCTTGCTTTATGATAAAGCATATAAATTTCCCAATTGACAGTAAAAAAGTACTTTAATCCATGAACGACACTTATTCAGTACTTTGTTTGATATGTAGGTTGCTTAGTTTTTGACTGGTTCTGGTTGTTTTGGCGTACTATAGCTTTACACATAGACATATACATGATGGCTTTCATAGTTTTTTCAGTATCAAATATACAATTTAGACATTTGGTTTGCATGTTTTTTTTGGCAAGAAAAAGTACAATATGTACTCAGATGAGTGGTAAACTGGTGATGGAAGCAAATGCAGGGTTATTGATTTCGGAAGAATAGAACTACAAGGACATTATAGATTTTGAGCTTGTTTTCCTTTTTGTGACGGCCGTTAACCTCCTATGAGGGTCTTCGTAGAGATGGCTTTGACTGGAAATTTGAAAATCTATCCGCTGTACAAAGGAGATGCTGTCCAAATTTTTCCTTTAGAGATGGGTAATCTAGATGATGGAATGGTACATACTGGTTTTTTAAATACGATTATTTCTTATGTCCTTTTTGTTAATATAGTCATATGGAGCTGCTTTTTATACAAGGTTTGTACTTAGAGGTGAGTATCATCTCTTGGTGGTTATGACACACGATTTACTGGGAAAACTCATATCCGGTTATGGTTATTGCATTTGGATTTTACAAGGTTTTGTACTGACTTCAAGCTGAATAAAAACCTGACTAGCATCATACTGTTACTTTGGTATACGCCGATAGAGACCCTGAACCTTAAAGAAAACTAGGAAATTTGGGTTGATTGTCTACCATACATAATATACATTAGACTCTCTGATGGGGTAGATTTATACAGGGTTGTTGCATATTGCTGGATTGCGGGTTGAAACTTTTTTCAAAGTATCATATTTAGATGAATATTGGAACTAGCATGGGTGGTGGCCTATGGTATCTTTTGGTTGACTGTCGGAATACAAATAAATGGCTGCTTAATTGTTTTCGAATCTTTGAGAGACATACAGTAGAGGATGTTTGTCATTACTTGTCTTGTCAGTACTAGCTTTGGACATTGACTGGATTTTTTAGCAACTGATTACTAGATGGTAATCTTGGACACAGATATGTATGTTCACTACCTCGACTGTCGTGCCTTAGGATTGGGGTTCCCTCTCACTTACATAACGCCACTGGGATGCAATTTTCTGAGTTGAGTCGTAGTACTATGCGGTGATGCTTGACACGTTATAACCCTCTTACATGTTCAACTCAGAATACCATCATCTGGGTACCTGTATGCTCCTCGCACACAGGCGTACATAAAGCTTCACAAGCCCTGTACGTACATGTACATACGGTCCTTCTTGAGTTACAAATGAAATGTATCAAGAATAGGCCACTGCAAAAAGATGCATAAGGACACATAAACACATGATTCATAGCACACATAGACATGCTTACTATTAATACTTTGGTTGTATGCTCATAAGCTGCTAGGTATTTCTCATATGGAGTATTTGATAACCAGGCTGTAATGACAAAGTTTGCGTATTTGTACTTTTTGATGCACTTTCTGGGTCCTATAATGCTAATACTTACAGGATAACTGAACAGAATTTAAACATCCATCTCACAATATGTATATAAATAACATACGGTTCAACTTAAACATTTGCCTAGTTGCAGGAAACCACTTCTGATGAAGGTAAGTATATAGTGGTGAATTCACAATTATAAAAATACTTTTTGATGCTATCGAATAAATGCATAGTATTTAACACAAAGGTTTACTTGAAATTAGTCCAAAGAATGGTAAAAGAGCCTTAATCCCCAAGTGGGGGTCTTGGATGAGATGGCAGTAGACTGAAATTTTTGAGAATTGATCCATTTTACAAAGGAGATGCTGTCCATTTTTTTTTGGAATTAAATGATGTAAACATTAGCATAAATAAATGGCTCAAACTTAATATTAGATCTTTGTTATGATGTTAGTTTTGTTGTAATTTTTGACACCAATAACAAGGGGAGGGAGTCGTTGACACCTGTCTTCCCAAGTAAAGCCAGTTCTGACAGGCTTGTGTTTCTTGGATGGTGACAGGTAAGAGATTCTTTCCTTGGGATTACAACGGAAACTGTAGAAGTAACGGAAGATCGTCCAATGTACCAACAAATATACCAGTTGGATCCTTCTACATGCAGATGTAGTGGAAGCTCATCCCAAAGGATGGGCACATAAGATACAACACTAAGATATTATAGTGTAATGAGCAAAGATCAGATTTTTGATCTAAATGATTCTATTATCCATTAGATACGGAATGTTGTATTGGTGTATATGAAATGATTTATGACATCTTGTTTTAAAATATTGTTATTTAAATATATTATCTAATGCAATTGTCTAAGTATGGTTCAAGTATGAGGGGATTTTTCATACTTAAACACACACACACACACACAAAGTTGATGGTCCACACCTCCCTCCCTCCCTCCCTCCCTCTCTCAACGACAAAGTCGGGCAGGATGGGAAGCTAGCAAGTGGCACACGGTAGGCCCGAGGGTGCATTGTGCTAGGATGCAGGTCGTGAGAATATTTGAACATTGAGCAAACACACCAAATTTTCCTCGGGTAGTCTACATGATCACGGGCAACATCCATTTTTGCAGCGTCCTCTAATAGATGATGCAGGGAGGGATCTGTTGGTCTTGAATTTTTTAGTCTCTTTAATAAACATACCTTCGTACCAAACTTTTGAGCTCTCTCTCTCTCTCTCTCTCTCTCTCTCTCTCTCTCTCTCTCTCTAGAGTGGTGAGAGCAATGCTTGAAAAAATTTTCCCCCAAAAACTTGGCAAATCCACATATGAGAAATTATGAGGTAAATTGACTAAACTGGAGGTAAATCGACTAAATTTGTAGGCTTCCACAAAACTTTCTCTAAATTTTGTAGGCTTTCTCACCTTCAAATTGAAAGTTGGAGGTAAATCTGAAAATTTCCAGATTACACTAAACCTAGGTTTTATTCGAGCACAGGGTGAGAGGCCTCTCTCTCTCTCTCTCTCTCTCTCTCTCTCTCTCACACACACACACACACACACACACACAGCAACGATGTCAAGAGGCTTTGTGTCTGTGGCTACCCTCTTGGCGTCTCTGACATTGGGTGGACTCTCTCTCTCTCTCTCTCTCTCTCACACACACACACACACACACACACACACACACAACAAAAGTTGATGTCCACACCTCTCTCTCTCTCTCTCTCTCTCTCTCTCTCAATGACAAAGTCGGGCTGGATAAGACCAGCACGTGGAACACGACAGGTCCGAGGGTGCATTGTGCTAGGATACAAATTGTGTGAATATTTGAACATTGAGCAAATGCACCAAATTTTCCTCGGGTAGGCTACATGATCACAGACAACATCCATTTTTGCAGCCTCCTCTAATGGATAATGCATGGAGGGATCTGTTGGCCTTGAAATTTTTAGTCTCTTTAATAAACATACCTTCGTACCAAACTTTTGAGCTCTGTGTGTGTGTGTGTGTGTGTGTGTGTGTGTGTGTGTGTCTCTCGTGGTGAGAGCAATGCTTGAATTTCCCCCCCCCCCCCCCCCCCCCCCCCCCCCCCAAAAAAAAAACTTGGCAAATCCACATATGAGAAATTATGAGGTAAATTGACTAAATTGGAGGTAAATAGACTAAATTTGTAGGCTTCCACAAACATTCTCTAAATTTTGTTGGCTTTCTCACCTTCAAATTTAAAGTTGGAGGTAAATCTGAAAATTTGTAGATTACACTAAACTTAGGTTTTATATGAGCACATGGTGAGAGGCCTCTCTCTCTCTCTCTCTCTCTCTCTCACACACACACACACACACACACACACACACACACACACACACACACACACTCACACAACAACAACAACAACAACAACAACGATGTCAAGAGGCTCTGTGTCTGTGGCTACCCTCTTGGCGTCTCTGACATTGGGTGGACTCTCTCTCTGCCCCACACACACACACACACACACACACAAAATGGTAGTGGCAAGAGACCTCTCTCTCTCTCTCTCTCTCTCTCTCTCACACACACACACACACACACACACACACACACACACTTATGTGTGTGTGACTATGGACGATTGGGGATCTTTGGAAAAATGTTGAGCAAAAGCATGCACGAGGAAGAGGCTGCAAGCTACACTCACGCTGGAGAGTTGGCTCTCAATTTGGCGACACCATACACACATTAGTGCTCGTTGCTTGAGAATATTTTAAGTTCCATGAGAAGAAGTGTAGAAGCTGAAGGCATTTGTGTAGAAAGAAAAAGAGCCATTGCCCTTCAAAACGCAAAGTTGAGCCACCCTTTAATTGGCTTCCAAAGGAAAAGCAAACTCTGTCTCCAACAGGAAATGTACAGTCAACCTATTTTTTTAACTTCAAAGGTTGACAATTGAAGATTGAAAAGATTTATAGGCTCCAAGATTCATAGAAAAGAGACACTCTGGAGGGCTTGTTTGGCCTTAAGATTTTAAGCTGCATTATATATAGTATAGAAGTATAGATGGGCAAAATGTTACATATGTCCATACAACCATTGAATAGGTAATTTTCTTTAGCTGAAGCAAACCAAGGCATTGGATAGGTGATTTTTGCCCACAAAAGTAAATGCATGATATTTTCTACCACTTTTTATCCATTGCTAGCAATACGAACAATAAATTAGATGCCAAAAGCTTAAATTAGTAAAAAATAAGGGTGAAAATAAATGTTCTTTTTGAATCAAGATATTTTGAGGTACAAATTTTATAAAAAAGAAGTCAAGGAGCCAAATTTACAAAATACATGGACCAATGGTATCATGCAAACAAAGACTACATAGAAAACATGAGATCTTTGAGCTTTGCGACAATGGAAACCACAAGGCACAACAATGTATACGCATGTCCTGTTGATCGTTATGCCACCTGTCACCCCCAGAGAGAGAGAGAGAGAGAGAGAGAGAGAGAGAGAGAGAGAGAGAGAGAGAGAGAGAGAGAGAGATTGATTATCCTTTCGTTGTTGGCACACTCGAGGTGAAATGTGCACTGTGCAAGTTACAACTTCCGGACCAAAAGAAGAACACTTAAGTGGAATTCAAATGGCTACACACTGCATGTGAAGTTGGCTTGCGCCTAGGGTCACATAGTTCGCCCCACAACTTAATGATAGTGAGAGGGACCCAAAAGAAGGGATAGTGGTTGTATTAGTCACAAGCTTTAAAGTATGGACAAGTGCAATAGTGATTGAATGCTCTGCATTCATTTGTCAAGATATTGTGCATAAGTTGTAATGGGCACAATGGTACATCTCTCCATACAACCATTTGAATATGTAATTTTCTCTAGTTGAAGCAAACCAAGGCGTTAGATAGGTGATTTTTGCCCACAAAAGTAAATGCATGATATTTTCTACCACTTTTTATGGATTGCTAGCAATACTAAGAATAATTTAGATGCCAAAAGCTTAAATTAATAAAAAATAAGGGTGAAAATAAATGTTCTTTTTGAATCAAGATATTTTGAGGTACAAATTTTATAAAAAAGAAGTCAAGGAGCCAAATTTACAAAATACATGGATCAATGGTATCATGCAAACAAAGACTACATAGAAAAGATGAGCTCTTTGAGCCTTGTGACAATGGAAACCACAAGGCACGACAATGTATAGGCATAACTACCCCACACTCTTGCAAAATAAGGAAAGAAAAGATAGATAGTGGGAGCTAGTTGGAAGGCAATGTGACAATCTACATGCTAGGTTGATTTGCAAATGGATCTTGGGCCAACACCTATGTTTCATTGCAATACTCTATGTTCCACAATTCACATAGTCTTGACTCAACGATGTAGAAGAAAGATCTTTATTGTTAGATTTTCTAGCGATGCTTATTAGCATTGAGAGATTTGTTCTACAATATTTTGACCTTTTATAGAGTTTTTTGTACTTCCTTCCACCCTCTCTCTTTCTAAGTTTTTGACTAAAAATGGTAGGGTTTTTACTTTATACAAAACGGTTGGCATGGCTATTATAAAGTCTTGACAGGCTCGTCAAGAAAATAGAAAAGTTCGACGGGCTTACAAGTTACGAACAGGGTTACATTAATATTTAACGTGATTGCATGTTTTTAATGTGTAATCACTCAATGTTATTAACGTGTCCACATGTTCACTATTAACACCATATTAGAGAGTTTAAGACTTTACAACCAATTTGGGAATCACTAATGTTTTAAAGAGTTTTCCATATGGACAAATCTCAAACTATTTTTTAAGGCCAACTACTTCCATAAGATAGTACTTGAAAAGCTCTTTAGAGCCATGCTCTCAAAACTTTGGCTAAGATTTGGTCATGTGGTCAAATCTTGAGCTCACTTTGAAAGTGAGAATCAAGAAATTCTGAAATTCACTAATACGGTGTTTGTTCGTGATCATAATAATGAAATCCCTGGTGGCAACAATCACTGTCAGAGAATTGTAAGTAAAGTACATCAAAAATTATAGATTAACTAGAGTAATGAGCATATTAGAGCATGGTAATTACAGAGCATGCATTAACTTAGATTCAATCCCACATCACACACATGTACCGAAATTGCAAGAAAGAGAGAGAGAAGAATTTGACATCAGTTGAGGCTCGGAATTTTTGGAGCCGACCCCCCTCTGAAAGGACTTTGTATTCATAAATTCTTCTTCTCTACAAGAGCTTTTGATCAATACAATTGGCTATTCGCACTTTTAACTGCACAAATTGAAGAGATGAAAGCTCTAAAATTTGGTAGAGTTTGCGATTAGGCCTTTCACTTAGCAAACCTCATTGAAATCAATCCCAAGGCTCTAAACACCTCGCAGGTGATAGGATCTATAAGAATTTAGCAAGAATCAGGTTGGAAAGAAGTTATGTAAGAATTCAGAAGTAGTAACCTGCATAGTTAACTATGTATAAACTTGAGCAGCCATAGCTATCTAGACTTGTGTGGGAGAGAGAGAGAGAGAGAGAGAGAGAGAGAGAGAGAGAGAGAGAGAGAGAGAGAGAGAGAACATGATGAGCCTTGAGAAGAGCATGGAAAGCTTCTTTTTGGCTGAGGATTGGATGGAGATTCATGAGATAGGAAGACAAATCTTTCCTTGCTCTCTCCGATGCAGCCGTGTAAAAAAACGAAGAAAACTCCCACTTGCGGTCCTCAAATGAAAAAACTATGAACTACAAAGTTGTTTATATCGCCGTTTTTAATAAGTTCTACGATCCTTTCTTTACAGAAATATCTTCTTTTTGAGTTATTCCAAAAATACTCACCCTAGGTCCTGAAAAAGAATTTTTTTATTTTTAGAGCTACTCCTTTCACCTTCTCTTTTGCATGGGAGGCTTGTGACCCACATCCCTTATCTCCACGTTGTCTAGTGTGGATAATCACACCTTGACTCCCATTCCCACCGTTTGGTTATTCTTCTCACTTTCGAAGGCTTTCAGAATCCGTTTTGGACTCTTTTGGACTCGCTAATATCCCGTCTTCACCCCATAAGATCTCGATTGAATTCTTGTCAAATTTCTTTGGCAAAACTCTTTAGTTCACAAACACATTCCTCTACCCATTGTACATAATTGGCCCTTCTACTATTTTTATTTTCTCTCACTAGAATGGCCATTCTAGTGAGAGAAAACTCATTTAGTCAGACCAAAAATGAAATTTGGCGACATTAGCTTAACCTTGAAGTCATAGTTATTCTCGACTATGCTTTTATTCAAGAGAGGTATCTTTGGTACAATGGCTTTTTTCTCAGGATTCACTTGTAGCGCATTTGACATCATTCCAAAGTAGATGACCAATCTACTTGGCAGTTGGGAGAAAATCTGTCGTAAGCGTGTCTACTCTATTAGCACTAGCACCTTCCGACAGTAGATTGCAAGTCTATTCAATACTCAGGAGAAACTTTGCCATGAGTGTGCAACATTTGGTATGTATACATATTACATCTAAACATTAATGAGAAAACAGTTGTGAATATCTTCTGGTAAAATTTGTATTGAGATGATAGCCACTTTTAAGGTCTATTCTACTAAAGTAGGTAGATCCTTGTAGCTTATCAAACAAATCCTCAATCCTTGGGAATGGAAATTTGTTCTTCACTGTCATCTTGTTTAATGCACAATCAACACACATTCTGTATGTACCATCCTTTTTTTTGCACTATCGAGACATGATAACAATATGGTGAAGAGCTAGGTCTTATCATTCCTTTTTTTCACAAGTTCATTAACTTGTTACATAATCTCCTCTTATTGAGACATTGAGACTCATTAAGGAGGCTTGTTAGGAGGAGAGCTTCCTGGTACAAGCTCAATCCTATGGTTGTTATCCCCCATTCTAAGGATAACTCTCCTAAGATGTCATCGATAAAAAGTTTAGCATGTTCATTTAGAAATGAATGAAAATCACTTTCTACTTTTAATGAACCATTAGAAGAGTCAACATTATTTTTAGGAACATCCTTGACAAAAATCATGTAAGCAAAATAGAACTCTTTATTGATTTGTCAAAGGAGTCATGCAATACAATGGGAATGGTGTATCCCTTCTCATTGACTCACAGAGGGATGTCTCTACCCTTGTGCTGAAATGCTACCAACCTCTCTGGAAATTTGATGGAAGCGGCCATACAATTGAACCATGGTGCTCCAACCAACACATCCTCATTCTTGAGTTGTGAGATGAGAAAATCCTCTTTGTCCACATACCCTTGAACATGAAGCCTTAAATTTTCAGTCAAAGGTGTGACTGAAGTCACTTGGACTTCAAAGGGTTCTTCAACAGCATGTGTTTGTCCCATCTCATGAGCATGTATCTCTAACTTTAATGCTAACCCCACATATATATAATTGTGTGTGGAACTAGAATCAAAGAGTATGCAAGCATATTTTCTTTCAGTTTTCTCCATGCATAACATAAGGGGCTTCCTAGTGGAAGACCACCCTGTTCATGAACATATACCATTGTAGTTCTAGGGGGTTCCTTCTTTGCATACATTTGAGGGCATGTGCAGCAAGAATGACCTTGTTCACTGCATTTAAAACACTTATTATCCTTACAATAATGCTCTGTATCTTTAGGAGATAAATCAATTTTCACATTGGTAGCTAGATTTGTCTTTAGGCTTCCCAATTTTGGTAGGAACATTTTGATTTGACTTTTTTCCTTTCTCTTGTGGCTTGTCTCTCCCATTCTTTGTCTTTGAACACTTGTCCGAATCGTGGAATTTGATGTTGGATGGTACCATTGGTGGTGGATAACCTCCAAAATGATCCGATGTCTTTGTTATTGATATAGTTTTTTCAATCTTCAGGAAGCCCAACACAGAATTGCTGCTTTTGCTATGAGAAGTTGATGGACTTGTATATCGTAGCTTTGAGATGTAGATCTCAAAACTTCTCCACATATTTTTCATGTTCTCTCCATCTTCAGGCTTTAAGATTTGCCACGCCATAAACACTTGGTCGGAAGCTCCACTGTGGATAAGAATTGCTTGATGATAGGAACTCGGGTTTTCCAAGTCTTTGAAGCTTCTCCATTGGAGCATAGGCTTTCCCACCATTGACGGGCCGATTTTTAGAGATGCATAGCAACATGTCGGAGTATGGATGACTCCAAAAAATTTTCATCCCCAAAGGCCACATGAAATCGCTAGATAAAGCTTAAAATTTTGTCCACCTTACCAAAAGTCCCATCAAAGGAGAGGAAGTTTATGCTTTTAACTCCTTCCTTGAATTTTCTTAGGGAAGATGCTCTTTTCCAGGCAGCATGAGAGCATGGATGGCCTCTCTTCTTGTCTGCTTTGGAAGAATTTCTATCTGAGTAAAAGGAACTTTTAGATCTAGATGAGCTTAATGATGACAGAGAGCTAGATGGTTTCTTCTTTCTCCGTTTCTGTTTGGGCTTCTTCTCACTCTCCCCAAAATGATGAGAAGAATGAGAGCTTGAAGATCTTCTGCCCCCAAAGGGAGGCAATGGTGAGGGAATTATTTGACATCTCCTAGGATGTACATTTGCATCAGATAACACAGGGCTATCTTATTCATTCATAGGAGATTTCTCTCTTGTGTCTTTGTATTTCTTCTTTCCCTTTTCCTCACGTCAAAGACTTCTTCCTCTTCTTGTAGCAGATGAGTGCTTCTTTTGCTTGATAGAATTTCCTCTTTTGAAGTCTCTTTATGAGACTTCATAGGAGAATCCTCTTTGGGAGGAGGGACAATAAGATTCCTTGTTTGCAGTTGTGTTTGGACTACAACATGCAAAGCAATATTTTTCATAGCTTCTTTAACGCGCTTTGGATCTTACACACCTTTGGTTTAAGATCTTTTAATTAATCAAGGTAGAGAGCAAGGTTATAACATTGCTCGTCTTGAAACTAATGAAATCCTTTCGAGCTTTCTATACGCTCAATAGTGATAAAACCAAAGGTAACCCCCCTAAGGGTCCATTATCAATATAACAACTCCTAGGGTGTTTAAGTTGCAAAATAGGGTTAATAGATCCCAATACTCACTTACAATGATTAATTAAAAGTTTCCTTCATGCTCAATCCTAGAACCGCCCTTTCTTCAAAAATGAAGAGATAACGTAGATATGCTTTGATACTAAAGTCAAAGAAGTGTAATAGAAGTGCAGTAAGTTATAGATTAAATTAATCAATCAATTGTGTAACATTAAGCATATGAAAATTGTAGAGCATGCATTAACTTAGATTCAATTAATCAATCAATTGTGTAACATTGAGCATATGAAAATTGTAGAGCATGCATTAACTTAGATTCAATTACACATCACACACATGTACCAAAATTGCAAGAAAGAGAGAGAGAACAATTTGACACGAGCTGAGGGCTGGACTTTTTGGAGCCGATCCCCCCTCCAAAAGGACTTTGTATTAATAAATTCTTCTTCGTCACAAGAGCTTCTGATCAATAGAATCGATAAAGTGCACTTTTAAGTGCACAAATTGAAGAGATGAAAGCTCTAAAATTTGGTAGAGTTTGCGATTAGACTTTTCACTTAAAAATCCTCATTGAACTCAATCCCAAGGCACTAAACACCTCATGGTGAAAGGATCTGTGGGAATTAAGCAAGAATTAGGTTGGAAAGAAGATATGTAAGCATTAAGAAGTAGTTAGTTATGTATAAACTTGAGCAGCCATAGCTATATAGACTTGTGTGGGGGAGAGAGAGAAGATGACGAGCCTTGAAAAGAGCATGGAGAGCTTATTTTTGGCTGAGAATTGCATGGAGCTTCATGAGATAGGAATATAGAACTTTCTTTTCTCTCTTCAACACAGCCCTGCAGAAAAACGAAGAAAACTCCCTCTTGTGGTCCTCAAATGAAAAAACCCTAAACTACAAAGTTGTTCATATCGCTATTTTTGATATGTTTGGTGGGCCTTTGTTTATTGAACCGTCTTATTTTTTGAGTTTTTCCCAAAAATACTCACCCTAGGTCTTGAAAAAGAAGTTTTCTATTTTTAGAGCTACTCCTCTCACCTTCTCTTTTGCATGGGAGGCTTGTGGACCACATCCCTTATCTTCACATAGCCTTAAGTTGGGAGGTGTTGATAATAACACCATGGATCCCATTCCCACCTTTTGGTTATCCTTCTCAAATTTAGAGGCTTTCGGGATCCATCTTGGACTCTTTTGGACTCGCTAATATCTTGTATTCACCCCATAAGATCTTGATTGAATCCTTATTGAATTCTGTTGGCAGAATGCATTCTCTCTAGTTCACAAACACATTCCTTTTACTATTGTACATAATTGGACCTCCAAATATTTTTATTATTTCTCACTAGAATGGCCAATTTTAGCAAGAGAAAATTAATTAAGTAGACCAAAAATGAAATTTGGTGATAATTGCTTCCCTCCTGTCTTATACTATATCTGTGAACCTAGTTATTTCCAGGACGTTCTCGAAGACCCGAAAGTTTTTGGCCTTCCATATGTGTTTGAAATAGCAGAAACTCACTATTTGCATACAAATAAGTAGTGTTTGGCTTTTCAGCACCTTCCCTCCCAGGAAGAGATCATTCTTGAACAACCCTATGTTCCAAGTCTTTTGAATCCATTTGTAGATCTTCCTTGCTAGACCACAGATTGCCAGACACTCCTTGAACAAGTGAGGGAGGTCCTCACTAGACGTTCTATATTGCGAGCATCTATCCGGACCGATACCTTTGGCTAGAACCTTCACACTAGTTGGCAAGGCTCTCCATAGTACCTTCCATAGAAAAACCTTCATCCCATGCGGCCATTGAGGGCCTTGGTTGACCCCCTTTCCTAGACTTCCCTTGAAGTTCATTGGGCCATGTAGCCCTCTAGCCAATGAGAGCTTGGCTCTCTTTGGGGCAAGGTGTGTAGCCTCTTGACAAGTGTCCTTCTTTCCCTCTTGTGAGGCTAAGCTAGCACCCCCCTTGTTTAAGCACAACCCCTGCTTGCTTGAGCAGTGTGCCTCTACACATGACATGTGGCCCCTTTCCTCTCATGAGAGTATGGGCCCTCGATGAGGTGCACACACACTACCTACCTCCCTCCTTTGTAGGGCTCGCCCCCTCTTTTGTAGATAGTTCTTTGAACTTGGTAAGTAGGTAGGCCCCCTACTTAAGCACAGCCCCTGCTTAAGCAAGCTGACCCCTTGCATGCTTGGACATTAATTGACTAAAGTTAAAAATTAAAGATCATGTCTTAAGGCTTTTAACACTTACCTTTGGAAGCTTTAATTAAGCCAACCCTAAGGTCTTTTAGAGCTTCATTTAGTGCACCTTGCTCTTTGTCAAGCTGCCTCCATTATGGACCCTTAGTGAGATGCATTCATCTCTCCTCTTGGTCTCATGGTGAGGTGAGCTTAAAGCACTTATGGCACCTAGCTCTTTGGTAGACTATCTCCCTTTTTTGGCCTCTAGTTAGACATAACATTATCTCTCATTTAGACCCATGGTTGAGATATGTCTGCAAGCACATATCTATATTCTAACCCTTGTTTCCCTTTTATCTCCCCATATTAAATGATCAATTTAACATGAGAAAATCATTTGGTAAAGTTAGATATTAGATTTTATGACATGATAACTTAGTTGTTAGAGTCAATCTCAAGGGGGAGGGGGGGAACGGATTCAAACCTCAGATTTGAAAATGTGGGAATCTTTGGCATTCTCTAGGCAATCCAATGGTCATGATCGACTGACGATTCTGAGCCGTTGATCTTGCCTCCAAAAAGGAGGTGCAAATTAGTGACATGGCAGTGCTCCCTCAAAGTGCCTTTATGCACATCTCTCTCTCTCTCTCTCTCTCTCTCTCTCTCTCTCTCTCTCTCTCTCTCTCTCTCTCTCTCATCCCTGTTGCATATTTTGCGAAGGCAGCACACCTTACCCAAACAAGAAGCTCGTAGAGCAGTGTGAATGATTTCTTGAATCACCACACTATCGGCCAAGGTGCCATCAAAGAGTCTGAAGACGTCTACCAATGTGGCACTACCATATAATTTGACGAAGACTCCTTTAACTTTGAATGATGTAACCTTGAAGTTTTCCAGTGCTTTTTCTAAAACCTTAGAAAACATCCACGTTAAAATTTTTAGAGCTGCATGTGAAGGTTTTCACAACTAACTTTTTCCAACTAAAAAATTGAGCACACTTAAGAAAATTCCAAGATTTTCTCTCTAAGGGCTTGCCAAAAATGGTTTTTCTATCTTAAATAAGGGCACACTAAAAAATTCTTTTCAATTTTTAGGTCAAAATTTGGGAAATTTTCCGGTTGTTACACTAAAACTTGTAGGATCTTACTAGTTTTCTTTAAGAAATTCTCTAAATCTAGTCAAGACTTTGCAATGTTAGTCAGTTATTAAGAAAAGAGTACATGCTAGTTTTTCTCAAACAATGGTAGCATTGACAACCAAAGCTATTTTTTTTTCTTGGGCTGATTTTAAGGTCAAGTGGCTATGTGGTCTCATGACTGGTTTGTAACATAGGTAATGACTCGATATACAGGAAAGAACCTTGAGATAAAAAAGGCCCAATTATAATTAAAAGGGTCCAAAATCATCTCACATGTACATGTCTTTTAAATTTTAATTGCCTTAAAAAAAACCAAATTTAATGCCATCTTGCTAAAATTCTAAAGTCAATATCCACTTAATTTTGGAAACATTATCAAAATAAACAAGATTTGTGGAAATTTCCAACTTACCCTCAAAGTTTCATTTTTTCATAATATGTATATTTTTATATGGTCATAAATATTCTATAAATTACATGTATGGTTCGAAAACCGATTTTATAAATTACAAGTATGGTTCAAAAAATGATTTTATAAATTACATGTATGGTTTGAAAAATGATTTTTCCCAATGTGAGATTGTGAATCTTTGAAAGTAGGCTACATCACCTGCGAGCCCATTTCTCAAGATTGATGCTGACAATCCCACTTTCCAAGCTGATGCTCTCACTATAAGGACGACCCACCGTGGCAATGATGTCCAATATGGCAGCGTTCTCCCTCTGCCAGAGTGGAGGAAGCACTTGAAATTTATCACCAGCCGAGCTGAGGCAGCAAGGATGGGCCCATTTAGAGAGATATTCTTGGAGAGGATGGTAGAGCATGGCATCTGGGTAGCGTGGCCCCAGGCGTCTAGCCCCAGCCCATCCCTCTCATCCTCGGGAATCACCTCCTCGTCCTCGGGCTCCCAGAGTTTCCCAACCACCACAAGTCAACGTCACAAACAAAGGAGGAATTCAAGTAATTTAAAAGGTTCCCACAAGGACCGAGCATTTGCAAAGGATTGGGGTTTAGGGCATGTTAAGCATCTAAATTGCAAAATGCCAGCTACATTTTGACCCGAAATTGGCAAAGTAGAAAAATGGTGTTGATAGTTGTATTGTGCCTGGATTGCTCTACACGTGTCGAAAAGAGGGAAATGGAAAAACACCTAGCACCTAGTATGATTGCCTCTCTATAGCCCAATGATTTCACATCACCCCTATCCCCTATGTAACATGCACACAGAGACCCAATCTGCTAACAACTTTTGTCAGTGCCCATACCCAACCAACCCATACTATACACACTAACCCACTTGGCATGCCATCGAGGTTCTCGCCTATAACCCTTTTGAGCACCCTCACACCAACAATAGTGTTTCAAAATCAACTAGCATTCACACGCTATGGTAGAATCTCTAACATGCATCCACTCTGTCCTAAGCTTGCACCCAATTTATGCGCTTAACACCAACAAACACTTTGATATCACTGGCCTACACTGCATTCAAATAGAGGGTACCAACACAAAAAACCATTCGAGTACATGAAAACCCCATAAGCATGAGAGTGAGGGATAAAGATGATGTATATCCACTAAAACAACGAGCATATGGAGATTCAAGATGATTTGATTAGCAAAACATGTACAATGATGGATCTTCTCTACAAAACTCCGGTGATGCAACTTCCAGTGAATTTACAAGGCATAAGGAGTGGGACAACACGTCACAGTTGGCAGCTTATAGTGCTACCCCTCATTATACTTAAACAGGCTCTCTTGGCTGTCCCTCTTCTCTGTAGCTCTCGACACCCCTCAGCTAGCCAAGGCCAGCCCCCTTGTGGCCTCCTCTGTCCTGGTCAACCCCTTCTCCCTCTGGTTTCGGCAACCCATCTCCTTTTGCAACTTTCCCTTCTCCTTGTGATTTGGCTCATGGCATCACAGCCCCAATCTAAATTTTGGACTCTCAGCGGACATGGAAAAACTGGCAACCAGGTGCGCCCGGTAAAAGCGCCCCCCTCCCCCGCCGAAATTATTTGAATAACTATGATATTTCATGGATGCTATTCAGCGCTGCATGTTATACCCTGCTAGAATGAACTGCGCTTGGCGTGCCCACCCGGGTTCAAACCTCAAGCTGTGCAAACCAGCCCCGTGCTCATTCATAAAGTGTGTTTAAACACATTTGGTGAATGAACATCACCACGAATGAACCAACTCTTGACCGGTTCACCTACTAAGTAGGTTGTCCTCGTGGCCACATGGAAGGCTCTCAAGGATGCCACATCCTTGAGAGTCCGATATTTAGAATGAGCCAAGCATGGAGAGGGAGGAGGGCCGCTCGGTTGCAATAGGAAGGGTAGGCTAGAACCTGTAGGGCCTCAGGATTGCAAAGAAGAACGGTGTTGAAGCAGAACTTGTGGCCATGGACAAGAGAGGGGGGAGGGTCGTGAGGTGGAAATAGGGTGATGCGTTGGCCTGGGAGCACTGAGAGCAGTGAGCCGGCTGGTGCCAAGGGGAAGAGAAAGTTGGAAGACTGGGAATAGAAATGGGCAAGGTGATCAAAACCTCAGGCTATGCATACCAGCACCGTGCTCATTCACAAACTGTGTTTAAACACTTTTGGTGAATGAACCTCACCGCGAATGAACCAACTCTTGACCAGTTCACCTACTAAGCAGGTTGTTCCTGCAACCACATGGCAGGCTCTCAAGGATGCCACATCCTTGAGAGTCCGATATTTAGAATGAGCCTCCATGCTTTTTGACCGTCCTTACTTCCCCGTCCCCCATTGGCGAGTCTCTTCATGCCCTCATATGCCACCCCAATCTGCAAATCCTATGCAAGTGACCGCTTTCGGGCTCGCTTCCATGCAGGAACTGCGCTCGTCATGTAGTTTTTCCAACTCCCCATCAACAAATCTTGTTTTATTTGTAAGATTCCAAGCAACTTCTATCTTTACCTTATAAAAAAAATCCTTGTGTGGCCTACTTTTCCACGCCCACAACTGTAAACAACCAGTACATAGGAAAAAACCTCCTATTTTAACCTCCTCTGTTGCCTTCTCCTTCCCTCATCAACCGCGCGAGGGCCCCCTTGCCCCTTGTGAGCATAGGCCACCTCGTAACCTTGCTTTGCATAGTGCTTCATAAAAAGACTTCCTTGTGCCAATGAACTTATTGCCATGAATGTATATGGATCATCCTACTCTTGAGTGTGGAGAGGTGTTGACCGCATCTAGACTTTGAAACCACAACTGCTTGCCGTGGTATCCAATCGAGGATTTTCCATATACATACCTTTCCATATACATACCTTTAAGCACAAAACTTCTTTTAGCTTGCGGATCTTGAGCACTCCCTTAGCTTTCATATTTTGCATCAAGGAGTTTTCCAAGCACCTTGCCATATGCTTACAAATCTCCATGCACCTGCTTGTGGCATGTCCTCGGGTCGACTAGATTTGGCTGCACCATTATTGCCCATCCCCTAGTTGAGCATTTATGCTCAACCAAAGCAATATTTAGGTACAACAAAACTGTATAAGTGAAAATGATAAATAGAAGCTACACAATTATACTATATAAAAACGAGATGATACATAGCGGCTATATAAATATTATAGAGATAAAGAGGAAATCATCTACTGCATCACTGCATCACCCTCCAGGGTCAAGTGGAAAGCTTAAAGCTTCCTCAAGCATGGTGTAATCTCCACCTGCATCGAAAATAAAGCATTGGCTATGTCCATCCACCTATTCAACATGCATATTCAAGCCTTTACGACCACCTTTAGATCCAATCACAAGCCGCTTCTGTAGCTCTTCATAGTGTAGGGATTCGTCACCCTATATCCACAAGTCCTCGTGCAGATTACAAGAATATTTATCACCATTTGCATCCCCTGCATCACACTCAACAATCCAGCTATCTGCTATACAAAGGACCAGATACAAAGATACCTATAAAGCAACCTTCAACACCACATGTAAACATAACATAACATAAAGGAGCAATACCCTGCCATTGCCTCTATCTGTTGTATACCCAAGAAAACTTGTTTGCCTTGCATACCTGCAAGGTTGGTGGCCCCTTCCTCTACCCAAGGTTTAGCCACGAGAGTATCCGACCAAGAAGCGAATGTAGCTACTTAACATGACAAGTTGTCACCCAGTCACTTACATTAAGGGTTTTGAAAACTTTATGGAAATGTAATCATTCATAGACAAATCCGTAGAAAAACACAACCAAAACAAAAGCATGGGCATCAAAAGAGCAACATGTTAGCTCTACATACACATCAATATAATTGTAATTTTTTTCCTATCGCTAGTTTCCTACCTAGAGCAAACACACTGAAATATTTTTTTATTCTTGTCAGGTCTGATTAATGAGATCATCAACAAGTTAAATATAGAAATTGGTGTGCGCAAGGATTTCATCATTGTTGAGGACACTAATCATTTACTTCAGACAAAGACACCAATAAAGCCATATGTTCTCAATATGCTTCAATATGCGTACGATGTTGCCCTTGAGGACCTATTAGATACAACAAATAGTGATGCAAGTGAGATCCTAGCAAACTTCAAGAAACAGTGCAATGATCAGACACATCCATCTCTCACATGCCACCACGACAAGGATGTTTATAGAACATGATTCAAAAGTTTTGATCCATACGCCTTGATCAACATCGGCAACTAGCCTACAAGTTAGATCGACCTTACACAATTTTTATCATTTCTTTCAAATTTATACTCCACAATTCTTGAATTTCATCATTCTATCTGACACTATCCTTGTTCTTATTATGTAGAACAGGACAGCAAGAGCTAGATGTTGCTGCTCAAACAAGACAATCCAACTAACAAAAGACAATAGATATTGGATACACTATCTACTCCATCACATGCCGCCAAAATGGATGCAAGTACATAGGTGTTACAAATTACTACGAAAGAATAATGGTGGAAAATACTTGGCATCCACCTTCAAAGATGTGTGGTGATGTTCTATGCTACCAGCCATTCAATGAAAACCTTTCTTTTGAATTACTCTCCGTATGTTGGAGTTTACATGTAGCACATATATTAGAAGAAAAATTCATTAGTAGACATAATAGACCTCGGTCTATATAATGTTGTGCAAGCTCAACCCCCTCATTGCAAGAAATACACATTCTAGAAACAAACAAGAAAGATCTAAATTTCTTTTGCCATTCCTGCACATGCCTCATTAAAAGTTGTCATTCTCCGAACACAACATTCTCTTATTTCTTCAATCACACTCCTTTATGTGGTGTTGTTCAAGAAAATGACTCCCATACATTATTGCTATCATGATCCATTTTTAAATTTCACATCTAGTAGATTGCTTTGCTTATGTGTTCACTAATTTCATACTTCATTGTTAAAATACTTGCCACTTTAAATCAACACCATCTTCGGTTGCTATATTTATTCCTATTTTCCTTCAAACTCTACTGACTCTTTCAAAAATCATCACTATAATCTTTATCACTTGATGCACTTAAATTTGTGTCCTCCCATAAACAATATAACAGTTTCAAAATGTATGCGCTTCTTACTTGGTGAGCCTTCTCGAATTTTGTGCTTTCTTACATGTAAAATTGGGCACTTGGCATCTTATAGACCATCCAATGTGTGCAATTAATCATTATAATAAATAATCATTCATTGTTACAACATTGCTTAACAAGGCCCACCAAGCAAGACTAGTTTTTAATGTGGGCGCCTGCACTCTTAACGAGGAGCTCCACACTAGAGTCCGGGTTGGCTTAAGGTAGAAGATATTTTGTCAAAGGTAGGGTCAATTTTCAAGAGATTGACCTCATCTGTTTGCGTGTTGGTGTTAGAAACTGATTACATTTATCACAAGCTTCAAGACGAAATGGGAGTAAATTCCACCTAATGGGATGGAAGAAAATCAAACGAGTACTAATCAGTATGTATAAGGGTAGTAAGGAGGGTTGATTTTGCAAATCATTTTTAAAAGGGAATCAAGCACATATGAATTTTTTTATTTTGTAAAGGAAAAGGTTGTGTGACGATTGGCAAGCAAACTAGGGAGGGAGGACTAGTAGAGCTATGAGCCAAGATAGCTGACAACAGGAGGAGGCACAAGGCACCGAGCCAATGGATACGACTGCTCTGTGCATCAATAATAAGCATGATGTAAAGCAGGCATCATAGGGCCTACATGGCAGTGAAGGCGTTGCCATGTACCTTGATCTACAGAAAGAGGAGTAGCAAGAGTAGGCGTACATCTTTTTCAATGTTGGGGCAGCTTATGCCATCACGGATGTAGTATAGCCTAAGTGGTTGAGGTGGGTAACAAATGGTTAATTTTTGTAGGGAATGGGTTTGAATCCCACATTTTGTAGATGGAAAACACTTCTTCTCAATGAGGCTTAGTGCCAAGGTTGGTTTTTAGAGCACGAGGGATTTAGAAGCTGAATGAATTAAAATAGAGATGAGCAAAGTAGACATAGAGTGATATGACAATGTAGGGAAAGGTCACTGAAAGGTCATTCAGTGACCTTTTTTAGTAATCGTAACAATCCAACTGAAAGCACATTATATGTAAAGTGTGAGGGTGATGTACTTCTCATTGTCGTTCTCTATGTGGATGATTTGCTGATTAGTGGACCACATGAGAGACATATTGCTGAATTTAAGGCTGATTTGCATGTTACTTTCAAGATGAAATATTTGGGGTTGTTGCATCATTACTTGGGTATACAGTTTAAGTAGTGTGATGGTGGTATTGCATTGTGTAATACAAGTTACATAGAGACATTGCTATGTAAGTTTGGACTTGAGGATTGCAAACCTATTGCCACTCCCATGGAAACAAGATTGAAATTGAGTCTTCATGATGTTGGTGATCGTGTGGATGTCACTCGTTACCAAACTGCTATTGACTGCCTCATTTATATATGCAGCATGAGGCCAGATATTCAGTTTGCAGTCTCACAAGTCAACAAATTCATGCATAGCCTAGGGTCTAAGCATTGGCAGGCTATCAAGAGGATTTTTTGTTACTTGAGTGGCACTTTACATATTGGCTTATTAGGATTTTTTGCTACTTGAGTGGCACTTTACATCTTGGCTTATTTTATCCCAAGGGAGGATCATTGTCGCCATATTTACATGCTTTTTTAGACTCCAATTGGGCAGGTTGTTTTGACACACGAGTGTCCACAATTGGTTTTTGTTTCATGCTTGGCAGCTCATGCATATCATGATTGAGCAATAAACAACCTACTATGGCCACTTCCAGTTGTGAGGCTGAGTACAGGGTAGTCTTCACAGCTACGGTTGAGTGTGTATGGCTCAGACGCCTTGTGGTTGATTTGGGAGTTGGACATGACACTACCAACACTCTCTACACAGATAGTCAGATTGCATTGGGAGTTGCAAGGAACCTAGTTTTTCATGCTCGCACAAAGCACATTGAGGTGCATTACCACTATATCATGGAGAGGCTCTCAACAGGAGAGATCAACTTGGCTTATGTGCCAACACAGGAAAACCTTATAGATCTTTTCACAAAGGCGTTGTCTCGTGAGAAGCTCAAAGCTTTTTGCAAAGCTTTGGGTTTATTCCCCTTTGTGGACTGATCATGTCCTCAGGGAATGCCACTTCCCTATATGCTATGTGCGAGCTAACATTCGCCGTATCACTCCCAGGGGGGTTTTGTTACCATATACATGTGGTAGTGATGTCTATGAACACACTTAGGACCGTCGGGGTATTTTTTCCCTCACTAGGAGGTATTTTCCCTCATGCATTGTATATACGCTCATCACTCTAGGAGTAACTTATCTTTCCATTGCACACTAAGTAATACACTCTCTATTGTGTGCCTTGAGCTTCCTTCATCTTCTCCAAGCTGTGTATGTTTTCCTGCAACCCTAATTCCAACAGCCTTATGAAAAGGTTCTAGGGTATACTTGGATTAGTGTATCCCTTGTCAAGTATTTCTAGCTTGATTCTCTACATTATGCTAAATATTTTTTGATTTTATCTAGCTACTTGAGACTAGCAAAGCCATATCCAATTTGAGACAATCATGCTTGTTGCTAAGTTTTTTGTATGCTGTCATTGGGGTACTCAATGCTTTTCCCCCTTGCATACTAAAACATTGCAAGACCTTGTGAATATAATCTTCTTGCAAAAGTTCAAGTATACCACATTTGTGATCTCTCTTGATACGCATACCAAGAAAGTGTGTGCATCACCTAAATCTTTCATAGCAAACTGCTTGCTTAAGGCATCTTTGAGAAGTGCAATCTCATCTTTTGCCTTCTCGGCTATGAGCATATCATCCACGTACAAAATGAGAATGATGAGGGAACCATCGTTCAATTTCTTTGTGTACAAGCAGTGATCCTCTTAGCTCCTTATGTAACCCTGGGACTGAATGTACTTATCAAACTTCATGTACCATGGCCTTGAGACTTGCTTTAATCCATACAAAGCTTTCTTGAGTCTACACACCAGCTCTACCGTGGTTGGCTTCTTAGGCTTTATCTCGCAAAACCCTCTGGCTGTTTCATGTAAACATCTTCTTCAAGATCTCCATGAAGAAACACCGTCTTCACATCCATTTGGACCAATTCCAAGTCCTCCATGGCTACTAGACCAAGCACAAGATGCAATGTAGTCATCTTGACCCACTCGAGAAAATATTTCATCAAAATCCATGCCTTTCATTTGTTTGAACCCTTTAGCAACCAATCTGGTCTTATACTTAGGCTCGGTATGATCTGGAATATACTTTTTCTTGTACACCCATTTGCATGGAAATGCGTGTTTACCCGTAGGTAACTCTGTCAATTCCCAAGTTTCATTGGCTAAAATCGAGTTATACTCAAATTGCATAGCCTCTTCCCACTTCATGCTTTCATCCATTTGAATGGCCTCTTTGTAGCAAGTGGGTTCACCGCAATCAGTGACTAGCAAGTAGTTCAATCCTGGCTCAAAATGCTCAGGTGCATGAGATGTACGAGCAGATATTGAAAGTGCTTGACTGTTGGATTCCGCTCTCTCTGGAGAAACATGTGTGTGTGTACTAGTGGAAGGTACATCACTAGCACGTCCAACAATCTGTGTAACTCGCGGTGAGGAGACATCCTCAAATCGTACTCTGTGATACTCAATGTTTTTCACTTGCTTTTTATTGCATCTTAGACTCATTGAATATCACCTATGATCTACGTATGACCTTCTTTAATTCCGGGTGCCAGAGACGATATCCCATCTCTCCGTCTACACCATATCCAGTGAAGATGCACTTGGGTGATTTGGGGTCCATATTTTGTCTAAGCGCTTTTGGCACATGTGAGAATGGCTCACACCCAAATACACGTAATCTGTCATAACTGGGCTCTTTGCCCGTACACATCTCCTGCAAAACCTTGTACTTTAGTGGTGTACTAGGTGACCAATTGATCAAGTAAGCAGCCATCGTAACAGCTTCTCCCCAAAATTCTTGAGGTAAGTTGGCTGTAGACAACATAGAAGTGACTCGTTCCTAAATGGTTCTATTCATTCTCTCAACCACACAATTTTGGGCAGGTGTGTAAGGAGTGGTAAACTGTCTTCTTATGCCTCTTTTGTTGCGAAAGTCCTTGAACTCGGAGGAAATGTACTCGCCTCCATTGTCACTGCACAAAGCTTTAAGCTTTCTACCCGATTGGTTCTCGACCTGCTAAGAACTTCTGAAAGATACTAAAGACATTGCTCGTATTCTTTACGAGGTAAACCCACACCTTTCTAGTGTCTATGAATGTTAGGAAGTATAATGCTCCCCCTAGAGCCTTGACTGGCATAGGTCCGCACAAGTCGCTATGTGTGAGATCTAGAGGTCTCCCTAACTCTTTGTCCAAAGGCACTGACGTTTTGTTTGCCATAGATACAATGCTCACATAAAGAAAAGTTAGAGTAATCTAACATAGAGATATAACCAAAATGTTGCAAGACTTTCATTCCCATTTGACTCATATGTCCTAGCCGGCTATGCCACCTGTAGATGGCAGCTTGGCTACACAAATAGAATTCTCTTTCACAGAAGAGACATAATGTGAGTACAATGATCCAGACTTGTAGCCTTTAAGCACGAACAGATTTCCCTTCTTGATAATCCAAGAACCATGAGCAAATATGGTAGTGTAACCCAAATCATCCAGCTGTCCAACTGACATCAAACTCTTTGTCAATTTGGGTACATGTCTGACATTATGTAGCATAAACTCAGTGCCTTTACACATAAAAAACTTGATGGTGCCCACACCACATATATCAAGCTCATAAGAATTGCCTAGCTTCACCGTGCCATGCATGGCAGTGTACATAGAAAACCACTCCTTGTGAGGAGTCACATGAAAGCTAGCACCTGAGTCCACAATCCAATTCTGCGCATAACACTCATCATGAGCTAACAATGCATCAGGACTCAAATTTGACGTGAAAATCAACACATCATTTGACACTTTAGAAACTTTTTCAATGGCTGGAAACTCAACCACATTAGGCTCTTCAATCTTTATGCTACTTTTAGGTTTGTCAGACTTTGCTTTCTCTTTGCCCTTATTACGCTGCATTCTGCGGAAATCTTTCTTCAAGTGTCCCTTTTTATGGCAATAGTAACACTACATTTTGCATGTCTTTACCACGACTCTTGCTACAGCCTTGTCTGCGATCCTGTGAATGACCACGGCTACGACCACGTGCCTTTGAAATTATCTTTTGTCACAATTTCCAGTAGCCACATATGCATCACCATGCCCACTTGCATCAAGAGATTGATGTCGAATCTCTCAGTGAGCAACGCACCAACAACACTACTGAAATCTAGCTTGCCATTGGGTGCAGAATTACTTATGGCTGTGTTGAAAGTATCCCATGATGATGATAGCGAACATAGTAAGAAACTGGCTTTCATTTCATCACATCAAAATTGAGACCTTTTGTAGTAACCTGTGAAAACACGTTGTTGAACTTATGCAAATGAGAACTAACATTACTTCCTTCTTTCATGTTCAAGCACATCAATTTCTTCATCAAGAAAACCTTGTTCGAGGCATTGTTGCCATCCATCATGGTAAAGTAAATGGATTCACCAAGGTGCAGACGAATAGCACCATAGCACATTCATTCAAGTCATCCCACTCATCATTAGTGTAGACATTTTCTCTTCTTGCACGCAAGGGTGCGATCAAGACTTTGTTGATCAAAACATCTTGCATATATGCTGCCACCAAATGACAAAGTTTGAGCCATCAAACTTTTGATGTAGTACTCTTCTCTTTTGGAAGCACTACTCACAGACATGATTAAGAGAATGTTAGCCAAAAACTTATGGCGAATTGCTTGGGACAATTTCAGCATAGTTTTCCCTAGAATAGGAGCAAAAACTCAAACCAAAATGTAGTACAATCACTGTGTAAGAACAACTAGAATTACCAAGAATGCATAAGACGGACTTGCAAAAATCCGGCAGAGTCTCCTTTGTATGAGAAGTTAGAACTCAAATCATAAACTGCTCAAAATAACGATCACTGGTGGGCATATACTGCACAAAATCACTGCTTTGTGACCGCCAACTCGGCGTCAAAAGCACAAAAAACTATCCAAATACATGTCTTACAGTGAGGATACCGTAAAGGGGAACTCCAGCTACCTGTATCACCGAAGGTATCTCAACATTTGAGAATACCCCAACTCAAAGAAAACCTCATGCTATCAACTCTACAAACGCTAATGCAGACACAAATGGACTAGCCACAGTCTCAGAAAGGACTCTTCTGATCCGAGTCTCAGAAAAGACCGAGAAAAACCTACCAAAATAATAGAAAATGGCTCCACACGTAGTACAATAGGCAGTGTCCACAACTCAATGTACATGAGTGAACCGCGCTCAAACAGGCACCAAAAACTACTGCATGCAGTAAAAGTGATCCCTGCGGGGATATCTGCTCTCAAAAGAGCTCAGTAGCACTTGGTGTGCTCACACAAAAATGCATCTGTCAATGCATTTGTCTGCAAAGAAACTGCTATCAAAATGACTACCGAATCGCCTGTGAAAACACTGTGCCTGGAAACCTGGAGAATCTGTGTGCTAAAAAGCCCTCGGTAACCTCCCTGTAACCTGCATGTGGGTGTCACCATGTACCGATTTCCGTAGTCAAGCGAAAAT
This sequence comes from Adiantum capillus-veneris, assembly GCF_014529385.1. NCBI lineage: Eukaryota > Viridiplantae > Streptophyta > Polypodiopsida > Polypodiales > Pteridaceae > Adiantum > Adiantum capillus-veneris. Next base: position 111,954,088 of record NC_140941.1, read on the forward strand.
GTGCTAGTCGAATAGCCGCGCCAAAACTGTGTCGTAGAGCACGATCGGTGCACACTGTACCAATGTCGGGTGTCACTCCTCTATGGTAGAGGCACCTCACCCGTGTGTGTGGCGAGCACGACCGTCCGCAGGAAAGTACTCATTCGTGAGAAACGCTCGGCATCGAGGCCGGATGTCAAAAATCCATCGCAATAAGAAGTGAAGTTGATTTGATGTTGAATTGCAAGAATCGATGCCAAAAACCGAAGCCGATGTCGAGACTGAGAGAAAACTCGATGTCAAGGCCGAAGTTGAGGACGATGCACACACTGTGTGTGTGTGTGTGTGTTTGTGTGTCAAAGAGCGGATGTTGTATATCCGGAGTTGGAGAGAAGAGATGCTGATGTCGAAGTAGCCGGATGTCGAAGAAGTTGAAGACGAGATGCTGATCTCCAAGAAGCTGGAATACCTCTTCTCTCTCTCTCTCTAGGCACACACGTGGAGAAGCTTTCTCTCTCTCTCTCTCTCTCTTCACACGCAAAGAAGGCTGAAATTCTCTCTCTCTATTGTGTTGCTACCCTGTAGCGTTTTTTGCTGAAGAAGTTAATGCCATGCTGAATTTTTTTTTAGCACTATTCTCCCTCTCTCTCTTTGCCAATCTCTCTCTGGGTAGCGCTTCTGATAAGCCTATGATGCTACCTTGTGTTGTCTCCCCAAAACCTGCCAAATGATTTGCTGCTTTAGAACCTTAGTGTTAAAAGGATTAACACAATCATGTAACGTTGCCAGGCTTTAGAGAAAATTGAAGCTAATGCTTCAATCCCCTTTCTAGAGATTTTCCTGCTTAGTCAAGCTCCTCCAGATCTATGTAAATCTACAAAACTGCTATAAGGCATTGAGCCTTAACTCTAAGTGAAACTCGTGCATGCACCTGTCGGACCCAGGAGAGCCGCCATGCTCTGATACCACTTGAAGGAGCGAAGGCTGTGAGTGCGAGGGAAGGAATGAGAATGGGGGAGAGAAGAATAGTACGCAGGGTTATTTGGTGGATCTTGTGAGAGTAATCCTCTCACCTCCTTATTGTTCATTATACACAAGGCAATAAGTGGGCGGTCGCTTGCCCGACCATAATGGGCCACGAGCCTGAAACCCAACATAATGGACTATACATGCTTGACCTTTTCCAACACCCCCTATCCAATACCTACCCACCAATGAGCTCATTAGGCCACTAGATTCCCTAGCCCCTAGAAAACTTTAGTCAGCAATTGTGAGTCAAAAAACTATTTTTGTTTTTGTTTTTGTGCGTATATATGGGCAATGGCCGCTAAACATTGTTCATATAGTCATTCTAAGTCTTCAAGTCGTTCTGATATCTTGTGCCCGTTCCATTCCAACTCACTTGCGACTTTGAGTGTGGACAGAAAGAATTCCATTGGCAATATTGCATCCAAGCCATATACCAAATTAAAAGAAGTTGTGTTCAAGGTTGGTTTGAATGAAACTCATTGATAAGACCACAAGGCAGAATGAAGATGCATATCCTAGTCCGTTCTGCCTGAACTAAAATTTTTGGTTAGACTGTACAGAGCTCATAATTTTGTTTGTATGTTTTGCTTGACCATTTGCTTGAGGATGATAGATTTGTTATCGATTACCATAAACTCATCTAGTAGGTGTTCTATCACCTCATTGAGAAACTGTGATCCGCGGTCACTTACAATCTCTATAGGAAGTTTGTATCAAATAAATATGCATTCGTTCAAGAATGCAACAATAGTTCTAGCATTGTTCTTCATGGTGGCTTGTGCCTTGGCCCATTTGGTCAGGTAATCTGTGGCCACAATAATATATTGTGCCTGAGTTTTGTATGGCAGTGGTTGTATTGGATCCACAAAGTCTATACCCCATTTCACAAACGTGCATGCTCTCATCATAGGTCGCAATGGCATACTATCAATTCTTGATGGCTTTTTTGCTTGTTGACATGCATCGCATCATCCAAAAAATCCTTTCGCGTCTGCAAACAAAGTTAGCCACCAAAGCCTGCCATCAATATAGCTTTGGCTGTGGTTTTATGAGAGAAGTGACCCCCTGCTAGAATTGCGTGTGCTTGTTCCAAGATAGGGAGATACTCCTCTTCATTGACACAGTCTAAGTTTTTGATCTTTCCCTCGTCGATAGAGCTGATTTGCAATCATTGTATAGTTGGCTGCCTTAGTCTGTATTGCCCTTCTTTGTCTTTTATTTATATATTTTGTTAGTCAATTATTCTACCAGGTATCTACTTCACTGTGGTGTCACTGAAATTTGAGATAACGTGGCATGGGGTATGGCGACTCTATCTTTACATTGAGAGAAATCATTCACATAATGATGAGCATCTCTCTTCGTGGTAGGCTAGTAAACTCCCGACCAAGTTAATTGTCTCGTAAGGTTTGATCATAGACCTATTGTGGTATGAGCTAAGTAGGCTTCTTGTTACTCAGGATTAATGCACAAAATTAGGATTCCATCCTGTTTTTTGCGATACAACTTTCCAGCCAACAATTGATATAGGGCTGATTGCTCATCGTGGTGTAATAGGGATTGGTATTTGGGAATCTACCTGCGCTATGGTCATTAAGGACACAAGTTCTTCCAACAATCTTGGAGCCATTTTCATAGAGAACAAATATGCATTTGATAAGTCATTGTCTACCCCTTTAGGTGCTTCCCCGATGGATTGGTGAGTCTTAATAGATGATCTGTTCTTTGGTGTGTAGTGCCTTTTTTGACTACAAAAGTGAACTTAAATTCAAGTAAGATGATGAACCATCTTACTATCCTTCCTGTATTGCACAATTTTTTCACCAAATAGAGTAAGGCTTGATGATCGAGAAAAATTACAAACTTGTTAGCTAGCAAGTGTGTGGAAACTTTTTGACTGATGAATACACCATACCAAGACCTTCCCTTTCAGATGTTGTATAGTTCTTTTCTGCCAAGTTTAATTGTCGACTAGAATATGAGACAGGGAAATAAATGGTTACCTCTCTTGGCTGAGCTAAGATGCAGCCAATAGCAAAATGCAAAGCATCGACATGCACATGGAACACTTTGTTCCAGTCCGGAGCATTCAATATTGGTGTTGTGGTCAAAGCTTGCTTAAGCTTTTGGGACGATTCTTCACATTGTCAGCCCATTCAAAGTGAGTGATAAGGCTATAAATAGGCTTAGCAATTACTGCATACATGTAGATAAATGTACGATAGTAACCACAATGTCCCATAAATGCTTGCACTTCTTTGACTGATGTTGGCCTAGCCATTTCAGCAATCACTACCACCTTTTCCACGCTTGTGGCTATACCATTTTTGACACAATATATCCAAAATTTTGCCTTGTCTAACCACAAAAACACATTTTTTAGAATTTAAGAAAATCCTACATAGACAACATTTCTAAAAGACATACCGTAACTGCTCAAAGTGACTTTCTCGTTTTGTGGAGTGTACACAAAGATCGTCCATGTATACTTCCAAGAAATTCCGTAGATATTTCTTAAAAGCATGGATCGTCAGCCTTTGGAATGTTGCTGGTGCATTGGTCAAACCAAACGGCATGACTCAATAAGCAAAAATCTCCCATTCTGTGGCAAAACCCGTTTTATGTTGATCTTTGGGATCTATAGTCAATTGGCTGTATCTAGAGAAGCCATCCAAAAAGCTATAAGCTTCTTTACTAGCTACTCGTTCTAGCACATGATCTGTGAGACAGGAAGAGGATAGTTATCTCGTATAGTGGCGGCATTCACCTTCTTGAAATTTAGACCCTCTATGTTTGCCATTCTTTTTAGGCACCACAACAATTGGTGATACCCAATAAGTGTGTTCTATTTCATAGATGAACTCGGCCTCTTTGAGTTTCTCAATCTCTTCCTTGATTTTTTGGGCAAATGTCTCATTGTAGGTGTATGGTCTTTGTGTGCTCGGTTTTTAGCGTAATCTCTCATAGGGATAGTGTGCTTGTAGATGGCAAGATCCACCCCTTTGAGATCTTTGTAAGACCATGCAAAGACATCCCTATATTTTTTTAACGTTCTAATGAGAATCTCCTCTTCCTCTTGCGACACATACGTAGCTATGTATGCGGATTTTGACTCTTCTCCAGGCTCTGCAAAGTCAATTTGCTTGGAATTCTTAGGCCCCTCATAAGATTTCCCCATTGTAAACTACCTGATTTAGAAGCCCTGCACATCCAAATTGGAGTTTCTGTTACCATATACATGTGGTAGTGATGTGTGTGAACACACTAGGACCGCCGTGGCATTTTTTCCCTCTTTAGGAGGTTTTTCCCCCCGAGCATTGTATATACGCCCATCACTCTAGGGCTATCTATCTTTCCATAGCACACTAAGTAACACACTCTCTATTGTGTGCCTTGAGCTTCCTTCGTCTTTTCCAAGCTGTATGCGTTTCTCTGCAACCCTAATTCCAACAATTGGTATTAGAGCAGGTTGCGTCCTCCCGGGCTAAGTCAAAAGCTGCTCCAGCACACGCCTGCTCAATTTCTCTGATTTCACTGAGCTTTGGCAAGCGTTCACAGGTCGACAAATATTTCAGGATTGCTCAAAGAGCTCAGTCTGCTCAGATTTTTGATTCGGGGTCATTTCGGCCTCCGTTTCCACTATAGGCAGTGTTGCACATGCTATTTCATCATTTTGTGTAGAGTTTCTGACAATGCCATTTTCTGCATAAGAGGTGCCTTACAGTCTTCTACGGTTTTTGCTATATAGCACGTGTTGTTCCCGCTCCGTTTCTCCTATTTTCGGGCACTTTTCACATTAGGTGCAACATTTAGCATGGCTGACAACAACACAAAAGATGTACAGGTTGGATGGGGACAATTACCCTATGTGGGCTTACATGATGCAACATGTTCTTGTGTCAAAGGGCATCTGGAATATTGTGTAGGGCATTGATGTACGTCCTGGTTCTGAGGATGCAAACGATGTTGAGGATGTTGCAAGGTTTGCTGCTTTTAGAGTTGTTTTGCCTACAGCAGAACAAGCTCATTGGGATGTAAAGGATGCGCAAGCTCATTCATTGGTTGTGTTGTCTGTGAAGCGCACCATTGTTCCTCACATCCGTTCAGCAAAATCTGCAAAATAGGCTTGGGATATATTGGCTGGTCTTTATGCAAGTCGCAATGAGGCTAAAATTGCTTTGCTACATAAAAAGTTGGAGTCAAAGATTATGCATGAGGAAGATGATATGGACACTTTCCTTGCTAGTGTCAAGGATATCAATGAGCAGCTTATTTCTGCAGGTGAAGTCATTTCAGACAGTTCCCTTGTGCAGACTGTTCTTGATGCCTTACCAGATTCCTACCAGACTTTTGCTAGTACTTAGAGACTTATGACCCAAGGAAATCTTGAAGTTGTCAAGTTTGATGCATTATGCACATTGCTGTTGCAAGAGTCACTTTCCAGAAAAAACAGGACTAGGCAGCGTGCAGTTGAACAAGCTTTTATTGCTTCTCAAAGAAAGGGTGGTAACAGTAATGCAGCCACTTCTTATGGTTCTACTGCGAGTGGCAAAAATTATGTTCTTAATGCTTCTGCTGGTAGCACTTCGTCTGGCAATTTTGGTGATAAGGGCAAAAAGAAGATGCGTTGCCATTATTGTAAAGCTAATGATCACTTGATCAAGTCGTGTCCTAAGTTGATGGCCAAAGAGGCTAAGAAGAAAGAGGCTGGTTCCACTACAAATGTTGGTTCCACTACAAATGCAGCCATTGTTGAGTCTTCTGTGAAAGAAGAAGGTGTTGCTGATGTTGATGCAGAATGGGCGTTTAGCGCAGAGTGCACTTACAATCCTGTTGTCCATGATGCATGCTTGTTAGTTGCTGCAGATTCACATGTGTGGTATTTTGACAGTGGTGCTACAAAGCACATTACCTCACATCGTGAATTGTTTACCTCTCTCGAGTCTGTCCCTCATGGGAATTCAGTCACTTGTGCCAACAATGCCTCTTATCCAGTTCAGGGAGTTGGAAAGATTGTGCTTACTGCTGCTAATGGCAGTTCTTTCACACTTGTTGATGCACTTTATGTACCTGGGATCAAGAAGAATCTCTTGTCTGTATCCGCACTTGCTAGACTTGGACATGTAGTCAAATTTGTGGATGATAGATGTACAGTTCATGATCTTAGATTTGGTGATGGAATTGTTGCATCTGGCCTTTTGTGCCGTGGGCTCTATAAGCTCACTTTGTATGACAAGTGTGGATAAAATTTTTCAAATGCTGTTGTAGATTCAAGGGCTATTTCTGATGCAAAACTTTGGCATGCACGTTTTGGTCATCTGAATTTTTCCAGTTTGCTACGTTTGTAGAAATCTGATATGGTTGCTTCTTTGCCGCCTGTTGAAGCACCTATCAAACATGTTTGTGAAGGCTGTATTCTGGGTAAAATGCAGCGTTCTAAGTTTCCAAAGGATGGTTCAGTTAGGGCCACATGCAGGTTGCAGCTTGTGCATAGTGATGTTTGTGGGCCCATGCAAACTGCGTCGTTGGGCAGTTACCTGTATTTCATGACTTTCATTGATGATTACTCCAGGCATGCATGGGTATTTCCGCTTAAAGTGAAGTCCGTAGTTTTTATGTGCTTCAAACAATTTCTGGCTATGGCTAAAAATGTCTCGAAATGTACTATGGGCACCCTCCGTTCCGATCGAGGGGGAGAGTATATGTCTCATAAATTTAATGCATTTCTGGCTAGTCGTGGAATAAAATAGCAATGTACAGTGCCTTATACACCTCAACAAAATGGTGTTGCTGAGAGGAAAAACAGGTCACTGACGGAAATGGCACAATGTATGGTCAAAAGTCAAGCTTTGCCGCATTCTTTTTAGCTTGAGGCCATCATGTGTGCCACTTATGTACTTAACAGGTGTCCTACGAAAGCTTTGCAGTCTATTACTCCATATGAAGCATGGCATGATAGAAAGCCTTCTATTAAGCACATGCGTGTTTTTGGCTTTTTACCATATGCTTTGGTGCCACAAACACAACGCAAAAAATTGGACGATAAGGCTGTGAAATGTATTTTTGTTGGTTATAGTGCTGAAAGCAAAGGTTACAGGTTGTATCATCTACAAACAAAACAAATTCTAGTCTCACAGGATGTAGTGTTTGTGGAAGATTCTGTTCAGCCCTTGCTGTCATGTACTAGAGACAGTAATGTAAGCTCACATGACATTTATGACACTTTGTTGACTCTTTTCAGTGGTGGAAATACGAATGTAAGTTCCAATGAGGCAAATGTACAGCCTATGAGGGTTTCTGAAAATGTTACACATCAACCTATTACTGATGCAGATGTACATGATGTACTTGATGAGGAAAGGGCTGAAAATGAGCAGGCTAGAGGTATGACAAAATGGCTGGTGCACCCTTTGCATGACAGTAAATTGGATGCACCTTTTTCTAGTCGTACTCGTTCAGGCTCTCGCCATGCATCTTATGCATCAAATTGTTATGCTTTGGCTGTGTCTAGCTTACGTGATGTTGAGGAGCCTCTGTCTTTTGATGAAGCACAGAATTCAAAAAATTGGATGGCTGCCATGCAATCAGAATATGATGAACTTATAGAAAATGACACATGGACTTTATGTGATTTGCATCCTGGCAAAAAGGCCATTGGTACAAAGTGGGTTTATAAGTTGAAACGAAAGCCAAATGGTGAGATCGATCGCCATAAGGCTCGACTTGTTGCAAAGGGTTATGCACAGCAAAAAGGCATAGATTATGAAGAGACTTTTGCTCCCACTTGTCGTATGATGACTGTGCGTTTTCTATGTGCATTGGCAGCTCATTTTGGTTGGCATGTACATCAATCAGACATTGTTACTGCTTTCTTGAATGGTGACATATTTGAGGAAGTTTATGTAACGCAGCCTCGCGGTTTTGTCATAAAAGGACAAGAGGACAAAGTGTGCAGACGTAAGAAGGCTTTGTATGTGTTGAAGCAATCTCCTCATGCTTGGTATGAGAAAGCTGACACTCATTTGGTTAAACGAGGCTTTCGTAACAGTCCAACAGAAAGCACATTGTATGTAAAGCGTGAGGGTGATGTACTTCTCATTGTGGTTCTTTATGTCGATGATTTGCTGATCATTGGACCAAATGAGAGACATATTTCTGAATTTAAGGATGATTTGAATGCTACTTTCAAGATGAAAGATTTGGGGCTGTTGCATCATTACTTGGGTATAAAGTTTAAGCAGTGTGATGGTGGTATTGCCTTGTGTCAAAAAAGTTACATAGAGACATTGCTATGTGAGTTTGGACTTGAGGATTGCAAACCTATTGCCACTCCCATGGAAACATGTTTGAAGTTGAGTCTACATGATGCTGGCGATCATGCTGATGTCACTCTTTACCAAACTGCTGTTGGTTGCCTCATTTATGTATGCAACTCGAGGCCACATATTCATTTTGCAGTCTCACAGGTCAGCAGATTTATGCATAGCCCAGGGTCTAAGCATTTTCAAGTTGTCAAGAGGATTTTCCACTACCTTAGTGGCACTTTACATCGGCTTGTTTTATCCCAAGGGGGGATCATTGCCGCCAGACTTACATGCTTTTGCGGACTCAGATTGGGCTGGTTGTTTTGACATGCGAGTATCCACAAGTGGTTTTTGTTTCATGCTTGGCAGTTCATGTATATCATGGTTGAGCAAGAAGCAACCTACTGTGGCCACTTGGAGTTGTGAGGCTGAGTATAGGGCAGTCTTCACAGCTACGATTGAGTGTGTATGGCTCAGACTCCTTATGGCTGATTTGAGTGTTGGACATGACACTGCGAACACTATCTACACCGATAATCAGAGCACATTGGCAGTTGCGAGGAACCTACTTTTTCATGCTCGCACAAAGCACATTGAGATGCATTACCACTATGTCAGGGAGAGGCTCTTAGCAGGAGAGATCAGCTTGGCTTATGTGCCAACACAGGACAACCTTGCAGATATTTTCACAAAGGCATTGTCTCGTGAGAAGCTTGAAGCTTTCTGCAAAGCTTTGGGCTTACTCCCCTTTGTGGACTGATCATGTCCTCAGGGCATGGAACTTCCCTTTACTCATGTGCTAGCTCTCATTCACCGCATCACTCTAGGGGGGATTTGTTACCATATACATGTGGTAGTGATGTGTGTGAACACACTAGGACTGCCAGGACATTTTTCCCCTCTTTAGGAGGTTTTTTCCCCCGAGCATTGTATATACGCCCATCACTCTAGGGCTATCTATGTTTCCATAGGACACTAAGTAACACACTCTCTATTGTGTGCCTTGAGCTTCCTTCGTCTTCTCCAAGCTGTGTGCATTTCTTTGCAACCCTAATTCCAACAATGTCTTTATGTATCAATGACGGAAGTTTAGTCTCCACAGAGGTCTCAGAGTCCAATTCTTGTATAGGTGTCCTCAGGACATGTTTGTGAGAATTGTCTTTCAAGTTCAATCGAGTAATTGCCCCTACTTGTTTCAGGTAGAGAAATTCATTTCCCCAATTTTGGATTAATTGCATCTGTCTCATGAACGGTATTCCCAAGATGATTTCATAGTTAAGTTTCTTTCCAAAGTTTACAATAGCAAAAGTGTATTGGTAGTCAAACCCATAGGAGTTGACTATCACATTCTCTAGTAATCCCATTGGTTTCTCTATATGTCAATCTGCCAATTGTAGTTTCATTCTTGTTTGTATGATTGCTGGCTTTCCCCAAGCTTCCCAGACGGCTTTGGTCGCTATGACAATGCTTGCTCCACAATCTAAAATAGCCATGGTAGTTACATTATTATATTGTAATGGAAGGGTAGTGTTTCCCTCGTTCCCTTCACAATAGTCCCCTACCTTGTTCATAGGTACATAATTGACAGTTTAGTTTTTGCCTCTTTGTTTTGCAAATTTTCCAAGTTCATTTGAGATGCTCCCTTTAATTCCATCTTTTCCATGGTGGTTTGCAAATCTCCCCATAGGTGTGGTCGTAACTTCAATAGCTCACCCAAAGTGATTGTGTACTGAATTGGTGTTGATAGAATGGATTGAAAATTAGCCACATCCAAGGTTTGTTTTGGCCTGTTTGTTTTGTTTAGGTGTGGTCGTAACTTGAGCAGCTCACCCAAAGTGATTGTGTACTGAATTGGTGTTGATAGAATGGATTGAAAATTAGCCACATCCAAGGTTTGTTTTGGCTTGTTTAGTTTTTTCATTTTGCAAACCATCGATTTCTCTTCATTCTCACCTAGGTAAGAAGGTAATGTTCACAGCGTTCTAGCTTTTGTAGAGCCGGAATGCTATGATCCCCAATCTCCATACAAGGACTGCTCAACTAGTTATATGGGTGGTCTATCAAGCTGAACTTCTTCAATTGGTGTTGATTTTAAGGTCAAACTCTCGTCTTTTGCTTCTCTAACTCTTTCCATAGGGGGATGATAAAAATGTGAGCTTTTCATTTAGAGATTTTTGTTAGAATAGAGCTTGTTTTATTGAGAGCTTTATTTTAGCTTTTCCACCTATGTAAGGTGTTTATCTCCCATAAAAATACATTGTAATTTCAATCTTCAGTTCAAATTTTCACCCATGGAAGGTTTTCATCTCCCATAACATTACCTCCTGTGGCTATGTTGTTTACAAATCTGTGATAGAGAGACATATAGATTTTCTCCAAAAGAGTGACGTACGACAGATGGTGGCATTAATTTTAGCTAATGTGTTTTGGCCTCCATGCATCTCTAAGAGACACTTATATTATCTTTAATCATTTGTTCCTTTAGATCAATTTAATTTCATGACTTTGGTAATAATGATACTTAAGGTCTTTAAAGATCGCTAGTTGTCAAGCAGTCTTGGTGTTAAAACCAACAAATTAGTGGAGGACTTAAGGAAAAGATTGAGTGGCATTTGAAGGTTTCACTATTCAAACATCAATTAGAATTGTATAAGTCTCATGACCTTTTTATCTACAGGTTTTGTATTCACTATGCAACAATAAAAATATTCATTTTTAAGGGTACACAACTCAAAATGAGGAGAGTTTATTGCCCATTTTTATTGATGATGGCAAGCCATTATGTAAACAACGTGACATTATTTAGGTCAAGTTCGAGAATATGAATGTGGAGCTCCTGGAAATTTTATTGGAAGTCACTATAGGCTGAAATATCATCAATTGTTTGAGAGATTTTCACATTGGATACATATGGGTATTCAATGGTTAGTTAAATCTAGGAAAGATAAAGAGAGTTAGGGACCAACTTAAAAACCAATACAAGACTAAAGGTCATTTTTCTTCTTTAGAGCTTTTCGGGGTTAAATAGGGGTGGCCGGCTTTCAATGTTAATCTTAGAGAAACCTACAAATGCCTATGAGAGTAAGGGCAAAAGAATGGCAACTTGTTAGAGATTGTTAGTAAATGGTTTAACTTTAGTCCCAAAACAATTGGGGTACAATTAAACATTCTTGGGAGGCTAAGATTCTTGCTTTTGCAAAGTGTAGAGTTGAATTAGAATTAATTTTAAAGTTTTAGAGTCTAGGTGTCCTAGTAAGCCTCACTTTAGAGGTTTAAGGATGGTTAGATCAAACGAGCAAATGGCTAACCCCAATATGGTTGCTCTCTTCCATATTCCATTCAGTTATGGAGAGGAGGGTTACAAGATGCTAAAATATAGAGAAAGGAAGAAGGCATAACCAACTAGCTCTGGTACTCGAATATGAATGTTCTTTGAGAATTTTTTTGTAGTGAAGATTGCAATCTCTCTCTCTCTCTCTCTCTCTCTCTTTGTGTTTTTTTTCCGGAGAAATTCTCTTCTCTCTCTCTCTCTCTCTCTCTCTCTCTCTCTCTCTCTCTCTCTCTCTCTGGGGGAACATCTTATATTACAGTGTTAATATTTACGTCTTGCTCAAAATGAGCCTGCATATATCTCTGAATTGAGGGTTAGATAGCGTGAGAACATCTTCCTGCACCTTGGAAAGAATCAACGAATTCGAAGAGGGGATGGAAGTAGCAAAAAATGTAGCTCCATCATATCTCAAATATACCATAAGAACCACACTTTTAAAGAATGCAAAAAAAAAAGTTGTGCATCATCCAATGACCAAAAGTAGCCAAAAATATAGTAAATTTGATCCTCCAGGACTCATTCCATCAATATCTGAACCATTGCTTACAATTTCAAAACAGATGACACATAGTCTCTGAGAACTTTCCATAAAAACATTTTCATCTCTCTCTCACTCTCTTGTTTTATTGTTTGCCTGCTAGTCATGCCATCTCTCTCTCACACACATGCTTTTGAAAAGACTTGAAAGTGTTCAACCTTATAAGGACAAATACTTGCATTACAAAATTGAACAAAAATGAAACCTTATCTTGAATCAAGCAATATATACCTACATCGACATGCCATGTTTAGACTTTGATTCAAATGGTGACTTAACTCCAAAGATTTGTTGTAAAGCTTCACATTTATACCATATTCTCATTCCAATCAACCCTAGCCTGGAGAAACATATCTTGATGAGAAGGTGACTTCAACTCTCCAATGAATTGAAGAAGAGAGACACTTATCAAGTGCACGTTGCAGAGATGCTGCAAGGCCACCTTTCAAGGTGGTGCCATGATCTTCCTCGCAAATTGCAACCATTCTCATTTCAATGCCATAGCTTAACTGCCCAACCTTCCCATGACATGTAAGGAGCCGGAAGTTCAAAACAAGGGACTCGAGGGGTGGAGCTCCCACAACTGTACGATAGTGCCAAGATGCATGAAGTGGGAGAACTTCGATGCCATTACCATGTCATAATGTGCAGCTTTTGATGATACACTCTTCTCTCTCTCTCTCTCTCACTAGTGCTAGTCATAGCAATATTATTCTGAGTGTAGTTTTAGAAGTCCTTGAAATTATTTAATGCACACACACATGTGTGTGTGTTGAAGAGAGAGAGGGGGGGAGGGGGAGGACAGTGGGCATGCATGGCAATGGTGGCAGCGTCAGTCAAATTTCCATGAAGAAGGCAAGTCTATGGGGGCCTTTGCTAGAGACTTACGACAAGATAGGGCCAGCAGTAGAGAGATAAAGGTTGACAAAAATCACCTTCCTTAGGCAACATTTACTCCCTCTATCAACAACCAACTTGGTTGACATAATTATGTGGTCAGCAACAATTATTGGCCTCATCTGATCAGGAACCTCTTAGTACTACGGGTAACTGTGCCATCCACTTTGAGTGCACGCATTGATTATACCTTTTCATCAATGCGGGCGCACTGTAGTAGATGACGATGATGTTGCAGGTCTATCATATCAGCAAAGAAAATTGCTTTGGACAACAAAAATTGTTATACCGTACGAAAGCAATCTTAACAATTCCCACAACAATGCCAATTATTTTCTAGCTGTTGGAAGAGCACAATGACGGCCACATTTGCATCACACAAAATGGAGAGTGCGCGTGCCTTCTTCACCGGCCCCATGTGCAGATTGCAGAAGGTCACTTGCCGACGTGTTCTCATCTCAACCCTTGGACTGTGATTTGGGAGCTCACGGACCATCTCCGTGCGCGGGGACGACCAGTGTGCTCCTATCTGCTTTTTATTTCTCAACAAAAAGATGGAGTTTTCTCAAATTCTAAGCCAGGAAATGAGCACCTTATAAAATTTTTCACACACATGAATTTAAAAATCGATGTCAAGAGCTCACAGACCGTCTGCGTGCGCACGGACGATTAGCCAACTGAGAACTCCTATTCCCTTTTTTGTTTTTGAACAAAAAGGCCCAGTTCTCTAGCTAGTTTTTTCAAATTCTAAGCCAAGATATGAGTAGCTTATGAAATTTGTCACACATATGAATTTAAAAATTGAGGTCAAGAGCTCAAATACCGTCTGCGTGCACGCGGATGATTAGCGAGCTCCTAATCCTTTTGTTTGAATTGAAAATTCAAGAGTTTGTTTTGATTGTCCATGCGGTGGGAATGCTTAGGGAGCTCCTAATCCCTTTGTTTGTATTGAAAATTCAAGTGCTCACCGACCATCTACGTGCCTACAGATGGTTAGCGAGCTCTTAATCCCTTTGTTTGAGCTAAAAATTCAAGAGTTTGCTTGCTTCTCTTAGTGCTTGTAGGTGTCCTCATAAAGGGAAGTTTATTAAGGTCTGAGAGCAATAAATTTTTAGAAAGTGGAAATCTTTAAACACCAAGCCAACAAGCCTGAAATGAGTTATGAAACATGTTCCTCCAAATGAAGTACAATCAAAGAAAGTCATGCTTATTGAGTTATAATGAGTGTGGAAGTACAATTAGATAGAAATTGTAATAGAGAACTTCTATCCCTACAAATGCTTCCAAACCATCATAAAATTTCTTTTGCACCATGACTGAGAAAACTGGCCTAGTATACTCTAAGAAGGGAAAAAAATACTTGTGATAGACACTATGGCATTATAAGTTTCCTTAGGACGTCTTCCTCAACACTATAAGATGTCACCATGCTTGACCACACAAAAATGAAGAGACAAAGACGTGGAATGCCCTTATCAACCTACTTTATATCAATGTGGAAAGCTTGTTATTGAGGCAAACTCTAAGAACACTTTGGACAGTAGCTTTAATTATTTTGAAAGCATCCCTCCAAATCCTCCTTATTATTATATTAGCTATTCCCATACAAAGATGCACTGAGATCCTTCTAAGTATTGGTTATTTTTTAAACAACACAATCACTTTAGCATGTAATCCAATCCACACGATAGTATACCTTAACCGCATGTTTAAGCTAAGCTCTTGGAAATCATACATGGAGACAGTTATGCCTACAAGAGCCACAAACTCTGGACTAGTAAACATAATATAAATCATAGCATTAGAAGTGATCCATGAGAGCTTCTCAGCTATAACTATTATAGGCTTGTGCCTTTATTATAGGCTTGGTTGGATAGTGTAATCAAGGTGGACACTAGAGGTGATAGGCTTAAATATCTAGTTGCTAACAACAACCATTAGCAGACTAGTGCCTTGGTCTAGTCATAAGAACAAGTGGTTCGGAGCTTGGTTGTTGCCCTAATCCTTGATATTTGGATTACCTTTCACACATCAATCCCTAATATCCCAATCTATGATTGAGGTGTTTAGAAAAGTTGCATATAGAGTATCTCCAATGATCTATAGAGACATAGATGTGGGTGTTAACCTCTACCATCGATGTGATCTAGTAGAACTCTAGTACATTGATTTCCGTAGCTTTCAAAAGAACATGCTCTTCTTTGAAGCATGGATCCTTGAGCTCAACATCCAAAAATGCATTTAATCTTTGTGTTACCATTTCAATCACCCTATAAGAATCAGTACTCGTTGGGCTTGCCTAAAACGGGGGGGGGGGGGGGGGGAACAGGAGAGCTCACTCAAAATTACAACATAGCAGCAAAATCTCTGGAGTGGGGAGAACTGGCAAGGTACTTTCACAAATCTATAACTCATTGGTCCCTGTCTTGGAAATCCATATTGGAGGGAAGCTGCGAGAAAGATCAATAACAAAGGCCTCCGACCTTTGGGCCGACTGTGGGACTATGTCAGTAACCGCTAAAGTACATATCAAATGGCTCTCCAGTTCAACCTCGATGGGATTGAAAGATTACTGGTTAGTAGAGTTCTTGAAAAGATTAACAGCTGGGGTCTGTTTGGGTTTGAGTCCGGATTTGAGTGGAAAGCATAGCGTTGGCCCAAGGACACACAATTTTTTAAGCCTCGAACAAAAGAAGTATACCACACACTTATGGCAATGTCGAATTGGTTCTCTCAGTTGAACAAGCAATGGGGCATGAATTGGCCAGAATCAAGATGGGAGGCATGTTACCATATACATGTGGTAGTGATGTGTGTGAACACGCTAGGACCGCCGGGGCATTTTTTCCCTCTTTAGGAGGTTTTTTCCCCCGTGCATTGTATATACGCCCATCACTCTAGGGCTATCTATCTTTCCATTGCACACTAAGTAATACACTCTCTATTGTGTGCCTTGAGCTTCCTTCGTCTTCTCCAAGCTGTGTGTGTTTCTCTGCAACCCTAATTCCAACAATTGGTATCAGAGCAGGTCACGCCCTCCCGGGCTTAGTTGCCAGCTGCGCCAGCACACGCCTGCTCACTTTCTCCGATTTCAGTGAGCTTTGGCGAGCGTTCGCAGGTCGACAAAAATTTTGGGGCAGCCCGAAGAGCTTGGTTTGCTTAGAATTCTGATTTGGGCTAATTTCGGCCTCCGTTTCCACTACAGGCACTACTGCACAGGCTATTTCGTCATTTTGTGCAGAATTTTTGTCAGTGCTGTTTTTTGCATAACACGTGCCTTATAGTCTTCTACGGTTTGTGCTATATAGCACAGGTTGTTCCCGCTCCGTTCCACCTATTTTCGGGCAGTTTTCACATCAGGTGCAGCATTTACCATGGCTGACAACAACAACACATATGTGTTCAAGATGTTTCATGCTGAGGACAGTTGGATGGGGACAACTACCCTATGTGGGCTTATATGATGCAACATGTTCTTGTGTCAAAGGGTGTCTGGAACATTGTGCAGGGCATTGATGTACGTCCTGGTTCTGAGTATGTAGGCGATGTTGAGGATGTTGCAGGTCTTGCTGCAAGGATTGCAGTTGTTAGAGTTGTTTTGCCTACGGTAGAACAAGCTCGTTGGGATGTTAAGGATGCGCATGCTCATGCATTGATTGCATTGTCTGTGAAGCGCACCATTGTTCCTCACATCCGTTCAGCAAAATCTGCAAAACAGGCTTGGGATATTTTAGCAGGTCTTTATGCAAGCCGCTATGAGGCTAAAATTGCTTTGCTGCGTAAAGAGCTGGAGTCAAAGATTATGCATGAAGAAGATGATATGGACACTTTCCTTGCTAGTGTCAAGGATATCAATGAGTAGCTTATTTCTGCAGGTGAAGTCATTTCAGACAGTTCCCTTGTGCAGACTGTTCTTGATGCCTTACCAGATTCCTACCAGACTTTTGCTAGTACTTAGAGACTTATGACCCAAGGAAATCTTGAAGTTGTCAAGTTTGATGCATTATGCACATTGCTGTTGCAAGAGTCACTTTCCAGAAAAAACAGGACTAGGCAGCGTGCAGTTGAACAAGCTTTTATTGCTTCTCAAAGAAAGGGTGGTAACAGTAATGCAGCCACTTCTTATGGTTCTACTACGAGTGGCAAAAATTATGTTCTTAATGCTTCTGCTGGTAGCACTTCGTCTGGCAATTTTGGTGATAAGGGCAAAAAGAAGATGCGTTGCCATTATTGTAAAGCTAATGATCACTTGATCAAGTCGTGTCCTAAGTTGATGGCCAAAGAGGCTAAGAAGAAAGAGGCTGGTTCCACTACAAATGTTGGTTCCACTACAAATGCAGCCATTGTTGAGTCTTCTGTGAAAGAAGAAGGTGTTGCTGATGTTGATGCAGAATGGGCGTTTAGCGCAGAGTGCACTTACAATCCTGTTGTCCATGATGCATGCTTGTTAGTTGCTGCAGATTCAAATGTGTGGTATTTCGACAGTGGTGCTACAAAGCACATTACCTCACATCGTGAATTGTTTACCTCTCTTGAGTCTGTCCCTCATGGGAATTCAGTCACTTGTGCCAACAATGCCTCTTATCCAGTTCAGGGAGTTGGAAAGATTGTGCTTACTGCTGCTAATGGCAGTTCTTTCACACTTGTTGATGCACTTTATGTACCTGGGATCAAGAAGAATCTCTTGTCTGTATCCGCACTTGCTAGATTTGGACTTGTAGTCAAATTTGTGGATGACAGATGTACAGTTCATGATCTTAGATTTGGTGATGAAATTGTTGCATCTGGCCTTTTGTGCCGTGGGCTCTATAAGCTCACTTTGTATGACAAGTGTGGATAAAATTTTGCAAATGCTGTTGCAGATTCAAGGGCTATTTCAGATGCAAAACTTTGGCATGCATGTTTTGGTCATCTGAATTTTGCCAGTTTGCTGCGTTTGCAGAAATCTGATATGGTTGCTTCTTTGCCGTCTCTTGAAGCACCTGTCAAACATGTTTGTGAAAGCTGTATTTTGGGTAAGATGCAGCGTTCTAAATTTCCAAAGGATGGTTCAGTTTAGGCCACATGCAGGTTGCATCCTGTGCATAGTGATGTTTGTGGGCCCATGCAAACTCCGTCCTTGGGCAATTTCCTGTACTTCGTGACTTTCATTGATGATTACTCCTGGCATGCATGGGTATTTCCGCTTAAAGCGAAGTCTGAAGTCCACTGAAAATGTCTCGAAATGTACTATGGGCACCCTCCGTTCTGATCGAGGGGGGGAGTATATGTCTCATGAATTTAATCAATTTCTGGCTAGGCGTGGGATAAAACACCAATGTACAGTGCCTTATACACCTCATCAAAATGGTGTTGGTGAGAGGAAAAATAGGTCACTGACGGAAATGGCACGATGTATGGTAAAAAGTCAAGCTTTGCCGCATTCTTTTTGGCTTGAGGCCATTATGTGTGCCACTTATGTACTTAACAAGTGTCCTACGAAAGCTTTGCAGTCTATTACTCCATATGAAGCATGGCATGATAGAAAGCCTTCTATTGAGCACATGCGTGTTTTTGGCTGTTAGGCATATGCTTTGGTGCCACAAGTGCAGCGTAGAAAATTGGATGATAAAGCTGTCAAATGTATTTTTGTTGGTTATAGTGCTGAAAGCAAACGTTACAGGTTGTATCATCCGCAAACAAAACGTATTCTGGTTTCTCGAGATGTAGTGTTTGTGGAAGATTCTATTCAGCCCTTGCTGTCATGTACTAGAGACAGTAATGTAAGCTCACAGGACATTTATGACACTTTGTTGCCTCTTTTCAGTGGTAGAAATACGAATGTAAGTTCCAATGAGGCAAATGTACAGCCTATGGGGGTTTCTGAAAATGTTCTAGATCAGGCTATTACTAATGTAGATGTACATGATGTACTTGATGAGGAAAGGGCTGAAAATGAGCAGGCTAGAGGTATGCCAAAATGGCTGGTGCACACCTTGCGTGACAATAAATTGAATGCACCTTTGTCTAGTCGTACTCGTTCAGGCTCTCGCCATGCATCTTATGCATCAGATTGTTATGCTTTGGCTGTGTTTAGCTTACATGATGTTGAGGAGCCTCTGTCTTTTGATGAAGCACAGAATTCAGAAAATTGGATGGCTGCCATGCAATCAGAATATGATGCACTTATAGAAAATGACACATGGACTTTGTGCGATTTTCCTCCTGGCAAAAAGGCCATTGGTACAAAGTGGGTTTACAAGTTGAAACGCAAGCCGGATGGTGAGATCGATCGCCATAAGGCTCGACTTGTTGCAAAGGGTTATGCACAGCAAAAAGGCATAGATTATGAAGAGACTTTTGCTCCCACTTGTCATATGACCACTGTGCATTTTCTATGTGCATTGGCAGCTCATTTTGATTGGGATGTACATCAATCAGACATTGTTACTGCTTTCTTGAATGGTGACATATTTGAGGAAGTTTATGTAACGCAGCCTCGCGGTTTTGTCATAAAAGGACAAGAGGACAAAGTGTGCAGATGTAAGAAGGCTTTGTATGTGTTGAAGCAATCTCCTCATGCTTGGTATGAGAAAGCTGACACTCATTTGGTCAAACAAGGCTTTCGTAACAGTCCAACAGAAAGCACATTGTATGTAAAGCGTGAGGGTGATGTACTTCTCATTGTGGTTCTTTATGTCGATGATTTGCTAATCATTGGACCAAATGAGAGACATATTTCTGAATTTAAGGATGATTTGAATGCTACTTTCAAGATGAAAGATTTGGGGCTGTTGCATCATTACTTGGGTATAAAGTTTAAGCAGTGTGATGGTGGTATTGCCTTGTGTCAAAAAAGTTACATAGAGACATTGCTATGTAAGTTTGGACTTGAGGATTGCAAACCTATTTCCAATCCCATGGAAACAGGTTTGAAGTTGAGTCTACATGATGCTGGCGATCATGCTGATGTCACTCTTTACCAAACTACTGTTGGTTGCCTCATTTATGTATGCAACTCGAGGCCACATATTCATTTTGCAGTCTCACAGGTCAGCAGATTTATGCATAGCCCAGGGTCTAAGCATTGGCAGGCTGTCAAGAGGATTTTCCGCTACCTTAGTGGCACTTTACATCTTGGCTTGTTATATCCCAAGGGGGATCATTGCCGCCAGACTTACATGCTTTTTCGGACTCAGATTGGGCTGGTTGTTTTGACACGCGAGTGTCCACAAGTGGTTTTGTTTCATGCTTGGAAGTTCATGTATATCATGGTTGAGCAAGAAGCAACCTACTGTGGCCACTTCGAGTTGTGAGGCTGAGTACACGGCAGTCTTCACAGCTACGGTTGAGTGTGTATGGCTCAGACGCCTTATGGCTGATTTGGGTGTTGGACAGGACACTGCCAACACTATCTACACTGATAGTCAGAGCGCATTGGCAGTTGCGAGGAACCCACTTTTTCATGCTCGCACAAAGCACATTGAGGTGCATTACCACTATATATGTAAGGGAGAGGCTCTCAACAAGAGAGATCAGCTTGGCTTATGTGCCAACACAGGACAACCTTGCATATCTTTTCATAAAGGCATTGTCTCTTGAGAAGCTTGAAGCTTTCCGCAAAGCTTTGGGCTTACTCCCCTTTGTGGGCTGATCCTGTCCTCAGGGCATGGAACTTCCCTTTACTCATGTGCCAGCTCTCATTCACCGCATCACTCTAGGGGGGATTTGTTACCATATACATGTGGTAGTGATGTGTGTGAACACACTAGTACCCCCGGGGCATTTTTTCCCTCTTTAGGAGGTTTTTCCCCCCGTGCATTGTATATACGCCCATCACTCTAGGGCTATCTATCTTTCCATTTCACACTAAGTAATACACTCTCTATTGTGTGCCTTGAGCTTCCTTCGTCTTCTCCAAGCTGTGTGTGTTTCTCTGCAACCCTAATTCCAACAAGGCGCTCACTAAGAACATCTAATGCCTGCACTGGCCGCAATATATGAAGATCTTCTTTTGGAAGGTTCTTTGGGGAGCATTACCGATTGGGGTGAAGATTCTGGCCAAAGGGATTGGCCCTGATAGATGATCTCAATGCAGAATGGCTAGCAAAGACCTTTCCCATATCTTCAAGGAATGCCTGGTGAACAGTGGCCTAGCAAGAAAGATTTGCAAATGGGTCCAAAGGACTTGGAAGATAGGTTTTTTATAGAAGGTACTTTTTTTTTGGGGGGGGGGGGGGGGGGGGGGGGGGGGGAAAGGTGCACAAGAACTAGGAGCTGCTTATCGCAACACAAATTGTCAGCTTCTGCTACTTCAAACAGGTTTGGAAGGCTAGGAACAACTGGGTTTTTGATAACACCTTTTGGAAACTGCTAGGTTCACAGAGATAATTCAAGAGAGCATGAGGAAAATCTTGGCCATTGGGAAATGGAAGATCTCTAAGGAATGGAATAGGATAATTGGCCTCATTTATCAAGGATAAGGGGGCGGGCCGCTAGGAGTGGCTCCCCAGATAGCCATTGTAATTATGGTCTCTCGATGATGTGCATGATTGGTGACAAGCATGGCAAGATTTTGTAATGTTTTGGATGATCAATATAATTCACTCACAATTGTGAGTTTTTCCAAAACAAAGAATCAGTACTCGTAGGTCTTTATATTGTGCTTCAGTTCACCATTTCAATCCTCCATTATCCCAACAAATTGACTACCTTTAATCTTGATTCTATTGCCCAAATACTTGATCCTCGGGGGGGGGGGGGTCTCTTAATAATTATGTGACTATCATGTCAGTGCAACATAAGGGGTTATTTATTTTTGTTTTTTCTCACATTTTTACATACAGAAGAGTACCATATAATGAAATTGGGAAAAAAATATATAGATTGAATAGGAAAAGGGTGTATTTTATAATTTTGTCAAAAAATCACAAATAAGGGGTTTTAACACTAGAATGGTAATAGGACACTTTTATGTCCTTGGACACTTTTGTGTCCTGTTAAGTGACCATTTTGCTTGAATTATTTGAAGAGTATGAAAATGAATTTCTAGGTGCTATATATCCACAAAGTTGCCTTATGAGCTGAAAAAAACTTAGCCTTTTTTTTTGAGTATTGATCTCACCATTAACATTACTCTTGCACAACATTTTTGAACCTAAACTGTGTGAAAAAACGGGTCTTGTTTTTGGCTTTTTTTCAATTTTTGGCAACTATACCACTCTAAACTTCATGTTTGTGAGGTTTAGATGGCCAGAGGTTAGGCCTTCATAGTTCTCAACATGTTTTGATGCTTGTAGGGAGAGCTAAGTGTTAGAATTGAAAGTTATGACTTTTACAAGAATTGCATAATCCTGTTTTTTGGCCAAAATTAGCACTTTTATGATTTTTTTGCCGGCTTTCTTGATATCCAAATTCAATTTTGATTGTGTAAGTATAATGTATAACATAAAGCTAATCTTCCTTGAGTTTTGGGAGACCTAATATGCTATATAGCATAGTATATGATGATGGTTGAGTTTTTTGATTTTGCTGAAGAATACGATACATTTTAGAGTAGCAAGTATAACTTTCTCAATATTGCTAGTTTCTTAGGCCAATTGTATGTATTTTGTAGGTAGTAACCATATCTAATCATAGACTACAAACTTGGCTAGATATTGAGTAGTTTCTATGGGTTTCTAGAGATCATAATGCTAAACCCAGTTTTTTCATGTTTACTGTATTTAGCATTTTTATCATTGCCCCCAAGGTTCCAATTGTAAGAGATCCATTATCCTTTTGACATGCTCCATGGCTCCTTTTGAATCCAAATGCCCAAAGGGAACTAAGAAAACATGTATATAGTATCTGTATTGAGCGTGACTATAGAAACTTTGATGATAGGTCTGCAGAATGGCAAAAATGCAACTTTTTTGTACCTATTTTTTTTGCCCAAAAAAAATTTAGTGAGGTAAAAGCAACCATATGTTTTGGTCACCAACCCATTGAAGTTAATGGGGCATTTTATCTCATGTCCTACAAAAATCCCCACTTTTATTTATATGCAATCAACCGTAAGAAATTGCTGTTTTGGGCAAAATGCACTGGTCCATCAACTTTGGAGGCTTGAAGTGACCAAGGGATGAGAAAAATTACAAGTTTCTCATTTTTTCCATATGTAGTAGTTATTGAACTATAAGCTCATGAAAGGATTTTTCAAAATGAGTGGATCTACTATGGTTTTGGAAAATTTTCCCAAAACTCTGAAAGGACACTTTTATGTCCTGTTAGGTTACCATTCTAGTGTTAAAAATAGTCCTTTGAATGCAGGTGATATACACAATTTATACATAGTACCCCCGAGACTTGATCTCACTTTGCCATCCACCATAAACATTGGTCCCTTCAAACAATTCTCCCTATCTTTATCTACAACTCTTTTTCTTAATTAAAGGTTATCTCCTCTAAAATAGATGTCCCTAGCTAAACTCTACACTCACTACCCATCTAAAGAGCCATCTTCTCGAGGGGTAACTATGTAATCATGTTAATGTACTCTATGAGTTGAGTAGAAGGATTTTTTTAATGCAAATATTTTAAGCAAATTAATAGAGATACATTACCAAAAACCAATTTTTATACTCCGTTTATGAAAATTTATTAAAATAAGCAATCATTATTACCCCACAAATGCTCGTTATATAAAGGGTTTTGGAAAGTGCAACCCTCCTGGTCATCTTGCCACTTGTTTTGAGCTTGTGTGTGTTTTGACCTTAGAAGGTAAGCTGTAAGCTAGCTTAAATCTACAACTATATCATTCTTCCATGGTACATCGACAACCCTTTATAATATTTTCCATATGTTCAAATGAAGACCTAAGTATACCATTTAAGGAGTTTATGATTGAAAACTTCTTTACAAAGACCAATAATTCTGAAAAGTGGATTTGAATGTGAGGCACATAATTAACATGTAGACTTGATTCTAAAGTGAAGAAGGCCTTGCTCTAAATGACATCAAATTCTATCTTAGATAAATTACGGCAAATTTGAAACCCATATCTACACAAGATAAAGATCTTTATCTTAAAATAAAGTATAAGTATCTCCCCACTATCTAATGTGGGATAAAATACACCTCTTACATGTAGTATACTATTTTACATCCTTCCCGTCCCCCTTTGGTCTTTTGGAAAACTTTTTATACTTGGATAGCTATATTTCTTTCCGTATTCTCACTGAATTTTCTTAAAACCATAACCATGATAAGGCTTGAGGTCATGTAGACACTGACATTATTGCTAAAATTATAAAAATATAATAGATTATAACAAATTCCTTTATTGAGATTTAGTATATTGGCATCTGGATCTAAGAGATTCCCAAAATCACAAAATATGAGTGTTAAAATTTATTGACAATTATTTGCACAATAATTCACGTTTTCATCTTGCTATGTCATGCATAAGATATAAACAAAGCCCACAGATGAAGCTCAAAACCAAGAAAGACCTAAACTCTTGCACAAAAAGCTCCAAATGAAAAGCTCACAAAAAAAGCACCCTTCCCTTAGGTGGTTTGGCCAATCTTCTTCGACTATAGGCACTCCGTCACATCCTTCTTCACTATCAAGAACTATTAGTGTAGATGATTGTGTGTCATTGTTCTCCAAGGTTTCCAATTCACCCTTTTCTTGAGTTTTTTCTCTAATGGCTTTGGTTTCACATTTTGCTAATTTTTCTATGATTTCTAAATGAGGTTTCTGTATTCTGAGCATGGTTTGCGTGATTTGCACCGTGTTTTTATAAGCTTCTAATTTGGCTGGTTCCATATCAGGTGCTCGATAGTTTTTCCATTTGATTTCCAATGTTTGATCGACTTTTAATCCAACTTGGAAAGCTTAAGGCTGTGTTGATTGGTTTGTAAATTTTACCAACGAGTATCAATCCAGTTGATTTTGGTGTAGGTTCCATAAAATTTGATGAAATATTCTGCATCTTTTTCTCAACATTCCTTTTGTATCTTTCCTTCAACTTCCTTCCATAGTTTTTGTCTCTTGAGTTCGTATCGTTTGCATCTTTCTTTCCTAGAGTGTTTGGAGGAATTGTTGGATTTATCAGATCCGCTTGCATTTTTCTGTTTGTTTCCCTTGGCTTGTGCTCTAGCCATCACTTGAACATGAATTGTCAATTCCCCTTTTGATGAACTACTTGGAACTACTTGAACTACATTTATAGCGGTTTTTCCTTTGTTTGCTGGATTCCTAGGGTAGTCTTTAGGAAAGTGTCCACCTTTGTGTCCACAAGATCCACAATATGCCTCTATTGGTTTTACATTCTTATCTGGTTCAGGACAGTCGTTTTTCCAATGGTCATCCGCTCCACAATTATGGAAATTTCTAGTTTTTGGTTTGGGCATTGGCTTGATTATAGGTGGTCTAACTCCTTGATTTGCAATGAAGTAAACATGTGTTGTATCCATACGTGCTAGTATTGAATAATTATACCACTCCTTTTCTACCCCCATTGCTCCCCCATTGTTACTGGACTCGTTTCAGGGTATGGAGTAACATGTACTAGAGACTATTCATCCACCTGCCCCTCAGGCAACATATACTTGAATGGTATAGCAATATTCCTTGGGAGTGGTGGTTGTTGACCTAATGCTGGCTATGGTCTCTCCATATCCATTGGTGATCTTTGCATTGGTGCCACATTTGGCGGGTATCTATTCATGGGTTGTCCTTGTGGCCTCATTGGCACTTACTGGACATTTCCATCATATTTGGGCTTGTAGTAGCACTTGTTTGTCTTGTTATTTGTCCATTTTCCTTCAATGAAACACCATTTAAGTTGTCTTTCTTGTCCCATGGGTTGTCCTTGATTTGGTCCCTGTCCTGGGCTTCTCATTGACATCCTTTGCATGTTGGTCATATATCGTTCATGCATTTAAGCATGTCCTTTATAGCGTTGGCAGGAGCTGCAATAGCTGGTCGTACTTGTGCTGGTACTATGGATGTAGTTAACTCGCTCTATGTATCTTTAGATTTTCTTTCCTCATTGAAGATCTCGTAGTCACTCAAGTCAATCGCATCTAGACTGCACGCTTCCCAAATCATGTGTTTCTTGCTATATAAAATAGCATATAAATCTTTGTTTAATAGCCACTTTAAAAACAGTGAGACAAGTCTTTCCTTGGTTGGAATCTCCAACTCTGGACATCTGTCTATGTATTGTCTCATCCAAATATCTCTGACATTTTCTCCTTGTTTTTGTTTAAAAATATAGATTTGTGCCACCGTACTATGCTTCATTCCCATTTTAGAACAAGCGGTAACAAATCGCATTGCCAAAGTTGGTAAATCGGTTATCAACCCAGGAGATATGATCTAAAACCAGGTTAAAGCTTTTACCTCTATATCATCCCAAATCCCTCAAATTGTGTATGAAAGTCGATTATGTGCTCAACTCTCAAAACCTGGTTGAAGCTCGCTGAATGGTCGTATGGATCCACTGATTCGCTGTATTTTTTGACCCATTCTTGAAAGTCTACTAGTCTGACTCTACGATTATGCTCAACACTTTCTCTCCCTCTTCTAGCCGGTGTTTCTCCCATTAGACCTTCAAACCAGCTATTCGGTAAATTTGACTCATGTGGACCTCCCCTTGTCCTATTGTGACCCATTCTTTCCTTGCTGTAGGTGGTTTGTGCATTTCTATCCGTAGTCCCATCATTGAGGTGGCTACCCGTGGGGCTGTGATTCCTCTTAGATTGAACATGCTATCATAGGCTCTATCATTTGGGCCTACATTCTGTTCAATTTCATGTACTGTTCTCGTAATTGCCTATCGGATCGAGTGTCCCTGGTACTTAGTCTGCTCAATCTCCTTCAGAGTCATCATAACAAAATTATTGTTATAACAATCCCTAAAGAGATGGACCAGTGACTCTGCTAAACCCTTTTCCTTAATCTTGAAAATATACACTATCTTCAATGGTGTCAATTGTCTTGGTTTGGCATGGGTTGTCCAGATCACGTCTGTGACATTGGTGGCTTCCCAACAATAGACTCCAAGCCTAGGGTTATCCATGGGTATGCGTTTCAAAGGTTTGGTATCTATCAGGTCATATCCTTCTAATTCAAGCACAAGAGTTGCTTATTTCACAACCTTATTAGGAATTAGGGTATAAACCTCCAATCCCCATTTGCCTACTACATCACGATTCTGTATCTTGAGGTATTACACTTTGTTTCGGTCCATATAGAAGTTGTCCTATTTATTGGCTCTAACCTCTTCTTTGAAGACGGTATGGTCATCAATATTTACTACAAACTCCTCATAGGATCCAAATAAATCTGGACTTCATACTTGTTGGTTTTGAAGAAGGTCAAGGTATGCTTGAACTTGAGAGAGGTCCCACCTTCTGATTGAGTTGAAAAGGAAGACATCCCAGAGCTTGAGTCAGAATAAGTGTCAAGCACTTCTTCTACAATAGTTTCTAATGGTATCCCTTGGTTTACACTCTCTTCCATGACATTCTACTCCTATTCTCCCCAAAGGTACCCAAATTTTCCAAAACTCTACTAGATCTTAAGTTCATATATGGTCTCACACAACTTAATTAGATAGATACTTCAAACCTGGAAAGTTGTCCTTGGCTTCAGATACAGTGCTTCACTCCTTGTCTCACTTTTTTTTTGCAAAGTTGTAATTCCTTGCAGCAGTCAACACCTCAAACCGTATGTGATTCCACAATTGTCAATATGAAGTCACAAAATATCTAAAAATCCCTTTCTACAAGCATAGATACAACCAATTTGCCCCAACTATGAAAATTGGCTCTAGCTATCTTAGGTGCGCCTAAGATGGTTGCACCTATCTGTGAGGGTAAATTCAATTTTTATCACGTAGATGGAGTCCCCACATATCTGTGAGGGTAAATTGAATATCACATGGATGGAGTCCCCACAACTTGCCATATATTTCCCTGGTGTCAAAATGACAAAATTGTCTTTCTGGTGAGAGATTTATCTTGTGCACGCCTAAGATAAACCTTCACCGTTTTAGCTTGTTTCTGCCAAATGTGACTTGGGTTGGTTTCTAATTGTGATTTCAAGCTTGTACAATGAATTTCACAAAGTTTGGACAATTTGCCAGTGTTTTGTCACCCTTTTTGATCATGTATTCTGGGTTTTCAATTTTCTTGGTGTTTTTACCCTTGCACAACTCCAAATTTGATGAAACTTGCTTAAGAGCTATATTATGATCCAACTAAACCCTCTAAGTTGAAATTTTTGCAAAATGCCATGTCTGGAGAGATTTCTATCTTTGACGCGCCTAAGATAAATCTCTACCATATTTTGACCTTTTTCATTTTTTTCTTCACAGTTTGATTTTCCCACAAGTTTTAGGATTTATCCACACCCTGGTTTCAAGTTTTAGCAAGATTTGACTTTTCCTTGTTAATTTTCTTTGAAGTAAGCAGGGTTTTTCCAATTTTGGGCTTGACCAAGTGTTTTAGTGATCCCAATGTTTCGAAAATCAAAGGGAGTAGTATACTCAAGTTGGTCTACCACCTTGCAATTCTAGTTTGCCAGTATAAGTCTCAAAAACGCCGTGTGCTCACCTAAGATAGATCTAATAATTTTTGTGTTTTTCTCAGTGCACCTCAATTCAGATGCAATCCTGATGGTGTTCTACTTACGGTACTCCTAATGAACATGAAAAAACAGTATAGAAAGTGAAAACTTCAACCTTCGCTCTAAAATCCATACTCTCTAATTAGGTGATGCCCTTACCAACCACTAGGTTATCTCAAGGACCCTCTACCTAGTCCGTTCTACAAACTAAAGCATCTCTCAGCCACAATAAAGTCAAAAAATGTGTTACTCTAGCCAAAACTAAAGAAGGTAATGGAAATTTCAAGTGAAAGCTTCGGGTTTTTCTCTAGTTTAGGCTACCTCGTCCTCGACAATCGTGCCAAACTGTTGGCTAGCTGCCAAGCCTCACCATATCGATGCTAGCAAAGCAAGAACCACACACGTAAAAAATTGTCAATCCGTGGGACGTAGCTGACCCGAATAGTGCATGGAGCCTACAAGAGATAGCTAAACTCTTAGAAAACCCAAGTCTAAGTGGTTTCTACCTAACTCGGTCTCAAATGTGTGTTAGCCATCAAATGTGTGTTAGCCATCAAAAGCTACTTTCCTTACCGCAACATTATCCAGCCAAATTTGTGTAGCTACAAGACTCTGAATGCAATGAAACTTAATGCCTAGCATGAGCAAAGTATCCTTAACACTCTCATGTACTGAAATGTCATTTTTGACATTCGGACAAAATTACACATAAGATAAACATCCTGTATTAGGTCAGTCGGTTTTGGCATCCGAAGCACTCTCAGGCTTCCTCTACACGTGCTCTATCTATTCCTAAGGTAAAAAAAAACGAGTTTTGGTGTGTGTATTGTGCATAGGGAGTGAAAAAAACTTGTAGATGGGCACGACTAAAAACACACTTTTATCACAAGAAAGTTACGTAAATGAAAGAGCTTTCATCTATGAATGCATTGGCATGCTAAGAAAAGCAATGCAACACTATACAAGAGTAACATGAAGAGTTGAAGAAATAGTAGACTCACAATAAGCTCCTGCAGCGTATGCTCACTTCATTATCCAAAAACTTAGGTCAATAGTCACAAAAATTGGCTTTTATACCTTAGCCAAGGTTCAAAGAATGGATTCCTAACTATTTGGGCTCAATAAAAGATTTAAGAACTGCATATAATTACAAACTTGGAAGCCCTTGGCTCCTTTAGACTCATTGGCAATCAATAATGTTACAACTGCCTTGGACTTTGCGGGATTTCTCATTAATACAATGGGGTTTAATACAATCAATTGGGATAAAAAATAAGAGCGGTGTCTCTTCAATGCTCTTTTTCTGGTTTTGTTAACTAATCAGCTAACAGCTTACCCCATGGTTAAGGAGCATTGTTCACTACAAGAATATGTTGTGCTACTACATCAATATTTTTCACTATCATGTTATTAAATTCTTGATAATCCACAACATGCACAATGAATAGTTTTTTTTTGTTAATAACATAGGCAAAAAAAAGGGCTTGCTCCAATCATGCATTCTTTCATTAATTCATTCACTTCAATCATTATCTCTTATCGTTGGGTAACAAAGAATCTATATGGGGGCCTTTAGGAACTACTTTGGATATACCCCAACCTAATCATTTTATCTTCATATTCTATTGTGGAGTAACCAATTCAAAGCGTGGAGAGAGAGAGAGAGAGAGAGAGAGAGAGAGAGAGAGAGAGAGAGAGAGAGAGAGAGAGAGAGAGAGAGAGAGAGAGAGAGAGAGAGAGAGAGAGAGAGAGAGAGAGAGAGGATAATTATTGTTAGTAGATGATTCTTTGACAAATATCATGTGTGCATAACTAGAGATTTTGGTTGCATTATGAAAAGGCTCTAGGGTATACTTGAATTAGTGTATCCCTTGTCAAGTACTTATAGCTTGATTCTCTACGTTACGCTGAAAGTTTTTGACTTCATGTAGATACTTGAGACCAACAAAGCCATATCATTATACTGTAGTTATCCTAGAACAACGCATTAAGTTTTTTTGGTACACATAGCGTAAACGTGCTAGAAAATCTTCCCAGTCAATAGAAAGACCATGGCCTTTTGTCCTTTGTAAGCTCCATCTAGATTTGTTATGGTTCTCATCTCTTTCGCTTGAATATCCAACCTTGGTTCTAGCTCATGAGAAAAAAAAATATTGGCAGACCCATCATCAAAACGTTTATGTCATCTTGTTCACACACTTTTTCCCATATATAGCACAAAGGAGAGTTGGGTACATGAATCTTAGAGGCATGTGGGTTGACATTACCATGTGGCTTTACATTGCCATGATTTGATAGTGGTGTGTGAGCATACTAAGTACCATCAAGGCCTCTATGAGGTTTTTTCCCCTTAGCTTGTATTTACGGCCATCATTGTAAGGCTTGCCTCAACTTTATATTAGCACACTTAGTAATGCCCTTCTTCTCTATTTTTGGATTCATTCTTGCAATCATGCTTCCAACAATTGTTAGTAGAGTAGGCTTTTGCATCCTGCGCACCATCACCCTCTTAGCTCACTTTCTCAATTCAAGGTGAAATTTGATGAGCAATGGAAAGGCTCATTTTGGCCTCCATTTATCTTTAGAAGCACCACTACACAACCACTTTTATCCTTTTGAGCAAGGTTTTTGATGGTGGAAATTTTTGAAATAATAGGGGGTTGTGCTATAGCACACATTGGTTTGGTGATATGGATGCAATCTCCTAGAAAAGTTTGGAAGGTTCTAGAAGGAAGATATGTCCGAGGATCCTCATCTCAACAATGCTCCCAAGCGTATCTGCTTGAACTCTAGAAGAATTGAGAAGCTTCTAGAAGGTTGTCTGCATCATTGCTTATGTCAACATACAAAAGGAAGATCTTAGAAAATTCTAGAAGCTTCTAGTACCTCCTACACCATGTGTTGGCATGCCTGTCATGCCATGTGGCACACTCTTGTATTGACATGCATCCCTATGAACCTCCCTAAGCACTAGTATAAATTGAGGTCTTAGGTTACAAGCCCCTCAGTCTTGCCAACACTGATTGTGAGCCTCTTGCAAGGTAAGTCCTCTTCCAATTCCTGTCTTGTGTTTGAGTCTTGTTCTTGCAAGTCTTGCCTTGTACTCTTGTCTTTGTAATCCAAGCAAAGTATCAAGTTCTCTTAATCAAGTATTAAGTCTTGTAGTCAAGGTTAAGTGTCGTAATCAAGTTCCAAGATCTTGTATAATGTGAGGACCTTCTCTTTCTCTTCTCTAGCTCAAGATGCACTCATAATAGTTTGACAAGACTGCATGGGTTTGATCTTGCCTAGACATGGTGTCTGTATTGGAAGGTGTTGTGTCCAACTTGCAAAAGTTTCAGCAACAAATTTAGGAGCTATATGGACAATGGCAAGCAGAGCAACCACACTTGCTAAGTGTAGTTGTGCAAGAGCTTCAATGCCTAGTCCAAGAACTACGTGAAGCCAATACATACCAAAATCCACTAGTGGTTCCAACTAGTTTACCACAACAAAGGAAGGACCCCAAGGTCAACCTACTTGAAAAGTTTGATGCTAGAAGATCAAAGATTAGAGTCTTCTTTCTATAAGTGAGGTTGTTTATATGCATGCAAACAAATCATTACCTAGACGGTGCTTCTCAAGTTACTCTCATCGGCACTCTTCTCTCAGCATGCTTTAGAGAAGTAGTTGTCAAAACCAAGCTCTACAAGCTATAATAGGGCTATTGTCCTACCTCAATCAATGAAGTTTTTTTTTGAGATTATCTACCGCTATCATGGGCTTCCACATCATATCATTTCAGATTGAGGACCACAATTCATATCAAGCTTTTGTAGAGGCTTGTTTAAGCTTCTAGGAGTGAAGATTAACCTCTCTTAAACCAATCACCCACAGAGTGATAGACAAAGAGAGAGGGAAAATCAAGTTCTAGAGAAGTATCTTTAATATGCAAAATCAACTACCATCAAGACAATTTGGGTAGAATTGATGGTCCTGGTTGAGTTTGCCTACATTAAGACTATTCATGCTTCTACTTGACATACCCCATTCTTTTTCAATTTTGGTCAACACCCAAGGATGGATGTCTACATGAATCATCAAGTAAAAAATCCAATGGCCATAGATTTAGCCACACATTGATAGAAAATTCAAAAAGGATTGACAAAGAATATCAAAGAGGCTCAACAGAGGTATTAAAGTAATTCAAACAAACACTGAATGAAACATCCACCATATGAGATTGCGGATTTGGTGTGCCTTTTTTATTCAAATTTGCATTCATCTTGCCCTTCCCAAAATCTGGATTATCAAAGACTTAGACCATTCAAGATGATTGGCCAAGTGAATCCAGTTACATATAATCTCTAGTTACCACAGTCTATGAAGATCCACTTAGTCTTCCATGTTTGAGTGTTGGAGCCTTGTCATCAATTCAAGATTCCTGGGAGATTCTCACATCCACCAGCACCCATAGAGATCAATGCGCACAAAGAATATGAGGTTGAGAATTTTTTTGACTCCACAATCTATCATGGAAGACTTCAACACCTTGTACATTGGAAAGGTTATGATGCAAGCAAACAAACATGAGAGCTAATGGGATTAGGTTTAGGGTGGTTGAATGTCAGTACAATTCATGGGTAATTAGCACAACGGTGTTAATCATAAGTTAACCAAAAGATGGACTCAATGTGTATGCGGTATGGAACAGAAAATGCATTGAAAACAAACTAAGTACAAAAGGCTTATATAGCCAAAACAGAGAGGCTTTGAGATGAACTAAGCAATGATGCATAGATACCACTTGCATGGGGTGCTAGGAGGTGTGTGTGTGTTCCTTGTGAAAGAGTATCCAAGAGTGGGACGAAGTCATGGCTCATTTAATGTAGTTCATGAACCTTTATGGATCATGGGTAGCATGTGATGATATGGCATGTATGCCTCATGAGAGAGATGATAAGAGGGAAATCCCATGGCTAGGGTTTACCTCACAAACTCCCCCTTAAACCTAAGCATGGAAAATTCTCTAAAATATGTGTCATCTAGGGTCGTAGTGATTCACTAATACATCATGGTTAGTTGTGTATGGATTCATTAGCTCATGGTCCACAAGGTGATCAAGATAGTGTTCAATGTAATGACATGGTCCAAAAGTGGTGGAAGTAGAAGGTTCATCGGGGTAGTCATGGTCATCCTATTTAATAAGATGTACTCGTCCCTTCCTTTGTCTTGTAAAGGTTCTCTCCCTTGGTCTTTGATCTTTTCTTGATCTTTCTTAAAGCTTTTGAAAGGTCGGTGATCTTGTTTTCTTGCAAATATTGCATTGTTGATCATGTAGTAGCCCTTTGTAGCATGGTTGGTTCTATCACACTTCTTGCACTTGTTGGATGAAACCACAAAATCTTCTTCATTTTCATTCTTCTTCTCATGGTCTTGAAGTGAATTAATTGAGTCCTCTAGGCTAGGTACAAAATCCTTCTCCATAAGGACCATCACTATTTGCTCGAAGGTAGTATTGGCCATAGTCTTCAGAAGTATGACCACTTTATCTTCATCATCAATAGGGCATTGCATGTAGGTAAGTTGAGTGCAAATGCTTTTCATCCTATTGACTAAGGAAGCTATGTCTTTTCTTGGCTCCATTGTGAGTGCATAAAGTTTCATTTTAAGTGCATTTTAGATGTTTTAGCCTTTGTTCCAAAGTGCCTTTCTAGGGTGAGCCAAGCTTCTTGAGAAGTTTTGCATTCATCTAAGTAGTGGATGTAGTTATCGTTGAGATAGGTAAGGAGAATGCAATAGGATTTCTCATCTCTCTCTTGATGCCTAGCAATGGCTACCCTAGTTTCTATCCTTTCATTCTCAACTACCGTCTTCACTATTCCCCACAAGTTATTCTTCATGAGATACCCTTTTACTTTGGCTTGCCAGGTATAAAAACCTTGGACATCAAATTTTGCTAGAGAATCCTTGCCCATTTTTTATTTGGGAGGTTGTACCAAAAAGCAAAATTGCAGTGTCTAACTAGTTACAATGTGGGGCATAAGAGAAGAGGGAAATGATGCTCCTCCTTGAGAAATTCTTTGGCAATAGTCAAAAGATTATAGCAAAAAAATATGGTTCTCTTCAACCTTTTAATGAAATACTGAAACTTAAAATTTAAAAGATTTTTAAGTAAGAAGAAAATTGATTGAGAAACTAATTGGTTTTGATGAACTGTCTATAGAGAGGAAAACTAAGAAGATGATGACTTGAAGTCCTTGAAATGTTGAGGCTTGGGATGGCAAGTTGAAGCTTTCTATAGAGCTGAGAAGGAAAAAATGTGCTCCTTTTCTCCATGATTGGGGCGACCCCCATAATTGATTTGAAAGTCACCTCACCAACTTGAGCTCAAAGCTGGAAGAGCTTTTACCAAAGTCTTGAGGCATCAAGCAAAGCCTTGAGCATCAGGAAATTATCTATTTGAAATTTTGCTCGAGCTTGAGCATGCAAGTATGATTGAAGGCCCTTACAAGTTTGAGCGTTCTCCTTGAATGAGACTTTTGATTCAATAGGAAAGCACCAGGTAGTGATGAGCCAAGTCGGTTGAGCTGTGAGTAATTTTTGCTTTGAAGCTTTTGGTGCTCTCCCTTCAGCCATCACAAGTAGATGAGGGCCCTTGAGAAGCATGTTGTGCTCATTGATAGCCTCAACTTGCCATGTCCATTTTTGTAATACTGACTTTGATGATTTAGCCCTTCCCTAAAAATGGTTTGGAATCATTAAAGAAACAAGCTTGTGCCCTTTGAGAGTCTTAAAAATCTAGGGAGAGAGAAAATAGACACTATCATCTAATCTAAATGTAAATGCACAACAATTATGATTCAAGTTAAGTGATAAGAGACAGAAGAGCACCACTTGATCTAGCAGAGGGATGAAAAATGCCTAGGATACTAATAAGGCTAAGAAATGAAGTTAGCCATCTTGAGGGTTTAATACCACATGACGAGATTAGGTTTAGGGTGGATGAATGCTAGTAGCATTCATGGGCAGTTAGCATAATGGTGTTAATCACAATTTAACCAAAAGATGGACTCAATGTATGTGTATGCAAAATTGAATACCAAATTCATTAGAAATGAACTAAGTACAAAGGCATTATATAGCGGCTTTGAGATGAGCCAAGCAATGATGCATAGCTATTACTTGCATGAGGTTCTAGGAGGAGATATGTGTGTGTGTGTGGGGAGGGGCTTATGAGAGAGTCTCTAAGTGTGGGATAAAGTCATGGCTCATTTAATGCAGTTCATGTGCCTTGTATCAATCATGGGTAGCATGTGATAATGTGGAATGTATGCCTCATGAGAGAGAGGATAAGAGGGCACCCCATGGCTAGGCTTTACCCTATAGGAGCATACATCTACAAGTACCGGCCAAATTTCATGAATTTCATCATGAGAGAATGTATGCCTCATGAGAGAGAGGATAAGAGGGCACCCCATGGCTAGGCTTTACACTATAGGAGCATACATCTACAAGTACCGGCCAAATTTCATGAATTTCATCAATAACATCCATGGAAGCCTACCCAACCTCAAGAGGCAAAACCACTCCTCATGAAACTTGTCACTAGAGGAAAGGGGGTACTATCACCGATGCAAGCTCCCAAATTTTTTTGGAAGGTTCTAGAAGGAAGATCTAAGAAGATTCTAGAGCTTTTTCTAGAAGCTTCTAGAGAATCGTGTGCATCATTGCTTATGTCAACATTCAAAAGGAAGATCCTAGAAGATGCTAGTACCTCCTATTCCATGTGTCACCTTGCATGTGCAGCATGTGTTTACATGCATGTCATGTGGCGATGTGGACACTCTTGTATTGGCATCTGTCCCTCTTAAACTCCTAAGAACTAGTATAATTGGAGGTCTTGGGCTACAAGCCCCTCACTCTTGCCATCACCAATTGTGAGGCTCCTGCGAGGCAAGTCCTCTTTCAATTCTTGTCTTGTGTTTGAGTCTTGTTCTTGTAATCAAGTCTTGTGTTTGAGTCTTGTTTTTGTAATCAAGTCTTGCCTTGTATAGTCTTATAATCCAAGTCTTGTATCAAGTTCTCTTGAACAAATATTAAGTCTTGTAAGCAAGATTATGTGTGTGCGTAATCAAGTTTTGAGATCTTTTATATTGTGAGCACCTTCTCTCATTCTTCTCTAGCTCAAGACCCATTCATAACATTTGGTGCAATTTTTCTTCAACACAAGTAATTTTTGTGTTGTGCAATCACGAGCTGTGGCTGATAAGATTTTGCATGTTGTCTTTTGAAGAAAATGGGATGGAGACAAGTACCCACTATGAAATTACATGATGCAGCATGTTCTTATTGCAAAGAGTGTTTGGAACATTGTGCAGGGTCAAGATGTACAACCAGGTTCTATGGATGATGGTGTAGGTTCTAGCAGTTCTGCTACTAGAGTTGTTTTGCCCATTGCTGAGTAGGGATGCTGGTAGAGATGCATATGCTTATGAATTAATTGCACTCTTTGCTAATTTTTCCATCAAAACACACATTTTCTCATAAAAAAGGGAAAAACAAGGATGTGATATCCTAGTATCTTTGTATATTGGACTTAATGAGGAAAAATTTTATTACTTTTGTAAGGAATCAAAGATTATTTATGAAAAGGATGATATGGATGCCTTCCATGTAGAGATTAAAGATCTCAAGGAGAGTAACTAATTATAGCTGGTGAGATCATTCCTGATAATTCCCTTCCACAAATAGGTCTTGATGCATTTCAAGTGCATTGCTTGTTTCTTATCAAACTTTTTCCTCCATCAAGACTTGTAATAAAAAATCTGATGTGGTGAAGTTTGATGGTCGTGTCTCTAGATTATAGTTAGAGGCCCAATATAGAAAAATAATATGGCAAAGAAAATTGTTGTTCAAAAGAATGATACTAACCTTGTCGTCTCCAAAACTAACCTTGTCGTCTCCAAAGATCCCTTTGAGTAATAAACAACTTATTCCTCTTAAAACAACAATAAGCCTAAGAAGACTTGTAATAAAGGATGGAAAAAGGTTAGCTTTCATTATTACATGGAGAGTGATCATCTCATCAAGGAGTGCCCTAACCTTAAGGAATTCATTATGATCCTAATGATAAATAATTGCATAATATGCATATGCCTGATATTTTGCAAGTGCATCTCATAGTAATAATTAAGCACATCATGAAATAAAACTTGTTGTGGCTTCATTTAATGAATCCAAGAAGCCCAAGGGGCTTAGAGGTCATCTTTCAAAACAACTGAGTAATTTGAAAAAAAGCAAAGAAAAAGAAGCTATGTTTTACTTACATGGGAGGTGGTCATGGAAAAAAGGATTCTCCCAATAGAAAATTTGATGCCCCAGTTAAGAAAAAAGTGGTGCACATGGTGCAATTGCTTCCCTAAGAACCCTCTTATCATTAATCCAATGTAGAGGTAACACATACAAAAGTGGTTCATGAGTGCTGTATCACTACCTCTATGTGGGAACTGACATTTTGCCACATGAGTTTGTGAGAATGCATTACTAAATTCAGGGTCATAAGGTGAGAATCCTAGTAGATGAAGGAGCTTTCTACAATTTCATTAACTATAAGTTAGTGAAATGTCTTAGTCTACCTCAGACACCTAGCTTCCACTACTACAAAGTAGCTATGCTAAATGGCCATGCTGTTAAAGTATGGGATACTCAAATCAAAAGTGTACCTCTTAAAATCCAAGTGTATCAGACAACCTTATAATTTCAAATGATGAGCATGGATAGAAAATATGTGGTTTGAGTCAGTAGTGATTGCATGGGTACCATTTATTATTACATTGTAGCTATGAGCATAAAATCTTATGTTTAAATTTAATGGTATGCACATGCTAATGTTGGGGAAAAGATGTACCTCCTTCACCACTCATTTGTACATTCAAGCTTATGAATCTCTCTTCCAATGATGAAATAGAACAACTCTTTTTGTGTTACACTTTCTGTTTATTCATCAACTGATGTTAGTTAATAGGATTTACTAAATTCCAAGCCTAGCAGCTGCACATCAAGGGAAAACACAAAAAAACAATGAAG
Source organism: Adiantum capillus-veneris (assembly GCF_014529385.1). Taxonomy (NCBI): domain Eukaryota; kingdom Viridiplantae; phylum Streptophyta; class Polypodiopsida; order Polypodiales; family Pteridaceae; genus Adiantum; species Adiantum capillus-veneris. The sequence continues at coordinate 111,992,834 of NC_140941.1, forward strand.
ATTGGATTTACACATTTTCCCAATATGGCCGTGTATTGTAAATTTTTGATCTATTTCAAGCCATTGTAATAATTGTGATGTGTTGCTGGCTCAATGAGAGTTTCAAATAATATGTCAGTCAGTGTGCCTAGGTTGGAGATACAGTAAGTTGTGGATCCCTAAAGGCCTTGGATGCCCACACATTGCACATTTTAACCCTGGCTATATAAGGCAATGTGTAAATGAAATTAAGGTTCTCAACCTAATTTGTGGAGACCACCTCTAGTGAGAGCTCATGAGGTGTGTGGCTATGGAGTCCTTGAGCTTCTCCTTGCTCATGTGACTTGATTAACACAAATCATTGCTTAATTCTCTTTCACTATGCCTCTTTCACTCTCTTATGATTGCCTATGATGCTTTGATTAAATAGATCATAATTAATTAGTGGTTAATCCCTGTCTAATCTTGCGTGATTGCCCTTTATTCATTGTGTGCGTATCTAGGTTTGACTGGAGTGTGGATGCTCGATAGATCCATGTGTGTGTGCTTGTGATTAGTGTGCTGCATGATGGGATTAGTGATGTTGTGCACACATCATTGCAATTGTTAGTGTGTGTGATTGAGTTGATTGTGGTGAAGATAAGTGGATGTGAAGATTGCCAATCTTGTGGCTTAACTCTTCCATAGGTAGAGAAGCTCACCTCATAGAGTCATCGTTTGTGTTGTCATGATTAGCTCACTAATTGTGTGTGAGTGTTTCCATGCCCTAGATGGGTAGCTCATCACTCTCAATTGACATTTATGTGTTGCTCATTGGAGCTATGCTACAATGATATCCCCAACGTTTGATGCCGTTGTCGAGGATTGATGGCCTATACTAGTGTAATTATGGAATAATCGAATAAGTTTCCTCACTAGTTTGCTTTGTGTGTTTGTTGTTTTTCGGATTTTGGATGTGTGTGAAAATGGCACTGTGTTCAATTTCTCCTAATTTGATACCATATCTCTATAATTCTGTGCCTACACACTCTAATTTTTCATTAACTCCTTACTAATTTCACTAATTTTTGCTAACTTACACACTAATTTTCTACTAATTGGACTCACATTTGGTGGTTATGCTTTGATATTTGCCTAATTAGAGGCTTGGGTCACATTCTAACAATGTCAATTTGTGCTAATCACAATACTATTGCTTGATTCGGAATGCAAAATTACGGCTTTGGAGTGTCAACAAAATCAAATTTTGCATCGAGAAATTGACAAATGTGCGGTGCCATTGGAGTCAAGATATGTGCGGAATGTAAGATTGTTGTCAATTTTGTGATTTTGGGCTTTTGAGTTGAGTGTTTGCATGCTGTCGTAATGCAAAATTTTCCCCAAAATCTAATGTGTATAAATTGTTGGTTTCACATACTACTTTACATTGTTGATTTGCCTAATGTGTGTTTGAATGGTTCACTTGTGATCATGTGTACTAAGATTAAGTGTGTGTTCATTCATTTGCCTTTGTGTATGCCCTAAAAATAAATGTGTAATTAAGGATTTGGAAAATATGATGGTTGATTTGTGATCTGGCCATCACCTCCAATTAGACATTTGTGTGCTTAATTTGCAAAAATAACAAGATTAATGCTTGTGTGTGCACACTTACAAATTGTTAAAAAAATTGCCAATTAGGTCTCCCCAATCTCAGAAAAATAAAAACTCTTTCAAAACATATTAAGTGCATAAGTGAAGGGTGAGTTTAGGAAATGAAAAAGACAGATGAAGGTGGAAAGTCAAAAGACGAATGAAGGTGGAAAGTCAAAAGACAAGTGAAGTGGAAAGTCAAAAGACATTTTGTGTCCATATAAATAGGTGTTTCTCTACTCTTTCATTTTTCATTTAGCGTTTTCTTCTAAGTTCTCTTTAGCATTCTCCTCTCGCTCTCTCTCTCTCTCTCTCTCTCTCTCTCTCTCTCTCTCTCTCAATGTTGTATTCATCTTTCTTAGGTAATATTGTTGCAAATCTATGTGCTTCGTCATTGGCTGTTGTTACGTGCTATAGATTAATGCATCATTTTTCTTGTTTTTGAGTGGAATCTTTGAACTAGGAGCACCTTTTGATTATTCGTGTGTGTGTGTGTGTGTGTGCGTGTGTATAAAAAATGATTAATGTGCATGCTTAATTGGATGTTTGATGGTATGTGTGTAATGGCTAATTGATGTGTATTTGATCTCAAAACAAAGATTCACACACTCTAATGGCATCAATTTTTGACCTAATGTAGCCAATTTTAATTGCCTAATCTTGATTTTCATTGTGAAATTAATTAACGATTGAATCGAGGTGCTAATAGAGATTTTATTTGGCTGCACCATTTATTTATGTTTTTGGAGCTTTTAAAAAAAATTGGGTGTTTTTTGGATAATTTTTGTAAATTTTTGGCATTTTTTGTTGATTTTTGCATTAATTTCTAGTTAATATTATAACTTTTTGATCACTTGCGATCTTGAAGAGCTATTTTGAATGCAAAATTAGACATGATTTGGAGCACTTTTGTGTCCTCATTTGTTGAGTTTTGTGCATTTCACAATTTTTGGGGCTAGATTTGATGATATCCACCTCTCTTTTTGGTAAAAAAATGCGTATTTTAAAAGACAAAATATAAAATTAGCTATTTTTAAAAGCTCAACATCCCTAGGGATTCACTATTAGTAATAGGGGGATGTCACCTGCGTACATCCAAATTAGAGAAACCCCCCTATGTACGATATCTTACATGCTAGCCTACCCCCAACATACGGACAAGATATGGACATTCTCGCAATGAGCCATCCCCCCTCGTACGGATTTCATACGGAATGTAATGACCCGCTATTTTATGCATACTAGTAACAAAACAAATTTAGAAGCACATGCTTTTGCAAAAATACATGTTGAATTGCAAATGGACGGAAGTGTAGATTGTAGTGTTTTTCATTTGAGAGAACAAACCACCATGAAAAGCAACAAATATAATGAATAGTACATTAAAATAAACCAATCGATTCAATGTAATTTGTCAAAAAATGGACAACATTTCCCCTATAAACTGATACAAATCTCAATCTCAAAACAAATGATACTAGTCACCTACTCAATAGGCTTCCCACATGGGATTTAAGGCACATATGAAATGAATTGTTCTCTAAATAACAAATAATGGCATGCTCATAAACACATAGAAAACTTCAGTTATCAAATCAAAACACATTACTTAACAACCCATTAAAAGATTAAACTTTTTAATTAAAAACGTTGCGCTTGAGAACACTTGCTGCATCAACCTTAAATGATAGATCTTATGTCTACTATCAATTATTGAATAAACCATGATACGTATCTTATACATAAGTCTTTTTCTACAAGTACTGCTATCTAGGTATTGAGCACAATACTAAGTCACCTATGCTTCATAGTTTAGTCATCCCTCATCTTTACCACTTGCATCTAGCAGGCAAGTGGTGGCACTGTTATTGGGAGCAAGGGGAAATCAGATATGATGTGGTAATGAGGGGCACGTTAATTGGTTGTGTGGAATGAGAGTGGCATGGATGGGTGGCAATATGTTGACGTAATCTAGCATTGAGGCAAACCATCAAGCATGGAAACAGGCTGTGGACACAATGGAGGCATGCATGGCCAACAACTGGTGTCCACAACGGGCAAGGTGGTTGTAGATGGGAAGCCTTGGACCATTGCTAGCAACAAAGGCAAGATAGAGGATGCATGTCCAAAAGATGATGCAAAGGGTGCCAATGCCAACTGCAGGAGAGGCAAAGGATTTGCCCACCGGAGGGACCATAGGTGGAAAAGGCTTTGCCCATAGCGAGGAGACCCAACTAGGTTTGACTCAAAGTTTTCATGAGTCAAAGAATCCTTCTTGGTTTTTAGGATTTTAACTTTTTGACTCAATAGGCCTTGGGTGTACTAAAGATCTCTCTCTCTCTCTCTCTCTCAAACTTCAAATTTACCTAGAGCCATTGGGCTTGGGAGAAATAGATGTTTACGTCTACGAGGACCACCAAGACATTGATGGAGCTTTGTTATAGGATCAAAACTATTATGGCACAACATGAGAGTCGTTCAATACAACTATTTACAGAGACAGACATTAACGATGCTCTTCAAAGACTGGTGCAGTACATCCTCGGATAGAGCCCAAAGTCAGACATCCTCGAGCACTCATGTTCTTTTAGGTTTCATTTTACTTTAGTTTATTTATACCCAAACATTGTATTAACTCCACTAGGATTGTATCAATTTGGTGCCACAGGTCATTTTGGCCTTTAGAAGACATTCAACATAACATTTCAATTCAGTTCATCTCTCTCTCTACATTACGTTACATTTCATTTCATGACCTCTCAATCCACTAGGATAGTTTCCTACGACGTAAAAATTCTCTTCTTCTTCTCCTTCTCTCTCTCTCTCTCTCTCTCTCTCTCTCTCTCTCTCTCTCTCTCCATTATAATTCATCATCTCTCAATCCACTAGGAGAAAACCCAAAGAAATTCAACATAACCATGGTTTTGTGTAAATTTGATCACAATTCAAAATAGGCCCTTAGATCATCTGGTATGGTAATGCCATGTCGTCACTCTAGTCTCCCTAGATTATACCTACAAAATTGGCACGCACCCATTGGAATTCTAGTTAGGACTTTCTCTGTCGACAGCCCACAGAGAGGGCCCCATTTGCATAGTCTTGCCACGTTATTGTGACAAGGCTTCCAGGCAGGTCCTTGCATGATTCCAAGACTGCAAACTCGACTCTCCGATAGCTATATCTATGATCACCAATATGAAAGAAGTTCCAACGCCTTACTTAGGGGCAAATGCAAATGCATCTAAGTACAAAACTACACTCTATCCTGTAGAGTGCACAATTGTATGTATAAGCATATTCACATTTGCACATTCCAGGAAGCATTTAAGCAAAAGAACTCCACAAGATTGAGGCCATTGGGCCATTAAAAACAGCGAGGCCATACATCTGAAAGCTTCTGCAACAACACCAACAAACATATTTTCTTTTTGTACTCATCCTTGGTGAATGTGCTCTCATCTTCACTTCATAACCCATTACCAATTTTACAAAAATAATAGTACTGCCATAATGGAAGACCCACATAACTAGCAGGAAGGACGAAAGCCAACAAACAAAGTACAAAGAGCACCCCTACACCCCAAGTTCCAACATAACATTTCATTTCATTTCATCTTCTCTCTCTCTCTCTCTCTCTCTCTCTCTCTCTCTCTCTCTCTCTCTATACCAACCTTAATGTAAACTGTTAAAAATATGAGCTTGGAGATGAATGAGCCCTCTCGTACACATGCAATTGTGGCCCACGACAGTAGAGCCCGGTAGAGCAGTGGTATGTCAACAGATTTGTGCGCGCAGCTGAGGGATTAGGAGTTCAGGGCGAGGGAGGAAGATGCGGCAGCTGAGTCTTGTGAGGTGCACGCGTAGGACTTAGATTTTCAGGAGCGGTGCCATTGCAACAAGATTAATGAAGCAACAGAAGAAAGCTAGGGCCAAGGCTAGAAAAATAAAAATTTCCTAACCGGTAAAAGTAAGGGCAAACTTAAAATTCTCCCCGTTTTATTGGTCAAAATTTGGTAATTAAACTAAAACTTATGTAAATCTCCCTCTCTCTTGAATAACAGGTCTTGAATTGAACTCTCCTTGACAGATAGATCTTTAAGGTCTCTTGGGATAGTTTCTTATGACGTTAAAATTCTCTTCTTCTTCTTCTTCTTCTTCTTCTCTACCTTATCTCACACTTGCCCTAACTAGTGTTAGAAAAAAAAATCGGGGTCTATTGTATTTTAACCAGCTGAAATGGTAAAATCCCCATTAGATTTTGAGCTTGGCTTTAGAAAAACCGGGATATTTTCATAAGTTTTAGTGTAATTACCGACAAATGCTTCAAATTTTGACCAGAAAAATCGGGATAATTTCAAGTTTGCCCTTATTTTCATTGGTTAGGAAAATTGTAGTTTTCTAGCCTTGTTCGCACGGGTGGCAATGTCAGAAAAAAATTGGGGTCTAGTGTATTTTAATCGATTGAAATTGTAAAATGACAGGTAGATTTTGAGCTTGTTGGTTTTAAGAAAACCAGGAAATTTACTGAAGTTTTAGTGTAATTACCAACAAAAGCTTCAAATTTTGAAGAAAAAACTAGGAAAATTTCAAGTTTGCCCGTATTTTCACAAGTTAGGAAAATTGTATGTTTCTAGCCTAAATAGTTTGAGCACCGATCGTGACCTTTGGAGCTTGGTACAATGATATATGGAAAAACAAAATTCTCCAGGTATTGGGAAAAGTGAAAGGACACACGATCTAGGAGAATCCTACCCAGGTGCCAACTTTCTATATAGAAAACAATTGGAAACTCCTTGTATTCTTCTAAAGACCTTTTGAAGTTCGTCTCTTGCTATTTCTACTTTAGTTAGTGCCAACACCAAACTTTCCTTACTCATTGTGGCTTTCATCTCTTGCCACCATTTTCATACTCCGAATTGATTCTCCTCAAATCTCCATGCAAGACAACAGCTTTGACATTTGCTAGTTCCTCTGCTTGAGTTGTTGAGACCAAGCATGCTCCTTGATAGTTGCTCGTTCAACCCAAAGGTGCCAAAATCCAAGTTGGAAAATGCAAAAGGTCTGGATTACATCTCTCCAGGGAGGAGGACAAATATTGCCCGCAATTAAATACACATGTGAAAGTTTTACCTCAGTAAAATTTACATGGGTGGAGCACAATATAATACTGGGGAATCAAGAGCCCTAACCTACCTTTGTGTAAGCATTGTGCACAGGATTGGCAACAGTAGACCACACCATGAAAGTACTTATCGATGCACACACACACACACACACACACACACACACACACACACACACACACACACACACACACACACACACACACACACACACACACACACACACACACACACTTGGTCACAACATCTGACCTTGATAGCATCTATGGGGCTTGGATTATGTCCTGAATCACTATTTCTGGCTACAAAATATGACATCCAACCTATTACAGTCGAACTAGTTTTGACGGTTGTGGCCTTAGGGGAGTTTTACCTTATGCTTTACATATTAAAATACTGCTTTCTTTTGCTATAGGGCTGTAGTTGCTCTAGCACCTCATCTGGAGGGATTTGTTGAATATACTTCATTGTAACATCCAACTTTATGAGCTCAAGTTCAAAAATTGAGTTGCTGCCTTATGGGACATTACCTTGTGCTTTACTATACAACTACTAGCTTTTTTATGTGGATCACATTGGTTGAATTAGAGCTATTCACCATAAATTTAAAATATATATTCTTATCCAAAAACCCTCCCAGCATCATGTTTGGGCTACCTTGTGGGTGCAACCCCCTAATTTATCTCTTACCTGGCTTTAGTTAAAGCCCATTCTTTGGACTCTTACCTGGGTGGCTTCGGATTTGATTGGTTTTACTAGGTTTTTATCACTCTGTCATGGCACTCATAGTGCATCACGACCTTGCGTAATGAAGGGTTGCTTGCCATAGATCCTTTGCCTCCCTCTGTGGAAAACCTCTTACACTCATGAGAATGATCGGTGCTAGGCTGCTGTGGCATCGCCACAAGTGATTATTTTTTGGAGGTCTTCCCTGCCTCTTCCACTATAAAAGGTGAGGGGTTCTTCCCTTCACTTAGGCTTGGTCTCCCTTGGAAACTTGGAGAAATACTTGCGATTGCGTCTGCTCACAGGTTTTTTATCTCAAAGCTTAAAATAAAACACATGCTCTGTTGTCTGATTATAAACATGATTTTTTAACATTTAGACTATTGGAAGGACTGTTCATTTTGGATTTTTCGTTAGCAAAGGAATATGAAATGAGAAATTGGGTACAGCTTTTTACACATCAGTAAGGGTTTTTTTTTTGACTTCTTGCTTGGTACTGACTACATACATACTTAATCTTTTGCTACTATGCTAGAAAATGACATCAAATCTGTCATACATATGGTTACTGTTCTGGTTTTTTGATACTGGTGGTGAGTATAAGGCTGAATGCCTGGTGGTGATGCTGGTTTTGCTGACATGGAATATATTCATTTTGTAGCAAATCTGTATAAACAGGATTTTTTAACATTTAGACTATTGGAAGGACTGTTGATTTTGGATTTTTTGTTAGCAAAGGAATATGAAATGAGAAATTGGGTACAGTTTTTTACACATCAGTAAGGGTTTTTTTTTTGACTTCTTGCGTGGTACTGACTACATACATACTTAATCTTTTGCTACTGTGATAGAAAATGACATCAAATGTGTCATACATATGGTTACTGTTCTGGTTTTTTGATACTGATGGTGAGGATAAGGCTGAATGCTTGGTGGTGATGCTGGTTTTGCTGACATGGAATATATTCATTTTGTAACAGATCTGTACTTTTGGGATTTTTCTTAGCTAAAAGCAAACGGTTTGATAAACCTCGGCACTAATAAATACACATCAATAAAGGGTTTCTTTTTGCATGGTACAGCTTACATACACTCACTCTAGTTTTTTGGTTGCTTGACATAAAAGTGGCATCAATTCTATGGTTATAGAAATGTGGTATACTGGTTATGCTGCCAAATTTTGATAGCTACAGTTATTTATGATACATTCAATTTGCAAAAAATTGAAAAAAATGGAGTTAATACTTGATGATCTGGTCTGGTCTAACTGGCTATAGCCAAACTTTATACCTTCTGCTTGATCTTGGGTGTGGTTGAAATTAGCTAGATTTGGTTTTCCATTATACTGATCTGGTATGATATAACTAGTTGTAGCCAGACTTTATACCTTCTGCTTGATCTTAGGTATGGTTGGAATTAGCCGGATTTGGCTCTGGTGCTGACCTACAAAACAACTAACCTTGCTTAATTATCTGGCTTAGATCTGGTGTTTTATAAAACTTATCCCATTACATCTTAGTGATGTTACTACCATAAAATATATTTTGGTTTTTACTGTTTTCCTTGACTTACATTAAAAGAAACCTTCTGCTTGTTGCCTGGCTTAGTTCTGGTCTTTTTTCATATACACACTACATCTAGTTGTTGGTGATGGTACTGCCTTAAAAACCACACTTGAGTTTTGGCATAAAACTATGAGTCTAACCTATGGGTATAGTGGATGACTTGATTAATACCTATTGATCTGGTGCAGGTTTGATAAAACTAAAAATACAAAAATCTCTATATCTAGCAAGGGGTACTGGTCCTTTTTTCACTACATCCGGTCTCCTAATCTTGCTCTCCACTTATGGATAATGATTTAATGCTTTAGATACCTGAGCTTTTTTTGATATTATGATTTGGGGATACTATTTGACTTACAAATCTGACCTTCACCTATTGCTTGGGTGTCGATCTTAGATCTGGTTTTCCATTATAGCTAGTAAATACTGATCAGGTCTGGTATAACTAGTTGTAACCAGACTTTATACCTTCTACTTGATACTTAGATTGTCGGCTTAATATTGGTCCTTTTTTCACTACATTTGGTTGGAATCTTTCTGGCCAACTATGGCATACATCTGAATAAAGATACTTTCGACCTGCTCACTAAAACTTGAGTAAAAATCTATCTAATTATTGTTGGTTCGTTATGACACTAATTAAGGGATGACTTGAAAGCATTTTTACCATTGAGAATGTGCTTCATTTTGACTCTGGCTGACACCTTTTGGGCAGTCCAATCTAGCTGCTGTTTTGATACCAATCTCTTTATCATACTTAAAAGGGTGCTGATAGGTAAGCATGCCTATTATTACTCGTGTAACTAAGGTTTCTGCTGGTTGACCTAAACCGGGTTTTTTTCATACATTGCTTAAATCAAGGAAATTACATAAGTTGATATGGAGTTGTCGACTTCCTCTCATAGTAAAAGGTTATGTTAAATATATGAAGCAATTATGGTAGGATTACTTTGTATAGGACAATAGCTAGTCTAAATACTTTTTAAGTTTGACATAGATAACAAGTGATAGGTTCTTTGAAGCTTGCCATACATAGCCAAGTCTAACATATCTGTTGTCTTGACTATATGGATGCAGGTGAGAATTCTATCTTGGCTTAAAGAGGTTTAGCTTGCTGTAGTCCGACTTTGGAAATATTTAATGATTCAATTGGGATAGTTTTGATACATTTGTACAAATTCATTTGGAATGATACTTCATTCTTATTATGTTGTACAATTATGAATCAAAGGCTGAGTTGTTTCTGTACTTATCTTTGCCTAGACATCTTGAGCCAACCGTCCTTTTGAACATCCTGTTCATTAATGTGTTATTTATTTAAGTTAAACAGCTACACACACAGAGGCCTACTAATGAATTCTAAAGCAACGGCTGATGTGAGGCCAGGTACCTCCCCAATGATAACTTGCAACCTCACTACCACTTCATTAACTCACAACATGCTACTCAAAGTACTCATTGTTCATGAAGCCCTGCTTTTCTAATAAGGCAAGTAGGTGGAAATTAAAATTTCTCTCTCTCTCTCTCTCTCTCTCTTCGTCAAAACAAATTAGCTGATGCTCTCTCTCCCACCATTCTCTCTCTCCTCTCTCTCCTCTCTCTCTCCGTCAAAACAAATTAGCTAATGCTCTCTCTCTCTCTCTCTCCCCTTATCTCTCTCTCTCTCTCTCTCTCTCTATCTCTCTCTCTTTCTCCATTGAAATGACCAATGTATTTAAGGTGGCCTAGGTAGCTGTATGTAGCCCCCCCCCTATGTATACGATATGAGTATGAAATAATGAGGGGCTACCCATATTGTATACGCTTATGGACAAAATCCAAAACCCCCCCTCTTGTACACTAACGTGGTACCATACGAAAAAACTCAGTGAATCCCCCGGGCTCAACATAGGCCTCTTCTAAACTTGGTCAAACTTGGCTTAAGCCTTAAGCATTTTTGTAAACTGCCAAATAAAGAGCCCCTCATATACCCCATTCACTTCCTAATGAGACGAGTACAACAAATTATCTATTAATGCTCCATAAATACATACCATTATATACCTCTCCATTGAAAAAAAACCATCCTCGGTTGCTATTTTATTATCTTGCAAATCATAACTTGTCCAATATAATGATTAAAATCACATATCAAAAACCTAAATAGCAAAATGAAATATTACAAACTTAAAAAATCTATTTTTCTTATTAAAATAAATAAATAAGAAAATGAAATATTACAAACTTAAACAATCTAATTTTCTTGTGGCTTCAATTGTTCACATATTGCATATTCTTGTATCCCTTAACCTTGAAAAAGCAATAAACACCATATTAGATGAAATGGGAAATTCTCACTAAATTGGGAATCTGAAACTTTGATCCATCCCACTTAGTTTGGGAAAATGACTATTCAATACGTGTTTCAATTGCGTATAGACTACTTTTAATTTAGAAGAGAGCCCACATCTCATATGGTATGTGGTGTTGATAAACACCTTAATTACCACGAACATCATAACAAGAGTTTTAATCTCATATGGTACACAAACCTTTTAAAAATGAAATGAAAATGGATTAGATCATTACATAAGCTAGCTTAAATGTAAAGGAATGTTTAATGGGTGCACATTTCTCAGCGGCTTAGACAAATCCACACCCTACTAGGTGATAGAAATTTCATTGAATGAGAAAGCTCATGTGTCAGAGGAGGAGCTTGCTCATGATTATAGTCTTATCCTTCTTTGAGAATTTTCATGCTCTGTTAAGCCATTTCAAAAATGTGATTTGGGATCTTCACTCTCTTTGGATTTTTTGGTTGCCCCCTTCTCAGCCATGAGAAGACAACTGCATCGACATCCTCCCATACTTGTGGATCTCTTACATTAGGTCCCCATTGCTTATCCCAACTATTTTCATAAACCTTAGCATCACTCACACCCTTCTTCTTGCTCGGTGCCCAATATTGAATGAGGACCTTCCTAAAGTTAGCTAAATTAGGATCAACATCAATGTCTGATTGAGCAACACCTAGCCATATTAGGTATACAACATCAGAAGGTCGTACCAATATGAAGTCCCCTTTTTTGACATCAATCCATCGTGCAAATGAGTCCTTTGGCCTTTGGTTTTGTGGACCACAATAATGGTCATTGTACTCCTCATAGCCCTCAAACTCAGAATCCTCTTCAATCTCCAAAGGCATAATGTAATGAGTTCCTTCTGATAGCGGCCATAATCTTTCATACACATGTGCATTTGTAAAAGAGGGTTTTGGCAATTCAATGACCATTTTCTTCCAATAATCAATCACAGGATTGATGTGCTTTTCATAACTTGACCCAGAACCCTTGATGCCCACCCATTTCTCCCAATATCTTATGTGGCCATTCATCCCTCAAACTGCTTGGATATTGTCCTTAACAAAATCTGCTAATTACAAGACCACTGGTGACCCTTGAGGAAGCATGACCTTCCCTGTATCATCCCTCTTCCATAGCTCTATCTGTTCCTCTATTGGTTTCCAATCAGGAATCTTTGGGTGCACCTTGTATTGCATGACAGGTACATCATCTTGCATTGAAAATCTAAATTGCAATGGCTTTGAGTGACCCACTAGAGCATGTAGACCGTCACATAGATATCCATTTTACAAAGCTCTGGAAGTCATGCACCTGCCTCAAGAAAAATGGTGCTAGTGATGACTTCTCACATTGATGAAATATCTCCATCAAATGAAGGAACATGAAGGCACTATTATTCCTCAAGCTTTTTGAGAACTTGTTGAACATGGCATCTATGTCTTCATGCGTGTGTCCCACCATTAAGAAACCCAATTTCACACTCTTGAAGACACCACGGGCTACAAGTAGAGAGAGATATGCAAACATATATCTGTTATTATTTTTTCAGTTGCACAATTATTTGACTGCAATAGCAAGCACTCAGGTAGTGTTTTGAAAGCTCTCTGGGTCTCTGCATGACCTTCACACTGGGCTGGTTTTATACCTTGATTAGGGTTGTTTGAAATCTCTACATGGGTCATTATCTGAATGTTCTCATTAACTAAATCTCTGAATGTACATGACCTTCACATTGGGTTGGTTGTATACCTTTGAGTTGTTTGAAATCTCTACATGGGGCATTATCAGAATGTTCTCATTGACTAAATCTCTCAAAGCACTGAGACCATTCCTTTGAATCAATGCATCAAACAAGCTATTTCCACCAGCTTGTCCAATTTTTTTTCTCCCAAGTCACCCAAGTCATGTTTACTCTCCTTTCTAGGTTGTGCAAGCAAAGACAAAGAGATCCAATTGTTGCATTTGGATCAGAGGGTCACAAACCTGTCAATGCAAAGTGACCGTATCTGCCATGACCATGCCCATGAGTTATCATGCCAATCAAGGACACTTGTAGCTGCGTCCTTTGGCTTGATCTTCAATCGAGGAATTGTTGTTTTTTTTTGATCAATTTTTGTCATGGATGATGCATACATATTGATTGGGAGACATCTCAGAGTACTTACACCACCCATAGTACACGTGTCCTTTAGCTTTGCTGTTGTTTCATGTGTTTTCTTTGCTCCTCCATGATCTTGTCACGCTCTTCCTGAGACTTTGTAGCACTCAACCGCAATTTAATTCCAGTACACAAGCTACAATTGGAGAATTCACTTGACTTTGACAATGACACATGCTTGAATTCATTGTTCCATATCCTATTGAATGTAGACGATGTAATCAAAATGACCTATGAACTTTGAGAATAGTGGAATTAAGGGAATTAGAGTGAGCATGTTTGTGAGACTACTTTGAGAACATAGTGGGTGAACTTAATTAGCGGTAGCAACATAACCATTATACTTAATTAACTTGGCATGAACAATACTTTTGCAAGAGAGAGAATTAGAGAACTTGACAACAATTGAGGACCGGATTTATATGGATCTGGTGCCCCCTCCAATAGGCTTTTGTATTATAGATTCTCCCATAAAGAGAGACTTTGTACAATACAATCTTTGTGTTCCTTGTGACCTAGGTGATGCTATGAAGATGGAAAGCTTCATGCATCACGAGCATAACATAAAATTTGTAAAAGCATTAACCATCCCCAGCCTTAGTCCCAAGGCCTCAAATACCTTTGAAGGTGGAGAGAGCTAGCGGGGAATGAGGGTAGGGAAGAAGAAGAATAATCATTCAAAGGAGAAAGAAATAGTTCCTCACTTATCATCACTCTTCTTGCTTAGCATAATGGAATAGCATAGTAATGAAGATGGAGAAGATGTCAAGCTTAAGCATTGAAGCCTGGATCTTGATTGGATTTGCATTCCATTGTCAAGAGTGTTGGTGAAGGTTTTCAACTTCTCAACAAGCTTGGAGAAGGAGATGGAGTTCTTGCACTTTCACCAAGTGAGAATGTGTGAAAAATGAGTGTGTGAGAGGGTGTATACCCCCAAGCACACCCCTTGCTTGCCTTGGTCGACCCTTCCTTGTAGCTCAAGCTTGAAGCTCATTGGACCCCTCTATGCCTAGCCAATCACATGCACAATGCATTTCCAGAAACATGGGTAGTCTTTGGACAAGTGTCCTACTTACCCCTTTGAGAGAGAGAGAGCTTAAAAATATCTAGATATTTGTTGAATTGAACTAGAAGCTCATTGGACCCCTCTTTAGCCCACCAACCAATAGGATTCAAGCTCACCATGTGGCTAAGCATAGGGAGAGACTGACATTTTTCCATGTGCTCCTTGAGAAAGAGGATGCCCTTTGGATGAGTAGGAGGTTAAGTCAAAGATTCCCCTAACTTTGGGGCTTTTCTCGTCCTTTGTAGGGTGACTCAAGCCCCTCAAGCACCTTACCCCCCCATGCATGGGAAGCTTCTCAAGCACCTTAATCATCAAGCATGAAAAGCACCTCAAGCACCTTATTTAGCAAGCACGACAAGCACGTCAAGCACCTTACTCATCAAGCATGACAATCACCTCAAGCACCTTAGTCAGCAAGCAGGACAAGCACCTCAAGCTTGGGTCGGGTTCCCACCTCAAGCTCAGCCCTAGCTTGCCTAAGGTCCTAGGTCTAAGGACTTTTAACACTAACATTTGGAGGTATTTAATGAATCTAACCCTAGTTCTTTAAGCTACATTAGATGCATGTTGCTCTTTGATAGACTATCTCCTTGGACCCCTTTTGAGATATAACCATCTCTCCTCTTGGTCCCCTGTTGAGATAAGTCTAGAAGCACTTATTACACATTGCTCTTTGGTAGACCATCTCCTTTTGGACCCCCTATTGAGATGCAACCATTTCTCCTTTTGGTCCCCTACTGAGATAGATCTAGAAGTACATATGCATATCCTAACTCTTGTTCCCCTTTTATCTTCCCATATTAAATGATCACTTTAATATGAGAAAATCATTTGGTAAAGTTAGATATTATGTTTTATGATAGATGATGATAAGCTCTTATATCATGTGGCTACAAGCTTGGCATTGAACTCTTTATTTTCCCCAAGCAATTCAAAGTTAACTGCATCAAATGGCATAACAAAAAGGACCACCCCTTCACCCATAGACCTGATAATACCTTCATTCCAAAGTTGCACCCGATAATCTTTTCATGATTCTCTGACAAACATGGTATCTTGCATAGATGATTGGAGGTTTGGTTCACTTTCATATTCAACATCAGCAATGGGACTCATGGGATTGCTAATTGGCTCAATGTCCATGTCAATGACATGTACACACTATCGACTCCACTTCACTACACTATCAATTGCATCACCTAAGGTAGATGCATCCATGGTTGGAAAGGGTAGTGGGATTTTATGACAAACACAATACTCTATAGCAACGGTGACATTTCCTTGACCAATGGTAACTCTATTGCATAATCCATTGGGGTCAATACAAATCACAAACCCTTGTCCAACCACTTTCTTAGAAACAATGAGTTCCACCCTTGCATCTATAGAAAGGGCCATTTTTGGACCATGCAATCCAAGAGAGAGTACGTAAAAAAGAAACAACATAGCAATTTTATGAATATAAATTAAAGAGGAACTAGTGACATGAGATTTGGCCAGTCGTCCAAACCTTGTAAAATATACTTCACTCCCTAATGATAACCCTCACAATGTTTGAATGTGTCCATGCAGATAAACTGTTAAATAGAGACACGTCCATTGGGCGTAATAAGCTAAACACATAATAACTCCCTTGAACACTAAGATTGTTGTGATTTGGATGGCTGAACAAATATCGTGTAGTAAATTTTTGATAGAAGAAACACACTATAATAGATTCTAATAAGAACTCATATTTATTATAATCCAATAAGATTTTGATAGCTATCCAATTCTCATACCCTAAACAATGAGTTTACATAGATTCTAGCGCATGTACTTCTAATAAGTTGGGAAGCCACATGACACCATCTTGAACCTAGGCAAACCAGCCTAGATATCACCAATTCTCCATAAGATTTGGCCATTCATCCAAATTCACATAATCATTATCAAGTGCCATTAAGCTTTATTGTTTGTGAGAGTTGTCAAAGTAGTATGATCAACATGCATAATTGTGCTAACTGTCCAAATCTAATTCATAGTTGTCACTTCATGTTGTCAACCATAACCCTTTGCCATAAGCTATTACATCACGACTACCCAACCATCAGGCGCTATGTAAACTTAGCTTGAATCAAACATAGATTCTATAAGCATATTGATGTCTTCAACACATGGGTTCCCATTAGTTCGAGTGCACATATTTGTGACGTGATTTGAAACTACATGGTAACACTTGGACCTTTGCAAGTGGCATAGCTATTGGTCAATTCCCCTGAGATTTGGCCTGTCGTCAAATATATTACAATGTGCTATTGACCTAACTTTAAATCACAAGTTAGGAACCTAGGGCTGAGGGTTTATGATGCATGCCTAAATAGGATTTAGGGTAGAGGGTATATGATTTAATATTTAGGGTTTGGTGCTTGGGGGCAAGCACTTAGTGGTAAGGGTATTATGTTTTAGCATTATAGGCTTCAAGGTTTAGGATTGAGGTTTGGGCTTGAAAAATAGATACATAGAGGCACCTATGTGGGACCTTGGTTGTAAGACACACAAGACTTGAACAATAGATACCTATAGGCACCTATGTGGGCCCTTGGTTGTAAGACACACAAGAATGGTTTTGAGTGGTGATGTTATAATGCATGCTCTCAAAGGGCTACGATCACTTTGCCTTGGCTAGAGTATGACTCAAGCCCTTATCCTTTGATTCAACTTGTGAGGCAGAGGAGAAAAGATTCCTATCCTTATAAAGAAAAAAAAAGCTACAAGAGAAGAATAGAAAGGTAAGCTAGGTCCATTAGATCATTTAGTCAAGAGTACTTGATGGCATTGCTAATTCTCTTCATGGGGATGGTCATGGACATGGATTGTTTGATTGACATGTGAAAAGAAGGGATAGCAACAATATTTAGTAGATTAGGACAATTGTGAAGCGATTGGCACAATGTAGATGTGATTGATAAAGGTTATGATGATCATGATTTGTACATGAGACCATTAACAAAAAAAGATTGATCATTGACTCATATGCATAGATTGCATTAGAGGTATTGCTACAAACCTTAAAAATAATCAATTCAAACGTGCATGAGAAAAACAGGTTCCGTCAAGAACTCTTGATGCACCTAGATAATTGTGTAGCCATCTCATCCTTCCCAAAGTCTTGATGCACTCACAACAGGATCCGATCATCTAATCCAGATTGACATCTTGATGCACTAGAATTTCATTCACTTAGGCCTCACATCCATATCTCACTAATCTCTAATAGATGTCTAGATGCCAAAAAGTGATGATGTGGTAGGCCTTGCAGACTTCATGAAATTATGGAGCACCGGACGAGGGGCCTAAGACCCAAATGCCAAAATCTTGAACTCTAATTGAGGCTATGGAGTTTTGCAGGGAGCTTTTGAAGTAGATAATTTTGCCATGCATCACATTTAGCGCTAGACTTTGATGCCAATGCATCAAAACTCCACCATGCCATGTTAAGTCTTGTTCTCTCTCACCATGCCATAAATAGAAAATTTTGGAGGAAAGTACTTTAGTCTATTGCAAAATCAAATAATCACTTATTTCCTCCCCATTCTTGTGTGCAGTGAAACGTGTGTGCTTCAAAAACGTCACTAAACCTATGCTTGATAGGTGAGATTCCTCTCTAAGAGTTCTGTTCCACTCACTTAGGCATCACATCCAGATCTCTCTGATCTCTAAAAGATGTCTAGATGTACTAAGTTCAAATCATTCATCAGACAAAATGCTGCAAACATTTCATCTTTCTCTATATGTCTCTAGCAATAGACACATGAAAGAGCTTTGCGTTCTTTAATTCAATCAAGGAAATTTTAAATTTAGTGCGCACAGTTCATAAAGTCATACAAAAAATAATGTCAACCCATCATTGTCCCTGAAATCACAAAAGAAATTAGAGACTTTATTCTAATCGTCTAAATCTATGACAAAAGAGCGGGGTAACTCCCCTCTTGTGGCGTCTCAGCTACACTAGATTCAACCCGTTGATCATTGGGAACTCTTTGAATAGTTGAAGCTAGACCAAAAGTCTCAAGGTAATAAACTACGTATTGACATAAAATTATAGCATACACTCATAATTTACCTGTGATCTCTACGTCATCTTCGATGTTGTTGGAGTCTTCATCAACTTGAGCCTCATCATCAATAAAAACACACCTTTTGAGAATCTTGTTCTTTTTATTTGGTGGAGTGTCCAAATGTCAGACTCGTGATGATGCCTCCTCATCGATAGCTCCCTTTGGTATACAACCGGACCTAAGCTTCATGCTCACTTGACGGTTGCTAAAAGGAGAGACTGGAGGTTTTCTTTTCTTGCTATCCCTCTTTGGTGCCATTATCTACACAACACATAGAATATAGTTTTTAGTTTATATAAGACCACATAAAAAATGCAAAAAAAGGGGGATGCAGAGCTTCCCCATCATCCGCGTGCGCGCGGATGATGGGGGAGCTCTGCCTCCCCTTTTTTTTGTCGACACAGATGATGGGGAAAAAAATTTTAAAAACCTTAACCAAAAGACTATTTCCAGCAACACCATTGACAAAGCTCACCAAATCTACAAAAAAAGGGGGAGGTAGATCTCCCCAATCATCCGCGCGCGTGGATGATGGGATTGCTCTGTCTCGTCATTTTTTTTTGCGTTTTTGATGTGTTTATTGAACAAATAATTTAGGTTTTATTTCAATAACCTCAAGCAAAAGCATTTTTCCTACAATACCGTTGACAAAGCTCACCAAATCTACAAAAAAAGGGGGAGGCAGAGATCCCCCATCATCCGCGCGCACGTGGATGATGGGGGAGCTCTGCCTCTCTCTTTTTTTTGTAGATTTGGTGAGCTTTGTGCTATTTTCATTAATTTTGTGGAGTTAATCCCAAAATTTAATGACATCTATCTGATAGATTTGTTATGAACACCAAAATCATTTTGAACCAGAACTTGAAGAAAGCCAGTCATCGTAAGAAGATAGACCGTAGAGAACCGATCAATGCGGAAAAAAAGGGCCACGCGCGGATGATGGGCGGGATCTGCGCCCCCCTTTTTTTCCGCATTGATCGGTTCTCTGCGGTCTATCTTCCGGCGCCGCAACGACAAGTGTGTGTGTGTGTGTGTGTGTGTGTGTGTGTGAGAGAGAGAGAGAGAGAGAGAGAGAGAGAGAGAGAGAGAGAGAGAGAGAGAGAGAGAGAGAGAGAGAGAGAGAGAGAGAGAGAGAGAGAGAGAGAGAGAGAGAGAGAGAGGAGGCACCAACATGATGCGCGCACGGTGGTACTGGACTGTGTTAGCTCGAGCAGGTAGACCTCAAAATAGTAATGCTTCAAACCTAAGCTTTGACATTCACTATTTTTGACCTCTTTCTAGTCTTAAGCAAAGTGGCCACAACTGAGTTTTTTTTATTTTTATTTTTATTTTTATAAGTCCACGATTCTTGGCCATTTTGAGCGAGCCGTAACTGGACTGGGATTGGGATTGGTATTGGTCTGGATTATCTTGGACTGGTACTTATCTTGGACTGGACTTATCCTGTATTGGTACTAGTACTGGACTGTACTAGTACTAGTAATGGATTGGAAGTGGAGCTCGTACTGGTACTGTACTGGACTAGACTTGACTGATACTGGATTGGACTAGTACTGGATTGGACTGATACTGGTACTGAACTGAACTTGACTGGTACAGTACAGCTACTGGACTAGACTGGATTGGTACTTGACTGGTACTGGGTGGACTAGTACTTGATTGGTCTAGTACTGGACTAGATTGGACCGGACTACTACTAGATTGGACTTCATTAGTACTAGACTAGACTGATATTGGACTGGACTGGACTTGACTGGTACTGGGTAGACTAGTATTGGATTGGACTTGATTGGTATTGGACTAGACAAGTATTGGACTAGACAGGTATTGTACTGGACTGGACTGCTACTAGACTGGACTTGATTGGTACTGGACTGGACTGGTACTGTACTGCTACTGGGCTGAACTGGACTGTACTTGATTGGTACTGGACTGGACTGGTACTGTACTGCTACTGGACTAGACTTGATTGGTACTGGACTGGACTGGTACTGTACTGCTACTAGACTGGACTTGATTGGTACTGGACTGGGCTGGACTTCACTGGTACTGGGTGGACTAGTACTGGATTGGACTTGACTGGTACTGGACTGGACTACACTGGACTTGATTGGTACTGGACTGGACTGGACTCGACTGGTACTGTACTGCTACATGACTGGACTTGATTGGTACTCGACTGGACTGGACTTGACTGGTATTGGGTGGACTAGTACTACATTGGACTTGATTGGTACTAGACTGGACTCCACTGGACTGGACTAGTACTGGACTGGATTGGTATTGTACTGGACTGGACTAGTACTGTACTGGACTAGACTAGACTGCTACTAGACTGGACTTGATTGGTACTGGACTGGACTGGTACTGTACTGCTACTGGACTCGACTGGCCTGGTATTGGTGCTGGTATAATGTAATGTAACTATATATACTATATACTTAAATACCATATATTCTATATATACTATACTATGTCCATTTTAATTTTTTAACGCTTAATTGGGAATATAAAAAACTCTACTTTATACTATATAAAAAACTATACTCTATAATATATATATATATATATATATATATATATATATACATATATTATAAATAATTTTTAAAACATCGTATATTTTATAACTCCTATGTTCATTTTTTTAATATGCGCGTATTTGGGGAGATTTTGAAAGCTCGATAGGTGAACAGATGGATTTGACAACATGCTGATTCAAATGTATCTTAATGGCTATGACTGTGCATATCTTAAACAGTGAATATTCCAAATCTATTTAGAACAATTTTCAATGAATGAATTAAATTTCGAACAGTTTTCAATGAACGTAGCAATATCTTTTTGCAGCTGCATGCTTTTACACTTTCTTTGTACCTTATGCACATTCTCTTCCTTCTCTTTTCGTCATTTTTTTTTTACCTCAAGTATTATTCCTCCCTGTCTGTCTCAAACATGATAGCTACAACTACAACAATGCTTTCATGGACGATTAATGGTGCTCATATGGATTATAGAGTCTCATTAAGAAATGGAGAGCTTCTACTTAGTGAATATTTTCTTCAAAGCCTATTGCCTCCTTCTATTCAGTTTGAAGGCTTGCAAGCAGTCGTTCAGACAGAGAGCTCTGAGTCTAAGGTCAATGTGTTGCCTAGATGGGATCATGAAGATCAAAAGCATTACCTTCTTGACCATTCTCTGTCCTTATCTTACCACATTCTTCATTCAGATGGCTATGTTTATGTGGCTGACAGTTTAGAAACAAATGAAGAAGTCGGTGATTCTTCTATGTTCGCTACACCATGTAACAAAAGCTCGACTCCATCACATTTAAATGTTGATATTGATGAAGGTACAGACACAGTTGTTTTGGAGACAGTGGAACTAACCAGGTCACCAGGACCCTTTCAAGACACACAAGATGGGGTGGAGCATACAATGCAGGAGTATTCAAAGGATATATCCATCATTTCATGGATGAAAGACAAAGGTAAATCGTGCAGGTTGTCTAAACTTTTAGAGATTTGTGGAACTCCCAAAAAGGTTGACGAGCTCCCAAATTTTTATAATGGCAATGTTTGTTTCGAGCTTCCTCCAATTCACAACAATAAAAGGATGCTCGGTATGGAGCAGAAGTACGACGGTCACCTTTGGTCTTGCCCAGCATCGACCAACATGGCCATAGATTGTATTGTGCGTTTGAGTTATTGTCTTGGAAGCCTTCAATGTTGCAGAGTGACATGCCTTTTTACGTTGGTGAAAGGAAATACAATGATGCCTTCTTTCATGGACATCTGG
Organism: Adiantum capillus-veneris; assembly: GCF_014529385.1. Classification (NCBI taxonomy): domain Eukaryota; kingdom Viridiplantae; phylum Streptophyta; class Polypodiopsida; order Polypodiales; family Pteridaceae; genus Adiantum; species Adiantum capillus-veneris. The sequence goes on from NC_140941.1 coordinate 112,015,323, forward strand.
ACAGAAAAATCAGCATGGGCTATCCTGCTAGCGAAGGTAAATCTAAAATAACCTGCCACTATTGTGACAGAACGGTCACTTGTTCAAATGTTTGCAAGTGTATGATCTGTTATGTGATGCCAAAGGAAACAACAATAACACGTTTGGTGATCCATCTGGGAGTGCATGACCACAATGTACAGCCAGGTACTAGAAGGGCAGCTCTTGAAAAAGTGCGCAATCTTGTTAAGACAGTTTTAAAGATTGAGAAGGGGGGTCCTAGAAAAGTACAGATGCTAGTTGCTCGTCAAATGCTATTTCAATCATTGACTAAAGAAGATGATTTTAGAAGCCACTAATGTAGAGCTTAACCATTTTCTTGAGGAAATGATGCCCCTTGTTCAAAATAGGGGATTCAAAAGTATTTTGTCAAATGAGAAATCTAAACAGGGTCAGGTTGTTGGTGATGGATACGACAATATACTATTGCTACAGAAACGGTGTGTTTTTCCATTCTTTCTTAAAATTTTGGAGTCATTGAATCATGACCTAAACTTTGATATGGTTTTCCTTGATAGGAAATTTCCACAAACACAATTTTAGATGTTGGGGCCGAGATTGACTACGATAAAGCACAACCCATTCTATAGGACGACTCCCATAGGTTTGACATGGAGGGGTTGTCATAATTTTTTGGGCAAGACATGGAGCCTGAGGGGCTCCAAGGTGAGCCTCTTAACTATAAGCATTGCAAGGATCTTTGCCATGGATGGTGGGTCAAGGTCACTCTTTTTAGAGTGTCTATACATGTGAAGATCAAATTTTCACTAAATGTTTTAGCTGTGTAGCACAAGGGTTTAGCAAGGTGGTTGTTGGTTTTCTTGGAAGTCGTTTTCCAGGCCAAGGTGGACCTAATGACAAATGTTATGTATTCAAAATGTCCACAAAAGGACCTGCTTTTGGAGTTGAATTAGTCAATAGAATGAGGCGAGGAGGGACAGGAGATTTGAGTAGTGCTTGGGTGCACTTTGATCATACTCATCGAATTGAAGGATGGGCAACTATGTCCTGCTCGGTTTATGATCCTGGGTAAGTGAATTTATAAAAATATGTTAGATAGCATGTTTGATATAAGACACATGTTATTACTTATTTGTTCTATGTGTATAGCATGCGAGCATTGCAAGTGATTGCAATATGTGAATGTAAAGAAGAAGACGAAGAAACACAAATCTTGTTTTGGAGAAATTTAAACACAGTTATGGAGAGGTGTGGGCATGAACCAGCAGACTTTGTTGGATTTATGTCTGATGAAGCTGGGGCTAATTGGCTAGCAGTACGAGTTGTATACAATGGTGGACGGCATAATGTAATGGAGGGAAGGGAGCGCTCGTGTCTTTTCCATTGGGAGCAGAGTCTACACAAACATACAAAAAAACATGTCACTACAGATAGACAAATGCATCACATTGAAATGTGTGAAGCATGGCGCTTAGCAAAGACTACAAATGAGGCCTCTCGTATAGCTTCCACAATACGAGAATGGTGGGTGAAATATGTGATAGGGGATAATAAAAAGGGTTTAGAGAGATGGTTTAATTGGTGGGAGCAACGGATTGCCCATTGGGGAAGCGTTGAGACAATGGTATATCAATCATTTTTTTGGTTCTTATTAAATACTTGAAAACAGAGATTTACATTTATATGGTTTTAATTGTTTTGTATTTATAGGTCAGTAAGAGTCCATGGGAGAGAGCTCAAATTCCAAGTATAAACTTGTCAAAGAGCATCCATGCTAGTTGGCTGTCAGGTGAAGGTGGTAAACGTAAAATCTCACTTTATGATGCATGTGTCAGTGATGTTTTGAATGCATATATTTAATGTGAAAAAAGATAGGGATACACCACAGGCAGATACATCGGAACGGGCCCTTCCATAGAAGCAATGATGGCCAGTTCCAAACGCAGAGAATCTCCAAATCCAAATCATTTTACGAGTACATTAAAAGGCTTGGTTGCTGGTAGTCCTTTGTATGAGGAGCCTATGATGGAAGGTGACAAAGAGACAGTACAACGGAAGAAGAAAACATGTGAAGTCGGTACAAGCTCACATAAACTTGGATATGTAATGGAAGCAAGACAACGAAAAACCAGAGGGAGACCACGGAGTATACATTTTGATAGAGAGGATAATGAAGAAGTATATGTTGTCACTGACAGTGAAGTAGGAGATAGCATTCCAGTGCAGCCTGGGGAGAATTCAACAAGGTGTATTCAAGAGGTCCAAGTTGCCCGTGAAGAGTGGGCTTTACGAAGGATGCCAGCCAATTGCATGAGGAAATGTTTTGGAATGGTAGGGAAGAAAAGTCGTGGTAATAAATTACAAAGCCGTAATGCGGGAATGGTTTCTCCTTGTTTTTGGTCTGAGAGAACTTTTAAAGACAAGACAATTGCGCAGTGGATATGGTTCTGCAATTATGAAGTAGGCCACACACAAAAAGTACAGAGGCAAGTTAAATTCTCACCTGTCGTTCCTACTTTCTGGCAAGTGGATATTGGAACCAATTTATCAAAGGAAGAGAGTGACAGCTTGGTACAAAGTGGATTTCAATTTTCAGATTTTGCAACACCACTACGACGCATGAACAATACAAATGCTACTCTTACACAAGGAGGCTCTAGTAGTAGCAGGAAGCGTAAGTGGAGACATGGTATTTCCAAAGAAGCGCAAAAGAGATTGGAGTCAGCTGCAAGCATGCTTGCTTGGACGAGAAATTAGAAATTGAACAACACATAGTTTTTCGAATATTGACAGAGACTTGTTATGATGTACACATTAAGGTAGAACCTAGTTGCACCTGTCCCGATTTTCAGAAGAGAGAATCTACACATAAAGTGTTTTTGGCATGTAAGAACATGTACTATGTGTATGTACATATTCTAGGGCTTCAACCAAAAGAGCACATGGTCATTCATCAGCCTGCACTAACTCCCACAGACCTTGCATTTGTATTAGGGAAAACCCGCAAGATAAAGCCTGTGGTGTAGTGAGTCTAAATCTTAGAGATTGCCCTGTAGAGGTATGCATTGAAGTAGATTTCTCTTTTGTATTAGATGTGGAGTAGCTTTTCTAGACATATGAGACTTTATTTCTCCTTTTAGTAAGAGAAGCATGCTTTGGGGTATCTATCTAGACAATTGTACAAGCTCAAAATTAGGGATTTTGGAATCTTGAACATGTTTTTGGTGTGTATCGTTAAAAGAGACTCAAAATCTTAAGCCATTTTTTTGTGAGATTATAGATCTTTTTGGTCGTGTATAATATTTTGATGTCTTTGTTTTGGATTAATTTTTTGTGTCGTTAGAAAAGGCTCTAAATCTAAAATCAAAAAGCTCGCAAAATTGGGTTTAATTGCAAAAGCTCGAAATTGAAAGCTCGCAAATAAAACGCACTCAAATAAATGATCCTGAGCATGCAGCATGAAAATTAGTTTATTAGACACGTTTGGCAAGATTTGTGGTTGATTGTCCACCACAGTCTTGCGTCAAGATCTCTTTAATGGCAAATTTAGAAAATCAATGTGTGCTAAAGAAACAATCAGCTCTAGAATGTAAGGAGGCAGTGGGAGAGATTTGGATCCCCTAAGAAACCATCACAAGGGACTACAAATCAAGTTGTCCATGGCAATTGGGATGTAAGTGCCTAGTTTTTATTCTCTCATATATTACTTTTTAATGATTATGATTTTTTCAATATTTTGTTGCTCCTATGCACGTAATATTAGATATAAAATGTTAAGATACATTCTCATGCATACTCATAACCAATGGTAAATATCAACCCGTACAAGATTCAAGCTTGAACATTAGAACATGGCATTTGTATATATTTATGAGACTTTTCATATACATATTTAGAATCTTTAATACGGTCTACAACATCTATGTGAGCTTAAGTGATGATGAGATTTGGACACACATCTAAAACTGAGCTAGCAACTTGCTTTAGACACTCATCAAATCTTCAAACTTGGTATGTAGGATCATATTTCTCATGGATTTCCTATAGCTAGATACTAAATTCTACCATATTCAACTTTACATGTGGATTTTTGCTAGTAATGGTCGGTTGACCAATTCTTAAAGGATGAGATTTGAAAAAATGTCTAATTTTGAATGTTGCTTAAACATGAGATTTGGATGATTGTCCAAATATCATTGACTTGACATTCATAGGTTTTTTACTCTTAACATTCCTAAGTGATACAAAATGCTATACCATTATATGTTCTCGATAGACATCTTAACCTCAACTCTAAGTTTTAAAATAGGTTTCCCACTCATCTTTAGTCTTTCTAAGATTTTATGAGTTTTTGTTACCATATACATGTGGTAATGATGTGTGTGAACACATTAGGACCACCGGGGCATTTTTTCCCTCTTTAGGAGGCTTTTCCCCCCGTGCATTGTATATACGCCCATCACTCTAGGGCTATCTATATTTCCATTGCACACTAAGTAATACACTCTCAGTTGTGTGCCTTGAGCGTCCTTCGTCTTCTCAAGGTGTGTGTGTTTATCTGAAACCCTAATTCCAAGAATTAGTATCAGAGCAGGTTGCATCGTCCCGAGCTTAGTCGCCAATAACTCCAGCATACGCCTGCTCACTTTCTCCGATTTCTGTGAGCTTTGGCAAGCGTTCGCAGGTCGACAAAAATTTTGGGTAAGCTCTTAGAGCTCAGTTTGCTCAGATTTCTGATTCGGGCTCATTTCGGCCTCCGTTTCCACTACAGGCAGGTATGCACAACAATTTCGTCATTTTGTGCAGAATTTTTGTTAGTGCCATTTTTTGCACAATAGGTGCCTTATAGTCTTCTATGATTTGTGTAGAATTTTTGTTAGTGCCGTTTTTTGCACAACAGGTGCCTTACAGTCTTCTATGATTTGTCTATATAGCACGTGTTGTTCCCGCTTCATTTCTCCTCTTTTTCGGCAGTTTTCACATCAGGTGCAGCATTTACCATGGCTGACAACAACACAGATGTGTTCAAGATGTTTCCTACTGAGGACAGGTTGGATGGGGACAATTACCCTATGTGGGCTTATATGATGCAACATGTTCTTGTGTCAAAGGGCGTCTGGAATACTGTGCAGGGCATTGATGCACGTCGTGGTTCTGAGGATGTAGGCGATGTTGAGGATGTTGCATGTCTTGTTGCAAGGATTGCTGCTATTAGATTTGTTTTGCCTATGGCAGAACAAGCTCGTTGGGATGTAAAGGATGCGCAGGCTCATGCATTGATTGCGTTGTCTGTGAAGCGCACCATTGTTCCTCACATTCGTCTAGCAAAATCTGCAAAACAGGCTTGGGATATTCTAGCAGGTCTTTATGCAAGTCGCAATGAGGCTAAAATTGCTTTGCTATGTAAAGAGCTGGAGTCAAAGATTATGCATAAGGAAGATGATATGGACACTTTCCTTGCTGGTGTCAAGGATATCAATGAGCAACTTATTTCTACAGGTGAAGTCATTCCAGACAGTTCCCTTGTGCAGACTATTCTTGATGCCTTACCAGACTTTTGCTAGTACTTGGAGAATTATGACCCAAGGAAATCCTGAAGTTGTCAAGTTTGATGCATTATGCACATTGCTGTTGCAAGAGTCTCTTTCCAGAAAAAACAGGACTAGACAGCATGCATTTGAACACACTTTTATTGCTTCTCAAAGAAAGGGTGGTAATAGCAATGCAACCACTTCTTATGGTTCTGCTGCGAGTGGCAAAACTTCTATCCCCAATGCTTCTGCTGGCATCACTTCGTCTGGCAATTTTGGTGATAAGGGCAAAAAGAAGATGCGTTGCCATTATTGTGAAGCTAATGATCACTTGATCAAGTAGTGTCCTGAGTTGAAGGCCAAAGAGGCTAAGAAGAAAGAGGGTAGTTCCAATGCAAATGTTGATTCCACTACAAATGCAGCCATTGTTGAGTCTTCTGTGAAAGGAGACTGTGTTGCTGATGTTGATGTAGAATGGGCTTTTAGTGCAGAGTGCAATTAAAATCCTGTTGTCCATGATGCATGCATGTCAATTGCTGCAGATTCACATGTGTGGTATTTTGACAGTGGTGCTACAAAGCACGTTGCCTTACATCATGAATTATTCACCTCTTGAGTCTGTCCCTTATGGGAATTCATCCACTTATGCCAACAATGCCTCTTATCCGGTTCAAGGAGTTGAAAAGATTGTGCTTACTACTGCAAATGGCAATTCCTTCACACTTGTTGATGCACTTTATGTACCTGGGATCAAGAAGAATCTCTTGTCTGTATCCGCACTTGCTAGACTTGGACTTGTAGTCAAATTTGTGGATGACAGATATACAGTTCATGATCTCAGTTTTGGTGATGAAATTGTTGCACCTAGCCTTTTGTGACGTGGGCTATATAAGCTCACTTTGTATTAAAAGTGTGGACAAAATTTTGCAAATACAGTTGCAGATTCAAGGGCTATTTCAGATGCAAAACTTTGGCATGCACGTTTTGGTCATCTGAATTTTGCTAGTTTATTGCGTTTGTAGAAATCTGATATGGTTGCTTCTTTGCTGCCTCTTGAAGCACCTATCAAACATGTTTGTGAAGGCTTTATTTTGGGTAAAATGCAGCGTTCTAAGTTTCCAAAGGATGGTTCAGTTAGGGCCACATGTAGGTTGCAGCTTGTGCATAGTGATGTTTGTGGGCCCATCCAAACTCCGTCCTTGGGCAATTACCTATACTTTGTGACTTTCATTGATGATTACTCCAGGCATGCATGGGTATTTCTGCTTAAAGAGAAGTCTAAAGTTTTTATGTGCTTCTGGCTATGGCTGAAAATGTATCGAAATATACTATGGGCGCCCTCTGTTCCAATCGAGGGGGGAAGTACATGTCTCATGAATTTAATGCATTTCTAGCTAGTCATGGGATAAAACACCAATGTACAGTGCCTTATACACCTCAGCAAAATGGTGTTGATGAGAGGAAAAACAGGTCACTTATAAAAATGGCACGATGTATGGTCAAAAGTCAAGCTTTGCCGCATTCTTTTTGGCTTGAGGCGACCATGTGTTCCACTTATGTACTTAACAGGTGTCCTACAAAAGATTTGCAGTCTTTTACTCCATATGAAGCATGGCATGATAGAAAGACTTCTATTGAGAACATGCGTGTTTTTGGCTGTTTGGCATATGCTTCGGTGCCACAAACACAACATAGAAAATTGGATGATAAGGCTGTCAAATGTATTTTTGTTGGTTATATTGCTGAAACCAAAGGTGACAAGTTGTATCATCCGCAAACAAAGCGTATTTTGTTTCACTTTGTGGAAGATTCTATTCAGCCCTTACTGTCATGTACTAGAGACAGTAATGTAAGCTCACAATACATTTATGACACTTTGTTGCCTCTTTTCAATGGTGGAAGTTGGAACGTAAATTCCAATGAGGCACAACCTATGGGGGTTTCTGAAAATTTTACAAATCAGCCTATTACTGATGCTGATGTACATGATGTACTTGATGAGGAAAGGGCTGAAAATGAGCAGCCTAGAGGTATGCCAAAATGGCTGGTGCACACTTTGCGTGACAGTAAATTGGATGCACCTTTGTCTAGTCATACTCGTTCAGGCTCTCGCCATGCATCTTATGCACCAGATTGTTATGCTTTGGCTGTGTCTAGCTTACATGATGTTGAGGAACCTCTGTCTTTTGATGAAGCATAGAATTCAAAAAATTGGATGGCTGGCATGCAATCAGAATATGATGCACTTATAGAAAATGACACATAGATTTTATGTGATTTGTCTCCTGGCAAAAAGGCCATTGGTATGAAGTGGGTTTACAAGTTGAAATGCAAGCTGGATAGTGAGACTGATCGCCATAAGGCTCGACTTGTTGCAAAGGGTTATGCACAACAAAAAGGCATAGATTATGAAGAGACTTGTCCTCCCACTTGTTATATGACTATTGTGTGTTTTCTATGTGCATTGGTAGCTCATTTTGGTTGGGATGTACATCAATCAGACATTGTTACCGCTTTCTTGAATGGTGACATATTTGAGGAAGTTTATGTGACGCAACCTCGAGGTTTTGTCAAGAAAGGACAAGAGGACAAAGTGTGCAAATGTAAGAAGGCTTTGTATGGGTTGAAGCAATCTCCTCGTGCTTGGTATGAGAAAGCTGTCACTCATTTGGTCAAACAAGGCTTTCGTAACAGTCCAACAGAAAGCACATTGTATGTAAAGCGTGAGGGTGATGTACTTCTCATCGGTTCTTTATGTCGATGATTTGCTGATCACTCGACCAAATGAGAGACATATTGCTGAATTTAAGGCTGATTTGAATGCCACTTTCAAGATGAAAGATTTGGGGCTGTTGCATCATTACTTGGGTATACAGTTTAAGCAGTGTGATGGTGGTATTGCCTTGTGTCAGAAAAGTTACATAGAGACATTGCTATGTAAGTTTGGACTTGAGGATTGCAAACCTATTGCCACTCCCATGGAAACAGGTTTAAAATTGAGTCTTCATGGTGCTAGTGATCGTGCACATGTCACTCTTTATCAAACTGCTGTTGGATGCCTCATTTATGTACGCAACACAAGGTCGGACATTCAGTTTGCAGTCTCACAGGTCAGCAGATTTATGCATAGCACAGGGTCATTGGCAGGCTATCAAGAGGATTTTCTACTACCTTAGTGGCACTTTACATTTGGCTTGTTTAATCCCAAGGGGGGATCATTGCCACTAGACTTACATGCTTTTTCGGACTCAGATTGGGCTGGTTGTTTTGACACGCGAGTATCCACAAGTGGTTTTTGTTTCATGCTTGGTAGTTCATGTATATCATGGTTGAGCAAGAAGCAACCTACTGTGACCACTTTGAGTTGTGAGGCTGAGTACATGGAAATCTTCACAACTACGGTTGAGTGTGTATGGCTCAGACGCCCTATGGCTGATTTGGGTGTTGGACAGGACACTGCCAACACTATCTACATTGACAGTCAGAGTGCATTGGCAGTTGTGAGGAACCCAATTTTTCATGCTTGGACAAAGAACATTGAGGTGCATTACCACTATGTCAGGGAGAGTCTCTCAGCAGGAGAGATCAACTTGTCTTATGTGCCAACACAGGATAACCTTGGAGATCTTTTTACATAGGCATTGTCTCGTGAGAAGCTCGAAGCTTTCCGCAAAGCTTTGGGCTTACTCCCCTTTGTGGACTGATCATGTCCTCAGGGCATGGCACTTCCCTTTACTCATGTGCTAGCTCTCGTTCATCGCATCACTCCAAGGGGGATTTGTTACCATATACATGCAGTAGTGATGTGTGCGAACACATTAGGACCGTTGGGGAATTTTTTGGGCTATCTATCTTTCCATTGCACACTAAGTAATACACTCTCAGTTGTGTGCCTTGAGCTTCCTTCATCTTCTCCAAGCTGTGTGTGTTTCTCTGCAACCCTAATTCCAACAATTTTCTTGTTTTCAAGGCTTATCTCAAATTTTTGAATGTTGCTTAAACATGAGATTTGGATGATTGGCCAAATCTCATTGACTTAACATTCATAGGTTTTTGACTCTTAACATTCCTAAGTGATACATAATCCTATACCATTATAAGTTCTCGATAACCATCTTAACCTCAACTCTTAGTTTATCATTCATCTTTAGGATTCTCTTAGACTTTCTAAGATTTTAAGAGTTTTCTTGTTTTCAAGGTTTATCTCAAATCTGAATGTTGCTTAAACATGAGATTTGGACGATTGTCCAAATCTCATTGACTTGACATTCATAGGTTATTGACTCTTAACATTCCTAGGTGATACATAATCCTATACCATTATAAGTTCTTGATAAACATCTTAACATCGACTCTCACATTTTCACTCATCTTTAGGATTCTCTTAGACTTTCTAGGATTTTATGAGTTTTCTTGTTTTCAAGGCTTATGTCAAATTTGAATGTTGCTTAAACATGAGATTTGGACGATTGTCCAAATCTAATTGACTTGACATTCATACGTTATTGACTCTTAACATTCCTAAGTGATACATAATCCTATACCACTATAAGTTCTCAATAACCATCTTAACCTCAACTCTCAATTTTAAAATAGGGTTTTCACTCATCTTTAGGATTCTCTCGGACTTTCTAAGATTTTATGGGTTTTCTTGTTTTCAAGAAAAAAGGAAACTTTTGTTTACAAGACTTATCTCAAATTTGAATCCTAGAACATTGTTATTAACGTCTTAAACATTTTGGACACATATAGAACCCTTTGACAAGAGACTTTATGAGATATTACGAGTTTTCTTATTTTCAAGGCTTATCTCAAATGTGAACCCTTGAACATCGTTTTTAACGTCTTAAACATTTTAAACACAGTTTTCACAAGAGGCTTAGATAATTGCCTAATCTGATGCTGGACTATGAGATTTGGACAATTCTCCATATCTCATAGACTTGTCACTCTAAGACTTAAAACTCTCCATACCTCCAGGGGATGAGGGATCTAAATAATTATGCAAATTTCAACCTTAGACCAGATTTGGGGAATTATGCAAATCTCAAACTCAAGCTTCATAATCAACTTTGTAATGCCCTGCAGTGTTTCCTACTCTAGATAAATATTCATGACCAAATAATCTATAAAGTGCTTTTGATTAATTTTTGTGGGTGCTAGTGCTTGATTGGTGGATTTGTTTCATGGCTTGCAGGCATTTGTGGAAATTGGTGTCGTTACAATTGGGAAGGAGTTTGCCAATTGTGACACACACATTGTGTGCTCAATACTCAAAGAGACTTTGGAAAGATCTAGGGATGTTGTTTTGGACAAAATAAGAGAGTTGATTTAAGTGGCCTTTTGTAAAGAGATGGTAACACTTCTATAGTCCTTTGTGTGTTAGCAAGAATATTATGATATATTTACATGTAGAATGAAAATTTAAGTAAGATTTTGTTGCAGATTTGTATGTAAAGATAGATTTGTTAAAATTAAGTCTTTTTAATCATGCTCAATGGAGTCTCTCTCTCTCTCTCTCTCTCTCTCTCTCTCCTTCCTTTACCACATGCGTAAATGCACCTTTGTGCTCCATCTATCTTGGTTACACAATTTCTATTTTTCTAATTTCATCTTGTGTAATGACTCAGCTAACTAGAAAGAAAAAGAGTCAAACATTTCTTGACATTAGTTATCTAAAGATCCACCCTAATGGAGAACAAGCTATCTGATTGAAATGGATAATATCGTGTGAATGAGAAAGAATGTTACATGTTGAGGGTGATCACTCTTTTTAAGTGTGTGTGGTTGTGATGGTCAAAGCTTTCTAGAGAAAAAGGAGATGTACTAAGGTTTTGCTAGAGATTTGGAAAACTTATGTGACCCACATTGACACTCTTGAAGACATTCTTATTTTAATCTTTATACATAATTCTCTCAATGAAGGTTAAATGTATCTCTAATGTTTGCTCCTCAACCCCCCCCCCCCCCACCCAACCCAACCCCTACCTCATCTGTTCATTTATAGTTCTATTTCATAAATATATCATATTATATGCATTCTATTTATAATATTTTCATGTGTTTCATCAATTTAGAATACACATAAGATACCTCTATTTAGCATCATGATATGACTTTTTTTTTTGGTATGACAGAAATTCCAAATGAATTACATATGCACATTGGATCAAATACTTACAACATGGGATAAAAGCTGAATATCATCTTAGATATTAATGGGGTAATTCTTGAGCGATGTGCTACAAGACCAAACAAGCATACAAGCATTATGAGAAAGGCTCGATTGCATTGCGACCAGGATGCTTGGAGTTTTTGTCAAAACTATGGAAAATATTCAATATTGGAATATGGTCAATATCCATGAAATGTAATGTGGATCTAATCGTGAAAGCCTTGCAGTATCATTTTCGAGGGATGTAAAGATGAGTTTTTTTATGATTTGGGGACAGAAGCAGTGTGAGACACATCCTCACAATAAAATATACCACCCAGACAAGCTTGGAGTTGAGGCCATCTTTAAGCCCCTCTCAAAAGTTGGAAGAGCATTCCACTTGGACCCTAGGCGTACATTGCTCATTGATGACATACCTTACAAGAGTTGTGTGAACCCTCAAGAGAACTGTATATATTCACCAACTTTCACAATTGTTGCAAGGAGATAATATTCTATTACAGGAATTGCTTCCATATGTAATATCCTTGGACCTTGAGGTTGATATCCGACCATTTATAAAGAACAAACGTTATGGAAAAAGTCCACTTGACGCTAGGGATCCATGGTATGTGCAAATAGAGGATCTAGTCAAGGAGATCCTACTCAAATTAATGCATGGGTGACACAGATACATGCCAACATCTTTACTCATGAAGAAATTGGAGAGATCTCTACAACTATCATGGAGGACATAATCCATACACATAATCAGATTGTTCCCTATGCAAGCAAGCCATTATTTGAGCTAAATAAAGAGCAAATAGAATTTCTAAGGAAAATCCCACCAAACTCTAAACTATATGGCACTATAGCAATATACTATTCCACACAACTTGGATATAGAGGAAAAACACTTCAACCTCATGTTGCAAAGAACTACTTGACACATCTTAGGAGGTGCTATAATATCTCATAGTTCAAAGGCCTTGTGTTTGCTATTGTATGCAATGTTCATTGTTCTCAATGACATTGCTTTATTTCAATAATTGTGTAAAACAAAATTGAAGTGTAAAGTTGTGTGTGAGAATACTTCAAGTGATTTATATGCTAACATCATGAAGGACATGGTTTCATGGTTTAATGAATTTGTGGTTTCTCTTTTGTTTGGGTAATATCTCCCTGAACCTAAGGTTCTAGACCAAGTGAATTTGTGATTTCTCTATTGGTTGGTTCGTATCTCTGTTTTGAACCAAAGGATATGGTTCCATGGTTTAACAAATTTGTGTTTTCCCTTTTTTTTTGGTGCATATCTCCGTTCTAAACCCAAGGATCTAGACCAAAAGATTTTGTATTTTGAAATTCTTGATCACATTGTAAAGTATTTTATCGATATTGTTTACTCAAAAGGGTTCAAAAAAGAGAAGAGAAAACATAAGGGATCTTGTGCTTCAAGAAGCAAGGAAAGGTTGATTTGAAAATATATCAAACATTAATCCAGACCTAGATTTGGACAATTGTCCAAATCCAAAACCCAAATTTCATAGACTATCTTTCCAATTGTGCTACATCCAGCCTAGAAGTTTGCAACACTGAAGGTAGAAGTTAAATTGTATGTGAGATAGTTCTATTGATTTTTACATTGGCATCGTGAATGACATGGTCTCATGGTTAACTCAATTTGTGCTCTCTTCCTTGTTTGGCTCTCATCTCAATGTTTACCAACATGTTGAGATTGTAATGCGCATAAAACTCACAGCCTTATGTGTAGCACACATGGGAGGTCTTTTTTCTCAACAAAAAAAAACCATAGAATTTTTTGTTAGAAAAAGGTGGTCATGTTTTTATGGTTCAAGATCTTTATGCTTGTCTCCTTACTTGGAATAAATCTCGGTGTTTATCAACACCATCAATCATATATGAGAACAATGATCTCTTTGGCTTTTGAGATTGAAATGTGCATAACAACTATGCACCCACCTCAAAGTGTAGCACATAGACCCTAAACATAGAAGATGTTTTTCTCAACTCATAAAAATTATACAATTTTTTCATTATGGAACCCACAAATTCTAAAGGGGGAATTGGGATATTTCCATTTTATATAATATGGTGTTAATATATGTCATATTGTGATTATCAAATATCATTGTTCACAATATTTAGTTAATAACCAAGACTAATCAAACCAAGTCCATCCATTAACAATCTCATCATGATCATAAACCAATGAATTTCTACTAGTGCTCTCTAAAAAAACTAATGAATCTGGACTGAGGTTGTGCTGCCTTAACCAATGAATTTGCAATGAGATTGTGTTGCATAAATCAAAGAATCTACAATAGTGCTATCTAAATCGAGGATTCTACATTGTAAAGGTGGTGTTGCTTAAACCGATGAATTAGCATTAAGGAGAAATTTGTGAATCTATGTACATGTGACCAATTCATAGGGTATAGCATACACTACTATTGAATAGAAGTTAGAGATATTTGAGGAATTTTAAGTAAACAAAAACTTAAAACCATGGTATCCATTGTTTCAAATTGCCATATTTCATGTACACTTTTTTTCCTAAGATGATATAGATATAAAACTTATTAAGATTACTGAGTATATATTGCTTGTAAAAATCCATACTCAAACTACACCTCAAAAAAACCATTTGTCAATCCTTGTACTTCTTACTTGCAAAGTTAGGCTGTACAAGTCTCTATGACTAAGATATTATGTTATTAATCAAAGAACACAATCAAATTATTTATCGTTTATCTAACTACACAAAATCAATACATTTGATTTTGAATAAGCAAAGACTTACAAGTAGAATACTATTTGTTGTTTATTGCAATTTGATACTTAATTTACATGCCTCTATTGTAAATTGTAAAATTATGAAGCTACCAATGGAATATCTACATCAAACAATGAAAAGTGTAGCCCTTGCAATCTCAAAATGGATTAGTAAAATTAGCACATTTTTAAAGCATTAGAGTCATTGCTAGTCGTACATGTGATAAAAAGATGACAATTAAATACTAGCAAAATTTGTGATTATCATAGCGTTGAGCAAATAAACATAAGTTGTATTCAACATGTACATCTCATTCTGAATTGTGAAATCAAGGAGTGGGAATCTCACACTTCTATATGATTTTACCCCACGTCACCATTGCAAACTGACTATGTTCTTCTCTCATAAGTGCTCATTTTGAGCATGCAAGGTAGCTTGACGGCCTTGATTGGTTCATGTGAGGATAGCATACCAACATCTATTTTCTTGCTAGAGCCATGCCACAATTGTGCTATGGTATATTGAATAGTCATGCCTAACACTCCTAGAATTATAGTCTATGTAGCCATTAGGAAGAGGATGGGGTGTAGGAGGGACTCTTTATTTTCCATGAGCTTATGGAGGTGATTAACATTTTGAAGAATCCACTTCATAGCTTTCTAGTGCTCTTTACCTGGGTTGTCCATGAACCTACTAACAACTCCCACTGCATGTGCAATGTCTGGCCTTGTCCAAATCATAGCATACATAAGAGAACCTACCACTGCAACATATGGAACTTTATACATATAGGCTATCTCCTCTTGTGTCTTTGGACACATATCCTTAGTTAGTTTAAAGTGATCAACCAAAGGTGTAAAGACCGTTTTTGCATTTTGCATTGCAAACATTTCTAGTATCTTCTTGATGTAATCCTCTTGAGATAGCTTAATTGTCTTCTTCACACACAAGAGATTATAGAGGGGGGGGGGGGAGAGAGAGAGAGAGAGAGAGATAGTTCTATTATCGTCCTCGGAGGTCAAATATGACCTATGGGACCAAATGAACATGTCACGTGGTGTGAGTGGAGGTCATAAGTGACTCTCGATGCATGAAAAAATAGCTGAAATGAGCGTCGCAATAGAGATTCCACATCGTGGTTGGGAGAAGAAGGTATGTAGGGAGAGCTCATGGCTGAATATATGGGGAAAAGAGGACCTAATGTGGTCAAAAGCTGAGCACTCAAGTAGTGTGTGGTACTCACTCTCTCGCACTTGACGAGGGCATAAGGTGCAAAGTCGATGACACTCCTCGCTAGTGCCCCAACGTCCTGTCTCGCAGCGTAGAGAATGGGAGCTAAGACGAATGGAGGCAATGGTGCGGATCACACTCAACGGGATGGGCTCGAGGATGTTGGGATGGGTTCGGTTACCTCGTTCGTAGAAGAAGAGAGATTTCTAGTTTGGGGCAACGTGTGTGGTGTAATGGTGGCTGAAGTGAGAACCTCCGGATTTCTCCCAAGCCGTGATACATTGGCGTTATAAGAAGGCCTCATTAACTTGGGAGTCAATTGACGCATCCTTGACCAAGTGACATGCATCCCATCTTCCAAACCATTTCTTGATGTCAAGCATCCATCCCGAACTTAGTATTTTGCTCTTGCATGTCTTTTGAACCTTTTGACTTACTTCATATGCGATTCTAGGAAGTCGATGCAAAGGGCTACGTTGTGTCTTACACATGTACTCCACAACCCTTTGCATGCCCAAGACCTCAATGGGAAGCGATCCGGACTCAAGAAGTAAGAGCATGTAGGGTGTTTGTGTCTTGACTTGGATAAAGTTGGTGAGAAAACGCTTTTGGACATTCTCAAACTCTTTCCAAGTAGACTTCCCAATGCTTCCACCCCACACCTCCACTCCATAAAGAAGCACCGGTGTCACCAATGTGTCAAAGAGGTACTTTTTGAGAGCCCAACACTTGATCTGTCCAGCATTGCACATGTTCTAAAATGCATAATAAGCCCTCTTTCCGGCTTCCAAGTGACGCATTGCACAATCCTTCCATTTATGATTGGATGGAACCTCAAGGCCAAGGTACTTGAAGTGATCTACCGCTTCAAGTTGCTCATTGTTGTATACAATGCATGGATTTTTGTCACTGAGGGTCTTTACAAGCATAACCTTGGTTTTGGATCCATTCACGATCAGCCCGCTATGTAGGCAAAATCGTTCCAAGACACTCATAAGCTTTTGTGCATCTTCTAAGGTATGTGCCAAGAGCACTACATCATCGGCATAAAGCAAAAGTATGATCACCGCATTTCCGATATTAATCTCTTCTATGCCTTCTTGCTGCATAAAATCAAGAACAATGCATTTCAATTCATCAATGAGTAGCCCAAAGAGGGTTGGGGAAAGTGGGCATCCTTGTTTGACGCCAATGGTGCTTGCAAAAAATTCTGAAATTCCATCTCCCATACGTAAACGACATATCACTTTTTGGTAGATGCGAAAGACTGCATGCATAAATTCTCTCGGCACTTGAAGGCTTTGCATACGTCTCCAAAGATTTCCTCACGGTACCATGTCAAAAGCTTTCTTGAAATCCACAAAGCAACAATAAAACTTTCTTCCTTTCAATCGAGACGCTTCCATAAGAACTCGAAGAGTCACAAGGTGATCAATAGTGCTATGATGCTTTCGAAAACCTGCTTGGCCAAGCGCACGTTTGCCATTCTTTTCAGCCCATTCACTTATCTTCATCTCCATGATACATCCAAATAACGTTGCCATCAAAGAACCAACCATTATAGTGCGATAGTTGTTCACATTGTTTACATCTCCTCCTTTGTGCAAAGGTTTGATCCAATTTGCACTCCAATCATGAGGCATGCCATACTGAAGTGCAAGGTTAAACATATCGCATATCCAATATCGTGTTTTCTTGCTTGTCCATTTAATTATTTTAGCCTTGAAACCTTGAAGGTCACCTGCCTTGCGGGTAGCAAGTTTCTCAAGCGCGCAGCATACATGTTCAATGGTAAAGAAGGGAGACATAAACAGAAGGGAGCTACAACACTCCATCTTTATCAACATTGGGTTTCTCATAGAGGTTCTTGCAATGCATATACATATCCTCAAGAGTCAAGTCGCCAAACTCAACGCGCTTGCCTTTTAGATTTTTCCAAAACTTGCCACATGCATGTGCTTTCTCTTGCGCTAAAAGAAGAAGTTTTTTGACTTCCCACCTTCTCCTCTTATTTTGAACAAGTGCTTTGTATGTGTGTGAACATTCCAAGTAAACTTCATTGTCTTTGATTGCATCCAATCTTAGCAAGTGTTTTCGGGCTTGACTACATTCCATGTCAAACCATTTCTTCTTGGTGCTACCCTTCTTAGACCTTTTGCAAGACACGTGTTTCACCGAAAAGCATTTCTTCGCACAAGAGCAAATTACTTCTTTGAAAACTTTCTACTTGCATTCTAATGTTGGACTCTCTTGATGCTCTATCATTCTTAACATTTGGTCCACCATATCAGCATATATAAGTGCTCGTTTGAAGTCTAGACATAGGTGCAAAGGATTCACATCATGATTGGAGGCTACATGCTCGGGCTGTTTACCACACTTGAGGTCAATACATAACTTCCTATGATCCGAGTCCGGATTCCATTCACCAAGTGTAAAGCTTTGTATGCATTCTAGAGTGGCTTCTGAGAACAACATATAGTCAATCATGCTATCACCATTGTGCTTGATACATGTAAAGTCATTGGTGCCTTGCCATAGAGATACACCATTTGCAATGAGCATTCTGGTACCATTGCACATATGTAGAAGTGACTTTCCATAGTGATCCACTTCTTTTGCATCATTAGAACTTTGATTATACATGTATGAGTCATTTATTCTTCTTGAGATATGCGGCATGTCGACTTGTTGTGTGTCGTGTTGTAACATATTTGTGCGAGCATTCATGTCTCCAAAAACAATGACTTCACCTTGATCCTTGTAATGAGCAATGTCTTCCTCTAGTTCAACAAAGGGCTGATCTCTATCCATATTCAAGCGAGCATAAAAGTTGGAGTCATAGTGAGGAATGTAGCAACCAGCCACAAACATGACTTGACCATTTGGTGGGCTGATTTTCAGCCATAAGTAGCGTTTATACTTATCTTCTTTGACAATGGAAACATCTTTCAAACCCTTTTTGGTCATACATGCTACGCCTCCTTGGCCTCTTCGTTGCTTTGTATTTTTGGCCCACATCAAAGAATGCACATCATATTTGTCAAATCCAAGAATTCGTTGCGCATCATGCTCCCATGTTTCGACAAGAAGTATCACATTGGAGTCATTGGTAAGCTCATCAATGCCAATTCCCGCATTCCATGGGTACCCGTTACAATTCCAAAAGCTTATTCGCAAGCGTGAGTTGGTCTCATAGATCATGTGTCCCTATTTGTTGGGTGGACTTGCATCCTCCTCAAGTGGCTTTTCTTCTTGAGATGATACCTTAACCTTCTTGCTTCTTTCCTCATATGCTTTGCGACGTACATTTTGTTGCATAAGAGTGCGATTCTCATATACATTACAACCCGTTCCTTTGAGGTAGATCCAACCATTGTCAAGAATGATCTTTATCTTTACCTCATCAGCCATGGTACATACAATAGGTCTTTCTCCCGAGCGAGGGACTCCTTGTTTTCCAACTCGATGTGCACCATAAGCCATGATTCCTTACATGCCAAAGTGTGTAGCAAAAAACTCTTCAATAGCAACCGCAAGAGATTGGGGTGTTTCCATGCTTTCCTCCTTGATTCCACGAATGACGATGTTCTTTGAGCGTTTTTGTCATTCTTGCAATTCTTGAGTGTCCACATTCTCTACATTCTTTGCTTGGACAACGGCTTGCGTGATAGGAGATGTAAAAACCACATTATCCTTACATATATCAGCCCACGATTTGGATGCATTTCTCATTTCATATACATCATGTCGTATTGTAGCTATCGTTTCCTCTTTCAATACATGATCACTCTCAACTTTGCTCAAGCGCTCTTTCAATACATTCATGTCAACAAGAGAGCGTTTACATTCTTGAACTTCATTCTCAAGATGCATCAAGCGTGCTGTTTGCATTTCAAGAACCTTCTTGAGGTGCTCATTCTCCACAACGAGAACTCTTAAAGTGCCATTCTCCATTGCAAGTGCGCGCAACTCTTCACCTTGCTTGTTGACGGTTTCTTGTAACGAGATCAAGTAAGCCATGATCATTGCTTCCGTTGTTGTAGACGATGTGGTTGGATTAGAATCCAAATTCCTTGGAGATTTTGCATCATTCTCCATGGCGAGTGTGGCTTTTCCACCCTTGTGAGTTTTGTATGACATTGCCTTCAAGTGGGTAACAAAAACGAAAAGTTTTGACAGTTTTTCAGTTCTGACATGCTGTTACAGCGAAACCTTTCATTACACAAAAAATTATGTCTTTACATCAATGCGTAGAGGGCTTCGTGCTCTTCGATTGAGGCTATAGATCACCTAAATCGGAGTTCGGATGAGCAAGTTATGGTCAAAAGAGTGAACTGCTGTCTACTAGGTCACAAAGAGAGAGAGAGAGAGAGAGAGAGAGAGAGAGAGAGAGAGAGAGAGAGAGAATACAGACGATATACATGGTTCACCCAATGTGGACTACATCCACGAGAAAGCAGCCACTTAATGACTTTAGTACTTCAAACAAAAAGTAGGTTACAAAGGGATTATACCCTTAATAGAGCTCCCGCCTTGCTTCACTCTCACCACCTCACACCCGCCTTGTTGCATCAACTTCACACTATGAAATGTGTATAGAAATGGCCTCCTTTTATAGGCGAAAAGGGCTGCCCTCTCCCATGAGAGGCAGCCATGTGTAGCCGCCCTTGTGTAGATAAGTCCAAATCGGACCCTCCAATCCGCCCATGTGTGGCCACCCTTGAGAAGACAAGTCCTCCTTTGAAATCGGCCACCGGTCATTGACTTCCGACCATTGGCCACCGGCCACCGGACAAGCAGCCAAATGACCGGCCATTTTCCAACCACTTTTTGGCCGCCGTTCGGGCAAAATATTCCGGCAAAGCCAATCTCAAGCTTTGCTCGAGACTGGTCGTGAAAATTTTGGTTTTCGGCGAGTGATTTTTCTTCACGCATGATGGCTTCTCCTCATAATGGGGGCCTTACAAATGTGTGTCTTCAATGCAAAAAATTACAAGGGGTAAATCAAGCTCCATACTTAACACTGCATACCTGTGTCCTTCTACATCATCTTGACCTATGGCACACCCAATACTTGTCGGGCTAGTGTCAACTGTTAAGATTACTGGCCTTTTGCATTTGTAATCAACCTTCCTCAAGGTAGGAGCCTCCAGAGTAAATATCACCAATGGAGTAAATAGATCTACCTGCAAAGGCTTCAGCAAATTCATCCACAATTGGGCCAGTACCCACATTGAGGATTGTTACCTTGTTAACCGGTTGCATGTCCTGTATGAACCTTAAAGTACCATTTTTCTTCAAAATAGTGGACCATCAATTAGAGTATGGTGCACATGATGGCTCCAAAATTCCCATTTGTATCTTCTCATTAAGAAAATTGATAAGCTTTGGCAAGTGAGCTTTAGGAACCAAAATGGGACGTAAGCTCCATGGCATGTTAGGAATAGTGAATATAACCATAGGTGAAACAACACTTTGGTCCACACACCCAATCTCACCCGTCTCAAAAGCAAAATATTTACCATGTTTTAATAGCATACCTTGAAATCACTTGATTTCCTCTTCGTTGAGGAACCCATCTTCTCCAATCTTCAGCTGCTTCAATGTCTCCTTAGTGAATTTATGTCCAATGTTCTTTGGATTTCTGAGCATAGGCTGTTGAGAAGATTCTTTGATCACCCCATCACTTTCTTATGGTAGAGGTGTAGCCACTGGTCTCACTTTCTTTGCAACAATCTTGTACTTCATCTCTACCTATGTTTGCTTCAATTGCTTTACCCCAAGTCATCCTCAATATGCATAAGTGCCTCATATATGTCCAGCTCTACATACACGTCCATTGAGTGTACTTTAACAACTCTAGTTCCATTTTGTAACCTGTATTGCATGATATCCTCAAGATCTGACATAGTGTGAACACAAAAAATCTCTTCGAAGATCCTTGAAATCACATCATCTGGTTCAAGCACATCACATCCCTGCAATTCACTTTGAATACTTGAAACATATTGTTTCTCCAACTTAGGCAAATCATTAAATTTTCTATAAGATACTGAACCCTCAGAAGTCAATCCCAAAAATCCTAAAGAGAAGGTTTCTCTTTGCAAGAACTTCTCCTCACTTGTACCACCATAGTCCTGCTTTATAGTGTCACCCCAAGAAAATCCTCTACAAACCTGTGTTCTTTGAACTCTTTGTGTATCTTTGGCATTGGACGATCGGATAAAGTGTCCTTGTTCCTGGCATGGTCAACACATACAATCAAGAATTGAACCGCTTTCTTACTATCTTGGCTCCGAACCTTGGCATAAGCCGAGCCATCATCTAGCACCTTGATTTCCATTCGCACAACCATAATGTAGGCCTATCCCAAAATCAGTGGATAGGAGGAATGCTCATGTATAAAGAAGTTTTGCTCATCACACACATTCCCAATAGTTACCTTGACATTTTCACATGCACCATAAAGATCACAGGAAGCATGTTGGCAACTCGTATTTTCCAATCGTGGTCAACATCAATAGGCCACTTTTTCTCCAAGCTTTACCACAGTTTCAGTCGTTGCTGTTTCCCAATAACTCATTGAAAAATGACTCCTGGGTATAATTTCAATCTCCCTCATCATTGAAATGCACATTTCTTACCTCGGGTACAATCGGGTTTGAAACCACCACAGACCTTGACTCTTCACCACAGATAATATTGATGATCTCCTCATGAAACTCACGCTTGGCAAAATCCCTGGATATCACCCAATGTGAGCTCCACTGTACTATTCAAGATGCACTCTTCAAACACTTTCTTTAGTTCTATAGCCAATTCAATATCAGATTTAAGCTTATACAAGGGTCTCCTAGGCTTACCCTGCTTTTTTTTTCCTTTGGTGCCTCCTCCATAACCACTTCGGGAGCGAGCTTAGGAGTAGGCCCTTCCTCTTTCTTACTGTTGGATCTCGTTGCCCTTTTTGACGTCCTTGCAACTTTTTCATCCCTTTTTTCCTTTTCTTCCACCATAGCCTCATCAGCTTGAGACTTAGCAATAAATGCATATACTGAGAGGGAATCCACTAGCACTACAAGAGGTTCTTCATATTAGCGACACTAGCAATTCGACGCTCAAACATTAAAATCCACGACGTCGCTATAAGCATCGCTATGATCGTCGCTATGCAACAAATACTATAGCGACGTTCATAGCAACGCCGTCGATCGGGGTAAAAAATAAACCGAGAGTGTCAAAAACTCAAATCTCAGATCTGAGTTTTGGCGCTTTAGCAAAATGGGTAAACCCATGCTCTCCTCTCTCTCTCTCTCCCTCCCCCCCCCCCCCCCCCCCCCCCCCCCCCCCCCCCCCCCCCCCCACACACACACACACACACACACACACACACACACGAGGAGAGGAAGGAGAGCTAGGTATGCTCCTTCCCTCTCCTCTCTCTCATGTTCCCTTCTCCTCTTTCTCTCTCTCCCTCTCAACCTCACACACCCACCCACCCACCCACACACACACGCACCCACACACACACCCACACACACACAAACACACACATACACACATTGTGTGTGTGTGTGTGTGTGTGTGTGTGTGTGTGTGAGAGAGAGAGAGAGAGAGAGAGAGAGAGAGAGAGAGAGAGGAGAAAACAAAGAGAAAGAGAAAGAGAAAGAGGGAGAGGGAGAGAGAGAAAAAAAAACCAACGAGAGAGAGAGAGAGAGAGAGAGAGAGAGAGAGAGAGGGGGAGAAGACGAAAAGAGAGAGGTAAGGGGAGAAAACAGAGAGAGAGAGAGAGAGAGAGAGAGGGAAAGTAGAGAAAATATGAAATGAAATGTTATATTAAGATTTAGGGCTAGGTTAGATTTAAAATTACATTTAGATTAGGTTAGATTAAGATCTAAGATTAAGTTAAATTACATTTAACTTATATTTAAAATTTATGTCAAAATTTAAAATTACATTAGACTTAAGATTAAGTTAAGATTTAAATTAGATTTAAAATTAGGTTAGATTATAGCTAGGTTTAAGTTAGATTTAACATTAGATTAGATTTAGGTTTATGTTGAGTTTAAGATTAGATTAGATTTAAATTTACATTTGATTTAAGATTAGGGAAAGATTAAGATTAGCTGGATTAGATTTAATATTAGATTGGATTTAAATTTAAGTTAGATTACATTTAGGTTTAGGATTTAAGATTAGATTAGATTTAGGTTTATGTTGAGTTTAAGATGAGATTAGATTTAGATTTAACATTAAGGTAAGATTTAAAATTAGATAAGCTAGATTTAAGATTAGATTAGATTTAGATTTAAGTTAGATTACATTTAGGTTTAGGTTAGATTTAAGATTAGATTAGATTTAGGTTTATGTTAAGTTTAAGATTAGATTAGATCTAGATTTATGTTAGATTTAAAATTAGATTAGATAAGATTTAGGTTAGATTTTAAGGCATGTTAATGAAGGCTTCGCCCAAAGAGCGAACACTAGGTATACAACAATATGTATATTCCCATCAAAATCTGACACCTATTAACTCACTTACTAACCATGTTCAATTAGCTCATAATCACCATATGTTCAATTATGTTAGATTTAAGATTAGATTTTGGATTTAGTTTTTATATTAAAGTCTACCTTCGGGATTATGGAAAAAAATTAGAGTTAGGCAAACGGTGATCGATCCCTCTCTTCCTCTCTACGGATACGACCCTAAGGTGGAAAGCTTTCAAGGGCATGATACTGAGATTGGAGGCCAACATGTAATGTGCTAAGTAATCCCTCAAACAAGGATCTGCTATGAAGAGATGTTAAGATGCTATGAATTGCTACACCTAGGGAAGAGGCAAAGGGGTTTTGTCCACTACATGCACTGTCATGTAGACGTGGGCGTGTAGATTTCTCATACCCACAAATATAGGCATTGACCAATAAAGACAAGATTATAACCCGATGGTTTTGATCTCCGTGCACCTCTAGACCGAGGTGTGCAGGGATCGAACATGACTAGAGAATGTGAGGTAGTTTACAGTGTGGAGAGAGAGAGAGAGAGAGAGAGAGAGAGAGAGAGAGAGAGATAGAGAGAGATAGAGAGAGAGAGAGAGAGGTAAGAGACGAAGGATGCCAATAGAAGATTAAATTTATGTCCAGGTTATAAGGATTTTACATTCATTATGAGTAGTGACGACGATGTGGGTCCATCCAACCGAAACACCTATCTCTCAACAAGGATCTTATGTCCTTAAAATCAATGCAAACATGCTGTGTGACGGACAAGACGGGTCTCTTTGCAGCATGTTTACAAATTTGGCATGTTTGATCCATCTATTATAGATTGAGTTGTTGCCAATTTTAACTCATCGGACTCTGATGCTAGCCAACATGCAGCAATCTTGCAACCCGATAGACGTGTTTGCAGGTGCTTTGGTCAAGCAGCATACGTGAGGCCACAAGATGTAGCCTCTTACACCTCGGAGGATGATCATGCAGACCACATTCCCAACGAGGCAATGTTTGAGTCCGAGGTCAATGAAATGATCGAGACGAGGCTTATCTATGATGATATGAAAAGTGAAGTTGATATGCCATTATATGATGAAGCACGTGTGTTTAGATTGAAGGCGCTCCTAGTTCTTCTCAATATGCAGGAAAAGTTTGGATGGAGTGACACTAGCATCACAATGCTTTTCAGGTGCTCTATTACAATGTGTTTACTTCAATAAAAAACTCTAGATTCATAATGATCTGATAGATTACTTACACAAGTGTACCGCATTTTTTTTGCTGTGTAGATTGCTCAAAGAGCACATATTGCCATTTGATAATGTGATGCCAGATTCTAGAGAGGAAGCAAGAAAGATCTTGCGAAACTTGGTGATGGATTACAATTTGATTCATGCTTGTCCTAACGACTGCATTCTTTTCAGAGGGGAATACATAGACATGGAGAAGTGTCCGAAATGTGATTCCGAGAGATATCGAGTAGATCTCCACGGACAAAAAATTCCACAAAAGGTTCTGCAACATTTTCCTCTGCTTCCTCGTATCAAGCATTTCTTCAAATGTAAGTCCATGGCCACCCTAGCATCATGGCACGAGGAGAATAGATCTTCGGATGGTGTGCTATGGATTCCTGCAGATTGCGCAACCTGGAAACATATAGATGATACATGGCTGGATTTTGCCAGGGAAGCTCAAAGTTTGCGCATAGGCCTGGCTATGGATGGCGTAAATCCATTTGGTTAGAGATCAACATCTTACAGTGTATGGCCCATTGTCATCGTCAACTACAACATTCCCCCGTGGTTGACTACCAAGAAGGGGCACCTATTTCTAAGCTTGATTGTGTCGGGGCGGTATGAAGTGAAGAATATGGATGTGTATCTTCATCCACTATTGGAAACATGCAAGGCTTCAAACAAGCGAATAAAGAGCATGTGTCACATGTGGACCTAGACTTAATGCACGTTGGGTGCCCTCAGTGAAGAAGCAAATCTACGAAGGTCATCAAGCGTATCCTCCAGAGAATGATGAGATACGCAATGGTTTTTTGGAAAGAGAGCCACCAAGGATGTCTGCATAAGCATGGTTAGAGCAGAAGGAGATGTGTGATGACGGTTTGCCCCCAGGGATGAAGAGACTCTCTCTATGGTATGAGTTACCATATTGGCCCAGACTCATGATCAATCAGTTGCTTGATCCAATGCACATATTCAAGAATGTGGGTAATCTGCTGCGGGACCATCTGACTGGCAAGAGAGATACTTTGGGAGCCAGAGTTGACCTTAGAAATGTGGATCGTATGGAGAAATATTGGCCACAGACAGCATCCGATGGATTGATAAAACTCCTTAAAGCGCCATGGATTTTGACAGGAGCCCAAGAATGCAAAGTAAAAGAGACCATTCGATCTGTGCGGACCCCCTGGTGTAGATGTAATGCACTTTCTCTGAGCCTGTTTCACTAAAGAGGGAAGCTTACTGGTTTGAAGTCACACGACTGGCATAAAATGTGTCAGGTATGTTTGAAATGGAATATATCATAGTGGGAATTGTGTAACAAATTTGTTTGTGGACTTCAATATCATTGTTAGACGTGTTTTGCAATTTATTTTACCGGTGGGCATTGAGGGATGTTTGTGTCCTGATGTCCGTAACACAATCTACAAACTTGCGAAGTTGGTGCAATGGATCTCACAAAAGGAGATGAATGTAGACTCCATACCATTTGCCAAACTAAACGCTGTGGAGGTTGTGTGCATGTTTGAGAAACACTTTCCTACTACCATGCTAACCATTCATGTGCATCTTCTTGTTCACATAGTTGATGAGGTGGAAATAGCTGGCATAGTACATTCTAAATGGATGTTATTTTTAGAAAGTTTCATGAAAACGCTCAAGGGATATGTGCGTCAGAAGGCACATCCAGAGGGTAGCATGGCAAAAGGTTGGCTGGTATCAAAGTCCCTAGTTTACATTAGAGAGTGGCTAGACGGATTTGATAAAGCCCGAGACACACTTTGGAGAAATGTTGGAGGCTCGTCATAGCATAGGCAATCTCCCACAAAATCTATCAATCCGGAGAGAGAGAGCATGACCCGGCTAGGGCTTGGAGGCATCACACAAAGAATGTGCGAGAGCGTCATCGGATGCAAAGATTGAGAGGATTCAAGAGCGTGCATCCTCCAATGCAATTAGAAATCATCCCAAATCAACTAATGCTAATCACACATCAAGCATCAATACAAGCAATCATCTACACACATCAAGCAATGAAGTGAAACACAATAATCTTGGAGTCTCTCAAGCACAACTCTAATTACATGCATTGATGATTAAGCACACAAGATCGCATTCAAGTCGGCCACCCCAACCATGCCAATCATGGTGTCCAAATCAAGTCACACATAATCAAATTAAGCTCAAGGCTTCTTAAACCTACACACACACAAGCACACCATTAGAGGACAACTCTAATCCCTCAATCACAAGTACGCCCACTCCACTTAATCGAGAGAGTTAGATAAGGACTTCACTAATCGGAGTAGCTTAGCATAAGTAAGAGTTAGATTAGAGAAGATCAATACTTCAAAACAATGAAGAAAAGTAGAGAAACATGATTGACACCATAATGAAGACTAGATTAATTAAGAGAGGATTACACTAATTACATGTGATTAGCACTAGCCTTCTAAGCATGTGCATTAAGCTCAAAGGCTAAGCCATCAAGAGCTACTCTAGGGAGAGAGTTCTCAAAAGGACCACTCTAAAAATGACCTCTCATTAAGCATAGAGCTCTTTTATAGCTTTGGGCCTCAAACCCTTCAACTATGGGATAAAGTGAGCTCTCTAGCCTATACTCATACAACTTTGGAACTCCTAAATGAGCCCAAGCCCTATACAATGAAAAGTAAATATTTTGCACTATGGCACATCCACAGCTTGGTGCATAATTGGTGCAACTGTTAGCCGCTGCTAACACGAACCATAGATGATGAGCGCATATATGGGATTGTCATGTGCAATCTCGGTGTTGAGAAGAAGATGACGGAAGATCTAGAGGCTAAAATCAAACGATTTTGCATGCTTCACAATCTAGTGATGCAAAAGTGGATTGCACAATACGAGGATGCAAACCAAGAGCAACAAAGGGAACAAATCAGTGGAGACGGGGAAGATGGCCACTAATGCATTATCCAGCGGGTCTGGAGAGCCTACCAACATTCATGAGCTTAAGATGGTTGCACAACCAATTGAAAAGCGCACAACAGTGCAGTGAAGAAGTGGCTGAGGAGGAGTGGGAGTACTCTTGGGGTTGCGTGACCAAGGTAAGTTTTCAATGTACGACTAGAGACTTTCTAGATGTTTGAATGGCCACTCATATTCTTTGTTGTTTGTAGTAAAGGTCATACACAATAGCATGGTGTAAAGCCCGGGGAGGTCACCTAATAAAAATGTAACCTATCACGCAAGTTCAACAGAAGGGTATTTAAAGTTCTTGAAACTTACATAAATAGATATACAAAAGGGCATTATTTTTTCAAATTTGAAAAAAACTTACAGATTTTAAAAGAAAAGGGTACATTATGTTCCTAACAAAATTCACATATAAGGGGTTTTACAAACATGTCTTGAACGCACGTGATATGGTAGTTTTACACATAGTGAACCCCCTAAGGTGTAAAGGTCGACATTTTAGGGTGGAATGGATCGACAAAAAGCATTTCACACAAGATTTTGGAATCATGGAAAATTTGAACAGTCTAGTCAACGACGGTCCTCTGATGTAGATCCTGTGGTGGCGGAACTCACTTACTTCGGCACGCTACAAGAGATTTTGAGGATCAATTATAGAGGATTTTTTGTCGACTTGTTTGACGTGCAATGGTTCAAGATAAACATGGAGGGTTGCAATGCTATTGTGCGTAGAGGAGAGTTTGGTTTCCTTGAGGTGGATTCAACTAAAAAATGGACTGACCTAAGAGAAACTTTTGTACTACCCGAGCATTGTGAACAAGTCTATAAATATTTAACATCCAATTTTAGAAGTTATGTGTCTGGAAGCACTTATGTAAGTTATGTGGCTCTGGCAGGTGATATTTCATCTTACAAAGTTTGCATCAAACTGGTGGTATGTCATAGAGGTAGCCCCTCATAGTGCACGAATGTATGAGGGCTACCATGTGCCAATCACAGCGGCATCAATGGAGGAGATCAGAGAGGATTCTCAGTCAGAAGCCACTGAGGTGGTGCCAGATGAGCATCAAGATACCCCTATTATCTATAGTATAGATTATAACTTGTCCGTATTTTCTACTCCATTCAATATGAAGATTAAATGTTTGTGTGTTTAATGCAGGTATGGATGATGATGAGTTTATTTCTTCTTTGTCACCCCAGCTTCGATGTCGACGATACGATCTTCACACTCTTCTAGGTACCGACTCTCTAGTGGTGGCAGTGGCGATTGCTGGGTGGAGATGCTGCTGCTGATGCCTCGACACCACCTCGTGTTCGATGAGGCTCTTTACCTTCCCCTTCTTTGCCCGCCCCCACACCAACTACAACATCGCCATCTACGCCAGCTTTTGTGCGGCTATCGGCCGTTCCTGGCTACACACCACTAGCTACTCCTCCGGGAGTCCCCCCGTTCGACACCCCTTGCTTTGGGGCCAAGACTCCAATGGAGACACCTGACGTCCATACCCCCATCGAGATGCCACTAGAGACACCACTCAAGACCCCTGTCGAGACACCCAGGTTCACGTGTCACAGGCGAGAGGGCTTGCCTTACTTGGTCGACATTAGTGGCGGCATCATCTTGGATGACGAAGGCAAGAAGGTGATCTCGCGCATGCGCGGTCTTTGCTCTCAAGTGTATTGACACTACATACTGAACACCTAGATTGAAGTGCCAAATGAATGAAAAGACAGAGTCATCAGCATGTTGCGTGACGAGTTTCCCGTGTCAAGTTGGGATGAGCGCTTCAATGAAGACCCGATGAAGGTTTGAATGCACGAATACTGCAAGCACAAGCTTTCTGAAGTACAAAAAGCAATAAAGCATGGGTGGAAAAGACCAGATTGGTTGGCCAAAGAAGATTTAAAGAATGCAAAGCGAGCAGCATACAAGAATCTTGACAAGTGGAAGCAACAAAAGGAGGCAGCCAAAGTGCGAATAGAGGTAGGGAGCTTGCACCACTTGGGGAGTGGTAGGTGGGCATCATTTGAGGCCGATTTTGTAAGTGTTTTTGCATTGCTCTGTGGGTTTGGTAGTTACGTTTATTTTTACTTTTAAATTCTAACATAATGTATTCTTTGTATGTTTTGAACAGTGGTCGATGACAGGACGTGACCCCACACCGTACAAGCGCGAGTACGTAGGCAGAAAGGGCTTAAATGCCCCGATGGACATTCTCAGTTCTCGTGGTGGCATGGTTAGTATTTCACTTTACTCTTTTATATATGTTGTATTTTAATGATAAGCTAAGAAAATAGATTGTTTTGTAATTATATGTTTATACTTACAAAAGGTCTTATTGTTTTTTTCTACAGAATCTGACAGATACGCCTCTTGGACGTGATGAGACGTTTGATTAGACGATGTCAGTCTAGCCGTAGCTAGATAGCATTAGTTTTATTCTATCATAGAATGTATAATGAGATGACGTGTATATGCATTTTTGTAACTATTGAAAAACAATGTATTTTCCACATAATGACAATTTTGTTGTAACTATTACATTTGCAAAGCTTAACAATCAAGTGATTTTGCCTATGATGTGTATAATTGTCATTAATTTACTTTTGTCAATTCACTTTCATCCAATTACTTTTGTTAGTTTTGTATCTTTATTTTGCAAACAATACTGTGCATGATGTAGTTAATGTTTATATTGTCTTGTGGGTGACTACTTTGGGTCTATACCTTGCACTTTCTTTCAAAGGTGAATCTGGGCTTATCTTGGATTCATTTAGGTTTACTCTATTCTGGAAACATTCAATATGGTTGATGGGTGGTAGGGCATTCAATGCCCTGCCACCCAAAATTTTCTACTCTTGGGCATGCCCTGCCACCCAAATTTTTTACTCTCCGGCGTCGCTATAAGCGTCTCTAATAAGGTTCTGCAATGTCGCTATAAGCGTCGCTACAGAAGGACTACAGTCATTGCTACAATCATCGCTATAGGCGTGGCTATAAGTGTTTCTATATAGCGATGATTATAGCGATGCATATAGGGACGCTCATAGTGATGGTCATAGCGACGTTTCTGTAGCGACGCTTTTAGCGATGCCGGGATTAAAAAAACCCAATGTATTTTTGTTGATAAAAGCATCACAAGTGCACATAACCTCTTGTAGTGTAGATTAGTCCACACTGTGGTTTCTTGAATAAAATTCCCTACTTGCCGCAATTTTCCATAAGTTACCTTACCTGCTTATGCTATCTTCAAAGCATAAGGCCACATTTTTGGCCCTTTGCACCTGCACCATCATCATGTCCCTTTATGGTGTAAACTTGTAGCCCATATGTAGGTGCTTCCACAAGAGAAACATTATGTTGTATTTCTTCTACTAGCTTTTTCATGCCGCCCCTACCAAAGTTCAAGTGGAGCATCTCTCCTGTTGCTCTGAGGTGAATCTTCTTATCCTTCTGAAAACCACATTCCTTTTGTAAGCTTCATCAAACTCATCACACTCCTTAAAATATCTATAGTCTTCACTATCCCACCACATGCATCGATCCCAACCTTTGTGTGGAGGTTGCTGCTTAGGCTCAGAAGTAGACCCCTTTGTAGCAACTAACCCTTCAAATTTTACAGTTTTGAAATTCAAATTTAACTCTAGAATACATTTCGCCAGTTCATTTTGAGAATCGGCTCCTCCAATTTGGGTATTGTTGATGATGATTTCTCCTTAGTTTTTTCTTCCACAATGTCCATGACATCGGCCACAATCAACTTGTCAACCCTCATCTACCGTTTCACAATCATATTCAACGCTTCAGTGACTATCTTCCAATCAGACGTTAGGCCCAATTCACCAGTTGAATCTTCTAGCAAATGCATCAAACTCTTCTAAATCCACGGATCAACAGCCTGAATAAACAATTCAACCTTGTGATCCTTTATCAAACGCTGTTCAGCTAAGGATAACTGGTCAAGTTTCTTCTCAAATTCCCATAGCAGCTCCCATGCAGACAAGTTTTTGTTCTTCTTGTGCACCCACTTCATGAAGGTTTGCCTGGTTACCCTCTGAGAATCTTTGAGAAAATATTCCTCTTATAGTGCCTTCTTGAACTCTTGCCAATCCGGTACATGATCCACTTGAAAGTCTTTAATCCAAGCCTTAAGTTCAGGCGCTGCAATTATGTGAAGCCCTTTATTTGCATTTCAATCATCAATCCCATTATCTTCCATTGCTTGCTCGTAGATAATTATCTCGGCCTTCAAACTGCTATAATTTATCTGTGACTGTCTGCCGAGCTCTATGAATCCGCTCTTGCAAATTATGTTGTTGTTGGGTAGCCTGTTACTGCTGCATCATCTATTGCATGGGTGCCTGCGGTGTAGACATCTTCCTCAACATAAATTCCCCACCCCAGCTTGATTTTGCGCTGAGTTCACCAAGTTGACGGGGATAATTGGGTTTGAAAGGCAAGCTGGGTCAGCGCTGGGGGCTGCTAGCTATGGGAAAAGAGAGAGAGAGAAAGGGTGTGCCACATTGCACAATAGAATAATTGCTGAACCAATTGATTTTACTAACACTATCAAGAACCGACACACGTTTATCAAGGAGTGTTATTAATAGCACCGTAAACTCAATTAATTGAGGTTAAGGAGTTTAAGATCCCTTTACAAAAGCCCGGACAAATTAATTTAGTATGCCCCTAGTTTGAGCATACATCAATGCTCAATATTGATAATTGTAATTCTTTTAATGATTTCAAAGAAGAAAACAATGGCGAAGCTTCGCCTAAGCTTCCTTTGTCTGGAAAAATTCCTCATTGCTTTCTTCCTTTCTTGCTTCAATTTTCCTTAAGCTTTCCAAATCTCGTGTTATTTGCTATCGAGAAATTTCTAAGCTCTTCTCTTAGTCTCGTCCTTCCCCTTGATGGGGTTAAAGATGGTGGCGAAGTTTCTCTGTCACACTTCACCACCACGTTGGCTTCAAGATCTTGTATGTAGCCTTCGATTAATTTTGCCCTTAAAATACGAGTTGGAGAGAGAGAGAGAGAGAGAGAGAGAGAGAGAGAGAGAGAGAGAGAGAGAGAGAGAGAGAGAGAGAGAGAGAAGCTTCCTCTCTGCTAAGTCTTGCAAGCTTTTGAGAGATTCGTTCTTCCCTTGCTTAGCCGAGAGTGGATATGCCGCCGACCTCCCACTCCCTTGCTCACCTCTTGCTTCCCCCTTTTTTCCCTGTAGCAACATCAGTGCCCTCGTTGCTATCGTGGGAAGGGGGGTTGGATGATGTGGCTGGCCAGCTTGGCGAGTTGCACCAAATCCCATGCTGCTGATGCCGAGCAGGGGCGCCATGAAGCGTGATTTCTAGTTTCATTAGTGATGCAATCCAAGCCATGCCATGACTACTAGCTTCCCCTCCCCCGTAGCGCTGCCCTTCCCTGCCTGCTTTGCCATTCTCGTATTTTTTTCCCTTGTCCACACCCCTCTTAATTTTGGGTGACCATTTAGCGATTGTGGACGATCACCCCTTTTTGGACACCACATTAGGAATACACTTCGACCAAGGCATGGCGTGGCTCTCCAAAAGCCACTTTAATGGTATACATAATCGACCAAATCATTGCTCCGTACTCATTCCGTTTTTAGTAGCCCTTGATTGACAGTATCATCATGAATTTAGTTGCCCATTTCAATGTCTTGTATAGTGCCACTTGCCTTCAAGATGTAAGTATTGGTGATTGCATTTGGTGAAAGGCCTTCCCTTCACATTTAGTTAAAAGCACCAGAGATTCCGTGCCGTAGCTAGGTTGGAAATACTTTGTAATCAATGCTCACATATCAACCAAATCTATGTTGAAGCACCGTATTAGGCCCAGACCTAGTGCCAAGGCATCCAAAATTCTCATGCCATTTTCCTATGTGGCATTTGTGTCAACTAATCAAGTGCCAAGCTCAAGTATTGCCTACCGATCATACCCAACTACCAATGCACTACAAGTGATGACATTTTAGACAAGATTCTCCTCCAGTAGTTATTCTACTACATTCCAAAACCTGGCTGAAGCTCGAAACTCCCAGATGGAACAATGCTCGAGGCGACCAAAGTGGTACAGAATTGGCCCCTGGTGGAACTTAAGCTGACAATATCTCGACAATCAAAACTCCGATTGATGATCTAAAAAGGTCGACACTCACCACAAGATGAGCACTTCCATGCACTTACTTCACCCCTGACCCTTCATCTATAGCTGCCCAATACAGTACAGATCTGCAAACTCCTCTTCATAACTCCAATCGACGAACCGTAAAGATAGGCCTAGACACCTCAAGTACTACAATTCTAGTATGTAAATCTCATCTGTGATCACTTCAAGCATACTCTCTTTTTAGCATTAATCAAAACTTTTGGCCCTATAAAGCCACATCTGGCATACATTTAGCATAAAATTAGCTTGTTATCAAGCCCTGACCACTGGTCAACAATCATGTAGACTTCAAACAAGCACAATGTGCATCCTTCTGATATTTTTCCCATCATGGAAGCAGAGCTACATGACAACATGTAAGGGTGGGTACGGTTTCCTCTTTTAGCAAAGAAGATGGTTTTGTAGTTGGGGGCAATATGGGTGGTGTAGTGTATGAAGGGTGACCCATCAAAATCCTTGTGAGCCGTAATACATTGGCATTGTAGAAAAGCTTCATTCACTTGGGAGTCTATTAAGGCATCATGTAACAAGTGTAATGCACCCCATCTCCCAAACCACTTCTTTATGTCTTGCATCCATCCTATGCTGAAGATCTTGTTTTTTTGCATCTTTTGAACTTTTTTGATTTCTTCCTATGCAATTGTAGAAAGTCAATGTGAGGGGTTTTGATGCATCTTTATCATGTACTCCACAACCCCTTCCATGACCATAACCTCAATTGGAAGAGATCCCGAATCAAAAATTAGGAGCATATATGGTGTTTGTGTCTTGACTTGGAGAAATTTTGTAAGAAAATGCGTTTGGACATTCTCAAACTCTTTCCAAGTAGACTTTGAAATGCTCCCACCCCACACTTCAACTCCACACACACACACACACACACACACACACACACACACACACACACACACACACACACACACACACACACACACACACACACACACACACACACAAATAGATTTTATTATCATCCTCGGAGGCCAAATATGACCTATGTGATCAAAGTTACATTTGATGTAGTATGTGTATGGCTGATGACTGATTCTTTTCAAAGTTGTGGTGATGAGAGTACCAAAGGAGAGCCCACACTGTGGCTTGAAGAGGAAGGTGTGTAGGTATAAATCATGGTTAAAAATGTGAGGGAAGCAAGTTCGGATATGACCAAAGCCTGAACACTCTAGTAGTGTGGTACTTAGACTCTCGAACTTGTAGTGAGAATAATATGCACACTCAATTTGACTCTTCTCCATTGCCCCAATGCCATGTCTTGCATCGAAGGGGGTAGGAGCTAAGCTGAATGGCTACCATAGTGTGTATTGTTGACAAGGGGATAGGCTCAAGCAGGTAAGGGTGAGTACAAGTTCCTCTTTCAGCGAAGGAGATGGTTTTGTAGTTGGGGGCAATATGGGTTGTGTAATGTATGAAGTGAGACCCATCGGATTCCTCCCAAGCCGTAATACATTGGCATTGTAGAAAAGCTTCATTCACTTGGGAGTCTATTGAGGAATCATGTAGCAAGAGTAATGCATCCCATTTCCTAAACCACTTTTTTATGTCAACATCCACCCCGTGCTCAAGATCTTTCTTTTTATGTGTGTTTTGAACTTTTTTTCTTTCTTCTCATGAAATTTTCGGGAGTTGATGTGAGGGAATTTTATTAATCTTTATCATGTACTCCATAACCCTTTCCATGCCCATAACCTCAATTGGAACAGATCCTGATTCAAGAAGTAGGAACATATATGGTGTTTGAGTCTTAACATGGATAAATTTTGTAAGAAAACGCTTTAGGACATACTCAAACTCTTTCCAAGTAGACTTTGAGATGCTCCCACCCCACATTTCAACTCCACACACACACACACACACACACACACACACACACACACACACACACACACACAGAGAGAGAGAGAGAGAGAGAGAGAGAGAGAGAGAGAGAGAGAGAGAGAGAGAGAGAGTTTATAGATAGAGATGATTATATCATTAATAATAGAGATTTATCCATGTGCATGAGATGCAATCAGACAATAGAGATTTCTTTTCACTTGTCAACCATTCATGAAATATTAATCAATGATCCATAAATAAATGCCAATACATGCAAAGCCTAGCTTAAAGTATGTTAGTGGATTGTGATGGGCCCTCCTATTGTGATGAGGTTGTATTATGATATGACAAGCTTAAGCGAGAGTATTAAGAAATTTGAATGGATTATTTGAAGAAGAATAAGACATGGGACTTGGTAACTTCTTTAAAAAGGAAATTTTTTTGTGTTATGTAAATGGGTCTACAAGTTGAAGATCACACCCAATGATAAGAAGCCAAAGTAGAAGGCTGGCTTGGTTGCCAAAGGTTTCAACCAAATTGATGAGGTTTTCTAACTAGTCTTGAAATGACTATCTTGTGAGCATTAATTGCTTTGGTTGCTAATGTGGATATGGAGTTGGTCCAACTAGATGTTTAGACAATGTTCTTATATGATGGTGATCTTCATGATGAGTACAATAGCATGAAACAACTAGAGGGTTTTTTGAAAGAAACAAAGAGAATCCGGTGCAAGCTTAAGAGAAGCCTTTTTTGTTTCAAGCGGGCACCACATGATTGGTATCATATGTTTGAAGCTTTTATGAAGTCTCAAGGGTATAAGTAAAGTGAAATTAATCATTGCCTATACACAAATAAAGCTACAAAAGGAGGTATTTGGTTTAGATCTTAATCCTATATGTGGATGATCTTCTCATCGCTAGGAAGAGGTAGATACATTGAAGTCAAAGTTACACAAGAACTTTGACATGAAAGATTTGGGTGAAGCAAACTATATTCTTGGCATACACATTAAGCAAAAAAAGTTGAATAAGGGTGTGTATGTGTGTGTGTGTGTGTGTGTGTGTGTGTGTGTGTGTGTGTGTGTGTGTGTGTGTGTGTGTGTGTGTGTGGTGGTTGGGGGGGGGATCCGCTTTCACTCCATTGCCTCTATATTTATAACGTAGCCAACATCATCATCATAAATTTGATGAGAAAAGGAATTGGAGATAGTAGTCATCCCCAATCCCAAAAATGGCATGGTATTCTTTTGAAAATGCATTTCATTTGTGGGTTGGGGAGAGAAGGGTTGCAAAATGACCCCCTTCAGAGTGTCCGAGGTTGCACACGCACGCATTAGTCTTGTGGAGTAAGTATTATTTGCTTTTGAATGCATTTGTTTTTTAATATGATTATCTAACATGGTATCCAATGAAACATTGTAGGAAATGACATTTGATTGACATATTGGCCAAGGATGATGTTTCAATGGATGAAGGCATCTATTCCAACTCAGAAGAAGCCATTCTCATAGTGGCAG
Organism: Adiantum capillus-veneris; assembly: GCF_014529385.1. Taxonomy (NCBI): domain Eukaryota; kingdom Viridiplantae; phylum Streptophyta; class Polypodiopsida; order Polypodiales; family Pteridaceae; genus Adiantum; species Adiantum capillus-veneris. The sequence goes on from NC_140941.1 coordinate 112,053,263, forward strand.
AGAATGCACGTTTACTAGTAGCAGTTGGAAAGGTGGGTGTAGTAACATTAGAGTACGAGATCATATTTATTAGTGCAGCGTTGCTAATACTTAAATTACAGGGGTGTATTGACCTTGGTGGAGGAGATGGAGGCCGAGAACTTCACGGTGAAGAAACTGCACACACATGCTGCATGTGATTATGGCCTCTCTCTTGAAGAGGTAACGTAGGCTTTTTGACAAGAGCACTTTGGCAAGCCTTTTGTGCAGTGAAAGAGTACCATACAAGTCACACACAACGAATAGGAGCAACCACACTTTGCATGTATTGTGTGACACCTACTATACAGGTATTCAAATATAAAGTTTTATTGGGGTATATGATTCATATTGTGTGTTTTGTTTAATGGAGTCATAATTGTAATTTGTAGATGGTGGTTGGGTGCCCTCAAGAAAGGTTGCGTAGTCTGTACCTCGAGCATCCCAACGATGCGCGGGTGGAGTCTCAAAGAGAAGAGAGTAGGATTTTTCACTGATTGGATAGACAAACTCCATGGTAAAGATACATCAAGAGATTGCTCCATGGTTCTTGGACTATGTGGCTGGTGAATTCCCCAAAAATGAAGTCGAAGCATACACGGTAAGTTGTCTTCTCCTTATGAAACTAACATGGTATTTGGTTTTGTATAGTGTTCTCACTATTGTTTCGACTTGCAACATTACACAAGAAGGTTAGGGGAAAGGGAAAAAGCAAAAGTGTCATCATCAATTATCCTCTCAATGCTATTTCTCCTAGCATGGCCAAGGGACATCCAAACCCAACAATTGCAATTGCAGAACCATCATGTGATAAGAGAGAGGATGAGTAGTCATTGAAGAATTTGAGGAGTTTCCAGAAGAGCAGCAGATTGAAAGGAATGAATAGCAAGGTGGTGGTTCAAATTCTAAGTAGGATGACTCCGAGTGACATTTGAAATCACAAAGGTCGAGTCCATCTTGTGGTTCGAGATCTAGGGTTCGATGTGTACCATATCCATCACTACTGGGCAAAGCAAGGGCAGCCACGCGATTTTAGTGAGGCCTTCCAAACCACTTGCTTCCTCTCCACTAGGTATAAAACAAAGCTATAAGTCAATGCATAATGTTTAAATGAAACTGGTCCCCAAAAATTGATCAAATTTTGGCTGTGAAATAGTTTTGGCACACTCGGCCACCAAAATGGCAAAAATTGTGTTTGTTAGACTAGTTCCCGTTCATCGTGCAGTACTCGCTAACGTAGAGCATCTATGGAAGACCCTAATGGATCCAAAATTTAGTCTTCAATGAGTTTATGATGCTTTAGTATTTAATTTCTATTTTGAAGTCGTTGGACACACGTTCAATGTTCTTACACATGGTCTTATGCATTGCAGTAGCCTCTGAGTGATTCGTCATTTGGTCGGGTCCCTCTCTCACACCGATAAATTGGATTTTGATGAGCAGCTTGGAGAGGTGCAACTTGTGTGGGCAGATCTATTGACACATTGCAAATGTAGCGTTGGCATTAGTGTCGTCCCCTAATGCAATGTATTCTTGCCGTTTTTGCCCACAATGCAATCATGCTTTGGGGGGAACATGGATATCGCACCCCACAAGTGTGTGCAGCCTTCGAGAGACACGTGGAGGCTTCGATAGAAGTGTGGATGACATACATTGCTTTGCAAGGACAAGCCAATGGAGCCAACAATGAGGACGATGACAATGACAATAACAATGACAACAACGATGACACTAGCGACGACGACAACTAGTTTTTCATTGTAAGCTAGTGTTAGAGCAATATGCTCGTGAACCCATATGAGACTATTGTATTGTTTTGTTTCACTCCATATCTATCTTTTTGCAGTTTTTGTTTTAAGATGTTTACTTTCAAGCCTTTCAATGTTAGTTTATATGGGTAAATTTTAGTAGTCTTTCAATGTTGTTCATCCATTGATTTATCATGGCAACGTTGGATTTGATTATTTTGGATTGGAAACCCTTAAAATTTACTTGTTGTGAATGATTCGGGTGTACCATTGTATGGTTGATGATTAAGCTTGTTTCTCAACATATATTGTGATGTTTGAAAGAATGTGTGTGTGTAATGACTGGGGTGTATTTTTATGCTTGTATATGAGTGTGCATGTGTATGAGTGTACATGAGAGAGACAGAAAAGAGGGAGATTTATTGTGGAAAAGTTGAATTGGATTATTTTGGATTGAAAACCCTTAAAATTTGCTTCTTCTGAATGATTCGGGTCTACCATTGTCTGGTTGGTGGCTAAACTTGCTACTCGACATAGACTATGATGTTTGAAAGAGAGTGTGTGTGTAATGATTCGGGGGTATTTGTGTGCTTGTATATGAGTGTACACGAGAGAGATAGAAAAGAGGGAGATTTGTAAATAATTAATGTTTAATCAAGGTGTATTTTTCCAAGGAAAATTTCTATGTGTGTGTGTCTGAGAGAGAGAGAGAGAGAGAGAGAGAGAGAGAGAGAGAGAGAGAGAGAGAGAGAGAGAGGAGGAGGAGGAGGAGGAGAAAGTAAAAAATAGGTGATTGATGTCTGCTCTGTTTTTTCTCATTGGAGAATTCTTGCGTGTTTGTGGTTTTCTCATCCTATAGATTCACATACGAGATTTTGATTGCCTTTGAAGACTAAAACATGACTATATGGAGGAGAAGTTAGCATGGCTTATGTGCTTACACATGACATCCATGTTGATCTTTCCACAAAGTCTTTGCCTTGCTCAAAGATTTTTGCAATGCTTTGGGCTTACTCCCCTTTGTGAATTGATTATATAGGCTATGGTATATCCCTATACATGACTGTCACCTCATGTTCACAACATCACTCTTAGGGAGATTTGTTACCTTATTATGGTAGTGATGTGAGTGAACACACTTTGGATTATCGAGCCACTTTTTCCCACTTTAGGAGGTTTTTTTCCCCTTGGATTGTATATATACCCATCACTCTAGGGCAAGTCTTATCACTATATTGGCACATTCAAAAATATTACTTCCTATGTTGTGTGTTTTTTAGCTTCTCCATCTTCATGTGAATTCTTGTAGCCACATTTCCAACATTTGCATGAGCAAAAGTCATATTTTTAATCCTGTAGAAAATAAAATGGCCATCACACACTGCATTTTACCTCAAATGGACCACTTTGTCATTCATCTTGCCTAAGTTATATTTTTGACCATATGGAAAATAAAGTGGCCATGCACACCACATTGTACCTCAATGGACCACTTTGTCATTCATCTTGTGATAAGCTAGGACACTCTGAGAAAGGCTGCAACATCAATAAGAGGATACATGCAAACTTGATAGAGAAAGACATGGAAGAAGAACTTGTAGCAAAGAAGAGGCCTCTCTTGAAGAGGCGAACAACTCTTTCACCAAAGTAGGCATCAAACTTAAACCATGAATTTTGTCACATGTATCCCCTTATGTATGTACTAGATTGGGGAAAAGGTGAAAGGTCCATGAGATGATCGCATCTTGTAGAAAAAATAGTCTAATGCTAGTTACATTACTTTGGGATGGGTATGATAGATAAATGATGTCTTTGTCTTGAAGTAGAATTTTTCCTAGATTGTCAGCAAGGGAGGGTATTGAAAGAATGTTAACTTGGTGAACTATATGGAATATCCTATGAATTGTGATGGGAATGACAACACCAAACATGACTTGCACTAACTCAATTTTGTGGCAGCTACATGGCCATAGTGATGTGGCAATTTTTCTACCAAGCTCTTACTGCAATCTCCTTATGTGAATTGTTCATGAAGTTGCGGCTTCTATCACTTGTTGTTAGATAGAAACGATTTTTAAGTTGAATTTGGTCCTCAAATGCTATATGTACGTGGCCAGAGTGCTTTTGTAAAAAAAATTATGTAGAGGTCTCACTCAATGATTGTGCAAAAACTTGTTTATTATTAAGATAAATAAATATTGCCAAGGGACCCTATTCAAGGGCCAACAATTTGAGTGAGGAAATCTACGTCTCTTGAATCCTATATTGTTTCAAGTGTGACACAATCTTTCTATTCGAGTTCACGTTGTGTTTTAAATCTGTACCAAAGGTTTTTCACTTGGCATGCACTACTGACTGATTACACATACCCAGAATGCATGCATTTGCAATGCGCATATTAGCAGCAACCTAACCCATGTAACATTTTTCGAGAGATTTTATTGTAAAAACACTTATTCTTTTGATAAATTGAGAATATTGTAACTGCTATTTTCCAAGTGGATATTGTAATCGATGAGTCGGTGCTATAAGCTTCCGATTATATCAATTTATCCTTAGTTAGAGCTCCTAGATGATTAGTTTTTGACCAAAGAAACCTTGGCTAAGGTATAAAAGCCAATATTTGTAAGTTATTGTTACGTTTTTGGATAATAAATACACAGTGTGAGCTAACGGTGCTCACTTCTCTCCTTCTCATACTTCCTACTCCCTTGTCGGTTGTCACATTGCAGTGCCGTCTTTTGCGTTGCAACCACCACAGGTAAGAGCTCTACGCATTGACGTAAACATATCATGGTAAAAAATAGCTTTTGGCATGACCAACCCACGACCTAATTTCATCATAAGTAAGAATTTAAGCTAGGAAATCACAAAGTAAGCATAGACGGGGTATTGGGGCATCATTGCTAAGCATTTAGATGCATTCGGGGTTAAAAACTCACTACTGTTAATAATCGCATTTTTTTCACTTCATCAAAAGTGGGTTTTGAGACCATAAGCATGCGTGCTTAGGTCTTATTTACTTGTCCTAAAAGTTCCGTAACATTTGGATGTCATTTGATGATGTAACGATCATGTTTTGTTTGCCGATTTTAGTGACTAGCTTTTGATGACTTAGGTCATTTGAGTGTAGCTTGTGTTAGATGCGAGTTGTCTATTGTTTTCCAAGAGAATGACACCCTCTTGTTAGCTTCGTCCCATGGATTGACAATTATGTTCGTGGTTCTCGCTATGTAAGGTGCTTGTCATGCTTGATGAGGAAGGTGCTTGAGAAGCTTCAAATGCATGGGGGTTAAGGTGCTTGAGTCAAAAAGAGATACAAAGGAGGGGGAAATCCCCAAAGTTAGGGGAATCTTTCAGCTAACCTCCCACTCACCCAAAGGACATCCCCTTTTCTCAAGGGGCACATGGACACATGCCAGACTCTCCCTATGCTTAGCCACATGGTGTGCTTGAATGTTGTTGGCTGGGCTAAAGAGGGGTCCAATGAGCTTCTAGTTCCATTCAACAAATATTTAGATATTTTTAGGCTCTCTCTCTCAAAAGGGTAAGGAGGACACTTGTCCAAAGACTACCCATGTACTTGAAATGCATGGTGCATGTGATTGGCTAGGGGGAGAGGGGTCCAATAAGCTTGAAGCTTGAGAAAAAGGGGGGGGGGGGGGGGGGGGGGGGGGAAGGGGGGGGAGGGACTTGCTCAAAGCAAGCAAGGGGGGGTATACACCTCTCACTCACTCAGTTTTTTGGGACATTCTCACTTGGTGAAGGTAGAGGAACTCCATCTCCTTCTCCAAGCTTGTTGAGAAGTTGAGTTCCTACGTCAACACTCTTGGCTATGGAATGCAAATCCAACCAAGAGCCATTATTCACTGCTTAAGCTTTCCATCTTCTCCATCTTCATTACTATGCTATTGTGTATGCTAGCAAGAAGAGTGATGATAAGTGAGGAACTATTTATTTCTCCTATGGAATGTTTCTTCTTCCTCTTCCCTACCCTCATTCCCTGCTAGCTCTCTCCACCTTCGAAGGTGTTGGAGGCCTTGGGACTGAGGCTTGGGATAGTTAATGCTTTCTAAAAAGGTTATGTTATGCTTGTGATGCATGAAGCTTTTCATATTTATTGAATCACCTAGGTCACAAGGAACACAAATATTGTATTGTACCAAGTCTCTCTTGATGGGAGAAACTATAATACAAATGCCTATTGGAGGGGGAACCGACTCCGTATGAATCCGATCCTCAATTGTTGTCATGTTCTCTAAACTCTGTCTCTTGCAAAAGTATTATTCATGCCAAGTTAACTAAGTACCATGTTTATGCAAAAATTGATACCATCAATTAAGTTCACCCGCTATGCTCACAAAGTAATCTCACAAAAGTGCTTAATCTAATTTCCTAATTCTGCTACTCTCAAAGTTCATAGGCCATTTCCATTACATTGGTATCAGAGCATTTGGTTTCTCTTTTATTTCTTAAGAAGAGAGGTCCTAAGTAGCCTATTAATGGTTGATTTTGTTAATTATATTATGGTAAGTGAGACTAGGATCTATTATTGGTTTTGTTGAGCCCACTATGTGGGATATGGTGCACACCTTGGGAGATTTGGTCTTAATAATGGAGTCTTTTTAGACTTGCCTACGGCTTGAGTCATAAGAAGTCCGAAAGGAGCTATCCCTCGGCAACTCTGCTATGTTATACCCACTCCACTACTCTCTATAATTAACCAATTTGAGCCGTGGGTGTAGATGCTTAAGTATTGATTTTCAAAGTCTAAGAAGAGTAGCAACTAATTTTTTGAATTGCCAAAGAATACACTAATAAGTAAACACACAAATTTTGCTTAACATGGCTGACAATAACCAAGAGAGTAGAATGAACATTGACAACTTTGGTTTTGCACATGAAGGTGATAATGATGATTCCCCCATGTTTGTTAATTATCTTGCTACTAAGTTGCAACAAGCTATGGGCAACCTTGCTTTGGAAGCCAAAGTTACTCAACAACTTCCTGCGTATGGGATTTTCCTTCCTCTCCAAGAGGAGAGAGCTCTTAGGAGGCCTCTTGATGAGAATCTCAAAAGAAGGCTCTCTTCCATAAGAGAGCAAGGACGAGAAAGAAATGAATCCCTAAGTTCCTTAGAAGATGTGGCTCCATGAAGACGACGGTCTAGATGATCACCAACTCCTCAAAGAGGAAACGGTCAACCCATAGTCCTTCTCCTCATCACTCCAAAAGGGAAGAGAAAAAACAAAGGAAGAAAAGGGCAAGAAAGAGGTCACCCTCTTCTTATAATTCTTCACCTTCCTCCTCTTCCGATGAAAGCTATGGCTATTCTCCTAGAGAATACAAGAGGGAAGGACATCGCAAATCTTGCCATGCATGGTGAAGGTCACAAATGCTCAAGAATTTCAAAGAGGGAGGAAAGAGTATCTCTTTTCTCACCTATGATGGCACCTTTGGTGCTACTTTATTGGCCTTCATCCAACAATTTGATGCGGCCTTTGGAGATGAGGGCTTCATGGAGTCCTCAAAGCTACACCATGTAGTTATGCACTTCAAAAATCAGCTCGTCAATGGTGGGCTAGCCTTCGTGGCAACGACAAAGCCCCAAAGACATGGAAAAATCAATGAGTTTCCATCATGAAGCAAGTCCTTGCAAGTGATGCAAAGGATAAAGTGCTTACCAAATGGAAAAGTTTAAAGCTGCTCTCCAACGAGTCTATCCACAAAAATGTGGACAAATTTTGGGATTTACATCTCAAGGCTACTGTCTTTCAAAAGATAGGCTTCACCGAGAAAAAGTAATAATTTTGTGTGATACTACCTAAAGATATGGCTAAGTATGTCAACTCTCAAGGCCTAAGACTATCATTGAATTGATTCACCATACTATGGTCATTTCACAAATCAATTTTCAACAAGGGGCTAAAAGGAATTTTATGCCCACGAAAACTAGGGACCGAAATGAAGCAAAGGGAAAAAACAATGCCCAAAACTCTTCCCAAGGAAATTCCAACAACAATCGGTCCAAGGAGAAGGAGTTTGCAAAGGTAAATATAAACTCTCTCCTAAAGAGCTAGAATATTTTCGTAAGGACCACAAATGCTTTAAGTGTGGGGAGCAAGGACATGGCTACCGTTCTTGCCCCAAAAGAAATACCCGCAATGAAACTCCTAGATCTTCCATGATCGAAGCTCTAAAAGAGGATGCTCATTGCAAAGGATCACCTCTACCCTATGCTTGGGGAAAGGTAAGGGATCATGATGCCTTCATCTTGTTTGACCTTGGATCTACTCAAAATTCCATATCAATGGAATTGGCCACCAAGCTAGGCATTCAAGTCATGAGACGGGAGATGTGGTTGTAGCCGATGGAGCCTTCAAGGGGCAAGAAGCCACAGTTACTCCCTTGATTGGGGAATTGAGGTCTCATGTCCAAGGCTATGGTGACAAACAAGATTTCTTCATCTCTTGTCTCCAACATGAGGATGTTATCATTGGGGTACCATGGTTGAACCGCATGGCTTCCAACATGAAGTTCCCTGAGAGGAGAATCTACTTTACCTATAGGGAAAAGAGAATTTACATAGATGCTAATGAGTCAGGGAACACCATGTCCCTGGTAAATATGCTTGCTTTTGATAAGTCCATGAAAAGCTCTACTTCTGCGTATATGATTTTTGTTGGAGAATAAGCAAAGAAAGGTAAAATGATAGCAAGTCATTGATGAAGCCCAAGAGGAAGCTTAGCTTTGTGTACTAAAAAGAAAAGCTGCTCTCAAAAATCAACAAATACCTATTCCCATCAACACTTACAACTAGATGACCGACTATGGGAATTACGGAAAGATGCTCTATCAATAGATGATGAATGGTTAGATGGAATGGACCTTCGCATCAAAGCACATGTGAAAAACCATAGCACCAATGCATTGGTCGATATAGGAGCTTGCATAAATGCAGTCATTTATTCCATGTACAAGTTGACTTTGGGAATATCGACTATTAAAGGATGCAACAAGAATCCAACACCGACAATGGGAGTAGTCAACTTGAATGTGATAGTACATGGATGTTAATGCCCTCATCAGTTTGTATACTTACCAGACAAACACATGAATGAAACAATGATTCTTGGAATCTCATGGATGCAGATGTACAAGGCAGTACCAGATTGTGACACCAATTAGCTCAAGCTATCACCAAAAGGTGGACAACTCATTGTTCCAATTGCACCAAGCAAAGAGGAATGGAAAGGAGGTTACCAACAGAGCAAAACACAAAGCAATCAATCTTCTCCATCCTATAGACAATAAAATGCTACAAGTAACATGCAATGAGTCAGACAAATTTGGGTACCAAAAGCACAGCTAAAGGACTAACCGATTCAAATTTGGGTGCCCAAAACATCATCTACTGTACCAAAGATGGTTCCAAGGTTCAAAACAAAAAGAGGAGCATCTTCGAGCAGGGAGCCTAAAACAAAATGATTTGGAAAAAAAAGGAGCACTTATCTTCTCCGCAAACTGTAAAACTGATAAAGTAATGGAGAGTTAAGTCTCAAAGACTCAACCACAACATTCTGACCAAGACAAACCAAGATACCAATGGCGAGTAAAAGCTTGACAACCACCATTATTGATATCAACAGCTCAGGAAATCAGTGTGCCAAAGCATCCTGATGGTACAATCAAGCAAAGAGCGCACAAGCTACAAGATTTGCTCTTTGGGATACAACAACAGAAAACCTCGACCTCAAAAACCCTTGAGTTAATTACTCAAGACCCAACTCTTGCACATCATAATGGTTTGAATTGCATTGATCTTCAAAGCCTGGTAGAGCCAACCAGGGCTATGCATAGACACGATTGTTTAACCCATGCACACAGTCATCCTAGAGTACGCCATCTAGGAGGGGTGGAAGGGAACTAAGTAATTAAGGGCAATATTTGAAGAGGGAGGAAAACGTTTAATGTTAACGTGTGATTTTTGGCAAAATTACCTAATAATGTCCTTACAAAATCATCAACAGGGGAAATTTAACTACATTCACCAAAGAGATTGTTGCTACCACTTTTTCCGACCTCATCCAAAGTCAAGTGGAAGAACCAGCTCACCTATACCATCAACACTTCCATTTCTTATCAAAGAGACAGCCATGGTATACCACCCCAAACCATGTGGTTGTGATCACCTTCACCCAAGTATTGAAGTCGACAACCACGCAGCCAAATGATCATGCGCAGTATGTGCTCGCAACGTTGAAAGGCACAAAAAAAGAAGGCAATATCACATATCTGGGTGTCCCTGAAGTGCTGACGAGAATATCATATCATGCTATTGGCATGGCCGATAATTTGCTGCCAGCCCCAGATTAGAAAACATTGATTGTATCCGCTCAACCTTCTCTAAGAACCACACGTTCATCAAAGAGAGTATAGAGAAAGAATTGAAGAAATTAAGAAGAAGGTAGTAGCTGCACACCAAGAAGAACCTCAACAAAAGAAGGCGAGGTTTGAAAGAGAAAAGAAGACTTATGAAAGAAGCCGCCAAGCTACAAGTGAGGACCCTCAAAGATGGGTTCCAAGAGATATAAGGGGACCCAAAACCAAAACCTGCAAGGAAAGGGACAGAGGATCCCATGGATTTTCTTGAATGCATGTATGAAGAAGCAGAAGCCTTGAAGCTGCAAGAAGCTGAAAGGAAAGCAAAAGAGGAAGCAACCGAACAACAAAGACAGGCAGAGGCTACTGAACAGGGTGAGTCACATCACAACCAGGGGGATGTGTCTCCAAAACCCACTTCACCCGCTACAGAGCAAGGAGACCACCCAATCTCAGGCCCGAGCCCTTCACCAATAGCTAAACCCAATGAGGGCGAGGAAGCTAAGGAAAAAGAGCCTAAACAACAGGTAGCAGCAATTTTTGAACAGCCAAAAGCAATAAAACAAACTGAGGCAGAACCTGCTACGACCACCCAACCAAAAACAACTGAGGCATCTACTAAGCCTCAAGATGCAAAAGCAGTCGAGGCAACCGCAACGCCTCAAGGAGAAGAACCCCCGCCACAATCACAAGTAGAAGCAACAACACCCAAAGAGCCACAACCTAAAACAGTTGAAACCTCTAGATAGACTTAGGTAGAGCCTGAAGGTTGGGAAACAAATGACAAATTCATCATGCAGGTCAATGAATATGCCAAGCAGATGCAGCTGATGACATAAAAAATGCGAGGAGCAGCACTTAGCCGCAGTGCTAAGGCTAGGGAACTGGAGCTAGTCATTGATGCTCTACAAGGAGAGCTACATGACAGGATGAACGTAATTTCAGATCTACAAAGACAAATTAAAGAGCTGAAGGATGAAGAAGAACAACACCAGGTTGCAAAAGAGAAGCAGCAGAAAGAAATGGAAGTGCTGGGAGAGCTTCTAACTAAGTTATCCAATGCCTGCAAGACCAAAGATCAACAGCTGATAGACGTAACAAATGAACTTCTAACCACTACTCTGTCAGTACAAAAGATCCAAGTGCAGCTCGATGTAGCAAATGCTTCTCTACAATACTAAGAGCAAAGGATCAATGATCAAGCAGCCCTTTTGAGACAGATAAGAGAAAATTCTGTTGTCGCTTCAATCAAAGGTATAGATGAAGTCTATAAGAATTTGGAAAAGAGAAACAAGGATCTCAAGCTAGAGCTGAAGCTAGAGCAATCACAAAGACGAGACCTTGCCTTGATGCGCGTCCAAAGAGAAGAGCAACTGCTCAAAGAGATACCCGAATTAAAAAGAGTTAATCAGCTGTTGAGAGAGGGGCAACCAGAGACTCAAGATGAAGCAGAACCCTCTGAGAAACCAGCTGTTGGCAACTCTCAGTCTCATTTGCTGAGATGGAAACACAGCCGTCAGAAGGGCTAGAAGGAGAGTCGGATTTTTAGGTACCACTCACTGAAGCTGAGCAAGTGTCCATGGTCAGCTTTCTAAAGCTGAGAAAGATGCACTCAAAGAGCAGATTTCCCAGGAAATAGATGTAGAATGGAAAGCAGCAATGGATTGGGAGTTGAGATTTCTCCACTCAATTAATGTAACTCAACTCACTCCCAACCAAATCAATGCATAGTAGCATCAGCAATCACTACCATACCCCTTGATCAAAGCGGAACTATTACAGGTAAAGGAAATATTATACAAAGATATGCAGGCATAAGGCTCAGAGGATATCCACCCCCAGTGGAGAAAGAGCTGGTTGAACAAGAATTCAAGATATCTAATTTTGTTCACAAGAGCAACTGCAGCCCTCCAGGATGACCCAACATTCTGTCTTGTACCAAGGGTAAGGACATGGCAAGCATATGAAGCACTAAAAAAGAAGAGGCCGACATGGCTGAACTATCCATGTCTACCAGCTCCAGAGCAAGGACCAGCAACAAAGGAATACATGGTGAAAACCCTAATGGGCACCATGACTTTCTTGAAGAGCCTCCGTGACCTCTCATGTGCCATGTTGTATAAGATTTGCAGAATGCTGCTCACATGCATTCAAGCTTTTCATGAGCCTGAGCAAGCCGGAGTGCCATGGATGTCTTTCCTTGAAGGCAATAAGGGTCTCTATTATGACTTAAGTGACCAGCCTTCAAAAGAATTCCTTTATGGCTTCTACACCTACTGCATGTTTTTGCCCTCTAGCAATATGTTGGCATTTGAGGAAGCATTCTATACAGGTTTCTTCACTTGGCGAACAAGGATATTTGGGCCAGTGATAAGTAACCTTACATCTAGATTTGTTGGCTATTCAGTCATTGAGCTTAAAACCAGAGTCACCCTGTAGTTCTTGCAAGTTTCTGACGAAGAAAGTAGACTCAAATATGAGAAAGCATTACATGCGCTTAAAGACTACCTCGCCAGCCGTCAACCCGAAGACTACTTCAGTCCATGAAGCTGTGTCAAGGGATGACACAGTCGAGGAGGGGGGGAATGTTAGCAACAAGCTAACTAGGATAACATTTTTCGTAGCTCTTATTGTAAAAACACTTATTATTTTGATGAATTGGGAATGTTGTAACTCCTACTTTCCAGATAAACAGTTGATTGATGAGCCGGGGCTACAAGCTTCTAGATTGTATCAACTTGTCTTTAGTTAGAGCTCCCAGATTATTAGTTTTGACCACAAAAACCTTGGCTAAGGTATAAAAGCCAATTTTGTAAGTATTTTAGAAGTTTTGGATAATAGAAATACAGCATGAGCTAACGCCGCTCACTTCTCTCCTTCTCGCTCTTCCTACTCCCTCCCCGTTTTTCACATTGCAATGTCTTCTGTTGCATTGCAACCGTAGGTAAGAGCTCTACGCATTGATGTAAGCATTTCATGGGATTTTGTAGCTTTTGGTGTCGTCGACTTGTGGCCTAATTTCACCATAAGTAGGAATTTAAGCTTTAAAATCATAAACTAAGTATAGGCGGGGTATTGGGGCATCATTGCTAAAGCATTTAGATGCATTTTGGGTCAAAAACGACCTAAAGTGAGATTTGAGACCATAAGCATGGGTGCTTAGGTCTTATAAACATGTCATAGAAGTTTTGTAACGTTTGGATGTCGTTTGATGCTGTAACGGTTGTGATTTGTTTGCCGATTAGCGATTAGCTTTTGGTGATTTCTGTCATTTGAGTGTAGCTTGAGATAGATGCGGCTTGTTTATTTTTTTCGAAGAGATTGACAACCTCTTGTAGCCTCTATGCACTAGTCGAGTGAACTTCATCCCATGGATTGACAATTATATTCGTGGTTCTCGCTATGCCTACAATAAGATAGGAGTGAGGTTAGACACCCGTCCCACACATGACAAGAACCTCAAGCTTGGGCCAGGCTCCCACCTCAAGCACAAACCTAGCTTTCCTAAGGTCTAAGGAATTTTAACACTAACCTTTGGAGGTCTTTAATGAAGCTAACCCTAAGGTCTTAAAGCCCCACTAGCTGCATGTTGCTCTTTGATAGATTGCCTCCTTTTGGACCCCTATTGAGATGTAACCATCTCTCCTCTTGGTCCCCTGTGGAGATAAGTCTAGAAGCACTTATTACACATTGCTCTTTGGTAGACAATCTCCTTTTGGACCCATATTGAGATGTAACCATCTCTCCTCCTGGTCCCCTATCGAGATAAGCCTAGAAGTACTTATTACACATTGCTCTTTGGTAGACACTCTCCTTTTGGACCTCTATTGAGATGCAACCATCTCTCCTTTTGGTCCCGTGCTGAGATAGGTCTAGAAGCACATGTCTCTACTCTAACTCTTGTTCCCTTTTTAATCTCCCACAATAAATGATCAGTTTAATATGAGAAAATCATTTGGGTTAGCTAGATATTAGATTTTATGACAACAAAGTAGGAGGGAGAGAGAGAGAGATAAACTCAAACTCGGAAGCCGAAAGCATGCTCTTTACATACCTTGCCTCCCCCCATTCTCACTCTCCTTTGAATTTATTGGGGCATCATTTCAAGATTATCACTATTAAAGCATTAAGGATTAAATCCCCTTCGCTCTCCAAATGCTTTGAGAACATCTACCTATTAACGCATTAAGGATTAAATCCCCCTCTCTCTTCAAATGCTTTCAGAACATCTAACTATTATAATGGAGAAAAGAGTTTGCAAAAAGTGCCACGTGGGTGATAGAGATGGAACCAAACATTCAAACTTTTAGTTATAATTTTTTTAAAAAATGATTACAATGCCAACTGTCATCCTCGACTTGAGCGTTCCTGTAGATCAGAAGATTTTGATAGAAATGTGCACGAGGAAGCCAAGAGGAGGCTGCATTAAGCAAGGTTCTCTCTCTCTCTCCCTCTCTCTCTCTATACTTGATGTGTGTCTGTGTCCACTTCATGCCTGTGCTCTACAAGCTCCTATGATGTTGAAAATCCTCCTCCTTTTCTTCTTCTTCTTCTTCACACATCACACACACACACACACACACACACACACACACACACACACACACACACACACACACACACACACACACACACACACACACACACACACACACACACACACACACACACATACACATATTGTGCAGGCCTGGTACATTAGGCATAGTTCTTGAAGTGAGATATTCACAAAACCTCATATAATATTGACTCTAAACTGGAGGAGAACTCGACTGTGGTGGTAGTAATGAAGCGTTGAGGCTTTGAGACCTTTTGGAGGTCTGTTGACATTGAAAATGATTTTGGCGACTCACTTCCTTTATTGAAAAACTCATAATAGGGATACTGATTATCTCAAGTTGCATCTTGAACCCACTGAAAATCCTCCTCCTTTTCTTCTTCTTCTTCTTCTTCACACATCACACACACACACACACACACACACACACACACACACACACACACACACACACATATTGTGAAGGCCTGGTACATTAGGCATAGTTCTTGAAGTGAGATATTCACAAAACCTCATATAATATTGACTCTAAACTGGAGGAGAACTCGACTGTGGTGGTAGTAATGAAGCGTTGAGGCTTTGAGACCTTTTGGAGGTATGTTGACATTGAAAATGATTTTGGCGACTCACTTCCTTTATTGAAAAACTCATAATAGGGATACTGATTATCTCAAGTTGCATCTTGAACCCACTGAATTGCCGACTCTATGCTCTTTCCTATGTCACACCCTAAGTTTGTTGTTCTTCCAACTAGACGTCCAATTATGATGCACAAGAAGATGCACCTTCCTCCAGATGCGTCTTTCTTTTTCACATCTCTCTATGCTTTGTCCATATTTTCTTTTCCTATTGACATACGTCTGGGTGTTGAAGTAGCCAACATTACTCGCACTCCTCCCATAACTAATGTGATCATCATCATTATCATTGTTAGCCAGAAATTGGTAGAGTTGATCATTGTGTGTCATAATAACTAATATCTAACTCTCCTAAATGATTTTCTCATGTTAAACTGATCATTTAATATGGGGAAGTGCTAGGGGAGAAAAAGCTAGAATATTGGTTATGCTGGCAGACCAGCCACAGTAGGGATTCAAAGGAGGGAAAATAGGGATCCAAAGGAGGGGCCATCTGCAAAAGATCAATGTGCAACAATGGGCTTTAAATACCCTGAGGTTCAGCCCATTAAGACTTCCAAAATGCTAAGGTTCCAAAATTCAAAGGTTGTGTCTAATACCTCAAGCTTAGTAAAATTGGATGCTTGTGAGTATGCCAAAAAAGTCTTCAAGGCTCCTACATAGGAGGGGGCAAGCCCTGTAAGTAGGGGATGAGAAAGAAATGCATACACACACACTCACAAGCTTCCTTTACACAAAGGGAATGAGAGACACATGTCAGCTCGCTAGGCCAGATGCCCACAAGGTGCACTCAAATCCTATTGGATGGCCATGGAGGTGAACCAATCAGAGTTAGGCTAGTGTAAATATAGTTAAATTAATTTAAAAACACTTAATAAAAGAACCAATAAGAATTATTCTCTCTACAAGACTATTGGACAATCTCCCAAGGGGTCCAATGAGCATTCAGTAGCCCAATGGCTTGCTTGATTCCTATTGGCCAGGAGACAAAGGTGTCCAATGAGAGTTTAGTTGCATTAATTAATTACCTAAATCTCTCACAAAAGGGGAAAGGGGGACACATGTCAGGGGGCTATCACTTATGCCTCTCAATATTCATTGGCTAAGCCTGGCATGGGCCAATAGGATGCCTGCATGAGTAAAATGGAAGAGGGGTCGACCAAGAGAGAGAGGGGCTGAATTTCTAAAGGCATTATTCCACACACACTCACACTAGCTCATGTGTGAAGCAAGAAGATTCTCTCTCTCCTTCTCAAGATTTAATGGAAATCTTATCACCTACTCCAAGCTTGTGAGAAGGGAGGCCTACACCAACAACTCTTGGCTTTGTGATGCAAATCCAACCAAGAGCCAAGCTTCAATGCATGCTCATCTCTTCTACCATGCTAATTACTAAGCTATGCTATGCTAATATGAGTGATTATGTGAGGAGATGTACATATTTCTTGTAAGACTACTCCTTCGTCTCAATCTTCTCTCATACCCCGCTAGCTCTCACCATCTTTGAAGGTGTGTGAGGTCTCGGGTATGAGGCCGTGAGGGAATTAATATTGTGTTTTAAAGTGTTTGATAGTGCTTGAAGCTTCCATCTTCATTGCACTAGCTACTCATTGAAGGAACACGAAGAATTGTATTGTAAAATGTCTCCCTTGATGAGGGAAACCTATAATACAAAGCCTTTTGGAGGGGGGACCGGCTCCATGTAAATCCGGTCTTCAACTGTTTTCAATAGCTTAATCTCTCTCTCTTTTGAAGTATTATTCATGCCTATCTAACTAGGTGTTATGCTTTTTGTTGCTCTCTCCATCCAGGTACTCTTGCTATGCTCATTAGGAATCTATTCTAATGAAATGCTCACTATGTCTATGCTATTTTCCGCTACACACAAGTTACTAGGCCATTAAATGTTACATTGGTATCAAAGCACAAGGTTTCTCTTTTCTTGCTCAAGAAGGGAGATCCTCAAGCTAGCTATAAATGGTTGGTATTATTAATTGCAATTGAGTAAGTAGAATAGGGATTTTTCAGCCTTGCGGTGCGCCTGCCTTTGTGCAGATAACGGGGCATCACCATCGAGAGCTATGGTCTTAATAGTGGAGTCCTACGGGGGTTGCCTACAGCTTAACCACTATTGAGCCATTAGAAGCTTGACAAGAGCCGGTATTGTTTTGGTGTTGAATGACCCTCTCTTCTACTCCTTGCAATTAATGGTATTTGAGCCACGGGTACAGTAGCTTGAGTTCTTTTTCTAAAGGGGTAAAGAGGAGTAGCAACTAGGGCTTGAAGTGCCAAAGTACACCTAAAAGCTGTTAGAATGGCTGACAATAGTAAAGAGAGTGAAATTAATGTTTGACAGTTTTAATTTTGCTAATGAGCAGGCTACTAATGATGCCCCTATGCTTGTAGTTTTTGGCCACCGATGCCAAAGACAAAGTACTCACCGAATGGTGAAGCTTGAAGCTCTCTCCCTACGAATCCATTCACAAATATGTAGACAAGTTTCTGGATTTACATCTCAAAGCCACTGTCTTCAAAAAGATGGATTTTGGCGAGTAAAAACAACAATTTTGTGCGGACTTAACTGAAGAAATGGTGGAGTATGTTAACTCCCAAAGGCCACGCACCATATCTGCGGTCATACACCATACTATGGTGGCTTCACGAATCAATTTCCAAACAGGTTCTAAGAGAAATCCTAAGCCCATGGAAAACAGGGGTTCTAATGAGCCTAAGGGGAAGGACAATGTCCAAAAGTCTCCTAAGGGCAATTCCAATAACCACAAATCTAAGGAGAAGGGAGTTTACAAAGGCAAAAACAAACTCTCTCCTGAAGAGCTTGAGCGTTATTGCAAGGATAACCGTTGTTTTAAATGCGGCGAGCAAGGGCATGCGTACCGCGCTTGTCCCAAAAAGAACACCCGCCATGAGCCTCCTAGAGCTACCTTGGTTGAAATCCAAGAAGAGGAAGCTCACCACAAAGGATCTCCTCTATGCCATGCTTGGGGAAAGGTAAGAGAACATGATGCTTTTATTCTCTTTGATCCTGATTCTACTCACAATTTCTCCACAAAGTTGGCCACCAAGCTAGGCATCCAAGCCTATGAGATGGGAGATGTCCTACCCACGCCAATGGTGCTTTCAAGGGACAAGAAGCTTCAGTCACTCCCTTAATTTGGAAATTGAGGCTCCATGTCCAAATCTGGGACAAAGAGGACTTCTTTATCTCTCCTCTCAAGCACGAGGATGTAATCCTAGCGGCACCATGGTTTGATCACATGGCTGCCAATGTTAAATTCCCTGAAAAGGAAAATCTACTTTAAGTACAAGGAAAAAGGTATGTACATAGATGCTAAGGAGTTGGGTAACACCATACCCATTGTACATACGCAAGCTTTCAATAAGTCAATAAAGAGCTCTATTTTCGTGTACATGATTATTTTTACAGATTCTCAAAATGAACCTAATGCTTTAGCAAAAGAAAATATAAACAATCACAAGGAATTAGAGTTATCCAATTTTCTCAAGGGGTTTCAAATGTTTTTATTGAGACATCCCTTGTGAACTACCTCCTAAACGAGGCAACGATGACCATGCAATTGAACTTCTTCCAGGAAGTTCACCACCTAATAAACCTCCTTATAGAGTCTCTCAAGCTCAACAAGAGGAGATTATGCGGCAAGTGCATGAGTTAGTTGAGAATGGCATGGTTAGGCCTAGCTCATGTCCATTTTGCTCACCTGTGTTATTAGTGCAAAAGAAAGACGGCACATATCGTATGTGTGTCAACTATAGAGCACTAAATAGGATCACATCAAAAATAGGTTTCCCGTTCCATGGGTAGAAAACCTATTTGATAAGCTACAAGGGTCCACCTACTTCAATAGGATTGACCTAAAAAGTGGCTACCATAAAATAAGGATAGTTGATCAAGATGTTGTAAAAACCGCATTTTGCACTACGTTTGGTCTTTACAAATACATTGTCATGCCTTTTGGCTTGACCAATGCACCAACCACATTCAACCGCTTGATGGAGAAGCTATTTAGGCCTCACCGAACCTTCACTGGAGTGTTCCAATGATATCATCATCTACTCTAATTCATTAGATGAACACAAGCAACACCTCTAGGTAATATTTCAAGTCTTAGGAGAGAATAAAGTTTATGTTAATCGAAAGAAAAGTGAGTTTTTCTTACATTAGTTCAGTATTTAGGTCACATTATCTCTCAAGATCGCATCCAAATGGATCCATCAAAACTAGAGGTAATAAAAGGATGGACTTAACCAAGGAATCTTCATGAACTAAGAAGCTTTATAGGTGTGTGTGCATACTATAGATGCTTCATAGAAAAGTTCTCACAAATCGCAGGACCATTACATGACCTAACAAAGAAAAATGTTAGGTATACATGGTCTGCCAAGGAGAACAATGCTTTTGAAAAGCTTATCTCTCAACCTGTGCTTACACTGCCAGATCTCTCAAATCCATTTGAGGTCCAATGTGACTCTTGTGGTGATTGCCTTGGAGCTGTTTTTCTCCAACAAGGGCATGCCATAGCCTATGAAAGTCAAAGGCTTGACCCTATTGAGCAAGCTCTAGGCATATATGAAAAGGAACTCCTCACAGTTCTACATGCTTTAGACTCATGGAAGCACTATTTATTGGGGACTCCTTTCATTCTGCGGACAGATCACCAAAGCCTTAAGTACTTCATGACGCAGACCAAGCTCTCCGACAAACAAATGAGGTGGGAAAATTTCCTTTCGCAATTTCATTTTCATATTGCTCACATTGTTGGAAAGCATAATCAAGTAGCCGATGCACTCTCAAGATGGTCGAGAGTGAATGCGGTTTCCATAGCAACTCACAATGATCTGTATTCTATGATAGATGAGTATGCTATTGATTCCAATTTTAGAGAGGTGATTTCAGACCTTGCATTAGGGAAGAAAGAGGAACCATTCACTTTACAAGATGGTTATCTTCTCTATGGCAATAGACTATGCGTTACTAACTCACTATGTGAGAAAGTAATGTATGAATCTCATGCTTCTCCTTATGCGGGGCATAGAGGGATTCAGTCTACCCTAAAAGGGATTGAAACATATTTCTATTGGCCTACCATGAAAGCAAACATACAAGGGTATGTTTCTAAATGTGGGGTATGCCAAAAGACAAAGTTTGATAGAGGGAAGCAACCTTGATTGCTTCAACCTTTGCCAATCCCTAATTCACCATGGGATAGTATATCCATGGATTTTATCTTTGGATTGCTTAAGTCTATCCATGGGAATACAAGAATATGGACGATAGTAGACAGGTTCAGCAAACAAACTCATTTTATTCCTCTCAAAAAGACTATCAAAGCCCATCAAATGGCAACCTCTTCATTTCACAAATCTTCAAGTACCATGGCTTGCCAATGTCCATAGTGTCGGATAGAGATCCTATAATGACCAGTAATTTTTGGAAGGGTCTTCTTTGAGAATTTAGGGACAAGGCTAAATTTCTCTTTGGCCTATCAGCCCCAAACGGATGGCCAAAGTGAAATAGCTAGCCTAACAATTCTTGATCTACTAAAAGACTATGTAACGGAAGTAGATCAAAGGTCCCAATGGGAGAAGTACTTACCCTTGGTGGAGTATGCCTACAATAACATTGTACATACTTCCACAAGAAAAGCACCTTTCGAGGTAATTAAAGGAAGATCCAAAAGTCACCTGTTGCTTAAGGTACACGGGAAGATCTTCGCTGCAGATGAGTATAGCCGAGACCTACAAGAATCTTTCCAAAAGATTAAGGATGCTATCTCTATCTCACAACAAAGGCAAAAGGCTGTTGCTAATAAGCACAGAAGAGCCCAAGCCTTTAAAGAAAGTGATTGGGTCTTGCTTAAATTTCCCAAGGCTCGATTAAGGCACACCACGGGCAAGAATCCTATGGGACACCAAAAGTACTATGCTAAGTTAGCAAAAAGGTACAATGGTCCCTTCCAGATTTTTAGGCCAATCAATTAGATGGCCTATCGACGCAAGTTGCCCAGCCATTGGCTCACACACAATTCTTTTCATGTGAGCCTACTAAAGCCTTACAAAGGAGAGCCACCTCAAGAACCAACTAATTGAAGACCCATCGGAGATCGAGGACCAAGAAGAGGTGCTGCAGCCGGAGTACATTCTCCGACATGAAGACAAGGTATTAAGAGGCGGTAAGAATATCCGACGATATCTTATTAAGTTTAAGAATTATCCTTTTGAAGATGCTAGATGGATGCAAGGCATACAATTAAAGGATAACCTAAACCTTGTCAATGCTTACAATGCTTCCTTAGAGTAAGCAAATGTACAATGTTTAAAATGAACAAACTTTTTGTCTATGATACAAAGCCTTTTGGAGGGGGGACCGACTCCATGTAAATCCAGTCCTCAACTGTTGTCAATAGCTTAATCTCTCTCTCTCTCTCTCTCTCTCTCTCTCTCTCTCTCTCTCTCTCTCTCTTTTGAAGTATTGTTCATGCCTATCTAACTAGGTGTTATGATTTTTGTTGCTCTCTCCATCCAAGCACTCTTGCTATGCTCATTAGGAATCTATTCTAATGAAACGCTCACTATGTCTATGCTATTTTCTGCTACACACAAGTTACTAGGCAATTAAATGTTACATTTTGGGTCTTGAAATTATTAATATGCCGTGTACATTGTATCGCTCAAGCAAGGACATCGACCAAAAAGCAGGGCAATGGCCACCCCTTTTTTGTTTCCCCCAATCCCCCCCCTTGCTCATGTAGTAGCGTTTTGATTGATATTGTCTAGACTCCGGGTGTTGGCTGAGAAACTATAAATTTACTGGCAGTGTCATTAACTCTGAGGAAGATCTCTTGATGTGCTACTCTGCAAAAGCCACACATTACCTTATGTCTACATATGACTTCAATTATATGAGCATGAATTAGATACTTGACTCCGAGGACGGTCTCTTGATGCACCACTCTGCAAAAGCCACACATCACCTTATGTCTATAGATTACTGCAGTTATGTGAGAATGAATTTGATACTTGATAGTTGAAAGCTTGAATACGATCCAAAAAAGGTAGCCAAGGTGTGTGTGTGTGCCTGAGAGAGAGAGAGAGAGAGAGAGAGAGAGAGAGAGAGAGAGAGAGAGAGAGAGAGAGAGAGAGAGAGAGAGAGAGAGAGAGAGAGAGAGAGAGAGAGAAAATAAAGAAATGGAAGTAGAAGAAGAGTTTTTAAATGTTTTAAAAACCATTGGAAGAGGCCAGATGAGGTCCTTCATTGATAGGCTGCAGCTATGGGGGATGCTGCCGGTGAGGTGCCATGGCAAGAAAGGTGGTGCAACAGAACGAGAGAGGAAGCAAGAGAGAAAAGAAAGAGCAGGTCGACACAGCAAGAGAAAACTACATGCTATGATTGTATTTTTGTATTGATTCAAAAAAGAGCCTTACATATATAGCTATAGCCATGAAAACTTACCCATGCAAACTGGGAATTTAACTGCATGCTTTAAGGGGTAATTCCCACGGGCTTGGAAACCCAACAATCCCCCCCTCAAGCCCGAACTGGACAAGCAACTCATGATACCTTGAGTTTTTGGTGTACTTGTCAACCGTGAGTTTTAGGTTTTCTCACAACCAAAGAATTTTGGTGTATCCATAACCTAGTGCTAGGTCAGTAACCCCCCCTTGAACAGATAGGGTGTAGGTAAAACATTACCTACCAATAAATGGAGTTTTTGGTTCACTGCCAAACCTTGGGTTTAAGGTGTACCCAGTAACCTCATGAGAAGCGCTAAAAACAGGCTGAGAACTGACAAAAATTGGGAGGTGTTACCAGTTATCTGTGTGGCAGTGTCTATAACCCGTACAAGTATTTGTTTTAAAAAATAAGCAACAAATGACAATTGATAAAAACCATAACTGAAAAGATAAAAACGGTTTTGAAATCTGTGTTGATGTATCGAGCGTGTTGTATCAAGCCTTTGAGAAGATTGTATCTGCATGCGACAACCTTCAAAGAGAAACATTAGAAGTGGCACTAGTTTCATATGTGCAATAACTCAAAAGAGAAGATGCATATATGTGCAATGGAAGCTCCTTGACTTCCCACTTTTCTTTCTGCACCATATTACATGTTACCCTTGCTGATGGCTCAAAGCATATATAGCTTGTTTGGTTTGAACCAGCACTCTGATTCATCACTGTGTTCTTACATAATCCCTAAGAAGGAAGCAATGGTGGAAAGTTCACATCCAATAGGAATTCCTTAGAGCAACATGGAGCCTTTGCTGCAGTGCCAATTACTATGGCAGCACAACACAAATACTTGGCCTTTAGATTGATACAAACATGGGCCATTATTACCAAGATGAATCGAGCGTCGAACTTGTGTGGCCAAGGCTCAAATAAGGTGGATATTAAAATAAGTGTGAAATGCAAAAAAAAAATGGTAAAATTTATTTTAGCTCAAAGAACGAGGAGAAGGAGACTCTGCGTCGCTATGTGACCTTCAGAATTTAGCGAGTGTTTTGATATGCTGGTCACTAATGAGCTCCATGGTGCACCGTCGTCAAGCTCTCTCAGCAGCATTTCTGAACGCGTGCAGGGAAACTTTGCTTGCCTAGAAGACCACCTGGGCCAATGTTTCAGTATGATTCTACAGACAGTCGTTCTGAAGCAGCGCGAGCATATCAACCCCGACTCTCAAGCCATGTGCACTGGTTGTGGGTATGGTTGAGCAGTTGCGGGCTTATTCTCGTTGTCTCATGCACCGGCTGCGTTTTGATATGCAGTTTCAACTCCCAAGTGCCTTGGTTTGCATATGTTTTGAGATGCTTCCCAAGCTTGCGCCAAGAGCTCCTCCTTGCTTTGGTGGCCCGTCTAGGCTCTGATACCAAATGATAGGCTGCAGCTATGGGGGATGTTTCCGGTGAAGTGCCATGGCGAGAAAGGTGGTGCAACAAAACGAGAGAGGAATCGAGAGAGAAAAGAGAGAGTAGGTCGACACAGTAAGAGAAAACTACACACTATGATTGTATTTTTACGTGTATTGATTCAAATAAGAGCCTTACATATATGATTGTAGCCATGCAAACTGGGAATTTAACTGCATGTAAGAAAAGCTAGCTCACCACTTCATGCTCGTGCTCTGCAGGCTCCTACGATGTTGAAAATCCTCTTCTTCTTCTTTTTCACACATCACACACACACATACACGTATTGTGGAGGCCCGGTACATAAGGCATAGTTCTTGAAGTGATATATGCACAGAATCTCCAAAATCTCATATAAAATTGACTCTAAACTAGAGGAGAACTCAACTATGGTGGTAGTAATGAAGTGTTGAGGCTTTGAGACCTTTGGAAGTCTGCTAGCATTGCAAATGATTTTGATTACTTAATTCCTTTATTGAAAAACTCATGCACTATTGAACCCACCGAATTGCTGACTCTATGATCTTTCCTATGTCACACTCTGAGTTTTTTGTTCTTCCAGCTAGACGTCCAATTATGATGCACAAGAAGATGCACCTTCCTCCAGATGCATCTTTGTTTTTCATATCTTTGTATGATTTATTCAGATTTTCTTTTCCTACTGACATACATCTTGGTGTTGAAGCAGCCAACATTACTCGCACTCCTCCCATAACTAATGTGATCATCATCATTATCAGTGTTAGCCAAAAACTGGTAGAGTTGATGATTCTGGGTCTATAAATTATCAATATGTCATGTACACAGTACTGCTCGAGCAAGGCAATCGACCAAAAAGTGGGGCAATGGACACCCCTATTTTGTTTCCCCCAATCTCCCCCCTGTTAGAAGCAAGCTAACGCGGACACCATTTTTTGGAGTTCTCCTTGTAAAACAATTATCATTTTGATAAATTGGGAATATTGTAACTTCTATTTTCTTAGTAAACTTTGTAATTAATGAGCCGGGGCTACAAGCTTCTAGATTGTATCAGCCAGTCAATTCCTAGCTTTGGTAGAACTTCAAATTATTAGTTTTGACCACTCAAAAACCTTGGCTAAGGTATAAAAGACAAATTTTATAAGTTTTTGGATAAGAAATACACAGCGTGAGCTAACGGCACTCACTTCTCTCCTTCTCGCGCTTCCTATTCCCTCTCCAGTTGTCACATTGTGAATGCGTTTGTTGCATTACAACCGCACGTCAGAGCTCTACGCATTGACGTAAGCCATTCACAGTATTTTGTAGCTTTTGGCGTCACGGACCCGTAGCCTAATTTCATTATAACTGGGAATTTGCACTTTTAAATAAAAAACTAAGCATAGGCGGGGTATTGGGTATTGGGTTTTGGGTCGAAAACGACTAGGCCAAAAACCCAATGCTGTTAATAATCACGATTTTGGAACTTGACCTAAAGCGGGATTTGAGGTCATAGGCATGTGTGCTTAGGTCTTATAAACTTGTCCTAGAATTTTCGTTACATTTGGATGTCATTTAATGCTGTGACGGATGTGATTTGCTTGGCGAGACGAGACAAGTCTTAAGATCAAGACTCTGAAAAACATAAAATAACACAAGGAAACGAGTGTTTGTGGACACTCCTTTCCACAAACATTTTCCACAAACCTAGTTTCTCATGCAATGGGGTTGTGGACACTTTCCACAACCCCATTGCATGAGAAAGTAGGAGTAGGGTAAGTAGGATTCAAAGTGGATTTCATAACATTGCTCTCTCTGAAAAAAAATCAAGTGTGAGTTGTTATTGGAAGTTGCAAAATTTCAGGTCTACGGCTAGGAATAGCTTGAAAAGACTCGAATCCACTCAATCCAACTGGAGAGTAAGCCTAAGAGTTGTCCGGACTAGTGGGTAATCTCAAAGACACATTGAGGTAAAAATTTCAAGAAGTTGACCAAAACTCAGATTATTTACTTTTTCTTGACATTTTAGGCCAAATTAAGTTTTGACTTGATTTTTAGGCTTAAAAAACATCATAAAAAAGATTGTCTTTGAGAAAATTGCAAAAAAGTGTTCATTTCAAGCCTCAAGTTAATAATAATGATTATTAACTTTCTACTCTAAATTGGCCAAGGTTCACAACTTTTGTAAAGGCCCAAAAGATTTGGATCACTAAACTGGCAAAAAACTGGGTAAAAACTAAAGTTTGTACTGACTTTTTGAATCTTGCTTGTAAATTGGGAAAAAAATTATCCAAACTTGTTGAAAATTGATCCATAGGCTTATATTGATGTGATAAACATGTGTATATGCTCATGTGACCAAAAAATTACAAAAAATTGTCAAATGTAAATAATCGCGATTATTTATATCTGCCCTGTTTTTGAACTTTTTTGACCAAGTTGGCATACCACTAGCTTTACCATGTTGTAGTAAGCCCACAAACCAAATTTGATAAGATTTGAATAACTGGATTGAAAATTGTGACTAAAATTGCAAAGTTAGTCTGCGGACCGATAATTGATGACCATTTGACCAAAAATTGTCCAAACTTGATACAACTTGTCTAGTGACCTTAACTTAAGGTGCTTAACAAATCTGCATCAAAGTTGGGGCAAAAATTTGTCAGGAGTAAATAATCGCGATTATTTACATCTGCTTCAAAACTTGATGATTTTGCAAATTTGAGTTTACCACAAGGTCAAGCACATCAAGTAGACCCCACAAATCAATTTTGGACCACAAAAGTGAGACTTAAGCCAGATTCTCAAAATCAAAGTCTGCGGACACGGAACAATTGGTAAACTTGATCAAATTTTGTCCAAACTTATTGAAACTTGACCAAGAGCTTTAACAAGTTGTATACTTGCCAAACCAATCCAAAAAGTACAAAAACATGACAAAATTAAATAATCACAATTATTTACTTCTGCTATCCAGAGACTTTAATTTTGACTTTTGGGCTTATACAGTGTTAGACCAGCATAATATAAAGCCACATGACAATTTTGGGTTCAATCGGATCAGAATTGGTACATATACACTCAGCTTACAAGTTGCAGATTAGACCTTTGATTTTGCTAAAGCTGAATTTGAAGTCAAATTTTGACTTCCATAGCACGATTTGAAGTGATACACAGAGACCAATCACAAGAGTTCTCAAGAGCTCTAATGTCCTTATAGAAAAATAGCTAATTTGATTGATTTTGTACAGGAATCAGGTTGCAGACGGGGAATCAATGGTGGTTGGGCAGAAAGTTCCAATTGAATCGAGTGGAAATTGACGACAAGTCAATCCGAGGTGAGTACTCTATCCAGGGCTTCATAAGTCTATATGAACCTTAGATCTGGTCGTGTACTAGGAAATCCAGGCCTATTCAGAGAAACCACCAGTAGAGTATCCACTGAAGAAAGCGTGAATCAAGGCAATTCCTTGCACACAATTCCTGAAGAAGTCTCAGACACCTTTTCGGATTCAACATCCGAAATGTCTTCTTACTCGACTCACTCGAAAACCGGAACGACAATGTGCTATAAGCATATACTCTCGTTTTACAAGACTAACCATCATGGAGCCCAAGTTTACTTGGATCCTAACGAGGAGTATGCTATTCGCATTGATGACCATGGTATTGAGTTCGAAGAAGAGGTTAGGGCAAACAAACAAGGAAAAATGTACATGGATCAAAACGGAACTCAATATGTACAAGTCAAAAATCCTGATGTGGTAGACAAATGGGGGTTAGAAGTAAACACCATAATCCCAGATATGTCAGCAAAAGAAAGGACCACCAACTTTAGAATTCGAAGGATACGATCAAGTAGATTTGAAGCCTTTAAAACGGCTTAAAACGGATAATCCTAGGATCAGAGTCTATTGTTGGGAAGATAGAAACATAAAAGATCTTTTGTGGACTTCTCATGCCAGACCAGGACAATTAACGGCCATGAAGATTATCTATATCTTCAAGATCAAAGATAAGGGATCTGTAGATCTATCAACTTACTTGTTTTGGGATTGTTATAACAACAACTTCGCTATGATGACTCCTGAGGAGGTAGAACAAACCAAATACCAGGGGTATTCCATAAGGGATTGGATCTTGGAGAAAGGACCAGAAACAACTCCAAGAGAGGAACAACGCGAGAGATCATCTGAGAGTAATGTGAAGAAACCAGAAACCACCTCATCACGTAGAAAAGCGGGTGACACTAAGGCCAGTCCAGGGCTACATGAGTCACTATTTCCAACAGACTAGTTTGAAGGACTCGGAACGGGACCAACTCCCAAAAGATTTGGAGTTGAACCAAATAGACGTGTCAGACCAGCTGGTTTTCGAAAATGGATCAGAAAATACAGTGGATCAGGGGATCCATATGACCACTTAGCAAGCTTTAAGCAAGTGCTGAGAGCATAGCGTATATTCGATTTCCATACTCAATTCGAGGGGTTTGGAATGACATTAGAAGGAAAAGCTTTGACATGGTTCCAAAACATTCCACCAAGGTCAATCATGCACTTGAACACATTAGCTCAAGGATTTGTAGCTGCTTGTTCCAAAACAGGGATTAAACATAATATGGTAGCTCAAATTTATAGCTTTAAATAGAAACATGGTGAGTCTGTTAGGGATTGTGCAACTCGAATGAAACAATACATTGCCAGATGCCCAGAGATGGAGATACCTGCAGAAGAACAACTTGTATCCCTATTTCTGGAGGGACTCCTAAACAAAGAACTTTGTCATAAAATCTAATATCTAATATCTAACCAACCCAAATGATTCTCTTATATTAAACTGATCACTTAATGTGGGATAATAAACAGGAACAAGGGTTAAGATATAGACATGTGCTTATAGATCTATCTCAACATGGGGCAAATAGTAAAGGGGCCCAAATGAGAGATGGTCTATCAAAGAGCAAGGCTAACCAATGGAGCATAAGACATTAGGGTTAGCTTCATTGAAGACCTCCAATAATGTGTGTAAAAGTCCTTTGAGCTTAGGTAAGCTAGGGCTGACCTTGAGGCGCGGGAACCCAACCCAGCTCGAGGTGCTTGTCATGCTTGATGACTAAGGTGATTGATGATTGAGGTGCTTGAGGTGCTTCATTATTGAGATGCTTGAGGTGCTTGACATGCTTGAGATGCTAGGGTTGCACTTAAGGTGAGAACCTAGCCCAAGCTTAAAGTGCTTAACGACCAAGCTTGTGGTGAGAAGCGGGCCTATGTATGAGGGACTTGAGGTGTGAAAAAGTCAAATATTCAATCCCTACAAGGAGGGGGCGAGCCCTACATGAGGGGGGATGAGAGAGAACACCCACACACTCACACAAGGCATGCATGGTACAAAGAAAGCAAGAGGGACACTTGTCAAGTTCCTCCTCATGTTGCCCTCATGGTGTGCCTGAAGCCTATTGGTTGGCCACCCAAGGGGTCCAATAATAGTTTAGGAGATTTAATAAATTGATTTAGCATTTATCTAGCCCTCTCTCTCAAAGGGGAAAGGGGGACACTTGTCTCAAAGCTACCCTTGCTGCTTGTAATGCCTCCTGCTTGTGATTGGCTAGGCCTGGAGGGGTCCAATGAGCTTCAAGCATGAGCTACAAGGGGGGGTCTACCCAAGCAAGCTAGGGGGTTTCTTAGGGGGTATACACACTCACAAACACTCTCATTGTGTTCTATGCAAAGTGGAAGAGCTCCCTCTCCTTCTCCAAGCAAGTAGAGGTTGAGAGCCTACACCAAAACTCTTGGATATGGAGTGCAAATCCAACCAAGAGCCATGCTTCAATGCTTAGGCTTGCCATATCCTTCTTCTTCATTACTATGCTATTATGTATGCTAGCAACAAGAGTTATGATAAGTGAGGAACTAGCTCTTTCTCCTACGAAATGTTTCTTGTTCCTCTTCCCTACCCTCATTCCCTGCTAGCTCTCTCCACCTTCGAAGATGTTTGAGGTCTTGGGATAGTTAAAACTTTCTCCAACTTTATGTTATGTTTGTGATGCATGAAGCTTTCCATCTTCATTGCATCACCTAGGTCACAAGGAACACAAAGATTGTATTGTAACAAGTCTCTCTTAATGGGAGAAATCATAATACAAATGCCTATTGGAGGGGGGACCGGCTCCACATAAATCCGGTCCTCAACTATTGTCATGTTCTCTAAATTCTCTCTCTTGGAAAAGTATTGTTCATGCCAAGTTAACTAATTGCTATGATTATGTTTCTATATTCAATTATGTTCACCCGCTATGCTCACAAAGTCATTTCTCAAAAGTACTCTCATTAATTTTCGCTACTCTCAAACTAAATAGGCCAATTGCATTACATTGGTATCAGAGCATTTGGTTTCTCTTTTCTTGCTTAAGAAGAGAGGTCCTTAAGTAGCCTATAAATGGTTGATGTTGTTAATTATATTAGGGTAAGTGGAACTGGGATCTATTATCGGTTTTGTTGAGCCCACTATGTGGGGGATGGTGCACACCTCGGAAGCTTTGGACTTAATAATGGAGTCTTTTTAGACTTGCCTACGGCTTTACCATTATTGTGCCATAAGAAGTCCAAAAGGAGCTAGCCCTTGGAAACTCTGCTATGTTAGACCTACTCCCCTACTCTCTATAATTAACCACTTAGAGCCGTGGGTGTAGATACTTAAGAGCCGATTTTCAAAGGCTAAGAGGAGTGGAAACTAAGGTTTTGAATTGCCAAAGCATACACTAAGTACATTCATAAATTTTGTTAACATGGCTGACAATAATCAAGAGAGTAGAATGAACATTGATAGCTTTGATTTTGCACATGAAGGTGCTAATGATGATGCTCCCATGTTTGTGAATTATCTCGTCACTACGTTGCAGCAAGCTATGGGCAACCCTGCTTTGCAAGCCGAAGTTACTCAACGACTTCGTGCTGATGGAATTTCCCTTCCTCTCCAAGAGGAGAGAGAGCTTAGGAGGCCTCTTGAAGAGACCCCCAAAAGAAGACTCTCTCCCATTCGAGAGGTGGAATCCAAAGAGCAAGAAAGCAATGAAAGTTTAAGTTCCTCTGAAGATGTGGCTCCACGAAGACGGCGGTCTAGACGATCGCCCACTCCTCCCAAGAGGAAAACATCAACACATAGTCCTTCTCCTCATCACTCTGAAAGGCAAGAGAGGAAACAAACGAAGAAAAGGGCTAGGAAGAGGTCACCCTCTTCTCCTTCTTCTTCACCTTCCTCCTCTTTCGACGAAAGTTATGGCTATTCTCCTAGACAATACACAAGGGGAGGACATAGCAAATCATTTCTTGCATGGCGAAGGTCACAAAGCTAAAGAAGTTCAAGGAGGGAGGAAAGAGTATCTCTTTTCTCACCTATGATGGCACCTTCGGTGCTACCAACAAAGTGTTGGACTTCATCTAGCAATTTGATGCGGCCTTTGGAGATGAGGGCTTCACAGAGTCCTCCAAGTTACGCCATATAGCTATGCACTTCCAAAAATCAGCTCGTCAATGGTGGGCTAGCCTTCGTGGAAATGGTGAAGCCCCAAAGACATGGAAAACTCTACGAGTTTCCATCATGAAGCAATTCCTTGCAAACGATGCAAAGGACAAAGTGCTTACCAAATGGCGCAGCTTGAAGTTCCTCTCCCATGAGTCTATCCACAAATATGTAGACAAGTTTTGGGATTTTCATCTCAAGGCTACTGTCTTTCAAAAGATAGACTTTGCCGAGCAAAGGTAGCAATTCTGTGAGGGATTACCTGAAGAAATGGCCGAATACATCAACTCTCAACGGCCTGGTACTATTAGCGAAGTAATCCATCACACCATGGTTTCTTCATGCATCAATTTCCATCAAGGGGCTAGACGTAATGTCAAGCCCATGGAAAACAAAGAAAAAAATGACTCCGAGGACGGTCTCTTGATGCACCACTCTGCAAAAGCCACACATCACCTTATGTCTATAGATTACTGCAGTTATGTGAGAATGAATTTGATACTTGATAGTTGAAAGCTTGAATTCGATCCAAAAAAGGTAGCCAAGGTGTGTGCGTGTGTGTCTGAGAGAGAGAGAGAGAGAGAGAGAGAGAGAGAGAGAGAGAGAGAGAGAGAGAGAGAGAGAGAGAGAGAGAGAGAGAGAGAGAGAGAGAGAGAGAGAGAGAGAGAGAGAGAGAGAGAGAAAATAAAGAAATGGAAGTAGAAGAAGAGTTTTTAAATGTTTTAAAAACCATTGGAAGAGGCCAGATGAGGTCCTTCATTGATAGGCTGCAGCTATGGGGGATGCTGCCGGTGAGGTGCCATGGCAAGAAAGGTGGTGCAACAGAACGAGAGAGGAAGCAAGAGAGAAAAGAAAGAGCAGGTCGACACAGCAAGAGAAAACTACATGCTATGATTGTATTTTTGTATTGATTCAAAAAAGAGCCTTACATATATAGATATAGCCATGAAAACTTACCCATGCAAACTGGGAATTTAACTACATGCTTTAAGGGGTAATTCCCATGGGCTTGGAAACCCAACAATCCCCCCCTCAAGCCCGAACTGGACAAGCAACTCATGATACCTTGAGTTTTTGGTGTACTTGTCAATCGTGAGTTTTAGGTTTTCTCACAACCAAAGAATTTTGGTGTATCCATAACCTGGTGCTAGGTCAGTAACCCCCCCTTGAACAGATAGGGTGTAGGTAAAACATTACCTACCAATAAATGGAGTTTTTGGTTCACTGCCAAACCTTGGGTTTAAGGTGTACCCAGTAACCTCATGAGAAGCGCTAAAAACAGGCCGAGAACTGACAAAAATTGGGAGGTCTTACAAGTTATCTGTGTGGCAGTGTCTATAACCCGTACAAGTATTTGTTTTAAAAAATAAGCAACAAATGACAATTGATAAAAACCATAACTGAAAAGATAAAAACGGTTTTGAAATCTGTGTTGATGTATCGAGCGTGTTGTATCAAGCCTTTGAGAATATTGTATCTGCATGCCACAACCTTCAAAGCGGAACATTAGAAGTGGCACTAGTTTCCTATGTGCAATAACTCAAAAGAGAAGATGCATATATGTGCAATGGAAGCTCCTTGACTTCCCACTTTTCTTTCTGCACCATATTACATGTTACCCTTGCTGATAGCTCAAACCATATTACATGTTACGCTTGCTGATGGCTGAAAGCATATATAAGAGCCTTACATATATGATTGTAGCCATGCAAACTGGGAATTTAACTGCATGTAAAAAAAGCTAGCTCACCACTTCATGTTCGTGCTCTGCAGGCTCCTACGATGTTGAAAATCCTCTTCTTCTTCTTTTTCACACATCACACACACACATACACGTATTGTGGAGGCCCGGTACATAAGGCATAGTTCTTGAAGTGATATATGCATAGAATCTCCAAAATCTCATATAAAATTGACTCTAAACTAGAGGAGAACTCAACTATGGTGGTAGTAATGAAGTGTTGAGGCTTTGAGACCTTTGGAAGTCTACTACCATTGCAAATGATTTTGGTTACTTACTTTCTTTATTGAAAAACTCATGCACTATTGAACCCACCGAATTGCTGACTCTATGATCTTTCCTATGTCACACTCTGAGTTTTTTGTTCTTCCAGCTAGACGTCCAATTATGATGCACAAGAAGATGCACCTTCCTCTAGATGCATCTTTGTTTTTCATATCTTTGTATGATTTATTCAGATTTTCTTTTCCTACTGACATACGTCCCGGTGTTGAAGCGGCCAACATTACTCGCACTCCTCCCATAACTAATGTGATCATCATCATTATCACTGTTAGCCCTCTTAATGGGAGAAATCATAATACAAATGCCTATTGGAGGGGGAACCGGCTCCACATAAATCCGGTCCTCAACTATTGTCATGTTCTCTAAATTCTCTCTCTTGCAAAAGTATTGTTCATGCCAAGTTAACTAATTGGTATGATTATGTTGCTATATTCAATTATGTTCACCCGCTATGCTCACAAAGTCATTTCTCAAAAGTACTCTCATTAATTTTCGCTACTCTCAAACTAAATAGGCCAATTGCATTACAAACTTCATGCTATACTCTATAGTAAAAAGCATACAACCCTAGAAGCATGTGTGTCTGATGCTATTGACGTAGGAGACAATTGTGATATCTTCAATGAAGAGGATGTCCCTAAGGATAACCAAAGCGAGAAGACGACATCCACAAAACCAACACAAGTGGGAACAATTGTTGCGGCACCACTCTCAGCCATAGAAGATATGCTAAAAAGGATGAACGACATTATGAACAATATGCAAAAAGCACCTATGAGAGGACCCTAGAAGCATGTGTGTTTGATGCTATTGACCTAGGAGACAATTGTGAGATCTTCAATGAAGAGGATGTTCCTAAGGATAACAAAAGCGAGAAGACGACATCCACAAAACCAGCACAAGTGGGAACAATTGTTGCGGCACCACTCTCAGCCATAGAAGATATGCTAAAAAGGATGAACGACATGATGCAAAAAGCACCTATGAGAGGACCAGGACAAGGGATACCTCCACAGGGACAACCAATTAGGCCACAAAAATGGTGTGCAATCGAGGGTAAATGGACCAACCACGAAACCCACGAGTGCTACTTCAGACCGAAGTATGATGGGAATGTTCAGTACGTGCCCATGAGGCCCTAGGGACAACCCATGAGCAGATATCAGCCTAATATGGCCCAAGCTCAAAGACCACCAATGGGTATGGAAAGACCTCAACCTATGTTGGGACAACAACCTCCATATCCAGGACATAATGTAGTGCCTGTAAAGTACATGCACTTGGAAGGAGTCATAGAGGAACAAGCATTAGTGCCTTTTACACCCTATGCAGAGCCTAGTCTATGTAATGGTAGAAGAAGATTGGTATAGTCCACATCCACTACCAATGGAAGCAACCATGACTTATGCTCCACCAGAGCTCGCACCAATGCATTATGTAGCTAATCAAGGTGTCAGACCTCCCATGGGAAGACCCATGATGAAGCCCAGAAAAGGAAACTGTCATAACTGTGGTGTTGATGACCATTGGAAGAACGAATGTCCAGAGCCTGACAAAAACCTCAAACCAATTGAAGCCTATTGCATACAATGTTGCAAAAAGGGAGGACACTTTCCGGAAGATTGCCCTAAGAATCCTTTGAACAAGGGAAAAACTGTTGTAAACATAGTCCAGGTGATGCCTAGTAGCTCATCAGAGAGCGAACCGATTGTTCCAATCAAGGAAATCACTAGATCCCAGGCGAAGAAAAAGAAACACAACTCCTTTGATGATTTGGAGAACACGAAAGTTTCTTCTCAAAGAATCAAAAGGAGTAGAAGCAAAAGATATGAGATGAGAAAACCAAAACAACGGGGTAAAAACGAAGAGAAAGCAAAAATGCTAGCCCAAGACAAGCTGAAAGAAACTGGCAGTGAATTCAAGGAAACAACCATGAAATGTGAAGAATCCATTCTGGTTGATAAAATTTTTGAGCCTATTAATGCTACCTTGGAAGCCTACCAAGCAGGACTTAAAGCATGCCAAAACATGGAAAACAAATGGAAAAACTATCCATCTCCAGACATGAAAGCAGCGAAGCTGGAAGCTTATCAAAACTTGGTAAGAATCATGCAAGAAATGCTAGATAAACAAAAACCCAAGCTTGAAAGTATTGTAAAACCTGAAGAGCTTGCGGTAGAAGAAACGAAAGTGAAATCCGATGTGGTGGCAGAACCCCACCTTGAAACAAATGAACCAGAGCTTATAGTGCCAGAGACGGAATCCCATTCGTAGAGGAAGACTAGCCAGGACACTTATGGGAAAGGTAAGAGAGATCAATGATGGGAGCCTAAATTTAAAGTCAGCTCCTATAGAGGAAGTCTGGTTGGATAACCAACCATCTGATATGAACATGGATTTACAATCCTTATATGGGGATTGTGGATCGGAAGCTTCAGGAATATCTAAACCATTGACATTAAAAACATTACATTCTTACTTGGGAGATAACGAAGATGAATTCATCGTGTGCAAGACCACTCAAGTAAAAAGAGCCAAACAGACCCTAGAAGTAGACATCATTCATTCTATCATGTCTACACCCATCCAATGCACTCTTACTTTGGGAGAACTGTTGAAACTCATGCCATACTTATGGAATGATTTACAGAAAACCCTAGAGAAGGTGGGGATACCGGGGTTAATCTCTAAGAATTTGGAAAATTGAAAAATGAAATAGAAAACAAAGAGATTCGATCGGTTCCTATGAACAAGGTCGGAGAATATTATGAAGGGGAAGAAGGAAACACTACCCTCCCAGTGAAATATAATGACCATGGAAATATTGGATAGTGGAGTTGGCATAGCCATAGCCACTAAAACAATATGGGAATCCTAGGGACAGCCAGCCATTAGAAAAACGCGAATGAAATTGCAGTTGACTGACGGACACATTGAAAGACCACTAGGGCTACTTGAAAAAGTGATAGTCAACTCCTGTGGAATTGAATATCAACACACTTTTGCATAGTAGACTTTGGGAAAAAAACTCAACTATGAAATCATATCAGTGAGACCTTTCATGCGACAGGTACAGCTTATCCAAGATTTGGGAAACAATTATCTATACTTGAAGCAGGTGGGATTTATAACAAGAGTTAATCTAAAAGACCACACTTATAGAGATGTCTTGAAACACCCATCCAAGAGTTTGATTCAGTCTCTTTGGTTGAAACTAAATTCCCATCCTGGTTAAACAAAGACACTCCTATTTGGATGTGCGGAGCTTCAGAAAATGGAAGCTTAAGACGAGAGGAATGTATCCTAAAAAGGGACTGTACAGACGAAGCCTACACATACCTAAGCCCTTCCAAGAGCATTTATTCAAACCATTCGAGTGGACTCAAATTTTAGCAACAATGGATGTATGTGTGAATACGTGTATACCTACTCAATTTTGCAATGAGGATGGCTACGACATAATTCCCATCCAAATGATGTCAGCCCTCAACATTGAAAACAAAGATGAGAAAACCAAGGACTTGATGAAAGATCAACAAGTCTTTTCTGACCTCTATTACAATGCAACTGATGAGTTAGATGAACACTCAGCTACCTCAGAAGATTCGGGGTCAGAAAAAGAGCATACGAGAGCTCAGTTACTCTTAAAGGGAAGGGAGGAAAAGTTTTTTGACTTTCCAAACCAGAAATCAAAACGACAAAAATGGTATATACGAAAGAGAGACACCAATATTGTAAAAAAACGACCTATGCCATCAGTCTCCAGTAAAACAAAATTCCTGATGCAAATAGAT
Organism: Adiantum capillus-veneris; assembly: GCF_014529385.1. Lineage (NCBI taxonomy): Eukaryota > Viridiplantae > Streptophyta > Polypodiopsida > Polypodiales > Pteridaceae > Adiantum > Adiantum capillus-veneris. The sequence continues at coordinate 112,090,849 of NC_140941.1, forward strand.
GATAATGATTGTGTCAAGGACAAAATAACTGACAGATATTCTTCAAATAGAAACTCAGAAATGTCTCAGACATTGAGAAAAGCAAGGAAGGGTACTCAAGAAAAATCTAAGGATAAAAAACCACTCATGACCAGAGTCGAGCGGAAAAAGAAATATCAAGAGTTGAAAAAAGATCTAAAGGAGATATACACAACCGAAATGGAAACCACGGAAGAGGATGGTAAGGATGTAATGCATGTTCCATCCCATTACAAAAAGTATACTCTCTGAGATCGGAAAATCATAATTGCACAACCTGTTAGGGAACTACGGAAACAAGGTGAGTCTTATGAAGGACCTCAAAACGCTAAAAAGGTAGACTTGGCTGAACCATGAGAAGAACCTAGACCTGCGCACATTGCAAATGATCTAACTGAAGAAGAAGAAAAGATTTTGCTAAGCTTGTTAAAGGAATACCGAGATATCTTCGCTTGGTCTTACAAGGATTTCAAGGGTGTTGCTCCAGAAATCTGTCAACATACTATACCCATGAGAGATGATGTGAAACCAAGTAGACAGAGACCATACACTTATAATGAAACATTTGCCAGGAAGATCAAAGAAGAGATTGAAAAACTAAAGGAAGCTGAATTCATTTACGAAATTGAACACACAGATTGGGTGTCTTCAATTGTGGTAGTGCCTAAGAAGAATGGGAAATTACGAGTGTGTATTAATCTCAAAAAAGTGAATGCATCCACCATTAGAGAGAAATTTCCTCTTTCGGTAAACTGAGCATGTTTTAGAACTAGTGGCAGGAAAAGAAGCTCACAGCTTCTTAGATGGATTTTTGGAATACAATCAACTTTTGGTTGACCCAAAAGATCAGCATAAAACTGCTTTTGCAACAGAATGGGATATATGTTCCTATCGGGTTATGCCGTTTGGGTTAACTAATGCTCCAGCCACATTTCAGAGATTAATGAGCCATGCTTTCAAAGAGTATCTTCGAAAATTCTTAGAAGTATACATGGATGATCTATGCGTACATTTGCCAATCTGGGCTGATCATTTTGAACACCTCAAAAAGGTATTCGAGAAATGTAGGCTTTACAGGATTTTCTTAAACTGAAAAGTTCACGTTCATGGGAAGACAAGGAAAAATTCTTGGACATATCGTGTCTAAAAATGGCATAGCTACCGATATTGAGAAGATTCATGTCATTGCTGATTTGCCTAGACCAACAACAGTCAAGGGAGTACAAGCCTTCATGGGACATTGTGTATATTACCAATGGTTCATCTACATGTACGCTATAATTGCAAAACCCATGTATAGCTTGATTACGCACTTTGAATGGACCAAGGCATGTGAAGGATCCTTCATGAATCTTAAGTAAGCTCTCACCTCAGCTCCAATATTGAAAGCACCGGATTGGGATAAGGTATTCCACGTACATGTAGATGCTTCAAACTTTGCTATTGGTTGTATACTAGCCCAACCAGGAGATGGAAAAATTAACTTTCCTATTTCTTATGCTAGCAAACAATTGAACATGGCAGGAAAGAATTACACCACTACCAAAAGAGAAGGACTAGGAATGATCTATGTCGTTAAAAAGTATAGACATTACCTATTAGCCAACAAGTTTGTGTTCTTTGTGGACCACCAAGCTTTTTTATATTTGGTCAACAAGCCATGCAACACAGAGAGAATAGTGAGATGGTTCATCATTCTTGTCGAATTTGATTTCACTGTGGTTGTAAAAAAAGGCACTACACATCAACGAGTAGATCATTTGTCAAGATTGTTTCAGGGGAATCACCTAAAGGGGTAGACAATGATCTACCAAATGCCTATTTGTTCTCCGTGGAAATGATACCTAGATGGTCGGAAACATTGTGTCATTGATGACAATAGCTCAAGTGGATTCACAAATACTACTTTCTATCACAATTGATTTAATCGAGCAATTGGCTATGTATCAATTACTAGCTGGAAGGCTATGTAAAAGAAATTGAGACGGGATATTTCTTTTATGAATTGACCCTGAAGAAAAGGAACAATACCCAAGTTTAGCACATGTTACCATAGTAGGACTTCACTTTTCCGAAGACCAAACTATGCAACGAATCTTAAGACTTGGAGTATTTTGGCCGACTATGAGGAGAGATGTTAGATATTTTGTAAAAGATTGCCCTAAATGTCAAAAACAACCACCCATTCCTCATGTAACATTGTTTCAAATGTCACCTGTTCCAAAGTGGAGTAATTATATGGTTACTTACTTATCAAGCCGAACATTTCCTGAGGATATGAGTAAACTCCGTCAAAGAGCAATTGAAACTGAAGTAAGAGACTATGCTCTTATTGGGAAGCAATTGTATCGGAGAGGTAAAGATCAACATTTGCATCTTTGTGCAAATGAAACGAGTATATTTTGATTATAGAACAAGCACATGCTGGATTAGCTGGAGGTCACTTTTCTAGTGAGACCACCACAAGAGAAATCTTGATGGCAGGCATATGGTGGCCAACACTTTTTGCAAATGCCAAAGAATATGTTCGAAGGTGTGATGCTTGTCAACGAGCAAAAATGACAACACGAGTAGACAGCATGCCCTTAAGACCAATGATGGGGGCTAGAGCCTTCGCAAAATGGGATATAGATTTTGTGGGACCGATACAGCCACTTGCTTATAGAACCCAAGCTCAATATATCATTGTAGCTACGGACTATTTGACCAAGTGGGCAGAGGCTAAAGCGACTCAGAAGAATGATGCTAGAACCACTACTACATTCTTATATGAGTATGTATTCACGAGATATGGACTACCAATAGAGATTGTCAGTGATCGGGGAACTCATTTTCTCAATGAGGTAATAGAGTATTTGCTTAATGATTTTATGGTCATCCATAACAAATCAGCTCCCTATCACCCACAAGCAAACGGACAAGCTGAGCATACAAATAAAATTCTTAGCTCGGTACTGTCCAAAGTGGTTAGTTCAGGAAGGACAGACTGGGAAATGAATCTCCATGCTGCTCTATGGGCTTATCGAGTTTCATCCAAAACAGCTCTAAATGCTACACCCTTTAACCTTGTTTATGGTCTTGATGCCATACTACCAATAGAATTTCTATTTCCAACATTAAGGGTAGCACAGAATCTTGAGTGAACTAGACATGAATGGTCAGAAATACTTGAAGATTTGGAAAAGCTAGACGAGCAAAGGCTAACTGTTGTAGCTCATATCTATGCACAAAAGTGAAAACAAAAACAGTTTTTTGATTCCCACTTAATCACAAAAATCTTCAAAAAAGGGGACTTACTTTTAGTCTATTCCCTTAAGCAGCACATTCCAAAGTTTAAGAAAAAGGAAAACGGACCATTTATCATTGAAGATGTATCTCCAAGTGGAGCTGTAAAATTGTCCACCCTAGATGGTGAACCAATGGCTAATTGGATTAGTGGATGTCGTTTAAAGAAATACAACTTGTCACTAACCAATGAATTGTTAGAGAGAACAAAGGAAGATGAAGCGACAACAGGTTATTGATGAAGCCCAAGAGGAAGCTAGACTTTGGGTACTCAAGCGTAAAGCTGCTCTCAAGAATCAACACATACCGATTCCCATCAACACTTTGGAACTAGATGATCGACAATGGGAATTACCGAAACACGCAGTTTCAACAGATGACGACTTGTTAGATGGAATGAATCTGCGCATCAAAGTACATCTCAACAATCATAGCACCAATGCTTTGGTAAACATAGGAGCTAGAGTGAATGCAGTCAGTTATTCCACATACAAGAAGGCAACAAGTCAAGCATTGATAGCATGAATAGTGACAATCAAAGGATGCAACAATAATCCAACTCCAACATTGGGAGTAGTCAACTTGAATGTGGTAGTACATGGATGTTCATGTCCGCATCAGTTAGTATGCTTGCCAGATGAACACATGAATGAGACGATGATTCTTGGAATTCCCTGGATGCGTACATACAAAGCAATACCAGATTGGGATATGAATCAGCTAAAGCTATCACCTAAAGGAGGGCAACTCATTGTCCCAATTGCACCAAGCAAGGAGGAATGGAAAAGAAGCAATCAGCAGACCAATCCACGAAGCCAATCTTCTCCATCCCCTCGACAATCAAATGCTACAAGTAGCATGCAAGGAGTCAGGAAGATTTGGGTACCAAAAGCACAGCTTAAGGATAAACCAATTCAGATATGGGTGCCTAAAACTTCACCGAAGAAACAAAAGAAGGTTCCATGGATTTGAACACAGAATTGAGTATCTCGGAGCAAGGAGCCTAACATGAAACGGGTTTGGAAGAAAAAGGAGCACTCTTCTCTACAAACCACGAAACTAATCAAATTGTGGCAAGTTAAGTCTCAACAGACTCCAACACACCATGCAGCACCAAGCCGACCGAGCTACCAATGGCGAGAAAAAGCTCGACAACAGTCTAATGTGCTATCAACAGCTCAAGCAATCAGCGTGCTAAAACACCCTGATTGTACAATCAAACAGAGAGCACAAAAGCTACAAGGGTTGCTCTTTGGAAGACATCAACAGCAAACCTAGACATCGGAAACCCTTGAGTTAATTATTCAAGACCCAGCTCTTGCACAGCATATTGGTTTGAATTGCATTGATCTCCATATCATGGTAGAGCCAATCATGGCTATGCATAGACACAATTGTTCAACCCATGCACGCAGTTGTCCCGGAGTACGCCATCTAGGAGGGGTGGAAGGGCATTAAGTGAAGGGCACTAAGTACTAAGTAATTAAGGGCAATGTTTGAAGAGGGAGGAAAAAGTTCCATATTAACGTGTGATTTTTTGCAAAATTACCTAATAATGCCCTTATAATTCATCAACAAGGAAAAATTCATTGATAATTACTTCCCGATGAGTGTAAATAGTGTATACACTATCAGAAAATCATAAAAAATAGTCCTTTTTTGGGTATTTTTCATCATTTTTGTTGATAAGGAGGCTTAAAAATGGAGAAATCCAACAAAAAACAATAAAACTGTGTTTTTCAAGTGATTTTCTTAATTATTGGATTTTGACTTTAATTTTTTAGAGAATTTTGTTATTTTCTTTGATTTTTTCAAATAAACAGGTCAAAATTAATAATAAATAGCAAGAAAGCTCAGATGGAAAAATTAAAGACACGATGGTGATCAGAAGGATTAGCCGGACAAGCACAAAATTTTTTGATGAAATTAGAAGATGGAAGCGGGAAGCCTAAATTAGGCGGTCATACCTACTTTTGCAAAATTCTTGCAGAATGAGCTACAAGAATCCGATCAGAGAAATTTTTGAGTCTAACATAGATTTCACGGCCTAGTAGGACTAAAAGGGGAATCTGGGGAAATTTGGTTCGGGAAGTCCAGGTATACATATCCATTGTAGGCTAAAACCACTTCATTTCCACTTGGAGCCTTTGCAGAGAGAGATTTCGACCTCTTTTGCGCGACATTTCTGGAGCCCACAGTTGACCTTTTTCAGCGCCGTCTCACATAAGACATGAGGGGTAAGTTCTTTACTCGATAATGATCCATTTTGTACGGCCGGTAGCTAGTCTAAAGCCTTAGAAAAAACCCTAAAAACCGAGCAGTGCACGAAGACCTATGACCTAAAACTGACCATAGCGGCCTGCCAGCTTTACCAAATCGGATGGGATTTGAACCATAGCATGCCCTAACATAATATAACCTTTCTATACCATCAGGGGACCCCCTTGGCTGGGGTCAATGGCTGGGGTCAAGGGGGTCCCCAGTAGAAAAGTTAGGTTTTGGCAAATGCTAGAATTCTGACCTGACTCCACAGATGTCTTGCTAATGAGGTCCATATATAATGTATATGATTGGTTTAGTGAAATCCATCAAGCAAGGCCCTCGAAAATCAGAAAACGGCTTGAAGGTTACAAAGCATCAAATTCGATATACGAGGCCAAACTTACTCCAAACGAGCCAGAATTGGGCAGGTAGCTTCACAACTATGTTACAGACAAGTCCAAAGCCTCAAAGTTGACCGACCAACCCAAAAGACACAGTAATCACAAAAAACGGTGATTTCAGAGTCGACATAGCACAAAGTGATGCCGGCATGATCAAACTTGACCAAATTCAATTTAGGGCTTGTATTAGGTGTATGAAACATGTCTAGGTCAAAATTTGTGAGTTTTACAAAGTTTTTGTCACTGAAGTTAATAATCGCGATTATTTACTTTTGCATCATTTTTGCTTGGAAATTGTCAAATCACCTCACCTATCATGTGTATACACCTATTACATGACAAAAATCAAGTATGAGGCAAAATGACCACCCATTACTTGTAAAATTGCCAAAAAACACAAAGAAGTCTTTGCAAGCCAAATTTTGGGTTATGGACAACTTTTTTTGATCCAAATCACCTCATATCTCATACCCAAGGTCTATATCATGCTTAGAACCAATTTGTACCAAAAAAATGTCAATTTTGCAAAGAAAGTTAATAATCGCGATTATTTACTTTTTGGTCAAAATTTAGAAATTTTGATATTTGGCCATCATACATCCAAAGTACATGTGGTGATAAGCCCACTAGCCAACTTTGAATCAATTTGGAGTTCAAAATCTCAGATTTCCTTTATATCTACTGTTTCAGAGACCTAAAGCCAAAATCTGGTACCATTTTCAACCTGTGCATCCAAATGAGCCCATATTTCACTCAGAGCATGAATTTCGCATATACTTCAAGCCTATAAAGCCAAGTTTGCAAAAAGTTGAAAATTTTCCTCAACTGTAAATAATCGCGATTATTTACTTTGGCTAAAAAAATTTGTTTTGACCATACAATTTTGTTCCTTGCATGATTTTATGCATCTTTGCTTGTTCAAAAATTGATTTGAAGCAATTTGGACCAAATTATCAGCATTTCAGTCTAAAGGGACATTCTAGAGAAAAATCCGACAAATCTGCTAACTTTGCACTCTATTCGCTGAACTGTTAGGAAATAAGACGTAGCTAAATAGATAATTGAGTAGATTACTTAATGGAGAGAGACAGATTTATATACATGAGATTATAGAGTAGAGAGAGAGAGAGAGAGAGAGTACACACGATATACGTGGTTCACCCAATGTGGGCTACGTCCACGGGAAATTAGCCACTCAATGGCTTTAGTACTTCAAAACAAGAAGTAGTTTACAAAGGGATTATACCCTTAATGGAGCTCCCGCTTTGCTTCACTCTCACCACCTCACACTCACCTTGTTGCATCAACTTCACACTATGAAATGTGTGTAGAAATGGCCTCCTTTTATAGGCCAAAAGGGCTGCCCTCTCTTATGAGAGACAGCCATGTGTAGCCGCCCTTGTGCGAATAAGTCCAAATCGGACCCTCCAATCAGCCCATGTGTAGCCGCCCTTGAGAAGACAAGTCCGCTTTTGAATTCGGCCACCGGCCACTGGCCATTGACTTCCGACCACCGGCTATCGGCCATTGACTACCGACCACCGGCCAACCGACCAGTTGTTTTCCGACCACTTTGCGGCCGCCGTCCGGCCATAATATTCCGGCGAAAAAGAATATTCCGACGAAAAAAAAGTCTCGGGGGCCTCCGCCCCCGAGGCCTTTAAAGTTGCCCCTGATTCTTGTCCGTGAAAATTTTGGTTTCCGGTGAGTGATTTTCCTTCACGCACGATGGCTTCTCCTCATAATGGGGGCCTTACAAATGTGCGCTTTTACCATAGAAAATTACAAGGGTAAATCAGGCTCCATACTTAACAATCTCCCACTTGGAGACTGATCTCCAAACCAAACCTGTGACTGCTTTCCATTCTGGCTTCTTATCCTTGAATGTCGATTGAAGATGAGCAAAAGCTCAACTTCTCCTTGTTGACCAGCTTTGTAAACATGTCTGCAGGATTTTCACTTGTATGCACCTTTCCTAGCTTTAGTTGTCCCTCTTCCAAAAGAGTGCGTATGAAGTGATATCTCACCTCAATGTGCTTTGTCCTTGAATGAAAGGCTGAGTTCTTCGCAAGATGGATAGTGCTTTGGCTATCACTGTACAAGACACAATTGCCTTGTTTGAATCCAAGCTCTTCTAAGAATCTGTGAAGCCACATAATTTCTTTGCTTACCTCCGTCATTGCTACATACTCTGCTTCAGTGGTAGAAAGTGAAACCACTTTCTGCAGCTTTGAAGCCCAGCTTACTGCTGTGCCTTCAACCATGAACACATAGCCAGTAGTGCTCCTTCGAGTATCTTTGTCACCTACCATATCTGCATCAGCATACCCTTCTAGAAAAATATCAGTTCCTCCAAAATACAAAGCATTTGTTGTTGTCCCTTTTAGATACCTACGTATCCACTTCATAGCTTGCCAATGCTCTTTACCTGGGTTGTCCATGAACCTACTCACAACTCCCACTGCATGTGCAATGTCTAGCTTTGTCCAGACCATAGCATACATTAGAGAACCTACCGCTGCAGCATATGGAACTTTAGACATATAGGCTATCTCCTCTTGTGTCTTTGGACACATATCCTTCGTTAGTTTAAAATGACCAGCCAAAGGTGTAGAAACTGGTTTTGCATTTTGCATTGCAAACCTTTCTAGTACCTTCTTGATGTAATCTTCTTGAGATAGCTTTATTGTCTTCTTCGTCCTGTCCCTTGATATTTTCATACCAAGTATCCTCTTTGCAGCACCTAAATCTTTCATTGAAAAAGATTTGGACAGCTCCTCTTTTAGGTCTTTGATGTCCTGCATGTTAGCACTTGCAATCAACATGTCATCAACATACAACATTAGGATGATGAATTTCCCATCTCCTAAATTCTTCGTGTAGACGCAGTGATCCGAGTTGCATCTTGTGAATCCATGATCCAACATCCATCGATCAAACTTCAAGTACCATTGTCTCGATGCTTGCTTTAAACCATACAAGCTCTTCTTTAATCTGCAAACCATTTTCTCCTTACCTTTTACTTCATACCCCTTTGGTTGAAGCATGTAGATTTCCTCCTCTAAGTCACCGTGAGGGAATGCCGTATTTACATCCATTTGCTCGAGATTTAGATCATGAGCAGCCACAAGGCTTAAGACAAGCCTAATTGAGTTCATTTTTACAACAGGAGAAAATATTTCATTGAAGTCAATACCTTTCTTTTGAGAAAAACCTTTTACCACAAGCCTAGACTTGTACCTTTTCTTCCCACCTTCTTCTTCCTTCAGCTTGTACACCCATTTGTTTTGAAGTGCCCGCTTACCTTTAGGCAACTCAACCAACTCCCATGTTTGGTTGCGATGTAGTGAGTCCATCTCCACTTGCATGCTCTTCGTCCATTGTTCTTTGGATTCATGTTGCATAGCTTCTTCGTATGATTCCGGCTCTCTAGAATCTGAGATCAAGAGATGGTTGAAGGAAGGAACAAACCTTTCTAGAGGTCTAATTGCTCTTGTAGATCTTCGGGGAATAGGTTGAGGCTCCTCATTTGGTTGATGTTGTTGCACATTGTCACCGGTTGCAGTCCTTGAGTCTTCACCGTCCTCAAGCTCCATGTACTCATCACCTGTTTCTTTTGTTTGTTTTCTTTCCAAGTAATCTTTGTACATATTTTTTTCGTTAAAAATTACATCCCTACTCCTTAAGATTTTACCATCTTCAGGATTCCATAGGCGATACCCAAAGTCTCCTTCTCCATAGCCAATGAAGAAACACTTTTTCGACTTTGCATCTAGCTTTGATCTTAGGCTTCTATCTATGTGCATGAAAGCCTCACACCCAAACACTTTGAGAAATGCATAATTTACCGGTTTACCTGTCCATGCCTCTTCTGGAACTCCCCCATCCAATGTCGTTGAGGGTGACCGATTGATTAAGTACACAGACGTACTTACAGCTTCCGCCCAAAGCTCAAGCGGTAGGCCTGCATGTAGCTGCATGCTTCATGCTTGTTCCATGATTGTCCTATTCATCCTTTCCGAAATCCCATTTTGTTGAGGTGTCCTTGGGGTTGTCTTTTGCCTCTGAATGCCATTGCTAGCACAAAAGCTTTCAAAAGCTTGGCTTCAATATTCGCCTCCATTGTCGGATCTGAGGCATTTAACCTTGGTACCTGTTTCATTCTCCACAAAGGCTTTCCACCTTTGAAATATGGAAAATACATCGGATTTATTCTTCATGACATAAACCCATGTTTTTCTAGTCGCATCGTCTATGAATGTTACATAGTACAATGAGCCACCAAGTGATGGTGTACTTGCAGGACCCCAAACATCAGAATGAACCAACTCAAGTTTTTTATTTTTTCTTTCATTTCTTGATTTTTGAAATTTTACCCTCTTTTGTTTACCATAAACACAATTTTCACAGAACTCTAAGTCCACTTCTTTCAAACCTGGTAGAAGCTTCTTTGTTTGAAGGATTTGCATTCCTTTGGCACTCATATGCCCAAGTCGGTAGTGCCACACCGCACTGTCAACTTCTGTAGTTGCTGCACAAGCTGAAGGTTGCGTGCTAACAGTACCGACCCTTTTGGTTTTTGAACCTCTCCTTAAGCCTTCCTCTTGTTTCCACTGATAGTGCAGCACTTGATGATTCTCCTGTGCTTCTCCTTTGCATTTCCTCGCTTAGGAGAACACCCACAACATCATCAAACTTAAGAGTATTTGTGCCAGAGATAGAATTACTTACAGCCATCACAAGGCTGTCCCAACTATCCGGTAGAGATGATAGTATAAGGAGAGCTCGCACTTCGTCATCGAAATTGATTTTCACTGATCGAAGTTGACTTATGTTTGTGTTAAATTCATTTAGGTGTTCTGCAACTGAACCATTCCCTGCCATCTTTAGATTGAACAAGCGCTTCATAAGAAATACCTTATTGGATGCCGATGGTTTCTCGTAGAAGTCGTCAAGTGACTTCATCAAGTCCTCCGTGGTCTTCATCTCCGAAACATTGAAGGCCACCGTTGACGCCAAGCTTAATCGGATTGTTCCCAGTGACTTTCGATCAAGGACAATCCATGCTTCATCTGCCATTGTTGCGGGCTTCTTCGCAAGACCGCTTAGTGGCAAATAGAGGTCCTTCTGGTAGAGATAGTCTTCAATCTGCATCTTCCAATGTTGGTAGTTTTTGCCGTTGAACTTCTCAATCTTGAGCTTCCCTTCCTCCGCCATAACTCCCACTCAATTCAAGGAATCCTTTCCTTGAGATAATTTAGCTACGAGCAAACCTTGCTCTGATACCAGTTGTTAGGAAATAAGACGTAGCTAAATAGATAATTGAGTAGATTACTTAATGGAGAGAGACAGATTTATATACATGAGATTATAGAGTAGAGAGAGAGTACACACGATGTGGGCTACGTCCATGGGAAAGCAGCCACTCAATGGCTTTAGTACTTCAAAACAAGAAGTAGTTTACAAAGGGAATATACCCTTAATGGAGCTCCCGCCTTGCTTCACTCTCACCACCTCACACTCACCTTGTTGCATCAACTTCACACTATGAAATGTGTGTAGAAATGGCCTCCTTTTATAGGCCAAAAGGGCTGCCCTCTCTTATGAGAGACAACCATGTGTAGCCGCCCTTGTGCGAATAAGTCCAAATCGGACCCTCCAATCCGCCCATGTGTGGCCGCCCTTGAGAAGACAAGTCCGCTTTTGAATTCGGCCACCGGCCACCGGCCATTGACTTCCGACCACCGGCCACCGACCATTGACTTCCGACCACCGGCTATCGGCCATTGACTACCGGCCACCGGCCAACCGACCGGTTGTTTTCCGACCACTTTCCGGCCGCCGTCCGGCCATAATATTCCGGCGAAAAAGAATATTCTGACGATTCTGAAAGTTGCCCCTGATTCTTGTCCGTGAAAATTTTGTTTTCCGGTGAGTGATTTTCCTTCACGCACGATGGCTTCTCCTCATAATGGGGGCCTTACAAATGTGCGCTTTTACCACAGAAAATTACAAGGGTAAATCAGGCTCCATACTTAACATGAACAAGAGCCATGTAAGCCACGGAGAAGGCCAAGAAGAAGCTAAACCAAAAAGAGAAACTACAAGAACTGCCTGGGTATCAACTGGACCCTGAGTCAGTCAAGGCGGCAAAAGCATCCTATCTTTCTAAAGAACAGCTGGAAGAACACCACACCACAGTCTTCATTGGCAGATTCAAGAGTGAAGAAGGGCATCAGGTGGAGTTGAAACTCCTACCTAAGAGGTCTATGATGTAGCTGCAAAGCCAGAAACCAAAGAGCCTAACTGTAGGTTGGGGCTCATGCATTTCTACGCGAACAAGAGCCTTGCGGAGTGGACTTTCAGAAAGCTTACGAGCTTCTGTCCACAATCAAAGAAGACGGAACCGCCTAGATATCAGATGCCCAAGGGAACAAGGTCAAGTCGTAATCACAAAAGAAATAGTGGCAGAGGCACTCAGACTGCCCACTGAAGGAATGACCATGAGGGCAAGAGACATGAAAACCACGGGCACATTTACCAGGGAAACAACCGCGGCCACATTCGCCGATCTTATCCACAAACAGGTGGAAGAGCCAGCCCGTCTATACCATCAACACTTTCATTTTCTGGGAAAAAGGCCACCAAGGTACACGACACCAAATCATGCCGTGGCCACCACCTTTACTCAGGTTCTTAAATCAACAACAAGGCAGTCTATGGACCACACGCAGTATGTCTTGACAACCTTGAAGGGCACCAAGAAGGAGGGTAAAATAACATACTCGGGTGCACCAGAAGTGTTGATGAGAATAGCCTATCATACCATCGGCATAGCTGATAACCTACCACCTGTCCCTGATCAGAATACATGGATCTTGGCAGCACAACCCTCTCCAAGAGTTACAAGATCAGGTAAAAGATATTTTAAATCAGGTGATGACTCAGATGATAGCTCACCAGAGCGGCACGGCAGCGAGAGCTCTGACAACGAAGAAAAGAGAGCTCGGAGGGAAGAGATGAAGAGGAAAGCTGTGTCTGCCCACCAAGAGGAGCCAGCTCAAAAACAAGCACGTTTCGAAAGAGAAAAACAAGCTTACCAGCGTAGTAGGAAAGCACAAGGAAAGGACCCAAAAAAGTGGGTACCCACAGGACTGAAAGGACCTTGAACAAAGCATCATACAAGAAAAGAGGTAGATGATCCAAAAAATTATTTAGAAAGAATGTATCAAGAGGCCGAATCCCTAAAGTTGAAAGAGGCAGAAGAAGCGACAAGGAAAGCTGAGGAAATGACTACTCAAGAGCAAAGCTAGGCATCTACCCGACCCACCTCACCGCCGTCAAAACAACAGGACCATCCCATGCCTAGTCCACCACCATCACCACCAAGCCAAGGTACTAATGAAGAAGCAGAGACTAAAAAAGAAAAAGATTCTGAATTCACCAACGAAAAGAAGCTACACAAAAAGCTGACCACACCTAAGGACATGAGGAAAAAGAAGCCGAGCCAGAACCGGAGCAGGCAACAGAAGAAACTCAAAAGACGGCAAAAGAAACTGATAAGGAAGTACAGAAAAAGGGCATACCACTACACATGAGACGGAGCCCAAGCCAGAGAAGGCAGAAAGGCCAGCACCTGAAGAGACGATAAGGGTTGAGACCACACCATCTACTTCCACTCAGCCAGAAACTTCCGAGGCATCAAAGCCTTAGGATGGCCAAGGAGAAGAAGAACCATCTACCTCTACAGAACCACCAGCACCTACAACATAGCAAGAAGCAACACATGAGACTGCAAGCACATCCCAACTAGCAAGACAGGAGGAGTGACAGTCCAATGACGAAGTTATTTTACAAGTAAACAAGTATGCAAGGTAGATGCAAGACATGACAGAGAAAGTCCTCTCAGCAACCTTAAACCGTAGCACAAAGGCCAAGGAACTAGAAATGGTCATCGATGCTCTTCAAGGAGAGCTCAAAGACAGGATGATTATCATCACTGATATCCAAAGGCAAGTACAAGAGCTAAATACAGAAGCGGAACATCATCAGATAGCCAGGGACAAACAACAAAAGGAAATGGAGGAGTTAGGTGAGCTCCTCACTAAATTATCTGATGCTTGCAAGGTAAAAGACAAGCAGCTAACAGAAGTCACGAATGAACTTCTTACAACCTCTCTATCAGCTCGAAAAATTCAAGTGCAGCTAGATGTTGTCAATGCTTCACTGTAAGATTTCGAACAGAGAATCAATGATCATGCCATTTTCTTGTGGCAAATCAGAGAAAATCCAGCCGTGGCCTCGATCAAGGGAACTGATGAAGTGTACAAGGCAGTTGAAAAGAAAAACAAGGATTTAGAACTGGGATTAAAGCTTGAACAGCCACAACGCAGAGACCTGGCACCGATGCGGGATCAAAGAGAGGAGGAGCTCCTAAAGGAGATAGCAGAACTCAAACGGATAAATCAACTCATCGGAGATGGAAAGCCAGACACACAGGAAGAGGCAGGCACTTCAAAGCCACCCCAAATAGACATTCCCTCGGTCTCGTTTGCTGAATTTGAGACGCAGTCCACAACATAGCTGAGTGCTGATGAAGACTTTCAGGTCCACATCACAGATGAAGATACAGTGCAAATGGTCCAGCTGTCAAAAGCTGAAGAAGACGCACTGAAGGAGAAAATCACCTTAGAGGTGGATGAGCAGTGGAAGGCCGCTATGGATTGGGAGTTGAGAGTTTTACACTCTGTCAACGTCACTCAACTCACTCCCAATCAAATCAACGCTCAATGGCACCAACTATCCTTGTCGTACCCTCTCATCAAGGTAGAACTTTTACAGGTAAAAGAAAGGTTGTACAAGGATATGCAAGAAGATGGCGCAGATAAAGACCACCCGAAGTGGAGGTTAAGCTGGTTGAACAAGAATCAGAGATACCTGATTCTGTTCACAAGAGCACCTGCAGCCTTACAAAAAGATCCAACATTCTGTCCTGTACCCAGAGTAAGGACATGGCAAGCGCATGAAGCACTGCAAAAGAAGAGGCCAACTTGGATCAACTTCCCCAGGATGCCAGCTCTAGAGAGAGGCCAAGCGACGGAGGAATACATGGTGAAAACCCTAACGGGTGCCATGTCATTCTTCAAGAGTCTGCCAGATCTCTCCTATGCAATGCTATATAAAATCTGCAGGATGCTACTCACATGCATACAAGTTTTCAATGAGCCTGAGCAGACAGGAGCCCCATGGCTCTCATTCTTGGAAGGGAACAAAGGCCTATGTTACGATCTGAGTGGGAAACCTTCAGAAGAAATCCTTTACGGATTCTACGCCAGATGCATATTCCTACCCTCGCATAATATGCTAGCCTTTGAAGAAGCAATCTACACTTGATTCTTCACCTGGCGAACGAAGATATTTGCGCCGGTGATAAGCAACCTCACATCCAGATTTGTAGGCTACTCCGCGGTGAAACTGAAGAATCAAGTCACCATGAAATTTTTATAAGTGCCTGACAAAGAACGAAGAATTAGATACCAAAAGGCACTGGAAGCCCTTAAAGATCGCCTTGCCCGCCGTCAACCCGAAGACTACTTCAGCTCATAAAGTTGTGTCAAGGGATGACACAGGCGAGGAGGGGGGAAATGTTAGCAGCAAGCTAACGCGGACACCATTTTTCAGAGTTCTCCTTGTAAAACAATTATTATTTTGATAAATCGGGAACATTGTAACTCTTATTTTCTTAGTAAAACTTTGTAATTAATGAGCCAGGGCTACAAGCTTCCAGATTGTATCAGCCAGTCAATTCCCAGCTTTGGTAGAACTCCAGATTATTAGTTTTGACCACTCAAAAACCTTGGCTAAGGTATAAAAGCCAATTTTTGTAAATTTTTTATAAGTTTTTGGATAAGAAATACACAGCGTGAGCTAACGGCGCTTACTTCTCTCCTTCTCGTGCTTCCTACTCCCTCTCCGGGTGTCACATTGCGAATGCGTTTGTTGCATTGCAACCGCATGTAAGAGCTCTACACATTGACGTAAGCCATTCACAGTATTTCGTAGCTTTTGGCGTCGCCGCACCCGCGGCCTAATTTCATCATAACTAGGAATTTACACTTTTAAAACAAAAAATAAGCATAGGGGGGATATTGGGGCATCATTTCTAAGCATTTAGATGCATTCTGGGTCGAAAATGACTAGATCAAAAACCCACTGCTGTTAATAATCGTGATTTTGGAACTTGACCTAAAGTGGGATTTGAGGCCATAGGCATGTGTGCTTAGGTCTTATAAACTTTTCCTAGAAGTTTCATTATGTTTGGATGTCATTTGATGCTGTAACGGATGTGATTTGCTTGTCGATGAGCGATTGGCTTTTGGTGATTTCAGTCACTTGAGTGTAGCTTGAGTTAGATGCAAGTTGTTGGTTGTTTTCTGAGATATTGCCAGCCTCTTGTAGCCTCTATGCACTAGTCGAGTCAGCTTCGTCCCATGGTTTGACAAATTGATCGTGGTTCTTGCTAATACTGCAATAAGATAGGATGGTGAGGTTAGACATGCGTACCACACCCCCTCCCTTTCTCATGCAGTAGCGTTCTGATTGATATTGTCTAGACTCCAGATCCTAGCCAAGAAACTATAAATTGATCGGAAGTTTCATTAACTCTGAGGATGATCTCTTGATGTGTTGCTCTGCAAAAGCCACACATCACCTTATGTCTACATATGACTTCAATTATATGAGCGTAAATTTGATACTTGACTCTGAGGACAGTCTCTTGATGCGCCGCTATGAAAAGCCACTTATCACTTTATGTTCACAAATTACTACAGTTATGTGAGAGTGAATTTGATACTTGATAGTTGAAGCTTGGCGATCAAAAAACGTAGTCAAGGCGGGTGAGTGTGTGTGTGTGTAGCTGTTTTATCATAAATAATAAGACATAATTGAACTTTTTACATTCAAAGGACAGTTGGCTTTAGAATAAAGGAATTGATAAGTACAAAAACAACTCAGCCTTAGAATTATCTTTGTACAATGTTTTGTAAGAATGTCGCCTCATTCCAGTATACCAATAATAGTAGAACTTCCCTTGTAGTAAGTGTATGTGTACTCTGTGTTGGACAACTTGCTAAAGGCAAAAAAGACCTTTCCAAGATAAGATAGAGTCCTTACCTGCATCCATCCAAACAAAACAACAAATATGTTAGCCTTGGATGTGTTTTACAGGTATCAATGGACTATACTAGTTGTTATTCATGTCCATCTTACAAACTTTTTTTTAACTTACATGATTAACCAATTGGAGCTGTGGGTGTAGAAACTTAAGTGTTGATTTTCAAAGGCTGAGAAGAGTAGCAACTAAGGTTTTGAATTGCCAAAGAATACACTAAGTAAACACAAAATTATAATTAGCATGGTTGACAACAATAACCAAGAGAGTAGAATGAACATTGATAACTTTGATTTTGCACATGAAGGTGCTAATGATGATGCCCCCATGTTTGTCGATTATCTTGTTACTAGGTTGCAATAAGCTATGGGCCAGCTAAAGTTACTCAACAACTTCGCACTTATGGGATTACCCTTCTTCTCTAAGAGGAGAGAGAGCTTAGGAGGCCTCTTCAAGAGACCCTCAAAAGAAGACTCTCTCCCATAAGAGGAGGAATCCAAAGAGCAAGAAAGTAATGAAACTTTAAGTTCCTCTCTGAAAATGTGGCTCCACCAAGATGGCGGTCTATATGATCGCCAACTCCTCCCAAGAGGAAACGTTTAACCCACAATCCTTCTCCTTGTCACTCCGAAAGGGAAGAGAGGAAACAAAGGAAGAAAAGGGCAAGAAAGAGGTCACCCTCTTCTCCTTCTTCTTCACCTTTTTCCTCTTCCAATGGAAGTTATGGCTATTCTCCTAGAGGATACAAGAGGGGAGGACATCGCAAATCTTACCCTGCTTGCATGGTGAAGGTCACAAAAGCTCAAGAAGTTCAAAGAGGGAGGGAGGAAAGAGTAACTCTTTTCTCACCTATGATGGCACGTTTGGTGCTACTGACAAAGTATTGGCCTTCATCCAGCAATTTGATGTGGCCTTTGGAGACAAGGGCTTCATGGAGTCCTCCAAGCTACGTCATGTAGCTATGCACTTCCAAAAATCGGCTCGTCAATGTGGGATAGCCTTTGTGGCAATGGCAAAGCCCCAAAGACATAGAAAAATCTATGAGTTTCTATCATGAAACAATTCCTTGTAAGCGATGCAAAGGACAAAGTGCTCACCAAATGGTGCAGTTTGAAGCTTCTCTCTCATGAGTCTATCCACAAATATGTAGACAAGTTTTGGGACTTACATCTCAAGGATATTGTCTTCCAAAAGATAGACTTTGTTGCGCAAAAGAAGCAATTCTGTGTGGGATTACCTGAAGAGATAGCCGAGTACATCAACTCTCAATGGCTCGGTTCTATCATTGAAGTAATCCACCACACCATGGTTGCTTCATGCATCATTTTCCAAAAAGGGGCTAGATGGAATGTCAAGCCCATGGAAAACAAAGACAAAAATGACGCAAAGCGGAAAACCAATGCCCAAAATTCTTCCCAAGGTAATTCCAACAACAATAACAACAACAATCGGTCCAAGGAGAAGGGAGTTTACGAAGATAAAAACAAACTCTCTCCTGAAGAGCTTGAAGCTTTTGGTAAGGACCATAAATGTTTTAAGTGTGGGAAGCAAGGACTTGGCTATCGTTCTTGCCCCAAGAGAAATGCTCGCAATGAGACTCCTAGAGCTTCCACCATAGAAGCTCCAAAAGAGGATGCTCATTGCAAAGGATCACCTCTCTCCTATGCTTAGGAAAAGGTAAGGGAGCATGATGCCGTCATCTTGTTTGACACTGGCTCTAGTCACAAATCCATATCAACAGAGTTGGCCACCAAGTTGGGCATTCAAGCTTTCAAGATGGGAGATGTTGTAAGGGCCAACACTGCTTTCAAGGGACAGCAAGCCTCCGTTACTCCCTTGATTGGGAAGTTGAGGCTTCATGTCCAAATCTATGTCAACAAAGAAGACTTTTTCATCTCTCCTCTCCAACATAAGGATGCTATCCTAGGGGGCACCATGGTTCAACCGCATGGCTGCCAACATGAAGTTCCTTGAAAGGAGAATCTACTTCACCTACTAGGGAAAGAGCAAGTATATAGATGCTAGTGATTCTAGTCATACTATACCACTTGTAAATCCTCCTACTTTTGATAAATCAATGAAGAGCTCAGTTTTTGTGTACATGATTTTTGTCAAAGAATCCTAATGTTTCATCAAATGTAAATGGTAGGAATCAAGAAGAGTTAGACTTGTCTAATTTTCTAAAAGGATTCCAAGATGTGTTCATCGATGATATCCCTATGGACTTACCTCCAAAAAACGAGGGTATGATGACCATCGATTTGAGATCCTACTAGGAAGCTCACCGCCTAACAAGCCTCCTTATTGAGTTTCCCAAGCTCAACAAGAGGAGATCATGAGGAAAGTAAAAGAATTGGTATACAAAGGGATGGTGATTCCTAGCTCCTCTCCCTTTTGTTCTCCAATCCTTTTAGTGCAAAAGAAAGATGGTACATACCATATGTGTGTGGACTATCGAGCACTAAACCACATCACTATCAAAAAAAGATTTTTCGTGCCTCGGGTAGAAGATCTGTTTGATAAGCTACAAGGCTCTACCTACTTCAATAGGATTGACCTTAAAAGTCGCTATCATCAAATAAGGATAGTGGATGAAGATATCCTAAAGACCGTGTTTCGTACAATGTTTGGTCTTTATGAATATCTAGTCATGCCTTTTGGCTTGACCAATGCACCAGTCACGTTCAATCGTCTAAAGGAGAAAATCTTTAGACCCTACCGCAAATTCACTGGAGTGTTCTTTGATGATATTATCATCTACTCCAAGTCCTTGGAAGAACACAAGAAAAATCTCCAAGTGATTTTTCAAGCATTGAGGGAGAACAAGCTTTTTCTCACAATCAAAAGAAAAGCAAATTTTTCCTTCAAGAGATTTAATACTTAGGT
The DNA here is from genome assembly GCF_014529385.1 of Adiantum capillus-veneris. Lineage (NCBI taxonomy): Eukaryota > Viridiplantae > Streptophyta > Polypodiopsida > Polypodiales > Pteridaceae > Adiantum > Adiantum capillus-veneris. The sequence continues at coordinate 112,110,874 of NC_140941.1, forward strand.
CATATTATCTCTCAAGATGGTATCCGTATGGATCCATCAAAGTTACAGGTAATAAAAACATGGCCTAATCCAAGTAATCTACATGAGCTAAGAAGATTTATTGGTGTGTGTGCATACTATAGACGCTTCATAGAAAAAGTTTCTCAAATAGCACGACCATTACATGACTTAACAAAGAAGAACGTTAAGTATTCATGGACTGCTAAGGAGCAAAATGCTTTTGACAAGCTCAAAGAGAAGCTTACCTCCTAACCAGTCCTCATACTTTCGGATCTCTCAAAGCCATTTGAGGTCCAATGTGATGCTTGTGGGGATTGCCTTGAGCAGTCTTGCTTCAAGAAGGGCATGCCATTTGCATATGAGAGCCAAAGGCACAATACGGATGAACGGGTCTTAGACATTTACGAGAAAGAGACTTTAGTTGTTCTACATACCCTAGACGGCGGGCCCTAGACACATGGAAGCACTATTTATTGGGGACTCCATTTATTCTACAAACCGACCACCAAAGTCTCAAGTATTTCATGACACAAACCAAGCTTTCCAACAAACAAATGAGGTGGGCAAATTTTCTTCTGTAATTTAATCTTCATATTGCTCACATTGCTGGTAAGCACAACCAAGTGGCCGATGCACTTTCAGGACGACCAAAAGTTAATGCGGTGTCTATAGCTACTCACAATTATCTATCCTCTATGATAGATGAGTATGCTGCTGACCCTGACTTTAGAGACATAATGTCAGTCCTTGCTTTGCTGAAGAAAGAGGAACCATTCACCTTGCAGGATGGTTATCTTCTTAACGGCAATAGGCTATGTGTTACCTATTTCCTTTGTGAGAGAAAGTTATGTATGAATCCCAAGCTCCTCCCTATGCGGCGCATTGAGGCAGTAGACCTACTCTTCACAGAGTAGAAACGTATTTCTATTGACCTACCATGAAAGTGGACATACAAGAATATGTTTCAAAATGTGGAGCATGCCAAAAGACCATGATAGAGGGAAGCAACCTGGATTACTCTAGCCATTGCCATTCCCAAATTCACCATGGGAGAGTATATCCATGGATTTAATCTTTGGATTACCCAAGTCTATCCATGGGAATACGGGTATATGGACAATAGTCGACAGGTTTAGCAAGCACACTTTATTCCTGTCAAAAAGACTATTAAAGCACACCAAATGGAAACTCTCTTCATATCACAGATTTTCAAACATCATGGATTACCAACATCCATCGTGTCAAATAGAGATCCCAGAATGACCAGTAATTTTTGGAAAGGTCTCTTTGAAAATCTAGAAACAAGATTGAATTTCTCTTTGGCCTATCACCCACAAACTGTTACCATATACATGTGGTAGTGATGTGTGTCAACACATTAGGACCACTGGAGCACTTTTTCCCTCTTTAGGAGATTTTACCCCTTGTGCATTGTATATACGCCCATCACTCTAGGGATATCTATATTTCCATTGCACACTAAGTAATACACTCTCTATTGTGTGCCTTGAGCTTCCTTCATCTTCTCCAAGCTGTGTGCATTTCTCTGCAACCCTAATTCCAACAATTGGTATCAGAGCAGGGTATGTCCTCCCGGCTTAGTCGCCAGCAGCTCCAGCACACACCTACTCACTTTCTCCGATTTCAGTGAGCTTTGGTGAGCGTTGCAGGTCGATAAATATTTTGGGTGTGCTCGTAGAGCTCATTCTGCTCAGATTTCTGATTCGGTCTTATTTCGGCCTCCGTTTCCACTACAGGCAGTACTACACAGGCTATTTTGTCATTTTGTGCAGAATTTTTGTCAGTGCCGCTTTCTGCATAATATGTGCCTTATAGTCTTCTACGGTTTGTACTATATAGCACGTGTTGTTCCTACTTTGTTTCTCCTTTTTTTGGGCAGTTTTCACATCAGGTGCAACATTTACCATGGCTGACAACAACACAAATGTGTTCAAGATGTTTGTTGCTGAGGACAGATTGGATGGGGACAATTATCCTATATGGGTTTACCTAATGCAACATATTCTTGTGTCAAAGGGCGTCTGACATATTGTGCAGCACATTGATGTATGTTCTGGTTCTGAGGATGTGGGCAATGTTGGGTATGTGGCAGGTCTTGCTACAAGGATTGCTGCTATTAGAGTTGTTTTGCCTACGACAGAACAATCTCGTTGGGATGTAAAGGATGTGCAGGCTCATGCACTGATTGTGTTGTCTGTGAAGCGCACCATTGTTTCTCACATTCGTTTAGCAAAATCTGCAAAACAGGCTTGGGATATTTTAACTGGTCTTTATGCAAGCCGCAATGAGGCTAAAATTGCTTTGTTGCGTAAAGAGCTGGAGTCAAAGATTATGCTTGAGGAAGATGATATGGACACTTTCCTTGCTGGTGTCAAGGATATCAATAAGCAACTTATTTCTGCGGTGAAGTCATTTCGAAAAATTTCCTTGTTCAGACTATTCTTGATGCCTTACCAGATTCTTACCAGACTTTTGCTAGTACTTGGAGACTTATGACCCAAGGAAATCCTGAAGTTGTCAAGTTTGATGCATTATGCACATTGCTGTTGCAAGAGTCACTGTCTAGAAAAAATAGGACAAGGCAGCGTGCAGTTGAACAGGCTTTTGTTGCTTCTCAAAGAAACGGTGGTAACAACAATGCATCCACTTCTTATGGTTCTACTACGAGTGGAAAAAATTCTGTTCCTAATGCTTCTACTGGCAGCAATTCGCCTGGAAATTCTGGTGATAAGGGCAAAAAGAAGATGCGTTCCCATTATTGTAAAGCTAATGATCACTTGATCAAGTAGTGTCCTAAGTTGAAGGCCAAAGAGGCTAAAAAGAAAGAGGGTGGTTCCACTGCAAATGCTGGTTCCACTACAAATGCAGCCATTGTTGAGTCTTCTCTGAAAGGAGAATGTCATGCTGATGTTGATGCAGAATGGGCTTTTAGGGCAGAGTGCACTTACAATCCTGCTGTCCATGATGCATGCATGTTAGTTGCTGCAGATTCACATGTGTGGTATTTTGACAGTGTTGCTACAAAGAACATTACCTCACATAGTGAATTGTTCACCTCTCTTGAGTCTGTCCCTCATGGGAATTCAGTCACTTGTGCCAACAATTCCTCTTATCCAGTTCAGGGAGTTGGAAAGATTGTGCTTATTGCTGCAAATGGAAATTCTTTCACACTTGTTGATGCGCTTTATGTACCTAGGATCAAGAAGAATCTTTTGTCTGTATCTGCACTTGCTAGACTTGGACTTGTAGTCAAATTTGTGGATGACAGATGTACAATTCATGATCTCTATTTTGGTGATGAAATTGTTGCATCTGGCCTTTTGTGTCGTGGGCTCTATCAGCTCACTTTGTATGACAAGTGTGGACAAAATTTTGCAAATGTAGTTGCAGATTTAAGGGCTATTTCAAATGAAAAACTATGGCATGCACGTTTTGGTCATCTGAATTTTTCCAGTTTACTGCATTTACAGAAATCTGATATGGTTGCTTCTTTGTCACCTCTTGAAACACCTATCAAACATGTATGTGAAGGCTGTATTTTGGGTAAGACGCAGCGTTCGAAGTTTCCAAAGGATCGTTCAGTTAGGGCCACATGCAGGTTGCAGCTTTACTTAGTGACTTTCAGATGATTACTCAAGGCATGCATGGGTATTTCCGCTTAAAGCAAAGTCCGAAGTTTTTATGTGCTTCAAACAATTTCTGGCTATGGCTGAAAATGTCTCGAAATGTACTATGGGCATCCTCCGTTCCGATCGAGGGGGGGAGTATATGTCTCATGAGTTTAATGCATTTATGGCTAGTCGTGGGATAAAACACCAATGTACAGTGCCTTATACACCTCAGCAAAATGGTGTTGCTGAGAGGAAAAACAAGTCACTTACGGAAATGGCACGATGTATGGTCAAAAGTCAAGCTTTGCTGCATTCTTTTTGGCTTGAGGTCATCATGTGTGCCACTTATGTACTAAACAGGTGTCCTACGAAAGCTTTGCAGCCTATTACTCCATATTAAGCATGGCATGATAGAAGGCCTTCTATTGAGCACATGCGTGTTTTTGGCTGTTTGGCATATGCTTTGGTGCCACAAATTCAATGCAGAAAATTGGATGATAAGGCTGTCAAATGTATTTTTGTTGGCTATACTGCTGAAAGCAAAGGCTATAGGTTGTATCATCCGCAAACAAAGTGTATTCTGGTCTCACACGATGTAGTGTTTGTGGAAGATTCTGTTCAGCCCTTGCTCTCATGTACTAGAGACAATAATATAAGCTCACAGGACATTTATGACACTTTGTTGCCTCTTTTCAGTGGTGGAAATATGAATGTAAATTCCAATGAGGAAAATGTACAGCCTATGGGGGTTTCAGAAAATGTTATAGATCAGCCTATTACTGATGCAGATGTACATGATGTACTTGATGAGGAAAGGGCTGAAAATGAGCAGGCTAGAGGTATGCCAAAATGGCTGGTGCATACATTGTGTAACAGTAAATTGGATGCACCTTTGTCTAGTCATCCTCGTTTAGGCTCTCACCATGCATCTTATGCATCAGATTGTTATGCTTTGGCTGTGTCTAGCTTACATGATGTTGAGGAACCTCTGTCTTTTGATGAAGCACGGGATTCAAAAAATTGGATGGCTGCCATGCAATCAGAATATAATGCACTTATAGAAAATGACACATGGACTTTATGTGATTTTCCTCTTGGCAAAAAGGCCATTGGTATGAAGTGGGTTTACAAGTTGAAATGCAAGCCGGATGGTGAGATCGATCGCCATAAGGCTCGACTTGTTGGAAAGGGTTATGCACACCAAAAACGCATAGATTATGAAGAGACTTTTGCTCCCACTTGTCGTATGACCACTGTGAATTTTCTATATGCATTGGCATCTCATTTTGGTTGGGATGTACATCAATCAGACATTGTTACTGCTTTCTTGAATGGTGACACATATTTGAGGAAGTTTATGTAACGCAGCCTCCCGATTTTGTAAAGAAAGGACAAGAGGACAAAGTGTGCAGATGTAAGAAGGCTTTGTATGGGTTAAAGCAATCTCCTTGTGCTTGGTATGAGAAAGCTGACACTCATTTGGTCAATTGAGGCTTTTGTAACAGTTCAATAGAAAGCACATTGTATGTATAGCGTGAGGGTGATGTACTTCTCATTGTTGTCTCTATGTGGATGATTTGTTGATCACACTGGACCAAATGAGAGACATATTGTTAAATTTAAGGCGTATTCAAATTCTACTTTCAAGATGAAAGATTTGGGGTTGTTGCATCATTACTTGGGCATACATTTTAAGCAGTGTGATGGTGGTATTGCCTTGTGTCAGAAAAGTTACATAGGTTTGGACTTGAGAATTGCAAACCTATTGCCACTCCCATGGAAACAAGTTTGAAGTTGGGTCTACATGATGCTTGTGATCCTGCTGATGTCACTCTTTACCAAATTGCTGTTGGTTGCCTCATTTATGTATGCAATACGAGGCCGGATTCAGTTTGCAGTCTCACAGGTCAGCAGATTTATGCATAGCCCAGGGTCTAAGCATTGGCACGCTGTCAAGAGGATTTTCTGCTACCTTAGTGGCACTTTACATCTTGGCTTGTTTTATCCCAAGGGGGGATCATTGCCGCCAGAATTACATGCTTTTTTGGACTCGGATTGCGTTGGTTGTTTTGACACGAGAGTGTCCACAAGTGGTTTTTATTTCATTCTTGGCAGTTCATGTATATCATGGTTGAGCAAGAAGCAACCTACTGTGGCCACATCTAGTTGTGAGGCTGAGTACAGGGTAGTCTTCACAGCTACGATTGAGTGTGTATGGCTCAGACGCCTTATGGTTGATTTGGGTGTTGGAATGGACACTGCCAACACTATTTACACTCACAGTCAGAGCGCATTGGCAGTTGCGAGGAACCCAGTTTTTCATGCTCGCACAAAGCACATTGAGGTGCATTACCACTAATGTCAGGGAGAGGCTCTCAGCAGGAGAGATCAGCTTGGCTTATGTGCCAACACATGACAACCTTGCAGATCTTTTCACAAAGGCATTGTTTCGTGAGAAGCTTGAAGCTTTACGCAAAGCTTTGGGCTTACTCCCCTTTGTGGACTGATCGTGTCCTCAGGGCATGGCACTTCCCTTTACTCATGTGCCAGGCTCTCATTCACCGCATCACTCAAGGGGGGATTTGTTACCGTATACATGTGGTAGTGATGTGTGTGAACACATTAGGACCGCCAGGGCATTTTATCCCTCTTTAGGAGGTTTTTTCCCTCGTGCATTTTATATACGCCCATCACTCTAGGGCTATCTATCTTTCCATTGCACACTAAGTAATACACTCTCTATTGTGTGCCTTGAGCTTCCTTCATCTTCTCCAAGCTATGTGTGTTTCTCTGCAACCCTAATTCCAACACAAACGGATGGCCAAAGTGAGATAGCCAATCTTACGATACCCGATCTACTAAAGACTTATGTTACAGAAGTAGATCAATGCTCACAATGGGAAAAGTATTTACCTCTTGTAGAGTATGTGTACAATAATATTGTACACACTTCTATGGGAAAGTGCCTTCTGAAATCATAGAGGGAAGACTTAAAAGTCCCTTGCTACTTGAAGTACATGGGAAGATCTTTGCTGCTGATGAGTATAGCCGTGACCTACAAGAATCCTTTCAAAAGATTAAAGAGACTATATCCATCTCTCAAAAAAGACAAAAAGCTCCTGCTGATGACAAGCATAGAAGGGCCTTAACGTTCAAAGAAAATGATTGGGTCTTACTTAAATTTCCTAAGGCTCATTGAGGCAAACAACGGGCAAAAATCCTACGGGCCATCAAAAGTATTATGATAAACTAGCAAAAAGATACCATGGTCCTTTTCAAATCTTGAAGCCAATCAATGAGATGGCTTATCAACTCAAGCTGCCCAACCATTGGCTCATACACAATGCCTTTCATGTGAGCCTACTTAAGCCCTACAAAGGAGAGTCACCAAGTGAACCAATTATTGAAGACCCTCCCAAAATCAAAGACCAAGAAGAGGTGCTACAACCCGAAGGTATCCTTCGGCATGAAGACAAGGTACTACGACATGGTAAGATTATCTGAAGGTATCTTATTAAGTCCAAAAATTATCCTTTTGAAGATGCTATATGGATGCAAGGAATACAACTTAAGGATAGTATGAACCTTGTCAATGCTTACAATGTTACATTAGAGTAAGAAAATGTACAAATTTATTTTAAATGACCAATGTTTTTGTCTTATAAGACTAATTTGCTTTTTATTGTGCACAAATTTAAATAGTATGCATGCTTAGAATCATGATTGTGATGACATTGTCTCTCAAACACCAAGTAGAATTTGTCATTCTACCTTGGGAGGATGAAATGGACTAAAGAGTAGACATGCTTTTGGCATCTATGTCTCCCAAGCACCAAATGGATTAGTCATCCATCTTGGAAAGATGTCATAGGATAAAAAGGGATCCTCTACCCGCTAAGAAAGATTGACTAAACGACTAAGGCTTTATCTCTTCTACCTATAGTCGAGGATGACTATGATTTCAAGAGAGAGATAATGTCATTAAATCTAATATCTAACCAACCCAAATGATTTTCTCATATTAAATTGATTATTTAATGTGGGAGAATAAACGGGAACAAGGGTTAGAATATAGGTATGGCTTTAGATGCATCTCAACACGAGACCAAAGGTAATGTGTCCAAATTGGAGATGGTCTATCAAAGAGCAATGCTAATGGATCTTAAAGACCTTAGGGTTAGCTTCATTAAAGACCTCCAAAGGTTAGTGTTAAAAGTCCTTTGACCTTAGGTAAGCTAGGACTGCGCTTGACGTGCGAACCTGGCCCAAGCTTGAGGTGCTTGTCATGCTTGATGAGACTAAGGTGCTTGAGGTGCTTGCCGTTAGTGAGCTTGAGGTGCTTGTGGGAACACTACCCAAGCTTGAGGTGCTTGCCGTTAGGGAGCTTGAGGTGCTTGTGGGAACACTACCCAAGCTTGAGGTGCTTTGTCATGCTTGATGACTAAGGTGCTTGAAGGTGAGATGTTCCACAAAGTTAAAAAGATCCCTACAAGGAGGGGATGAGCCCTACAAGAGGGGGTTAGAGAGAGAACACACACACCCTCACACAAGGAAATCTTGGTACAAAGAAAGCAAAAAGTACACTTGTCAAGCTCCTCCTCATGTTGCCCTCATGGTGTGCCTAAAGACTATTGGTGGATCTCCCTGTTAGGTTTCCAAGCCCATGGGAATATCTCTTACAACATGCAAATAAAACCTTCAATTACCTTTGAGTTTGCATGGCACGAATCATTGCTTTATATGTAAAGTTATTTTTACAAACTATCAATCAATATGTAGCATGTGGTTTTTTTATTGCTGTTGTATCGAATTCTCTCTCTCTCTCTCTCTCTCTCTCTCTCTCTCTCTCTCTCTCTCTCTCTCTCTCTCTCTCTCTCTAGTTCTGCACCAAGCTTGCTCGCCATGAGTCCTGCAGATCATCATCCACCATAGCCCACCTATCAACCACTGGTATCAGAGCAAGGTGTTGGCCTTGGCTCAACTCGATGCACAGAAACCGCTGTCTGCAGAAGGGAAAGCTGGTTCGTCGACCTACAGCACACCCAGCACAAACACCATCAATATGGTCACGTTGGCATGCTGAGTGCTTTTTGACACTGGCGAGTCTGCTAATACACCCGCTACATCCCGCCTTGAGCATCACTCGGCGGCGTCCTATTGGTCTTGCGCCATCTCTGCAACTAAAAGTGCTTGTCACTTTTTGTTGAATAGTTTACACTGAATACAAGTGACCACCCAACTTTGGTCTTGAGCCCCTAAGCAACTGAGTATTCACACCCTCGATGCTCGTCAATACTCATGGTTGATTAGCAAATGATCTTGGAAGCTGTCTTTCAAGCCCCACTTCCAGATTGGCGGCATACTGGCAAGCTTTTACTGAGAGTTTACAAGCCTTAATTTGAACGACGTTAAATCAATCGATACCTTTAAAACGACTCGCATTTTTTTTTACTACCGATGGTGTGGACAATCCAATTGCATTCGATAGTGGCCTTCAATATCAAACTCTTTTGCCAATTTATCACGACATCAAAGGTGGATAAATTTAATGGATCCGGCTTCCAAACCTGGCAAATTAAAGTAAAAGGATATCTGATGTGGAAAAATTTGTGGAACGTCGTCAAACCGATATCAACCGATGAATCAGGTACATCCGCTGCAATTGCCAGAGCATTATTTGCCAAGCAACAACGCAAGGAGGAGCAAGCATTAGGTATAATTCTGACATCTCTCGAAGATGATTTTATTCATTATCTGGATGACATGTAATCTGTTAGCGCTGCCTGGATACAACTAGAGAGGGGTTTTGGTGCTAAAGCTAAATATTCAATGATGAGTCTAAAGATGGAGTTGTATTCTCTTACTATGCATGTTGATGAGAATATTACATCTTTAGTTAACCGGCTGAAGAGTATTAAAACTCAACTTGTTTATGTTGAAGCCCCAGTACCAGAAGAAGATCTCATAGCCGTTTTGTTAAAAAGTTTGCCTGACAAATTTCATCAGATTGTTACTGTTTTAAAGGAGAAAGATCCACTGCCCTCCTTGGATGGTATCATCAATTCACTGCAGGAAGAAGAACGAAGGGTACCTAGTACCAATTCTACTATTTTTCCCAGTGCATATACAGTCTCAAATGCAGTATTCCCCATTAATTCTTTTGATACTTCCAGTGCCTATGCAATCACTAATTGTGCTGCTACCTCAGCCTCATCTCAACCATTCGGTGGAACCAGATCTTGTGCCATTTGTGGGTGCAACAATCATCAGACAAAAGACTATTTCAAGAAGAATCCTTGTGTTCACTACGGTAAAACAAATCATCCGTCAAACAGATGCTTTCAAAAGGGTAAAAATCAAATTCATATAACTAAGGGAGAGACACCGAACCTGCAATATATTCCGTTGACAATGACGTTCTTTAGTTAAACTCTTTTCATGTATTTAGTCAAAATAAATTTTACGGGCTCTAGACATTGCCACACATGAGTGATAAGACCTTCCAAATTATGAGTTTTTTGTTCTCAAGTCCCATTTTGTTCTCGCTTCTCATGAGGTTACTGGGTACACCTTAAACCCAAGGTTTGGAAGTGAACCAAAAACTCCATTTTTGGTAGCTAATTTTTGACCTACACCCGATCTATTCAAGGGGGGTTATTATCATTGCACCAGGTTATGGATACACCAAAAATCCTTGGTTGTGAGAGAACCTAAAACTCACGGTTGACGAGTACACTAAAAACTTGAGGTATCATGAGAGGGTCTGTCTAGTTCGGGCTTGGGGAAGATTGTTAGGTTTCCAGTTAGGTTTCCAAGCCCGTTGGGAATACCTCTTACATCATGCAGATAAAACCTTTAGTTACCTTTGAGTTTGCATGGAAAGAAGCATTGCTTTATATGTAAAGTTATTTTACAAACTATCAATCAATATGTAGCGTGTGTTTTTTTATTGCTTGTTGTATCAAATTCTCTCTCTCTCTCTCTCTCTCTCTCTCTCTCTCTCTCTCTCTCTCTCTCTCTCGTTCTGCACCAAGCTTGCTTGCCATGAGTTTTGCAGATCATCATCCACCATAGCCCACCTATCAACACTCCCAAAGGGTCCAATGCTATAGTAGTAGATTTAATTAAATTTTTTGCATTTATTAAGTCCTCTCACTCAAAGGGGAAAGGGGGACACTTGTCCCAATACTACCCTTGTTGCTTATAGTGTATCCAGCATGTGATTGGTCAGTCTTGTAGGGGTCCAATGAGCTTCAAGCTTGAGCTACAAGGGGGGGTTCACCAAAGCAAGAAGGGGGCTAGCTTGGGGGGTATACTCTCCCACACACTCACACTCACACTCACACTCATACACACTCTCATGGTGTGAAGTGCAAAAAGCAAGAGGTCCATCTCCTTCTCCAAGCTTGTAGAGAAGTTGAGAGCCTACACCAACACTCTTGGCTATGGAATGAAAATCCAACCAAGAGCCATGCTTCAATGCTTAAGCTTACCATATTCTCCATATTCATTACTATGTTATTATGTATGCTAGCAAGAAGAGTGATGATAAGTTAGGAACTAATTATTTCTCCTATGGAATGTTTCTTCCCCTTGGGATACTTAATTCTTTTGACAAAGTTTATGTTATGCTCATGATGCATGAAGCTTTCCATCTTCATTGCATCACCTAGGTCACAAGGAACACAAAGATTGTATTGTACCAAGTCTCTCTTAATGGGAGAATCTATAATAAAAATGCATATTGGAGGGGGGACCGGCTCCACATAAATCCGGTCCTCAACTATTGTCATGTTTTCTAAATTCTCGCTTTTGCAAAAGTATTGTTCATGAAAAAGTTAATTCAGTACTATGTTTGTCATAAAATCTAATATCTAAGCAACCCAAATGATTTTCTCATATTAAACTGATCATTTAATGTGGGAGAATAAACGAGAACAAGGGTTAAGATATAGACATGTGCTTATAGATCTATCTCAACACGGGGCCAATGGTAAAGGGGCCCAAATGAGAGATGGTCTATCAAAGAGCAAGGCTAACCAATGGAGCATAAGACTTTAGGGTTAACTTCATTGAAGTCCTCCAATAGTTAGTGTAAAATTCCTTTAACATTAGGTAAGCTAAAGCTAAGCTTGTAGTGGGAACCCGACCCAAGCTTGAGGTGCTTGAGGTGGGAACCCTGCCCAAGCTTAAGGTGCTTGAGGTGCTTGATGACTGAGGTGCTTGAGATGCTTGAGGTGCTTGATGATTGAGATGCTTGAGGTGCTTGACATGCTTGAGATGCTAGGGCTGTACTTGAGGTGAGAACCCAGGCCAAGCTTTAAAGTGCTTAAGGGCCAAGCTTGTAGTGGGAATTGGGCCTAAACTTGAGGGGCTTGAGGTGTCAAAAGTCAAAGTTCCAATCCCTACAAGGAGGGGGTGAGCCCTACATAAGGGGGGATGTGGCAAAAATCCTACGGGCCATCAAAAGTATTATGCTAAGCTAGCAAAAAGATATTATGGTCCTTTCCAAATATTGAAGCCCATCAAAATGAGACGGCTTACTAACTCAAGTTGCCCAACCATTGGCTCATACACAATGCCTTTCATGTGAGCCTACTTAAGCCCTACAAAGGAGAGCCACCAAGTGAACCAATTATCGAAGACCCTCCCGAAGTTGAAGACCAAGAAGAGGTACGTCAACCCGAAGCTATCCTTCGGCATGAAGACAAGGTACTACGACATGGTAAGATTATCCGACGGTATCTTATTAAGTTCAAAAATTATCCTTTTGAAGATGCTAGATGGATGCAAGGAATACAGCTTAATCGGATAGTATGAACCTTGTCAATGCTTACAATGCTACATTAGAGTAAGCAAACGTACAAATTTCTTTTAAAAGACCCATGTTTTTGTCTTATAAAACTAGTTCTCTTTTTAATTGTGCACAAATTTAAATCGTATGCATGCTTAGAATCATGTTTGTGATGACGACGTCTCTCAAACACCAAGTAGAATTTGTCACTCTACTTTGGGAGAATAGAATGGACTAAAGAACAGACATGCTTGCGGCAGCTATGTCTCCCAAGCACCAAATGGATTAGTTGTCCATCTTGGAAAGATGTTTTGGGGTAAAAAGGGATCCTCTACCTCCGCTAAGTAAGATTGACTAATGACTAAGGCTTTATCTCTTCTACCTCATAGTCGAGGACGACTATGATTTCAGGAGAGAGGTAATGTCATAAAATCTAATATCTAACCAACCTAAATGATTTTCTCATATTAAACTGATCATATAATGTGGGAGAATAAATGGGAACAAGGGTTAAAATATAGACATGTGCTTATAGATCTATCTCAACACGGGACCAATGGTAAAGGGGCCCAAATGAGAGATGGTCTATTAAGAGCAAGGCTAACCAATGGAGCATAAGACTTTAGGGTTAGCTTCATTGAAGACCTCCAATAGTTAGTGTAAAAGTCCTTTGACCTTAGGTAAGCTAGGGTTGACCTTGTAGTGGGAACCCTGCCCAAGCTTAAGGTGTTTGAGGTGCTTGATGATTGAGATGCTTGAGGTGCTTGACATGCTTGAGATGCTAGGGCTGTACTTGAGGTGAGAACCCAGGACAAGCTTAAAGTGCTTAAGGGCCAAGCTTGTAGTGAGAACTGGGCCTAAGCTTGAGGGGCTTGAGGTGTCAAAAGTCAAAGATCCAATCCCTACAAGGAGGGGGCGAGCCCTGCATGAGGGAGGATGAGAGAGAACACCCACACACTCACACAAGGCATGCTTGGTACAAAGAAAGCATAAGGGACACTTGTCAAGTTCCTCCTCATGTTGCCCTCATGGTATGCCTGAAGTCTATTGGTTGGCCACCCAAGGGTTCCAATGATAATTTAGGAGATTTAATAAATTGTCTTTGCATTTATCAAGTCCTATTTCTCAAAGGGGAAAGGGGGACACTTGTCCCAAGGCTACCCTTGTTGCTTGTAATGCCTCCTATTTTTGATTGGCTAGGCCTGGAGGGGTCCAATGAGCTTCAAGCATGAGCTACAAGGGGGGGTCGACCAAAGCAAGCTAAGGGGTTGCTTAGGGGGTATACTCTCCCACACACACTCTCATTATGCATTGTGAAAAGTGCAAGAGCTCCCTCTTCTTCTCCAAGCAAGTAGAGGTTGAGAGCCTACACCAACACTTTTGGCTATGGAGTCCAAATCCAACCAAGAGCCATGCTTCAATGCTTAAGCTTGTCATCTTCTCCATCTTCATTACTATGCTATTATGTATGCTAGTAAGAAGAGGTGAGGAACTAATTCTTTCTCCTATGAAATGCTTCTTCTTCCTCTTCCCTACCCTCATTCCCTGCTAGCTCTCTCCACCTTCGAAGGTGTTTGAGGTCTTGGGATGGTTAGAGCTTTCTTCAAAGTTTATGTTATGCTTGTGATGCATGAAGCTTTCTATCTTCATTGCATCACCTAGGTTACAAGGAACACAAAGATTGTATTGTAACAAGTCTCTCTTAATGGGAGAAATCATAATACAAATGCCTATTGGAGGGGGGACCGGCTCCACATAAATCCGGTCCTCAACTATTGTCATGTTCTCTAAATTCTTTCTCTTGCAAAAGTATTGTTCATGCCAAGTTAACTAATTGCTATGTTTATGTTGTTATCTTCGAATATGTTCACCCGCTATGCTCACAAAGTAATTCCTTGAAATTATTTTCATTAATTTCCGCTACTCTCAAGTTAATAGGCCAATTCCATTACAATGTTTATGTTGCGACCATCAATTAAGTTCACCTCTATGCTCACAAAGTAATCTCACAAAAATGCTTTCTCTAAGTTTCCTAATTTCGCTACTCTCAAAGTTAAAGGCCATTTACATTACATTTTAAATGTCGTACAAACCATTGGAAGAGGCTAGATGAGGTTCATGATCAAGTGAATCAACAATACTGCAATTGTCAAGTAATTTCTCCCCAGTCTCTCTCTCTCTCTTTAGGCCAATCACCTAATTTCTGTTGCCAAATCCAAAAGAAGGTAGTTGTTTTCTCTCACTTTTGTAGCCTGTATGTTGTAATATACATTGTTGTGATGAAGCTGATATGGCCACCAATTCAATGACGCCTACTTGCTCTCTCTCTTTCTTCCTCTCTCCTCTCATTTATTTTGTGCCATGTTTGGCGAATGAAACATATTAACATACGAACATCATGAAACACCCTACTTTATTCAAATAATGATTTGCTCGCAGCATATCATGGGTGCAATGTGGAAGTTGAATCTCGGGGGCACTAATTCAAGGGCAACGACGCTCTCTCCTTCTCCCCTCCTCTCTCTCTCATCTATATATGCATGTTATGTCATGTTTCGCGAATGAAACATACCATCATACCAACAACATGAAACACCTTGCACTAGATTCAGAGGATGGGCTGCTCGCAACATATCATGGGTGCAATGTGGAAGATGAATATGAGGGGTAGGTTCACAGTGATATTGAGATCAAAGCTGCCTGCAAAATAACAATGCACACCACCAAATGACACGGGAAGATGGCACTAAGGCCGATTACAAGGTATGGGCTATCATAGTATTAGATTCTATTAGATTGATACTATACATGCAATGAAAGAACGGTGATAGGTAGGAGCTTGGGGCTTGGCGATTATACCAATTAGTGACGTTGCACCTCATACATAGGAAGGTCACAATAGGAAACGGACCCAACACAAGGGTTGTGCATAATTTGGGGGACTAATTGTCAACCTTAAACTAGGCCATGCAAAGCTGTCACAAGTTGATGGCATTCTGGCTGCATGTAGCCCTTATTAGCCCATTGGGAAGTAGTGAGTGGGAGGTTGGAGCAATTTACTATTCACATATAAGCTCTTTTACATTTTTAGATGTGGAAGAGATAAATTTAAAAGCGAAAACTACTACTATAGTGCAAAAATTGCAGGCTATACACATGTGTGATCCATACTAACCTAAGGTGCGACTCCAACTCTAAAAGCAACTGGGTCTTGCAAGAGAGATAGTGTTCTTTTGTTGCCAAGGCAGTGTTCGGAAAAATCATTGTCCTAAACATACAAAATGCCTTTCCTTGAATTTGCCAAGAGGAAAATTTAGAAAATTAGGTTACTTTTTTAGGTTTTTACACTAATTTTCTCTATTTTGGGCGGAATTTCTCCTTTCCCCTTGCGCTCAGCCGGCCTTTGGAAATTGAAAACGGCTCGATATTACGCTGAGACACATTTTTCCCGAACAGTGTGCCAAGGGCAACAGGTTATGTACCGACCCCCCCCCACCGGGCCGACGGCCCCCTAAAGGTTCGCTGGCCCCCTAAAGGTTAGGAAAGTGTTGGATCTTTTAACTAAATGAACTACCAGTAATAATTATACGTAATTGCCTCGAGCAAAAAGAACACAAGTGATGATGGAGCAGGAGCTGCTGAGCTGCGCTGGAGCGATGGTGCTTCTCTCTCACGTTAGTAGCGTACCCTTTCTCCCTCTCGCACGCCTTTGAGCGTCTCTTTCTCTTTGTGCAATTCTTTCCCATCATCTCAAGCCACGCAGACCTTACAAGAAAGGTTTCTGGGGGAGGCCTTCCTTCCCTTCGGTTCAAGTGCTAGGCATCGCCTGCATTTTAGGTTTCCTCTTTCTCTGTGATTATTTTCTCACTCTGCCTGCTTTCATGCGAAGAAAAATGGATTTCCAAGCGCATTCGTGTCGTACTCGAACGGTTTTAGCATTTTGATTCTGTGTAATTGTGCAAGCCATCCCATGACAAGTATCTACGAGACTTTACAAAGCAGTAACTCTGCTTAAACCTCCATTCGCTGTGCTTTCTTATAGAGAGAAGGGCCACACTTTGCTGAAGATAGAGCTTTCATTTTTGTTCTTTTGATCGCCCTCTCTCCTGTTCTTTTGGTCGCCCTCTCTCCTGTTACTGTCAAAAGTGCCATGACTACACCTGGAACATCCGAAAGTAACCGCTCAGAAAATTCCAGAAGGTCACTGAATGCACAAGAAAGATTAGTATAGATGCACTTGTAATGAATGTCTTACCCAAAGGACAGAGTTTTTGGTTGTTGTATGGAGAGATTGATGCATTTCCCTGCAGCTCGAATTAAAGTGGACTTTGTTTTGCAGGAGTGAGGTCACATTGATGGAATCACTTGAGTTGACATTGCGGCAATTGTCCGTTTTAGCGGATTACCTCGATCAAGCAGAGGCTAGAGATAAAATCTGCAGAGCCATCCAATATGGCTCCAAATTTGTTAGTGGTGGAGCAGAGGGGGTGGCTAATCAGGTTGATTCGTCAACTGGATTAGCTCGGAAGGTCTTCCGTCTTCTAAAGGTTGGCTCCCTATGTAATACATGGTTTTCCTTTTCTTTGGTGGGTGGAAGCGGTCACGTTCAGGAGGACATTTTGTCTTTCAACCTCAGCTTGTTTCCTGTTGATTTTGATTGCTTAGTTTGTAATTTTTTGAGCTCAAGATTGAGGAGTCTTTGCACATATGTCATTTTCCACATTTGTTATTCATGTTTTTGACTTTGATTGTATTGGGAAGTCTGTCAGGACAGGGCTTGCCCTCTCATTAAGAGGTGGATTGGGGCCTGTCTCCTTCTCCCGCGGGCCATGAAAAGGGCATTGAAATTGTAGTTTTGTTGGGGGTAGTTAACATTCGTGAATAGCAAGAATGAGTGGAGGGGAGGGTGGGTTGGGCAGTTTACTTTTATCCTTCTCCTGTACATGCACTACTATTTGTAAGTGTAAGACCAGAAGGGCTTCAAGCATTTCCATCTTTTGGTTTCAGGGGTCTTAGAAAGTGTGGACGGCAGGTTCCGATAGTCTAGTTATGATCTTCTGTCTCTTCTATATAAAATGTACACGTTACGTCTATTGGAGACCAGAAAAGTGTACACATGGGCCTTTTGATTGCTTGTTTGTACAATACGTAGTACAAAATTTAAATTTTTGGCCTCACGAGCCTTAGCTTTTGGTTGTAATCTTACAATGATGATACTATTATGTTGGCAGTCTGTAAACGAGCTGAAAGCTCTAGGATCTCCATCCATCAAAACTGAAAAGCTGCCATTTGTTCTTCTGAGCAAGGTAAGAATGAACATGGTCGGACTCTGTTGAGCTTTGCAAATAGTGTTTTTCTACCTGAGAAAATTTTCTTTTTGTTTGTTATACATCAATTTTATCTGCAATGTTTAACTCCTGACACTGACCTTGTGAATGTTTATGTGGTGTGCTTTGATTCCATAGTCTAAGCACTCTCTGATGGCTACCTTTCTTGCATTGGATAATTTGGTATGGGCGGGAAGGGCAGGTATCTACAAGGTAATTTCCCTTTTCGTACCGGTCCCCTGCTCTCTTTTTTTCCACAAAAAATAACCCTTGCCCCTTCAACAAAAATAAAAAAACCATGCACAAACATAGCACATGCGATTGTGCACTTGGGCTTTGACATCCAGGGCAGCTCCCTCTGCAATCTTTTGGCTCATGTTCTCCGATTGAGGTGATTTTTGGTGAGCGTTTGTTGCGGACATAACCTTCGGGCAGAATTAGTGCCAACCATTTTAGGGCAGAATATGATTAATTGCTAAGCAAGATCACTGTGTGCGCTTTTCTCTTGTTCATTCATGATGGAAGTTTTTGGGGTGCAGAACAAGCGACACACAGACTTTGTATCGAACATCTCTTTGTACTTTCTGCTGGGATCCTATGCTTGCAGCTCATTAGCTGAGGTAATTGCATTTTGATCAGTGCATTCATGTTTGTGATTGTCTCTTGGCAAGTGGGTGATGAATGTTCTTTATACTTGCAGTTTGGTCATATAGTGCTGAAGAAAACACGGGAGTCCAAAGAGGGGAACCAGGTATGGAATGGTATTTTAATGCTCGAGTAGATCTCAACTGATGATGCTGCCATTACTACTTCAATGCGAATTTTGTGATCCCTTACAGAAGTTTTTGTGCAAGCAATATTCAAGAAAGTCTCTTTTATTAGGCGGCCGTCGACTGAGTTTCCTTCCCACAAAGAAACGAACCGGAAATACTAGCATAAATTTAAAATTTGCAAGATTTTTGAACTATTTTCTCACATATTTCACCAGTTTTTCTTCCCTTTACCATGGTTTTCAACTAGGTAGTCTCCATTTTCAATTGGATCAAGGCTAAGCTGAGGCAATCCTTTCTTGAACACTTATTCTACTTAAACTCAACCTAATGACTTTATCACATTCTAATTATTTTAGAAAGCCACCGTGATTCTTTCACTTGTTTAACCAGCTAAAATTGCAAAATCCTGGCTAGATTCCGGGCTTGCCTTCAAGAAAACCGACGGACTCTTACAAGTTTCAGTTTTAATACTGGCAAATGCTTCAAATTTTGACCTAAAAATTTAAAGTGTGCCCCTTATTTTCTTCGGTTAGGAAAAGGCAAGCCCCGAGATTAGCTGCTATATCTTATCCATTAGAAGATAAAGTTTTCAACAAAAATGACACTATATAGTGTCTTTTTGGCGAATCTTCGCCGTCTTTAAGATCATTCTGCTATTTTGCAAAAATTGCTTGTCAAAATATTAGCCCAAAATATCCAAACTCTTGTAGTTTTGGCCATATATGGGGCGAAAAGATCATTGATTATAGACGAGGGTTACCTGGTTCAAACCTTGTATTTGCTAGAGCCGAGTGAAACCTTGTTTTTCCTTTCGCACGTGCATGGCAAGGGGACTTGAGATAGAGCTCGTACTCAGGCTATCTGTTCATCAATTGTGCATCAATGCATCTCTCTCTCTCTCTCTCTCACACACACACACACACACTCACACACACACACACACAAAAAAAACACAGATACAAACATTCATATGACACACAATGTATGCAAACAAAACGGAGATTTGTAAATATGTAAAAATTCAACTACTGTGTCGATTGAAAGGTAGGGTAGAGACAATGTGCAACAGGTACTTTGGTCTTTAATAAGCTTTTCTATATGTGCAGGAGGAAAAGGAACACCCATATGCTCATTTTTTGGGGTTCATAAAGTCTTCATTGGATGTTGTGGTGACTATTGGGCTCTTACAGTTAGCTCCTAAAAGTGTGACCCCTAGAATAACCGGCGCTTGTGGGACTGTGACATCGTTGATTGCGTGCTATGAGGTAAAAAGAGAGAGAGAGAGAGAGAGAGAGAGAGAGAGAGAGAGCTCTTTCATGATCTTGCGTTGTCGCAAGGGAGGGAAAAATGCAAACATCAAATTGCTACTTTTGTTTTTGGGTCAGGTGTTCAAGGAAACATCATCAACAAAATCCAAGATGCTTTAATTGGAGGAATATACCAGACAAATGTTTCGAATCTTTCAACTTTCTGGGAAATGGTCCTAACCTAATTGTTGCTTCTATGGTAGCCCCTAATTGCTGTTACTATGGTAGCTCAAGTTCTTGTAATGAAAGGGGCCTCAAGTTCCTAAGGATTACATTGCACCTGGTGGTGCAGAAAGTACATGTAAAGCCTTACATAATTTGTTGCTGGTTTGTGGGATGATGCTCTCTCTCTCTCTCTCTCTCTCTCTCTCTCTCTCTCTCTCTCACACACACACACACACACACACACACACACACACACACACACACACACACACATTGCTTGTCATAAAGTGGCCAAGAAAGGTTGTTTAGTTTTTCTAATAGTGTTCATACATAGGTCACTTAAGAACTATTCCAGAGTCTTAAGCAAGTGAGTAGATTTGATTGTAGTTACTGTTATTATGATAGCTACCAAAAGCAAGGTGAGAAACTCACAAGGTCTTGGATATGGGGGTGGGGAGGTTAAATGTGATATATACTTCGACTGTAGTGTGTGAGGATCATGCTTCCCGATCTTATCAAGCTTTTGTTGAACATCATCTCCACGACATAGATGTTATTCTTGTTTAGGAATCCATCACATACACCAAATCAATCAACTAGAGCATGTAAACAATCAGATTCGTTATTGTACACCAGTTCCGCTTCCGTTTAACTTGAGTGTCATCTCATGATTACATTCTAATGTACCTCTATTTAGATATCCAAAACATTTATTGCTAGGTAGTCTAATCATGCATCCAACATTGAGGGCAACAACCTTAACATTGCACAATCTACCAGGCATAGCACAATTTGAAACTCACCGCACCAACCATATTTCGTCGTACTTTGGTGTAGTGAGCATGATGGTCTGTCAATGAGATTTGTGGTGCAAAAAAGGGTCTTGGACCTCAATTGAAACTCTTGGTGCACAAGATATGAATGGAATGGAAGCTTTCAAATGGGTATACTTCCAAACCAACAATGAAGCCTACTTTTGAATAGTTAAAATGTTGATGACCTAGTTGACAAGGATGGTGCATGGATGCCAGCAAACATGTATGTAGATGGCACACCAAATGCTTATAGTGCTTTACCTTTTGTAGGCAATCAAAACAGTTTCAACTACTATCAAAAGACACCCCTTCGGATACATCAAATGTAGGACCTTTCAATTGACATTAAGAGTTTGCCCTTGACAAAGCACTACTTTATGTATAACACTTGGCACAGTCTGGTGGCTTTAGGATAAGGTGGTATATATACTAAAGCTATGAATCTAGAAGCGAGGACCCTATTTTCAGCATACTTTGAATCTTTTCTCTTACCATTTCAAAGTGGAAACTTGGAAAAGTTGCACTCTTGCCTTCCTGCTTCAACTAACGTTACTATAGGGTTAGTGGTTAAAACCATTCTTCGATCATGCACAAGTAAAGGCACATTGACACTTGGCATTTCATATGACATTTCATTATTGTTGCTCTACACTTGATTTTCTTTCTTTGTCTCTTGATTCTTTTGTTCCACTAATAGTGGCCAAATTTCTGGTCATTCTACAGTTCCTGTCCAGCATGACCATTCCCTTTTGGGCTAAGTACGTCTTATCCACCTCTAAACTCCTTTGCAACAACTTATGTTTTGAGTCCGCATTCTCCTCTTTAATTTTTGGTTTTGATATATAATTCCACATCCGTCTTAGAAGTATACAAATCCTTCAGTGTCTCTTGTGGCATGCTCATACTTGTTTCCATCTGTAGTACCAATTCCTTACAGATTGGAAAAGGCATGCTAATTGGATTTGATATAATATTCTGCATCCATCTTAGAAGTATACAAATCCTTCGGTGTCTCTTATGGCATGCTCATACTTGTTTCCATCCGCAGTACCAGTTCCTTACAAATTGTAAAAGGCATGCTAATTGGATTTGATATAACAATTTTGCATCCGTCTTAGAAGTATACAACTCCTTCAATTATGGCATGCTCATACTTGTTTCCTTCCTCAGTACCAATTCCTTACAAATTGTAAAAGGCATGCTAATTAATGGTTGTCTTTAGACTCTGCCAATCCCCTTTGAAAAACACAACATGCCTTGATTTTGTATAATTTTTGAACTTTCCTTCTCAAGTTGCAAAGAAGGCTCAATGCAATTTTGGAGAAATTGATTCGTTGCCGTTTAAGCTTGCCATTAAATGTCCAAGACATTGCAATTGCATCTCTAGGCTATGCCTCAATTCCTTTGTCCATAGCTTGAATTCTTGGACATTCATCCCTTGAATCTAGCGTTTATATTGCTTCTCTTGTTGTGATCTTCTTTTGTTGCATTTTACATCCAATAATTATCCTTACATAGCTCTAGGCAACATTACCCTACTCTCAACTCCTATCATTATCCAATAATTATCCTTACATAGCTCCAAGCTTCTACATTATCCAATAATTATCCTTACATAGCTCTAAGCTTATACATTATTCAACACTATCTCCATGCTTTCCTATTGCGAGTACGCATAAATACTTGTGGGTTGACCATCCCCCTTACAGCCAGGTTTTGAACTCACAACCTCATGCTTAGCCACTGCTCTGACCACGTCCCTGTGTGGTATTCCATGTACTTACTACCAGTCCATTTTGCAATAAAGTAAACTTCAATAGGAGAAAACCCCACCTTGCCTCGACCAAAAGTGAAGGGAACGGCGGCGGAGGTTGGATCCGTCGTTGATCAGATTAGCTTAACCAAAACAATATAGGGTCCCTTCGCGTCGCGGATGTGTAGTGAACGCCAAACCCCAAGAGGAAGCGATGCCATGCACATAACCCCTCTTCCAACCTACTGTGGAGATCTGACATCTTAGATGGCTCCCGTCTTGCAGATCGACTGCCAGGTGTTGATCCCCTTACTCCTCCCCCGTGTAGCGAGACCCGCCCTTGGGGGGGGGGGGGGGCTCATTTATAAGTGGCACGGGGTGTCACTCAAGGGATCTACGGCAGGGAAACCTCTGGGTAGGGCGAGCGGCCTTAGGCCATCTGATCCATGCGACCAGAGGGGGCACGATTTATTACGCGCAGGGCTCGTAAGGCTGGCACAGATACGTGATAGGCGGGTTAGCGTAGGCATCTGTGGGAGGAGGTCGTGGGCTCGAGCAGAGAGCGCGCTGGAAGGCGCTTAAATTTTTTATTTCAGCTAGTAGGGATCAACGGTCGGATGCACTTGGGTCGTTGATCCCTCGAATCGACCCCGTGTACCTTATCAACGAGGCGAGGGGGGGAGGGCGGGGGAGGGGGAGGGTTGTGTGTTAAACTCAGACAAAGAAAATAAGCATGGACAAATCACACAATGTCAAAGCTTCACGAGAAATGTGCCCCATTTTAGCGCCCTTGATCCACCACCTAGACTTCATTCACTACTGCATAGTATTTAGTCCCGAGTCTTGGCATAGTGCTCATTTTCTCATGCCATAGAAAAGAGTGCATTTAAGCAGCTATTCACATTGGCTACCAATTGACATTTGTGTTTGTCTTGCGATCCCATTGCACCCAAAATATTAAGAATTTTTTCATTAAAAAATCCATGCAATGTTTTATGAGTGCATTTTATTTTAGAAATGGTGATGTAATAATTAAAAAAATTTAATCCCTTGTTATAGCAAAGAACACTTTTTTGAGAGTTTGATCTTTTTATATATATTTGATGCAAGAATTAAAGAGTACTACTTAAGTTTTATTTTCATTTCATTTTTCTGTATGTATTTCTATGGCGACATTTAAAATTGGTGTAGACATGTATGTATGAGGTGACTAGCCATGTAGAGGGGTAATGTGGACATGCATAGGTGGCATGTCGATGTGGCATTACAAAGATTTTACTTGCCAAGTGGGATGATGAGTTGTCAAAGTGGTGACATGGAATGCATTCTGGTGGATGAGGCTGGAGGATGACATGGTGGATTGGATCAAGGAGCTTGAAAGTTGACACATAGAGTGATAGATGAGGTGGCCTATTAAGTGGAAACCCATACAAAGTGGCATATGACATGGCAATTGTTGATGATTTGTATACAAGGTGGCACATGAGGTGGTGGATGATGTGGCATGTCATGGGGAAATCATACAAGGTGGCATAGTCGGTGAGATGACATGGTGACACTAGAGATTTGGTTCTATGATGTCTCTACTTTATGAGGTGGCATGGCCAATTAGGATTGAGAAGCTAGGACCAAGCTTTGGTTGATAGAAAAGTGTCAAAAATCTTAGTCTTGATAGATTTCCACCCTAACGGCAAAAGTAAAGAAGAGAAATAAAATTGATTGAATTGAAGAAAGTTGCAGCACGTGGGCACAACTTTTGGCTGTCTCAGTCGCGCATGGCTGCAAGGCAGGTGAGGCGCACACAGACGGCCAATCAGGTTGACGAAAATAGACACTGATACACAGATCACAAAAATCTGATACAGTAAAGTACACAGTGCTCATGGAATACAGAGCATTGATGATTGTGTTACTGGAGTCCAAAAAAGTCATTGAAAGACTTGCTTGTGATTACAAGACAGTGCAAAGCAAGAGAATGACCAAGCCATATCTTAAAGAGACTTGATTGATTAATTACTTACAGTAGTACAAGACGAACAACACAAAAAGTGTAGTATATACATGGTTCTAAATACAAGCACCAGAATATTGACGTATTTGTTACATACTAATCCTAGTCAGTACATTCGAAAGCCTGCACGCTATGGCATTCAAACGATTCAATTGTCCTTTCAATATTGTGACCTCCCTCCTCAGTGACAAAATTTGTTCTTCGAGTTTCGTAACCTGTATGTCAGCAACATTTACATTATAATTCTCGACTGTGTTATTAATGCCATGGATTGCTTCAAGGAGTTGCGAACATAGTGACGGCTGAGCTGTTGTTTGGTCACCGAGGAACTCCTTCAAAATGTGCACCAAAACATCCTCAATCCTATCGACTCGTGCATCTTCAACTTGTGTAAACGAGTCATCTGGTTGTGTGTCCTCTGATGCCAGCACAACTGATCATGCTCTTGGTCATCCATTGTGTCTCTACAAACATCAAGATATTAGCATTGCATTGCTTCTTACAACAAAAAACAGATAGACAAGAGAACATAAACAACCAGAATCATCGGATTGAGCAACCTTTGTGAAGCCAATTTCATGAACAAGTGGAATGTATTCGTTGCCTACTTGTGAATCTTTGACGTATACATCCATCTCAGCGTCATCAACAACACGAACAGTCGGGCTGCTAGACATACTTGCGATCAAAAAAAGTTTTGGTTCCTCACTATTATGTCAAGAATGTCATCGTCTTACCTTTCCCTATCTTTCCAGTGAGACAAAAACCAGTTTGACTGAGGATGTGTTGTCTATATGTTTCATAGTTGACAAAAATGTTAACGATGTCTTGGTAAGAAGTAGTCGTCGGATGAATCATGCATCTCCAAAGTGCCTTCATTTTACCCAGCTCCATGCCTCGGCCTTGGTGTGGAGTTATCCATGATGAAGATGGGTAATATTTGCCACTCTTGATCATCTGATGTAGCGTCGACAAAAAATCATGACCTGCAGGGTGACGCAACCTATACTTCCAAAACATCATTGCCCTATCGAAAATGTTCCCTGGTGTTAGGCAAACTTTGTTCTTCACCTCATCAGCACCATATAGACTATATAACTCTATGCCTCTGTTCACATCGTCGACACTAACATTATGCATCGCTTTTCGGAAATGTGGCTCATTGATTTCCTTCAGGTAGTACCCTATCATGCCTTCAAAGGTGTGCATCTTTCGTTGTTTCAATCCACGACACAACACCATCCCACCGGCAGGCAAACACTTATCCCATCCCAAATATGCTTTGACTTTTCTATTGACAGCAATAAGCGATGTTGCCCATAGCCTGACGACCATTTGCAAGTGCAAGTGGAAAAGTGCTCCTCCCCTCTCAACCGCACATAGCCCTGCCAAACTTTCATTTTGAAGAAACCGTTGCATCTTGTGCAGCAAACCTACATCTATATCCCAACCCCCTATCGAAATAGTAATGCTAACCTCCATTACTTTGCTACTTGCCTTTGACAGTGTGCCCTTACCACGGTCCACATCAACAGACTTCCATTTCTTTGGAACATTAGATGGCTGGCTGTTTGCTATAGCACGAGCTTCGGACTTTAGCCGGACCATTATGCACAGATAGAAACAACCACTCCCAACATAATAAACAGTTTATGTTGTCTTTATCTTGGCACTCTTTATCCTGCCACGACACAGGGAACATCTAGAAAGCACGCACAAATAACGAGAACAAAA
Source organism: Adiantum capillus-veneris (assembly GCF_014529385.1). NCBI lineage: Eukaryota > Viridiplantae > Streptophyta > Polypodiopsida > Polypodiales > Pteridaceae > Adiantum > Adiantum capillus-veneris. The sequence goes on from NC_140941.1 coordinate 112,137,185, forward strand.
GCCAAACAGTATTTGGACTTACAAGAAGCGTGTCTCCAGTTTTCTCGGGACCACCGCAGATAAAAAAAACCAGCCAGCGACTCTGTAAAAAATGCCCAGCAGAGACTCAAAACATAAAAGCCAGTACCAGGTCCCACCATGACAGGTGTTCGCACCTCTGCCAATTCCCACTGCGCTGCCACGTTGCGAGATATTTTTCTCTCACTATTGTTTTCTCTTTATCTCCGAAGGCATCTCGTCAGATTCGCCCCACTCGACCTAAAGGCCTTTTAGCAGGCTACAACCATATTCTACAAGGGATCCAACATAATTGAGCAGCTAAGGTTTCCTTTTTTTGGCATGAGCACATTCCTTCTAATCGTATCCACCAAATAAACACTGAAACTATCGAATGATTATGGGATATTTTAAGGAAGAGATTCAAATAAAATGCCACAAGTAGACAAGAAATATTAATAAATCAAATTAAGTTGCTTTGCATGTGCATGATCGATGTGCAAAATGGCTTTTGGAACAACGAACAAGGAAGTTACATCCAATTCTTCATCAGAGTCACAATGTTGCGACAACTTGTAGCATCATTAGTGTTTATACAAAAAGTGCTTTTTAGTGAGATCGGTTGACAATAAGGACTTTCCAATGCGTTCACAATTGTCTGTTTTGTGTAATTACCAATTGCTAACTAATCACAATGAGTACAACAAGATTTATATAAAAAAACTGTTTTCAAATATCTGTGAGCTACATAATTGCTACTAGTGGTTGTTACCATATGTACATGTGGTAGTGATATGTGTGAACACACTTAGGACCATCGGCCATTTTTTCCCTCACTAGAAGGTTTTTTCCCCTATGCATTGTATCTACACCCAGCACTCTAGGGCTAACTTATCTTTCCATTGCACACTAAGTAATACTACTCTCTTTTGTGTGCCTTGAGCTTCTTCATCTTCTCCAAGCTATATGTGTTTCCTTGCAACCCTATTTCCAACAATTAGTATCAAAGTAGGTTGTGTCCTCTCGGGCTCAGTCGCCAGCATCACCAGCACACACCTGCTCACTTCATAAATTTCGGTGAGCTTTAGTGAGCGTCAACAGGTCGACAAATACTTTGGGAAGGCTTGTAGAGCTAGGTCTGCTAAGAATTTTGATTCGAGCTCATTTCAGCCTCCGTTTCCACTACATGCAGTACTACACATGCAATTTCGTCCTTTTGTGTAGAGTTTTTGTTAATGTCGTTTTTTGCATAATAGGTCCCTTACAGTCTTCTATGGGTTGTGCTACATAACACGTGTTGGTATTGCTTTGTCTCTCTTCTTTTTAGGTAGTTTTTACATCAAGCACTCGCCATAGTTGACAACAACACAGATGTGTGCAAGATGTTTGCTCTGCTGAGGATAAATTGGATAGAGACAATTAACCAATGTGGGCTTACATGATGCAACACGTTCTTGTGTCAAAGGGCGTTTGGAATGTTGTGCATGGCATTGATGTATGTCTTGGTTCTGTGGATACAGACAATGTTGAGGATGTTGCACGTTTTGGTGGTAGGGTTGTTGCTGCTAGAGCTTTTTTGCCTACGGCCAAGCAAGCTTGTTGGGATGCTAGAGATACACAAGCTCATGCATTGATTGAATTATTTGTGAAGCGCACTATTACTCCTCAGATTCGCTCAACTAAATCAGCTAAACAGGCTTGGGATATTCTAATTGGTCTATATGCAAATCGCAATGAGGCTAAAATTGCATTGCTGCCTAAAGAGTTGGAATCGAAGATTATGCATGAGGAAAACGAAATGGATACTTTCCTTGTTGGTATCAAGGATATTAATGAGAAACTCATTTTTGCAGGTGAAGTCATTCAGACAGTTTTCTTGTGCAGGTTGTTCTTGATGCATTGCCAGATTCCTATCAGACTTTTGCTAGTGCTTGGAAACTTATGAACCAAGGAAATCTTGATGTTGTCAAATTTGATGCATTATGTACATTGCTATTGCAGGAGTCACTTTCAAGAAAAACAAGAATAAACAACATGCAATTGAACATGCTTTTATTGCTGCTCAAAGAAAAGGTGGTAACACCAATGTAACCAGTTCTCATGGTTCTTCCGCGAGTGGAAGATCACCTGTTCCTAATGGTTCTACTGGCAACGCTTCGTATGGAAATTCTGGTGAAAAGGGGAAAAATTAGATGTGTTTCCATTATTGCAAGGCTAATGATCACTTGATTAAGCAGTGTCTTAAATTGAAGACAAAGGAGGTCAAGAAGAAAGAGGTTGGTTCCACTGCAAGTACAGCTATTGTAGAGTCTTCTATAAAATGAGATTGTGATGCTGATGTAGATGCAGAGTGGAAATTTAGTGCAGAGTGCACTTATGATTCTTCTATCCATTATGCATGTATGTCAGCTGCTATAGATTCTCATGTGTGATACTTTGATAGTGGTGCTACAAAGCACATTACCTCTCATCGTGATTTGCTTAACTCTCTCAAAGGATGTCCCTCATGGGAATACAGTCACTTGTGCCAACAATGCCTCTTATCCGGTCAAGGGAATTGGAAAGATTGTGCTGATTGCTGCAAATGGAGGTTCTACCACACTTGTTTATGCACTTTATGTGCCTGCGCTAAAGAAGAAACTTTTTTTTTTGTATCTGCACTTGTTGTGAAATTTGTGGACCACAGATGTACAATTCATGATCTTAGTTTTGGTGATGAAATTCATCTGGAATTTTATGCCGTGGGTTGTATAAGATCACTTTGTATGACAAGTGTGGGAAGAATTTTGCAAATGTAGTTATTGATTCAAAGGTTGTTGTTAACCCTCACGCACATTCCTGTCACCTGTGAGACAGATGCTGTATTATTTATTTGGTAGAGTTAGGTACAAGGCTTGTCGGTCCAATAGGAAAAGAGTAAGAGTGATTGCCGATGAGAGCCGCACTCTAACTGGAACATTGAAGGGTTAGTTGGCCAAGCATGGGCGCCCAAGTGTCAATGGGCGAGCTCATATGAAAGTCAACTAAACCTAAAAATCATTCATTCTCTTATTTGTGCAATTGAAGAGTGTTGTATGCGTGAGAGAGAGAGAGAGAGAGAGAGAGAGAGAGAGAGAGAGAGAGAGAGAGAGAGAGAGAGAGAGAGAGAGAGAGAGAGTGGGATCAAGCATTGCAACAACGGCAAGGCGGCGGCGGCGAGGCGGTTTAGCGTGGCACGATGGTAGCTCCTTCTTCTTCACGGCGAGGAATCCTCCACGAAGGCGAGTGTAGGGCGGTGAGTGACACACCCTTGCTCTCTTGAGCTTGCTAGATTAGTTTGGTTGTGTGCTTTGTAGCCATTTGTGGCTCGCACACAGTGTACGACAAGTCCCTTGCATTGACACGTACGACAGACGCGTACATTTTTGGCACCACTGCCGGGGAAATGCCCTACACCAAGCTCGAGTAGAACTCTATGCTGCTTTGTGGTGCAATTTCAAATGTTGGAAAGATAGAGAAGAAAGATGTGTGTGTTGAGAAGGTGTTTGTTTTGTTGGAGTGTATTATTTTTATTAATAAGGTGTTGAAAGGTACTGTGTTTTCTCTATGATAAGGTGTTAGAATTAAGGTAGTAGATCTATTTAGTTAATGAGTTTTTGTAGTACTGTGTTAGTGTGTAACAGTAGCTCTATTAGTTGTAAGTAGGTAGGTTAGGTGTGTATGTGTGCTCACGCGCGCAACGCGGTCGCGGTGATCTTATCCAAAAAAATTAAAAAAAATTAAAGGTAGGATCGGGATCGAGAATATTCCCCAAGCCCACGCTCAGGCTCATGCCTCAGTCGCCCTTTAGAATTACTTATTTTAGCCTCATGCCCAAGTAAAAATCGACGCTTTTGAGGACCAACGGAGCTTCGGGTAACCGAACGCTGTGCTGTAAAGCACACCATGATCCCCTGAGTGATATGCTCATTTCAAGATATCACACACTTTAATATAAAAACCAACCATTAAAAAATATTAAAAACATCAAAAATCAAGTGAAAACAGGGTGCAAAATGCCTAAAAAATCAAGCAGTTAACCTTATACGCCGACGTTTTTAGGGTGCCAAAGGCACATGCATCTGTGCTCTGGTCGTGTGCTAGAGACCGAGCAACTAGCGAGCATTTTGACTTACGGGAGTTCTCAAAACCCACCTACTTTAGGTTCCAGGCCCTCGGCGGGAACCCAAGGTAGTACCACTCAGGACCTGCATATAGCGTCTAGTGACTCTTCCTCTGACTACAACATCATGGAGGGTTACCCAATGCCTAATCCTGATAGCTCAAGCCAAGACATGCATGACATGGGCCCACGATCTGGACCAAGCGTGCTTAGCCGCTTGAAGGAAACCTTTAGTAGAGCCACTCACTCCGAACATGGAGCTAACGATGTAAATGAGGGGGGTGGGGAAGTAAATTCTCCATTCATCACCAACGTAGACCCTATGCCCTTAGAGAGTGTGTACGTGAATACTCCATTCAATGCAACCCTTGATTCTTCAGAGCTATTCCCCTTCGAGGTTATATTACCTGATGGTAGAAGCCTTGCCGAAGTACAAGAAGTTGAGCGGTATATCATTGCGGCTAGGAAAAGGAAATTGAGAGCTTACGTAAGGCAGAGCAACAAAGAGAGTTAAAAGCGAAAGCCCCTATGTCAATATCTTTGCTAGGAGAGCAATGGAGTGCTCCTGAATTAGCGACCACTAAGGGTCAACCCATAGAGAGCCACATTGCATCTAGTTCAAAAGACACCCCTAGCACCTCAATCCTAGATGGAGCGTTCCTAAATGAGAACTGGGAGTACGAACTACAAACGGAAACTCTAACCGACCTATTAACAGGTCACACCTATCACGTGGGTTGGTTAGATGTCCTATAATCCACAACGGGTGCTACTAGTGTGGAGGATCAACAACAAAGAGTTTGTGAGATCATCCATAGGGTTATTGAGCTAGAGAGACAGAACAAGGGGATCCACATGCCTTCAACAGGTCTCATGAAATTCTTGGATACAGGGAAGGCTAAACCACCCACCTTATCGCAAATGGAGACTCCCTCGGTAAGTCCGATGGATCCTCCATATGTTGTTTTGCCAGGGTTCTCAGTGCAATCTGAGCCCACAAGTGATAGCTTTACTTTTCCAAGTCTATCTCATCTTTCACTTGATGAAACCATGGCTACCATGACTACCCCAATGATGGGCATGCCAAGAAACACGCCATGGACCTCATTTGTTAGTAAAGCACCACTACATGGTAGCTCAATGCTTGCAACAGTTCCTACAAGTGTGTACCAGTCGTATACACCTATAGGTCCTCGTACTCATGTAGCCCCTACCCCTCCCATTGTTTCAACAAACTATGATCCACAACCACAACACCCAAGCTCTTATTTCCATGGGACCATACCAGCTAGCATTAGCATGTCACATCCGACGCTTGCTATGCCTAAGGCCACACATATGAACTTTAGGCCACCACATGGCACAACACCGTACCAAACTTGGAACCCAAGGGCTTCCTATGCGCCAAACCCAATGCCAATACCTAGTCCACATGTAGTCTCTAGAGCGCCTTCACCCACGGTGCCTGCTCACTTAGGTGACCTAGCAACCTTTGCTCAAGCTATCGATCGATCTATTGTTGAGAATATGTGTAACACGTCGGATAGAGAGCCTAGAAGTAAGGCAGTACAAATAGCCAAGCTCACAAAAAAAATTAGTCGAGACGGGGATGTGAGAAAGCATATCGAAGTGTTTGAACAAATATGTGATTCTCTAGGAGAACACAATGACCTGCATAAGAGTAATCCTTTAAGCCTAACCTTAAGTGAAAAGACTGGGGATTGGTATAGAACCCTAAGGGTCGAAGAAAAAACAATTTACCCTACTCTTAGGAGACTGTTCTTGAAAGAATACATACAAGAGGGAGTGCTTTGGGATGTAGCCTCTCAGCTCCTGAAAGCCCAACCAGAGGAAGGAGAGTCCGTGAGAGACTTTATTAGTTGCTTGAAGCATTTTAATTCTCGTTGTAATCCAAAGGAGCGCTTCAATAATAATCAATTTCTTGATAGATTCATTAGGTGATTACGACATGAGGATATCTACAATGGCCTAGTCATTAGAGGTATAACCACTTGGGAAGCAGTCACCATCAATGCGATCCAATTGGAGGATAATTTAATGATTCAAGGAGAAAGAGTGTATGTTGAGCCTAAATCTACTAGATTGCAAGCATCGGGGCATCATCCAATGACCCTAAAGCCTATTGCTAAGGAGCCAAAGATATCTGAGATAACTTTAGCATATCTCACCAAGGCCATTCAAGAGAGTCTTAGAGACAATCGTGCTCGGCAAAACAATCATATGTATCCAAGAAGAAAGCAACAATGGTGCTTAGTATGCTATGGACCGCATAGTACGAGTGAATGCCCTACTTTTAGAGTGAAATTCAATGGGAATTGCAATCCTATGGGAGGTATGGTCATCAAGTTAAGGATTTCATAGTATTTAAGCGTGCGATGGCCAATAGACCAACCTTAGCATGGACAAACACACCTTGAGTGCCTGCATTGATGCCGGCCGCACCTCTTAAACAAACATCACAACACATGGTCCCTAGGGCCCAAAATGTTGTTCAAACAACACCCTTACCGCCTCCAGTGCTAGGACCACAACCACCACATCCGAGAATCACTTCTGTGAATCAAGTGGGTTGTGAGTCATTTGTTGCTTGTTTGGAAGGCTGCAAGGAAGATATAGACCCTAATATTGCCTATGGGATTGATGCGCTTGAAGAAAGTCCACAATACTACATGGAGGACAATTAGGGACAAGTCAAACCTGTCTATCAAGTAGCTGCTCTTGCTGCAAGAGGCCAAAATATCAATTACACTGCTAAGAGACCACCTCTTCAATGCTATGAGTGTGGAGGTCCACATCGTGTGGCCGAGTGTTCTATTAGGCTACAAAAGAACGCCACACTAATGCAAACCAATCAAGCAAGCACATCTACGATGCCGATACTCATGTGTAATTGATGTGGCATAGATCATTTGATTGCCCAATGTCCAAATAATCCAAATGCATTGAAGATCATGCCATTAAACTTGATTGAGGTTACCGAGGATCCATCACAAAGTACACCTATGGTACCAGTAAACGTACTCACGCGATCGATGCTCCAAAAACAAAATTATATTCTTGAAGAAAGAGACACGACGTCAATTGCCCAATCTCAAAAGAAGAAGAAAACACGAAGGAAGAGATCGCAAAAAGTAGCAAAGTCAGACCCTAGTTCAAAGACCAACATAGGGACTGGTGACGACCCCATATATATGAACGACGCTGAAGAGGATTTTGATTCAGGTGAAACCATGGAGACTAAAACAACCACTAGGAATGAAACCAACAACGAAGATTGTCATGAGTACAATGGCCAAGATCCAAGAAAAAGATACGAACTTATCCAAACCCTACATAGCAGATCGGGCAAGTCAAGTAATTAACGAGTTTGATAGAAGATGAAGGAGTAAGAGCGAAAGTGCGACGCGAGAGAGAGTGCAAGAAGAAGAGCACGATGATATGGTGAACTCTCTCTACTGTAATGCGTAGAGCATAGTGAGTTCTTATTAGGTTTTTACAAAAGAATATGTGTACATACCTGGCGGCCCGCCCACTTACCTGGGCGACCACATTGGGCTTTATACCCCAACAACCTCCCACTTAAAGTCCAATGTGGTACTTTAAGCATGAGAGAAGCTACTATACAAGCTAATATACAAGAGATGTAGAGAAGTGATGTACTACCCTACACCTAACTGCTTGCGAAAATGCGCAAAGCTCTCTGAGGGAAGTCCTTTTGTAAGTAGATCAGCAGGATTTTTTGTGGTGTGAACTTTGACAAGCTGAAGTTGCTTATCCTCGAGCATTTCCCTGATGAAATGATACTTCACATCCACATGCTTTGTCTTTGAGTGATAAACTGGATTGCGAGCCAATTGTATAGCACTTTGACTATCACAATATAACACAGGCATCTCTTCTTTGATTCCCAAATCTGTTACTAGTCGATTAAGCCAAATTGATTCTTTGCATGCCTCTGATGCTGCAACATATTCAGCCTCTGTAGTAGACTGAGTAACATAATCTTGTAATCTAGAACGCCATGATACTGCTCCACCAGCCAATGTAAAGACATACCCTGACGTAGACCTTCGGTTGTCTAAGTCACCTGCATAATCTGATTCTGTAAAACCCTTTACACTTAGCTCCTGACTCCCATAGCATATACACATACTCTTTGTAGCTTTCAGGTATCTCAATATTCCTTTCACTGCCTCCAAATGTTTCTTGCCTGGGTTTGACATGTATCGACTTACTACTCCCACTGCAAATGCAATGTCTGGGCGAGTAGCAATCATTGCATACATCAAACTACCCACTGCAGAAGCATATGGAATCTTATCCATTTCAGCCTGTTCTTCCTCCTCAGACACAGGACAATCTTGTTTGCTAAGTTTCACATATGGTGGCAATGGAACACTCAATGCCTTTCCCTTCTCCATATTGAAACGTTGCAAACCTTCTCAATATACTCTGTTTGAGATAACCAAATCAACTTCTTTGATCTGTCTCTCTCAATGCGCATACCAAGTATATGACTTGCCTCACCCATGTCTTTCATGTCAAACGATTTTGCCATCTTTGACTTCAAAGCTGAAATTTCTTCCAAGTGTTTGCCAACAATCAACATGTCATCCACATACAAAATAAGGATTAGCCAACTACCATCCTTAGCCTTCTTTGTATATAGACAGTGATCGAACTCACTACGTTTGTAGCCTTGAGAAAGCATAAACTTGTGGAATTTATGGTACCATGCCCTCGGTGATTTTTTAAAGCCATAAAGACTCTTTAACAACTGGCATACCCAATCTTCCTTGCCTTTCTCAACAAACCCTTCTGGCTGCTGCATGTAAATTTCCACATCTAAATCACCATGCAAGAACGCTATCTTGACATCCATTTGGTGCAACACCAAATCTAATATAGCAACCAATGCAAGAAAGCATCTCAATGTAGTCATCTTGACCACCGGAGAGAAGAATTCATCAAAGTCAATGCCTTGTTCTTGCTTAAAGCCCTTGGCAACAAGCCTTGCTTTGTACTTTGGCTGACTATCATGAGACTGTAAACCCATTTACAAGGTAGAGCCTTTTTGCCCTGTGGTAATTTAACTAGCTTCCATGTCTTGTTTTTATGCAGAGCTGTCATCTTTGACTGCATGGCCAATTGCCAATTCCCGGAGTCCTTCATTTGCATTGCTTCCTTGTAACATGAAGGCTCATTGCAATCAGTCAACATGACATAGTTCATAGATGGAACAAACCTATCAGGAGGTCGCGTGACACGTCCAGATCTATGCACAATAGGTGGCTCAGGCTCAGCCACAACCTGTGGTTCCACTCTATCCTGTCCTTGCTCCTCTTGAGCTCTGACATTTTGTCTTGCACGTGCAGGTCCATCTTCTTGGAAGACAACTCTTCTAATCTCCTCAACCCTCTCTGGTTTAGAATGATATTTGGATTCATTAAAGTGAACATCATTGCTGCGGACAACCTTTCTGGATTCGGGATCCCAAAGTCTGTACCCCATCTCACCAGAATTACCATAGCCTAGAAAGATGCACTTTCTACTCTTTGGATCAAGTTTGTTCCTAAATTCCTTTGGAACGTGAGTATATTCCTCACAGCCAAAGACTCTAAGATGCTTGTATGAGGGCATTTTGCCTGACCATACCATCTCTGGCACTGAATCCTTCTGAAAAACCTTGCTAGGAGATCTATTTACAAGATGAACAGCTGTTGATAAAGCTTCAGCCCAAAACCCATTAGGCAGCTGTGCATTAGACAACATACTTCTAACCTTCTCTTGTATGGTCCTATTCATCCTCTCAACAACACCATTTTGAGGAGGACTGTAAGGAGCACTAAGTCCACGTTTTATACCTTTTGACTCACAAAAGTCCTGAAAGGCCTTTGAAACATACTCTCCACCATTGTCAGTGCGTAAGCATTTAAGCTTCTTGCCACTCTGATTCTCCACAAGTGTCACAAACGTTTTGAAAGCACTAAACGCTTCATCCTTGTGCTTGAGAAAGTAAGCCCGTACTTTCCTCGAGTAATCATCTATAAATGTCATAAAGTAAGAAGCTCCCCCTAGAGATAGGTTACGCATAGGTCCACACAAATCACTATGAACAAGTGCCAACTGTGTATCTCTTCTACTGCTTCTATGCTTATGTGGCTGCTGTGTTTGCTTACCATACAGACAATGTTCACAAAATTCAAAATCATTAAATGAAAAGCCAGGCAAATAACCATAACGAGACAAGATTTCCATTCCCTTCTTGGACATATGTCCTAACCGGCTATGCCACAAAGAAACGTTCGGCTGCTCGGTTACATTGATTACATTTTTAGGGACATTTGATACATAAATCATGTAAAGTCCTCCAGACTTTACTCCATGTGCTACTGTCATAGAACCCTTGGATATCTTCCACATGTTCTGTCCAAAAGTGGTGACGTAGCCAGCATTATCAAGTAAACCTGTGCTAATCAAGCTCTTTGTAATTGCGGGAACATGTCTCACATTCTTCAGTGTGAAAGAAGAGCCATTCTGAAACTTCAATTGAACATCTCCAACACCTAAGATCTCACATGTCTGCCCATTGCCTAGCCGAACATGATCTTTAGTGGTCACATAAGAGGTAAACCACTCCTTGTTTGGAGACACATGAAGTGATGCCCCTGAGTCTATAATCCAGTCACTCAGTGCATTTCCATCAGATGTTGTAAGAAGAGCTGAGTCCATTGTATTCTTCAAGAAGTAGATGTCTCCTGACACTAGACTGTCATCCTCTGCAACAGTGTTTGTCACATTTATTTCTTGAATCTTCACTGAGGACTTGTTCTTCTCACCATGGTCTTCAGCTTTCTCTTTGCCTTTTTCTGCTTTCCATTCTCTGCAGTCTCTTTTCATGTGACCCTTCTTGCCACAATGGTAGCATTCTATGTCACTCTTGCCTTTAGCACTGCGGGACTTGCTACGAGACTGATTCCTCTTTCCACCTTTGTACTTTTCTTTGGTCCTTCCCCTGACAACTAAGGTTGTTCCTTTGCCTTTGTCCATTGTCTTTCTATTGGTTTCTTCAGTAAGCAGACTTCCTTCTACACCTGCTATGTTCAAACCATCTGGAGGTGCAGAATTACTCAAAGCTGTGTGAAAAGTGTCCCAACTTTCCGGTAATGTGATCAACAAGAACATAGCTCTAACAGGTTCATCAAACTTGACACCTTGAGTTGACAACTGACTATAGATTGTGTTGAGTTCATTTAGATGATTGGACATAGGTGTCCCTTGTTTCATCTTCAAGTCAACAAGTTTCTTAAGCCAGTATACCTGTGAAGCTGCACTCTACTTCTCATAAAGATCACTCAGCTTTAACCATGCTTGATAAGCCGACATCTCGTCTGCTACATTGAAGTAAACGCTTTCTGCCAAAGTCAGCATAATGGTAGAAAGTGCCAATTCATCCATTTCGCGCCATTCATCTTCGTCCATATCTTCTGGTTTTATCCCCTTGAGCTTTATAGGTTTTTTCTGCTTCTTTTGTACCAACACGTGCCAAATCTTCTGCTTCCACAATGGGAAATTGGTTCCATCCAGCTTCTTGATATTGTAAAGAGCAGTGTCCTATGATCCAGCCATAGCTACGCTTCACAATGGTTTACTTTCCTGGGAAAAATTCGGCAAAGTTTCCCCTGTAAACTGACCTCTGAACCAATATCAACCTGTCAAATGAACCAAGAAAGCTTCAGATTCTGCATAAATTTCGGCAGAGTCTCCTTTGTAAAATGGCTCTGGTGTACTCAAAAACAGACCAAAAAACAGCTCAAAAAACACTGTCTCTCTGACATTGTAAGCTGTGGGTAAACCTGTCCTGCACCTGCACTGTCTCTGACTGTCCTGTCACTGTCCTGTAAGCATAGACTGCAACAATGCCTCAACGGTAGTAAAGCAAAGATACAATCCCAACTTTCTAACTCACAGTCAATACATCCTAGCTGCCTATCTAAGGGTGCTCGAGGGATCGCTCCAAGACCTGTATCACCAAAAGGATCTCAACATTCGAGAATCCCCCAGCTCAATAAAACCTCACTCGACCCTCAACAAAGGCTGCAGTAAATCTGACAGTACATAGACTTCCCACAAAGTCATACATCCACAAATTTCCCACTATATGCTGTAACCGCTGCGGCGGTTGTTTGCTGCGTGACTCACAGCCAGCAAACCCTCAACAAACATACATCATCTCTGACAATACATCCCATGTGGAAGTACCTACAATGTCAGGATGAAATCTGGAATATCAAGTAGCAAACACAAGCTACCTGATGAACTAGTGGATGTCGCCTACAGTCTGTGTGTAGATGCGCCCGTGTCGTATGTGACACGCCTCCAAGAACTGTGAGCCGTCCTTCAATGTGTAGACAGCCACAAATCAACACTCTGGGAGTGTTGATATCCTCAACACCTGCATTCGTAGGCCGAAAACCCCAAATTTGCAGAGTCGGATCTGCACCCGCCGAGACCACGTAGTCGAAAATGGCCTGCGCAGACCTTTGTCGAAGTCGAACGATGGCCGAGATGACCTCAGAATGAAATTCTGACAACACCAAGGTCTTCGGGCTTACCCACAGGATTTGGGGCCGTGTCTTCGCCTATCTAATTTCACTCCAATCTGAGTTGATGACTCTAGCCTCCTGCAGTGCTGCCCCGAGCCTCGATCTGAGCTCTGATACCAGTTGAAGGAGTAAGAGCGGAAGTGCGACGAGAGAGAGAGAGAGAGAGTGTGAGAAGAAGAGCACGACGATACGGTGAACTCTCTCTATTGTAATGTGTAGAGCATAGTGAGTTCTTATTAGGTTTTTACAAAAGAATATGTGTACATACCTGGCGGCCCGCCCACTTACCTGGGCGACCACATTGGGCTTTATACCCCAACAGAAGATACACAAAGGGATCTAGAGCCAGCACCTAGGTAGATCAAGATCACAGACACAGTATTCCCTACGCAAAACCAAACTCACCAAGTCCATAGACCCTTAGCCATACCTAGTGTCATCCAAGAAGAAAGTGACTTAAAGTCATGGAAAAGTGGGCGTACTCACTTCTTGTTGGAAAGAATGGTTACAGAGGGACTACCTCACCCTATCGAAGAAATGGAGATCCCATCTTCCCCATGTAACATTTAATGGCCTAGTAACTTGTGTGTAGCAGAAAATAGCATGAACATAGTGAGCATTTCATTAGAATAGATTCCTAATGAGATTAACAAGAGTGTTTGGGTGGAGAAAGCAACAAAAAGCATAACACCTAGTTAGATAGCATGAACAATACTTCAAAAGAGAGAGAAGGTAAGCAATTGACAATAGTTGAGGACTGGATTTGCAAGGAGCCGGTCCCCCTCCAAAAGGCTTTGTATTATGGTTTCTCCCATCAAGAGAGACATTTTACAATACAATTCTTTGTGTTCCTTCAATACTAGCTAGTGCAATGAAGATGGAAACTTCATGCACTAAGCAAAACACTTATCAAACACAACATCAATTCCCTCACGGTCGCAGACCAAAGACCTCACACACATATCGAAGATGGTGAGAGCTAGCGGGGTATGAGAGTAGATTGAGAGGAAGAAGGAGTATTCTTACGAGAAAGATGTACATCTCTTCACATAATCACTCATATTAGCATAGCTTAGCTTAGTAATTAGCATGGTAGAGGAGATGAGCATGCATTGAAGCTTGGATCTTGGTTGGATTTTCATCACAAAGCCAAGAGTTGTTGGTGTAGGCCTCCCTTCTCACAAGCTTGGAGTAGAAGATAAGCTTTCCATTAAAGCTTGAGAAGGAGAGAGAGACTCTTCTTGATCCACACATTGATTGTGTGAGTGTGTGTGTCAATAATGCCTTGCAAAAATCAGCCCCCTCTCTCTCTTGGTCGACCCCCCTTGCTAATTACTCATGCTAGAATCCTATTGGACCTCCCCAGGCTTAGCCAATGACAATTAAGCAGCATAAGTGATAGCCTTCTGACATGTGTCCCGCTTTCCCCTTTTGTGAGAAGGCAAGCCATTGGGCTGCTGAATGCTCATTGGTCCCCTTGGGAGACTGTCCAATAGTCTTCTAGAGAGATTAATTCTTATTGTTTCTTTTATTAAGTGTTTTTAAATTAATTAAACTAGATTTACTCTAGCCTAATTCTCATTGGTCCACCTCCAAGGCCATCCAATAGGATTTGAGTACACCTTGTGGGCATCTAGGCTAGGGAGCTGACCTGTGTCCCTCTTTCCCCTTGTGTACAAAGGGAGCTTGTGTGTGCGTGTATGTTTTTCTCTCATCCCCTACTTCTTGGGCTCGCCCCCTCCTATGTAGGGCTTGACAAAGACTTTTGGGACACACACAAAGCATCCAATTTTCCCTAAAGTTGACCTTTAGACACAACCTTTGAATTTTGTAACTAGCATTTTGGAAGTCTTAATGGGCTGAACCTTAAGGTCTTTTAAGCCCATTGTTGCACATAGCTCTTTTGCAGATGGCCCCCCCTTTGGATCCCTATTGTGGCCGGTCTGCTAACTTAACCAATATTCTAGCTTTTTCTCCCCTGGCACTTCCCCATATTAAATGATTAGTTTATCATGAGAAAATCATTTAGGAGAATTAGATATTGATTATTATGACACCCCATGTCAAGGGACTGAACCCCAAAAGGTGCCGTTAAATATTGCCAAATTGATGGATTTCATGGCTTCAGAGTTTAGAACCACCATCATGTCCAAACTATATGGAGACCCTGAGCTATTCTTAGCTCTTCAAGCTTTCCTCAATGGAGAACTGAAGTTCGGGCTACCACAATTTGCACTATTGGATGGAGCTAGGGAGATGCCAATAGATGAGAAACACTTAGATTCACAACCCAACCTAGATGAGAACCTTGTTGTAGAAATACCCGTTAACAAGTTGGGACAATACTTTGAGGGTGATGAATCAAATGCAACTATACCAATCACTACCAAGGGATTAATTGTGAAGGGAATCCTTGATGGTGGCACTGGGGTTAGCATCGTGACTAAAAATTGTTGGGAAACTATGATAAGACCTCACCTTGCGACCACAACATAGTACTAAATATGGCCAATGGTCTATTGTTAAACCTATTGGGATGCTAGAAGATCTCAAGATCAAGGTCTTTGGACATAAAATAAGAATTACCTTCATGTTATGGATTTCTCCAAACACACTATGGCATTTGAGATGATCTTAGGACGTCCTTTCATGAGGGAAGCAAAAATGGTGCATGACTTGTCTAAAAACCATGTCTACTTGCAGTTCCAAGATTCCGTCATTCGAGTGGATCTTGTAACTGGTCGAACACATCCTCTAGGAAACAAGTTTATAATTGATCATAGATCTGACAACACAGTTCACTCGGCCCCATTGCAATATTGTTACACCTATAAAGCGGACACTAATATTGGGGAAGATTCTCCTTATATGGATGTACTACCTGGGATGAATGAGTCGGACAATGTGGATTGGGTCCACTAGCAGCAACCATAGATACTTGGGGAAACAGGGGGACAACCTGGGTAACACCTGAGGGGGATGAAATGCTACCACTCATACCCTTAAATATGCTAGAAGCAATGCATATAGATTTTGACAAGACTCATCCCAATATAACAAAGAAAACATACAAGTGGGTCCCTAAAGCTTCTTTAGCGACCATAGCTAGTGCTAAAAGACAGGAGCCTGGTAAGAGACGTCAACCTCGCCCCACGAAATGTAAACAAATGTTGTGTTGGATTCCCAAAAAACTATTGGAAGCCCAAGGCAGTACTATCAAGGAAATGATCAAATCTCGGTGCCAAAACGTAAGTTGTGCTCTTACTTGTCACCTGACCCATGTGAGCCCAATCTTGTAGCTCCAAAACAAATTGAAGATCGTGGAAAGGAAAAAAATCACAAAATGCTACACACCCCCTCCAGAGTTAGTTTGGGTACTGAAGAAAGAACGATTTGTTTCACCTAGCTCTGGAACAGGGAAGTCAAATGAAGCTTCTTGCTCTTCATGTAGTTCCTATACAAAATAGAAGCTTCGATGCAACCTCCACCTACCATTGTACATATCCATACAAACAACGAAGAGTTTGCACCTCCCATTGTAAGTTCACCACCTACAACAACGTTGCAAATAAAATCATGGGAGAGTACCTTACCACCCTTGCAATTAGATGAAACGCATAGGGCGGTCAAAAACTATTGGTTAAAGCCTTCACCCATAACAACTTGGAACAATCAGTTTCAAAAGGTGACGACATCATTCCAAAAGGTATAATCTACCCAAGAAAGGGGGGAGTGTTTGCTGATATCCATCATTCACTTGCTTCTCTCTCAACCTTCCTCCCTGACCTCTCAATCTCCAATCTTAGGGGATGTATATATAAAGCCTTATACTCACAAAAATAAAAAATAAAAAAATAGTAAAGAGCAAGAGCAATTAGCAAACAAGTGTGCACAGTACTAGTCAAGATCATTGACCCAGACCTACACATGTCACATCCGGTACACAGAAACAGAAACCTATGTCATCAACCACCTTTGATCCTCATCACTCGAGTGATGGCGGGTAGGTAGGATTAGTATGATAGGAGTGTTTTGGTTTTAGAGTTTAGTGATTAGCAAAGTTCTTTTTTCCCACTGATGTGCCTCCTAGAGGTATTCCTTGTGTTTCCTAGTGTGTACAGGAACGTGTTGTTGTTGTTAGGATTTAGAACTTCATGGAATCTTTCTCTCGTTCACCCTTCAAGTCAAGCGTGATCATCAACACAAAAAGGTGTTTCTTGTCCATTAGCATTGCCCCTTATCTTTTTTGCATCCATGTTTGTCTGCTTTAATTGTGATTGGTAGCATAATATTCAGCGCATTTGCTTAGTATCAAACATTAAATTCAATGTAATTTTCTGTCATAATCACTTGTCTAAGTTTAAAAATCAAGCAATCTGACTAAACTAGTTTGACCAAGCTAGGCGTTAGAGATCTTCTCTTAACCATGGGGAATGCCTTCCTAATAATCAATGGTTACTTAGGTTCTTAATCCGATTTAGGCAGCATTATGTGCAATGTACTAGGGCTTTATAGTGGGCTTAGTCCCTATTGACCTTTAGCTTAAGTATTATAAGGGAGCTTACTAGTGTGATGAGCCTGAGGAGGGTAATAGTGTTATATGACCCCCAAAGTTACAAAATTAAAATGCGAAAAACAAACAAACAAAAAAAATCAAAGTGCCACAATGTAAAATCATAAGCAGGAAGAGAAATCTCAGCTTGATTTGGTACTTCACTCACATGTATCACCTATGGTACTAGAGCTCTAGAGGTTCCCAGTGTGGGCGCTTTTCCTTCAAAAGCAAAAAACCCAAGGCATACAAAATAAGCACACACATCAAAATTGAATCAATGTGAAAAGACTTTGGGAGTCAAAGAAAAAGAAATAAGTCAGGTGATGATTTCATGAGAAATTTCTTTTATCGTAGCTTAACTACTACAAGGTCTTCTAGGTATAGCCTCTAGTCAGCCCTCAAACATGAAATACTTGGCTCTCGTGATTAAACAACTTAATTGACCGGAGAAAATTGAGAAGCTTGCCCATGGTATTAATAGTTGACCTCTAGTGTCTTTCAACCATTAAATTAGCACCCCAGACTTGTTTAGTTTTTGACCTTTACAACTGTTTATGCGTTTGATTATTTTACAATTTGATGTTTATTGCTGACAAATGGTTTAAAATTTTTTTACCAATCAATTTTTTTGTTTACAATTGCATATGCTTTTTAATTGTTTATGAGAATGAAGTTACCGTGCCAATGTTGTTTGATTTTGCAGTGACTGAAGAAGGCTAAGGACATTCATCTCAATTTCTCTTCCACCTCGATGAACGAGCTTCAACTCAATAGCTTCCGAGGATAGAATCTACATCAAGAAGGGGTCATGTTAACCCTCACGCACATTCTTGTCACCTACAACAGACACCGTATTATTTATTTGGCAGAGTCAAGTACCGGGCTTGTTGGTCCAATAGGAAAAGGGTAAGAGTGATCGTCACCGATGAGAGGTGCACTCTAACTGGAACATTCAAGGGTTAGTTGGCTAAGCATGGGCGCCCAAGTGTGAATGGGTGAGCTCATACAAAAGTCAACTAAACCTAAAAATCATTCACTCTCATTTGTGCAATTGAAGAGTGCTCTTGCTCCATCTCCATCTTCTTCTTCTTCATCTCCTTGTGTGTGTGTGTATGCGAGAGAGAGAGAGAGAGAGAGTGAGTGAGACAGAGAGAGAGAGAGAGTGAGTGAGACAGAGAGAGAGAGAGAGAGAGAGAGAGAGAGAGAGAGAGAGAGAGAGAGTGCAATCGAGCATTGCAATGATGGCACGACGACGGCGAGGCGGTTGAGCGCGGCACAACGATAGCTCCTTCTTCTTCGCGGCGAGGAATCCTCCACGAAGGCGAGCGTAGGGTGGTGAGTGACACACCCTTGCTCTCTTGAGCTTGCTAGATTAGTCTGGTTGTGTCCTTGTAGCCATTTGTGGCTCGCACACAGTGTACAACAAGTCCCTTGATTTGACACGTGCGACAAACGTGCACAGTTGTTTCAAATGAAAAACTTTGGCATGCACGTTTTGAGCATCTGAATTTTGTGAGTTTGCTACATTTGTAGAAATTTGATATGGTTGCTTCTTTGGCACCTCTTGAATCACCTGTGAAGCATGTTTGTGAAGACTGTATTTTGGGTAAGATGCAGGTTTGGAGTTTCCAAAGGATGGTTCAATAAAGACTACATGCAGGTTGCAGCTTGTGGAAACTTAAATGTAAATTCCAATGAGGAAAATGTACAACCTATGGGGGTTTTTAAAAATGCTACGGATCAGCCTATTTTTGATGCATGTGTACCTGATGTACTAGATGTGGAAAGGGCTGAGAATGGGCAAGCTATAGGTATGTCAAAATGGTGGGTGCATACTTTGCCTGATAGTAAATTAGATGCATTTTTGTGCGGTCATACTCGTTCACGTTCTCGCCATGCATCTTATGCATTGGATTGCTATGCTTTGGTTGCTTTTAGCTTATGTGATGTAGAGATAAAGCATAAAATTCTAAAAATTGGATGGCTGCCATGAAATTAGAATATGATGACTAATATAAAATGACACATGCCTTGTGGAAAAAAGGCCATTGGTTTACAAGTTGAAACGTAAACTAGTTGGTGAGATTGATCGCTCTAAGGCTCGATGATTATGAAGAGAGTTTTTCTCCCACTTGTTGTATGACTATTGTGCATTTTCTATGTGCATTGGTAGCTCACTTTGGATGGGATGTACGCCAATTAGGTATTGTTATTGCTTTCTTGAATGGTGGTATATTCTAGGAAGTTTATATAACACAGCCTCACGGTTTTTTCATTAAAGGGCAAGAAGATAAAGTGTGCAAATGTAAGAAAGTTTTGTATGGGTTAAAGCAATCTCCTCGTGCTTGGTATGAGAAAGCTGAAACTCATTCGGTTAAACAAGGCTTTCGTAAAAATCAAACAAAAAGCAATTTGTATGTAAAGTGTAAGGGTGATGTACTTCTCATCATTGTTCTTCATGTTGATGATTTGCTGATCACTGGACCCAATGAAACACATATTGTTGAATTTAAGGCTGATTTGAATGCTACTTTGAAGATGAAAGATTTGGGGCTGTTGCATCATTACTTGGGCATACAGTTTAAGCAATGTGATGGTGGTATTGCCTTGTGTCAAACAAGTTACATGAAAAATCCTGGAAGGCAAAATGAAACAAGATAATAGCCAAAAGAGAAAAGAAAAAAACGGCATTGGAAACCAAATTGCGGAAAATAGAGGAACAACTTCAAAGGGAAAGAGACCTTAAGGGAAACAACAACATACAAGAACCGTCGGAACTGCCATCAGGAGGGTCAGTCTTAGTAGACAAGGTGTTCGAACCATTGGACTCAATTCTAAAAGCTTACGAGGCAATGCTAAAGCCTAACCAAACCCAAGAGGATAGGTGGTTAACATACCCTCATCCAAGTTATGAGAAAGAGAGGCTAAAGATGTGCAAAGAGCTCATTCAAGCCACTCAAGTGCTTATGGAACCATCAGTTCCTACGACTCCAAAAACCGGGGTACTTATACAAGAAAAGATTCCGGAGTTAGAGGAGAGGGGAATTGAAGAGAATAACCTACCCAATCTTGTACACGAAACACCTTTGGATACAAGGGTGGTAGCCAATACAACAGATGGAATGCATTCTCAATACAAAGATTCAAGAGTTAGAGGAGAGGGGAATTGAAGAGAATAACCTACCTAATCTTGTAGACAAAACACCTTTGGATACGAGGGTGGTAGCCAATACAACAGATGGAACGCATTTTCAAGTATCACTGCCAATTCCGGAGGTAGAAGAACAATAGCCTCAAGAGCTATGGGAACATATTAGGAATAGAAAAGATCGAAGTGCCACACTTGTGTCAGCTCCTATCCCAGAAATCCACTTGGAGCATGAGCTCTACCCAAATGACATCCGATCATTGTATGGTGATGCAGGCACATTGATATCGGAAGACAGTAGACCACAGTCGTTGAAGACTTTACCTTCATTTATTGGTAACCCTGAAACTCGATCTGAGGTAAGATTAGTTCAATCTCAATGGAAATCTAATCCTAAGATGATGGCTACTAAAACTCTTCACAAGTTGATGTCATCCCCTATCCGTTGTACACTGACTCTGTCAGAGTTACTGAATATTAGACCACATCTTTGGGACGAGGTCGCAAAAATTTTGGAAAAAATAGGGCTTGTAATTCATTCACCCGAGGCTTCTCAAAACACGCTAAAGACACAACCCTCGAAGCAAACTAAACATGAGCCGATCCCAATAAACAAGGTAGGGGACTATTGTGAAGGTGAAGAAGAAAATACTACCCTACCGGTAGAGTACAAGGATGTAAAACCGGTAGCAATATTGGATAGTGGAGCCAGAATTGCCATAGCCACCAAAGCAATGTGGAAAAAATGGGGAAAACCTGCTCTAAGGAAAACTAGAATGAAACTTCAACTAGCTGATGGGTACCTGGAGAGACCTATTGGCATCTTGGAGTAGATTGTAGTAACCTCTTGTGGAATTGCATATGAACACACCTTCGCTATTATGAATTTCAATGAGAGCAGCAATTTCGACATCATACTGGGCAGACCATTCATGCGTCAGCTCAAAATGGTGCAAGATTGGGTCTACGAATATATCTATATCAGGAACAAGGATATCACTACGAAAATTAGTGTCACAGATCATAGCTATAGAGACGTAAAAAGAGCCCCATGAGAAGACTTGCATTCCACAACTGACTAGGAAGGAGGAATACCGACTTGGCTCCAGAATAAAGCTCATCAATGGACAAGAGAAGCTTTGGATTGTGGAAGTCTAAGAAAGGAAGACTGCATTCTTGATAGGATTGCACAAGATGAAACATACATACCAGAGCCTTTTCTAGAAGGGTTGTTTGAACCATTTGGATGGCAACAAATACTAGCTACTCTTGATTTTTGTGTAAACGAGGTGACCCTCACCAAATTCTGTGATGAGGAAGGGTATAATATCATTCCATTCTAGATGATGAGTGTCCGCCTAACTCTGAAGACAAAGGAAGACGTACCTGACAAGGGAGGGGTGGCCGAGTGCCGACGCATAGTGGACAAAATCTCTGTAAGAGACCTTGTCCAAACAAATGAAGAAGAAGATTTTCAAGACTCGACTGATAAGATGCTAGAGGATAATGCGAACGAAGACAGAGGAAGACATACCTGACAAGGAAGGGGTGGCCGAGTGCCGACGCATAGTGGACAAAATCTCTGTAAGAGACCTTGTCCAAACGAATGAAGAAGAAGATTTTCAAGACTCGATTGATAAGATTCTAGAGCATAACGTGAACGATGAGCTGTCTAGTAGCTCAAGTCAGAGCAACAAACAGAAGGATCGACGAGTGATCTACTATGATTTCCCAAACCAAAACCCTCGAAGACAACACAGGTATCGAGATAAACACAGAAACAACCACAACAAGCACAACGAGGACTCAATACCTCTATTAACTGACAAAATGCAGTACTTGAGATTAGTCGAAGCGATCGACTGCCTCAAGGACAGGATATCAAAGCGATATATGAAGCCCAACTCAACCAAAACATCATCAAAACAAAAACCAAAAAAAGAGAAAAATACTGAGAAATTATTTAAGTTGTCCAAGATGGAGCGCAAAGTCAAATACAATGATTTGAAACGAGCTTTGAAGGAAGTTTGGACAACAAAAATGAAAACTGACAAGGAATCAAATGATGATAAATTCGATGCACCTTCCCACTATAAGAAGTATACCATTCAGGATAGGAAGATAGTGGTGCAAAAGCCCAAACGAGATCCCAAAGAACCAGGAATTTCATATGATGGGTCTGAAAACACGAAAAGCATTAACTTAGCAAAACCAGGTGAGGAGCCTAAACCGGCATATATTGCCATAGACCTTACTGAAGAGGAAGAGCAACTTCTAGTCGATACGCTCAAGCAATATAAAGATGTCTTTGCATGGTCATAGAAAGATCTAAAGGGGATAGATCCTGAGATATGTCAGCACACGATTCCCCTTAAGAGTGATTCCAGACTACGTAGACAACGTCCTTACACATACAACGAAACTTTTGCAAAGAAAATCAAGGAGGAAATAGAAAAACTGAAGGACGTTGAGTTTATCTACGAGATTGAGCACACCGAGTGGGTGTCCCCGATTGTGGTGGTACTCAAAAAGAATGGAAAATTGTGTGTCTGTGTAAACCTCAAACAAGTAAGTGCAGTCACCATCAGGGATAACTACCCACTACCAATAACCGATCATGTTATTAAGAGGGTAGCAGGGAAAGACGCCTATAGTTTCTTGGATGGGTTCTCAAGCTACAACCAGTTGACGATTAAAGCGGAAGATCAGCATAAGACAGATTTTGCAACAGACTGGGGTATATTTGCATACAGGGTAATGCCTTTTGGCTTGACCAATGCCCTGGTCACATTTCAAAGACTAATGAACCACGCATTCAAAGAATATCTCAGACAATTTCTCGAGATCTACATGGATGATCTTTGTGTTCATTCCCATCGACGAAGTGACCATATCACTCATCTGGAAAATTTCTTTGAAAAATGCAGAACGTATCGTATTTGCTTAAACCCAAAAGAATGCATCTTTAAGGTAAGACACGGTAGAATTTTGGGCCACATTGTGTCCAAAAATGGCATTTCAACTTATCAAGAAAAGGTGCAGACAATTGCTGCACTACCGAGACCAAGAAAGATAAAAGAAGTGCAAGCATTTATGGGGCATTGCGGATACTACAAGCATTTCATACATATGTATGTTGTAATAGCTAAGCCATTCTACGCCCTCATAACTAAGTTCGAATGGACGGAGGAATGTGAGCAGGCTTTCCAAAAATTGAAGCAACATTTAATTTCAGCTCCAATTTTGCAAGCCCTTGACTGGAGCAAAATCTTTCATGTCCATGTGGATGCATCAGCCTATGCAATCGGGTGCATATTAGCCGACTCAGGAGAGAAGAAAATGGATTTTCCCATTTGCTAGTCTAGTTGGCAACTAAACAACGTAGAGAGAAATTATACCACTACGGAAAGAGAAGGTTTGGGAATGATCTATGCTGTCAAGAAATTTAGACACTACCTTCTAGCAAACAAGTTTGTCTTCTTCGTGGATCATCAAGCACTGCTGTATCTCGTAAACAAACCTTGAAACACTGGAAGAATTGTTCGCTGGTTTATACTGTTGCTTGAGTTTGACTTCACGGTGGTTGTAAAAAAGGGGACCACACACCAAAGAGCAGATCATCTTTCACGACTATTTCATGGGGAAGCACCTGAGGGTGTTGATGATGACCTTTCTGATTCATGTCTGTTTAACATAGAAATGGTGCCGAGATGGAGCAAAGAGGTCATTCCTCTACTCACAATCGGCTCATTGCAGATAGAAAGACAACCATCAAACATGGAATCTGCAACTTTTAGTAGGATGGTTGTACAAACATGGTAAGGATGGGATACTGAGACTATGTGTACAGCCTGAAGATACCACCTACTACCTCAAACAAGCTCATATACAAAATACAAGATTCCACACTGGTGAAACAAAGACAGGCCAACGGTTACAAAGACTGGGCGTCTACTGGCCAAACATGGAATACAGTGTCCATAAATATGTAAAATCCTGTGATAGTTGTATAATACAGCCCCCAGTGGAACATGCCACCATGTTTTGTGTAGTACAAGCACCTAAATAGAGTGCTCACATAGTTGAGTACTTAAAAAACAAAACCTTTCCAGTGGAATGGGCAAAAACAATAATGAAAACTGTCAAAGAAGAGGCCAAACACTATCTGCTCATTGCCAACCAACTGTATAGGCGGGGAAAGGACAAACAATTACGGCTGTGTGCTATAGAAAGCGAATATTACATCATCCTAGATCAAACACACTCAGGACAACCCGGGGGACACTTCTATGCTGATAAAACGGCAAAGCTAGTGCTACACTCAGGCATATGGTGGCCAACCCTGTTCATGGATGCAACAACATATGTCAAACGATGTGATGAATGTGAACACACAAAACCACCCCAAAGGAGAGATGAAATGCCACTGAGGCCAATGATGGGTATACGTGCTTTTTCCAAATGGGGCAGCGACTTGATTGGTCCCATCATCCCTCCAGGATACAGGACACACACACAATACATCATCGTAGCAATAGACTACATGACGAAATGGGCGGAAGCAAAAGCAACCCAAAAAAATGATGCAAGGACTACAGCTCAGTTCCTTTTCGAAAACGTTTTTACGCGGTATGGATTACCAATCAAAATAGTGAGCGATAGAGGAACACACTTTGTGAACGACGTCATTGAGAGCCTCCTTGACAAGTTTATGGTAGTCCATCACAAGTCAGCACCCTATCATCCGCAAGCCAACGAACAGGCAGAGAGTACCAAAAAAATCCTATGCACAATGCTCACCAAGATAGTCAGTGACTCAAGAAATGATTGGGATCAAAAGCTACACACCACCTTATGGGCTTACCATGTAGCTTTTAAAACTTCCATTGGAACAACTCCCTTTAACCTGGTATTCGGGATTAATGTGATACTACCATTGGAATTCCTAGTCAAATCTCTCAGAGTGGCAACACAATTAGGATGGACAGTCCATGAGCTATCGGAGAGACTAGACACCCTAGAACAATTAGATGAAACTAGACTTAAAGCGATAGCTTGGATATATGCTTAGAAAAAGCAAATGAAAGCTTTCCATGATCAACACATGATTGGTAAGGAGTTCCAAAAAGGGGATTACGTTCTCATGTATATCCTAAAACAGCACTCCAAAAAACTCAAAAAGCAAGGAATGGGGCCTTTTGTGATCCATGATATATCGCAAAGTGGCGCCATCAAACTTACAACATTCGCAGGAGAGGAGATGCCTAATTGGACGAGTGGTTGCAGGTTAAAGAAATATCTTCTTCTGCTAACACCAGAAGAACTCGCAACACTCTATGCAGCAGCTCAGTGCAGACGTCAAGCACGGGATATTTGGGAATAAGCACAACATGAAGCCAAACTCAGAATATTAAAATGTAGGGAACAAGCAAACTTCCAGAGGAAAGAAAAACAAGACGTGGCTATTAAGAATGCTCGGATAGCATCCATACAAACGGTGGCTACATGGTTAGGAGAAATGGATCTATGCATTCAATTACAACTTGCCGATGGCACCATTGAAAGAGCGTTAGTGGACACAGGGGCCGGAGCTAATATGGTTAACTACTCCACTTTCAAAAAAATCACACAGGAACCTCTAATGCGCAACACTATGGGGTTCAAGGTCGCAAACAAAGGTACTATGGACAGTCTAGGCCACATAAATTTTCCAATCAACATTGATGGGACAATTTATCCACATCAATTTCATGTGGTCGAAGATCAACATCTTAACGAAGCAATTTTTTGGGAGTGCCATGGATGCGCACTTATCAAGCCACACCAAACTGGTAGGACAACACTTTACTCATTGAAAACAAAGGGCCAATCTTTAGCCATGCCATTCGTACAAACGGACCATGAATGGGAACCTCTACCATCGCCACACGCAGCAGCTCAGCGATCATCCACCACCATGGTCACAAAAATATGGGTTAATAAATCAATCATGGAAACCAAGCCAAGGCAATTGTGGATAGCTAAATGACAAACCAATACACGTAAACCTACATTGCCTACACAGAAATTAAACTACCACAATTTTCCCACCGTTGTTGTCAAACGGCCTAACCCAATGGACCACTCTCTTCGACATCCAATCACACTCAAATGGGTATGGCAACCAAAACAACCTTGCCTTCACGATGCCTCTTCTAGTGGATCCATACCTAAGCAATTTCGATGGCAACCCAAAAAATGCCAAAAACCAACCCCACCGGCAACATCAACACTTTTGTAGGTCACAGTCAAACACAGAGCGCGCCTTCTACAATTACTATTGTTCGGAGCACGCAGCTTCCAAGGAACCTCGCTACCAACAACCATTGAACATATTTTTCAGCACCTATCTCTTACACAACATTTTGTTTTCCCATGCATATCCTCCATCAGCATCATAGAGCCACACTATATGGCTATGCACAGACACGCTCTTTATTCCCACGCACTCTAACACATGTTCGTCGCGAAAGGGGGAAAATGTGGCTAGATTATCATTTGTATATACCATTATTATCATCTTACTTATTTTATTTTCTTTTTGTTTCCTTTCCTTTCCTTTTCTTTAAAAAACACAAGTTTTTTAGAGCCTGACAGACTCTTAGTTGGCATAATCATGAGCCATACCGTCACCATCTAATACTAGAATAAGAGTATGTATATAAGGGATGTGACACTAATTTTGGCTAATTTTTGGCCGACTAATAATCATTGTAAATAATTTTCTTTTACAAAAAAAGCAAAAAAGACAGATAATCAACAAAAATTTGATAAGTCGAGCTAGAAAAGTCATAATCGACTTTTGAAAGCAAACGCCGAAACGTCAAAGCGAGGACTTCAAACATGGAAAATATGGGAAAATTCAACACAAGATGAATTTTGAGCCAACTTGTGAAGGATCAAAACTACATATCGAATGCCCTTTGTAAACCGAGTGTCAGAATGATGAAGGGTTCGAACCGTAGGTGATATGAACAACAAGATATAAGCAATGAATGTAAGTATAAATGGGGCGCTCCGGGTAGACTGGGATCTTATAGTCGAAAGGGGCAACAGAAGCTCATTTGCATTCAGAGAGAGAGAGAGAGAGAGAGAGAGAGAGAGAGAGAGAGAGAGAGAGAGAGAGAGAGAGAGAGGAGCATAGAGTTTTCGGAGTTGCTTTTGCTTGCTGCGACCACCTCAGTGGATCTCACTACATCAGATTTGACAGGTATGATCATTAACCTTGCAAGAGCATGTGTGTGTGACCCATACTCCATCAACAGTACCAAAACAACAAATCGAAGCAGTATAAGGTCACAAATCGGCAAACTAACAGGGCCAATGAGGAAGTCCAAAACCCATCAAAAACAAGAAAAAGTTCATCAGTAGAAAAAGGTGCTGGAACATGGATCGCGATCCATGTTCCCAAAACCCTAAAATCATGGAAACTTCTACAGGAGCAACAATAAGGGTCAGGAACAAACCCCTATGACTGGTTTTTCAAAAATCATCCCAACATGGATCGCGATTCATGTTCCTTTTTGCAAAAAATCAGGATAAAAGAGGCTCACTAGCTGGACAATGTACAAATAGTACTGGTGTTGCAAAATGATCACAAAAAGTGCTCTAAAGATCATCAAACCCACCTGGATTGCTACTTTCAGTTTGTAAATGGTCTTTTGGTCAAAATTACTACTAAATTAATTTAGGAAACTTCACACTCTCCTCTAAGCCTATGAACAAGCAAATGTAACCTAATAATGGTGATGGGATCAAAACTAAGCAAAAGTTTACTTCCAACAAGTGAAACTTGCAGGATTCAGTTTGCCTTCTCAAAAGAATTCAATGTATGGGGAAATTGCCAAGGAACCAAGCAAAGCGATGAACTACAGACCTAAATCATCAAAAATTAAAGCAAGGAGAGATCTCAAGCAAAACATGACTCCAAAAGTGGTTGCCAGAAATAGATTTGGTCAAAACGAAAAAAATATGGCCATAAACTAAAAAATGGGGTAAACTATGAAAAAACATGTCCCAAAGTTGAAAAAATTTCACCAGTGTACTAGGAAAACCTATATGAACAAATGTGCACAAGAACTGTACCAAAATTCTTTCCAACATGGATCGCGATCCATGTACCTTTTTGGCCAATATAAGTAAAACCCATGCCATCTAATTCAGTATGATCAAGAAAGCCAAGCCATGGAGTTTCAAGCCATTTGAATCCCAAATTCCACTTCAAAAAGCCAAAATCTCTAAATCTGTACATGATTTCCAAAATTCAGCCCAAGTGTCAAACCATTGATCCAAATCCCAAATTTTTTGGACCAAGTCATAATCAAGATGAACCCTACGAGATGGTATCATCAGATTTCCAATATATTGCCCAACATGGATCGCGATCCATGTACCTTTAGCCCTAAATCCAGAGGAAATTGCTCAATAGCATCCCCTTATGCCCAGGAGAAACGTCCCAAAGTTAGAATTTTCAAATGCTTACCAACATGGATCGCGATCCATGTTTGTTTTTGCCAAAATCCATCTGTTACATTACAGTCTTGTGCCTATAGTAATCCTAGGTGCACTGGTGAACTTTGGTCAAATTTGGAGTATTTTTGACAAAGTTAAGCTTATTTTTTCATTTTATGGTCAAGTTTACACTTTCCGACAATTTTAATCAATGGCTAAAACTTGATTTCACTTGCAAAAATTGGCAACAGGATGCCTCGAAGGAAAGCACAGAGGGAGTGGAATGTGGCACCCTATGAGATAACCGATATCTGATCAAATGAGAAAGCTCACCTCACCGAACAAGTACTTGAAGCAATTCCGGCAAACATCTTCATCGAAAGGTTTCAAGCAGCAAACAGAGAAATTGTAAAGACCACCATCTTTCCACAGGAAATGTGGACTTTGCACCAGAAACCAGAAGTGCAAGCAGGGGTCAGGTGCCTACAGCTCGTCGACAACTTCTTACGATTGCCTCCTTGGGGAACAGATTTCAGACGAGCTCATGAGCTCATAAGCTCAATTCAATACAATGGGGAAGCAACTCTGACATACAAGGATGGGGAAGTTGTTAAGGTAAAAATTACAACGGAAATTATCAATGAAGCCCTCCACCTGCCGCCGCAAGGGACGCACAATCTATTGCAAAAAACGAAGGCAATAGACAATGATAAAGCCTTTTTGAAGCAACGAGGCCACAAGCTGACATATCAAGACCTGATCTACTCAGAAAGGGAACTACCATTGCGTCTTATATCACAACATTTCAAGGTGCAAAAGCCGCCTAGATATACCGAGCCTTTGTTGCATATGGTAGTGGTAATGGCGATGGGCTTGTTGGCTGAAGGCAGGGTGGTCAATTGCAACTTTGGCAACTATCTACTTGACACAATTGTGGAAGCAAACTTGAAGGGCAGTCAAAGAAGTAAAGCTTACATGAACAGGGGACCAATGCTCACACGGATAGCCTATCAAGCATTGGGAATGACCGACAATCTACCGCCTGCCAAAGCGCAGATAGATCTAATCCACAGATCCAAAAGCGCTGTAAGACCAGTGGCAGGACCTTCTACAAGGCCGAACCCAGGAGTCAAATAAACAAGGAAAAGTGCACCTCTAAGGGATTCTGACAGTGAGAAAACCGATTCATATGCTCGAAGTAGCCAGGAAGAGGGGTCCCACCCAAGAGATACTCCTCCTAAGTACCAATCTTCGGAGGAGGAGTAGGATAGCCCATACACCTTGGGATATACCCGGTTGAAGAAAAAGGCTGCACATTTGGCAGAAGCTATCCCCATTACTCATGCAAGGAGGACAATGTGTTGGGATTAAAGCCCAAGTGGCCTCTTATACGGATATGGCCGGCTGCCCGCCTAACTCACTTATCACTAACTCTTTGTATATACTCACTTATACTTTTGTGGATAAAAAGGTTTTGGGAGATAACCCCTTCAAACGATTCTCTGCGTACTGTGTAAGCTCTCTGTGTATCTGTGTGTGTGTGTGTGTGTGTGTGTGTGTGTGTGTGTGTGTGTGTGTGTGTGTGTGTGTGTGTGTGTGTGTGTGTGTGTGTGTGTGTGTGTGTGTGTGTGAGTCGATCTATGCTCCGCTCCACGACTTCAATTGGTATCAGAGCTTGGTTCAGTGCGGTTTTGCGTAATCGCACGTGCGCGCACTTTTTAGGCAGATTCTGGATCCAGAGCTTGGAAATTCACACTCGGCGTTCCGAAAGTATTTCCATCAGGTGACCAGGAGTTTTACAGGTGACCTATAGTTTTACCCCCCTTTTGAAGTTGTTTATGCCCTCAGAATTTCGTTATGAGCACTACATCAGAAGATAGGTTTCAGCCGCCGCAAAGAAACCTGTCTTGAGTAGATTGGCAAGCAGGAGGTGGTCGGCATCAATATCGGCATCGACAGACATCACTCATTAGTCTTCAAAGAATCATCTATAGACCAGGTACACATACATATCATCAGATCTATATATTGCAGTCTGCATTGTTACTTCTTGTGCTTGCCAGGTTCCAGGGGAGGTGTGTCCATACGACGGCTTGACACCACTGGCATGTATTGCAGATTGATGTACTGTGATTGTGGGTCTGCTAGTTGTGAGTCACGCTAGCAGACAGACCGCCGTAACGGTCATAGGATAGTGATTGGTCTATTGTAGGATGTATGCTAGTTCTGGGCAGTTTGTTGAGCCATCTGAGAGGGTCGTGTGTGAGGTTTTCTGAAGCCAAGCACTGGGGGCTCGGTTACACAGTGTGAGGTGGATTAGGTTGCTGGAGTTCCCCTCTACACGCATCCTCTTCGGCGACTTTTATCCCATAGGATGTATGACTTTGTGTAAACATTGGATTGCATCTTATGCATCAGGCCATTGAGGCATTGTTCAGGGTTCAGTTTTGAGACAGATACAGGTTCTGTGATCGCCCAAACAGGAGACACTGTATGCTTACAAGATAGCATATTACAGAGATTTTTAGATTTGTCACTGGTCAACTATTTATGGTTGTTTTTGAGCTATCTTTTGGTTTCTAGAGCTCAGTTTACAGGGGAGACTCTGTCAAAATTTTTCAAAATACTGACAGTCCTTGAGGAGAGGTGTTCAGCTTGTTTATTGTGTACAAAGACCAGTTTACAGGGGAAACTCTACCGGATTTTTCCCAGAAGTAAACAGTTTGGCAGATATGGCATCTTCTCAAAGTGAGACTCTTTACAACATAAAGAAGCTGGATGGCACAAACTTTCCATTCTGGAAGAAGCAGATTTGGCAAGTTTTGGTGCAAGAAAAATAAGTAAAGCCACTGAAGCTCAAAGGGGAGAGACCAGAAGGTATGGTTGAAGATGAGTGGGAAGAGCTTGACAAGTTAGCTTGTTCCACAATCATGCTAACACTAGTAGAAAATGTTTACTTCAACGTAGCAGAAGAGGCTACAGCATATGGCGTATGGCAAAAGCTATGTGGTATGTACGAGAAACAAAGTGCTGCTTCTCAGATTTACTAGCTCAAGAAATTGGTGGATTTGAAGATGAAGGAAGGGACAGCCATGTCAAATCATCTCAATGAATTTCACACAATTTTCAGCCAGTTAACAGCACAGGAGATAGTCTTTCCAGATTCAGTGAAGGCTATGTTTCTCTTAATCACTTTGCCAGACAGTTGGGATAATTTTCATATAGCGTTAAGTAATTCTACTGCGCCAGAAGGTCTTGCAAGTGCCAATGTAGAAGGCAGCTTGCTCACAGAGGAAGTGCACAGGAAGAACATTGACAAAGGTAAAGGGAATAGTGCTTTGGTCGTTTGAGGGAGACAACAGTCTAAAGAGAAGAAGGGTAAGGAGGCACAAAACCGAAGTAAGTCTGGTGACTCAAAGTCAAAGGATGACATAGAATGTTACCATTGTGGAAAGAAGGGTCACATGAAGAGAGATTGTACGAAGTGGAAACAAGAAAAAGACAAAACAAAGAGCAAGATGAAAAGAAGAGTTCAGTGAAGATTGAAAAGGTGAATGTCACAAGATCAGGTTCAGACAGTGATTCTGGTATAGCAGCTGGTGACATCTTTCTCACAAGCAATCTTGATTCTGTTTTATTGACTGCAGAGGATGGACATGCTATGAGTGATTGGATTATCCACTTAGGGGCATCTTTACATGTTTCTCCGCACAAAGAGTGGTTTACATCATATGTGACTACTAAAGATTA
The DNA here is from genome assembly GCF_014529385.1 of Adiantum capillus-veneris. Lineage (NCBI taxonomy): Eukaryota > Viridiplantae > Streptophyta > Polypodiopsida > Polypodiales > Pteridaceae > Adiantum > Adiantum capillus-veneris. The sequence continues at coordinate 112,169,893 of NC_140941.1, forward strand.
TGTCAGACTTGGCAATGAGCAGGTTTGTGACATACTTGGAGTGGGAGATGTGCAGTTGAAGTTTCAGAATGGCTCTTCTTTATGGCTCAAGAATGTCAGACATGTTCCAACAATCCAAAAGAGCTTGATCAGTACAGGGAAGTTGGATGATGCCGGTTATGTGACAGTTTTTGGGAACAACGCTTGGAAGATCTCCAAAGGTTCAATGACTATGGCACATGGCAGCAAGTCAGGAACTCTGTACACTTTACATGTTTCAGAGGTTAAAAACCATGTAATTAATGTGATTGAGCAGCCAAGTGTGTCACTGTGGCATCGTAGGTTGGGACATATGTCAAAAAGAGGAATGGAAATACTTTATCATTATGGTTATTTTCCTGGATTTTCATTTCAAGATTTTGAGTTTTGTGAGCATTGTGTTTATGGTAAGCAAACACAGGAACCGCACAGATCAAAGAGGAATCGTAGGGATGAACGATTAGCTCTTGTACACAGTGATCTATGCGGACCAATGCCTACTTCATCACTAGGGGGAGCAGCGTACTTTTGTGCATTCATAGATGACTATTCTCGCAAAGTATGGGTTTATTTCTTGAAGCACAAGGATGAGGTGCTCAAGGTCTTTAAGACATTCTTGCAGCGTGTGGAGAATAAGAGTGGCGAGAAGCTGAAGTGCTTGAGAACTGACAACGATGGAGAGTTCATTTCCAAAGCTTTTCAAGACTTTTGTGAAGCCAAAGGGATTAAGCGGGAACTTACTACACCATATAATCCTTCACAGAATGGGGTTGCAGAACGTATGAATAGGACCATACAAGAGAAGGTCAGAAGCATGTTGTCAAATGCTGAGTTGCCTGATGGATTTTGGGCGGAAGCAGTGGCTACAGCAGTCCATTTGATCAATAGGTCTCCTAGTAGGGTTCTGGATAAGAGTGAAGTGGCTGAGATGCTATGGACAGGCAAGGCACCTTCGTATAAGCATCTTAGAGTCTTTGGTTGTGAAGCTTATAGCCATATTCCTAAGGAGTTCAGGAATAAGTTAGAACTAAAGAGCAAGAAGTGTATATTTCTTGGCTACAGAGAATTGGGCAAGATGGGATACCGGCTTTGGGATCCTGAGTCCAGAAAAGTTATTTGTAGCAATGATGTGCATTTCAATGAAGCCAAGTTTCATGCTAAGCCAGAGAAGACAGAGGAGATCAGAAGAGTTGTCTTCAGGGAAGATGGACCTAGTGCTAGCACACCAAGATAGCATGGTCAGGCTTAGTATAGTGGCTAGAGAGGCAGAATCAGTTGTGGTGAGATGTTCTGAGCGTGTCTCCAAACCACCTAATCGTTATGTGCAATCTCTAAATTATTTCATGCTCACAGATTGCGGAAAACCATCTTGTTACAAGGACACCATCTTGTTACAAGGAAGCATTACAAGTGGTTGACTCGAAAAAATGGCAGTTGGCCATGTAGTCAGAGATGACAGCTCTGCATAAAAACCAGACATGGAAGCTAGTTAAATTACCACAGGGCAAAAAGGCTCTACCTTGTAAATGGGTTTACAGGTATAAGATCACCGCTCATGATAGTCAGCCAAAGTACAAAGCAAGGCTTGTTGCCAAGGGCTTTAAGCAAGAACAAGGCATTGACTTTGATGAAGTCTTCTCTCCGGTGGTCAAGATGACTACATTGAGATGCTTTCTTGCATTGGTTGCCATATTAGATTTGGTGTTGCACCAAATGGATGTCAAGACAACGTTCTTGCATGGTGATTTAGATGTGGAAATTTACATGCAGTAGCCAGAAGGGTTTGTTGAGAAAGGCAAGGAAGATTTGGTATGCCAATTGTTAAAGAGTCTTTATGGCTTAAAACAATCACCGAGGGCATGGTACCATAAGTTCCACAAGTTTATGCTTTCTCAAGGCTACAAACGTAGTGAGTTTGATCACTGTCTATATACAAATAAGGCTAAGGATGGCAGTTGGCTAATCCTTATTTTGTATGTGGATGACATGTTGATTGCTGGCAAGCACTTGGAAGAAATTTCAGCTTTGAAGTCAAAGATGGCAAAATCGTTTGACATGAAAGACATGGGTGAGGCAAGTCATATACTTGGTATGCGCATTGAGAGAGATAGATCAAAGAAGTTGATTTGGTTATCTCAAACAGAGTATATTGACAAGGTTTTGCAACGTTTCAATATGGAGAAGGGAAAGGCATTGAGTGTTCCATTGCCACCATATGTGAAACTTAGCAAACAAGATTGTCCTGTGTCTGAGGAAGAACAGGCTGAAATGGATAAGATTCCATATGCTTCTGCAGTGGGTAGTTTGATGTATGCAATGATTGCTGCACGTCCGGATATTGCATTTGCAGTGGGAGTGGTTAGCAGATATATGTCAAATCCCAACAAGAAACATTGGGAGGCAGTGAAAGGTATCATGAGATACTTAAAACATACAAAGAGTATGCGCATATGCTATGGTAGTCAGGATTTGAGTGTCAGAGGATACACTGACTCAGATTATGCAGAAGACTTGGATAAGAGGAGATCTACATCAAGCTATGTCTTTACATTGGTTGGAGGTTCCATATCATGGTGATCTCGATTACAAGATTGTATTACGCAGTCTATTACAGAAGCTGAGTATGTTGCAGTAAATGAGGCATGCAAAGAAGCTATTTGTCTTGGTAGAGTGGTAGCAGAATTGGAAATCAAAGTAGATATGCCAGAGTTATATTGTGATAGTCAAAGTGCTATACAATTGGCAAAGAATCCAGTGTTCCATTCGAAGACTAAGAATATTGATGTGAAATATCACTTCATTAGGGAAGTACTTGAAGACAAGCAGATACAACTTCTGAAGATCCACACCAAGGACAATCTTGGTGATCTACTCACAAAGGGAATTGTAGGAGAGGGCTTTGTGCATTGTCGTGAGTTATGGGGCATTGGATAGATGGTAGCCATGTAAATCTTTGTACATTTATGTTCATAGATTTACAGTTACTTAAAGTGCCACATTGGACTTTAAGTGGGAGGTTGTTGGGATTAAAGCCCAAGTGGCCTCTTATACGGATATGGCCACCCGCGCGCCTAACTCACTTATCACTAACTCTTTGTATATACTCACTTATACTTTTGTGGATAATAAGGTTTTGGGAGATAACCCCTTCAAACAATTCTCTGCGTACTGTGTAAGCTCTCTATGTATCTCTGTGTCTGTGTGTGAGTCGATCTACACTCCGCTCCGCGACTTCACAGTGGAAGAGGCTCAGGCATTGAGGGAAAAGCTCCGCCAACAAAAGAAAGATCAACATCAAACCCAAGAAGCAGAAGCGGATGATGAGAAAGAAAATGATGAAGTCGAGAATGATCCACTGATACACATGCAAATAGAGGCTTTGGAAAGGATCAAGCAAAAAAGGAGGAAGGAAGCTGAAGAAAAATGGGAAATTGCCAGCGCCATGCGGCAGCGCATTTACAATGAGCTCAAGCAAAAGATGGAGTAGAGGCAGCAAGAAGAATCAAAGAAGCCATGTGTCAATGATCTAGAATCATATGACGAATCTGGTAAGAGTAAAAAAGAGGAAAGTCACTCACAAGGAGAGGAACAACACAACACACAGGACCAACAAGGTCAAGACCTTGGTTCTCCCAAGGATGCTGAGACACTTTCAGACATGTCAGAAAAAGGGAAAGGAGAAAGTGCAGGACGGTCGGAGCAAGAGGTCGAAGGAAAGCAGATGGATCAAAAAACAGAGTCACAAACAAAGCTTGCCACAACCTCTGATGCCTTAAAAGATTTGAAACAAAAGGAAAAGCAAGCTGAGGTGGCTGAGCAATCGGATCAGATCCGAAAGGACCAGCATGGGCCAAGATCGCCACGCACACAAGTGGCCATAAAAGAAGGAGCAGAGATAATTAAGTCATTTGATATTGACAATCATTTAGAGCAGATCAAATTGCAGTTCCAATGTCAAAGAGATCTTTACAACCTAAAGGAGCTGGAGTTAGAAGACAACAAAAAAGAAGCATCTAGAGCAGCAGCAGAATCCTTGTAGTTAAAGCAACAAATCGAAGCACTAAAGAACGCACAAGTCCAGGCACAATCAGAGTTGCAGAGAGAATGAGAGAATGAAACATACTATTACAAAGAAGTGCAACAATTTAACGAGGTGAACTCCGCATTGCAGATTGAACAGCAACGCCTCGAGGAGGAGATAACCAGAGAAAAGGAACAAAATGAGAAGCTACAAGGCTCGTATGTAGTGGTTAGCAGGTCTCTAACTCAGCTCCTCGCCATACAAGAGACCACCTCCTCTTCAACGATGACTGCAGGATCTACTTCCTTGAGCCAGGAAATCAAAGAGTTGAAAGAGGCCCTGAAACAAGAGAAATATGATAGATAGATCATGACGGCAGGTCATAGAGCCCTACAACAGGCCAAGGATGAGGAAATCGACGACTTAAAGAAGCAGTTGGCTGAGGCAAGAGGGGAAGTAGCGGCTCAGAAAGCCAATCAAACAAAGTATCAATAGGACCCAGGGGAATTTGAGCAGGGAGAAGGATTCGAACAATCAGTGTTCGAAACTCATCAAACAGAGATGCCCACTACGAACACTGGAAAAGGCACGAAGGAATCTGCAGATGCAGCCACGACATCCACCTCGGATTCGGTAAAAGATGAAATTCAGTGCTGGATCTTAGAAGTAAAGGACCCTTCACACAAGGCGTATATGCAATATGAGCTAAAAGTGTTGGAATCGGCTGCCCTCCTCATGATCATTCCAGATGAGGTAGCAAAAAATCATGGGCATGAGATGATCGCACTACCATTAATGCGGCAAGAAGTTTGATTATGGAAGCAAAAGATGCTCCTTGAACTTGAACCAAACAACAGAGGGGACTATAGAGAGGTTCCGATTATGACCCTTCAGATTGAAGCCATCCTTGACAATCAACCAATCTGGCAGAAAAAATGGTTCGATTAGCGACCAACACATGAAACATATTACAGGAACGCCCCCCAGCATCTCAAGATCGACCCCACTTACTGTCCCATCAACAGACGGCGATCATGGGACAGCTTTTATAGTTGACAAAGCAAAAGACTGGCAGTGCTGAGCTACCCAATAATCACAAAACCTCTTAATAACAACCCCCCATCAGAGCATTACATGGTGCAAAATCTAAAAGGACTAATCAATATGATGAAAGAGATCCTAGATCTCGCTTGTCAAATGCTTGTAAAGATTGCCAAAATGCTCATCACGTGCATTACAGCTTTCAAAGACATTGAAGCAGCAGAGAATCCATGGCAAGTTTTTGTCAGGGGTACGTGGGATATTTACTGGAATATGGAGACAGGAATCCTCGGCAGAAATGTTATCATGGGATTATATGCAAGAATCATGTTTTTGCCCTCTCATTACATGCAGACCTTCGAAGAAGCTTTCATGGACATGTTTCTTTGAAGTGGACTCTTCCATATTTAATCCAATGATGAAAGATCTGCCAGCCCGTCACATCGCCTACCAAAGTACCATCAGCAATAATCCCTTCAGAGAGCTAGCAACCAAATTCAAGATTGAAGCAAGAGCTCAAAAATTCAGAAATCTCATTGCAACGCTCGAAAGAAGACAGTAACGTAAACTCACGCAGAGACAGCTTGCACAAGGACGTGCAATGAATAGGAATGGGTGAATGTTTGGTGGATACAGGTGCATACATGCATATGCACACCCAAACCCTGTGGACACTCTATTGTAAAAAAAAAAACCCTGTAATTCAGCCTAAGATGAGTTGTAATCATGATGAGATTAGACCATACCCTTTTATTTCTCTGAGACTACACCCTTGTAAGAGGCCGGATGGCCATGGGAAAGCCCCCTATCTTTTAAAGTCAAAAACCTTAGTTTTGAAGGAAAAAGTATCATTAGCTGAAGGAATTAAGAAACGTGCACTGTGGAGGCTTCTTGTGACTACAACTTGTAATCTTCTTTTCTCCAGAGCTGGTAATCAGAATTCTATTCCGAATAGCACATTGTGTTCCTTGTCTCTTGCTCTACAATCTAAGTGTAATCATTTCCAATTCTGTTGTGGTTCACGATGTATTGTTTGTGAGCTAAATGCATTGATTAGGGGGTTAAAATGGTTGTTTTTTGATGTTTTGACCATGGATAAGTGTTTCTATGCTTAAGCAAGATCTTTCCAAGTACTTCTGTTCCAATTTTTTGCACATTTTTTGTTATGGATCAGGATTTATGTACCTTCCCATATGGTGACAGAACTTGGTAGTATTGAGCCCATAAGTGTTATGATACCTCTCCTTAAGTTTTGTGGCATTCTGGATTCGTTTGGATACCAAAAAGACGTGATGACGTTAAGTGGTGAGATTGAATGCATACTGATAGTCTGATTAGGAAGTGGTTGATTTGCTTTTGTCGTAGAACGAGTAGCCCTTGAGTTCACTTTGGTGAGATTGACACTCTCATTAAGTCTCCGTGCCCCATCCCGAGTCACTTCCTTGCATATTGACATTATGTTAGTACAAAAGAGCTATGCTGCAAACGTCCGTCGCGCCAACCCGCTAATAGTGCAGAAGCCCTTTTTGCCTTTGCTTTGAGATGGATATAACCTCTTTAATCTTTGGAAAATGTTCTTGTGAGTATCGGCTATATTCATTAGTAACAAAGATCTTCCCATGTACTTTAAGTAGTAAGGTACTTTTGGATCTTCCCTCTTTAACTTCGAAAGGTGATTTCCCCATAGAAGTATGTACAATGTCATTGTACGCATACTCTATAAGAGGTAGTTTTTTCTCTCATTGAGAACGTTGATCTAGTTCCATGACATAGGCTTTTAGTAGATCAAGAATTGTTAGGTTAGTTATTTCACTTTGGTCATCCGTTTGTGGATGATAGGCCAAAAGAGAAATTTATTCTACTTGCTAGATTCTCAAAGAGACCCTTCTAGAAATTTCTAGTCATTCTAGGATCTTTGTCCGACACTATGGATGTTGGCAAGCCATGTACTTGAAAATATGATATTTAAAGAGGGTTTCCATTTGATGTGCCTTAATAGTCTTTTTGACAGACATAGAGTGTGTTTTCTTGCTAAGCGTATCAACTGAAACAATCCAAGTTGCTTCCCTCAGTCAAATTTCAACTTTTGGTATACCACGCATTTTGAAACATACTCTTGTACGTTTACTTTTCATGGTAGACCAACATAGATACATTTCTACTCCTCGAATATTAGATTATGGAATTCCTCTTTGCCCCGCATAAGGAGAAGCATGGGATTCATAGATGACTTTCTTATTGTATGGGTGAGTAACACATAGCCTATTGCTGTTTGGAAGATAACCATCCAAGGTGAATGGTGGTTCTTTTTTCTTCCCTATTGCAAAGGATATAATTACATACTTAAAGTATCGGTCAGTAGCATACTCTCTATCATAAAAGATAGATCATTGTGAGTTACTATAGACACCATATTTACCCTTGGCCATTGTGAAAGTACATCAACCACTTGATTGTGCTTGCCAACAATGTGAGAAATATGAAATTTAAATTGCAAAAGAAAATTTCCCCACCTCATTTGTTTGTTGGAGAGCTTGGTTTGCGTCATGAAGTTTTTGAGGCTTTGTGATCCATTCGTAGGATGAATGGAGTCCCCGAGAGATAGCGTTTCCACATGTCCAGGACATATAGAATAGCTAGCAAGTCTTTTTCATAATTGCCCAATACTCACTTATCAGAGTTGAGGCTTTTGACTCTCATATGCTATGGCATGCCCTTCTTGAAGCAAAATAGCTCCAAGGTGATCACCACAAGCATCATATTGGACCTCAAATGTCTTTGAGAGATCTAATAGTGTGAGCACATGTTGGGAGATAAGCTTCTCAAAAGCTTCTTTCACTTTTGCAGTCCTTGAATACTTAACGTTCTTTTTGTTAAGTCATGTAATGGGCGTGCTCTTAACAAAAAAAAATTATATGAAGCATCTATAGTATGCACACATACCTATGAAGCTTCATACCTCTTGTAGATTCCTTGGATTAGGCCATCATTTTATTACCTCTAACTTTGTTGCATCCATACGGGTGCCATATTTAGAGATAATGTGACCTAAATATTGAATCTCTTATAGGAAAAATTCACTTTTCTTTTGATTAATGAAAAGCTTATTCTCTCTCACAACTTGAAAGATTACCTAGAGGTGTCGCTTGTACTCCTCAAGAGAATTTGAATGGCCTAAAGATTTTTGTCCATCATGAGTTTGAATGCATTTGGAGCATTTGCCAAGACAAAACTTGTATCTTATCAAATAGGTCTTCTACCCGCGGTGGCACACATGTGCTATTTGTCGTCTTTCTTTTGCACTAAAAGCAATAGTGAACAAAATGGAGAGGAGCTAGACCTCACCATACCTTTTTCCACCAATTCATGCACTTGCCTCATGATCTCCTCTTGTTGAGCTTGTCAAACTTGATAAGGAGGCTTGTTAGGCGATGAGCTTCATGGTAGGAGCTTAATTGCATGGTCATCATCCCTAGTTTTGGAGGTAGCTCACTAGGGATGTCATCAATGAAAACATCTTGGAATTCATTTAGGAAATTAGACAACTCTAATTCCTCTTGATTCCCTTTATTGGGTGTTCCTCAACTCATTAGCATCTATGTACATGTCGTTTTCCCTATAGGTGAAGTAGATTCTCCTTTCAAGGAGCTTCATGTTGGAAGCCATGTGGTTAAACCATGGTGCCTGAAAAGTAACATCCTCATGTTTGAGAGGGGAGATAAAGAAATCCTCTTTGTCCACATAGCTTTGGACATGAAGCTTCAATTTTCCAATCAAGGGAGTAACTACGGTTTCTTGCCCCTTGAAGGCTCCATCGGCTACAACCACATCTTCCATCTCATGAGCTTGAATGCTTAACTTGGTGGCCAACTCCGTTGATATGGAAATTTAAGTAGAGCCAAGGTGAAGATCTAGGGTTAAACAAGATGAAGGCATCATGCTTCCTTACCTTTCCCCAAGCATAGGAGAGAGGTGATCCTTTGCAATGAGCATCCTCTTTTGGAGCTTCGATCGTGGAAGCTCTAGGAGTCTCATTGAGGGGTTTTTTTTTTGGGGGGGCAAGAATGATAGCCATGTCTTTGCTCCCCACACTTAAAGCATTGTGGTCCTTATGAAAAGCTTCTAGCTCTTTAGGATAGACTTTATATTTACCTTTGTAAACTCCCTTCTCCTTGGACCTATTGTTGTTGCTATTATTGTTGTTGGAATGGCCTTGGTAAGAATTTTGGGCATTGGTTTTTCTCTTGGCATCACTTTTGTCTTTATTTTCCATGGGCTTGACATTCCATCTAGCCCCTTGTTGGAAATTGATGCGTGAAGCAACCATGGTGTGGTGGATTACTTCGGTGATAGAACCAGGCCGTTGAGAGTTGACATACTCGGCCATCTCTTTGGGTAATCCCACACAGAATTGTTTCTTTTGCTTGGCAAAGTATATCTTTTGAAAGACAATATCCTTGAGATATAAATCCCAAAACTTGTCCATATATTTGTGGATATACTCATGAGAAAGAAGCCTCAAAATCCACCATTCGGTGAGCACTTTGTCCTTTGCATCGCTTGCAAGGAATCGCTTCATGATGGAAACTCGTAGAGTTTTCCATGTCTTTGGGGCTTCGTCGTTGCCATGAAGGCTGGCCCACCATTGACGAGCCCATTTTTGGAAGTGCATAGCTACATGGCGTAGCTTGGAGGACTCAAGCCCTCGTCTCCAAAGGCCGCATCAAATTGTTGGATGAAGGCCAATACTTTGTCGGTAGCACCAAAGGTGCCATCATAGGTGAGAAAAGAGATACTCTTTCCTCCCTCTTTGAACTTCTTGTAACTTTTGTGACCTTCTCTATGCACGGTAAGATTTGCGATGTCCTCCCCTCTTGTATTCTCTAGGAGAATAACTATTGCTTTCGTCGGAAGATGAGGAAGGTGAATAAGAAGGAGAAGACGTTGACCTCTTTCTTGTCCTTTTATTCCTTTGTTTCCTCTCTTCCCTTTTTGAAGTGATGAGGAGGAGTATGGGTTAACCATTTCCTCTTGGAAGAAGTTGGCGATCGTTTAGTCCGTCGTCTTTGTGGAGCCACATCTTTGGAGGAACTTAGGGATTCATAACTTTCTTGTTCTTTGGATTCATCCTCTCGTATGGGAGAGAGTCTTCTTTTGGGGGTCTCATCAAGAGGCCTCTTAAGCTCTCTCTCCTCTTGGAGAGGAAAGGAAATCCCATAAGCACGAAGTTGTTGAGTAACTTTGGCTTGCAAATGGGGGTTGCCCATAGCTTGTTGCAACCTAGTAACAAGATAATTAACAAACATGGGGGCATCATCATTAGCACCTTCATGTGCAAAATCAAACTTATCAATGTTCATTCTACTCTCTTGGTTATTGTCAACCATGTTAATTTAACTTATGTGTTTACTTAGTGTATGCTTTGGCAATTCAAAACCTTAGTTGCTACTCCTCTTAGCCTTTGAAAATAGGCACTTAAGTATTTACACCCATGGCTCAAATTGGTTAATTATAGAGAGTAGTGTAGTGGGTCTAGCATAGCAAAGTTGCCGAGGGATAGCTCCTTTCGAACTTCTTATGGTTCAATAATGGTAAAGCCGTAGGCAAGTCTAAGAAGACTCCATTATTAAGACCAAAGCTCCCAAGGTCTGCACCATATACCACATAGTGGGCTCAACAAAATCGATAATAGATCCTAGTCCCACTTACCCTAATATAATTAACCAAATCAACAATTAATAGGCTACTTAAGGATCTCTCCTCTTCTTAAGCAAGAAAAGAGAAACCAAATGCTTTGATACCAATGTAATGGAAATGGACTATGTACTTTGAGAGTAGCGGAATTAGGAAATTAGATAAAGCACTTTTGAGAGATTACTTTGTGAGCATAGCAGGTGAACTTAATTGATGGTAGAAACATAAACATGGTACTTAGTTAACTTGGCATGAACAATATTTTTGCAAGAGAGAGAGTTTAGAGAACATGGCAATAGTTGAGGACCGGAGCCAGTCCCCCCTCCAATAGGCATTTGTATTATAGTTTCTCCCATCAAGAGAGACTTGGTACAATACAATCCTTGTGTTCCTTGTGACCTAGGTGATGTAATGAAGATGAAAAGCTTGTGCATCACAAACATAACATAATTTTTGTAGAAAGCATTAACTATCCCAAGCCTCAATCCCAAGACCTCAAACATCTTCGAAGGTGGAGAGAGCTAACGGGGAATGAGGGTAGGGAAGAGGAAGAAGAAACATTTCATAGGAGAAAGAAATAGTTCCTCACTTATCATCACTCTTCTTGCTAGCATACATAATAGCATAGTAATGAAGATGGAGAAGATGGCAAGCTTAAGCATTGAAGCATGGCTCTTGGTTGGATTTGCATTCCATAGCCAAGAGTGTTGGTGTTAGGCTCTCACTTGGAGAAGGAGGTGGAGTTTCTCTACTTTAACCAAGTGAGAATGCATCAACAAAATGAGTGTGTGTGTGTGGTGTATACCCCCCCAACACACCCTTGCTTGCTTGGGGTGAGTTCTACCTTTTTCTCATGCCTCGAGCCCATTGGACCCCTCTCCCCCTAGCCAATCACATGCAGCATGCATTTCAAGTACATGGGTAGTAGTATTTGGACAAGTGTCCTCCTTACCCCTTAGAGAGAGAGAGAGCTTGAAAATATCTAGATATTTGTTGGATAGAACTAGAAGCTCATTGGATCCCTCTTTAGCCCAACCAATTAGCATTCAAGCACACCATGTGACTAAGCATAGGAAGAGTCTCACATGTGTCCCATGTGCCCCTTTGGGTGAGTGGGAGGTTAAGTCAAAGATTCCCCTAACTTTGTGGCTTTCCCCCTCCTTTGTAGCGTCTCTTTTTGACTCAAGCACCTTACCCCCCATGCATGGGAAGCTTCTCAAGCACCTTCCTCATTAAGCATGACAAGCACCTTAGTCATCAAGCATGACAAGCACCTCAAGCACCTTAGTCATCAAGCACGACAAGCACCTCAAGCACCTTAGCCATCAAGCACGAGAAGCACCTCAAGCTTAGGTCAGGTTCCCACCTCAAGCTCAGCCCTAGCTTTCCTAAGGTCAAAGGACTTTTAACACTAACTATTGGAGGTCTTTAATGAAGCTAACCCTAAGGTCTTTGAAGCTCCATTAGATTGCACGTTGTTCTTTGATAGACTACCTCCTTTTGTGAAGTGCGCGTGCGAGAGCGCGTGCACGCGCGCGCGCGCGTGTGTGTGTGTGTGCAACAATGGAGAAGAGAGAAGAAGAGAGGAGACACAGGTTTGGGTGGACTCCAAAACACAATAGTGTTAGGGTTATGAGTCCTTATTCTTTTATGTAGAATGAATGGTCAGTGTTAGTTTCCAATAGTCTCTCGCTACCCAACACTCAGACGCGGCACATTGGGCTTTACCACCCCAACAACCTCCCACTTAAAGGACAATGTGCCTTTAAGTTGGGGTGACAATACATATATACATACAATACAGGTAGACAATGACCATGATGATCTACCCAATGCCCATGAGTGTGCGATGATGTGCAAACCTCTCTGAAGGTAAGCCCTTTGTGAGCAAATCATCAAGATTCTCACAAGTGTGAATCTTGGAAAACTGCAATCGCTTGTCCTCAAGTGCCTCACGAATGAATTGATACTTCATATCCACATGCTTTGTCTTTGCATGAAACACTGGATTATTTGCCAATTGTATAGAAATTTGGCTATCACAATGTAACACAGGCATTTCAACATCGATTCCCAAGTCTCCCACTAGCCGACCAAGCCATATAGCTTCCTTGCAAGCTTCTGAAGCTGCAACATATTCAGCCTCTATAGTAGACAAGGTAACACAATCTTGCAAACGAGATCCCCATGAAACTGCACCTCCAGTGAATTCAAAAATATAGTTTGAAGTGGACCTTCTCTTGTCCAAGTCTCCTACATAATCTGCATCCATGTAACCCATTACACATGCTTCCTTTCTTCCAAAGCAAATGCACATGTCTTTTGTACCATTCAAATATCGCATAACCCCTTTCATTGCCCCCCAATTTTTCTTGCCTGGATTTTACATATATCTGCTAACAACTCCCACTACAAAAGCAATATCAGGACGTGTAGCAATCATAGCATACATCAAACTCCCAACTGCATATGAATAAGGCACTTGTGCCATTTCAACCTTTTTCTCTTCAGACTTAGGGTCATCATTTTTAGAAAGTTTCACATATGGAGGCAATGGAGTAATCAATGCCTTCCCCTTCTCCATATTGAAATGCTTGAGCACTTTAGCAATGTACTCAGATTGAGACAAATAGACAAATTTCTTGCATCTATCTCGCTTAATGCGCATGCCAAGGATATGGCTTGCTTCACCCATGTCTTTCATTTCAAAGTTTGCGTGTAACTTTGACTTCAAGGCTGAAATCTCATCCCTGCATTTCCCAGCAATTAACATATCATCCACATAAAGGACCAAAATCAGCAAACTACCATCTTTAGCTCGCTTAGTGTAGAGGAAATGGTCCATATTGCTACATTTATAGCCTTGAGAGAGCATGAACGAGTAGAATTTACGATACCACTCCCTTGATGACTGTTTTAGACCGTAAAGAGTCTTTCCTAACTGGCACACCAAGTCTTAATTGCCCTTCTCAACAAAACCTTCTGGCTGCTGCAAATAAAATTCTTCTTGAAGATCACCATGCAAGAACGCCGTCTTGACATCCATCTAGTCAAGTTCCATGTCGTCTTTAGCAACCAATGCAAGTACACTGGCACCGCAGAGTAGTCATCTTGACAACAGGAGAAAAGGTCTCATCAAAGTCAATACCCTGCTTTGCTGCTTAAATCCTTTAGCAACAAGTTGTGCCTTGTACTTGGGTTTATTATCATGAGGTGTAATTTTTTGCTTATACACCCATTTGCATGGTAATTCATTTTTACCTTTAGGCAACTGAACCAACTTCCAAGTTTGATTCTTATGCAATGAGTCCATTTCTGATTGCATAGCTTTCTCCCACTCCATCGACATGGCTTCCTTATAGCAGGAAGGCTCTCCGCAATCTGTCAACATAATGTAGTCCAGTGAGGGAGTAAATATATCAGGAGGCCTTGAAACTCTTGTAGACCTTCTAATAACTACTTGAGCCAGTTGTCCCTCAACAACATCTTGTACTGTAGGAGGATTTTGTACTTGTTGTCTGACATTAGGGACTTCAGCCCTATTGTGGACAATTCCATCTTCTTGGAAGATAACTCTCCTGACCTCCATTCTATGCACATGCTTCTTATGCATCTTTTCTTCATTGAAGTATACGTAATTACTGCAAACTATCCTTTTAGCTTCACGATCCCATAGCCAAAATCCCATCTCGCCAGGATTGCCATAACCAAGAAATATGCATTTCTTTGACTTAGGAGCCAACTTGCTTCGAAACTCCTTTGGAACATGGCAATACGCTTCACAGCCAAAGACTCTAAGATGCTTGTAAGAAGGTGGATTCCCAGACCAAAGCTCTTCAGGTACCTTCTCATCCAAAGCCTTGTTAGGAGATCTATTAAATACGATGGACATCAGCTGCTAACGCTTCCACCCAAAATCCATTAGGCAACTCTACATTAGACAACATGCTACGTAACTTTTCTTGTATGGTACGGTTCATCGTCTCAGCAACACCATTTTATGGAGGGTTATATGGAGCAGTCAACTCTCTTTTGATGCCTTTGGAATCACAAAAATTCTAAAAGGCTTTAGTGAGATACTCACCACCATTGTTTGACCTTAAGCACTTGACTTTCTTGCCAGACTGATTCTCCACTAATGCCACAAAATTCCGAAATTTTGAAAGAACTTCATCCTTCTTCCTGAGAGGATATACCCACAATTTTCTTGAAAAGTCATCAATGAATGTAACAAAGTACAATGAACCTCCCATGGATACGTTAGGCATAGGTCCACACACATTACTATGCACTAAATCTAATGGCTCACTTTTCCGAGTGCTTCCTCTTTTGTGTGGTGACTGTGTTTGTTTACCATAAAGACAATGCTACAAACTGAAAAGTCTAAGAAATTGAAGCCAGGCACATAACCAAAACGAGATAAGATTTTCATTCCCTTTTGAGACATATGTCCTAACTGGCGATGCCACAAAGAAACACTTGGCTGCTCGGTTACACAAATTACATGTTTTTTAACATTGGATACATGTAGCATGTACAAAGTCCCAGCCTTTGAACCATGTGTTACCACTAAAGAACCTTTGGTGATCTTCCACGAACTATCTCCAAATGTGCAGTAATATCCTTCGTCATCCAATTGTCCTGTACTAATTAAGATTTTGGTAAGCTTTGGCACATGTCTCTCATTCTTGAGCATGAATGAAGAACCATTCTGAAATTTCAGCTGCACATCGTTGACACCAACTATGTCGCAAGCAAAATCATTGCCAAGACGAAACCGACCTTTACGGGCTTTATCATATGTACTGAACCATTCTCTGTGAGGAGTCACATGAAACGATGCACCTGAGTCAATAACCCAATCCTGTAAAGCATAGTCATCAGTGGCAACCAAAAATGTTGAATCCATAGCAGATGTGAGATAAATGTCTCCATCAGGATCTTCAACAAAAACATTGTTGATCTCTTCAATCTTTATACTACTTTTCTGAGTCTTGCCTTCTTCCGACTTCTTGTATTCACCTTTCTCTTGTTTCCACTTTTGACAGTTATTCTTCATATGACCCTTTTTGTGAAAATGATAGCACTCAATGTCTTTTCGGCCACGTGATTTGCTACGAGATTTTCCTCTCTGATTCTGCTTGCCCTTTTCTTGTGATCAACCACAAACAATGAGAGCATTGCTAGTACCACGAGAAGTATCAAGATTCTTCCTGCTAACCTCTTCAGTAAGCAAACTGTCCTCAACATCAGCACATGGTAAACCATGAGGAGGTTCTGAGTTACTTATGGTTGTGCAAAAAGTATCCCAAATTTCTGGCAACGTAACTAGCAAGAACATTTCTTCCACCGAATTGTCAAAATTGACTCCCTGCACAAAAAGCTGACTGAAAATTGTGTTGAACTCATTGAGATGGTTGCACATGGGTGTGCCCTCATCCATCTTCAAATCAACTAACTTTTTTAGCCAATAAACCTATGATGATACTCTTTGCTTTTCATACAAGTCACATAACTTCTTCCACAGCTCATAACTAGTCTTTTCCATGTTCACATTGAAGTACACATTCTTTGACAAAGTCAGCATGACGGTGGACCTGGCAAGCTCATCCAACTCCTGTCAATCATACTCATCCATATCCTCAGGCTTTATCCCTTTCATCTTTATCGGCCGGATCTGCCTCTTCTGTACTAAGACATTGTAAATTTTTTCCTTCCAAAATGGGAAGTTAGTGCCATCTAACTTCTCAATGTTGAACAAAGAGTTCTCCAATGATGAAGCCATCACTCGACAAGGAACAAAAGTAATCGATCCGCTGCACTAAAGAAGATGATAGAAAACCTGAAAATTTTTGGCAGAGTCTCCTCTGTAAAACTAACTTCTGAACCCAAAACAAACGTGTACAATGACTGAAACGCTGATCAAAGTGGCTAAACCGGCAAGATAGAATCTCAAAGAAATGTCACTATCAATGTCTCCAACTCTAGAAGAGTGTCTCTGACCAATTGAACACTGTCAAACACATACGCATAAAGATGACAGCAATGCCAACAATGGCGGGTCAGCAGATGCACACCAATACTGCACTAAGTGCATAAACATACATCCTATGTTAATGCCAAAACTATCGGGATGTCGGGGGCTAGCTCCAAAACCTGTATCACGGAAAGGATCTCCACATTTGAGAATCCCCCAACTCAATAAAATCTTACCACAACCCTCAACAATAGGCTTTGCATATTTCCATCACAATACATAAACCGCATAAGATCTTACATCAACCATAGAAAGCCTTTTCTGTAACCGTTGAGGCGGTTTGTCTAATTTAACAAACCCTCAAGACCTTACATCAAATATGCATGTGACAGAGATTGCAGAAAGAGTTTGCAACAAAAACCTGTATGCAGAAGAACCGATGATATAGACCAGCCTGCTTTCTGAACTGAATATTTCTCAAACTGTGCAAAATTTGCAGAAACTTCCTTCTACAAAATTGTAGACCACGCAAAAATGGTAGGGTATGCGGGAATGGACATGAAATAAGCTGTTTTTACAGGTCAAAACAGATCTATAAAAATCTGCAGCTTCTACTTCATGACCTACATTAGTGAAGATTTTGAGAAAACTTTATTTTGCAAAGTTGAAGCTTGAATGAAGACATTTTTGTAGGACAAAATAGATCTGCAAAAACGTGCTGTAGTTTTTGTTGCTTCTCTGCCTTCCTCCCCACTGAGTTCCAATGGTGCTCCCAATCACTGAGCTCTGATACCAATTGAAGTGCGCATGCGAGAGCGTGTGTGTGTGTGTGTGTGTGTGTGTGTGTGTGTGTGTGTGTGTGTGTGTGTGTGTGTGTGTGTGTGTGTGTGTGTGTGTGTGTGTGTGTGTGCGTGTGCGTGTGCGTGTGCGTGTGCGTGTGCGTGTGCGTGTGCGTGTGCAGCAATGGAGAAGAGAGAAGAAGAGAGGAGACACAAGTTTGGGTGGACTCCAAAACACAATAGTGTTAGGGTTATGAGTCCTTATTCTTTTATGTAGAATGAATGTTCAATGTTAGTTCCCGGTTGTCTCCGGCCGCCCAACACTCAGGCGCGGCACATTGGGCTTTACCACCCCAACATTTTGGACCCGTATTGAGATGTAAACATCTCTCCTCTTGGTCCCCTACTGAAATAAGTCTAGAAGCACTTATTCCACATTGCTCTTTGGTAGACCTCTCCTTTTGGACCCGTATTGAGAAACCATATCTCCTTTTGGTCCCCTGCTGAGATAGGTCTAGAAGCACATGTCTTTATTCTAACTCTTGTTCCCGTTTATTCTCCCACATTAAATGATTAATTTAGTATGAGAAAATCATTTGGGTAATCTATATATTAATTTTATGACATTCAACATCATCTACACTAATAGTCAAAGCACATTGGCAGTTGCTTGGAATCCAATTTTTCATGCTCTCACAAAGCACATTGAGGTGCATCATCACTATGTCAAGGAGAAACTCTCATCAGGAGAGATCAACTTGGCTTATGTGCCAATAGTGGACAACCTTGTAGATTTGTTCATGAAGGCATTTCCTAGTGAGAAGTTCAAATCTTTATGCAAAGATTTGGGCTTACTCCCCTTTGTGGATTTATCATGCACTTAGGGCATGGCACTTCCCTTTACATTATGTTCCAGATCTTGTTCACTGCATCACTCCCAAGGGGAATTTCTTACCATATACATGTGGTAGTGATGTGTCTAAATAGACTTAGGACCGTCATGGCATTTTTTCCCTCAGTTTTTGTTACCATATACATGTGGTAGTGGCATGTGTGAAGACACTTACGATCGTCAAGGCATTTTTGTTGCGTTTACAGAAATATGATATGGTTGCTTCTTTGCCACCTCTTGAAGCACCTCTGAAGCATGTTTGTGAAGGTTGTATTTTGGGTAAGACGCGGGTTCGAAGTTTTCCAAAGGATGGTTCAGTAAAGACTACATGCAGGTTGCAGCTTGTTCATAGTGATGTTTGTGTACCTATACAAACTCCATCATTAGGCAATTATCTGTACTTTGTGATTTTCATTGATGATTAATCTAGGCATTCATGGGTGTATCCACTTAAAGCTAAGGCTAAAGTTTTATGTGCTTCAAGCAATTTTAGCTATGGTTGAAAATGTCTCAAAATGTACTATGAGCACCCTCCGTTTAGGGGGGGGGGGAGTATATGTCTCATGAGTTTCATGCGTGTTTGGATAGTTGTGGGATAAAACACCAATGTACAATGTCATATACACCTCAGCAAAATGATGTTACTGAAAGAAAAAATAGGTCGCTTACATAGATGGCACAATGTATGGTCAAGAGTCAAGCTTTATCACATTTTTTTTGGCTTAGAGGCCATCATGTGTGCTACTTATATACTTGATAGGTTTTTTACAAGATCTTTGCAGTCTTTGACTCCATATGAAGTAGGGCATGGTAGAAAGCCTTCTATTGATCACATGCGCATTTTTGGTTGTTTAACTTATGCTTTGGTGCCTCAAACACAACATAAAAAATGGATGATAAGGTTGTTCAATGCATTTTTGTTGGTTATAGTATTGAAAGAAAAGATTATAGTTTATACCATCCGCAAAAAAATATTATCTTGGTTTCACCTGATGTTATGTTTGTGGAAGATTCTGTTCAGTCTTTGTTGGCATGTACTAGAGATAATAATGTAAGCTCACAGGACATTTATCACAGTTTGTTGCCTCTTTTTAGTGGTGGAAACTTAAATGTAAATTCCAATGAGGAAAATATACAACCTTTGGGGATTTTTAAAAATGCTACGAATCAGCCTATTGTTTATGCATGTGTGCCTGATGAACTAGATGTGGAAAGGGCTGAGAATGAGCAAGCTAGAGGTATGTCAATATGGATGGTGCATACTTGCGTGATATAGTAAATTAGATGCACCTTTGTACAATCGTACTTGTTCACGTTCTCACCATGCATCTTATGCTTCGGATTGCTATGCTTTGGCTGTTTCTAGCTTATGTGATGTAGAGGAACCTTGTCTTTTGATGAAGCATAGAATTCTAAAAATTGATTGGCTGCCATTAAATTAGAATATGATGGATTTATAGAAAATGACACATGGACTTTATGTGATTTGCCTCTTGGAAAAATGGCCATTGGTATGAAGTCGGTTTAGAAGTTGAAATGTAAGCTGGATGGTGAGATTGATTGCTATAAGGCTCAATTTGTTGCAAAAGGTTATGCACAACAAATTGGCATAGATTATAAAGAGACTTTTGCTCCCCATTGTTGTATGACTACTTTGCATTTTCTATTGCATTGACGCCTCATATTGCATGGGATGTACAACAATTAGATATTGTTACTACTTTCTTGAATGGTGGTATATTTGAGGAAGTTTATGTAACGTAGCCTTGCGGTTTTGTCATTAAAGTGCAGGAAGATAAAGTGTGCAAATGTAAGAAATTTATGTATGGGTTGAAGAAATTTCTTTGTGCCTGGTATGAGAAAGATGACACTCATTTGGTTTTACAAGGCTTTGTAATTGTCCAACATGCATAAATTACTTGTATGTAAACATGAGGGTGATGTACTTCTCATTGTTGTTCTTTATGTTTATGATGTGTTGATCACTAGACCAAATGAGACACATATTGTTGAATTTAAGGCTGATTTGAATGCTACTTTCAAGATGAAAGATTTGGGGTTGTTGCATCATTAGTTTGGCATACAGCTTAAGCAGCATGATGGTGGTATTGCCTTGTGTCAAACAAGCTACATAGAGAGATTGCTATGTAAGTTTGGACTTGAGGATTGCAAACCTATTGCTACTCTCATGAAAACACGTTTGAGATTGAGTCTTCATGATGTTGGTGATCCTATTGATGTCACTCTTTACCAAAATGTTGTTGGATGCCTTATTTATGTATGTAATACAAGGTTGAACTCTCAGATCAGCACATTTATGCATAGCCCAGGGTCTAAGCATTGGCAGGCTGTCAAGAGGATTTTTCAATACTTGAGTGGCACTTTAATGCATCTTGGCTTGTTTTATCAAAAGAAGGTGGAATCATTACTTCCATATTTACATGATTTTTTAGACTCAGATTGGGCTAGTTTTTATGACACGCGAGTGTCTACAAGTGGTTTTTGTGTCATCCTTGATAGTTCATGCATATCTTGGTTGAGCAAGAAGCAACCTACTATGTCCACTTCCAAGAAATCTTCACAGCTACGATTGAGTGTGTATGACTCATACGCCTTATGGCTGATTTGGGTGTTGGAAAGGACACTACCAACATCATCTACACTGACAGTCAAAGCGCATAAAGTTGCAAGGAACCCATTTTTTCATGGTTGCACATGGCACATTGAGGTGTATTACCACTATGTTAGGGAGAGAATCTCGTAAAGAGAGATCAACTTGGCTTATGCCCCAACACTGGACAACCTTGCAGATGTGTTCATAGATTCATTGCCTAGTGAGAAGTTCAAAGCTATTTGCAAAGCTTTGGACTTACTCCCCTTTGTGGATTGATCATGCACTCAAGGCATGCAACTTCCCTTTACTTTATGTTCCAGCTCTTTTTCACCGCATCACTCCCAGGGGGGATTTGTTACCATATACATGTGGTCCATCACTTTAGGGCTAACATATCTTTCCATTGCACACTAAATAATACTACTCTTTGTTGTGTGCCTTGAGCTTCTTCATCTTCCCCAAGATATGTGTGTTTCCCTGTAACCCTATTTCCAACATTGGTAGGTGGTCATGCACACACCCAATGCAAAATTATGACCTAAAGAAAATTTATAGGTAAAAAAACAAGATAGTAAAAAAGTTATCAATACAAATTTCTTATCTGGAAACCTTCTAGACAAAATTATATGTGTTCTTGTCTAGTATAGTCTATGATTTGTATATAGGCACTAGCCACAACTTGTCTGTAAAACAAAAGAAGCATACCACTATTACCACCTCCAATGCATCTTCATGTAGTAGCCCCACAGTTGTTGCTTCTTCAAACATCAATGGGCATGAGAATTCCGGTGACAATGGAAAGAAGACTCTGAAATGTCATCCGTAGAAGGCAAATAACGATCTTATTACGCAATGTCCTAAGATTGAAGCTAAAGAAGTTTGTGAGGAAGAGGAAAATGCAGCCATTGCAGATGTTTCTTCAAAATGTATGTGAGATCCCCACTCTACCACCATAACCTTTTGGAAACTAGAGGGTACCCGACAGTTCGTTAGGCCCTAATCGATTGAGAAAAACATAGTCAGGATAGACAAGATTTCTAATGGACAATCTGTTGTCACCAAGTAACTTGACTCCAAGCCATTGAAAAGGTTTTCTAGCCCTATCTTGCAGGGAAAGAATGAACTAACACAATAATCTAACGTTCCTAATTCTCACCTTCCAAAAGAGAAAACATCGAAATACCTTTTTCCCCATCGCTTTTAGGGGCACGTATATTTGGGACTTCTCGACTCTTGGCACAATGAGTCTTTGCTTTTGCTTCTCCTAATAGAGGGAGTGGAGAGTTTCTCGACTATTTGAGACCACCCATCCTTGACTGGCAACCTGAGCCAATCCCACTTTCCATACCACACTCACACTTTTTGCTTGTTTTCTAATTACTACCACATGATTTTTCATGCACAAAAATCCTTTCTAAGGTTCCCATCACAAGTTTTTAAAAAAGCCCTTCAAGAACTATCAAAGCGGCACCAAAAAAAATCTTTCCTGAAATAAAAACAACATACGACTCTTCTTCATTAAACTTTCCAAACCCCAAGAGTTCTCTCCTCTTGACGAGTGTTTATTGCTCCCGGTGTCTTTAGTTGCCCATACAACTAAATTCTCCTGCAATCTGGGTACAAACCCGCAGTGACTAACTTGCAATCTGCGCACAAACCCACAAGAGGTGTGCACCCATATGCACTGCTTTAGCTTTCACTCCGCTAAGCCTTCCTCCCCAAATGTGCTTTGGAGTTCTTGATCTCTTAAAGATTTGATATGATAGTCACCAAGTTGTTTGCCACAACAGCAAAGCTTCCTTTTCCAATGTGTGTTCAAGTGTGTGTAAAAATGAGTGGGAATGCCCTTTATATAGAGAGTTGGAGGTGCCTTGTTGCCCAAATCAGCCCCATACCTCCCTTGCTTGCCCCTCCTTGCTGAAAGGATGAGTAGAGGTGTCACAAGCTCCCACTTAGCCATTAGAGGTGTCCCAATTCACCCTTTTGGGTGATACACCTCATGTAATCTCCCCATGCTCATAGTCAAATATTCCATAAGAGATGGGTCCATGGATATGGGTCATCATGGACATACATACACATGCATATGCATACACATATATACCTTAAGATTATAAATTAATTCTAATAACATTAGGATATTTAATTGTGCTAGGTGGGCAGAGGTTATAAGAATTAAATTCTAAAAGTTGCTATTAAAAGACGAGCTTGAGGATGACAAGCTAAGGTGTGAGATGCACACACCTACTATATTTAGCAATATTTGGAGCATACCATTATTTTTATGGAAATTCATGTCAGGGTAAACTTAGTCAAGACGAAGGTGGGTGCAAGCACCTCAAAACTTACTATATTTGGACAAAAGTGACAAAAAAATAAAAAAATTATTTTTAAAAAGCTTACATCAATATATTTATCATCAGCTCATCAGAGATGAAAAACTGCCAAAATTAGAAACTTTCTATTCATGACCAAAATGGCTTGATATTGTTCCTTTACATGAGAATCTCCTCTCAGAAGGTGGCAGAGACCTTACATTCTCCCCAGCTTAAACAATTGAGATATCCTCATCTCAAAGGTAAGTTCGGATGATCTTCAAGGAGAGATGTTTTGTCTTCCCACGTTGCTGTTACCATATACTGTCGGGGCATTTTTCCCTCTTTAGGAGGTTTTTTTCCCCCATGCATTGTATATACGCCCAGCCTCATCTCAAAGGTAAGTTCGGATGATCTTCAAGGAGAGATGTTTTGCCTTCCCACGTTGCTATTACCATATACTGCCAGGGGCATTTTTCCCTCTTTAGGAGGTTTTTCCCCCCGTGCATTGTATATACGCCCATCACTCTAGGGCTACCTATCTTTCCATTGCACACTAAGTAATATACTCTCTATTGTGTGCCTTGAGCTTCCTTCGTCTTCTCCAAGCTGTGTGCGTTTCTCTACAACCGTAATTCCAACAATTGGTATCAGAGCAGGTTGCGTCCTCCCAGGCTTAGTCGTGAGAAGCTCCAACGTATGCCTTCTCATTTTCTTCGATTTCAATGAGCTTTGGCGAGCATTCGAAGGTCAACAAAAATTTTGGGTGAGCTCGTAGAGCTTACTCTGCTCAGATTTTTTATTCGGGCTCATTTAGGCCTCCGTCCCACTACAGGTAGTACTGCACAGGCTGTTTCGTCATTTTGTGCAAATTTTTTGACAGTGTCGTTTTTTGCATATCATGTGCCTTACAGTCTTCTACAGTTTGTGATATATAGCACATGTTGTTCCCACTTCATTTCTCCTCTTTTCGAGTAGTTTTCACATCAAGTGCAACATTTGCCATGGCTGACAATAACACATATGTGTTCAAGATGTTTGTTGCTGAGGACAAATTGGATAACGACAATTACCCTATGTGGGCTTACATGATGCAACATGTTATTGTGTCAAAGGGTGTCTGGAATGTTGTGCAGGGCATTGATGTACGTCCTGGTTCTGAGGATGCAGGCGATGTTGAGGATGTGACAGGTCTTGCTGCAAGGATTGCTGCTATTAGAGTTGTTTTGCCTATGGCAGAACAATCTCGTTGGGATGTAAAGGATGCGCAGGCTCATGCATTGATTGCATTGTCTGTGAAGCACACCATTGTTCCTCACATTCGTTCAACAAAATCTTCAAAACAGGCTTGGGATATTTTGGCTGGTCTTTATGCAAGTCGGAATGAGGCTAAAATTGCTTTGCAGCGTAAAGAGCTAGAGTCAAAGATTATGCATGAGGAAGACGATATGGACACTTTCCTTTCTGGTATCAAGGATATCAATTAGCAACTTATCTCTACAGGTGAAGTCATTTCAGACAGTTCTCTTGTGCAAACTGTTCTTGATGCCTTTTGCTAGCACTTGGAGACTTATGACTCAAGGAAATTGTAACATTTAATGGCCTAAAATCTTATGTGTAGCGGAAATTAGTATGAACATAGTGGGCATTTCATTAGAATAGATTCCTAATGAGAATTACAAGAGTGCTTGGGTGGAGAGAGAGCAACAAAAAGCATAACACCTAGTTAGATAGCATCGACAATACTTTCAAAAGAGAGAGCAATTAAGCTATTGACAACAGTTGAGGACCGGATTTGCATGGAGCCGGTCCCCCCTCCAAAAGGCTTTGTATTATGGTTTCTCCCATCAAGAGAGACATTGTACAATACAATTCTTTGTGTTCCTTCAAGACTAGCTAGTGCAATGAAGATGGAAGCTTCATACACCAAGCAAAACACTTAATCAAACACAACTTGAATTATCCCCGTTCTCAGACCCAAGACCTCACACACCTTCGAAGATGGTGAGAGCTAGCAGGGTATGAGAGTAGATTGAGAGGAAAAAGAAGTATCTTACGAGAAAGATGTACATCTCCTCACATAATCACTCATATTAGCATAGCTTAGCTTAGTAATTAGCTTGGTAGAGAAGATGAGCATGCATTGAAGCTTGGCTCTTGGTTGGATTTGCATCCACATGCCAAGAGAGTGTTGATGTAGGCTTCTATCTCACAAGCTTGGAGTAGGTGATGAGCTCTCCATTAAAGCTTGGGAGGAGATAGAGTATTCTTCCTTCACACATGGTCAAGTGTGTGTGTGTGTGTGTCAATGCCAAGCAAAAATCAGCCCCCTCCCTCTCTTGGGCGAGCCCTAGCTGCTAAATAGGTCTGGTTTTTGCCTCATTGGACCTCCCCAGGTCAAGCCAATAGGAATTAAGCAGCATAAGTGATAGCCTTCTGACATGTGTCCCCCTTTCCCCTTTTGTGAGAGCTTTAGGTAATTAAATAATTAAACTAAACTCTCATTGGACCCCTTTGTCTCCTGGCCAATAGGAATCAGGCAAGCCATGGGGCTCCTGAATGCTCATTGGACCCCTTGGGAGACTGCCCAATAGTCTTCTAGGAGACTTAATTCTCATTGGTTTCTTTTATTAAATGTTTTTAAATTAATTAAACTAGATTTACTCTAGCTTAATTCTCATTGGTCCACTTCAAGGGTCTTCCAATAGGAATTGGGCACACCTTGTGGGCATCTGGCCTAGGGAGCTGACATGTGTCCCTCATTCCCTTTGTGTAAAGGGAGCCTGTGTGTGTGTGTGTGGCTTTCTCTCTCATCTCCTACCTTTGGGGCTCGCCCCCTCCCATGTAGGGATGTGAAAAGACTTTTAGGGCACACACTAAGCATCCAATTTTCCCTAGGGTTGACCTTTGGACACAACCTTTGAATTTTGGAACCTTAGCATTTTGGAAGTCTTAATGGGCTGAACCTTAGGGTCTTTTTGGCCCATTGTTTCACATGGCTCTTTTGCAGATGGCCCCCCCTTTGGATCCCTATTTTCCCTCCTTTGGATCCCTACTGTGGCCGGTCTGCTAGCTTAACCAATATTCTAGCTTTTTCTCCCTTGGCACTTCCCCACATTAAATGATCAGTTTAATATGAGAAAATCATTTAGGAGAATTAGATATTGATTATTATGACATTACCTCTCTCTTGAAATCATAGTCGTCCTCGACTATGGTGTAGAGAAGATAAAGCATATGCATGAGTCCTTTTCTTAGCGGGTAGAGGATCCCTATGTTACCCTACGACATCATTCCATAATGGATGACTAGTCCATTTGGCGCTTGAGAGCCTGAGGCTGCCGCAAGCATGTCTGCACATTAGTCCTATCAGTCTTCCATAGTAGAGTGACAAGCTCTACTTGGTGTTTGGGAGACGTCGTCTCCGCAAACTTGATCTAAGCATGCATACTACTTCATTTTTGTGCACAAATAAAGAAAAAGAGAGTCTTATAAGACAAAAATTTTTGTTCATTTTTAACATTTTGTACATTTGCTTACTCTTGGGAAGCATTGTAAGCATTGACAAGGTTTAGGTTATCCTTTAATTGTATGCCTTGCATCCATCTAGCATCTTCAAAAGGATAATTCTTAAACTTAATAAGATATCGTCGGATAGTCTTACCGCCTCTTAATACCTTGTCTTCATGTCGGAGAATGGACTCGGGCTGCAGCACCTCCTCGTGGTCCTCGATCTCCGGTGGGTCTTCAATAGTTGGTTCTTGAGGTGGCTCTCCTTTGTAAGGCTTTAAGAGGCTCACATGAAAAGCATTGTGTATGAGCCAATGATTGGGCAACTTAAGTTGATAGGCCATTTCATTGATTGGCCTAAGAATCTGGAAGGGACCATAGTACCTTTTTGCTAGTTTAGCATAGTACTTTTGGTGGCCCGTAGGATTCTTGCCCGTCGTGTGCCTTAATCGAGCCTTGGGAAACTTTAACAAGACCCAATCGTTTTCTTTAAAGGCTTGGGCTCTTCTGTGCTTGTCAGCAGCAGCCTTTTGCCTTTGTTGTGAGATAGAGATAGCATCCTTAATCTTTTGGAAAGATTCTTGTAGGTCTCGGCTATACTCATCTGCAGCGAAGATCTTCCCATGTACCTTAAGTAGCAAGGGACTTTTTGATCTTCCCTCTATTACCTCGAAAGGTGCTTTTCCTGTGGAAGTATGTACAGTGTTATTGTAAGCATACTCTACTAAAGGTAAGTACTTCTCCCATTGGGATCTTTGATCTACTTCCGTTACATAGGCTTTTAGTAGATCGAGAATGGTTAGGTTAGCTATTTCACTTTGGCCATCAGTTTGTGGATGATAGGCCGAAGAGAAATTTAGCCTTGTTCCTAAATTCTACAAGAGACCCTTCCAGAAATTACTGGTCATTCTAGGATCTCTATCCGACACTATGGACATTGGCAAGCCATGGTACTTGAAAATTTGTGAAATGAAGAGGGTTGCCATTTGATGGGCTTTGATAGTCTTTTTGACAGGTATAAAATGAGCTTGTTTACTGAACCTGTCTACTATCGTCCATATTCCCGTATTCCCATGGATAGACTTAGGCAATCCAAAGATAAAATCCATGGATATGCTCTCCCAAGGTGAATTAGGGATTGGCAAGGGTTGAAGCAATCCAAGTTGCTTCCCTCTATCAAATTTTGTCTTTTGACATACCACACATTTGGAAACATACTCGTGTATGTTCACTTTCACGGTAGGCCAATAGAAATATGTTTCAATTCCCTTTAGGGTAGACTGAATCCCTCTATGCCCCGCATATGGGGGAGCATGAGATTCATACATTACTTTCTCACGTAGTGAGTTAGTAACGCATAGTCTATTGCCATAGAGAAGATAACCATCTTGTAAAGTAAATGGTTCTTCTTTCTTCCCTAATGCAAGGGCTGAAATCACATCTCTAAAATCGGGATCAATAGCATACTCATCTATCATTGAAGATAGATCATTGTGAGTTGCTATGGAAACCGCATTCACTCTCGGTCGTCTTGAGAGTGCATCGGCTACTTGATTATGCTTGCCAGCAATGTGAGCAATATGAAAATGAAATTGCGAAAGGAAATTTGCCCACCTCATTTGTTTGTCGGAAGCTTGGTCTGCGTCATGAAGTACTTAAGACTTTGGTGATCCGTTCGCAGAATGAAAGGAGTCCCCAATAAATAGTGCTTCCATGAGTCTAAGGCATGTAGAACTGCAAGGAGTTCTTTTTCGTATATGCCTAGAGCTTGCTCAACAGGGTCGAGCCTTCGACTCTCATAGCCTATGGCGTGCCCTTCTTGGAGTAAACAGCCCCAAGGCAATCACCACAAGCATCACATTGGACCTCAAATGGTTTTGAGAGATCCGGTAGTGTAAGCACAGGTTGAGAGATAAGCTTTTCTTTAAGCTTTTCGAAAGCATTGTTCTCCTTAGCAGACCACGTATACCTAACATTTTTCTTTGTTAGGTCATGTAATGGTCCCGCAATTTGTGAGAACTTTTCTATGAAGCGTCTATAGTATGCACACATACCTATAAAGCTTCTTAGTTCATGAAGATTCCTTGGTTTAGGCCATCCTTTTATTACCTCTAACTTGGATGGATCCATTTGGATTCCATCTTGAGAGATAATGTGACCTAAATATTGAATCTCTTGCAAGAAAAATTCACTTTTCTTTCGATTAACATAAAGTTTATTCTCTCTTAAAACTTGAAATATTACCTGGAGGTGTTGCTTGTGTTCCTCCAATGAATTAGAGTAGATGATAATATCATCAAAGAACACTCCAGTGAAGGTTCGATGAGGCCTGAACAGCTTCTCCATCAAGCGGTTGAATGTGGCTGGTGCATTAGTCAAGCCAAAAGGCATGACAATGTATTCGTAAAGACCAAATGTAGTACGAAATGCGGTCTTTACAATGTCTTGATCAACTATCCTTATTTGATGATAGCCACTTTTTAGGTCAATCCTACTGAAGTAGGTCGATCCTTGTAGCTTATCAAATAGGTCTTCTACCCGTGGAACGGGAAACCTATTCTTGATAGTGATCCTATTTAGTGCTCTATAGTCGACACACATACGATATGTGCCGTCTTTCTTTTGCACTAATAGCACAGGTGAGCAAAATGGAGATGAGCTAGGCCTAACCATGCCCTTCTCAACTAACTCATGCACTTGCCGCATAATCTCCTCTTGTTGAGCTTGAGAAACTCTATAAGGAGGTTTGTTAGGCGGTGAACTTCCTGGAAGAAGTTCAATTGCATGGTCGTCATTACCTCGTTTAGGAGGTAGCTCACAAGGGATGTCGTCAATAAAAACATCTTGAAACCCCTTGAGAAAATTGGATAACTCTAATTCCTTTTGGTTGCTTTTATTTTCTTTTGCTAAAGCATTAGGTTCATTTTGAGAATCTTTAACAAAAATCATGTACACGGAAATAGAGCTCTTTATTGACTTGTTGAAAGCTGGTGTATGTACAATGGGGATGGTGTTACCCATCTCCTTAGCATCTATATACATGTCCTTTTCCCTGAACTTAAAGGAGATTCTCCTTTCAGGAAATTTAACATCGGCAGCCAGGCGGTCAAACCATGGTGCCCCTAGGATTACATCCTCATGCTTGAGAGGAGAGATAAAGAAGTCCTCTTTGTCCACATAGCCTTGGACATGAAGCCTCAATTTCCCGATTAAGGGAGTGACTGAAGCTTCTTGCCCCTTGAAGGCACTGTCTGCGGGTAGGATATCTCCCATCTCGTAGGATTGTATGCCTAGCTTGGTGGCTAACTCCATAGATATGAAAT
The DNA here is from genome assembly GCF_014529385.1 of Adiantum capillus-veneris. Taxonomy (NCBI): domain Eukaryota; kingdom Viridiplantae; phylum Streptophyta; class Polypodiopsida; order Polypodiales; family Pteridaceae; genus Adiantum; species Adiantum capillus-veneris. The sequence goes on from NC_140941.1 coordinate 112,200,077, forward strand.
TGTGAGTAGAACCAGGGTCAAAGAGAATAAAAGCATCATGTTCTCTTACCTTTCCCCAAGCATGGCATAGAGGAGATCCTTTGTGGTGAGTTTGGTGAATCTCCTCCTCTTGGATTTCAACCAAAGAAGCTCTAGGAGGATCTTGGCGGTTGTTCTTTTGGGGACAAGCGCGGTACGCATGCCCTTGTTCGCCGCACTTGAAACACCGGTTATCTTTACGATAACGCTCAAGCTCTTCAGGAGAGAGTTTATTCTTTCCTTTGTAAACTCCCTTCTCTTTAGCTTTGTTGGAATTGCCCTTAGGAGACTTTTGGACATTGTCCTTCCCCTTAGGCTCATTGGAACCCTTGTTTTCCGGGGGCTTATTATTTCTTTTACCCCCGTTTGGAAATTGATTCGCGAGGCCACCATAGTATGGTGTATTACCGCCGATATGGTACGTGGCCTTTGGGAGTTGACATACTCCGCCATTTCTTCGGTTAAGCCCGCACAAAATTGTTGCTTTTGCTCTCCAAAATCCAACTTTTTGAAGACAGTGGCTTTGAGTTGTAGGTCCCAAAACTTGTCTACATATTTGTGGATGGATTCATTGGGAGAGAGCTTTAAGCTTCGCCATTCGGTGAGTACTTTGTCTTTGGCATCGGTGGCCAAAAACTGCTTCATAATGGAAGCTCTTAAAGCCTTCCATGTTCGTGGAGCTTCACCGTTGGCTCGTAGGCTAGACCACCATTGTCTGGCGGACTTTTGAAAGTGCATAGCTACATGGCGTAGCTTAGAGGACTCCGTGAAGCCCTCATCTCCAAACGCCGCATCGAATTGCTGGATAAAGGCCAAAACTTTGTCTGTAGCACCGAAGGTGCCATCATAGGTAAGGAAAGAGATGCTCTTCCCTCCCTCTTTGAATTTCTTCAGCTTGGACGACCTCTTCCATGCGGCATAGGATTTCCTATGGCCTCTTCTTTTTGATGGTTCAAAAGTTGCACCATCACTTTCTTCAGAAGGTGAAGAATTTGAAGAAGGTGGAGAAGAGGGTGACCTCTTTCTCGCCTTTTTCTTGTATTGATCTTTGTCGTCTTCACCATAGCTTTCATAAGAGGAAGAGGATGAAGAAGATGGAGAAGAGGGTGTCCTCTTTCTCGCCTTTTTCTTCTCTTGCTTTTTATCATCCCTCTTTGAATTGTGGTGAGGAGAAGAATATGATGGTCTTCTCCGCTTTGGTGGTGATGGAGAGCGTTTAGCCCACCGTCTTCGTGGAGCCATCTCCGCCGAGGTGGCGGGAGACTCGCTTCTTTCTCGTTCCTTCGGTGGAGGCTCTTGAGTTCTCCTTTGGGAAGGAGATGCATCATCAAGAAGTAAGTTCTTGAGCCCTTCATATGGATTCTCTTCTTCTTCCTGAATCGGAGAGAGACCTCTTTTGGTAGTCCCACAAGGAGGATTCCTAGGTGTTCTCTCGTCATGGTGATGAGCTTGGAGAATCCCGTGAGCACGGAGCTGCCGTTGCACTTCACTTTGGAGAGATGGATTGCCCATGGCTTGTTGAAGCCTAGAAACAAGATAGTTAACAAGCATTGAAGCATCATTAGTAGCTTGCTCATGAGCAAAATCAAAGTTATCAACATTAATTTCACTCTCTTTACTATTGTCAGCCATTCTAACAACTTTTAGGTGTAAACTTTTTAGGTGTACTTTGGCACTTCAAGTCCTAGTTGCTACTCCTCTTTACCCCTTTAGAAAAAGCACTCAAGCTACTGTACCCGCGGCTCGAATACCATTAATTGCAAGGAATAGAAGAGAGGGTCTTTCGACACCAAGACAGCACCGGCTCCTGTCAAGCTTCTAATAGCTCAATAGTGGTTAAGCCGTAGGCAAGCCCCGTAGGACTCCACTATTAAGACCATAGCTCTCGACGGTGATGCCCCGTTAACTGCACAAAGGCAGGCGCACTGCAAGGCTGAAAAATCCCTATTCTACTTACTCACAGGCAATTAATAATACCAACCATTTGTAGCTAGCTTGAGGACCTCCCTTCTTGAGCAAGAAAAGAGAAACCTTGAGCTCTGATACCAATGTAACATTTAATGGCCTAAAATCTTATGTGTAGCGGAAATTAGTATGAACATAGTGGGCATTTCATTAGAATAGATTCCTAATGAGAATTACAAGAGTGCTTGGGTGGAGAGAGAGCAACAAAAAGCATAACACCTAGTTAGATAGCATCGACAATACTTTCAAAAGAGAGAGCAATTAAGCTATTGACAACAGTTGAGGACCGGATTTGCATGGAGCCGGTCCCCCCTCCAAAAGGCTTTGTATTATGGTTTCTCCCATCAAGAGAGACATTGTACAATACAATTCTTTGTGTTCCTTCAAGACTAGCTAGTGCAATGAAGATGGAAGCTTCATACACCAAGCAAAACACTTAATCAAACACAACTTGAATTATCCCCGTTCTCAGACCCAAGACCTCACACACCTTCGAAGATGGTGAGAGCTAGCAGGGTATGAGAGTAGATTGAGAGGAAAAAGAAGTATCTTACGAGAAAGATGTACATCTCCTCACATAATCACTCATATTAGCATAGCTTAGCTTAGTAATTAGCTTGGTAGAGAAGATGAGCATGCATTGAAGCTTGGCTCTTGGTTGGATTTGCATCCACATGCCAAGAGAGTGTTGATGTAGGCTTCTATCTCACAAGCTTGGAGTAGGTGATGAGCTCTCCATTAAAGCTTGGGAGGAGATAGAGTATTCTTCCTTCACACATGGTCAAGTGTGTGTGTGTGTGTGTCAATGCCAAGCAAAAATCAGCCCCCTCCCTCTCTTGGGCGAGCCCTAGCTGCTAAATAGGTCTGGTTTTTGCCTCATTGGACCTCCCCAGGTCAAGCCAATAGGAATTAAGCAGCATAAGTGATAGCCTTCTGACATGTGTCCCCCTTTCCCCTTTTGTGAGAGCTTTAGGTAATTAAATAATTAAACTAAACTCTCATTGGACCCCTTTGTCTCCTGGCCAATAGGAATCAGGCAAGCCATGGGGCTCCTGAATGCTCATTGGACCCCTTGGGAGACTGCCCAATAGTCTTCTAGGAGACTTAATTCTCATTGGTTTCTTTTATTAAATGTTTTTAAATTAATTAAACTAGATTTACTCTAGCTTAATTCTCATTGGTCCACTTCAAGGGTCTTCCAATAGGAATTGGGCACACCTTGTGGGCATCTGGCCTAGGGAGCTGACATGTGTCCCTCATTCCCTTTGTGTAAAGGGAGCCTGTGTGTGTGTGTGTGGCTTTCTCTCTCATCTCCTACCTTTGGGGCTCGCCCCCTCCCATGTAGGGATGTGAAAAGACTTTTAGGGCACACACTAAGCATCCAATTTTCCCTAGGGTTGACCTTTGGACACAACCTTTGAATTTTGGAACCTTAGCATTTTGGAAGTCTTAATGGGCTGAACCTTAGGGTCTTTTTGGCCCATTGTTTCACATGGCTCTTTTGCAGATGGCCCCCCCCTTTGGATCCCTATTTTCCCTCCTTTGGATCCCTACTGTGGCCGGTCTGCTAGCTTAACCAATATTCTAGCTTTTTCTCCCTTGGCACTTCCCCACATTAAATGATCAGTTTAATATGAGAAAATCATTTAGGAGAATTAGATATTGATTATTATGACAGAAATCCTGAAGTTCTCAAGTTTGATGCATTATGCACATTGTTGTTGCAAGAGTCACTTTCTAGAGGACTAGACAGCGTGCAGTTGAACACGATTTTATTGCTTCTCAAAGAAAGGGTGGTAACAGCAATGCAGCCACTTCTTATGGTTCTGTTGTGAGTGGAAAAAATTTTGCTCCCAATGCTTCTACTAGCAGCACTTCATCTGGCAATTCTGGTGATAAGGGAAAAAAGAAGATGTGTTGCCATTATTGTAAAGCTAATGATCACTTGATCAAGCAGTGTCCTAAGTTGAAGGCCAAAGAGGCTAAAAAGAAAGAGGGTGGTTCCACTGCAAATGTTGGTTCCATTACAAATGCAGCCATTGTTGAGTCTTCTCTGAAAGGAGAGTGTGATGCTGATGTTGATGCAGAATGGTCTTTTAGTGCAGAGTGCACTTACAATCCTGTTGTCCATGATGCATGCATGCCAATTGCTACAGATTCACATGTGTGGTATATTGACAATGGTGCTACAAAGCACATTACCTCACATCGTGAATTGTTCACCTCTCTTGAGTCTATCCCTCATGGGAATTCAGTCACTTGTTCCAACAATGCCTTGTATCTGGTTCAAGAAGCTGGAAAGATTGTGCTTACTACTGCAAATGGCAGTTCTTTCACACTTGTTGATGCACTTTATGTACCTGGGATCAACAAGAATCTTTTGTTTGTATCTGCGCTTGCTAGACTTGGACTTGAGACTTGGACTTGTAGTCAAATTTGTGGATGACAGATGTACAGTTCATGATCTCAATTTTGGTGATGAAATTGTTGCATCTGGCCTTTTGTGTCGTGGGTTGTATAAGCTCACTTTGTATGACAAGTGTGGACAAAATTTTGCAACTGCACCAGTTGCTGATTCAAGGGCTATTTCAGATGCAAAACTTTGGCATGCACGTTTTGGTCATCTGAATTTTACCAGTTTGCTGCGTTTGCAAAAATCTAATATGGTTGCTTCTTTGCCGCCTCTTGAAGCACCTGCCAAACATGCTTGTGAAGGGTGTATTTTAATAAGATGCAGTGTTTGAAGTTTCCAAAGGATGGTTTAGTTAGGGCCACATGCAGGTTGCAGCTTGTGCATAGTGATGTTTGTGGGCTCATGCAAACTCCGTCCTTGGGGAATTACCTTTACTTCATGACTTTCATTGATGAATACTCCAGGCATGCATGGATATTTTTGCTTGAATCGAAGTCCGAAGTTTTTATGTACTTCAAACAATTTTTGGCTATGGCTGAAAATGTCTCAAAATGTACTATGGGCACCCTCCGTTCCGATCGAGGGGGGGAGTATATGTCTCATGAATTTAATGCATTTCTGGCTAGTTGTGGGATAAAACACCAATGTACAGTGCCTTATACACCTCAGCAAAATGCTGTTGTTGAGAGGAAAAACAGGTCACTTATGGAAATGGAACGATGTATGGTCAAAAGTCAACTTTGCTGCAATCTTTTTGGCTTGAGGTCATCATGTGTGCCACTTATGTACTAAACAGGTGGCCTATGAAAGTTTTGCAGTCTATTACTCCATATGAAGCATGGCATGATAGAAAGCCTTCTATTGAGCACATGCATGTTTTTGGCTATTTGGCATATGCTTTGTGCCACAAACACAGCGCAGAAAATTGGATGATAAGGTTGTCAAATGTATTTTTGTTGGCTATACTGCTGAAAGCAAAGGTTATAGGTTGTATCATCCGCAAACAAAGCATATTCTGGTTTCCCAGGATGTAGTGTTTGTGGAAGATTTTGTTCAGCCCTTGCTGTCATGTACTAGAGACAGTAATGTAAGCTCACAAGACATTTATGACACTTTGTTGCCTCTTTTCAGTGGTGAAAATATGAATGTAAATTCCAATTAGGCAAATGTACAGCATATGGTGGTTTCTAAAAATGTTACAGATCAGCCTATTAATGATGCAGATATACATGATGTACTTGATGAGGGAAGGGCTGAAAATGAGCAGGCTAGAGGTATGCCAAAATAGCTGGTGCATACATTGCATGACACTAAATTGGATGCACCTTTGTCTAATTGTACTCTCTCAGGCTCTCACCATGCATCTTATGCATCAGATTGTTATGCTTTGGCTGTGTCTAGCTTACACGATCTTGAGGAACCTCTGTCTTTTGATGAAGCACAGAATTCAAAAAATTGGATGGCTACCATGCAATCATAATATGATGCACTTATACAAAATGACACATGGACTTTATGTGATTTGCCTCATGGCAAAAAGGGCATTGGTACAAAGTGGGTTTCCAAGTTGAAATGCAAGCCATATGGTGAGATTGATTGCCATAAGGCTCGACTTGTTGCAACAGGTTATGCACAACAAAAAGGCATAGATTATGAAGAGACTTTTGCTCCCACTTGTCGTATGACTACTGTGCATTTTCTATGTGCCTTGGCAGATCATTTTGGTTGGGATGTACATCAATCAGACATTGTTACTGCTTTCTTGAATGGTGACATATTTGAGGAATTTTATGTAACGCAACCTCGCGGTTTTGTCAAAAAAGTACAAGAGCACAAAGTGAGCAGATGCAAGAAGGCTTTGTATGGCTTGAAGCAATCTCCTCGTGCTTGGTATGAGAAAATTGACACTCATTTGGTCAAAAAAGGCTTTCGTAGGCAGTCCAACAGAAATCACATTGTATGTAAAGCGTGAGGGTGATGTACTTCTCATTGTGGTTCTTCATGTAGATTATTTGTTGATAAGTGGACCAAATGAGAGACATATTGCTAAATTCAAGGGTGATTTGAATGCTACTTTCAAGATGAAAGATTTGGGACTGTTGTATCATTACTTGGGTATACTATTTAAGCAATGTGATGGGTATTGCCTTGTGTCAGAAGAGTGACATAGAGACAATGCTATGTAAGTTTAGACTTGAGGATTGCAAACCTATTGCCACTCCTATGGAAACAGGTTTGAAGTTGACTATACATGATGCTAGTGATCTTGTTGATGTGACTCTTTACCAAACTGTTGTTGAATGCCTCATTTATGTATGCAACACGAGGCCGGATATTCAGTTTGCAGTCTCACAAGTCAACACATTTATGCATAGCCAGGGTCTAAGCATTGGCAGGCTGTCAAGAGGATTTTTTGCTACCTTAGTGGCACTTTACATCTTGGCTTGTTTTATCCCAAGGGGGGATCATTGCCGCCAAACTTACATGCTTTTTTAGATTCAGATTGGGCTGGTTGTTTTGACACGCGAGTGTCCACAAGTGGTTTTTGTTTCATGATTCACAGTTCATGTATATCATGGTTGAGCAAGAAGCAACCTATTGTGTCCACTTCAAGTTGTAAGGCTGAGTACAAGGCATTCTTAACATCTACGGTTGAGTGTGTATGGCTTAGACGTCTTATGGTTGATTTGGGTGTTGGACAGGACACTGCCAACACTATCTACACTGACAGTCAAAGCACATTGGTAGTTGCGAGGAACCCAGTTTTTCATGCTCGCACAAAGCACAGTGAGGTGCATTACCACTATGTCGGGGAGAGGCTCTCAGTAGGAGAGATCAGTTTGGCTTATGTGCCAACACAGGACAACCTTGCAAATCTTTTCAGAAAGGCATTGTCTCTTGAGAAGCTTGAAGCTTTCCGTAAAGCTTTGGGCTTACTCCCCTTTGTGGACTGATCATGTCCTCCGGGAATGGCACTTCCCTTAACTCATGTGCCAGCTCTCGTTCATCGCATCACTCTAGGGGGAATTTGTTACCATATACATGTAATGTGTGTGAATACACTAGGAACGCTGGCGCATTTTTTCCCTCTTTAGGAGGTTTTTTCCGCCGTGCATTGTATATACGCCCATCACTCTAGGGCTATGTATCTTTCCATTTCACACTAAGTAAGATACTCTCTATTGTGTGCCTTGAGCTTCCTTTGTCTTATCCAAGCTGTGTGTGTTTCTCTGCAACCCTAATTCCAACATTTGCATCTACTTCATGGAAATATTTCCATTTGACAAGGTGTTCGATGATGCTTCTATTCCTAAGTTTTCTCTCCCAAGTTTCTAAGATATAGTCAAGTTGAAGTTCAAGGAGTCCTTGGGTTGGAACAACTATTTGTTCGGTATCCAAAAGTTGATCGGGTTTAGGATTATAAGGTTTTAATAGACTAACATGGAAGAAATGAAGAATTTTGAGGTTAGAAGGTAACTTTAACTTATAAGCTTGATAAATTATCACTTTGACAATCTCATAGGGTCCACAATATCTTGGGTGAGCTTCTTGTACTTTCCCAAAGATACGTTGCTTTTCTTGGGCCTGACTCTAAGGAATACCTTCTCTCCTTCTTTAAAGATTATCTGATCTCCTCTTATCTGCATAATGCTTTTGTCTTTCCTGAGCAACTTGAATATCCTTACAAATTGCCCTGGTCTGGGCTTTCATGTCTTCAATCATTTGATTTGAGGCTTCTACCTTGATAGTAAGATCTGAGAAGTTTAACGGAGCCAAACATTCTTGACCATGAAGATCCTTAAATGGTGACATGCCAGAGGCATTATACACATATTCAACCAAAGGTAGATATTGGATCCATTTATGTGGTTCCTGTGAACAATATTCTCTAAGAATGTCCTCAATTACCTAGTTTACTCTTTTAGTCTGACCATTTGTCTGAGGATGCTGTAAAAAATAAAGACATCCCTCTTGAATAGAGTAATCCTTTATCAATATGTTCTTTGTTTTAGGATAATCTGTTATGCCTTGTTGAATCTGTTAGGATAATCTATTGATAATTATCTCCCTTATTGGATTATTAACTATAGAGATAGCACTAAGAAAAGCTTTGCAGCTAAGTCCATCTGCAACTACACTGTCCTTTCCCATGTTTAAAATTTATGTCAAAGTTGTATTCTTGAAAAATTTCAATCCATCTTCTTTGCCTCATGTTGAGATTAGGGTTTCTCGGCTACATAGATAGAACTCCGTTTAAAATTTATGTCAAAGTCATATTCTTGAAGAAGTTCAATCCATCTTCTTTGCCTCATGTTGAGATTAGGGTTGCTCGGCTACATGGAAGCAGCCAAGTTTGAAGCTTATCAAAATTTGGTAAGAATCACGCAAGAGATGTGGAAAAAAGAGAGAAGAGACATATAAAGAGTACAATGAACCAAATTTGTGACCTTTTATGACAACCAAATTTTCTTTACGCACCATCCAAGAAACATTGCCAACATCAGTAGTATAGATTAGAGCATCAAGCTAACCAACTGACACCAAAATCTTAGTCTGTTTAGAAACATATCTGACTCCAAGAAGCATAAATTTAGTGCCAGTCATCATACATAACTTGACATCTCCCATACCGCATATATCAAGCTGATAGGAATTTTCCAGCTTGACTGAACCATGGATAGAAGTATATGTGGAGAACCATTCCCTATGGGGAGTAACATGGAAACTAAGACCTGAATCAATGATCCAATTTTGCACCTAACACTCATCTGAGCTCAAATCAAAAAGTGAAAACAAGCACATATGATGGTTGTTGCACGCCAGTAACAAATTCTAAAGGTGTAGATTCAACCACATTGATCTCCTCTATCTTTATACTACTCTTTGGAGCGTCAGACTTCACAATAGATTTTCCCTTTTCATGCTGTAAAAAGACGACAATATTTTTTAAATAGCCTTTCTTACCGCAATGATAGCATTCTACAGTTCTCAAATCACAGTCTCGACTCTTGCTACGATTGTGGCAATCCTTACGATCCTGTGAATGACCGCAATTGCGACTACGTTCACCTCCTTGCCTACAGCGATTATGGCCACTTTCCACATATGCATCTCCATGCCCACCACTATCGAGAGAATGACATCTAATATCCTTAGTGAGCAATGCACTAGTAACATCACTGAAGATCAATTTACCGCCTGGTGCAGAGTTACTAGTATATTGAATGTATCCCAAGAAGAAGGCAAAGAGCTTAATAATAAAATGGCCTTCATTTCATAATCAAAATTCAGCCCTTTTGATGCAGTTGAGAAATGTAATATTGAACTCATTCAAGTGTGCACTAACACTGCTACCTTCTTTCATATTCAAACGCATAAGTTTCTTCATCAAGAAAACTTTGTTAGAAGCAATTTTTCCATACCAAGCTACGCATAGAGAGTCCCAAAGGCTAAAGCTCTTGTGTTGTAGTGTTGTCCCTAATCGTGAAGAATATGGTCTCGCTAAGATGTAATCTAGTCGTGGCCATAGCACATGCATCTAACTCTTCCCATTAATCATCAATGTAAGAATTATCTCTACGCTCTTTCAGTGGCACTGATAGGCCCTTGTTGACCCATACATAAAGCATACATTGCTTACAAATATGTATGCTTCCAAATTGTAAAGTTTGTGCCATCAAATTTCTGTATGTAGTAGTTTCCTTTCCGAAGCACTATACTAGCGGCCATAACTCAAGAGAAAATGACCAAAGATTTAAGGCAAAAAATTACTTGGAGAATCTCGGTAAAGTTTTCCCTAAAACATGAGTAGAAACTTAGGACAAAATGCGACAGAATCACTGACTATAAGAAGTCAAATGTGCCAAGAACGCATATGGTCGACTCGCCGAAAAAATTTGGTAAAGTCTCCTCTGTACATGGAGCAAAAACTCAAACCCAACACAAAAAAATCAACGCATAAATTGCCAAAACAAACTATCATGTGACCGCCAACTCAGTGTTAAAAGCAAACGTGTTCGTCCAGATACATAGCCTATGGTGGCGAGGACACTGAAAAATGGATACTCCAGCAACCTGTATCATCGAAAGTGTCTCAACATTTGAGAACACACCAGCTCAAGAAAACCTCATGCAAACAACACTCCAAAGGCTAAGCAGACTCAAGACTACCCACAATCTCAGAAAGGGCTCTTCAGCTTTGAGTCCCTGAAACGGCTTTGAAAACAGTCAAAAATGCAAAAAAATGGCTCCACACAATGTACACTAGGCAGTAACTACAACTCAACATACATGAGAAATTGCGCACAAACAGGCGCCAAAAAAATGTCGCATGCAGTAAACATATCCCTGCAAGGATATCCGCTCTCAAAAGAGGTCAATAGCACTCTGTGTGCTCAAGAAAGTATGCATGTGTCAATGCACGATCGTATGTAGAAAAAATGGTTGCCAGAATGACTACCAAGAATGCCTGAAAGGAGCTGTACCTATGTCTATATTTGAAAACCTATAAACTGGGTGTATGTGGGCTCAAAAAACCCCTTGTGAACCTGCATGTCGATGTAGGCTACAAGCTCAATGCAGATTTTTGCCATCGCAAATGGAGATATGCTAGTTGAATAGCCGCCAAAAGGTCAAAGCCAAAACTATGTCGAGCACATGATCGATGTGCTTGATGCCAATGTTGGGTGTTACTCCTCTATAATAGAGGTACCTCACTCGTGTGTCATGAGCATTGGCATCTAGGGGAAATTGCTCGACAAAAAGAAAGCCGATGTCAACTGAAAATTCTCAAGAAAATCATCGATGTCAAGGTCGGATGTCGAACGCTGAGAAAGCCTATGTGTTGTCTCTCTCGCTCTCTACGCCAAGGGTGCCACAAGATGTTCAAAAAGACAACTGGCTAAGGATGTCTAGGAAAAGATAAGTACAGAAACAACTCAGTCTTTGATTCATAAATGTACAACATAATAAAAATGAAGTATCATTCCAAATGAGTTTGTACAAAGGTATCAGAACTATCTCAATTGAATCATCAAGTGTTTTCAAAGTCTGGCTGCAGCAAGCTAAACCTTTATAAACCAAGATACAATTCTCACCTGCATCCATATAGTCAAGACAACAAATATGTTAGACTTGGCTACGTATAGCAGGCTTCAAAGAATCTATTAGTTGTTATCCATGTCAAACTTAAAGATTATTAGACTAGCTACCATCCAACATATTAAAATTCTCAAGGATTTTATAAAAAAAACATATTCCTGCTAGAGTAGCACCATTGGGTTTTTTAATCATTTACTGTAACAAAGGTCGACTAGCCCATATTATTCTATGTATTTCTTTAGCTAAAAATGTATGGAAAAAACTTCCATGCAATGCAAAGTTTTGTAACTTCATCTTTTAAAATATGCTTCGAGGTCGAGCCATTCACATAGAGCAAGCCAACTACTCATAGTAAAAATGACTAGAAATTTCTTTGTACCCAATGCTTTTAATACAAAAGCTAGCTCTCAAATTACTGTATCCAGGGTATGTTAGCCCTATACCCGATTATCAAAACAATGATCCATCATCTGTCAGGAAATTATCCAAAATTTTAACCATCAGAGCAAAAGATATCTATTGGCTTAGCAACCAAAAAAAACCCAGAAGATTTATCAGATCCGAACCTCTAAGAAAAAGATCATGTTGGGTAAGCAAGATAGTGAACAAAAGCTAAAGTCAACTAGGAGTATCTTGAGACCAGATAAAGGCCAGTACTTTGAAATATGTAAGCATTATACTATAAAGGATTGAATTTTAAAATATTAGCAGAATTATCAGCCTAGAGAAGTAATTGCTAGGGTCAGAGAAGTATTAGCCAGGGTCAAAAAGGCATAGCTAGCCATAAAGCAGGCCAACTCAAACCAATCTTTTTTCTATTTAAAGGTGTGAGGGTGCATTCTGCCCCTCTCTTAGCTTTGCGTGTGTTTTACTTGTGTCAAGAGTGAGGACTGTGTGCTTTCTTCACCTCTATTGCACCAAGCATGGAGCTTACAACTCAGCCAAATTAGGTCGGTCACTAAGCTTAGCATCAATAATTTCATTACTGCCACTTTTTTTAATTAAATGGTAAAGTGTTGTTTCATAAAAATGCCTATACTTTAACAAATGGTGTACTTAAATAGTCAGAATGACTATACATAGCATGGCAGGATATAAGTGATTGGACCTCTGTTTGGTGGGCTCTGTTTCTCGTTCTACAGCATGGTAAGGACCACTACAGTGGTCGCTTTGACTGGCATTATATGGTAAAGGTGGATTTTTTTTGCAGCATTACTATGATACTATTACTGGTTTGGGGGTTTCCATACCCGATATTCACTATCCTTTTACTGTTGATAATGGCACTTAAGCAAAAATCTAAAAAAAACTTTTGGGGGGCATAATCAGCCGTACAGCGTGATGAAATTAAAACCACCATGTGGTGGGCCATGGCAAAATATGGCACTTTTGAGGAGTAACTTTCCTTGCTGTTTAAAAGAGGTATAATCCATCATATGGGTTGGCTAAGTCTATATAGTAAGGCCGCTATTGCTTACTGTGTTGCAACATTATACAAGAAAAATGTATTGTAGACCATATCTCCTATCTAAACACAGCTAGGACATCTGCATAATGAAGCAGAGATATCAAAATACAGTTAGCAAGTCAAGGCCACCAGGCTTCCCTATGTTACAATACCATACTCACCTCAGCTAGTATGTAATGTAGAAAATCAATTTTCCATAAGTTTTCATGATAAGCAACTACTACAGAGATTGCATAGATTAGATTTAATAAATTTTCAAGTAAAGTGAGCATGAGTGGAGACCAGCAAAACTATTCTCTTTCAATATTCTAAAGTAAGAAAAACCTGTCATAATCATCCAACAGAGCAAGATATTATCTAAAACCTGAGATTTTGAGGGAAATATAGAACTTGTGAGCAGAAGTAATCCCAAAAAAATCTCCAAATTGCCAGGGAAAACAAGTATAATTCCAATGTCATCTTCCTCTCTCATTACCCCTTTCTTTAACCAGTACAACCAAGTTGCCCATATCAAGTTGTTAATAATGTTGCATGGGACAGGATATATCAAAAACCTAATGCCCAAAACCTAAATCATAGCTGCTTTTCCTGTATGCTAGTAGGCAAAAGACATACCCAAGTCTAAGTGAAGGGAAGAGCCCCTCACCTTAATATAGGGGTAGTGGATGTGTATGTGTTAGCAAAGAAGCGTGTCAGCAGTCGTCACCCAAACAGCATGCCAGGTATGGCCACACTCTGCAAGCCATCCACTGCGCGCAATCCACATCGGGATCATGAGCGGGCCCTAAAGAGGAGGAGATATTATGAAAAGGCTGAGCTGCAAGCCTCACCGGGCCACCATTATCATTAGAAACGGAAGGGGATCGGTGGCGACAGATAGTGCATAGAATTCCTCGCAGTGGTTTAAGCTAGGAGGCACCATATAGGGAAGGGTTTCATATTTACTCTTTAAGGTTAGAACCTAAGGGATTGTTCCCATTTGTTTTTCTTTCTAAGGGTTAAATCCACAAGGGACTACTCCCACTAAGTTAGGTTATTAGAGGTACCATGCTAACCAAGACAACATAGTGGATAGCTTCAGTTAGCCATTGTGTTCTGCATAGCAAAAGTTAGCAATAATCATTATTGGGGGTGTATAGTAAAGCATAAGGTAAACTCCCATAAGGCAACAAGTCAAATTTTTGATTGAGTGCAAATAGTTGGATGTCACATTTTTTAGCCAGATACAGTGATTGAGAGCACAATCAGAACCCCTCCAGATGCTATCATGGTCAGATGTTGTGACCAAGTGTGTGTGTGTGTGTGTGTGTGTGTGTGTGTGTGTGTCCCGCCCTATCCGAGGCACCATACACAATGGGTTTAGGGAGTAGGCCCATTGTCTATGGGCGTACTACCTCATCAAAAAGATGAGTTTAAGAAAAGTCTTTAGCATAGATGTGCCAAGTTGGAGTGTCCGTGAAGAGGGTAGAATTGTTTGTACTAATACAATATCAGACATCATCTTTAAGGAAGACATTACTTCTGTAAGAGTTTTAAGGCTTTGTCAGCCAGTTTGAAAAAAGTATGGTTGTCATTGAGTAGTCTTTCAACGATATATGCCAAGCTTTTCCTCATGATCCCAAAAGTCTTCATATGTGTAATAGGTAGCATGTTCCTCTAATTATCAAAATACAATTTACTTAAGCATGGGTGAGTAGAATTTGATTAACCTGCTACTTAAAACCGACTGAGCCAAAAGACTACAATAGTCATGAGTAGGAATACAGTCAATAGTCAAGGAGAGACCACCTAACACCTGTCAATTAGTCAAGGAATTATAGACAGTGGGTCACTCAAAGCCTAAAGACAAGGAATACCCAAAGCCAATGTCCTGGTCCTCCCAGTTGCCTGGGAGGGCCTGGTGTTTAGGGGTGTGTGTAGCTATTTTAATTATAATAAATAAAGACCAATGAACAAGATGTTCAAAAAGACAAATGGTTAAAGATGTCTATGCAAAGATAAGTACATAATCGGGTATAGGGCTAACATATCCTGGTTTCAGTAATTTGAGAGCTTGCTTTTATATTAAAAGCATTTGGATCCAAAGAAATTTCTAGCCATTTTTACTATGAGTAGTTGGCTTGTTCTGTGTGAATGGCTCAACCTTGGAGCATATTTTAAAAGATGAAGCTACAAAACTTTGCATTGCATTCAAGTTTTTTCCATACAACAATACATAGAATAATATGGGTTAGTCGACATTTGTTACAATAAATGATTTAAAAACCCAATGGTGCTACTCTGGCAAGAATATGTTTTTTTTTAAAAAAAATCCTTCAGATTTTTAATATGTAGGACGGTAGCTAGTCTAATAATCTTTAAGTTTGACATGGATAACAACTAATAGATTCTTTGAAGCCTACCATACGTAGCCAAGCCTAACATATTTGTTGTCTCGACTATATGGATGCAGGTGAGAATTGTATCTGGGCTTATAAAGGTTTAGCTTGTTGCAGTCCAACTTTGAAAACACTTGATGATTCAATTGAGATAGTTCTGATACCTTTGTAGAAACTCATTTGGAATGATACTTCATTCTTATTATGTTGTACAATTGTGAATCAAAGACTGAGATCCATCACCTGTTAGGAAATTATCAACAATTTTAATCATCAGAGCATAAGATATCTATTGTCTTAGCAACCAAAAAAAAACCAGAAGAGTTATCAGATTTTGAACCTCTAAGAAAAAGATCCTATTTGGTAAGCAAGATAGTGAACAAAAGCTAAAGTCAACTAGGAGTATCTCAAGACCAAATAAAGGCCAGTACTTTGCAATATGTAAGCATTATACTATAAAGGATTGAATTTTAAAATAGTAGCTGAATTATCAGCCTAGAGAAGTAATTGCCAGGGTCAAAGAAGTGTTAGCCAGAGACAAAAGGCCATAGCTAGCCATAAAGCAGGCCAACTCAAACCAATCCTTTTTCTATTTAAAGAGGTGAGGGTGCATTCTGCCCCTCACTTAGCTTTGTGTGTGTTTTACTTGTGTCAAGAGTGAGGACTATGTGTTTTCTTCACCTCTGTTGCACCAAGCATGGAGCTTACAACTCAGCCAACTTGGGTTGGTCACTAAGCTTAGTATCAATAATTTTGTTACTATCATTTTTTTTAATTAAATGGTAAAGTGTTGTTTCAGAAAAATGCCTTTATTATAACAAATGGTGTACTTAAATAGTCGGGATGACTATACTTAGCATGGCATGATATAAGTGATTGGACCTCTGTTTGGTGGGCTCTATTCCTCGTTCTATAGCATGGTAAGGACCACTACAGTGGTCAGATTTGACTGGCCTTACATGGTAAAGGTGGTTTTTTTTTTGGAGCATTACTATGGTGCTATTATTGGTTTTTTTCCAGCTAGTCATTACTTAAATATAAGTACATAAAAGGTTTTTTTTTTTAAAACGGGGGTTTTCCATACCCGATATTCACTATTTTTTTACTATTGATAGTGGCAATTAAGAGAAAATCTGGAAAAAAAAATTGGGGGGCATAATCAGCCGTATAGCCTGATGAAATTAAAACCACCATGTTGTGGGGCATGGCAAAATATGGCACTTCTAAGGAGTAACTTTCCTTGCTATTTAAAATAGGTGTAATCCATCATATGGGTTGGCTAAGTCTATATAGTAAGGCCGCTATTGTTTACTGTGTTGCAACATTATACAAGAAAAATGTGTTGTAGACCTTATCTCCCATCTAGACACATCTAGCAGAAGACATCTGCATAATTAAGCACATATATCAAAATCCAGTTAGCAAGTCAAGGCCATCACGCTTTCCTATGTTACAATACCATACTCACCTCAGGTAGCATGTAATGTAAAAAATCAATTTTCCATAAGTTTTCATGGTAAGATATTGCATAGATTATGTTTCATAAATTTTCAAGTAAAGTGAGCAGGACTGGAGACCAGCAAAACCATTCTCTTTCAACATTCTAAAGTAAGAAAAACCTGTCATAATCATCCAACAGAGCAAGAGATTATCTAAAACCGAAGATTTTGAGGGAAATATAGAACCTGTGAGCAGAAGTAATCTCAAAATAATCTCCAAAGTGCCAGGGGAAAGCTAAGTATAATTCCAATGTCATCTTGGTCTCTCATTACCACTTTCTTTAACCAGTATAGCCAAGTTGCCCATATCAAGTTGTTAATAATGTTGCACGCGACAGGACATATCAAAACCCAATGCCCAAAACCTAAATCATAGATGCTTTTCCTGTATGCTAATAGGCAAAAGATAGACCCAAGTCTAAGTGAAGAGAAGAGCCCCTCACCTTAATATAGGGGTAGTGGATGTGTATGTGTCAGCAAAGAAGCATATCAACAGTCGTCACCCAAACAGCATGCCAGGTATGGCCACACTCTACAAGCCATCCACTGCGCGCAATCCACATCGGGATCATGAGCGGCCCTAAAGAGGAGGAGATATTATGAAAAGGCTGAGGTGCAAGCCTCGCCTGGCCACCAGCATCATCCGATAGGGAAGGGGATCGATGGCAACAGATAGTGCATAGAATTCCACGCAGTGGTTTAAGCCACGAGGCACCATACAGGGAAGGGTTTAATATTTACCCTTTAAGGTTAGAAACTCAAGGGATTGTTCCCATTTGTTTTTCTATCTAAGGGGTAAATCCACAAGGGACTATTCCCACTAAGTTAGGTGATTAGAGGTACCATGCTAACCATGACAGCGTAGTGGATAGCTTCACTTAGCCATTGTGTTCTGCATAGCAAAAGTTAGCAGTAATCATTATGGGTGTATAGTAAAGCATAAGGTAAAGTCCCATAAGGCAACAACTCAAATTTTTGATTGAGTGAAAATAGTTGGATGTCACATTTTTTAGTCAGATATAGTTATTCAGAGCACAATCAAAACCCCTCCAAATGCTATCATGGTCTGATGATGTGACCAAGTGTGTGTGTGTGTGTGTGTGTGTTTAAGTATGAAAATCCCTTCATAATTGAACCATACTTACACAATTGTATTAAATAATATATTAAATAACAAAAAAAATTAACAAGATGTCATAAAACTCAATTGCATTTCATATACACCAATATAACATTCTGTATCTAATGGATAATACAATCTTTTAGATCAAAAATTTGATCTTTGATCATTACAAATTGATATCTTAATGTTGTATCTCTATGTGTCCACCCTTTGGGATTAGCTTCCACTACATCTACATGGAGAAGGATCTAGCTATTAAAATGGGCGATCTTCTGTTATTGCTGCAGTTGTCGTTGTAATCCCAAGGAAATAATCTCTTACCTATCACCATCCAAGAAACACAATCCCATCAGAACTAGCATTACTTGGGAAGACAGGTGTCAACGACTCCCTCCCCTTGTTATTGGTGTAAAAAATTACAACACAAACTAACATCATAACATAGATCAAATACCGTTTATTTACGAGAATGTTTATATCATTTGTTTCCAAAAGAAATCAAACAGCATCTCCTTTGTAAATTGGATCAATTCTCAAAAATCCAGTCCAATGCCATCTCATCTGAGACCCGCACTTGAGGATTAAGGCTCCTTTAACAATAATTTAACTAATTTCAAAGCAAACATTTGATTCAAAAATTATGCATTTATCCACCAAGAAGGGATTACAATGGAAAGTACTTTACACTTGTGAATTCACCATTATATACTTACCTTCATCAAAAGTGAGTTCCTGCATACAAAGATAGAAGTATAATTTAAGAGAGTTGGTTTTTACTAGTGTCTGCAGTAAATCATATTGTATCCTTCTTCTACTATGTTACGGCTATGCATACGGTCCTGATAGCCTTGAACATAAGATAAATTAGTGTCAAGCTAATAAAATAGGGTATGGTAGCCCTGAATTGAAGTTACAATATCCTTACGTCAAACATAATGGGCACGGTTTCCCTGAATACAAGATACCAGCTTTCATCTATTTATGAAATGGTTATCAGCCATATAAATATATTAGCCTATGTATGAAAATCAATGTGTAGAAATTTTGGCATCCATTCCTAGTTATCTGCTCATTTGTAAAAAAAAACTCGTCAAAGCCATCACCCATGAGACACTCACATGAGGTTGTAGGCAATGTAGGTATTGACCATCATTTTCAAAGGTCTGCCAGAAAATGAATAATATTTTGGTTATGTTTTAATATTGTGTATGCTTAACACTTTTCTCAAAAAATCCGCCAACATTTCATTGTATTTCAGAGACATTGTCAAAAATCCAGTAATAGCTGCCATCTCTTTGGAGATCCCCACTTGAGGTATAAGGCATAGACTAACCTATATATATATATATATATGTCTAAACCATTTTATACAATTGAGTTATTCAAGCATGCATTCAAAGCAAATTGCACCCAAAAAATCCCTCTAAGCAAATGTTCATGCAGATGAAAAGGATAGCTCTATCCAATATCCATTACATCAAAGTTCTAACTACATTTTGGATGCTTCACAACTCCACCCGAACGGATGGTTTCTTTTTCTTTGTAACAAATTAAAAAATAAATTGCAATACTATCACAGAACTTAAAAGGAATTTGTGTAAAGAACATGAGTTTTTATCGTTAAAACCCGACATCTCTACCCATAAGGTAGTATGAAATCTTGAATGCATTCAATAATCTATGTATGCCAAAAAGAAGTCCTGCAATATCATAAAAACCCGACATCTCTACCCATAAGGTAGTATGAAATCTTGAATGCATTCAATAATCTATGTATGCCAAAAAGAAGTGCTGCAATATCCTATTTGTAATTCATACCAAATTTTTGAAAAATTAGTTAATGTCGTTTCTCATAAGATCATCATGTAAGTTTGTCTAAAAAACAGGTCTTATATCAAATCAGCCCTCTTATGTCTTGATTTACATTAATGTTGTGCATTTATATGCCAAAGAAAACGTGAGTATCAACAACAGCAGGCAAGAGACCAATCTTATATTAGAGTTTTATGATTATGCGAAGATCTTGCTTAAGCAAAAAATGCATGTAAGTGATCTTATATATGCTTATGTACCAAGTTTGAAGTATGTCAAAAGCCTCAAAAACCATCCAAAGACTACGCCATTATAATAAAAAAATGTACTGAGTACTTGCAGTTGCACCTAAGTGGATTGCATTATTCTCCAACGGAGCATGCATAGGGTTGGTAATGAAGGTGAGAAGAATCCAAGATGCAAGATCAACAACCAAGGCATATGTCTGTAACAAGAGCACCACCGTGGAGACGGATGTATTCCTCCAATTATACATTTACAAGCGATGCCATCTTTCAATAGCTAGAGAGTTGAGGGAGCCCACAACTATTGCCATCCATCAGAAGGTTGCCAAAATGTGTGTCCCATGATAGCCATCTAAACCATACATTCCAAGATATGTAAAACATTATCTGTGTGTGTGTGTGTGTGTGTGTGTGTGTGTGTGTGTGTTCACCCGCGCACGAGATAGATAGATAGAGATAGAGAGAGAGAGAGAGAGAATTGGTATAGTACCGTAGGAGCCAGGTTTCCGCGGTGTGTTCATGATATGCAACCAAGAACTACGATATGCAAGGTGAGTAGAGGGATTCTATACACCACATTGCCCGTGTGTGTGTGTGTGTGTGTGTGTGTGTGTGTGGGCACGCGCGGGTGCGCGCATGTGTGGGGAGAGAGATCCTCTACTCTGTGTGTGTGTGCGTGTGCGCGTGCGCGTGCACGTGTGCGTGTGCGTGTGCGTGTGTGTGTGCACGCGTGTATGCGCATTTTTTCTTGCATGAAAGAACGGAACCTGGAAGGGTTTGTGGGTACACAGAGAAAGCCAACGAGTTCATATAAATGAACCCCGATACCAAAAATAGAGAGGCCATCATGAAGCACCCACCTTTGTTGACTTCATTATGAGCTTCCACCTTATGTGAATTGACTCAAGGAGTTAAAGTTCAAATCTACTGCCTACCCAATCTCCAGGTAAGTTGAAAAAATTGAACTTTGAAGTGTATTCATTTTATGGGTTCTAGGTTTTTGCGAGCACGGAATGAACCTTGTGGCAAGTAAGGAGCATTTCGAGAAAGAGTGTTCACAAGATATGATAATAGGTTGAAGCATGGCTAACCTGCATAATTGTGTGAAAATGTACGTGAATGAATGCAAGCCCTATTACCAAGAATGAACCCGAGTGAATTAATGGGGGCAATTTATTGTAAAAAAAACCCAGGTTGTGTACACCAGGTAGTGCATGTGATCAATATTAAAAAGGAAGGTAGGATACACCGTTATGAACTCTAGTTGCTTTGCATATAAATTATACAACATAAGATTAACTATCTTTTGATCCGTACAATGAGCAAGAAAGCTTTCCATATAAATTAGATCCAGATGGAGCCAAGTATTAGTTATCCAGATAATGTGTGTGTGTGTGAGATGCCAACGTCCAGGTTCAACTTGTGTATCATAAGCATATCTAAGCATATGTTTGTGTCATGGTGGGGTAGAGATCCATAGCTACACATGGTTTCTTGTCTAGATGTGTGTGTGTGTGTGTGTGTGTGTGCGCGTGCGCACGCGCATCATACACACACCTTCTCGCTATGCTTGATGCTCTATTGCTCTGTTGTGCTCAGCGCACTGGTTGCACTGGCTGCCAACTGCTCAACTTTGCTCATGCTTTTATTTCCAAGCTTGGATGCTTTTGATTAACTTGGTTGAAATTGGCTGCCCCAATTGCTTGACTTTCCATCGGTTCACGCTACCTACTTGCAACGCTATAATAGAACACCAGACAATCGATCAAGGTAGGGTCAAGCACGGTGTTCAGTAGCCCCTGCGCTATTCAGTGCTCATTGGCTTCGTCGATTTTGGCCAATTTTTTGTCTTCTCCATTTTTCGTACCGATTTGTTGCCTTCTCCATTTGCCATGGCTTTAGCTTTGATTCAATCTGCAAATGGGGCGCCCAATTCCCTGCTCTCCATAGTTTTTAAAAATATATATGTTCTATCTGCTTGCTCGAGGCTCTATAGAGATCTCCCTTGCAAGATCCAAGCTCCAACTTAGAGGGCCTGCACACGCAAGAGGGGGAACGGGAAGCCGACTCACTCTGATACCAATTGAAGGGGCGGTTGCTCCATGTGCATGTGTGCAAGGAAGAGGGAAGTAGAAGAAGAGGAGAGCTTAGGTTTGGGGGAAACACGCTGTTGTGAGCATAACTAGCTTGTGTCTCTTTATTGCTAATTTGTATATAAGAGAAATGTCAAAGGGTTAGTGGAGTTAGTGTGTGTAGGGAGGGTACACATGGGTCGACGATCGTGGCGGCCTTTACCCAACACTCTAAAAGTCTACATCTTGACCTCTTGCTAAACCAAAGAGCATCAAGAGATCTTCCAAGACTCACTACCAAAGGACACACAACAATCCAAAGTATCCAGCTGATTCACTAAGATCAAGCTATTTGAAAACATGGATACATGTTTTATATCCTTCAACACCAATGAGGAACCATGAGGGAATGCCAACTCAACTTCTCCCACACCCACAACCTCACATGACTGATCACTAATCTCAAAATCCCCTCTCTCATATCATATGATACAAACCATTTCTCATGCAGAGAAACAAGAAAGGATGCCCCAAGCTCCAAGATTCAATCATGTATCACGCCATCATCCATGGCTCACATAAAATCTTGTGGGTACGCAGATACATGAAATGTATCTCCATTCAAAACATGCGTAACATCCTCATCATTTCCATCACTCAAACTAGCATGCATATGCCTATTCTTGACCTTTGTAATAGTTGTCAAAGGAATTGTACAATTCTTTCGTTGCCTTTTATGTTATCTTATAAGCCTGAAACAACAACCCTAATGCGCCCTTGGTGATGACAATGCCAACACACCAAGTCTCTATGAGTGCAAGACGTACCTCTCATGCGGGCATACACAGAGCATAATCTCAACCACACATCATGAGATGTTTTCTCATGCATAATGTCAACATACATGGACTCTACAAGGTGTAGTCTAATTGTAGACTAGCTAATGCATCCAAATCATCCCAATCGTTGTCAGACATAGACTTAAGCTTTTGTGACTTTTCACAGATCAACAAGTGGCCCTCAATAAATGCATCGAACATGCACTCTTTCCGCACCAAGAACTTTTGTACCTACCATCAAACTTCATCAAGGTAAAGAGTGCCAAATTCGACATAATTTCAACCATATTGTTGGCATAAATGATGACAAAATGTAAGCAATATAATCAACAAAAAAGAAACCAGAAATAGTCAAAATAGTCCCAACAATGGTGCAAAACCCAGTACATAAGTGCATTTATGTGTGCCAAATCATCTCCAAATATCAATTTTATCGAAAAAACTCTCACAAGAGAGCATATGCAAGAGCATACACACCAAGTATGCATACCAAAATTGAGCATGTCCATACCACAAAACCGCACTTGAATATAAGTAACGGGATGGATTATCCCCAAGAAGTTGCTGCCCTTTGAGCCATCATCATGATATTGGAGACTAATTTGATGTCACTCTCTATTTGCAGGCTATTGGTAGCTTGATTTATGTATGTATTATGAGACCAAATGTTCGATATGCAGTTTTGTAGGTGAGTAGATCTATGCATAGCCCAAGGTCTACGTATTGGAAGGTAGTTAAGGAGATCTTTTACTACTTGAGTGGAAACATACATTTTGAGTTGTTTGTTTTTCCTTCATTATTGATAGCTTGTGCATATCTTGGTTGAACAAGAAGTAGCCTAAGGGGGTGCACTATTGAAAGCCCCCACATAATGTGTGTTCATGGGGTATTTAAAAAACCCATTTATTTTAGGATTTTTTTTCCAAAATAAAATATACAAACCCCTTTTGTCAATGTATATGTGTTAATTTGCTTAAAATATTTGCATTAAAAAATCCCTCTTGTTGAAATCATGTGGTATATTAACATGATTACGTAGTGCACCCCCTAAAGAAGTAGCCTACAATGACTGCTTCTAGTCGTGAGGCTGAGTACATGGCAGCTTTCACAGTTATTGTTGACTGGCTTTGGCTCAGGTGTCTTATTGTTGGGTGTTGGACTAAAGATGTTACCAACAACAATTTTCTTTGCAGCCCACAAGAGAAGGACACCAAACGACCCAATAAAATTTTGAAAATTTGCAAGATTTTTTTATAGTTTCCTTATATTATGTTATTTTTTTCTTCCTTTTACCTGCATTTGTAATCTCAATTTTCAACCCGCACTAAGCTGAGTTGAGGCAAAACTTTTTCACCTAATGGTCAACCAATGCGATGTACCCGTGCCAGTGTGTGTGTGTGTGTGTGTGTGTGTGTATGCGTGCGCACACACATAATTAATTGACGCACACACACACACACACACACACACATGATTAATTGATAACTACATGTACACCCACTAATGATGTCTGTGGGTACTAATGATGTTAGTGGGGTATCAAATATTTGGGTTAAGATGATATGCATTAGTGTCTATAGTTATGGGACAATACTCGGTCCATTCCACTTTTAAACGGAATCTCGCCAGATCCCTTCTCCGTCCCTCCCCAAAAACGTAAAATACCCTATCTCCCTCTTCTCTCTCTTCCCTCGGCCATCGCCATCGCTGCACTGTGAGCTCTGCCTTCACAACAGCTGTTCACCACCATCTCCACTGAGGCGCAGCCCCCTTCCCCCCGACCCTCGGCCCAGCTTCTGAACAGGACGTCCTCCAGGTCTGCTACATGGTTGGCCCACCACGGCAGTTGTCCAACCCTGCTCCTTGTTCGTTCGCTCTGCCATGTCTGTGCATACTCTGCACCTGCAATGCTCCCATAAACCCTGCGCATCACTAAGCAGCGACGAGATGGCATCCCTCTCTCTACCTTGTTAGCCCTACCCCACCTCCGACCTGTTTCTCATTCGAGTGGCACTCTACGACAGCGCTAGCATGGACCAAACCAACTTTCATCTCCCATGCGATGGACTGCCCTGCCTTGACTGCAGCAAACTCCCCCTCCCACACCCTCGCTATCTCCACGACTGCATCGCATTCAGCAATCATATGCTTCTCTTCTTCACCCTTAGCGAAGCCATGAACTTCTTAACGAGACCATCTGTCTCTCTCTCGCTCTCCGTGTGCACATGGCAAAAGCGTCCCTTTCCCTTTTATAGGTTTCCAAACGGCATCTTCCAATGATTCCTTCAAAACTATTGAATCCAAAATTGGGCACCCCTACAAAAAATTATTTATATGAACTTTTCTCAAAGCTTCAAAGCTTTGCATGTAGTGGATGTCTTTTGTAACCAACTTTTCATGTGTGAAAGGCACAAGTAGGTGGGTCACATTTTTGTTTTGGGTCAAGCAGGTAGCCAAAACGAGTTTTTTGCAAGCTATTAATTAATTATTTTGGGGGGGGGGGGGGGGGGGATTTTGTTTTCTTTAGTGCTTAAGGGAGCCCTAAGGGCAGCCAAGGCGAATAGCCTAGTGGTTAAGCTTGTCTTTTTAGTGTCTACGTGCTGAGGTCAAATCCTAGGGATTAATGGTGCTTTTGAAGCTAATTCAGCATCTCGGGAAGATATTATGTATTGAAAATTGAAAGTAGAGCAAGTAGTAGTAGTAGTATAGTAGGAGTGCATTGAAAATTGAAAGTAGAGCAAGTAGTAGTAGTAGTATAGTAGGAGTGCACACGTAACGCCATGTAGAAGAACATTAGCCACCACTAGCTTGTAAACTTGATTAATTGCATGAAAAAGGGATGGTATAGATGTGTTGAGACTTGAACACATAACCTTTTTCTTGAGCACATACTAGTTTTGAGTTGTGTGTGCTTATGACTAATTTCATGTAGCTTTTGCTTATGAGGAAGCTCTTTAATGTTTGCTTTGAATGTAGATATATCCATATATATGGCTAAAGGCTAAGCTCCTTCTTGTCTTAATAGCGAATGAGTAAGAACAAAGAGTCTGAGTAAGAACGAAGAGTCAGTTGTTCTTCAAGGCAAGCTCAAAATCTAAACGGGATTTTAGGATTTCAGTCAGTTAAAATACACTAGACCCCGGTTTTTTTCTAACACTGATGGAGATTGATGTGGTGGAGGACAGTGTTGATTGCATGTGTAAATTGTCTTGATGAGGGCAGTATAATGTTCGGACAAATTTTTTGGCATGCTAAATTATAAAACATGCCATAAAGGAGAAGGGAGAAAGGCGTAGAAATGTTTTTGTGCCTTTGTTTAGTCAGTGAATGGGTCCCGACTCTCTCCACTAAAGGACCCATTCACCATTACATATTGTTTTAAAATACATACGAGATGTTTCACCTTGTTTTCCAAGCATACAAAAATTCTTGGGAAAATTATCAAAATACCCTTGAAATTTGTGAAATTCCCAAAATACCCGTCAGATTTCAAAAATTCCCAATATACCCTTTTATCATTTTTGGATGGAATAATGCATTTTTGGCATAGGTTGGTATCATCTTCTGTTGAGGAAGAACCAATCTTCATATGAAGAGTTTTATAAAAAAATTGTCTTTGAAATTTGAGGGCTATTTCGGAAATTTCCAAAAATATCAAAGCTTGGTAATTTTCCCAAAATTCTTATAAGACAATTCTCAATGCGAACTGCATGCACTATTTTATCGCGGATCGAAAGTGGCTTTTATCCTCCTTCCGCTCCACTCAACCGAACGTTTTGGATTTCCAAGGGGCTCAAAGTGAAGCTGAGACACACTCTTTTGGAACATTTTTTGGTATAAGCATAAGTTTTAGAATCTTTTAGCAATTTTTATAGGTAGTAGTGCTAACTTTTCAATTGTTGTGTGTGTGAAGGTAGAAAATGTGACAACAACAGTGTAATAGAGATATGCTAAAGTAGATTTGTGTGGAGACCGCACTTTCAATAAAGCTAATAAACCATACAACTTTGCCCAACACGAAAAATGACTCCAGCATTGCAACACATTTTGCTAACTTTTCTTGTAGGAAGGCGATTGTGGATTATAATTTATAGCTTGGGGATTAGAGAGTGGATTAGGGTAGGTAAAAAAGTCTTAACTGTAGTAGCAAGGTTGGCTTCACCCTCACAAGGGTACATTTGTAGTGTAATGATGGTGGTTAAGATGTGTGGGGGGGTGGACCAAGTTAAACGAAGAAGAAGATTGTTGTAGGAAGAAAAGAGAGAGAGAGAGAGAGGGAGATGTGCTATTAACGTCGTCTCATAGGTCATTTGGGGCTTTTGACGACGTTAATAGCACATGAAAGAGAGAGAGAGAGAGTGTTTGTATACACATATATATATATATATATATACTAGTATGGTCGGTCGTCATTAGCGGCCTCTATCTCTCTCCCTCTCTCTCTTTTTATCGCGTGCAAAGGGGCTTTTTTTAATTTTGAACTTTAGCTTTTAGGTCGCAAATTACGACACATGTAAATGACTCCCCTTTTCGCCATATTATGTTAGTATATATATATATATATATATATATATATATATATAAAAGAGAGAGAGAGAGAGAGAGAGAGAAGAAAAAGAAAAAGAGAATTTTAACCTCATAGGAAACTATCCGAAGAGACCTTAAGATCTATCCTACGGGGAGATTGTACTCAAGAGAACCATTTACTCTTTTTATTAGCATCTTCAAATATTCTCGCCTAATCTCGACGTTTTCACTGTCGTGGTAGGAACATTGTCCCCGAGTTTTGACCTCAAGAGTTGAGTGTCAGAGAGAGAGAGAGAGAGAGAGAGAGAGAGAGAGAGAGAGTGCGCGGGTATGGGGCAGGAATGGAAGAGCGTGTATTTGGATGCGGTGCTGGTGAGCGTGGGGATGGTGATGCTGCTGAGCTACCATGCAAGGCTCGCTTACAGAGTTTGGAAGGCTCCCTACACCACCGAAATCGGCCTCTACCACTTGGCTCTGCAGGCTTGGGCGCACTCCACTCTCAAGGTCTCTCTCTCTCTCTCTCTCTCTCTCTCTCTCTCTCACACACACACACACACACACACACACACATGCACGCTCCATTATCGTTATAATTGTATTTCAAAACAGAAACATGTGCATATGTGTGTGTGTGTGTGTGTATGTGTGTGTGTGTGTGAGAGAGAGAGAGAGAGAGAGAGAGAGAGAGAGAGAGAGAGAGGAGAGGAGAGATTAACAATCATAAGAGAAGTCTTGAACTCAAGACCTGATATGCCAGAGGGAACTGGGATAAGGTGATTGATACGAGAGAGAGAGAGAGAGAGAGAGAGAGAGAGAGAGAGCACATTGCGAAACAAAAATGCATGCAATATGTCAAAAGCATGAGGGGAAACCATGTGTCTGCATCTCTCTCTTGCTTTCTTTCTTACCAAAGCAATGACATTTGAAGTTCAAGGGTTTGGTCGAAACTGGCCATCTATGTATGTATGTATACAAGCATAGATGGTTGAAACCAGTCGTTTACTGTTCGACGCCTAAAAATTGTGGTAGTTGCAGCTACTCGTGTGGAGATATCCTTAAAGTACTATGCTCAACTCTGCAATTGTTGATGGAATCATGCAATTGTGAGATCCAAATAAACGTTCATTTTCAATGAATGGTTTTCTATACTCAAAAAGGCTCACATAGAACTATATTGACAATGACTGTAAATTTTTGATTTCTCAGCAGGGGATGCACCTCCAAGATGTGCACACGAACTCAAAATAAGGCGTATTTGATTTGGCAAAATTCTTAAAATTAACAGCTTACAAATGGTTTGTTGTATTGCATTTTGAGAAAAAACCTGTAAGTTTCTTAAGAAAAAGGGGCTCAATGTGGGTATAGATTTTTTTTAATGCCCTTTGAAGTTTGAACTCCTGTGATATAGATGATTTCCTAGAGGCGAACCCACCCCCCTGACAAGCTCGACTTTAACTTAGATAACATCTAGTTTCAATACAAGGAGAAATGTAGCTTGGAGTCTTGTCTTGTTTTGTCATTTCTACAAAGTAAATTTCTTTGAAGTTAGTCAGATAGTATCTTGTAGCGACATCACGTGGAAATCATTCTTCACCATGTTTGAGCAGGATGGACAATGAGAACGCAATTAATGCCATCATCAAAAGTGACTTCCATACATTATTTATAGGAAAGCTACTCATTACTTGTTGCCTTTAACGGGGTTGTTAGATACTTATCGAGTGGCTCTTAAAAGTTAGATACTCTATTGAGCAGCTAGTTTAAGAGCCATTACTGATGGCTTTATAGTTATGTCACTAACCATAAGCAAGAAAGAAAACCGGGGGGTTCACTGTATAATCATGTTAATATACCATGTAAGTTCAACAAGTGGAGATTTCTATTTTTCAAAATTTTAGTAATTTAACAAAGATGCATTAACAAGGGGAGTTTTTAAAATGCATTTTGGAAGAAAACCTCCATCCAAGGCTTTCTTGGCAGGTGCAATTAGCATGATTGATTTATGTATTTTAAAATTTCGTCATTTTCGATTAATCTCTTGATTATAGTCTTTTTCTTGCCTTAACTAAGCTAGTCTTTTCATTAAGAACATATCGCTTCTTTCTTACGTGTCATTCGTGACATTGATCTGACGACGTTAGTGGGAATGTCGTGGTATTTAGTCAATACTATGCATGATGGAGCTGATGGTTATATTGTCTTGTGGGTGACTACCATGGGTTTATACCTTGCACTTTCCTTCAAGGGTGAATCTGGGCTTATCTTGGATTCATCTAGGTATATAAATTTATCGAAATAATGGAATTTGGTTCTGTTTGTTATGCATGTATGTATCTCAATATTGTAATGGAAGCTCCTACTGCGGCTTGAATTTTTACTTGTTTGCCTACAGGATGGTCTCAAAAATGGAATCTTTGTGGTGCAAACAATGAGGAATAGCATCATGTCATCCTCCATTCTTGCGACAGCGGCAATCACGATGACGACAATGCTGGGGATTGTATTTATAAATGATAGAAGAAGTTTAGCAAGTGGAAAGGCGGATGCATTGATGCTAGGTGCCAGGGGCCTTCCAATTGGACTTCAATTTAAGTTGGCAGCGTTAGTGCCTTGTTTTTTTATTGCGTCGGTGTGCTATGCGCGGTCGGCAACGTTTTATGGCAATGCAAGCTTATTGTTGGGCATGCTTTCAGATCAAAGCATGTCCGTATTGGCAAGTGAACACTTGAGTAAAGCTCTTGTATGGGCATCTTTGTTTAGATGTGTAGGAACTAGAGCTATTTTTATCTCTATTCCCCTTTTCCTTTGGCTTTATGGCCCAATGCCTATGTTTTGTTCCTCGCTTATAACCATAGGTATTTTGCATTTGCAAGACTCGGCGTGTCACGCGAAGTTTGTGAAGCCTCCATTGTCCACCTCTCCGTCTCCTTGGAACGACCAGTTATCTCTTGAAGAATCTCCATTGATTGGCATTGGGCCTCTCCCTCCTGACTCTGTGTGTCTTTTTTGTCCCCATAAATAATGAGACAACATTGTATTGAAAACTCTCTCTCTCTCTCTCGCTCTCTGGCATGATATTTTACATGTTACCGAGTAACCCCGAAGTAGATACTAAGGTGTCCACATACAACATTACTTGTATATCTACATACACATGCCCTTAAATACAAATGCAAAGAATTTGTAGTTAAGCTATGGATCTACAATGCATGAATGTATATCAAAATAATTTTTTTGTGATTTTATGATCGAGTATTGCAATTGTACATACATATATTTGTTACGTGTTAGGGATGTCGGCGGTTGGTGGCTTGTGGTTATGGAGTGGTAGTTACAAGTATGATCTCATAGGTAGAAACCCATTCATGATGCTAAGTAAAACAACATTAGTAGGAAAGATACCAAGAGAACATGAAAAATTATGTTGAAAAGTTAGCTCACTGTCTTCATTGTGTCTTGTTTGACCTCTTATTGGACTTCCCCACATGAACCATCCAATTTCCCTCATAAACTTGTAATGTTTAAGAAGAGAGTATCCTTCACACAGCGTCTTGAGGTTACACACTTAACATTGATGCCACAATGGGGACAACCAAAGTGACTATCACAAGAAGTTTTGGAACAAATTCTCACAATAATTCCCACATTGTGACTTACCTCAACATCATGAGCTTCTGTGAGGGAGGCATCGCATACCTAGCTAGGTACCATTGGGGGCAGTGGACCGCCGGCCCGGTGGGGGGCCGGTGGTCCCCTGCCCCCAATCGTACCTAGCTAGGTACGCGGTGCCTCTCGAGCAGCAGCTCATGATGTTATGCATTGTATGAAAAACACTAACAAAAAGACTATTTTCCTACATGAGAAATTTTTCTAAATATTCTTGTGTAGGAGCTCCACATGCCATGTATGTAAAATACCGATCTAGTAAGTGCATCAAACGACAATCAATGTAGCCCATCGGGCCGGCGGTCCCCTACCCCCAATCGTACCTAGCTAGGTATGCGGTGCCTCCTCACAGAAGCTCATGATGTTATGCATTGTACGAAAAACACTGAGAAAAAGACTGTTTTCCTACATGAGAAAAGTTATAAATCTTCTTGTGTATGTGACATAAACTAAAAAACCAACATATAAACACTAGAGGTATAACAATCATCCTCGGATGTTAAAAGGCAATGTTAAAACATAGTAAACATGGTCAAATAGCCTACGTCATTAGTGGTAAGAGGCGACATACATCAGAATGAGCTGTAGTGGAAGATCAATATAGTTATGACCTATATATTTATATATGTGTGTGTGTGTGTGTGTGTGTGTGTGTGTGTGTATATATATATATATATGTACATATATATATATGTACACACACACACACACACACACATATATATATATATATATATATATATATATATATATATATATATATATATATATATATATATATATAGAGATATATATGTATACATATAGAGATATATATGCATACATATGTATATATATATATATAGAGATATATATGTACTACTCCAACCTGCCTATATATAGGCAAGTTCGTTAGATGTTTACGAACCTCTACTCTTGCAATTTTGGCTTGAGGGCTTGAGGGAGACACTCAAAGATGGTAGCTATGGTGATGGCCTAAATGTTGGCATCACATTGCTATGGAATAGTGATATTGGATGTTGCTAGCAAGTGCTTCATCAAATAAATACAGTGAGCCAACTTTGATCGTTCATGAGCTTAATTGAGGATTAAAAATTGGATTTAACATCTTTTTTGGTTCAGTCTCGTATTAAGCTTGGTTTTTGTTCACTTGTGCATGATGGATTTTTTTGCATGCATAGAAGCACAAACAATTACAAATATTTGTTGAATTGCTTGCTTGAAGATGGGTTGAATGTAGGAATATTTATCTAACTTCACTCCTGCAATGTTTGCATGGCATTTCAATGCTATCATGCATGTTAAACTTGTGGTTGCAAGGGTTTGTTACGGTTAGGGTAGATTCGTGCAAGTGGCGTTCATGGTGTTTGTATGTGTGTGTGTGTGTGCATGTGTGTGTGTGTGTGTGTGTGTGTGTGTGTGGAGAGAGAGAGAGAGAGAGAGAGAGAGAGAGTTTTCAAAATAATCCTTAGTTGTATCTTGTGAAAAGAGTCTACAAGAACTTTTCTAATAGGCATAAATCACATAGTTCTCACCTTAGGCAAGCCTTGGCACTAAGTGACACCCATCTTTAATGTGGGGGTGGTAATGGGATCGACGGTCCGGGTTGGGGGCCGGGATCTCAAGACACACTAAACATGGTCACACAAAAAACGAGGCATGATAAACTTGGCCAACGGGAAAAACAAGGCACGTGGTTGGGATTTGAACCGTGGGATTTGAACCGATGACCCTGAAGTCCAGGTCGAGAGTCACATAGGCTAACCACCTCACCCATGGGGGCATCATGTATGAACAATGATTTTTATGACATTATATTGTGAGGTGACATGCATTCCCCAAGTTGTCCACACTTAGGCAGTGTTCAGGTTTACTTTTTGATTTGATGTTTGCGGCTCCGATCTCCCCGATTTTTATGCTTGGACTTCCCCGCCCTTGATCCCAATCCCAACCAACCAACCACCACCACCACCACCACCACCACCCCCCCCCCCCCCCCCCCTTTAAATATAGATGTTTCTTAGTGTTGAGGTTATGCAAGGATCTTGTTTACATTTTCATATGCTTCTTGCCTCCATAATGGATCTCATTTATTGCACTCACATGATGCTCTCTCTCTCTCTCTCTCTCTCTCTCACACACACACACACACACACACACACACACACATTCCCCCATGTCCATAGTTCAGACTTTCTTGGGGGCTTATATATATGAACATGCGGAGGCAAGCATAAGACAAACAAGGATCTTGTTTAGGGAAATTCTACCTTGATCTTAAAGAGAGGCTACTAAGATCTCTAATGAAGATGAAGCACACACCACAAGTAGTCTTTTCAAAGTTTGGGAAAAATTAACTGAGTGCTCATAAATTTGACAAGTATAACATGTGGGAGGTATCTAAGACACATGGCTTCCATTTCCAAGAAAACAATTTTTTTTTGTGATGGTGACATGTAACATGTAACATGTACTGCCCTTGCTTTATGGAGCTCCCCTTGGTTATCATTTCCCTAAAAACTTCAATCTCTCTCTCTCTCTCTCTCTCTCTCTCTCTCTCTCTCTCTCTCTCTTGAATAACAGGTCTTGAGTTCAACTCTCCTCGTCGGATAGATCTTTAAGGTCTCTTGGGATAGTTTCCTACGACGTTAAAACAATCTTCTTCTTCTTCTTCTTCTTCTTCTTCTCTCTCTCTCTCTCTCTCTCTCATCAATCCTCTCAATGCATTAAGTTATTCATGCCAGCACACAAAGAGTGCTTTAGAAGTGACATAGGTAATTTTTGATACAAGGCATAACATCATGAGCTTCTGTGAGGGAGGCACGACATATCTAGCTAGGTACGATTGGGGGCAGGGGACCGCCGGCCCGGTTTGTGGGGGGGGGGGGGGGGGGGGGGGGGGGGGTCGGTGGTCCCTTGCCCCCAATCGTACCTAGCTAGGTATGCGGTGCCTCCCTCAGAGAAGCTCATGATGTTGAGGTAAGTCATAATGTGGGAATTATTGTTAGAATCTGTCGAGAACTTCTTGTGGAAGTGACATAGGTAATTTTTGACCCTACAAGGATGGAGAATTGAGGTCCACATCCAACAACCATGCCTTGATTCCCTTCTCTAAGGAAAAAATTAAAGAGGAAGGTGGTAACAAGCATTGATTAAGGCATTAGAGTCGCTTGCCATCAGCAGGAAATTTGAGGCTACAAAAAAGAGGCAAATAAGCGTAAATGAGTGTGGTGTATATTTGCTTTATGAAAATAGTAAGCAAAGGATTGAGTCTAATATGATGGAGGCTACCTTGACGTGGGTTGTATGCTACAAGATCAGACAACATTCTTTAGGTAGATTAAGGAAAGAAAATCATCTCTGATGCATCCACTACATCTACTTCAAAAGCCTTTGGTAGTAATACAAGTTGATTAAGTGCAACCTCAACGCCTTACAAACTTGACAATGTATTTTCCATACAACATTTATCACTATAGTGGTTGTTATGTATATCCTTTAGGTGAAAATAAGCAGTATTTGGCACATCTATAGATGCTACAAGTGGGAATTAGCACATCAATAAAAGATATGCTCATTGGGACTTTCATTAGGGTTCATTTGCAAATCATTACTATCTACTTACTCTACTAGTGCCAATAAGCATCAAATAACATGTCCACATATGTTATCTAGCACCCATAATGTATCAATGTGTATTGGTTCATTGTGCGCATTTGTCGCACGTGTCAATGCAAGGGACTTGTCGTACAATGTGTGCGAGCCATAAATGATTGCAAGCACACAACCAGACTAATTTAACAAACTTAAGAGAGCAAGGGTGTGTCACTCACCGCCTTATGCTCGCCTTCGTGGAGGATTCCTCGTCGCGAAGAAGATGGAGCTACTGCCGTGCCGCGCTCAAACGTTTCCCCATCGTCGCAATGCTCGATCGCACTCTCTCTGTCGCATACATACACACAAGGAGATGAAGAAGAAGAGGATGGAGATGGAGCAAGAGCACTCTTCAATTGCACAAATGAGAGAATGAGTGATTTTTAAGTTTAAGTGACTTTTATATGAGCTCGCCCATTCACACTTGGACGTTCATGCTTACCAACTAACCCTTGAATGTTCCAGTTAGACTACGCCTCTCATTGGCGATCACTCTTACCCTTTTCCTATTGGACCGACAAACCCGACCCATGACTACTAGAAGTGGACACCAATGGTTAACATGTCCCCCTTCCTGATGTAGGTTCCGTCCTTGGAATATTACAGTGCAGCATCTGGATCCACGATAAGAGTACTTGTGTTAGAAGAAAAACAACATTGTGAAAGCTCAAAGGCAGCATGTGCAGGCGTGCAATAAGTGATATGCATACATGATATTATAGTAAATGCAAAAACAAATTCATAAATTGTAACATTGCCAACTAGAACAAGCATAGTACCTGAATAAAATGCAATCGAGTTAGGGTCTATTAGGTCGACTCTAAGAGAAGTATACAAGAGCTAGGACTAAAGTAAGTACTAGATTGACCAACATTAATTAAAAATTGTCAACTAAAGAGTAGTTAACCCTAGGAATGCTCGTCGGGGTCTAAGGACTAGTGATCTTGTCACTTATACCACTTAAGTGTGATCAACATAAAATACAAGAAATTTTGTGCTATTCCCTTTCTCTTTTCTTTTTTTCTCTTTTTTCTTCTTTGTTTTCATTTTTGTTGTTGTCATAGTTGTTACAAGTAGCTGGGGGATTCGAGGTCTCAAATACCAGCAACTGAGAGACTCAAGGTCTCAAATACCAGCTTGAGCATAAACTAGCCAAGAGACTCGAGGTCTCAAATACCAGCTTAACACACGGAATTCCACAAGACAAGTCACACTTAGGTGGAATAAGCTAGAGAGAACTATATCTTCATAGCTTAAAACATTACTAAAGTTATTACAATTAATAGACTATTTAGGAATTAAAATCAGCAATTAAGTGGCGTAGTTTAGCCTAAGGCCCTGATACCTACTTAAAGCCAACTAATAGACCAAACTCAAAGAGAAGAACAAGGTACTAGAAGTTTGAAAAAATTATAGCATCTAAATTGAAAATGTCACAACTTCATAAAATTTATGCATTGTTAGAATTCAAATGACAAGATGCAAACATGTAAATGTGGAAGCATAGATAAAAGGAAGTACTACACTTGATATAATGGAGAACATCCGTTGTAACATGTAAACATCCATTGTCGTTGTCCTTCAAAGGCATCCTTATGTAGTCACAAACTGCACAATAGTCACCACCAAACATCCACCTTCCAGAGGCACATTAGTGGAAAAAAGTACCAACACTTATTGAACACAATTAAAAAACATAAGGAACCCTAATCTAATTATTTGCACTCCCCCAAGAGATTCAAAGGAATAGGATATTGTAGAGATTAGGGGGGAACCCTAAGGCTAAACTCCTATCCTCGTCATCGAGAAAAACAAAGTCATCATCAGTGAGACCATATGTGTCATCCGTGTAATCATGTAATTCTTCTTCATCATCAGAGGCACCAATGTTTACTAAGAAGGTCACTAGACACCTATAGTCATCTTGGTCAAAAGGGTAAGCTTGTGCAATGGGAGAGACACTCTCTACTAAGTATGGATCAGTCGTGGTCAAGAGACGTATTAGCCATTCTAACTCCTTGAAATTCCTCTCACATGCTAGCGTACCTACCAAATCCCATTCACATGCAAGCATCGAAAAGACCATGTGAAACACTTTTGAAAAGTAACGAGGGTACCTCTCACCCAAGGCAGGAGTGGATGACTCTAGCGTACTAGCCATATCTGTACACATAGATAGATGGTTAGAGTGCAAATACTACAAGGGTCGTGGTCTTGTGCATAATGTGTTTTTATGATTTTGTGTTATGTATAGAACTTGTAAGTTTCCACGTTATTGTTTGGTGGCTCTTGCTCTTTTACTTTTTTATCTTGTTTTTGTGAGTATAAGACTTTATATATACATTCCCTAGGATTGGAGAGTGAGAGGTCAAGGAGGAAGGTTGAGAGGGAAGCAAATGAATGATGGATGTCAGCAAACACTCCCCCCTTCCTTGGGTAGGTCATACCTTTTGGAATGATGTCGTCACCTTTTGAAACCAATTGTTCCAAGTTGTTATGGGTGAAGGCTTTAACCAATAGTTTTCTACCGCCCTATGCGTTTCATCTAGTTGCAAGGGTGGTAAGGTACTCTCCCATGATTTTATTTGCAATGTTGTTGTAGGTGGTGAACTTACAATGGGAGGTGCAAAATCTTCCTTGTTTATATGGATATGTATAATGGTAGGTGGAGGTTGTGTCAAAGTTTCTATTTTTGTATAGGAACTACATGAAGAGCAAGAAGCTTCATTTGACTTCCCTATTCCTAAGCTAGGTGGAACAAATCGTTCTTTCTTTAGTACCCAAATTAGCTCTGGATCGTGTGTGTAACATTTCGTGATTTTTTTATTTCCGCGATCTTCAATTCGTTTTAGAGCCATAGGATTGGGCTCACATGGGCCAGGTGACAAGTAAGAGCACAATTTACACCCAGATTTGATAATTTCCTTCATAGTAGCCTTGGGATTCCAATAATTTTTTAGGAATCCAACGCAATGTTTTTTTCCATTTCTTGGGGTGAGTGGGACGTCCCTTACCAAGATCCTGTCCTTTAGCACTAGCTATGGTCGCTAAAGAAGCTTTAGGGACCCACTTGTATGTTTTCTTTGTTATATTGGGATGGGTCTTGTGTGTCTCAAGCTTTATTTCAACTACATCAGTTGAAGCTCTAGAGAGTTGGGCTATGGGGACATATGATTCAACCTCCTGGACATGCAATTTTTTATTTCCTTAAGAGGCAATATCTCAGGGACTATGGTTTGAGTGGTAGGGTTAAGAGTTGGTTACAGCATTGTGACACCCCCAGTCCCCCAATCAATAGTGCATTTGGTGTCTATCATCCACGTGCATCCTAGGTTTATATTGCCCTCCATAGTTCCAGCAGGCGTGGCCAAAAAGTCTTGAGCTACAACCCCATTGTCATAACTAACCGAAGTGTGTCAGATTTCAAAAACAGTAGTTTTTTTCTTGTTGACACCCTTGACTTGGATAATACTTTCAGATAGAGGTGGATTTCCCAACTAGCATCGTACTCCATATGATAACAGATTATACTTAGCACCCGTGTCCAATAAGGCGTTATATAGCACTTTTCCATAGGTTCTATATAGCTCAATCGGGTATCGTAGAGGTGTGTCAGAGTCCGAGAAATCATCCTCTATTTCAACGTGGAATGCATGTGTAACTTCAAGGTTAGCCTCTCGTTGGCGTCTTATGCGTTGTTGTTGCTCTTTAGCATCAGCTTGAGCTTGTATCTTCTTCAATTATGTTTGTGCCTTGACTGCCTTTTTTGATGGATGACACGTAGCTCCTCTTGGCTTAAAGGATCGTAATATCTTTTAAATTTGCTACCATTGAGGAATCCAATGGTTTCAACTTCATCAAGAGTCTCCACATGATGGTTCCTTGTGGAGTGATTTCACATACTCTATATGGTCCTTTTCCTACATATTTTAACTTTTTCTTTTCGTTACGCACTCCATACATAAGAACTTTATCACCAACATTGATATCTTTGTTCTTTAAATGACGATCAAACCATTTCTTCCTTCTATCTTTCTCCACAAGTGCATTTTGCACGGCTAATTGCCTCTCTTCATCTAGCCTTTTAAGGATATATAATCGCTCAACTAAGGGGTTACCATCCCAACCTTCTTG
The DNA here is from genome assembly GCF_014529385.1 of Adiantum capillus-veneris. Classification (NCBI taxonomy): domain Eukaryota; kingdom Viridiplantae; phylum Streptophyta; class Polypodiopsida; order Polypodiales; family Pteridaceae; genus Adiantum; species Adiantum capillus-veneris. The sequence goes on from NC_140941.1 coordinate 112,238,991, forward strand.
AGAAGCTACTTGAAGACTAGGAATGACAAACTCCTATGACATAACCGCTTCTTGGCCATACACCATCTTAAACGGTGTGTATTTGTATGCAATACGATAAGACCATAAAGCTGAAATCACCTTCAAATCCCAATCTATGCGATGAGCTTCAATTGTCTTTGTCAAAATGGAGATGAGAGTTTTGTTGGTACTCTCAGCTTGGCCATTTTCTTGTGGATAATAAGGCGTGGACTTATGGTGAGCTATTATGAAGTTGGTAGTGAGTTCTTTTATCACTCCATTTAAAAAATGAGTGCTATTGTCACTCACAATCTCAAAGGGACAACCAAATCTTGTAATGATGTTCTCAAAGAGAAACTTGGTAGTTGCATCAGCCTTACGTGTTGCCTTGGCTTCTGCCCACTTTGTTACATAGTCAGTGGCAACGATAATATATCAAGATTGAGTGGTACGAGCCACCGGACTAATTGGGCCTACAAAGTCTAAACCCCATTTTTCAAATGGTTGAGTCACTTTAATAGGATGTAAGGGCATCTTATCCTCTTGTTGTGTGATCTTGTAACGTTGGAATTCATCACAACCTTTTGCAAAAAGTGATGCATCCTTGAATAAAGTAGGCCACCAATAACCTGATTGCAACATAGTTCGAGCTGTTAGTTCCCCTGAGAAATGTCCTCCGGCTATACTTATGTGGGCGTCTTGCCATATGTATAAATACTCATCCTCACGGGCATAACGTCTAAGAATATGATCCTTCCCTGGCCTCTAGAGAGTTCCTACAATGAGAGAGTAAGGTTCACATTCTTTTAACAATTTTTGAGCTATGTCCTTACGAAGCTCTTTGGGTGGAAAACCATTAACTAGAAATTTCACAATCTTCTCACTCCATTCAGGTATGGTTTTGACCAGGAATAGAGAAGTATCGGGTAATTCATCATCGACTCCAGAAGGGGCTTCATCATTGGGTATGTGAGACAAATGATCTGCCATGACATGTCTTTTACCAGGTCTCACCACAATAGTAAAATCAAACTCAAAGAGAATTAACAACCATCGTGTAATTCTTCCCGTGGAACAAGGTTTATTTACTAGATACAACAAGGCTTGATGATCAACATAGAAAACAAACTTGTTTGGCCAGAAGGTAGTAGCAAAATTTCTTCACTGCATAAATCATTACTAAACCTTCTCGCTCTGTAGTGGTGTAGTTTCTCTCGGCGTCATTCAATTGACGACTTGCAAAGCTAATGGGGTTGTCCAATTTATGTTCTATTGGTTGACCTAGAACACCCCCAATAGCAAAGTTTGATGCATCAATATGCACGTGGAAAATTACATTTCAATCGGGCACTCGTAGAATAGGAGCGCTAGTCACTCAAGGTCTTTTTCAATGACTCATAAGCATGGTCACACTATGCGGCTTGTACAAAGGATAAGCTATCTCGGCAAAGTTTAAAATAAACCGTCGGTAATAGCCAACATGGCCCATGAACCTTTGAACTCCTTTATATTTTGTAGGTGGTGGCAATTCAGCAAATGGATTTAATTTTTCTCTCATCCATGGAAATCCCATTTTTTGACACTATATGCGGCTAAAAGCATGCTTTGGTGGTACAAAAAGGATTGTCCTTGACAGCACCTTTGACAAATCTTTGAGCTACAATTTCTATGTATCACATGAAAAACTACCTATCATACTATATATCAATGGATAGATCTTCAAAAGGAGAATCGAAAAACACAAGGTCCGAAAAGTTTTGACCTAAACTACAAAAATTTTACCAATCTCCACTTTTTCATTGGTAGAAGTAAAATAGGTCCTTTTTGTTTCACCAAACCACGCTTTCACCCATGCCCTAAAACGACTCCGTGTTTAACCCAAAATTGGCATTTGAAAGGGTTTAAGGAGATGCAATACAATCTCAATTCTCAAACACTTTTCATAAGCATGATAGATGTTCTTTCCAAGAGGAATAAACACAAAGGTCATCTAAGAAAGCTTCACAAAACTCCCTCAATTATTCTCTAAAAGCAGTGTTTATTAATCTTTGAAAGGTAGCAGGGGCATTGGTTAAGCCAAAAGCCATAACACGAAATGCAAACACTCCAAATTCGGTTATAAAGGTTGTTTAAGCTTGGTCCTCTAGTGCAATTGTGATTTGATTGTAGCCAGAGTACCCATCTAAAAAGCTATAAGCTTCCTTCCCTGCAACTCTTTCAAGCACATGTTCTAAATATGGCAAGGGGTAATGGTCCCTCCTAGCGGCGGCATTGACCTTCTTGAGATCCACGCACACTCTGAGTTTCCCATTCTTTTTTGGCACAATCACTATTGGAGACACCCATTCTAAGTTCTCAATAGGGTATATGAATCCGCATTTCACAAGCTTTCAATCTCTTCTTGAACAATCTTTGCATATTGAGGATTCATTGGGTAATTGGTTTATCCATGCTATTCATGGGGATTGTGTGTTGCACCACGGAAAGTGGAACACCTTTCATATCATGATAAGTCCAAGCAAATATATCCCTGAATTGTTGAGAATTTCTCTAAGTACACACTCCTCAGTCTCTGTCAGATCTTGGGCAATGAAAACAGGTTTGGACTCTTCTCCTGGGTCTGCTAACTCTATTTCCTTAACTATCGCTGGACCATCATAGAGTCCATTACTTCCATCGATAGGTTTTCTTTGAGTCTTTTTATACACAACTTTACGTTCGTTTGTGGTGTAGGATTTGAAATGTTCAGGTGCAGGGTGTAAGTCTGTGGGGTCTTGTTGTTCCGTGGACTGTGATTTCACTTCCGATTCCTTTTGTTGCTGAGCTAACTCTTGATTTTGTCATCTCCTTATGGTACGGCTCAACTTTGGCTTCTCTGTAGCCTCTAGTTGTGCGATGTCAATGGGTTGTGGACTACACCACATAACACTTTGAAGGTATTCACCCCAATTATCTATCAACTTCCGATGAGCATCACATGACCCTATATAATTAAGCCATTCTGCGTTGGATTTAATTTCATTTATTCTAACATGCACATTTGCTCAATATCGTTGCCTCTTATATCTCTTACTCTTATTGTCTAATTTTTTATTACGGCCGATCTCTAGTGAATAGTTACTAGATGAATCGCTACTTGTGTCTTCTGCTCCCTTGGATAGATTGTCATCTAGGGTACCACTAGGCCCTGACTGGTTTGTCCCCACATTTGCACTAAGATTTAACTCAAATTCTTTGTCCTTAGAGTCGATTTCAATTGATGATTCTGACCCAAATCATGTGGGCTATAGTCTTGTGAGACGCTATTGGTTCCAATGCCAGTCAAACCTTCATCTTGTAGGTCATCAGAAGCTATATGCATTTCTTCTAGCATATTTAAGGGTACGAGTGGTGGAATTTCCCCCCTCATGTGTTACCCAGGTTGTCCCCCTGTTTCCCCAAGTGTCTATGGTTGCTTCTAAGTGGACCCAATCCACATTGTCTAACTCAGTCATCCCAGATAGTACATCCATATAAGGAGAATCTTCCCCAACATCAGTGTCCACTTTACACGTGTAACAATATTGCAATGGGGCCGAGTGAATTGTGGTGTCAGATCTATGATCAATTATAAACCTGTTTCCTAGAGGATGTGCTCGACTAGTTACAAGATCCACTCGAATGACTGAATCTTGGAACTGCAAGTAGACATGGTTTTTAGACCAGTCATGCACCATTTCTGCTTCCCTCATGAAAGGACATCCTAAGATCATCTCAGATGCCATAGTGTGCTTGGAGAAATCCATAACAATGAAAGTAATTCTTATTTTATGTCCAAAGACCTTGATCTTGAGATCTTCTAGCATCCCAATAGGTTTAACAATAGACCCATTGGCCATCTTTACTACTATGCTTGTGGTCCCAAGGTGAGGTCTTCCCATATTCTCCCAGAAATTTCTAGTCACAATGCTAACCCCAGCGCCACCATCAAGGATTTCCCTTCACAGTTAATCCCTTGGTAGTGATTGGTATAGTTGCATTGGATTCATCTCCCTCAAAGTATTGTCCCAACTTGTTGACATGTATTTTTACAACAAGGTTCTCATCTAGGTTGGGTTGTGGATCTAAGTGGTCCTCCTCTATTGGCATCTCCCTAGCTCCATCCATCTGTGCAAATTGTGGTAGCCCAACCTTCAGTTCTCCATTGCGGAAATCTTGAAGAGCTAAGAATAGCTGAGGGTCTCCATATAGCTTGGACATGATGGTGGTTCTAACTTCTAAAGCCATGAAATCCATCAATTTGGAAATATTTAATGGCACCTTTTGGGCTTCAGTCCCTTGACGGTGGGGAAGATGCGATCTCCATTTCTTTGATAGGGTCAGGTAGTCCCTCTGTAAACATTCTTTCCAACAAGAAGAAAGTATATCCGCTTTCCCATGACTTTAAGTCACTTTCTTCTTGGATGACACTGGTCTATGGACTTTCTGAGGTTGTTGTTGCGTAGGGAACATTGTGTCTATAATCTGGATCTACCTAGGTGTTGGTTCTCGATTCCTTTGTGTATCTTCTACCAAACTCCTTAATTGCTTGACTCACTTGATCTCCTCTGTAGGGTTTGGATATTGTGTCTCATGAAGATCTTCCTTGTTGGTTTATTTTCTAGTGGTCATTTTGGTCCCATGGTTTCACCTGAATCAGAATCCTCTTTAGCATCGTTAATATATACGGGGTCATCACCATTCCCTATGTTGGTCTAGGGTCTAACTTTGCTACTTTTTGTGATCTCTTCCTTCGTGTTTTTTCTTCTTCAGAGATTGGCCAATTGATGCCGTGTCTCTTTCTTCAAGAATATAATTTTGTTTTTGGAGCATCAATCGTGTGAGTACGTTTACAGGTACCACAGGTGTACTTTGTGATGGCTCCTTGGTAACCTCAATCAAGTTTAATGGCATGATCTTCGGTGCATTTGGATTATTTGGACATTGGGAAATCAAATGATCTATGCCACATCGATTACACATGAGTATCGGCATTGTAGACACGCTCGCTTGATTGGTTTGCATTAGTGTGGAATTTTTTTGTAGCCTAATAGGACACTCGGCCACACGATGTGGACCTCCACACTCATAGCATTGAAGAGGTGGTATCTTAGCAGTGTAATTGATATTTTGGCCTCTTGAATCAAGAGCAACTACTTGATAGACAAGTTTGACGTGTCCCCAATAGTCCTCCATGTAGTATTGTGGACTTTTTTCAAGCGCATCAATCCCATAGGCAATATTAGGGTCTATATCTTCCTCACAGCCTTCCAAACAAGCAATAGATGACTCACAATCCACTTGATTCACAAAAGTGATTCTCGGATGTGGTGGTTGCGGTCCTAGCACTGGAGGTGGTAAGGGTGTTGTTTGAACAACATTTTGGGCCCTAGGGACCATGTGTTGTGACATTTGTTCAAGAGGTGGGGCTAGCATCAATGCAGGTACTCGAGGTGTGTTTGTCCATGCCAAGGTTGGTCTATTGGCCATCGCGCGCTTAAATACTATGCAATCCTTAGCTTGATGACTATACCTCCCACAGGCATTGCAATTCCCATTGAATTTCACTCTAAAAGTAGGGCATTCACTAGTACTATGCGGTCCATAGCATACTGAGCACCATTGCTGCTCCCTTCTTGGATACTTATGATTATTTTGCGGAGCACAATTGTCTCTTAAGACTCTCTTGAATGGCCTTGGTGAGATCGAAACCTAAGGTAGGTGGGTATTGAGAACTCGCATAATCCAAAATGGTTGCTAGTTGCTCGGCCTCTAGCACACAACCAGAGCGTAGATGCATGTGCCTTTGGCACCCTACAAGCATCGGCGAATACCCTCAAAGGTCAACCGCCTGATTTTTTGGGTATTTTGCACCCATTTTTCACTCGTTTTTTATGTTTTTAAATATTTTTTATGATCGGTTTTTGGATTAGAGCATATGATAGCTCAAAACGAGCGTATCGCTCAAGGGGTCATGGTGTGCTTTACAACACAACGTTCGGTTACCCGAAGCTCCGATGGTCCTCAAAAGGGTCGATTTTTACTTACGCGTGAGGCTAAAATAAGTAATTTTAAAGGGTGACTGAGGCTTGAGCCTGAGCGTGGGCTTGGGCTTGGACCTAGGGAATATTCCCGATCCCGATCCTACCTTTAAAATTTTACTTTTTTTATTTTTAAAAAATGTTAAAAAAAAATTTATCATTATTATTAAGTTTTTGGATAAGGTCGCCGCGGCCGTACTGCACGCGCGAGCACAGCCACACCTAACCTACCTACTTACAACTAATAGAGCTACTATTACACACTAACACTGTACTACAGTAACTTATTAGCTAGCAGATCTACTTATTGTACTTTACACAGAACTAACATTATAGATCTATTCTAACACCTTATGAATAGAGAAAACACAAAACACAGTACCTTTCAACACCTTATTAACAAAAACAGTACACAGTAGTAAAACAAAGGTCACAAATCCTTCTCAACAAGCCACACACCTTCCTTCTCTACCTTTCCTACTTCTCAAATTGCACCACAAAGCAGCATAGAGGAGTGTTACTTGAGCTTAATGCAAGGCATTTCCCCGGCAACGACACGAAAAATGTGCATGTATGTCGCACGTGTCAATGCAAGGGACTTTCCGTACACAGTGTGTGAGCCACAAATGACTGCAAGGACACAACTAGACTAATCTAGCAAGCTCAAGAGAGCAAGGGTGTGTCACTCACCACCCTATGCTCTCCTTCGTGGAGGATTCCTCTCCGCGAAGAAGAAGGAGCTACGTCGTGCCGTGCTCAATCGCCTTGCCGCTGTCGTGTCATTGTCGCAATGCTCTCTCTCTCTCTCTCTCTCTCTCTCTCTCTCTCTCTCTCGCATACACACACACACACACACAAGGAGATGAAGAAGACGAGGATGGAGATGGAGCAAGAGCACTCTTCAATTGCACAAATGAGAGAATGAGTGATTTTTAGGTTTAGGTGACTTTTATATGAGCTCGCCCATTCACACTTGGGCACCCATGCTTAGCCAACTAACCCTTGAATGTTCCAGTTAGAGTGCGCCTCTCATCCGCGATCACTCTTACCCTTTTCCTATTGACCGACAAGACCGGCCCATGACTACTAGAAGTGGACGCCGATGGTTAGAATTCACCTTGTGTATTTGCTATACTTAGAAAATTATTATTTGCACTCTTAATGCTAATTGGTAGTAAGTGGTATGATTTTGTTGCACTCTTAATGCTAATTGGTAGTATGTGGTATGATTTGTTGGAGTTAGGGTTGCAAAAATGCACAAACAACTTGGAGATGGAGAGGAGGCTCAAGGCACACAACAGAGAATGTATTACTTGGTGTGCAATAATAGCCCTAGAATGATGGGCATATATACAAATCATGGGGGGGGGAACCTCCTAGTGACGGAAAAAAGTGCCCCGGCGGTCCTAAGTGTGTTCACACACATCCTACCATATGCACTAAACTACCATAAACATGGTAGCAAATCCCCCCTTGGAAGTGATGTTGAACAAGAACTGACACATATAGGGAAGTTTCCATGCCCTATGGACATTATTGGTCCACAAAAGGGACACAAGCCCGAACTTTGAACTTCTCATGAGGCAATGTCTTTGTGAACAGTTCTGCAAGATTGTCCTATATTACCACATAAGTCAAGCTGATCTCTCCAGATGAGACTCTCTCCTTGACATTGTGATAATGCACCTCAATGTGCTTTGTGCAAGCATGAAGGACTGGGTTCCTTGCAATTGCCAATGAGCTCTAACTCATTAGCAAAAGTTTGAGATCAATTTTTCTCCCTAAAAGAAATGGTATAGAGAGAAAATTCCTTCACAAAAAATTTAAAATCCAAAGATTTTGGAAAAACCTCCTTTTTTTACCATTTGCATGGGATATCACTTTTTGGGTCCCACATGAATGTTCACTTTCAAATCCCTTGTTAATGGGTCCCTTTCCCAAAAATTCTCCCTCCCAATGCACTGATGTTCTCTTTTGGCCAAAATTTGAAATTTCCCCCATATTGAGCTCTATCAGGCACCTTTCTTTTCACCATGTCTTATCCCATCATCTTCTTCCCTATATCCAAGCTTTAAACTTGGTAATATAGCCATGAATCGTGCAAGGAGAGGTATCTATAGTTCAAGGATTCTCTTAACCATCAGCTTCAAGAAAGTAAGAAGAAGAGCATGTAATCATTATTGAATACAATTTTAAAAAAAGGATGTAGGGCTTGAGAGTAGAAAAACAAAAAGGGAGTTGAAGAATATTGAGGTTGCATAAGAAGGTGGAGGTTGCATAAGAAGAATCAATGCACTGAGGTAAAAGTGGTGTATTTTCCAAGGTAGTATCTTTAGATTTCTTAGGTTCTATAGTCTTTGTTTGTGTTTAGCTCAGGTTCTTAATTCAACGAGACTATTCACAAGGAAACATAAGAGGTGCATCACAATCATTTTGTGATGTGATTCCACATGTTCTTATTGGAAATCTTTTTGGTGAGAGAACATTAACAATTATACCATGTAGTATGTGAAGTTATACGAGCTCCAAGCATTTGTTATAGCTTGGTTAAATCTGTTGAGATCTTTCTTGAATTTGGAGAGGTCACTCTTTCCCGGATGACTTTTGTCACAGTAAGAGAAGAGTGCACCCAAATCTTTTCACACTTCTACTTTTTGATTTATTGCTCTATTATCAACTCCATGGTCCTTTACATCATTATGTAGGGCCTTCCATTGGGTGTACTAGACTTTGGATGCACCCCTACCCCATTGAGGAATCCCAAATCTCGAGCGAGATTTTTCGAGCAATTACCAAACCGAGCAAAAATTATCAAAATACGATTTTGAAAATCCCAAACTAATCAAGATACTTCTACTTAATTTAATAATCATTCACACGTGTTTTTACTCTAGTCAAGCCAAGATAGAGGTGTTAGCTATTAGAGGACATTATGTTGAGAATGGATGATGATAGCACATTGCAAAGGAGACAAAGGATTTCACAAATGAACCATTAAAAATGGCTCTTTAACAATAATGTGGTTGATTTTTCTCATGTCAAGATGTAGGTAGAAAGGAATGTCTGTGTACAATGTACCCTATAGAGCATGAGGTACAAGCCTTTTAGAGTAAATGCCCTCATAAACTTTCAAACCCAAGAAGTCACAAGGTGTGGAACTAGAAACTGTTACCATGAAATTTTGTTGGGCTTGTACAAAGTAGTGTGCCATGTGTGTGTGTTTGTGTGTGTGTGTGTGTGTGTGTGTGTGTGTGTGTGGCGCACACACGTGCACGCACGCACATATGCTCACTATGCCCTTCCAAGTTTTAGAGTGAGGATCACATTTGAACATATTTAAGCTTTTCTCCTTCACATTTTGAGCTTGGATCTCCCCCGATATTCCTTTCTCTCACAACCACCCCATGGACTCTCAATACATCCTTAAGTGGGCAAAACATGGAAGCCATAATGTAGCTATATAATAAGACAAAGTCAACTATTGCCAAAAATACAATCAATACCATGGCTAGTAAAATTATGAAAAGAGCCATTTTTAGGGAATTTTAAAGCTTGAAAATGAAGTTGAATATTGATGCACTCAACAAAAATATTGTCGTTTAAGCAGGAAGTTGTTATCATCTAGAAGGACTACACAAAATAGTGACTCCACCTCAACTACGCCAACAACCACTTCAACAATAGCCTATTGCAGGGCAGTTCTACTTGTAGCACCACGTGTCGACACGTGGTTCTAAAGGAAGTTTCAAAGAGATTAATTAAAGCGCTTTGTGGAGTTGCATGTAGCACCACGTATTGACACGTGGTGCTAAATAAAGTTTCAAAGAGGTTAATTTAAGCGCTTTGTGGACTTGCTTGTCGCACCACGTGGTGCTAAAGGAAGTTTCAAGAGGCTAGTTTAAGTGCTTTGTGGAGCTGCTTGTAGCACCACGTGTTGACCCATCGTGCTACATGAAGTTTCAAAGAGACTAATTTAAGGGCTTTATGGAGTTGCATGTAGCACCATGTGTTGATATGTGGTTCTTAAGAAAGTTTCAAAGAGGCTAATTTACGCGCTTTGTGGAGTTTCTTGTAGCACCACGTAGCGACACGTGGTGCTAAAAGAAGTTTCAAAGAGGCTAGTTTAAGTGCTTGTGGAGCTGCTTGTAGCATAACGTGTCGACATGTGGTGCTACAAGAAGTTTCAAAGAGGTTAGTTTAAGCGCTTTGTGGAGTTGCATGTAGCACCACGTGTCAACACGTGGTCTCACGTGGTCTCACGTGGTGCTTATTAAGAAAGTTTAAAAGAGGCTAATTTAAGCGCTTTATGGAGTTGCTTGTAGCACCACCGTGGCGACACGTGGTGCTAAAGGAAGTTTCAAAGAGTCTAGTTTAAGTGCTTTGTGGAGCTACTTGTAGCACCACGTGTCAACATGTGGTGCTACAAGAGGTTTCAAAGATGCTGATTTAAGTGCTTTGTGGAGTTGCATGTAGCACCATGTGTCGACATGTGGTGCTAAAGAAAGTTTCAAAGAGGTTAACTTAAGTGTTTTGTGGAGTTGCCTGCAGCACCACGTGTAGACACGTGGTGCTAAAGAAAGTTTCAAAGAGGCTAGTTTAAGTGCTTGGGAGCTGCTTGTAGCACCATGTGTTGACACGTGGTTCTACAAGAAGTTTTAAAGACGCTAATTTAAGCGCTTTGTGGAGTTGCATGTAGCACCACGTGTTGACACGTGGTGCTTAAGAAATTTCCAAAGAGGCTAGTTTAAGTACTTTGTGAAGCTTCCTGTAGCACCACGTGTCGACACATGGTGCTATAGGAATATCCAAAGGGGATTTAAGCCATTTACAAAGTTGTTTGTAGCACCACTCGTCGGCCCGTGGTGTTATTGGAAGCTTCATAAGGGCTAATTTAAGCGCTTTATGAAGTTTCTTGTAGCACCACGTGTTGGTACATGCTACTCTAGGAAGCTTTAAAGAGGTTAATTTTAATGCTTTGTGGAGATGCCTATAGCACCACTCTCGACACGTGGTGCTAAAGAAAGTTCCAAAGAGGCTAATTTAAGTGTTTCTGGAGTTGCATGTACCATCACATGTCAGTATGTGGTGTTATAGAAATATTCAAAGAGACTTTAAGCATTTGTAGAGTTTCCTATAGCACCATGTGTTGGCACGTGGTGCTATTGGAATCTTCATAAGGGCTGATTTAAGCAATTTATGGAGCTACTGGTAGCACCACGTGTCAGCACGTTGTGCTATAAGAAGCTTCAAAGAGGCTAATTTAAACAATTTGTGGAGCTATTTGTAGCACCACGTGTCGACGCGTGGTGCTAAAGGAAGTTTCAAAGCAGTTAATTTAAGCACTTTGTGAAATTTTCTATACCACCACGTGTTGGCATGTGGTGGTATAGAAATATTCAAAGGCACTTTAATCCATTTGCGGAGTTGCTTGTAGCACCACATGTTGGCACGTGATGCTATTGGAAGCTTCATAAGGGATAATTTAAGCCCTTTATGGACCTGCTTGTAGCACCACGTGTCAGCTCGTGGTGCTATAGAAAGTGTAATGGAATTGTCCTATTAACTTGAGAGTAGTGAAAATTAGAGAGAGTACTTTTGAGAAATTACTTTGTGAGCATAGCAGGTGAACATAATTGAAGATAGCAACATAAACATAGCATTTAGTTAACTTGGCATGAACAATACTTTTGCAAGAGAGAGAGTTTAGAGAACATGACAACGGTTGAGGACCGGATTTATGTGGAGCTGACCCCCCCTCCAATAGGCTTCATGCATCACGATCATAACATAAACCTTTGTGGAAACCATTAACTATCCCAATCCTCAGTCCCAAGACCTCAAACACCTTTGAAGGTGGAGAGAGCTAGCAGGGAATGACTCGGTAGGGAAGAGGAAGAAGAAACATTTCATAGGAGAAAGAACTAGTCCCTCACTTATCATCACTCTTCTTGCTAGCATACATAATAGCATAGTGATGAAGATGGAGAAGATGGAAATCTTAAGCATTTGAATCATGGCTCTTGGTTGGATCTTCATTCCATAGCCAAGAGTGTTGGTATAGGATCTCAACCTCTACTTGCTTAGAGAAGGAGAGGGAGCTCTTGCACTTTGCACACTACACAATGAGAGTGTGTGTGGGAGAGTATATCCCTCAAGCATGCCCCCTACTTTCTTTGGTCGACCCCCCCTTGTAGCTCATGCTTGAAGCTCATTGGACCCCTCAGGCAGCCTAGCCAATCATAAGCAGGAGTCATACCAAGCAACAAGGTTAGCCTTGGGACAAGTGTCCCCGTTTTCCCTTTGAGAGAGAGGAATTGATAAATGCAAAGACAATTAATTAAATCTTCTAAATTATCATTGGAACCCTTGGGTGGCCAACCAATAGGCTTCAGGCCCACCATGAGGGCAACATGAGGAGGAACTTGACAAGTGTCCCTTTTGCTTTCTTTGTACCAAGCATGCCTTGTGTGAGTGTGTGTGTGTGTGTGTGTGTTCTCTCTCATCCCCCCTCTTGTAGGGCTCACCCCCTCTTTGTAGGGATTGAATATTGACTTTTTGGCACACCTTACCTCAAGCACCTTAGTCAACAAGCATGACAAAGCGCCTCAAGCTTGGGTGGTGCTCCCACAAGCACCTCAAGCTCCCTATTTGTCAAGCACGACAAGCACCTTAAGCACCTTATTCATCAAGCACGACAAGCACCTCAAGCACCTTAGTCATCAAACACGACAAGCACCTTAAGCTTGGGCCGGGTTCCCACCTCAAGCACAGCCCTAGCTTACCTAACATCAAAGTACTTTTAACACTAACTATTGGAGTTCTTCAATGAAGCTAACCCTAAGGTATTTATGCTCTATTGGCAGACCATCTCTCATTTGGGCCCCTTTACCATTGGCCCCATGTTGAGATGTAAAAGGACATGTCTATATCTTAACCCTTGTTCCCGTTTATTCTCCCACATTAAGTGATCAATTTAATATGAGAAAATCATTTGGGTTGGTTAGATATTAGATTTTATGACATTGCCTCTCTCTTGAAATCATAGTCGTCCTCGACTATGAGGTAGAAGAGATAAAGCCTTAGTCATTAATCAATCTTACTTAGCGGTGGGTAGAGGATCCCTTTTCACCCTACGACATCTTTCCAAGATAGATGACTAATCCATATGGTGCTTGGGAGACATAGCTTCCACAACCATGTCTGCTCTTTAGTCCATTTCATTCTCCCAAAGTAGAGTGACAAATTCTACTTGGTGTTTGAGAGAGGTCGTCATCACAAACATGATTCTAAGCATGCATACTATTTAAATTTGTGCACAATAAAAAGAGAACTAGTCTTATAATACAAAAACGTTGGTCATTTAAAAGAAATTTGTACATTTGGTTACTCTAATGTAGCATGGTAAGCATTAACAAGGTTCATATTATCCTTAATCTATATTCATTGCATCCATCTAGCATCTTCAAAAGAATAATTTTTGAACTTAATAAAATATTGTCGAATAATCTTAGCATGTAGTAGTACCTTGTCTTCATGCCGAAAGATAGCTTCGAGTTGTAGCACCTCTTCTTGGTCTTCAACTTCGGGAGGGTCTTCAATAATTGGTTCAATTGGTGGCTCTCCTTTGTAGGGCTTGAGTAGGCTCACATGAAAAGCATTGTATATGATCCAATGGTTCGGTAACTTGAGTTGGTAAGCCGTCTCATTGATAGGCTTCAAGATTTGGAAAGGACCATAGTATCTTTTTGGTAGCTTAGCATAATACTTTTGATGGCCCATAGGATTTTTCCCGTCGTTTGCCTTAATCGAGCCTTAGGAAACTTAAGGAAGACCCAATCATTTTCTTTGAATGTTAAGTCCCTTTTGTACTTGTCAACAACAGATTTTTGCCTTTGTTGAGAGATGAATATATCCTCCTTAATCTTTTGAAACGATTCTTGTAGGTCACGGCTATACTCATCGGCAGTGACAATCTTCCCATGTACTTTAAGTAGTAAGGGACGTTTAGGTCTTCCCTCTATGATCTTAAAAGGTGCTTTTCCCATAGAAGTATGTACAATATTATTGTAGGCATACTCTACAAGAGGTAATAACTTTTTCCATTGTGAGCGTTGATCTACTTTTGTAACATAAGTCTTTAGTAGATATCGTAAGATTGGCTATCTCACTTTGGCCATCCATTTGTGGTGATAGGCCGAACAAAAATTCAATCTTGTTTCTAGATTTCAAAAGAGATCTTTCTAGAAATTACTGATCATTCTAGGATCTCAATCTGACACGATGGATGTTGGTAATCCATGGTGTTTGAAAATCTGTGATATGAAGAGAGTTGCCATTTGGTGTGCCTTAATAGTCTTTTTGACGGGAATAAAGTGTGCTTGCTTGCTAAACCTGTCGACTATTGTCCATATTCCCGTATTCCCATGGATAGATTTGGGTAATCCAAAGATGAAATCCATGGATATACTCTCCCATGGTGAATTTGGAATAGGCACAAAATCAAAGCTATCAATGTTCATTCTACTCTCTTGGTTATTGTCAGCCATGTTAACAAAATTTGTTTGCGTACTTAGTATATGCTTTGGCAATTCAAAACCTTAGTTTCCACTCCTCTTAGCCTTTGAAAATTGTATCTTAAGTATCTACACCCACGGCTCGAAGTGGTTAATTATAGAGAGTAGTGGAGTAAGTCTAACATAGCACAGTTGCTGAGGGCTAGCTCCTTTTGGACTTCTTATGGCTCAATAATGGTAAAGCCGTAGGCAAGCCTAAAAGACTCCATTATTAAGTCCAAAGCTCCTGAGGTGTGCACCATATCCCACATAGTGAGCTCAACAAAAATGATAATAGATCCCAGTTCCACTTACTCTAATATAATTAGCAAAATCAACCATTTATAGGCTACTTAAGGACCTCTCTTCTTAAGCAAGAAAAGAGAAACAAAATTCTCTGATACCAATGTGATGGAATTGGCCTATTAACTTGAGAGTAGCGGAAATTAGAGAGAGTACTTTTGAGAAATTACTTTGTGAGCATAGCTGGTGAACATAATTGAAGATAGCAACATAAACATAGCATTTAGTTAACTTGGCATGAACAATACTTTTGCAAGAGAGAGAGTTTAGAGAACATGACAACAGTTGAGGACCAAATTTATGTGGAGCCGGCCCCCCCTCCAATAGGCATTTGTATTATAATTTCTCCCATCAAGAGAGACTTGTTACAATACAATCTTTGTGTTCCTTGTGACCTAGATGATGCAATAAAGATGGAAAGCTTCATGCATCACAAGAATAACATAAACTTTGTGGAAAGCATCAATTATCCCAAGCCTCAATCCCAAGACCGCAAACACCTTCGAAGGTGGAGAGAGCTAGCAAGGAATGAGGGTAGGGAAGAGGAAGAACAATCATCCGTATGAGAAAGAACTAGTTTTTTACTTATCATCACTCTTCTTGCTTAGCATAGCATAATAGCATAGTAATGAAGATGGAGAAGGTGGCAAGCTTAAGTATTAAAGCATGGCTCTTGGTTGGATTTGCATTCCATAGCCAAGAGTGTTGGTGTAGGATCTCAACCTCTACTTGCTTGGAGAAGGAGAGGGAGCTCTTGCACTTTTCACACTATACAATGAGAGTGTGTGCGAGTGTGTGTGGGAGATTATATCCCTCAAGCATGCACACTACTTGCTTTGTTCGACCCCCCCTTGTAGCTCATGCTTGAGGCTCATTGGACCCCTTAGGCCTAGCCAATCATAAGCAAGAGTCATACCAAGCAACAAGGGTAGCCTTGGGACAAGTGTCCCCCTTTCCCCTTTGAGAGAGAGGACTTGATAAATGCAAAGACAATTAATTAAATCTCCTAAATTATCATTGGACCCCTTGGGTGGCCAACCAATAGGCTTCACGCACATTAGGATGGCAACATGAGGAGGAACTTGACAAGTGTCCCTTTTGCTTTCTTTGTACCAAGCATGCCTTGTGTGAGTGTGTGTGTGTGTGTGTGTGTGTGTTCTCTCTCATCCCCCCTCTTGTAGGGATTGAATATTGACTTTTTGGCACACCTTATCTCAAGCACCTGTCAGCAACATGACAAAGCACCTCAAGCTTGGGTGGTGTTCCCACAAGCACCTTAAGCTCCCTAGTCCGCAAACATGACAAGCACCTCAAGCACCTTAATCAGCAAGCACAACAAGCACCTCAAGCACCTTATTCATCAAGCAAGACAAGCACCTTGGTCATCAAACACGACAAGCACCTCAAGCACCTTAAGCTTGGGCCGGGTTCCCACCTCAAGCAGAGCCCTAGCTTACCTAACATCAAAGGACTTTTAACACTAAGTATTGGAGGTCTTCAATGAAGCTAACCCTAAGGTCTTTATGCTCCATTGGTTAGCTTTGCTCTTTGACAAACCGTCTCTCATTTGGGCCCCTTTACCATTGGCCCCATATTGAGATAGATCTAAAAGGACATGTCTATATCTTAACCCTTGTTCCTGTTTATTCTCCCACATTAAATGATCAGTTTAATATGAGAAAATCATTTGGATTGTTAGATATTAGATTTTATGACAGGAAGCTTAGAGCTTGCTCAACAGGGTTGAGCCTTTGACTTTCATAGGCTATGGCATGCCCTTCTTGGAGCAAAACAGCTCCAAGGCAATCACCACAAGTGTCACATTGGACCTCAAATGGCTTTGAGAGATCTGGCAATGTAAGCACATGTTGAGAGATAAGTTTTTCTTTAAGATTTTTGAAAGCATTGTTCTCCTTGGTAGACCATGTATATCTAACATTTTTCTTTGTTAGGTCATGCAATGGTCCTGCTATTAGTGAGAACTTTTCTATGAAGCGTCTATAGTATGCACACATACCTATAAAGCTTCTTAGTTCATGAAGATTCCTTGGTTTAGGCCATCCTTTTATTACCTCTAACTTTGATGGATCCATTTGGATATCATCTTGAGAGATAATGTGACCTAAATACTGAATCTCTTGCAAGAAAAAATCGCTTTTCTTTCGATTGACATAAAGTTTATTCTCTCTTAGAACTTGAAATATTACCTGGAGGTGTTGCTTTGTGTTCATCTAGTGAATTAGAGTAGATGATAATATCATCAAAAAACACTCTAGTAAAGGTTTGGTGAGTCCTAAATAGATTCTCCATCAAGCGGCTAAATGTGGCTGGTGCATTGGTCAAGCCAAAAGGCATGACAATGTATTCCTAAAGACCAAACGTAGTGCGAAATGCGATCTTTACAATGTCTTGATCAACTATCCTTATTCGATGATAGCCACTTTTTAGGTCAATCCTACTGAAGTAGGTTGACCCTTGTAGCTTATCAAATAGGTCTTCTACCGGTGGAATGGGAAACCTATTTTTGATAGTGATCCTATTTAGTGCTCTATAGTTGTTGCACTAGTAACACAGGTGAGCAAAATGGAGATGAGCTAGGCCTAACCACGCCCTTCTCTACTAACTCATGCACTTGCCACATAATTTCCTCTTGTTGAGCTTGAGAAACTCTATAAAGAGGTTTATTAGGTGGTGAACTTCCTAGAAGAAGTTCAATTGCATGGTCATCATTGCCTCGTTTAAGAGGTAGTTCACAAGGGATGTCATCAATAAAAACATCTTGGAACCCCTTGAGAAAATTGGATAACTCTAATTACTCGTGATTGTATATGTTTTCTTTTGCTAAAGCATTACTTCATTTTGAGAAGCTTTAACAAAAATCATGTACATGGAAATAGAGCTCTTTATTGACTTATTGAAAGCTTGTGTATGTACAATGGGTATGGTGTTACCCAACTCCTTAGCATCTATGTACATATCTTTTTCCCTGAACCTAAAGTAGATTTTTCTTTCAGGGAATTTAACATTGGAAGCCATGCAATCAAACCATGGTGCCCCTAGGATTACATCCTCGTGCTTGAGAGGAGAGATAAAGAAGTCCTCTTTGTTCACATAGCTTTGGACATGGAGCCTCAATTTCCCAATTAAGGGAGTGACTGAAGCTTCTTGCCCCTTCAAAGCACCATCTGCGGGTAGGACATCTCCCATTTTGTAAGCTTGTATGCCTAGCTTGGTGACCAACTCTGTGGATATGAAATTGTGAGTAGAACCAGAGTCAAAGAGAATAAAAGAATCATGTTCTCTTACCTTTCCCCAAGCATGGCATAGAGGAGATCCTTTATGGTGAGTTTCCTCCTCTTGGATTTCGACCAAGGTAGCTCTAGGAGGCTCATGGTGGATGTTCTTTTGGGGACAAGCGCGGTACACATGCCCTTGCTTGTTGCACTTGAAACATCAGTTATCCTTGTGATAACGCTCAAGCTCTTCAAGAGAGAGTTTGTTTTTGCCTTTGTAAACTCCCTTCTCCTTAGCTTTGTTGGAATTTCCCTTAGGAGGCTTTTGGACATTGTCCTTCCCCTTAGGCTCATTGGAATCCTTGTTTTCTATGGTCTTAGAATTTCTCTTAGACCTTGTTAGGAAATTGATTCTAGAAGCCACCATGGTATGGTGTATAACCGCGGATATGGTGCGTGTCCTTTGGGAGTTGACATACTCCGCCATTTCTTTAGTTAACCCAGCACAAAATTGTTGCTTTTGCTCTCCAAAATCCAATTTTTGAAGACAGTGGCTTTGAGTTGTAGGTCCCAAAACTTGTCTACATATTTGTGAATGGATTCGTAGGGAGAGAGTTTCAAGCTTTGCCATTCGATGAGTACTTTGTCTTTGGCATCGGTGGCCATGTTAATGGAGCTCTTAAAGCTTTCCATGTTTGTGGAGCTTCACTGTTGGCCCGTAGGCTAGACCACCATTGCCTGGCGGACTTTTGAAAGTGCATAGCTACATTGTGTAGCTTAGAGGACTCCGTGAAGACCTCATCTCCAAATGTCACATCAAATTGTTGGATAAAGGCCAAGACTTTGTCCGTAGCACCAAAGGTGCCATCGTAGGTAAGGAAAGAGATGCTTTTTCCTCCCTCTTTGAACTTCTTGAGCTTGGACGACCTCTTCCATGTGGCATAGGATTTCCTATGGCCTCTTCTTTTTTATGGTTTAAAGGTTGCACCATCACTTTCTTCAAAAGATGAAGAATTTGAGGAAAATGGAGAAGACGGTGACCTCTTTCTTGCCTTGATCTTCTTTGTCTGCACCATCACTTTCATAAGAGTAAGAGGATGAAGAACATGGAGAAGAGGGTGTCCTCTTTCTCCCCTTTTTCTTCTCTTGCTTTTTGTCATCCCTCTTTAAGTTATGGTATGGATAAGTGTGCGATGGTCTTCTCCATTTAGGAGGTGATGGAGAGTGTTTAGCCCGCCGTCTTTGTGGAGCCATCTCCGCCGAGGTGGTAGGAGACTCACTTCTTTCTCGTTCCTTCGGTGGGGGCTCTTGAGTTCTCCTTTGGGTAGGAGATGCGTTATCAACAAGGAGAAAATTTTTGAGCCCTTTGTATGGATCCTCTTCTTCTTCCCAAATTGGAGAGAGGCCTCTTTTGAAAGTCTCACAAGGAGGCTTCCTAGGTGCTCTCTCGTCATGGTGGGGAGCATGGAGAATCCCATGAGCACGAAGCTGTTGTTGCCCATGGCTTGTTGAAGCCTAAAAATAAGGTAGTTAACAAGCATAGGGCCATCATTAATAGCCTGCTCATTAGCAAAATCAAAGTTATCAACATTAATTTCACTCTCTTTACTATTGTCAGCCATTCTAACAACTTTTAGGTGTAATCTTTTTAGGTGTACTTTGGCACTTCAAGCCCTAGTTGCTACTCCTCTTTACCCCTTTAGAAAAAGCACTCAAGCTATTGTACACGTGGCTCAAATACCATTAATTGCAAGGAATAGAAGAGAGGCTTTTTCAACACCAAAACAGCATTGGCTCCTGTCAAGCTTTTAATAGCTCAATAGTGGTTAAGCCGTAGGCAAACCACGTAGGACTCCACTATTAAGACCATAGCTCTTGATGGTGATGCCCCGTTATCTGCACAAAGTCAGGTGCAATACAAGGTTGAAAAATCCCTATTCTACTTACTCAATTGCAATGAATAATACCAGCCATTTATAGCTAGCTCGAGAACCTCCCTTCTTGAGCAAGAAAAGAGAAACCTTGTGCTATGATACCAATGTAACATTTAATGGCCTAGTAACTTGTGTGTAGCGGAAAATAGCATGAACATAGTGAGCATTTCATTAGAATAAATTCCTAATGAGAATAACAAGTGTGCTTGGGTGGAGAGAGCAACAAAAAGCATAACACCTAGTTAGATAGCATGAACAATAATTCAAAAGAGAGATCAATTAAGCTGTTGACAACAGTCGAGGACCGGATCTACATGGAGCCGGTCCCCCTCCAAAAGGCTTTGTATTATGGTTTCTCCCATCAAGAGAGACATTTTACAATACAATTCTTTTTGTTCCTTCAATACTAGCTAGTGCAATGAAGATGGAAACTTCAAGCACTAACAAAACACTTATTAAACACAACATCAATTCCCTCACGGTCTCAAACCCAAGACCTCACACACCTTCGAAGATGGTGAGAGCTAGCCTTATGAGAGTAGATTGAGAGGAAGAAGGAGTAGTCTTACGAGAAAGATGTACATCTCCTCACATAATCACTCATATTAGCATAGCATAGCTTAGTAATTAGCTTGGTAGAGGAGATGAGCATGCATTGAAGCTTGGCTCTTGGTTGGATTTGCATCATAAAGCCAAGAGTTGTTGGTGTAGGCCTCCCTTCTCACAAGCTTGGAGTACGTGATAAGATTTCCATTAAAGGTTGAGAAGGAGAGAGAGAGTCTTTGTGCTTCACACATGAACTAGTGTGAGTGTGTGTGGATAATGCCTTTGAAAATTCAGTCCCCCTCTCTCTCTTGGTCGACCCCTCATGCTATTTGCTCATGCTACCAGCCCATTGGACCTTCCCAAGCTTAGCCAATAGTATTTCAGGAGCATAAGTGATAGCCTTCTGACATGTCTCCCCCTTTCCCATTATGTGAGAGCTTTAGGTAATTAATTGATGCTACTAAACTCTCATTGGACCCCCATTGTCTTGTGGCCAATAGAAATCACGCAAGCCATTGGGCTGTTGAATGCTCATTGGACCCCTTGGGAGACTGTTCAATAGTCTTCTAGACAACTTAATTCTTATTGGTTCTTTTATTAAGTGTTTTTAAATTAATTAAACTAGATTTACTCTAGCCTAATTATCATTGGTCCACCTCCAAGGCCATCTAATAGGATTTTAATACACCTTGTGGGCATCTGGGCTAGGGAGCTGACATGTGTCCCTCTTCCCCTTTGTGTAAAGGAAGCTTATGAGTGTGTGTGTGTGTGTGTGTGCGTGTGTGTGTGTGTGTGTGTTTCTCTCTCATCCCCTACTTGCAAGGATCGCCCCCTCCTTTGTAAGAGTTGAAGAAGACTTTTTTGGTACACACACAAGCATCCAATTTTCCTAAGCTTTTGACTTTTGGACACAACCTTTGAATTTTGGAACCTTAGCATTTTGGAAGTCTTAATGGGTTGAACCTTAGGGTCTTTAAAGCCCATTGTTGCAAATTACTTTTTTGCAGATGGCCCCCCCTTTGGATCCCTATGTTGCCTCCTTTGGATCCCTATTGTGGCCGGTCTGCCAGCTTAACAAATATTCTAGCTTTCTCTCCCCTGGTATTTCCCCATATTAAATGATCAGTTTAACATGAGAAAATATGTAGGAGAATTAGATATTAGCTATTATGACATGTTGAAACAAGGTTCTACATGCATCTTTGAAAGATAATTTGTTTTCTCAGTTCTCTAAAGGATCCCTCCCCCCTTGACAATGCTATGTCATTGTGAATACTCTTAATTCCTGAGCTCTTCCCGTTAAGCCATTTCATAGTTTCTTCTTGTAGCACTATGTGCTGGCACATGGTGGTACACATAGCTCTAGGAGAGCTTTTTCTCCGTAGTACCACATGCAGAGTTTTTGCTTATAAAATTAAACCCCTATTGTGAGGTCCCCAACCCGCCAACACCAAAAAGCGAGATGGGATCCTTACAAGTGGTATCAGAGTGTTGTTAATTAAAATCTTGGACCTAGGTAAAAGTTTAAGGTGTTAGGTTGATGGGATCCTTACAAGTGGTATCAGAGTGTTGTTAATTAAAATCTTGGACCTAGGTAAAAGTTTAAGGTGTTAGGTTGACCTAAGTGATCTTTGAAAAAATCAATTAAAGACGTATTTAATTGAAACGAGGAAGAGAAAGAAAGAGAGAGAATTATCCCCATCTTTGCAGGAAGATTTCCATCGGGCCTACCGCAAATTCATGGATTTCAACATTAAATTTATGAAGGTTTGCTTATCCCGACACTATTCAATGCAAAAAAACCGTGATGAAATGGCTAGATAAGAGATTTTCTCCTCCCACTTGGAGGATCAAATGGTCAGGATCTGGAGGAATTTTCTTCATTGATGCGGGAGAGTTAGAAGGTTTAGAACTAAATATGAAGAGACTCAAATGGGCCGAAGATCTTCAAGTGATTGAAATATACTTTTTCATTGGGATGGAGAATCCTGAAGAAACCCTTGTAATAGATGATGTCCAAGTACCACAAAATTAGTGGGTGTTTGATCAGGTGTCTAAAGTAATCTACCCAGGTAGAATTAGACCCATAGGTGTAGGCCCTAGTTTTAGTGGACCAAAAGATGTTGTATATTTTGATCCTATATCTGATCCACCCAAAGTCCACAAGATTCTAGTGTAGGATTGTCGTCACCCTTGTACATAGTAGGATCTTCATGGATTGTATTAACTCTTGTACATACTATGGTTCTCATGGGTATGCTATAAGAAGTTTTCTCATGGGTATGCTATAAGAAGTTTTGTTTATGGTTTGGCAATTGTCTTCATCCTGTGTGCAAAAATTTTGAGTATGAGATAAGTTAACAGCATAAGTAAGAGAGATTTCATCTAGTACTAAATTTGACTAATTCCATCTCAGGGAAATACTCACGTAAATAGCCTTTACACTGTTGCTCAAGAGAAAAAATTACTACTAAAGCAATTTCAACTCCCTACCTTCAAGGGAGAGGGACCCAATTTAGAGAGAGATGTTGAAGCATGGTTAGATGCTATGGACGACTATTTCAAAGGCACAGGAATTTCCCAGGAAATAATCAAAGAGGAGGAAGAAATAGAGAATGAGGCAGAGGAAGAGGTAGAGGAGCTAGAGTCTATGCTGCATTCGGAGAGCCAACCTTGATGAATGAAGAAGATGAAAGAGCTACTCTTTTTGCCGCCATTGATAACCCTGGAGCTCGGCAGCAGTATGCAGTCATCCAAACCACTACCAACAAAGAAGGTGAACAATTTGAATTACTTATATATTGTGGTAGCACACACTCTTTTCTCTCCCCTAAATGCTTAAGGAAGCTCATATTAAACCAATACCTCACCAAGAAATTAGTGGTAGAACTAGCAAATGGGAAAGAGGTTCTATCCCAATTTACAATCGGGGAAGTAGAATTTGAACTGGGAGGAACCCTCACTTAATCTTACTTTCGGACCCTACCAGTAGGAATCTACGACGATATTTTAGGAATAGATTAGTTGATCAAAAATCAAGCCCATATTCATTGTGCTCAAGGGAACCTATCCTTCAAAAATCACTTAGGAGAAGAAACATTAGTACAAGGTTCCAATGGGAAACCTAAGGCTCATTTAGTTAAGGCTAGTTGACTTCTGAAAGGGTTACGAAAGGGGCAACAGATCTTTGTAGTAAAACTCAATAAGGCTGGTGATTCAAAGGACAACCCAAATCCACGCTGGCTCAAGGAGTTTTCAGATATATTTCCGGAAGATCTTTCAAATTTACCTCCCCTGTTAAGTATGGAGCCTGATTTACCCTTGTAATTTTCTGTGGTAAAAGCGCACATTTGTAAGGCCCCCATTATAAGGAGAATCCATCGTGCGTGAAGGAAAATCACTCACCAGAAACCAAAATTTTCACGGACAAGAATCAGGGGCAACTTTAAAGGCCTCAGGGGTGGAGGCCCCCGAGACTTTTTTTCGCCAGAATATTATGGCCGGACGGCGGCCGGAAAGTGGTCGGAAAACAACCGGTCGGTTGGTCGGTGGCCGGTAGTCAATGGCCGGTGGTCGAAAGTCAATGGCCGATGCCCGGTGGCCGAATTCAAAAGCGGACTTGTCTTCTCAAGGGCGGCCACACATGGGCGGATTGGAGGGTCCGATTTGGACTTATTCGCACAAGGGCGGCTACACATGACTGTCTCTCATAAGAGAGGGCAGCCCTTTTGGCCTATAAAAGGAGGCCATTTCTACACACATTTCATAGTGTGAAGTTGATGCAACAAGGTGAGTGTGAGGTGGTGAGAGTGAAGCAAGGCGGGAGCTCCATTAAGGGTATAATCCCTTTGTAAACTACTTCTTGTTTTGAAGTACTAAAGCCATTGAGTGGCTGCTTTCCCGTGGACGTAGCCCACATTGGGTGAACCACGTATATCGTGTGTACTCTCTCTCTCTCTCTCTCTCTCTCTCTCTCTCTCTCTCTCTCTCTACTCTATAATCTCGTGTATATAAATCTGTCTCTCTCCATTAAGTAATATACTCAATTATCTATTTAGCTACGTCTTATTTCCTAACAACTGGTATCAGAGCAAGGTTTGCTCGTAGCTAAATTATCTCAAGGAAATGATTCCTTGAATTGAGTGGGAGTTATGGCGGAGGAAGGGAAGCTCAAGATTGAGAAGTTCAACGGCAAAAACTACCAACATTGGAAGATGCAGATTGAAGACTATCTCTACCAGAAGGACCACTATTTGCCACTAGGCGGTCTTGCGAAGAAGCCGCAACAATGGCAGATGAAGCATGGATTGTCCTTGATCGAAAGGCACTGGGAACAATCCAGTTAAGCTTGGCGTCAACGGTGGCCTTCAATGTTTCGGAGATGAAGACCACGGAGGGCTTGATGAAGTCACTTGACGACTTCTACGAGAAACCATCGGCATCCAATAAGGTATTTCTTATGAAGCGCTTGTTCAATCTAAAGATGGCAGAGAATGGTTCAGTTGCAGAACACCTAAATGACTTTAACACAAACATACGTCAACTTCGATCAATGAAAATCAATTTCGATGACGAAGTGCGAGCTCTCCTTATACTATCATCTCTACCAGATAGTTGGGACAGCCTTGTGATGGCTGTAAGTAATTCTATCTCTGGCACAAATACTCTTAAGTTTGATGATGTTGTGGGTGTTCTCCTAAGCAAGGAAATGCGAAGGAGAAGCACAACAGAATCATCAAGTGCTGCACTATCAGTGGAAACAAGAGGAAGGCTTAAGGAGAGGTTCAAAAACCAAAAGGGTCGTGATCGCTCAAGGCGGAGCAAGTCACGCACAAAGTCAGTTCTTGAATGTTGGAACTGCGGCAAGAAGGGCCACGTCAAGAAGGATTGCTGGTCCAAGAAGAAGAAAGAGACAGAGTCTCAAGACAACAAGCCAACATCGGAGGCCAATGTGGCAGGTAAAGTAGAGCAAGATGCTCTAATTCTCTCATTAGACAATGTGTCTAATTCCTAGATAGTAGATTCCGGGGCTTCATTCCATGCGACACCACACAAGCAACATTTCCAAGACTACACCAAAGGTAATTTTGGGTATGTATACTTGGGAGATGATGAAGCTTGTGAGATTGTCGGCAAAGGTACAGTTTCTGTCAAAACTGCTAACGGAAATGAATGGAAGCTTAAAGATGTTAGGCATGTTCCTTCTCTTCGCAAAAATTTGATCTCTACAGGACAATTGGACGATGAAGGTCACAACATTGCATTCGGAAACAAACGGTGGAAGATCTCAAAGGGATCTTTGGTGGTTGCCAAGGGTGAAAAAGTCGGTACACTTTACTTGTGTACTGTTAGCACGCAACCTTCAGCTTGTGCAGCAACTACAGAAGTTGACAGTGCTATGTGGCACTATCGACTTGGGCATATGAGTGCCAAAGGAATGCAAATCCTTCAAACAAAGAAGTTTCTACTAGGTTTGAAAGAAGTGGACTTAGAGTTCTGTGAAGATTGTGTTTATGGTAAACAAAAGAGGGTAAAATTTCAAAAATCAGGAAATGAAAGAAAAAAAAAAAACTTGAGTTGGTTCATTCTGATGTTTGGGGTCCTGCAAGTACACCAGCACTTGGTGGCTCATTGTACTATGTAACATTCATAGACGATGCGACTAGAAAAACATGGGTTTATGTCATGAAGAATAAATCCGATGTATTTTCCATATTTCAAAGGTGGAAAGCCTTTGTGGAGAATGAAACAGGTACCAAGGTTAAATGCCTCAGATCCGACAATGGAGGCGAATATTGCAGCCAAGCTTTTGAAAGCTTTTGTGCTAGCAATGGCATTCGGAGGCAAAGGACAACCCCAAGGACACCTCAACAAAATGGGATTTCGGAAAGGCTGAACATGACAATCATGGAACGAGCACGAGCATGCGGCTACATGCAGACCTACCGCTTGAGCTTTGGGCGGAAGCTGTAAGTACGTCTGTGTACTTAATCAATCGGTCACCCTCAACGGCATTGGATGGGGGAGTTCCAGAAGAGGCATGGACAGGTAAACCGGTGAATTATGCATTTCTCAAAGTGTTTGGGTGTGAGGCTTTCATGCACATAGATAGAAGCCTAAGATCAAAGTTAGATGCAAAGTCCAAAAAGTGTTTCTTCATTGGCTATGGAGAAGGAGACTTTGGGTATTGCCTATGGAATCCTGAAGATGGTATATGGAATCCTGAAGATGGTAAAATCTTAAGGAGTAGGGATGTAATTTTTAACGAACAAAATATGTACAAAGATTACTTGGAAAGAAAACAAATAAAAGAAACAGGTGATGAGTACATGGAGCTTGAGAACGGTGAAGACTCAAGGACTGCAAACGGTGACAATGTGCAACAACGTCAACCAAATGAGGAGCCTCAACCTATTCCCCGAAGATCTACAAGAGCAAGTAGACCTCTAGAAAGGTTTGTTCCTTCCTTCAACCATCTCTTGATCTCAGATTCTGGAGAGCCGAAATCATATGAAGAAGCTATGCAACATGAATCCAAAGAAGAATGGACGAAGAGCATGCAAGTGGAGATGGACTCACTACATCGCAACCAAACATGGGAGTTGGTTGAGTTGCCTAAAGGTAAGCGGGCACTTCAAAACAAATGGGTGTACAAGATAAAGGAAGAAGAAGGTGGGAAGAAAAGGTACAAGTCTAGGCTTGTGGTAAAAGGTTTTTCTCAAAAGAAAGGTATTGACTTCAATGAAATATTTTCTCCTGTTGTAAAAATGAACTCAATTAGGCTTGTCTTAAGCCTTGTGCCTGCTCATGATCTAAATCTCGAGCAAATGGATGTAAATACGGCATTCCCTCACGGTGACTTAGAGGAGGAAATCTACATGCTTCAACCAAAGGGGTATGAAGTAAAAGGTAAGGAGAAAATGGTTTGCAGATTAAAGAAGAGCTTGTATGGTTTAAAGCAAGCATCAAGACAATGGTACTTGAAGTTTGATCGATGGATGTTGGATCATGGATTCACAAGATGCAACTCGGATCACTGCGTCTACACGGAGAATTTGGGAGATGGGAAATTCATCATCCTAATGTTGTATGTTGATGACATGTTGATTGCAAGTGCTAACATGCAGGAAATCAAAGACCTAAAAGAGGAGCTGTCCAAATCTTTTTCAATGAAAGATTTAGGTGTTGCAAAGAGGATACTTGGTATGAAAATATCAAGGGACAGGACGAAGAAGACAATAAAGCTATCTCAAGAAGATTACATCAAGAAGGTACTAGAAAGGTTTGCAATGCAAAATGCAAAACCAGTTTCTACACCTTTGGCTGGTCATTTTAAACTAACGAAGGATATGTGTCCAAAGACACAAGAGGAGATAGCCTATATGTCTAAAGTTCCATATGCTGCAGCGGTAGGTTCTCTAATGTATGCTATGGTCTGGACAAGGCCAGACATTGCACATGCAGTGGGAGTTGTGAGTAGGTTCATGGACAACCCAGGTAAAGAGCATTGGCAAGCTGTGAAGTGGATACTTAGGTATCTAAACGGGACAACAACAAATGCTTTGTATTTTGGAGGAACTGATATTTTTCTAGAAGGATATGCTGATGCAGATATGGCAGGTGACAAAGATACTTGAAGGAGCACTACTGGCTATGTGTTCACGGTTGGAAGCACAGCAGTAAGCTGGGCTTCAAAGCTGCAGAAAGTGGTTTCACTTTCTACCACGGAAGCAGAGTATGTAGCAATGACGGAGGCAAGCAAAGAAATTATGTGGCTTCACAGATTCTTAGAAGAGCTTGAATTCAAACAAGACAATTGTGTCTTGTACAGTGATATCCAAAGCGCTATCCATCTTGTGAGGAACTCAGCCTTTCATTCAAGGACAAAGCACATTGAGGTGAGATATCACTTCATACGCACTCTTTTGGAAGAGGGACAACTAAAGCTAGGAAAGATGCATACAAGTGAAAATCCTGCAGACATGTTTACAAAGGTGGTCAACAAGGAGAAGTTGAGCTTTTGCTCATCTTCAATCGGCATTCAAGGATAAGAAGCCAGAATGGAAAGCAGTCACAGGTTTGGTTTGGAGATCAGTCTCCAAGTGGGAGATTGTTAAGTATGGAGCTTGATTTACCCTTGTAATTTTCTATGGTAAAAGCGCACATTCGTAAGGCCCCCATTATGAGGAGAAGACATCGTGCGTGAAGGAAAATCACTCACCGAAAACCAAAATTTTCACGGACAAGAATCAGGGGCAACTTTAAAGGCCTCAGGGGTGGAGGCCCCCGAGACATTTTTTCGCCGGAATATTATGGCCGGACGGCGGTCGAAAAGTGGTCGGAAAACAACCGGTCGGTTGGCCGGTGGCCGATGGTCGGAAGTCAATGGCCGGTGGCCGGATTCAAAAGCGGACTTGTCTTCTCAAGGGCGGCCACACATGGGCGGATTGGAGGGTCCGATTTGGACTTATTCGCACAAGGGCGGCTACACATGGCTGTCTCTCATAAGAGAGGGCGGCCCTTTTGGCCTATAAAAGGAGGCCATTTCTACACACATTTCATAGTGTGAAGTTGATGCAACAAGGTGAGTGTGAGGTGGTAAGAGTGAAGCAAGGCGGGAGCTCCATTAAGGGTATAATCCCTTTGTAAACTACTTCTTGTTTTGAAGTACTAAAGCCATTGAGTGGCTGCTTTCCCGTGGACGTAGCCCACATTGGGTGAACCACGTATATCGTGTGTACTCTCTCTCTCTCTCTACTCTATAATCTCGTGTATATAAATCTGTCTCTCTCCATTAAGTAATCTACTCAATTATCTATTTAGCTACGTCTTATTTCCTAACATCCCCCAAGGGACATAGACCATGAAATAGAAACCTTCCAAGGTAGTGAACCAATTTCAAAAAGACCCTACAAAATGTCACTCCCTGAAGCTATGAACAAGGATTCATAGGACCAAGCATTTCACCCTGGGGAGCACCTCCTCTATTCCAAAAGAAGAAGGATGGATCTTTACGTCTTTGCATTGATTATAGGGAACTTAACCAGGTATCTATAAAGAATAAGTATCATATTCCTCGCATTGATGAATTACTTGATAGATTACATGGGGCCAAGGTATTCACAAAAATTGATCTCGGATCAGGTTACCATCAAATCCGGCTTAAGGAAGCAGTATTTATAAAACTGTATTTAACACCCGATATGGGCATTATGAATTCATAGTGATGCCTTTTGGTCTTACAAATTCTCCGGCTACTTTTAATCCACTCACGCAAGATATATTCAAAGAATATCTGGATAATTTTGTATTGGTATTTTTCAATGATATCCTGGTATACTCCAAAGATGAAAAAGAGCATGAAGGCCATGTACGTGAAGTACTTCATCTTCTACGCCAACATCAGTTGTATGCTAAGATGAGAAAATGTGTGTTCTTTACTCCTAAAGTTAGCTATCTCGGATTTATTATAAACCCTGAAAGAATCTCTGTAGACCTCACAAAGATTAAGGACATAATAGATTGGCCACAACCCAAGACAGTCAGTGAGATTCGAGCATTCTTGGGCATTGTAGGATGGTATAGAATCTTTGTCAAAGATTACGCAGTCATCGCCGCACCCTTGACTCAACTACTTAAAAAGACAGCCAAACTTACATGGAAAAAAGAGCAGGAGGACCATTTCCTCAAACTAAAACAAAATCTCACATCAATCCCTGTACTCAAACTCCCTGACTTCACTCAAGAGTTTGAAGTAGTAACCGATGCCAGCGGCCTTGCTATAGTAGGAGTCTTAAACCAAGAAGGCACACCAGTCGCCTTCACTTCTCAAAAATTAAGAATCCTCGAGCTGAATTGTCCAACTCGTGATCTAGAACTTCTAGCCGTCATCCATGCTCTCAAGCTCTGGAGGCACTATCTTCTAGGAGGGAAGTTTCAGTTAATCATTGATCATCACTGAAGTGGATTTTTTCTCAAGCAACATTCAACATGAGGCAACGTAGATGGATAGAACTCCTACAAGAGTATGATTTTGAAATAAAGTATAAACCAGGAAAGGAGAATGTAGTTGCCGATGCTCTTAGCCGCAAGGATTTTCTTGGGGCCATTTCCACAGTCAACAATCCAATTCTAAACAAGGTTAAGGAAGCCTCCCTGGAAGATGAGGATTATCAAAAATTCCTACAGGTTATCAATCAAAAGGACCTAAAGGGGAAAGAGAAGGATAGAATCAAGGATTATCCACTTGAAGATGGGCTTATCTATTATAAGCACCGACTTTACATTCCTAAGAGCCTAACCTTGAAGGAGTTAATCCTTTATGAAGGACACAACACTCCAGTCGTCCGGCCATCCTGGCTATGCAAAGACTCTTAATGCCATGAGGAAACGCTATTTTTGGCCAGGAATGAAAGGAGATATACTTTGCTACATCAAACAATGCCTCAAAGGATTAAGGCTAAACGGGTAATTTAATGCCAGGAAAACTTCAATCTCTTTACATTCCTCAAATGAAGTGGGAACTCATTAGCATGGACTTCGTAAATAGGCCTTCCTACCGTTCAAGGAGGTTACGACTCTATTATGGTGGTAGTGACATGCTGACCAAGGTTTCTCATTTGATGCCTGTGAAAACAACTTACACTGCACCAGACATAACCCATCTATTTGTCAAAGAGATCTTTAGATTACACGGACTTCCAAAAAGAATAGTCAGTGGACAGAGATGCAAAATTTACTTCAAAATTTTGGAAAGCTTTATTTGAAGCCTTAGGTACACAGCTATGTTTCAGTACAGCTTATCACCCTCAGACTGACGGTCAGATAAAAAGAGTGAATCAAGTTATTGAAGACATCCTTAGACCTTAATGTAGTAGAGAACCCCGGAAATGGATACAATTTCTTCCTCTGGTGGAATTCGCCTATAATTCCTCATTCCATAAAAGCATTGGGATGTCAAAAACGGTCTGATCGGTTCTTCAAACAAGGGGATAAAGTATTCCTTCGGATCCGGCCAACGAGAAGCAATCTATCCTTGGGAAAATTCAAAAAACTAAGCCCCAGATATTGTGGACCTTATGAAGTGATAAAGGTAATCAGTGATCAAGCTTACAAACTAAAGTTACCTGAACACCTCAAGGTCCATAATGTATTCCATATCAGCCTTCTTAAACCTTATATTCAAATATTGGAAACCTTACACCTATGGAGTTGCTTCTTGTAGTACCTCATACCAACACGTGTCACTACTAGTAGCTTCAAAGGAGGTTATTTTTCCACTTCTCTAGAGGAGCCCTCACCACTTGATAATGCTATGTCATTTGTTGTAATCCTACTTCCTAAGCTCTCCTTATGGAATATATAGTCCTTGGTATTGATTTTGAAAACTTTCCAAGTCCTTTAAATCCTCTTCTTTGAAGCATCTTAACCATGGCAATTGACGCACATGACTCGGCTTTGGCATTTGAAATGAAGACACGTGAGACTAACTTTTTCTTGGCATGCAAGTGTTTATTTTTTCTTAATACTCTATGTAATACAAATTGCAAAAAAAATCCTATTTAGGTAAACAATGTAATGTTTTGTTTTTTCTATTTTGTTTGAAAAGTTTCTAAGTGCATGTGCATGAGGATTGTTGATTTACACTTTGGTATGTTCAAGCATTGAGGCATCATTTTTTAGCTCATTGACCATTGCATTAGCCTACTAACAAGAATGCAAAAAACATTTCATCCATCACAATATAGAGTGCAACACATAGCACAAAATGGGTCCTAACCATTTAGAAATTTTCTTGGGTTTTAGGTCGCTGGAAAAATCTCGCTCAGGCTACGGTAAAACTTTATCCCATTTATGTAAAAGGTAGAACTCTATAGGAATCCATAAATACATTTCTTCCTAACCCTCTTGAACTTATGATTTTGCTAAATGATTTTTTGTATGCAACATATTATCTACAATCCAACTCCTTGGTTTATAAAGAAATATGGAAGCTTGTCAGTTTGATCTACTCAAGGTATGGAGAAGTGCCAATATCAAACAAGAACCAAATTTTTCAAGCATTTTGACACGGTGAAGGAGCTCAAAAAGCTAATAGCATGCTTGAAGTACTTAAGTGTGGCATAGGACAAGATCACATGGAGCCAACTATTTTTTAGAAAATTTTGATGTTTCTATAGATGTACAAAGGGGTACGCAAGAAAGGAAGATGCATACCATAGGGCATATGCCAGTGAAGAGTACAAGGAAGAAAATGGAAAATATTACAATGATCGATTTTGGTTGCTTCGGTCAACATTCTGTTGCTCAATTGTCCCCTCCACTTCAAGTACTCTGCTTCTTGTAATTGTGCAATTGCTTGCCTATATTGTCAGAAGAGGCAAGGACTCCTGCTTCTTGTAAATGTCCAATTGCTTGCCTATATTGTAAGAAAAGGCAAGGACATATCCTACACTTCTTGAGCCCATAAATCATTGAGCAACTCCAAAAACTCTAGTAGCTAAATGCAAGAAGTATGATTTTTCCACTCCTAAATGTATTGGGTGTGAATCTATCATCTTTGAGATCCAATAATGCAAGCATGGGGAGAGTGGGTGATTGGGAGATCTTTCTATGGTAGATAGCTATTAGCAATTTTTTCCTTGTTGAGCTTCCCAATGTAATGGCCAAAACTATGGTTCCTCCTCGTATCCAAAGGGCAATCTGTGTAAAAAAGTAAAACTTAGCTTTTTGCAATCAAAGCTTCATTGGCCTAGACATTGTGCTTACAAAATGTGTGTCTTATCTTAGGGTTTCCATCATCTTCAAAGAGGTCCTTTTTTCATAGTTCAATTAAAAATCTTCGCTTTTTTGCTTTCATAACTCTTGCACTATCTTTTTATATATTTGTTTTATTTTATGGAACTCTTCCTCTATGAAAAGTCCTTGTTTTTCGTACCTTTGGACAACATCTAGTACATGCTTTCTAATAGCAGAGTGATCAATGAGTTTAGCAGCTTCTATATCAAGTTCTAATAATGAACAAGGTTTGTTGTAGTCCATAAAGCCCTTATCATGATTTGCCCACTTTGGAAGAAGCGAAAGGTAGTAGTTCTCTCTTAGATCAAACAAAGTTTGTAAATCATGGAGCACTACACACTCCTTATTGTTTATCTTGTATGTGGATATAGTTTTTGTGCATAGCAAGAGATTGGTGGATCCAAAATTTGCTATATAATCCAAATCTCCAAAATTTTGTATATCATGGAGTGGTACATACTCCTTATTGTTTATCTTGTAGATGGGTAGAGTTGTTGTACATAGCCTTGAACTCTACCACATCCAAAATCTCTTTGCTTTGGATTTTCTCCATTTATTCACTGAAATATTAGGTGTCTTCAATCTCTATGTCATTTATAGTTGTTGTCATTTGCAAGGGCTTGGAATCTCTCTCCTCTACTAGAATAAGACTCAAAATCTCCAAGAATTCTATATATTCAATCACAAGATTACAATCCTACTTTGCATGCTCTATACTCCAAATCTCAAAAAATTTGTATATCATGGAGTAGTACATATTCATTATTGTTTATCATGTAGGTGGGTAGAGTTGGAGTACATAGACTTGAACTCTACCACATCCAAAATCCCTTTGCTTTGGATTTTCTCCATTTATTCATTGAAATCTTCAGGTGTCTTCAACCTCTATGTCATTTATAGATGTTGTCATTTGCAAGGACTTGGACTCTTTCTCCTCTACTAGAATAAGACTGAAAATTACCAAGAATGCAATGTATTCAATCACAAGACTACAACCCTACTTTTCATGCTACTCACAAGGGTTATGAACCATCTTCCATTCATCTAAGAATAATGCCAATTTTTTAGACCTTGTGCTCTTTGTTAAGATTCCTCCCCTGAATATGTCTTCAAAGTGTACATAGCTTTTAACCCTAAAGAGTGTCCTCCTTATGTGAATTTAGCTTATATGGAAGGGCATTTGCTTACTCTATTTTTGAATAAGAAGGACACCTTTGATGTTTGAGAATATTCGATCATACTTTGATAAATTTGAAGAAGGGTGTCCTCCTTACATGAATTAAGCATGCACGGATGGGAATTCAGAGACATTGAAATTGCGTAAGGAGGACACCTTTGAAGTCAAAGAAGATGCAAGCAATATTTTATGAAATTGAAAAAGGGTGTCCTCCTTAAGCAAACTTAGTGCTCGTGGATGCCCATCCATGCTTTCTAAATTTGAGCAAGGAAGATACCCTCTAAAAGCTATTAAAAAAAATAACGAACCTTGACTTTCTCTGAGCATCATTTTGGGTAGATATCTTAGCTCAAATTTGGGAGAAAACTGAGTGGGTTAGTTGAAAATAACACTTAGATAAGTTAAGAGCTTAATATATTCCCTTAATCATGTGCCTCAAAAATTGGGACAAACGGTATAGTCCATGCGGCTATTTTTGGCTTCAAAATTTGTGCAAAATCATATCATGCTTAGATATTTGTACACACCTATATAAGGGCAAGATGCCTTTAAATATGCTTTTTCATTCACTTTTTCTCATTTCTCCTTAGAGAAACCTTGCCTCCCTTTCCACTCATTTCAGTTGAGTTTTTCAATGCTCTTTCTCTCTATCACCTCTATAGTGGTGGCCATCATCATCCAAATATCATCTCAATAGCCTTGCTATAATACTATACGTTGCTTACATAGCTCTTCAAGCACATTTGGTAAGCATTTCCTCTTTGAAACCATTTTTCTTCAAGTGGTTTTGTCTCTATGTTTACTAAATGATGTCACCTTTGCAGAGAAATAATGTCAATAGGAGCCCAACTATGTATGCTATTTTTTCATAGAGACAAAAATAACATACACATTTTTGGACATTCAAAGAGAGAAAAACGTTTAAAAAATGACCAAAAAAAGATGCACCCTCCTTATGCAACTTAATGTAAGCATAGGAACCTCCACTTACACTAAATTTGTGTGAGAAAGGCGCATCTTTTTTTAGGGTTTTTTCAACGTTTTTCCCTCTCTAGGTGTCAAAAAGAGGCAACAAGGAGTCAATCATAGGGTTCTTGGGCCCTCCAAATGCACTAGTGGGGTTAAAATCACCCTGTTTTGAGTTATTATATCAACTTAGTCTTGTACTGGATAAACTGTGTCCCCCTTGCACAAAATTAGAGCAAGCACACCCTTATCCTAACATACTAAATTTGAATAGGGACAATACCCTCTACCAAGCATAGACAAATTTTTAGTTTTTATTTACTCTTGTTACTTTCAGTACTTTACTTGAGGAGTTTTAAGGGTACCCTAATTTCATGCATGAGGGACACACTTTTTACAATACATATATGTTTTTATTGGTGTCAGTCTTGTGCAAAATTAGGATGATGACTTTTCCTCTAGTACTAGCATACTGGGTCAAATGTGACATACGTTAATTAATTTCTGGCGAAGATTTCGCCAAACCGTTAACTTTTAGAATAGCAGCTAATGCACACGCGCGGTCCTCCATGCCCGCCTTCCTGTGCACTCTGCCTCGCCGTGACTGATGTCGCTCATCCCATCCACCTCTCCTCCTCGTCCCCACGCTGATTCTGATGCTCCGCGTCTGACCTCGCAAGACCATTGGGCTCTCTCTCCGCTCGACAGCAATATCTCGTCCTACAGCGGCCTCGCCCTCTATCTGACAAGACCATTGGGCACTCTCTCTGTCATCAACACACCGCGCACCATCACTCCTTGTGCACACCCAACACAGCTGCAACACACAATCGCTGGCAATGCAGTCATCACCATGCCACTAACGATCGAACAATGTGTGTGTGTGTGTGTGTGTGTGTGTGTGTGTGTGTGCACCTCTCAGACACAGGAGAGACAAACCTCCAACGCACGCGATGGCTCAGTGGGGAAAGACTAGACAGAACAAAAAAAAAATCGCGCACCGCTCTCCCTCCGCACTCCACCACCTGCTCCTCACTTCTCCATTTCTCTCTCTTATGCTCTCTCCTCCACGTGCCCCATCTCGCTTTTTTTGCTTGGTAGACCTAAGTGCATCCCTTCACATTCGATTTAATGTGTCCTACTTCCAAGATTACGACCACATACTTCTTGCATATCAATTCAACCCTTTGTTAAACAATCTTTACCCCTATAATAAACGTGGATGGTGTCCACCTCCTTGTACACATGAAT
Organism: Adiantum capillus-veneris; assembly: GCF_014529385.1. Classification (NCBI taxonomy): domain Eukaryota; kingdom Viridiplantae; phylum Streptophyta; class Polypodiopsida; order Polypodiales; family Pteridaceae; genus Adiantum; species Adiantum capillus-veneris. The sequence goes on from NC_140941.1 coordinate 112,275,810, forward strand.
ATGAAAGATAAGTATTCTTCTAAACTATATGCTTTTTTCACTTAAATACTATAGTTGATGATGGAGGGAGTGAAAGTCACTAATGGCTAGGATCAAGCAACTACTAGGAGGTTCCTAGAAAGGAGGTTAAGAAGGAGGAGCTACATGATAAATAGAAAACAAACCAAGGAGAAAGCATAAAGCAAGAAGAAAATTTTGCACCTATTACTATCACTTGAAAAAAGAATTGATACCAAGATCCCACTTCACTTAAGCTTCATTCAAAGAAGAGAATATTTTCTCAAAGAATGATATTCTTTAGGGAGATTACGAGAGAATAGAAGGCACTCATTTATAACTTTCTTTCCAAAAACTTTGTGGGTGGGTTGTAGAGCAACTCAAAATCAATATTAGGTGGAACATTTTATAAAGAACGTATAATGTTCCTTTTTGAAAACCAACATTTTGTATAGCTATAAACCCCTTGTAAAATCAAACATTTTGATTATGAATTTTGGAAATACGAGTGAATTTAACCAAAGGCTTCCACTGTTATAATTTAATTGCCTCCAAGTCAAGTGTAACTCCCAGCATAGTCTTTTAGTTTCTATTACAATTGTGGCAGTCCTTGGATCTCTCTTTGAATGTTTAGTCCCATCTAATCTCTTGAAATTATCATGTCAAACCCTAAAGCATAATCCATGCCATCTTCTAGACCTACATCTCAAGGGCCTAAAAGTAGACATGAGGAAAAATGGCTCAAAGTATGCCTCTACCTTCTCTTATCCTTACTTCTCTATGGTCTTCTGCTTATCCCCTTTTCTCTTTTTCTTCTTCAGTTTCTTTTTACTCATAGGAAGTGAGGAAGAAGAACATGTATCCTTACCCATATTTCAATCCATATTGCCCATTGTGAGTGTAGAGGGGTGACTTTGGAAAACCTGGTTGAGCTATTTATAGTGTTATGAAGCAAGGGGATGACAAGATTGTGATATGATAGGACTTTACTTTTTTTAACATACAAAAATCATACAATATTGAGGGCATGGCACTGGCCCACCCTTTCCCATCATCCAACCGCATTAAAGTCAACGTAGTTGAATTTGCTCTGCTCCATCCCTTGAATGGCCGTGCATGCATGTTTCTAAAACAATCAAAACCTTTGCTTCATCCCTTGGATGGTCGTGCATGCATTCAACTAGGGCCCCCTTGTTGATGTAATTGCATTGGTCATGGAGCAAATCCGAGGTAGGGTACCCAAAATAGGGTGCCCAACCCAACAAAAAAAGGTGTGAAGCTAAGCTTGTGGGCATGGTGGCTTCGTAGACAGCGAGCGCTAGGGAAAAAATCATCTGTGTCTCATGTTGTGGGCCTTGAACATCCCTAGAGAACAAAAATCTTTTGGGCATGGCAAGGCAGTCCTTTTAAGTGCTAGAAAATTAATCATGGCACACTAATTTCTCCTTCAAGTGCTTGAAAAAACTCTAGGTTTGGTATAATCCCACCCATAGATTTGAAATGTACCGCTACATTTAGGAAACTTTACAAAATCTGAAACCTTCAAATGTGGTCTAACTTACCTCAAACTATTTTACTAATGTTTTCCAAGGTTTTAGGCAAGAGATTATTTTGAGCACTGATTATTCAAAAATCATTAGAGTGATTTTTGTCACATTACAATGCACCAATATAAAATGTTCCAAAATTAATTTCAAAAATACACACGAGTCGTGCATGTCATATTGTGTAAGGAACGGGAATTGTTGGGATGATTAGAAAATTAAGCATAACATGTGCATGCAGAGTGAAAATGTGATAACCAATTTAAAACCAAAAGTGTCAATAGTTACAAAATATAGAAGAAAAATTTTCCATTAGGTAGCTTTTTTTCTAAAAACTTGTGAAACCAAAAAAGGGAAATGTTAGAGATAAATTGACTATATGTAAAGGTGTTTACAGTAAATTTCCTTAAATGTTGTGGGTTTTCTCACCAGATTTAAAATGCAGAGGTAAATTGTCCAAGGGATGTTGTCCTAGTGGTTAAAGTGAGAGCCTTTAAGCACACCCACTATGGTTCCACCCCTGCGGACATGAGGTGTCGGTGAGTTGGCCTCATCACTATATCACATGGGCATGGTCAAATGGGATCAATGGTGGAGGAGAAAAATGCGGGGCGCGGCAATCGTGGACCGTCAGATTTGACAATCGCTCTGAATTTACTAGTCTACTCGAATTGACAAATTTACTCCAAATTTACTAATCGGCCCACATTTACAATATGAAATATTCGAATCCCCTATATTTCAACGAACGCATGCGGGCATAATGATTAGTGCACATGACTCGTACTGGGAAGGTCATGGGTTCAAAACGAGTGCTTTTGTTTTGCGAGCTTTTCATTTCCAGCTTTTTCATGAAATGTAAAACTATTTTGAGCTTTTTTCTTTATTTAAAGCATTTTTCCATTTTGTTTCAACATCTTTTACATTCTTGCAATTCACTTAGAAATATTCAATAGAACAACATCACCTCACATTGATATTGAATAGAACAATATAGAACAATATCGCCTCAAACTTACTCTCTTTAAATATGCTAGGCTAGAGAGAGAGAGAGAGAGAGAGAGAGAGAGAGAGAGAGCATTCAAAGAAATCCTTTTTCAGACTTACTCTCTTTAAATATGCTAGTCCAGAGCGAGAGAGAGGGAGAGGGAGAGAGAGCATTCAAAGAAATCCCTATTCAAAACAAATCTTAACAAGTTGTCTGCATTAGTGTTTGATATGGATGTTAGAAAGAGTAGATAGTTCATAAAAGCATTGCAATCAAGATCACTTCAAGAACATGCACAATAAAACCCTAGATGTCCAATGTCAATATTCTTGAAACAAAAAATAGAGTGTGTTCAATAATTGTTTCAAAAAACTATGGATGTGATACTAAACTCTCTTTTCCACATATGGACCACAAACCACCTTTTTGAGACACTCCTCATAGACTATGTCATCCCCCTCCAAGCACAAACAATATCGATAAACCTCACCACATGCTTTGCCAAGACCTCCACATCCTGAAAACACATCTAGTACATAATTTGAGTCATCCGTGAAGGTTGCAAGGAGCCATCTACACATGCAAATTTGAAATATGTAAGTCATTTTTCAACTATAAATTAAAGCTCAATTTACATTAAAATGATTATCTTCTCACCTGTAGAAGTCGGGTGACCTCTCAGCTCCACCTCTGATGGGTATATCAAGAACACTGGTGCGTTTATATCAAGAACACTGGTGCGTTCTTGATGCTCCTCCATTAAAAAGCTTCGTGATGCAGGAAACATGCGAGGAGAGACTTTATCCCCTGCCTCCCTATTGTATGTGGGTATAGCAACATCCGCTCGACAAAAAACTCCCACCGTGAGATCAATTACCTACATATAAGCATACATTGTACACACTTGAATCAAAATTAAGTTAATAATGCAATCTTTTACAACAACATGGTATTTTGATTCACCTCCTCTAGGGTATCTGGGTGTCTATATCCCCCATTACACATGAGAGTCCATGTGCGATGAAGTCGTAACCCAGCCTTTATAGCATGGGTAATAATCTCTCCAATTGAGAATAGTTTAATTGATAATTTTAATAGTAATTTAATACAATATGATATAAGTATTCTTTTAAGTATAGTTATAGCATTAGTAGTATCATACGCATTGAATTATAAATCAATGTCAAATAACAAGTTACTAAGAAAAATCTTATTTCAAGTGTTGATAACATTTCTTTTTGTTTCTTTCCTGAGACAAAAAAGTGCTTTTTTTGCGTGCTAGCTACACCTTTTTATTATTATTACACAGACACTTAAGAATTAGTTACGCTAGAAGGTGCAAAATTAATTGGAGTAGGAGCGGCTACCATAGCCCTAGCAGGAGTAGCAGTAGGTATTGGAAACGTATTTAGTTCCATGAATAACCTCACTAAAAAAAGAAATCTCTCCTTTATTTTGAATAACCTCACTAGAAATCTCTCCTTTCTTTTGAATAACCTCACCATATATCTCTCCTTTATTTCTAAGAACCTCAACATATATCTCTCCTTTCTTTTTAATAACCTCACCATATATCTCTCCTTTCTTTCGTTGAGAAAGGTATTCTTGTTTGTTGCTCTTTTTTTAATTTTATTAAATCTAATTGGGCTTGGGTTTGCTGAAACAGCATACTGTATGAATATGGGCGCTAGTAGTTCTTCAATAGTAACTCAAGCGTCTTCAGCTTCACAGTTTATGCAACTAAAGGAGGAGGATTGCCATTCAATCTTATTTGAAACTTGGCAAGATTGTGATAAAATACTAAAAACCTGCCAACAAGGCAGATTGCCCAGTGCTGAGAACGGTTATGAATTCGTTTCACAACTACAGCCTGCGCAAATAAACAATCTAGTAAACTCTATCTCTGCCAAGTTAAACCCCTCCATAGTCAGCGAAGCCACAATGCAGGAATGGGCTCAGATTTTGGTACAGTTTAAGGAGGCAAACTCTCGTCTGTTCACGTCGTTCCATAAGGACCTTATTCCTGGCTTGATGCTCATCTCTGGGGTATCTCTCCCTTTAAGCATGTCCCCGGAAGAGGGCATAGAACTCCTCTTGAAGGTCCCCTTCTCCCAGGAAGTGATAGCATATTATGCCGCGCAAATAGTCTCCCAGGCGCAACCTTTGATTGACATGTATAAAGCCCTGTTTGAGCTCTTGCCTTCGACTCCAGAAGTAGTTTTTGTTGAGCAAGACATGCCGCTGAATCCAGAAACAGAAATAACTGTTTCGCAGAAGGAGGTGGATAAAATCCAAGCCGTTCATAATAAAGCCAGGGACGCTGTCCAGATTTCGTTAAGTTCCATAGGCTTAGAAGCCGGATTCGTAAAGGGACTGCCTTTAAACTTAAACGTAGACATCGTGGTTAAAAAACCGTCTCACGGGCAGAGCGGACACCCTGGGGAGGGTAAAAACCATAGCTGACGACTGAATCCGAATATTACGGATTACATATATCAAGTAATTACTTTCTTTTAGGGAAGGGATGGTTAAATTATTCGGTAACCAACCGAGAGATCATCAACGACAAAGATTGACTTTTTTGTCTTTTAATTGAGTTAATTTTCTTTAATTACGTAAACTCATTTTGAAATAACGCAAAAAACATTTCCAGAGTTGGGCTTTCCTTGACCCAACCCCCCCGCACCGATAGCTCAATTGGATAGAGTCCCTAGCTTCGAACCAGGTAGTTAGGGGTTCGAGTGCTCTTCAGTGCAACATCGTTTCATTTCGGGCTTCGATAAAGCTATATACCACTAACTCTCACTCTTACTGAGAAGAAAGCTTTCACAACTTGCAAGGTAAAGCATGTATCTTCCACCCGGTATTATGTTCAGTCCTCTTTCTTTCAGTTCTTGTTTTATTTAAAGTAAGCGGTTCCCTACGCTTTTTCCTATAGCCCACCTTTTCGATGTTTTAAATCCTATGCCAAGACTAGGGAGCGAGGGGCACAAAGTGTCAAGCAGGGTTGGGTTAACCTTTCTCGCCGATCCAATTTATACTGGGATCAGAGGAATGAGTTGAGAACGCCACTACGTTCCTGTACCCTTTGCTCTTAAAAAGTATCGCTGGTTTTCCCTGCATAATCTGGGCGCATGGTCGAATACGTCCAGTCTAGCGTTGGTAATTCCGTAGAAATAAATGGATGCACGAAGTTCATTCTAACGCCATAGACACCGAGAGTTTAATTGGTTGAGCCCTGAAGTGTCGAAGGGCAATCCCAACGCAAACCGTAGACATTGATAGTTCCTCATACACGCCTTGTTTCTAAATTACCATGTTATCGCCATGACGGGTTTCGTAACCTCGTCGTGTACTCGAAGCGACAGTGAATTGATCTCTAATCACAATCACCCAGTCCTCTTAATGGTGTCGCTAGGGTAAACAAAACAAGCCAACCACTAACTTTTTTAGGTTAGGGGGGTTTCATTACTGTTTATTACTCATCTGGTGCTTACAGTAGTGTGTTTCTGCTTCTTAGTAGATCTTTTTAAAGAACGCCTTTTTTATTCTATTATTATGCTTATAAACATAGAGATGTGCCTAACAAAGGCATAAAATCATTAGAAACTCTTAAAAAAAGGCAAAGGAATCTAAAAATGTTTAGGCAAAAGCTACTTTGGAAGCAGAGGCAAGCGAATCACCCTTTATAAACTTTCAAGGAGGCAAAGGAAGCAAGAGAATCTTCTCCATTTTCGAAGAGAGATACGTCTCCGCCCCTTACATACGAGAAGGTGGTTGGCAAGTCCATGAGTTTTTCAGAAGCTTTCCTAAGTGCTTCGTGTGAAATGTTGCAGCTATTTGATTGAAACACTTGTTTGAATTTCTGTCCAAAGTCAGCCGCGGCAGATGTAGAGACAATGAATCCATCTTCGGCATACGATGCCGACATGAAGATTTCAGGCAATTCCACAAACAGTAATTCCGGAGCCTGCAGAAGTTATTAGAACAACTCGAAATAGGCTTTTGGCTTTCTTTAAAAGCTGACCGGCCAATTCGGGTTTTTTGGGGGTAATCTGATGGTTGAAAGGCAATTTAAGATTTCCGGTAAGGGGAGGGTTGAAGTAGAGGGAATTTTGAGCCCCGTGTGATGTAATGTATAACCCAATGTTAATCGCAAGCTCATGGAATTTAACAAACAATTGCTTATTTGCCATTTCCAGGTTATTAAGTAAAGTAGTTGCCTTATAAGCAAAAGCCCTTGCTTGCTTGATTCCCGTCAATTTGTTGCGTTATCCAATGCGTGGCTGTGGAGATATAATTATGATTTTAACGAACCTATAAGGGATTGTAGTTGTTTGGGAAACAAGGCCTCAACCAGATCATGTGTTACCCAAGCCTTGGGCAATTGCCCCATTTGGTATGTTTTGGTCAAACCCCGAATTTATTGCCAATTTTGAAGAAGATAAGACCAGACATCTTCTATAAAAATATGCCTGCCAGCCAAAAGTGTTCTATCAATTTCAATTCACTCCCTGCGCAAAGAACTATAGCTATTCCCGCCCTTGGAAAAGCCAGAATAACTAAGCTAAGATCATTAAACAAAGTAATGAAAATGAAAAGTGAAAAAAGTCATTGTTTATTGTTTTTTTTTCTTCTTTTTTATGCGCTCTTTGATAGTTTTTCCTTTTTTCTTTGTTTTTTCCTTTTTTATGGAATTTTTTTTGTAAATTCCTTTGGCTTTTTTGCTTGGGTTTTAAGCATTTTTTAAATAAATGACTATTTTTATGACTAATGAGCAAAATGGATTTGTGAACCATATAGAATCATTATTCACCAGAATGGGATGAGTAATTAATCTGTGTAATTCCTTTGGGAGAATAGAATCTACCAAAAATGCAATAAGTATTCATAATCAATTAGCTTCAAATATAGCGTAAAAATCTCTACATGCATTCAATATAACCAAACCATCTAGAATTTAGCGTGTTATCAGTCCCTCAAAATATATTTACATCTTTAATAAACGTGGGCTAGAGTGCTGCGTGGATGAGGATTTTAAGCGTTTCTCATGTTTCATATGTTCCCAATTAGTTAAATAACCACCAATCCATTTAGAATTAATATGATTTTAATTGGTTTTTTTTGCCATTTTTGTTATTATTTCATTGCATAAAGGATCAGTATTTACTAATAGTAAATGGCCTCCTTTATGAATAATAGATTTAATCATATTACAAGCAATCTTCAATAAGAAAAGTGTTTTTTCTAAATCGATAATAGCCCTTTTATGTCTAAATCCATATGAATATCTTTAATAGTATAGGGTAGAGGGTCCTTAATAGCCTAGATGTGCACTTGTACTTGGTAATCTCGAAAGAATGACTTTCTGTTTTTCTTTGGAATAATATTTTTTTTCTTTTTCTTCTATCTTATATGGATAGGCCGTAACGGTGTATAATATTTTTTTATTCTTATTCTTTGAGATTTCAAATCTATATATCTATTTGGAAACCAATAGAACAATAGCGAATGATTCTGGCAGACTGCAGGTCATGATAAATTGAAAAGTGACTTTTTGTATTGGGTTTTTCATCTCTTGTATCCATAACCTTTTTTGTTTTGAAACCTCAAAAAACAAAAAAGTAACCTATTGTGTACACTATTCATGCAGGTCGCTATTTATGCGACACTTTGCGAAGGTTAATTAAACGGGCCAAACGGCCCATCTCCTTCAGAATCAGAGCTAACAACAATCGAATTTGCGCCTGCGTCCACAGTTAAATTTGTGTCCACACCCGCAGTACTTGCTACTAGTTCCTAATAAGCAGTGATCACTTCACTTACCGCCGGGATTATCCGATTCTCGTTCATTTAGCTCCGCTGCGCGAGCTTTGCCTTTTTCCGGCAAGGCGAATTTATTGTTTTTTCGAAGGGCTTTACTTTACTAAGGCAAAAAGGAGGTTCCGTCTTCGTCTCTTAGACAACGGGTCACGTCTTGCACTACGTCAAGTTTAGCCAAGACGCTTTGCACTTGTTGATCTGCTAGATTAATTCCCTTTTTCTCCGAGCTTCTAGCTTTGGCAAATGAAATCAACAATTTGAATCTGTCATGGCTCTGAATTTGACCCCGTCCTGACTCGGAAAAAAGTGGCATAATTAGCATGGCCCCGCCTTTTCAGGTGTGACGCGTTGTCCGCTACGTTTTTGATATCAGTAGTGAGCTAGCCAATGCTAGACTAGTGGAACCGGCAGTCCGGGCCACCGCCTTACTACGTGTGTGTTTGTGTATTTCTCCGGAGTTGCGGCCTTTGAGGACTCTGTTCGGGCCTTTTCGTTCGCACTCTCCTTTGCCATCCATCCCATCTACACGTCTGCTCGGAGCCGTTACGGGTCTGCATGGCATGCAATGTAGTCAATCAATTGAAACCTGGTACGCGTAAAGTGAATGAATCCTAGTTTCAAAAGAAAAAAAAAAAACCTTTTTCCGGTTTTCTCTGCATCGATTTGAAAACGGTCTAGTCGCATATATCACAGGGCTACAAGGGGTTTAAGTCCTCTTATGCAAGGGCAAGGATAGGATAGGCACATCTGTTACAAACAAACAAGGGTCGCACAGAATCCGATGCGCTCGAGCCCGCTACGAATGGAATGCAGCCTTTCACCTGAAGAAAATTCATTATTCTACAAGAATGTTTGCAAAAGCGTTGCTCGTCGCGGGAGATTCTCTCGATCTGAACTCGGAAGCTGGGATTTGACCTTTTCCGTCGCGCCAACGCATTTACTTAGCGACCTAGAAACGAGTCATTGACTGGTATTTAAGCAATCTTACCCGTTGCCTGTACGGAGCCCCCTTTTTATATAGTTAGACCATCACCCGTCAACACAGCCTCAACATTATCAGATTCTGAATTCGAAGCAATGCCAACTGTACCGTCTTCGGATTCCACCAATTCGCCAGCCATTACTTTATTAAGTCCGTGAATACGGGTGATTTTGTCTCCCACTTAAACGATGTTAACAACTTTTCTTTCTGCCCTTTGATTTGCAAATGATGCTACGTCAGGTTGAATGTTTATTACCTGGAAAAAAGGAGAGGTAAAAATGAAACCTTCTTCATGATGAAATGGGGGCTGAAAGTCGCGATTACGTGGATTTGTTAGCCATAGCTTGTTGCAAGCCGATATAGTAATTAATCATTCGCAGCGTTAGACGACCGTTTTTTTGAAATTTCGAATGCTAGTCGAGAAACTGTCAAACTTGCTTAATTGCTCGTTGCTTCTCGAAACGAATTGCATAATTTTTACTTTCTTCAAGTTCCGTTTCCGTGCAGTCGTTGTCAGTTGCATCGACGAGATCTCGTCGTTCCCTATCCATCTGCGTAAGTCCAATAATGCGAATCTCTAAGCTTTCATTTCCGCTTGTTGCAATTGCCCTTCGAAGGTTGTTTTTCAGTCGCTTCTGTGTGGCGCTCTTCTGCATCTCGAATCGTATGAAATGCAGGGATTCGCGGGATAGCATTTTATCATATCCTGTGATAGAATGGGAAAAGATTTCCCAAAGACATGCTTTTTTGCCGTCATTCCTATTGTAACGTTTACCTGGCTTCTCTGTCTTGTGGCAAGTTAGCATCCCTATTACAAGGCCCCGTAGGCTGCAAAGGTGGACTGAAAGAAACTCCTTCCCGTAATTGCAAACGCTAATAGCAGATTTTAAGTTTTGTTGCCCTGGCTTTAAAGCGTTGTACCTAGTAGTTAGTTTTATAATGTTAGCTACCTTGTCTTTTACTAAGTTATTGCACTCAGTAACGTTTCGTTTCAATCTTGCTTTTGCTAAAGGAGTCTTTTCTTCGTTGCATCTAGCAATAGCAAAAGCAAAAGTTGAATTAATCAACATTTTTTACATCTTTTTTGCTGTTTCTATTAAAGAGAAAATTCATAGAACGCGAGGATCAATTGTACAGTAATGTCTAAAGGTAGGATTGAGAAGGCTATTGAAGGTGTCTCGAATCACTCGAATCCCCTTGGTTCCTAATCCAACGTTACCTACGCTTAGCGATAGGGGACAGGCGTATTGATGTACAACCTAGGTGACTTTGGATTTTATAAAAATGGATCCTATTTGCGCTATCCGACTTATGTGAATAGTTTGGCTGAATAAGTGCTCCCTGAGCGTGCGAGTCACATGGCTTTTTCACTGTTAAGGTCCCATTTGAATATTGTCTTTTCTGAGCTATTTCGTAGTAAAGGTTATTTTTATTGCATTGGCATTGAATTTTCTTTTCCGAGAATCATCACTTAACGCCTCGCTCATGCTATCGTTGATTGATAAGGTGTCGTTTCAGGCTATAGGGGGTCGGATTCGCTTCTTTGAGAGCCAGGACTCTCTTTTTCTTTTTTCAATCGCTTGTTTATTTTGCTTTTCTTGTCGGGATATTGCTTGATTAAGCCCTTATCCTTTCGATTGCTGAGGGTTTGCATCGTCTACTATGCGTGCTTTGCTTCTTTAATTCATAGCCAGCGCCTGCTACAAGAATGAACAACCATTATCCCTCTTCCCTTCGGTTGAGTGGCTAAAGCCCCTAGCACAACATTTACTGGCACTTACTAGATAAAGGTTACATGGCGGAAATAGCTTAATGGTAGAGTATAGCCTTGCCAATGCTGGAGTTGAGGGTTCGAGTCCCTTTTCCGCTTGCAGAATTGCTATGGTCTGCACTATAGATTGTCGTACAGGGCTATCCTCAATACTAAAAATAGAGCAAGCAAGTTAGATTTTGTACTATCTGTACTTAGACATGGTTCTGTAGAATCTCAGGGTTACGTAAGGATAACTATACTTTATCACTGGGCTGGGCTTATAGACCGGGAGATCTCTTCTGTTTACCTGGGCCTGGCATTAACGTAGTAAACATTGCTGCGGACACATCGATCTTTATAACCGAACCGTGCTAGTCGAAGACTGTTGCATATGTCTGGTCTCCTGCACTGCACAGATTAGCGACCGAAAGAGCCGACCCTAGCACAGGAAGGATTATGGATCATTAGTCAACAACTGCTCTGCTGATGTAACAAGTACCAGTTTGTATATGTCAAAGCATGTGGCTACAATTTGAACCCACCATTCGCTACCCTTTTTATATAATAAAAGCGCAATGGCTGTCGTGTGCAATACCCATGCCGGCATGTTTGTAATAGATGAGCCTCTTGCTTTATGTTTTGTGCCTATCCCCGCTCTTTGCCCCGTTACTATTTCACTTTTTAAGAGCTAAAAAAAAGCTTAATCGCAATCTGGCCGTAGGGACCGAGTTTGAGTAAAGGAAACAAACAGCCTTTACAGTTCTACACTTTGCTAAATCGACCTATCAACTCATAGTTGCCGTTTAGGCACCTTGGGGTTCATTGCCCAGGCCACACAAACTACCTTTAGTTTGGTTAGAGAACCGGAACCACAAGTGGTTGGGTTGACTTGGGTAGCGCGTTTAACAGGGACCTCTACCTCCAGGCCCGAAAAGCGAAAGCAAAAACAACATTTTTTTTATCATCAATACAAATTTAAATAAGATTCTTGTATAATAATCCATGCGTAACCAGGAACAATTCAATTAGTGCGACGACGAAACATAATCGTAACGAACTGCTTATCGGGGTTTGGAACTACTTCTCGGCCCTGGCTTCTTGCAGACTTATCAACGCGTTGCAGATGGTGGATAAACCATACTGGTATAGATTACCTGTACAAGCAAGCATTTAGAGTAACCTGCTTGTTGTTCATTGTTATCTCGGTGTTGCTAGCTTTGGCTGTTTACTGCTTCTTTTCATTACGTGGTTTTTTGTTCTTTGAGTCCCTTCCTGGCATGCTAACGCAGCCCCTTAGGCGGGCTTGTGGAAACAAACAACCACGCCACTGTAAATGTTATGAATACAAGATGATTATCACCTTTAAACAAACAAAAAAAAAACATGCTGAGGATCAATCGAAAGATAAGTCCTTAGCTTCTTTATTAACAATAAATAAGCATTTTTCATCCAAACCTTCTTTGTCTTCTAAGAGTGCGGTTTTAGAAGATACTTCAAGGTTAAATATACCCCCAGCTTCTTTGCCCCCAAATGCTTCTTTGTCTAAGCCTTTACTTTCTTGGAACAAAATCCGTATTTTATTGGGATTTTCACTTTTTGATATTATCAAACATAGAAATAAGACGACTATCGAAAACATCCGCAATTAGGGATATGCCCGTTTAGCTGAAGAAAAGGGCAATAGTGAAGTAATGCCTATGGTGTCCATGATGTCTTTTTATTTTCCCCGCACTTTTCTTTTTTTTTGTACTCTATGTTATGACTAAGAATAGTTATCTTCTCAACAATAATTAAATGACGAAGAGTTCACTTGTATGAAGTGGGAATCTTACATACAGTTTTGTATAGCAACGTTATAGCTGTCGATTATTTCACAACTACATCGAAAAAACCCAACTTTGCCTTTATTTAATTAACCTCCAAGTTTGAGGTAACGGCTTACATACTAGGTATTGACTACAACTTGCAAGAACATTTAGTGGTCCTCGTTGATTTACACGCATGGGAGTTTACGTGTCCTATGCTCCTTGAGTTAAAACGTGGGCTAGCTGTATTTCCGGCTACTAGACTATCATCATTGCCGGGTGCAGCACTTGACTGCTTTGCCTGGTCAAACGAAACAGGTAGAGACTGACAAGGTTTGTTTTTTCGCTACATGCTCTACTCGAAGGGCAAAGGTAGTCAGGCTTCCTTTCCATCGATATCATCAACTCTAACTTTTAAAACAAACCTAACTAGCATAATGCTAACGGGGAAAACGGGACTCAAACCCGCGGCTTCTGGCGTGACAGACCAGCACTCTAACCGACTAAGATATTTCCCCTGCCCTGGCCGGAGGTGGAGGATTCATTAAGCCCCCATCCCTGTTATTTGTTCTTTGAAGATGTTACGTGCAATTTACGAAGTAATATGTGCTGTGTTGTCCAATATAGCCCTAGTCATTCTATTTTACTCTGCATGCATCTTTTTTGAAGCCACTCCATAAAAGCTCCATACATACTTATGTAAATAAACGCGACGGCGCCTAAATGCCTGCTGGCGGCTTTTTGGTGCTTTTTCCCTTTTAAAACTAGCGTAGCACGAATATTTTTTACCACAGTATTACGTCTTATTATATTCGTGTTTGGAATTTTGGATGTCCTACTCCTGCGGGATGTCTTATTTCTGTTTTTGCGAAACTTTAGATCCTTGTTCCTGGATTTTATGCTTTTGCTTTTGTTTTCATGGAATCTACCACAGTATTACGTCTTATTATATTCGTGTTTGGAATTTTGGATGTCCTACTCCTGCGGGATGTCTTATTTCTGTTTTTGCGAAACTTTAGATCCTTGTTCCTGGATTTTATGCTTTTGCTTTTGTTTTCATGGAATCTACCTCTAGAAAATTGAATTTTTTTTTAGAGGTGAAACTTTTTTTTATTCTTCTTGCGGTTGCGTTTGTAAGAGGGACTTCTGAAAAGGAAAGCTACAAGCCCTGCGATAACTACAGCATACCCACCCTTAATTAAATTGAAAATCAACCCTTTGACCTTGTTACAGTCACGCCAAATCTTAGTTGGTTCAATCCAAACTATTTTCTTGTTCAATGGTTTTGACAAAATAATTCCCGGTTTACGCGGCTTTGGCAAAAGAAGTCTTGGTTCATAAAAATGAAGCTCCTTTACTTCTACTTTTTCTAGATTCGGATCTTCGATTCCAACAAAATTAGACCTTGCTTATTCAGTAATTGACACCTCCGCTATCACTTCATGTTTTAAAAGGATTACAGGAGTTTTCAGTCCTGTATTCACCAAGATCATATTTGATGAGTGTAACAGTTTGATTAAACCCTTGTCCCTATCATGCCTTTTATTTCCATATCGCAATAGCTTTACTAAATATTATAGAGCGCCTTCACGTAGTAAAGTGGAACTGGAATTATGTAGTTAACCTAAGCTCTGACATTGCTGCATAAGCTTGGCTCCTGAACCGTACATGAGACTGATGATCTCATACGGCTCTTCCCGTCATGTTAGCGTCTTCTCTTTAAGCTATGGCGAAAGGCGGGCGTTTTAAACTATAGTACGATTTTACTTATAATTGTAAACAAAGACAGTTAAGACAGTGATTTAACACGAGTTTAAATACCTTTACCTTACATATGATTTGCTGTTATTTACAATTAATAATCAATAAAGTCAATGGGTCTCCATGTTAGCCCTGGAGCTTGGTGGAGAATCCTCTTTCTAAGAGCATACAGCCAGGCAGGCCTTCCGTTTCTGGAGCTTCATGGGCGTTGCCCGGTTCCCTAACCGGATGCTTAGACGGGAGCTACACTTCGTAGAAGATGCCGCAAGCGTAAATGGTTCGTCCTAGACCTAGAATGAAAGAGCCATCAATAACTTACTTTTCTTGGGCGTCTAGGGACGCTCAATGACAATCCCCAAGTTGTCACTGCCTTACTTTTTCCGCTATTACGATAATGAGTCCCTCGGTGCAGTCAACACCGTCGATTGTCGGGCAACGAGGCTTACACTCATTCATTGTTCGTCCTATGTGTGCTCTAGGCCTTTTGCTTTTGTGGCTTCGAGGGTAGCTACCTTTCTATTAAATCAAGGCCTGAGAGTTGGCTGAACATCCCAGCTATTGACGTGGCAACTAACGATCTCTGTTTTTTTGTCTGTTTCTGGTTAGAGTTCGCGTCATTAGTAGTGCGGGTCATTCCGCGGATATTGCTTGGGACTAACAAATCACACTGGGGAATGATTAACCAAAGCTCGTTTTGCTTTCTTTTATTTTTGTTTTGTTTTTCGTTATAAGGTCTGTTCTTATCTTAATATCCATGGGAGCTTGTAAAAAGATGAAAACATGAAAATGAAAATGAAAGGGATCCAAAACAAAAGTAGTGTCATTTTCATCAAAAATAGTGTCACTTTCATCATCATCGGGAGGTTGAACTTTCCTAGATCGACTTTCTGTCCCATTTGCTTCGGCATGATAATTTAAATTTTAATAAATAAAATGAAAGAAAATATGATAAGAAAAGAGAAAAATCAAGATAGAAAAAGAAATTAAAAAAACACATAAATTACAACCGTGCTTGCGTGAAAGGGAATGGAAAAGGGAACCGTTAGGATCGCCCATCAGCTTAGGACCACCAGGTTGACGTCGTCGCATCGGCTAGATCTGGCAAGTCGAGGCTATTGAGATCGAAAACACAATGGACTTAACGGCTTCGTCTACCACACTGTAAAGCCGATAGATTGTATCATTTGCAATAGCACAGACTGCAATAAATATCAGCAATCCTGCAATCATCCCATTCGACTGATAGGGTTGGTGGTTACTTCAGTTACTAATTCGTTAACTAAAGTTACTTGAGGCTAAATCAGCTAAGGTTGTGGATTAGCTATCTCCTTTTTTTCCGAGTCGTAGTTTTTTCAGAATAGAACTAACCATAGGGATAGGGACTTTACTTGCACTCTCACTTTCGTCACTTTTGTTTGTACCCCTTTTGTTGCTATCCCTTGCTAAAGCCCGTGGCTGCCACAGTAAGGGCAACTAAAAGGCTCAAAAGACTCTTTTTGGCATGCATTTATGCTCGTCAATTCAAGGCCACATTTTGGTTTTATTTGTTTTGCAAGGCAGATGCGGTTCTTTGATCCTATTCGCTACTTATCTGTTGCCATTGTATGTTATTGGAAGGTTCAACGCCTTTGGTCATAACTGGCCAGGTGGGATACTTGACCTCTTAACGTTGATTGTCTATTTTTCAATCTGATGATGAATCATCGAACCCACTCTGCGGAAGCGGAGCTACCATATCAGTTATCGTGGAATGCTCAGGGCAAAACTGGAACTACTTTATCCATCTTTTAAAAGAAATTATCTAACCTATAGGTAGTTTGCAGGCCAAAAACACACTCACTAAGCTATCAAAGACCGTTAGTTAACGGGCGTTAGTTAACGTTAACTTGCTATATTCAAATCCAAGACCGAAGCACAAGAGATTCTTGTTGAGAGAGAATAAGTTTTGCCATCCATTACCACGCACGCAAACTACCTTTAGTTTGGTTAGAGAACCGGAACCCGGCGCCGACGATTGAACGAGTTGTTTGTCGCTTCATTCAACGGTAGGGGTCTGGGCCATGAGTAACTTGGTGCAACATGGAGATCTAATTCTTGCATTCTATTTAGTTTGTTTTTTTTTGCGGAACAGAAAGCGACATCGAGGGAAGGAAACAAGGCAACCTACACTCGTGTAGGCTTGAACTGATCGCCGGCTACTCCCTTTTCAGAGGGTAGGTCCGTAAGATGGTTAGGGAAGGTTTCATAAGGTAGTGTTCGCAGTCCTTGCCGGTAACCTCGCTTTGTAGTCCTAACCACTAATAGTGGCAGTGGCATTATTACCTTGCCCTTCGTAGTTACTACCACTAACAGTGGCATTTTTTATAACTTCTTTGCCATCATTTCGACTAAGGATTGAAGAATGAAAGCGCTCATTTAAGGGAACAAGTGAATCTGTTAAATGAACGGGTTATTCACTTGAAACGGTCGGAAAAGTTTATGTTTGACTTGTATTCTGATCAAGTTAGGCGTAAATATGGGTTTATACAATTGACACAAAAAGGCAATTCAATGGAAGAGCAAGGGCAGTTACGTGCAAAGACAGTGAAATTCAAAGAACAACCGCAGAGTACGACAGGAGACAGAAATCACTCCTCTAGATCTGATCTAGGGGGTGCTAGTAAAGACAGCAATCTTAGTGTCAGTGAGCCGCTTCGGATCATGAGCCCAACTGAGGAATATTTTATTAATTATACTTTGATGCTATGGTTGGATTTTGCCACAGACCTTTATTCCCCATTGATCAAATGGGTTGTAAAAAAAACTGCAACGAATACAAATATATTGTCGCTACTTCCTTGGCTGTAACTTTTACTTCGGAGATTGAAGTGACTCCGACCTCTAAATAATATGGGTAAAAATAATCTAGACAATGAAAAGAAAAAGAAAAAGTTTTGTTTTTTCAAATTCAATGAGAAAACAGCCAGAAGAAACCAAGGGAATTTTCCATGTTGCACTAAGTTACTCACAGAAGTATGCATACACTCCAAGGACACTTCAGGGTAAACACCCATCCAAATAGGTAGGGTCAAGGGTTCGGCATTCAAGCCGTAACGTTGGTTAAGCAGAACAAGAAAGATAGTGTTTTTTTGTTCACTCTAAACTAAATGCGTAGCATAGTAAGGTGCTCTCCGAACTGAGCTAGATAGTATCCTCTCACTCAGCTCACCAACCTGAACTTTCATTGTATTGTTATGATTTTACCTTGGACCCTGCTTTTTGTATAGGGGTTCTCATATGGCATAAGTAATAGAGTGGTATTTGTTTCTTTCTTGCTTGCCTCACCATTTGTTCGATGAAATCGTGCGCTATCCCAAAGTCGAGTACCCGGTGCATGATACGCTTGCGGCTCTTGGTTTTCTCACAAGCGGCGCATACATCCTGTCCCGTAAGGCATTGTCCGGCCACGATTTAATTTCTATTGTAGTTTGTTTTATGGATCCGGCACTTGCTAGACCTGTCTTAGATATAGTACTTAATCCCTTGACAGTGGCTTCATGTTTGGTTGTGGTGTGTTCACAATTCGTACAGACGGAACATTTGGCATCAATTGCCGAGATCACCAGGCCTTTGCCGCCTAATCTTGTATGTAATGGTCGGTGGCTTATAGGCTTTGCTTCCCTTATTTAGGGGCCGGTCCTCGCTTGCCAGAGATTGCAGATGCTTTGCTAATCAATCTACAGTTCGATTTAGCGACGAAAGCAAAAGCCAGTAAGTCTCGTAGTGTAAAATAAAGATACCCTAATGATACTTTGTCGCCTGTTTCTGGTAGTGGTAACTAGGATACAGGGAATAGACGCGACTCTGGATTCTCCGAAAAGGTGGATTTTTAATTCAAGGAAGTTCGGTTAGGCTTTAGACCCTCATCACAAAACCCTCCTTCTTTACCTTTTTTTTTAATGAATTTCGTTTCCCCCCATGACCCCTTATTTCACCACACCCCCCCATTTTATGAACTTTTGTTCCCTTTACTTCCTTACAGGTTTCGATTAGGGAAGTCTTTGAATGACCTTCAACTTTTTGTTTGGGTCTCTTTTGCACACTTCCTTTTACAAACGGCTGTAAGTTACTTTCGAGAGCCTGTCTAAGCAAGAAGGCCTGGCTTTCTGTGATCGAGGCTCTCGCGTTTACCTTTTCTCGTACACTAAACGATACCATGGAGATCTCTACGTACTTTTCTTAGACAAGTATACTGAGACCTTCCCAGCCCAAACCCGTGAAAGCAACAAAGGTTGCTTTGCAAAGTAAATTACTTCGATAAGGGTTGGGTTTGCACCTGCGGCCTGTACAAGTCTGTCTCAGAATTATGGTATGCTTTTTAGCTAGCATAACAGCAAGCGCCTACCGCTAAATTTGGAAATGCAAAGGCGAAAGATCCCGCTATGCCTTGCGACCCGATACGACGGAATCGAGGCCGTAGGTCCAATATTTTCACAGCTGTTTCTATTTCCTTGAGCCTAGCCCTGGGTCGTCACGTCATTGACCTAGCCAGAATTAGGTGCTAGTCTTTTTTTCATAGGCAGCAGTCCATCATAGATCTATGTCCCATCGAAAGGGTCAGTCTTTTGGCCTTCGTTCAATCTCGACAGCGTAGATCCCATAAGACACGTAGTTGTTGCTTCATTGTTAATGCCTCGGGCTTTAATCCTATTTTATAGTTAATTTTTTTGTGTTATTCAAGTATGCAACGTCCATTAATGATGGTTCATTAATGTCCATTGATTCAGACTCCTTCTCTGCCCTGCCACCTTATACAAAGAAAATCGAGAGGAGTCGGGCCTTTCATTTGAGGGCCCCCGCTCTCCAGCCCTCACAACGACCCACCATACAAAAGCCTTTTGATTCGTACAGCTTGCCCTCTTAGATCTGGACTCTAGGCATTACGGTCGCTGCAGTTGAGTCTTTACCCGTTGTTCTGCCACTGAAAACTGGAATAGGTATGCCCAGTCTAGCTTGCGTGTAAAGTGGCGATTTCTTAATAAAGTGTCTGTTGCCTTAGTAGGGAACAATACAATCCTGAACCGGCCCTCTTTGTATTATATTAACTGCGTGCGGTCTATGTCACTATGAGGCCTCTCAACTCTTCGAGGACGCCGTCATAGGGATGGTTGGCTTCGATTATTGAAACTACTAGGTTTTCTTTTTTAGCGAGAACTATGCAGCCCTTACTTCTTACGTCACACGGAAAGGAAAAAATAAACCTTGTCAAAGTAAGCTTAGCAGTCAGCCCACAGGCATACGGTAAGGTGTTTGGCTTTTCTTTTGCCGGATCTAAAGAGATACTACGGGTCCCCCGTTCCAGATTCCCGAATCCGCGGTTATCTAGTTCACCAGTACTACCAAAAACTCTGATGCTTACGTTACTAACGTAAGATTCTAAACTAGCAGTGTCAGTTTAAACAGAAAACCCAGTTGTGCCTTTAGCATTGGCTCTGTATCGAAGTTGGAAACTCCTTGTGCCCTGCCATAAATGCTTGGAGTCCATATTATGGTGGAGGTAACGCTGTGATATGATTGATTGCTCAATAACCTGACCGAGCGCATTCGAGTCATTGGCTCGTCCAACCTCGCATTCATGAGTAACCCATTCAACTGTCCTTTGGAGACACGGTCGAAAAGTGAGGGCCAGAACAAAAGTGGCCTCGCTCCTTTCTTTTGCAACAGGCTATGTTTCCTATTAAGGTAAGTTGCCTCCGTCTCATCGCGAGCACCTACAATGTTGTGATTCTATTGTTTAACAATATATTTACTCGGCGGTTTAACGGTCGCCTCTCTAGGAATAAAAGGTAAAAATATTATAACTTCTCTTCTATTTAAATCGGAGAATCTATGAAGGAATTTAGGTTTCGAATTCCCAAAAGCCACATGATTATGTGGCCAAAGAGGATAGGCTGCGCCTAAAATCATCCCAAGTGCCGCCAATGTAGCCACCAAGCTATTTTTTTAAAAAGCTCCCACTAGAATAGGAAATTCCCCGATGGAGCTGCTAGTTCCAGGTAAACTTATATTAGCTAGAGTAGAAAGTAATGGAATGATGGAGAAATTTAGCATGGTGCTTGCTGGACCTCCGTAACACCTAACAAGTCAAGTCTTATATCAGTCGTATAGGGCACCAACGCATGAAAAAAGGGCTAAAAGAACCGGTCCATAGCTTGACATGGGTAAAATGCTACCTTCAATTCCCTGTATGTTTAATGGAGTAAAATCTTCCCGCCGATTCGATTCCTCCCCGAACCGTACGAGATGGTTACCTATCATACGGCTCTCTAACTCTACTTATTGGGTTGTTATGCCTTTAATTGATGGTAGTATTTAAGATATGTTACTGCTCCTGTGACACTTTGAACATAGAGCTGCCTGCTTTTTATCTATAGTTGGCATGTATTTTATTCTTTTAAAACTGACCTGAATCCGTCCGTCGTAGCCCCCTAAAGAGAGAAAGCGTGTAGCGCTTTCTCGGGGCCGGGCCAGACAAAGGCCTATATTCTGAACCAAAGGCAGAAAACCGACTCTTTTCTTTTTGCCTCTTCTTGGGGCAGAAGTTGAATTAATTTTCTTTCCCTGCATGCATATGTAAATCCGGTTCGGATTGAATTAAAAACTTTCTTGTCTTAAATAATTATTCATACAAGGCTACATGATACATCATGGTTCATCGCGTTAAAAAACAGGCTAGCTAGCTAAAGTTACCTTTTGTGTACCATTGCATTGGGTACTTGAAAAGAAAAGGCCGATGATGCGTAAGGCTTTATGCGGACTTACTAAACTAAAGGAAGGGTCTAAAACCAGATGCAATGACATCGTATCTTGAATTGGAAGCCTTTAACTTGAATAAGATTGTGCCGTCAATGGCCTCCCGGAGGAAAGGGCTGAGTGTCTGCAATCCTTTGACAAGTAGACAGTAACTTATGAACCTATATTACACAAAAAAACAAGCCAGTAATACTGTGGCACATGGTTCTATTGCTGTTACGAGGGCTGGAAACTCTTTGCGCACAGTATCAATCCCATTTTGTATAGTGGCAAACATATTTGCTAGGAGATCTGTAGAAATTGGCTTTGCATGCAAATAGCTGGCGTGGAGTAAGATCTATAAGGGTCATGCAGATACATAGGCCCCTTTCCTTCCGCCGAATCGTTTAGCGCTGTTTGCACGGTCCTTTAGTGGGAGTTAAGTAGGTACTATGGGCTTCTGACTTCCAGCTACGAACTGCGTGCCCCTTGTAAATGAATGGATGCTGATAGTCTTTTGTTTGAACGCGTTTGATGAAAATCTTTCTTTTTATCCTAAATAGATGCATATGAATAGACATTTATTTATGTGTGGATCTTATCTATATCTTCACGTTCCTTTAGACCCTCTCTTATCCAGGCGCGCGCTTAAGGGTTCGCTGCTTAGCTGAATCTCGCCGGTGTCACCTATAGGCTGCGACGCCTGGAGTTGTCGTTTGTGCATCCTATCCGTCCCCAAGAAAATGAATAATCTACTTCCCTGCCAATTGTGGCCTTAGCACTTAGTCTCGATGGCTGGCAGGAGATGTAACAGCTTACGTTTGCGTGTCTTCTCACGTTGGATACGTGTTAGCTGTAGGAAGTATTGTTTTGGAAACAACTTCAATTCGCCCCGCCAATTCAGGCTCAACTCGTTTGACGTTAGCAGACTCGCATGATACTCTCAGGCAATCTAGGAAGATGGCAGGGATAAAATAAAATGCGTTAAGGTGCGTTGTAAACAAAGAGTTTTATTCTCTAAGCCTAAAAAACGCTATGCTTTTTTTGGGGCTTTAGCCACTTAACCGAAAGAAAAAAGGTAAACTGATTCTTACTCCGTAGAGCCGTGCTATGCATTTTCGCTTGTAAAGCTAGTAAAGTATCTTTACTTACTCCACCCTCTTTGCCTTTTTCTTTTTTAAAGAAAGAAAATGAAACAACGTATTTTTTGCTTTAAGGCCCCGCATCCAACACAAGTACTTCTTGCTAAATTGAATGAAGCTGCTTCTACAACATGATACGCTTTTTGCCCTATGGTTAGAAGGTTAATTGGTTGCACGCCCGGCATACAGGTTTTGGCCTTGTGTGTTTCTAACTATAGGTGACCTTACGGCCGCCCGACTAGACATACCAATAGTTACAAAATTCATATAGGCTACTGAAGAGTAGGCAATAATCTTTTTCAAATCAATTTATCTTATGGTTGTCAGGAAAGTGTATGTAATAGCAATCACGCTTAGAGTATAAATAAAAGGAGTGAAATAAAGTGTCGCTTCGGGAAACATGGGTACAGAAAATCTTAAGAAACCATAGGTTCCCAATTTCAAAAGAATTCCTGCCAAGATTACAGATCCAGCTGTAAGTGCCTCTACATGAGCTTCAGGTAACCAAATGTAAACTGATACCATAGGCACTTTTACAGAAAAAGAAGCAATAAAGGCAAGCCGTGGCGAGATTTAGCGCCATTTGCTAGACTCTGTGGTTAATGATATATACAAATCGAAAGTTCCTGTCTGAAAAAAAATCAATGAGATAGCTAAGAGCATAAAGACAGATCCAGGCAAGGTATGTAAGAAAAACCAATGTGCCGCTCGTATTTTTCTTTATCTAGAACCCCATACCCCTATAGTAATAGAGAGTCAAGGATAGGTCCCTTGCTTTATCGCCCTACAAAGGGCGGTAAGTCAAGAGAAGGCAGGTACCCGATCCCTTCCCAAAGAACCGTACGTGATACTCCTGCATCATACGGCTCTGTCTTAAGATAGGATAGCCAATGAGTCGGCCCTTGTCATTCATTCTTTCACGACAACTTTTTCTGCTTCAAATCTGGCATAGACATTTTGGCGCTGTTCAGCGGTTCACCTCAATTGTTTGCGAACAAGGGGATCTGCTTGCAGTCCAGGGAGGGCCTGGCCTGTAAGGCTGGCTCTTAAGCTTCGCAAGCGCTCCCTTTTCTTCTATTATTATTACAGAGAATTAATCTATCTTACGTATGTGTGTATATATCATTGAACGCGTGGCGTGTTGGACTGGCTTGCGCATGCGGTGTGTCTGAAGCGGGAGGACCGGTTATGGGTCTCAGCAAGCTTCCTTGCATCTAACTGTATTCTTGAAATGTGCGTTTGCACTTTGCGTTTCCTCCTTGGCCTGATCTTTGTGTTGAGATGATATTTAACTTAATAGAAAGCAAGCCATTAGCATGTCGCTTCACGCCTTATCAAAAACAAGTCCAAATCCTTTTTGTCTCTTCCGTGCGTGCGTGAGACAAAAAAGAAGCAAGCGACGTGTCAGTTACACATACAGCTTTGCCTTTAAAACGTCCATGCCCCAATCCGTGGCTAGGGGCGTCTCCTTGTTGTCTAGCCTCAGTCATCGTAGGTTGTTTTAATTGACTTTATTTTTGTATTTTGGATTCTTTTGGCTTTTTGACGTTTTGTTTCTTAGCTAAATCTTTCTTTGCTTGTGATTTGGCTTTTTAATCTACGGCTGCCTGTAAGTGGTCTTTTGAATTAAACGTTGTTTTCGGGTTTTATAATTACCCAGTGATTTTGGCCACCAAGAGCAGTCTCTTGTCCGCGACCACACTAAACGGGTTGGGTTAGGTTGGCCTCTTATTTTGTTTCAGTGACTTATCTTATCTTATAGCTGGCTTCTTGAGACCGACCTGTCAGGCTTTCTCTTGAGACCAAGACGATTCTCCCTGTCAAATCAATCGGTAGCTGACGAGTCCACGTCCATCCCAGGGCGTCGGGTACAATCCATTTCCCTGCCACCCTTGTAGCCGTCACCTGGAATCCGCGCAAGTGTGTCTGCACCCCTTAGACTTGACGAAAAGAAAAAGGTTGTTTTCTAAACTCCTCCACCCAACCCAGGAACACCCTTTTCTGCATGTCTATACAATACTTGAGTAGGCAAGGCGAAGTATCGCAAGGTACCCATTCAACAGAAGACTCCACGCCAATTCTAAATAGGTCGTCTAACGGATTCAACAAAAAAGGCTATGCTTGCACACGAGACTACCTTTCATCGAAAGCTTCGCGAAAACTCTCTAAATTTAACCCTAGCCCGCCCGGAGAGGTTTACTGCACAAGGCTTCTGTTTGCAGGGGGCCTTATCCCAGCGGAGATCAGAAGCTCAGCTCCACACGACATAAGGATTAACACGCTTTCAAAAAAAACGTGAAGAAGTAAAGTATCCAACATGCAAAACACAGCAATCATAAAGGATCCACTAATTAAAAATGCTATTATATACTCTTTCTTAAAACCTTCAATACTAGACCAACCTACTAGAATGCAAATAAGAATTAAAGACATAGTCAAGAGTGCTAAAGATAACAAAGTACCATCTATACCTATAATGAAATTGATGTTTGAACGGGGAAGCCATCAAATAGTTTCCACGAATTAAAATTTGGCTGTGGAATTATCGGATTATGTCCAAAAAACCGAAAAATACAAAGAAGTCGTCAAAAAAGCACGCAAACCGATGATTCATATCCGTCATATTCCAAAATCAGGAGAAACCAAGAGAATAATGCTTCCTAACAAAAAACGTAAGGTGAGACCGATGAGATAAAATTCCGCTAATAACATCAATAGCATAGCTTTTGCATGATCATAGAACGAGTTCATTTATTATTGTATTTGTTTTGCCTTGAGCATTGGTTCTTTTCTTAATAATATTCTATCGCACCAAACAAAGTCCGATGTATGCACTCTTGACAAGCCCAAATGGAAAGCCGCCTTTATTTGTTGATTTTTGTGTTTTTTTTAATTTTTAAAAAACACAATAAAATAATAACTAAGCGTGCTTAGGATCCTAAACTAAGCAAAGGTCAAGGTAGTCCGTGTCTCTATTTTGGGTTGAGGTAGTAAAGACGGTTGCTTTTGCTAAGGCAGCAACCCTATGTTTACCATTCTCTTTTTGTTTTTTTTCTCTTTCTGGTTTTTTTTTCGTCGCTACCTTTGTATTGTTATCGCCGATAAACTATGAATAGTCATCAGATCCCTTTTATTTTCTAAGGATCCATATTTTAGTTTACCTACTTATTGGAGAGTTCGTTGGGTTGCCGAATCCTCCTCAGGTAGCCTCGTCGGAACGAAATGAAGAACAAAAGTGAGATATTGAAACTGCCTTCGTTTCAAAAGAAATTCCTTCTTAGAAAATGATTAATGATATGGCTTTTGGAAAAGTTATGAATACAAAGCCTTAGCTTAGTTTTTGCATGAAAAGACACATAGCTTGCCTATGTTTACTTTAAGTATACTCCGTTTTCATTACAGAAAAGTATTATGTTAAGACTTTCCGTCAAAATCTAATTATACTCATGTTCTAGAAGTTTCTAGATCGTGTAGAACCATTTTGGTTCTGGAGGCACCTTCCAATTTACTTGAAAGTGCATGCTGCAGAGAGCCAGATGAGGGGAGATCTCCACGTCCGGTTCGGAGGGCAGTGGTATCTTGACCCTACTATCATTATGCCTTCGTTATGTTACCTGGATTAACTTTATTTGCGACTTTTTTTGGTATGTGGGATTTTTGCTTTTTTTGGGTGGATAAATCGATCGTATCTTATTTTCATAGTTTGTAGTTTCCTTTTATAGATACAGATATAGACTTTATTATTTTTATTATAAAACAGAACTTAAAAATACAAACTAACGCTGGGGGAAGGTCCGATCCCTTCCCTTCCCGAAGGTATGGCTGAGCGGCTTAAGGCATTGGTTTGCTAAATCAACATACAATACATTGTATCATGGGTTCGAATCCCATTTCCTCCTACACTTTTCCTTGATGATTATGCTGAAGTACATTACAGAATCAAAAATTACAAGACGCTCTTTCCCTATGATATGATGGCCAGGCCGTTACCTGAGCACTCTTCCCGCCAATCTTACCTTGGTAAGAATGTAACTTTGTCGTTGCCTTTGTTCCGTAACAATGAACAGCAAAAATAGACAATCAAAGGAAAAAGTGCAGTGGTCACCCCATTTTGTAGACATGTAGTAGTGTTAGTGTGTATACACGCTTCACCAGGGGCACTTTTCTCCCACTGGGTTTTTCCCCCTGGACATCCGGTGTGAAAGGACACCTTATCTCTTAGGGTTTCATATAAGCTTTGTAGCTCTGAGTTTGTAAAAATATTATTATTCTAATACAGAGAGAGAGACTACAGAGATCTCGTACACAAGCTCTATGTCTTCTCCTTCTCCATCTTCTTCCTACTCTGAGTTGCTCTCTTCCTTCTGTTTCCTGTTTCATCATCTTCAACAATTGGTATCAGAGCGAGGTGATTTCCAGAGCCTCTACTTGCGTTTTCGCGTCCGCGCGCGCAATCGCAGTTTTCAGGCAGTTTTCAGAAAATTTGTTCGCGGGAGCATCCTCGACGTTCCGGGAGTATTCTGATCAGGTGACCTGGGGTTTTACCCCCCTTTCGAAGCCGTTCGAGCCCTCAGAATTTTGTTCTGAGCAGCGTAGCAGAAGTTACTTTTCGGAGGCGTTTAGATCAAGAGGGTGTGCTTTTTGACAGATTTTCTTCAGGTAAACAGTTCTTTTGGGAAGCAGCTTGTTTTAGCTTTGTGCTGAGATTTTGTGTAGAGTTTTGCTTGGATTGGAGAGGAGATTTGTGAATCTCTTGGAGGTTCTTTTGCTCTCTTGTGTGCATCTACAGTATGGCTCAATCAACGGAGAAAGAGATTTTTGGTGCGTTTACATCCGAAGACAAATTGGATGGTACCAACTATTCTCTTTGGTCTTTTATGGCCAAAAATGTTTTGGTTGGTAAAGGATTGTGGGATTATGTATCTGGAGATGAAGTTCGTCCAGTTAGCATTGCACCTGTCACGCCTGGTCGTGGTGCAGCTGTTGGTGCAGGACCCTCACAAGTCACTCCAGAGCAAAAGAGATGGGATACTAAAGATGCACAGGCTATGGCTGTGATTGCCTTAACCATAAAGAGGACAATCACACCACATATCAGATCTTGCAGAACTTCTGAGGATGCTTGGAACACTCTGCAAGCTATGTTTGGAGGAAGAAACGCTGCCAGAATAGAGTTTTTGAAGAAACAACTTGACAAAATACAGATGGACGAAGGTGACGATATTGTCGAGCATCTTACAAAAATCAGGGATCTTAAAGAGCAATTACTTAGCATTGATGAAGTGATTCCAGAGAAGGACTTGGTTTCCAAAACACTCAATTCACTACCACCATCTTATTTGACTTTTCAGACTTCTTTGACTCTGTCTTTGCGAGCTAATCCTGACCCTCTTCATTTTGAAGAGTTAGTGGCTTTGCTATTGCAGGAGGATCAATCACGTAAGAACAAGTCTTTACATGTGGATGGTATGGATCATGCTCTTGTTGTACAGAACAAAAACAGGGGTAAAGAGAGTGCTCATTACTCCAAGTCTAGTGCAAGACAATCTTCAGAGAAGTCTAAAGGTGATATCGACAAGTCCAAGAAGAAAGGTAAATGTCACTACTGCAAGAAACCTGGTCACTACATTAGTGAGTGTAAAAAGCGAATTGCTAAAGAAAAGAAGAAAGAGTCAAGTTTGGTTGTTTCAGCTTCTGGTGATTCTTCTACAGCTAAAGAAGAGTCTGCAAACTTTGTGCAGGATTCTTATGCTTTTGTAGTATGTTCAGATTTTTCTGCTTACAGTGTTGACAAGACACAAATGATTTGGTACTTTGATAGTGGTGCATCCAGGCATATTACTTCAAGGAAGGATTTGTTTTGTTCATTGGATGCAGCTCCAGCAGGAAAGAAGGTGACATGTGCAAATAATGCTTCTTATCCAATCAAAGGCGTTGGTAAGATTTTGATTACCATTTCAGATGGTTCAGATTTATGCTTGCCAGATGTCTTATATGTTCCAGGGATCAAGAAGAATTTGTTGTCTGTATCCTCTCTTGCAAAAAATGGTCTTCGGGTCATTTTTGAGGATGACAGATGTGTTGTACGAGATCGAGAGAATGGTTATTCTCTTATCACTACAGGTACGCTGGAAAATGGACTATTTGTGCTAGATCGTTATGAAAAGCAGATTCAGGTATGTATTGCAGAAACAAAGACTCAGGCCATGCAGGATGCTGAGTTGTGGCATGCTAGATTTGGGCATGTTGGTTATGGCAGTTTGATGACTTTACAACGTCATAATATGGTGCATGATTTGTCTTTATTGGAGATGCCACCAAGACATGTATGTGAAGGTTGCGTTCTTGGAAAGATGCACAGATTTGCATTTTCGCAGGATGGTTCAGTTAGAGCGACACGAAAGTTGCAGCTTGTACACAGTGATGTATGTGGTCCTATGAGGACGCCATCTTTGGGAAACAGCCTTTATTTTGTGACCTTCATTGATGACTTTTCCAGGTTTTGTTGGGTGTATCCACTCAAAGCAAAGTCAGATGTGTTTGCAGTTTTTCAACATTATGTCGCCATGGTTGAAAATGAAACAGGTTGCAAAGTACAGACTCTTCGTACCGATCGAGGAGGTGAATACATGTCAGGTGCATTTAAGGATTTTTTGGGAAAGAAAGGCATTAAACACCAATGCACTATGCCATACACACCACAACAGAATGGTGTTGCAGAAAGGAAGAACAGGTCTTTAATGGAGACAGCTAGATGTATGCTCAAGGCTAAGAGTTTGCCTCATAAGCTATGGATGGAGGCAATTGCTTGTGCAGCACATGTTTTGAACAGGTGTCCTACTCGTGCCTTGAAGACCATTACTGCATATGAAGCTTGGTATGACAAAAAACCTTCAGTCAGTTATCTTCGTGTTTTTGGTTGTCTTGCTTCTGCTCACATCCCTCAGCAGTTACGTGGGAAGCTTGATGATAAGGCAATCAAATGTATATTTGTGGGGTACAGTAGTGGAAGTAAAGGTTATAGACTTTACAATCCTGCTACAAACAAGATTTTTGAAAGTCGTGATGTAATTTTTGCAGAAACTACTGCTCAACCTATGGTTGCTTTTGATGTACCTCATATGCAGACACATGATGTATTTGAAGGTTTGCTTCCTTCTTTTGTGGAGAATCAAGAATCACAACAGGTTGATAATCTTGATCAATCTTTTGATCAGCATGTGACACCTCATGATGTAGAGGAAATTGTGCGTGAAGAGCAAGAAGTTCTCAGGGAAGAAAGAACCTTGCCTAAATGGGTTCAGAAAACTTTGCAGGATAGCAAGTTGGATGCACCGTTGCCACGAAAAACACGTGCTGGTACTACTTTTGGCAGAGAGCAAGTAGATTTGGCTTGCTTTAGCACTCTTTGTGATGCAGATGAGCCTGATTCATTTGAACAAGCTTTAGAGTGTGTTCAGTGGAAAGATGCTATGCAGCAAGAAATTGATTCTATTCATAAGAATCATACATGGGATCTAGTGGACTTGCCTACAGGTAAAAAGCCTATTGGTACAAAGTGGGTTTTTAAGGTAAAAAGGAAACAAGATGGTACTGTTGACAGGTACAAAGCAAGGCTTGTGGCAAAAGGCTATGCGCAACAGAAAGGCATAGATTATGATGAAACCTTTGCTCCTACTTCTCGTGCGTCCACAGTTAGATCACTAGTTGCAATTGCTGCTCATCATGGTTGGAAAGTGCATCAGTTGGATATCAAAACTGCTTTTTTGAATGGTGATTTGCAGGAAGAAGTTTATGTAAGTCAACCAAGTGGTTTTGTTGTAAAAGGTCAAGAGCAAAAGGTATGTAGATTGCGTAAAGCTTTGTATGGTCTCAAACAGGCTCCAAGAGCATGGTATGAGAAGATACATAATTATTTGATTGGCCAGGGATTTCAGAATAGTCCAACAGAAAGTACTTTGTATGTCAAAAAGAGAGATGGAGTTCTCATTATGCTAACACTTTATGTGGATGATATGCTTCTTACAGGCAATAATGCAGATGAAATTGAAGCGTTTAAAGATGCTTTGAGAAAAACCTTTGAGATGTCTGATCTTGGTTTGCTACATTATTACTTGGGTATTCAGTTTGTGCAATCAGAGGATGGCATATACATGTTGCAGGCAAAATATTTGCATAAAATTTTGGACAAGTTTGGTATGCAAAATTGTAAGCCAATCTCTACACCCGTAGAAACTGGATCAAAGTTGAGCATGCACGATGCTGGAGAACCTTTTGATGTACATACTTATGCAGCAGCGGTTGGTTGCTTGATATATTTGGCAGGCAACACTCGTCCAGACATTCAATTTGGGGTTTCACAAGCAAGCAGATTTATGCACAGCCCAGGTATGCATCATTGGCAAGCTGTGAAGCGCATACTTCGTTACCTTTCAGGTACCCCTAATCTTGCCATGTTCTTTCCAAGGGGGGATATGTATGGAAAGCACAGTTCTATGCAGCTTCTTGGTTACAACGATTCAGATTGGGCTGGTGATTTTGACACACGACATTCCACAAGTGGCAATTGTTTTTTCTTGGGAAATGCATGTATATCTTGGCTAAGCAAGAAGCAACCCACAGTGGCTACATCAACTTGTGAAGCTGAGTACAGGGCAGCTTTCACGGCAACAGTTGATTGTGTATGGATACGCAGGTTATTGGCAGATCTTTGTGAGTGTCAACAGGCACCCACTACCATTTTCACTG
This sequence comes from Adiantum capillus-veneris, assembly GCF_014529385.1. NCBI lineage: Eukaryota > Viridiplantae > Streptophyta > Polypodiopsida > Polypodiales > Pteridaceae > Adiantum > Adiantum capillus-veneris. The sequence continues at coordinate 112,307,124 of NC_140941.1, forward strand.
ACAGTCAGAGTGCTATGGCAGTTGCAAGGAATCCAGTATTTCATGCAAGAACAAAGCACATAGAGGTTCACTACCACTATGTCAGGGAAAGGCTACATGCAGGGGAGATCACACTAACTTACTGTCCTACACAGGATAACATTGCAGATCTATTTACGAAGGCATTATCATGAGAAAAGTTTGAAGCTTTCCGAAAAGCTTTGGGCTTACTCTCATACACATGATGATCTGCTACCTTGTACGGATTCACACTATCACTACAGGGGGGATTTGTAGACATGTAGTAGTGTTAGTGTGTATACACGCTTCACCAGGGGCACTTTTCTCCCACTGGGTTTTTCCCCCTGGACATCCGGTGTGAAAGGACACCTTATCTCTTAGGGTTTCATATAAGCTTTGTAGCTCTGAGTTTGTAAAAATCTTATTATTCTAATACAGAGAGAGAGACTGCAGAGATCTCGTACACAAGCTCTGTGTCTTCTCCTTCTCCATCTTCTTCCTACTCTGAGTTGCTGTCTTCCTTCTGTTTCCTGTTTCATCATCTTCAACACATTTGCCATCCCTTCAAAATGGCAAACCAAACGACACATAAGTCTACTTTGATAACTGTAACGGTAGCCGCTACCTTTACCTTATCAACGCTTTTTTGTTTTATTAACGCAAGCAAGCAAGCAATTCTATTTTTGCTTTCGTTTGCTTTCTCTCTTTTTAGAAAAGCAGCAAAAACAACAAGCTATAGTAGCGCTACAACAGCTATAAAAGTAACCCAATCCCAGTCCTTCACGTTAAGCGGTCTCCTTTTCATGCTTTAGATAGCATAGCATCTCAGTCTCCTGCATTTATGTTATGGCCCTCGATTTCCCCAACAGAGAGGGAACCCAACCCTTTAGTCTCTTTTTACCCGTATGTAGTGGACCTAAAAGCATGAAGCCTTACTACGAGCCCTTCAGACATGTATGCAGCAAGTCTTTCTAAAGGATCTCTAAACACAGACGCCGATTTATGAAGATCTTGCATTGCTAGCTCTGCAACCTCCATCTTTTCTTCAAATAACGCAGCAGCACATGTGATAAGAAGATTCTTCACACGACTGCCAAGATTCAATGCTTTCAACAAATGCTCAAAGGAAAAAGAACCATGCTTTAAAGCTGTTACTGCACTTATTTCCATCTTGGTTTCTTCTGGAGCTACTGAATCATGCACGAGCTCCTTTATATTATATGCTGTTGTTTTTTAGTCAAATGATGGAAACACCCAACCATACCCGTAATGATAAAGACAAATGCCAACACGTAAGCCACTATTATTGCAATCAGAGCTCCTAATTGGCGCAAGTGGTGCAAGGACAAGCTATCTATGAAGGTATGGGATGTAGTATGGTGCAATGTCTGCATAGAAACGCTAAGGTTGCATCTCTGCTCTGGAAGTTTAGAATTTTTCTTAACCTTAAGGGGTGAACTCTTCTCATGGTAAGCACTGAACCCAAGCCATACTCTGTGCATAGATCTTCATGCAGATGCTTGAAAAACGCAGGAATACTCCCTTTCCTGTGAACACATTTGCACTAAGGTCAAGGACCTCTAAGCTACTGGAGTTGGCAAGGGATGCAGGAAATGGCCTTGTAAAGTTGTTAAAGCTCAATACAAGCTACTGGAGTTGGCAAGGGATGCAGGAAATGGCCCTGTAAAGTTGTTGAAGCTCAATACAAGCTTACGCTTGAAAAAAAGAGAAAGGTTACTACACAGTCGATAAAGTAAGCCAACCGCAGGGACTAAACAAAAATGTGTCACTTAGCTAGTTATTCAGCTAAAGAGGTGCTCTCTCTTTCCTTTCGCAGGGACTAAACAAAAAGGCGTCACTTAGCTAGTTAGCCAAAGAGGTGCTTTTTTGTATATATACAAGAGATTAATTATGTTCTTATCTAATGTCGTCGTGTGTTTAAACGATTGAAATCAGCGGGTTTCTTTCTTCATTAAGCTCAAGTGGTGTGGTAAAATAGGACTAGGTGTTTCTTGGTTAGCTGCATTTTCGTTATGATTGTAAGCTTTACATAGATTCAAGGCTTTCCTTTCATTCTCACTTGCCTTTTGCATATCTTGTTCACAGCTCGATGGCCGTACTAAGAATATAGTAAACATGCGCCTCAATAAGGCGCGGCTAGGACGGCTCGTTGGTTCTTCCAACGTGCGTGCGTTTCCTTAGGGTCTTGGTTTCACTTGTCTTCATCCCGCATTCGCACCTGCGGATGATCTGACTGACCCAGCCCCCGCTACGACGTTTGCACATTTAGATGCTACAACTGCGCTTTCAAGAGGCTTAGCAGCAAAAGGTATCTATTCGGCCGTGGATCCGTTGGATTCGGCGTCAACTATGCTGCAACCTTGGATTGTGGGTGAGAAGCATTACAAGACGGCATAAAGGGCTAAGCAGACTTTGCAGCATTACAAAGAACTTCAAGATATTATAGCTATTCTCGGATTGGACGAGTTATCCGAGGAGGACTGTTTGATGGTAGCTAGAGCACGAAAAAGAGAGCGTTTTTTCTCTTTTTTCTTTTGGATTTCTATTTAATATGCTAATCTGTATACGAATGGAGACGATCGAACTTCAACCGATAACTTCATGCTTGCAAAACATGCGTTCTACCGATTGAACTACGCCCCCGTCCTCGTTTCATGTGCAACACGTATCATGTGGGCAAACAAAACACAAGAGAGCTAGCTATTGCTCATACGTGCGTGCCTATAGCCTTTTTTCTACAGAGTTTAGACTTTATCCAAGACACGGCCCCATTTCATCACACTGTCAATGAAAGAGGCTAAATGTCATAAAGTAAAGATGTGTCGTTGGCAGCAAGCAGTAATAGTTCACGAATCTTTTCTCCGTCCACCATTTTGATTGTATCGGCGTTAGGGAGGGGATAAGCCGTCTTGTCGTCTTGGAAGGGAAGCCTTGAGGCCAAAAGCGAAGCGAAAAGAAAAAGGTTATGGATACAAGAGATGAAAAACCGCAATCTTGGATACAAAAATCAAAAAAAGTTTGAAAGATGAAATTTCAAAAGCCACCAACCGATAGTTATGGCTTCTTTTTTTCGCACTTAGAGAAGCGCTTGATAAACAAGAATTGCTTATCCAAAGATTCGCAGTTCTTATAAAAGTCAAAGAAAACCTGAAGGCAAAAAGGAACTAAGCTAGTGGCCCCGCTTTTCCTAGTTACTTATGAAATGGCACGTTGTCTATGTATTCGAGTGGTCTCATTGAATCTCTTCGGGGGTTTGCCCCCTGTCCCCATATACATCTTAATGATAATAAAAGCGTCGAAGGCCGATGCGTCGAGTAAAATCCAGGCCAGGGGATTCGCACAAGTAAGCGAAAGGGGCACGGCGCCGAGTTTATCTCAAAGATTGTTTATCAACAGTAACATGGCTGGGTATTCATAAATTTTTCTTGCGTGAAACCACTTGCTCTGCTTTAGGTCGCTTCATAACTTAACTGGTTTGTACATAGCACGAGGCTTAATAAATAGAATAGGATTTTCTTTTGTAAAGCGTTTAAAATCAACGAGACTACAAACAAAGAAAAACAAAGAAAGAAAAAGAAAGCAAGCTGTAAGCAAAGAAAAAGAAAGAAAAAACACTTTCCGTAGAGTTCTATGGGTCGATAGGACCCTACGTAAACCACCGCAAAATCATATATTATAATGCAAAAAAAAGAGGGAAAACAGAAAAAAACAAATAAAATCACTATCACTAAAAAGTGAAAGAAAGCTAGGATGGTGAAAACCAGTGAAAGGGCATGAAAGGTAATTGAGCTCTCCGATGATATGGCTTCTGCGGCTGTCTTACGAACCAATCGGATATATTGGTTATCCACCTCAACTCAAAAAACCCGTACATCTTAAATATGCCAATTATGCTACTTTTTTGTGAGTTAGGATAAGGTTAAATCTTTAACCGTTCCATTCCAAGGATTAGTTAAAACGTTGATTTTGCTTACCTTTTCTTACAAGCGTCGTTTTGTAATTAATAATAATTCTTAAAAAACAAAAAAAAAGACCGGTTCGTAAAAAAGAGCCATCTTTACACCTTCCAGTTTGTATGTCTAAAGGAAATGACTGTGAAAATGACAATAACCAAAACTATTATCACAACAGAAATGTAAGTAAACAATAATTCAAAGAAAAAAAAGAATGGGAGGGAAGCAATTTGAAATCCTCCATTACCTGCGACAGCAATGGGGACGGGTTGATCGGCAACAATCTTGCTTGCGACCTGTAAATTAGCGTTATAACAACGATAACAGCAACGGCCTATCATGGCTTCGACCCTTTTTATTGTCATTTTTCTTCTTAAGGCTTTGAGCATGGTTGTTTGGCTTAGTTTTTGTATGTTTTGTTTTGTTTATTACAAACATAGGTTACATAGAATAGAATGCAGGGTAGTTTGGGAACCACATCTATAGTATAAAAAACTTATCTTTTGTCTTGACCCAGATCTACTGGTCTGGGGCTAAGGCCCTAAATTGGTTAAGAAACTCTACCAAATTTTTTGGTTATCCAACGACACCCAACGTAAATGGTAGGGTAGGTAGGCTTTTGTTGTCTTTGCCTACAGCTTGCTTTTTTTGCTAGCTAACCGCTTTACTTAGGCATGAGCTTTTTTGCGTGCTAGCATAACTATGCTATAGAAACACCCTTATAAAAATGCGCTAAAAAAAAGGAAAAAAATCATTTGTAAGAGACAAGACGCGTCATCTCCTGGGTAGGTAAGATAACAGCCTTTTTAGTTAGGTGCTGCGTTAGCTCTTGCCTAACAGATCTTAAAAAGGTGCTTATTCTACCATGTGTCAGTTGGTTGGGATATATGGTTTCAGCTCTGGGCATTAGTGCTTATTGATCTATCCTATTCCACCTTATAACACACGCCTATTTTAAAGCTTTGTTGTTTGTTTTGTTTTTAACTTTCTTTTTTTAATAAAATGTATTTTTAAACAATTATAAGGTTTAAAAACACTTAAATTGGGGTTAAAAGTATAGTTAGAGTAATACGTTTTAGTAAGATGCAAGGAATAGCTATGGTTAGAGTAATACGTTTTAGTAAGATGCAGGGAATAGCTATAGATTTGTGTTGGAGGGTAAATGGGCCATAAATCAATACGATCGTAATAGTAATTGCAGCGTTTAAACTGCATAATATAAGAAGCTTTTGGGATAAAAGAAGAGTAAATCATGGTTAATAGTAATTATTTTATAAGTTTCCACTGTTTATTCTCTAGTAGAAAGAGCAACAAGCCATTTATTCTCTAGCTGAATGAGATATCTGGCAATTTATTCTCTAACCGAATGAGATATCTGGCAATTTATTCTCTAACCGAATGAGATATCAGGCAATAAAGTCTCTAGCCGAATGAGATATCAGGCAATAAAGTCTCTAGCCGAATGAGATATGACCATGTTTCACATTTAAATTAAGTAGCCGTAAAAAGTTAAATTAAGAGTGATGTGGTTGTCAAGCTAGAAAATCTATAGCCGAATGAGATGTCATGCCACAGAAAGCCCAGGCAGAAAGGGTGAAGCCGTCAAAACATGAAAATGTTTTATTCCCATCAAGAGGAACATAAGTGCTATAGTGCTTTTAAACGAAGAACTTGAAGCAAAACTCCATTGCCTTGCGTCTTCTTGAGCCAAAAACAATCCAACCTCCTGATGTGATGAAACAACTGCTTTTGCTTCTTTTTCAGGAATAGAAGAGAAAGAGAATGAAAGAAAGGCAAAAAACAAAGGGAAGATGGTAGAGGAGATCCAGAATTGGCCTAAAGCCGAACCCCAGAGGGGAAGCAATACTGTCCGGTCCTTACAGACGGTGTTGGCATAGAGCAGTTAAGTTAAAGCTTTAGTTCCTAGGTGCATAAGTATATAAATAAACGTATGAGTTATTATACTTGCATAACCTCCGGGTCTACAACAAATACTCCAATCATAATAGATATAATTTGGCTTATAGAGGGATAAGCTAGCATACGTTTCATGTTTGCTTATTTGAGTAACGACAATTTTGTTTTTTAATATTATGTTAGAAGTGGCCAATAATCCTACTACCATATGCCACTTGTTAGGGAAATGTAGGAAAATTAAGCCAAAGAATCACTTAAGGAGCTGCTACTTTAGAAGTAACAAAAAAAAAAGCAACGACTGGTGTAGGAGAGTCAGAGTCGTTATGGTTAAACTTTTCACGCAAGCGAAGCAAAATGAACTTTAAAGCGAATAGATTAAATAAAGGATGGCGTTGTTGAAAGGTAAGACAAAGATTCTTGCCGTTCTTTTTTGACAATTTCTTTTCGCTACTTCGAAATTAACCGAAAGGGCAAAGCCCTTCTCTACCTGGCTACAATGACTCGCTTTTCCCTGAGTGCATTGCTGGCTTGTTCAAAGGTAAGCTAGAGCAGAGCGATCTTGAAGGCCCACAGTCCTTGCCTATTAGCGTAATATGGGTAAGGTTACCGGATCATTGATTGTCTAACCTTTGCATCGTTTCATTTCGTAGCCAAAGAGGCCTAGGATTATTGATTGTGATTGCAGGGCCTGGCACGAATGGGCAAAAAAGCGGGCTCTATCCGCGAGTCGGCGCTCACTAACGAGGCCTTGTGCTCAACAGGGCCACTGGGCTGTGGGGCAAGGGACGGCCCAACCAAGCGTAAGGTTACGGACTGAAGTAAACTTGTTAGCCGGCTCCCGTTGTGCCTGGCCCTGTACTACACATCCTTTTCATTTCTGCATACATTGTCACCTATCCTGTTCGCGGCTTCGATGAACCGCAGATTCAATCCACAGCAGCCATTCCATCTACGCAGAGTTTCAAGCCCGTAGACGTTAGCCAACGCTCATTTTTCGGATCAAAAAGGCTGAATCTCGGCTTAATCACCACCTTTCGGGATTCTTTGAAGTGAGTTCAAAGGCTTGGATAGGCCATTTGGTTTATGTAGCTATTCCCGAAGCGAAGGGCAGACATGTTAGATGGAACGACTTATTCACTACCGCTTCGCATCCCCAGGGATTAGGACCGTTTTTTTCGGGTCAGTGGAGCGTTTATGCACAAAATCCCGACTCCAACACTCATTCGTTCAATAGCACTGTGCAGGGTGGAAACAGCTATTCTAACTTTTTTAAGTTAGCATTTGCAGACTCAAAGTTTGTGGTTAACTGATATTGCTTATCACTACTTGGCAATAGCCGTTGTGTTTGTAATTGCTGGCCAATAGTACAAGACTAACAAAGGTATTGGATATAGCATGAAGGAAATTTTAGATGCTTCTATTTCCCCAGGAGGCAGGTTGGGACGTGGACACAAGGGACTTTACGATACGATGAAGAATTCCCTTCACTTTCAATTGGGACTCGCTTTAGCTGTTTTGAAGGTCATCACTTCCCTCGTCGCGCAATATATGTATTTCCTACCCGCTTATGCTTTCATAGCACAGGATTTTACAACCCAAGCCGCGCGCGCTATATACACATCACTAATACATTGCCGGGTTTATTATGGCAAAAGCTAAAACGGAGCCATCTGTGTTTTTTCAGAGATTACGATTTTAAGCAAAATAGAGATAATGTCTTAGCAAGAATGCTAGAGCACAAAGAAGCAATAATATCTTACTTAAGTTAGGCTAGCTTCTTTTTGGGGTTTCATATGTTAGGTCTTTCTGTTTACAACGACGTCATATTGGCCTTTTCTTTAGGACTCCGGAAAAACAGATTCTGATTGAGCCTGTATTTGTTCAGTGGATCCAATTGGCTCATAGTAAAGCTTTGTATGGTTTTGACGTGCTTTTATCTTCTAAGATAGTCCGGCAAGTAATGTAATGCCAGTCGGAGCTTGTGGTTACCTGGTTGGTTAGATGCTGTTAACAGCAACAACAATTCATTATTTTTAACGATTGGTCTTGCGGATTTTTTAGTGAACTATGCCATTGCTTCAGGATTATACACAACTACGTTAATTTTGATAAAAGGACGGATAAAAAAGAATTTGATTACAGCTTTCCATTACTGTGTCTTTAAAATTCCTCGTATTCTAGGCACTCTCTATAACCCTTCCCTACTACGATTGCACAATACGATAACTTTTAGGATTGTTAGGTGCGTGCCTTTCAAGAGCTGCAGCAACCTAGTTGCAATTGATGCGGTGAGCTCGACTAGTGCTTTTCTAACGCTATTGCCGGCCCTACTGTTAATGCGCGAGATAATTACTTTGGGGTTCATTGAGATGGAAATCCCCACCGACATATGCAGTGCAACGAGTCAATTTAATCGAAGCAGAGCTTCATTCAGTTTAAGAGCAGCTCCCTTCAGTCCAAAGCAAGGCTTAATAAATGCATTGCAAATGGGCGGTTTTATTCAATTTAATCGAAGCAGAGCTTCCTTCAATCTAATAGGAGCTCCCTTTGGTCCAAAGTAAGGCTTTAAGTCTCCTTTGGGGTCCTATAAAGCAGTATACTATTACCCCTACTATGCAGTATTTACTACTTAGGGCTATTCAAGGATTGTCAACATGGGAGGCTAAGGCAGGGTGTCCCATCCTACGTAGAGCCATGTATCACACTGGTAAGATTAGTATCGTCTATTATCGGATTAAGACCCTCCATAATGGCAGGGTAATGTAAGAAATCCTCTTTATCTTTGGCAGCCTGTAGAGATTTTTCTATATATTCCATGCTTTCATTTGCCTGCAAGCCACATAATAAAAATGCAGAGCCAGTGGCTTAGTTAATCTCACTAGAATTGCACTTAGTGATGAGTCATCAATAATGTGGCCATTGTCTGCAGTGGTGTGTACATTGCACGGTCTACTGCTGGTTTGTAAGTTGGTGATAGGGCCGTTGTACGCCTGGCCCAGGCTTAAAGCATTTATGCTTGCTGATACCACATTTAAAAGGGATAGCATCTGACACATAAGCAAAATTGAGGCTTTGGCTTTTTAACAGAAAATCGATTTAATGGCAAAGACTTTCAAGGCTCGATAGAACAGGCTGCTATAAGACTGGAAGCCCAACCTACTTAACTCAGGGGTTAGAGTATCGTTTTCATACGGCGAGAGTCATTGGTTCAAATCCAATAGTAGGTAACACTTCTTAGATAACGTGATTACTAGACTAAATCGGTATTAAATCGGTACCTAATATAATAAGAGAAGTTTCACTGTATACAAGACATGTTGCACGCATAGCACCGTAATATGTACGTAGAATATAGGATTTTTGCGTGCGCTAGATCGAAAAGGGCTAAACGGTGGTTGAAGCTTATAATTTGGCTTTAGCTTTGTTGTTGTTGTTTCTAATGTAGCTGTTGTTGTATAGGGTGTCTTAACAGTATCCCTGTCATCGTAAAGTTCTATTTGCTACAAAACGAATCACTCTCTTCTTCTTGGGGAGTGTTCACCTGGTCCAGCAAGCGCATGCCATGGATGGGCATAGTGATTAGTTTTCCTCTAAGCGATCTTAGGCGATGACCTTGTCATAGCCGGTAGTAGGGTCGCTTAGCCATATGCTTAAGCGTCTAGCATTGGCTCGGCAAAGTATCTTATGTTTTGGAAGAGATCGTTTGAGTTTGCCTTGCAGTGGGGTGGGGTGTGTGCCGCTAAAGTGTCTAACAGATCTCGACTCCAGCTCATTACATGTTCACTTTACCTTTTTTTTGAACCGCCACCTAAAATGCATGAAACTACTCTTAGCCTCTGCCGCCGCCACAGAAGCATCCTTTGATCTGCTTAGCGAGTGCCTTCACAAATCGACAAAGGCGGCATTTGTTGTTGTTGTTATTTCCATTTCCACCAGCCGGCGATCTGCTCGGCGACTCAAGGATAGGAGGAAGGGGGGCCATTTTAGAGATGAGAAAGAAAAGAAATACTATAATTATAAAGAATAGGAATACTAATTTTAGAACGGCCACCGGCTCAAAGCATATGAAAAAGTGCGGGAGGCCGGGACAACTGAAGAAAGGCAAAAAAAGAGCAGTGTTACTTAATTTTGTTTTCTTCTCTTCCAAAACATCTCCTTCAGTCGAAATCCCTCCTTCTAAAAAAACCATGCTTGGTTAAATCAGTGTAGACTGATGTTTCGTTTCATTAAAAAAGCTGTTAAATTCGTCATTGACTAGAAAGCGAAAACGACTCGCTGTCTTGTCTTATTCTCAGAGACAGGAATGCTCCCAAATGGCTAACGGTGCTTTCAACTCAAGTTCCATTTCTTAACACAACAAAGCTTATACCGTTTGTTCGTATAAAAAGGCATAATGCTCCACTATCCCATTGAAAAAAGATTCCGCAATCATTTACGTACTCAGACGCAAACTAAGTAATAGTAATTCATGTTATTCCTTAGACTTGAACCACAGAGCTTCTTAGGAACTAAGGAAATGCTATAAATCTGTTTAAATAGCTTCGCTTCTTGCCCTAAAAGTCGCTTTGAAAATGTCATTTAGGTATTTTTAACTAAAGGAAACAAAACCCACTAAACGAACAACTACTAATATTTCCTCACTATATATTAATATTAGTTCTGAACTCGGAACGCTCAAAATTAAAGTAGCAAATAAAATTAATTCGTGCGTAAATTGTACTTTTATTTTGTTGCTTCCTTTTGTTTGTTCCCGACATTCATGGCAGTTTCTTAGCAAGCAAAAGGGAGTGAAAAGAAAAGTTAGGTTAAAAGGTAGTGTGCGCTTGCTGGTCCTGAAAAAGGTCTTGTCTTGTCTTATTAGTTTGCTTTTTGAAACTAGTAATATCGATAGAGCTTTTGGATGGTAGTTTGGTGTTTAAGGATAATTCGCCATAAATTCGTAGGTTACATTTACTTGCTTAACACTCTATTTTGATTTTGCCTGTCCAAATGGTACATCAGCTCTTACGACACCTTCTCCATCTAATCTACCAAGACGACCGGAAATGTTTCAAAGAAGGTTGGTATACGGCGGGCGGGTGTACAAACAGTTTATGTCTTTCCTTATCCTTGAAAACAACATAGCTTAATTGGCCAATAGCTATGCCATCTCCGTTGTCCATTGCACTTGCTCTAAACAACCCACCCTTTGTTATTCTACAAAGACAAACGCTAACGGTTTAATTAAACCCCCCAAACTTTATTTCTCTACGCTATGGGTGTGAACAATCAATTTGCACTCTGTCGCTCCACGAGTATGAACATCCAATCCACGATATTCTTATTAAATTATTCCACTCTTGCTACTACCATCGCCGTCTAACGTTTGTAGCATTTTGTTTTTATGCATTGCGTCACCAATTTGTTTACAAATTACGGGCTGGCGGAATTAAGTTAACCAGTTTACGCCTTTGGCCTTCTTTTTGGTCCCTGAGAATAAGTAGTGCGTGGTAATCTCCAGTTCCTTCACATTACGTATTGCGCTACCGGTAGGTTTCTTTACTTTCTGACTTACCTTGTTCTCAGGGATGGCTGCACGGACGGCATCCCAGGCTGCCGGGGTACGGAATCTCGTAACCGGCCTTGACGTTGGCGATTCTGCTTATGGAGAAGAGACCAAGGCCTTCTCTAATCAAGAGTCACACCTTCATCAATTGCACCGGCACTTATGCCCTAACGCAGACAGACTTAATTTTGGCGATGGCCAGCTACTTATTTCTTTTGCTAGGGATTTGGACTCGTTGTACTACTTCTAGACTCGTTGGTTTCTTCCTTTTTTCTTGTTGTTGTTTCTTCTTTAAAAAGAAAAAACTGTACCAAAATACATAATAGCTACTCGTTTAGTTTGGTGTAGTAAAAGAGTATAGCCTTTTCCGCTCATTCAAGAAAGGTAAATCTTACGCGGTTTTAAGGCTTCAGGCCGACAACCCGAGTCCCTAAATGAGCGCAAAACAAATCTAACCCTAGCCGAACATATTGTAATGGAATTTTAGTGGTGTACATTTGCTATAGGGTAAGCTACTGTCTTTTAGGCCTACCTGCTTCAGACGGGTAGCTTAAGAAGGGAATAGCGCAAAACCAAAAGTGTCCCGTTTTTGCCCTATGACTCAAAATACCCTAGCATTCCCATTCTCGTCTTTGATAGTAAAAGAAAAGAATTGCTCGAAAGGCAAAAGGGGTTTGGTTTATTAAACTGAAAAATGCCAAGACAAAAACAACCCCTTTCATTTATGTCAAAATAAACTCCTTCAACTCACCACGGCTTATAGTCCACCGGAACAATTTGCCATCATTCCATTGTGTTGGAATTAGGGTTGCAGAGAAACACACAGAGCTTGGAGAAGACGAAGGAAGCTCAAGGCACACAATAGAGAGTGTTACTTAGTGTGCAATGGAAAGATAGATAGCCCTAGAGTGATGGGCGTATATACAATGCACAGGGGAAAAAACCTCCTAAAGAGGGAAAAAATGCCCCGGCGGTCCTAGTGTGTTCACACATCACTACCACATGTATATGGTAACAAATCCCCCCTGGAGTGATGCGGTGAACGAGAGCTGGCACATGAGTAAAGGGAAGTGCCATGCCCTGAGGACAGGATCAGTCCACAAAGGGGAGTAAGCCCAAAGCTTTGCGGAAAGCTTCAAGCTTCTCACTAGACAATGCCTTTGTGAAAAGATCTGCAAGGTTGTCCTGTGTTGGCACATAAGCCAAGCTGATCTCTCCTGCTGAGAGCCTCTCCCTGACATAGTGGTAATGCACCTCAATGTGCTTTGTGCGAGCATGAAAAACTGGGTTCCTCGCAACTGCCAATGCGCTCTGACTGTCAGTGTAGATAGTGTTGGCAGTGTCCTGTCCAACACCCAAGTCAGCCATAAGGCGTCTGAGCCATACACACTCAACCGTAGCTGTGAGGACTGCCCTGTACTCAGCCTCACAACTCAAAGTGGCCATAGTAGGTTGCTTCTTGCTCAACCATGATATACATGAACTGCCAAGCATGAAACAAAAACCACTTGTGGACACTTGCGTGTCAAAACAACCAGCCCAATCTGAGTCCGAAAAAGCATGTAAGTCTGGCGGCAATGATCCCCCCTTGGGATAAAACAAGCCAAGATGTAAAGTGCCACTAAGGTAGCGGAAAATCCTCTTGACAGCCTGCCAATGCTTAGACCCTGGGCTATGCATAAATCTGCTGACCTGCGAGACTGCAAACTGAATATCTGGCCTCGTGTTGCATACATAAATGAGGCAGCCAACAGCAGTTTGGTAAAGAGTGACATCAGCAGGATCGCCAGCATCATGTAGACTCAACTTCAAACCTGTTTCCATGGGAGTGGCAATAGGTTTGCAATCCTCAAGTCCAAACTTACATAGCAATGTCTCTATGTAACTTTTCTGACACAAGGCAATACCACCATCACACTGCTTAAACTGTATACCCAAGTAATGATGCAACAGCCCCAAATCTTTCATCTTGAAAGTAGCATTCAAATCAGCCTTAAATTCAGCAATATGTCTCTCATTTGGTCCAGTGATCAGCAAATCATCAACATAAAGAACCACAATGAGAAATACATCATCCTCACGATTTACATACAATGTGCTTTCTGTTGGACTGTTATGAAAGCCTCGTTTAACCAAATGAGTGTCAGCTTTCTCATACCAAGCACGAGGAGATTGCTTCAACCCATACAAAGCCTTCTTACATTTGCACACTTTGTCCTCTTGTCCTTTTATGACAAAACCGCGAGGCTGCGTTACATAAACTTCCTCAAATATGTCACCATTCAAGAAAGCAGTAACAATGTCTGATTGATGTACATCCCAACCAAAATGAGCTGCCAATGCACATAGAAAACGCACAGTAGTCATACGACAAGTGGGAGCAAAAGTCTCTTCATAATCTATGCCTTTTTGTTGTGCATAACCCTTTGCAACAAGTCGAGCCTTATGGCGATCGATCTCACCATCCGGCTTGCGTTTCAACTTGTAAACCCACTTCGTACCAATGGCCTTTTTGCCAGGAGGCAAATCACATAAAGTACATGTGTCATTCTCTATAAGTGCATCATATTCTGATTTCATGGCAGCAATCCAATTTTCTGAATTCAGTGCTTCATCAAAAGACAGAGGCTCCTCAACATCATGTAAACTAGACACAGCCAAAGCATGACAATCTGATGCATAAGATGCATGGCGAGAGCCTGAACAAGTACGACTAGATAAAGGTGCATCCAATTTACTGTCACGCAAAGTGTGCACCAGCCATTTTGGCATACCTCTAGCCTGCTCATTTTCAGCCCTTTCCTCATCAAGTACATCATGTACATCTGCATCAGTAATAGGCTGTTCTAAAACATTTTCAGAAACCCCCATAGGCTGTACATTTGCCTCATTGGAACTTACATTCGTATTTCCACCACTGAAAAGAGGCAACAAAGTGTCATAAATGTCCTGTGAGCTTACATTACTGTCTCTAGTACATGACAGCAAGGGCTGAACAGAATCTTCCACAAACACTACATCCTGTGAAACCAGAATACGTTTTGTTTGCGGATGATACAACCTGTAACCTTTGCTTTCAGCACTATAACCAACAAAAATACATTTGACAGCCTTATCATCCAATTTTCTGCGCTGCACTTGTGGCACCAAAGCATATGCCAAACAGCCAAAAACACGCATGTGCTCAATAGAAGGTTTTCTATCATGCCATGCTTCATATGGAGTAATAGACTGCAAAGCTTTCGTAGGACACCTGTTAAGTACATAAGTGGCACACATGATGGCCTCAAGCCAAAAAGAATGCGGCAAAGCTTGACTTTTGACCATACATCGTGCCATTTCCGTTAGTGACCTGTTTTTCCTCTCAGCAACACCATTTTGCTGAGGTGTATAAGGCACTGTACATTGGTGTTTTATCCCACGACTAGCCAGAAATGCATTAAATTCATGAGACATATACTCCCCCCCTCGATCGGAACGGAGGGTGCCCATAGTACATTTTGAGACATTTTCAGCCATAGCCAAAAATTGTTTGAAGCACATAAAAACTTCGGACTTCGCTTTAAGCGGAAATACCCATGCATGCCTGGAGTAATCATCAATGAAAGTCACGAAGTACAGGTAATTGCCCAAAGACGGAGTTTGCGTGGGCCCACAAACATCACTATGCACAAGCTGCAACCTGCATGTGGGCCTAACTGAACCATCCTTTGGAAACTTAGAACACTGCATTTTACCCAGAATACAGCCTTCACAAACATGTTTGACAGGTGCTTCAAGAGGCGGCAAAGAAGCAACCATATCAGATTTCTGCAAACGCAGCAAATTGGCAAAATTCAGATGACCAAAACGTGCATGCCAAAGTTTTGCATCTGAAATAGCCCTTGAATCTACAACAGCATTTGCAAAATTTTTTCCACACTTGTCATACAAAGTGAGCTTATACAGCCCACGGCACAAAAGCCCAAATGCAACAATTTCATCACCAAAACTGAGATCATGAACTGTACATCTGTCATCCACAAATTTGACTACAAGTCCAAGTCTAGCAAGTGCAGATACAAACAAGAGATTCTTCTTGATCCCAGGTACATAAAGTGCATCAACAAGTGTGAAGGAACTGCCATTAGCAGCAGTGAGCACAATCTTTCCAACTCCCTGAACTGGATAAGAGGCGTTGTTGGCACAAGTGACTGAATTCCCATGAGGGACAGACTCGAGAGAGGTAAACAATTCACGATGTGAGGTAATGTGCTTTGTAGCACCACTGTCGAAATACCACACATGTGAATCTGAAGCAACTGACAAGCATGCATCATGGACAACAGGATTGTAAGTGCACTCTGCGCTAAAAGCCCATTCTGCATCAACATCAACATCACAATCTCCTTTCACAGAAGACTCAACAATGGCTGCATTTGTAGTGGAACCAGCATTTGCAGTGGAACCACCCTCTTTCTTCTTAGCCTCTTTGGCCTTCAACTTAGGACACGACTTGATCAAGTGATCATTGGCTTTACAATAATGGCAACGCATCTTCTTTTTGCCCTTATCACCAGAATTTCCAGACGAAGTGCTGCCACCAGAAGCATTAGGAAAAGAATTTTTGCCACTCGCAGCAGAACCATAAGAAGTGGCTGCATTACTGTTACCACCCTTTCTTTGAGAAGCAATAAAAGCCTGTTCAACTGCACGCTGCCTAGTCCTGTTTTTTTCTAGAAAGTGACTCTTGCAACAGCAATGTGCATAATGCATCAAACTTGACAACTTCAAGATTTCCTTGGGTCATCAGTCTCCAAGTACTAGCAAAAGTCTGGTAGGAATCTGGTAAGGCATCAAGAACAGTCTACACAAGGGAACTGTCCGAAATGACTTCACCTGCAGAAATGAGTTGCTCATTGATATCCTTGACACTAGCAAGGAAAGTGTCCATATCATCTTCCTCATGCATAATCTTCGACTCTAGCTCTTTATGCAGCAAAGCAATTTTAGCCTCATTGCGGCTTGCATAAAGACCTGCTAGAATATCCCAAGCCTATTTTGCAGATTTTGCTGAACGGATGTGAGGAATAATGGTGCGCTTCACAGACAACGCAATCAATGCATGAGCCTGCGCATCCTTAACATCCCAACAAAACAACTCTAACAACGGCAATCCTTGCAGCAAGACCTGCAACATCCTCAATATCGCCTACATCTTCAGAACCAGGACGTACATCAATGCCTTGCACAATGTTCCAGACACCTTTTGACACAAGAACATGTTGCATCATATAAGCCCATATAGGGTAGTTGTCCCCATCCAACCTGTCCTCAGCAACAAACATCTTGAACACATCTGTGTTGTTGTTGTCAGCCATGGTAAATGCTGCACCTGATGTGAAAACTGCCCGAAAATAGGAGAAATGGAGCGGGAACAACTTGTGCTATATAGCACAAACCGTAGAAGACTATAAGGCACCTGTTATGCAGAAAACGGCACTGACAGAAAATCTACACAAAATGACGAAATAGCCTGTGCAGTACTGCCCGTAGTGGAAACGGAGGCCGAAATGAGCCCAAATCAAAATTCTGAGCAGACCAAGCTCTTCGAGGCCTCCCAAAAAATTTGTCGACCTGCGAACGCTCGCCAAAGCTCATTGAAATCGGAGAAAGTGAGCAGGCGTGTGCTGGAGCAGCTGGCGACTAAGCCCGGGAGGATGTGACCTGCTCTGATACCAATTGTTGGAATTAGGGTTGCAGAGAAACACACACAGCTTGGAGAAGACGAAGGAAGCTCAAGGCACACAATAGAGAGTGTTACTTAGTGTGCAATGGAAAGATAGATAGCCCTAGAGTGATGGGCGTATATACAATGCACGGGGGAAAAAACCTCCTAAAGAGGGAAAAAATGCCCCGGCGGTCCTAGTGTGTTCACACACATCACTACCACATGTATATGGTAACACATTGATTCCCATCCATATAGGAAATCCGTATCTTTTATTTATCAATTCCTCTTTATCTATGCTATCTACTATTGGTAATCTTTAGTAGAGATGACTTATGATTTTGTGCCTAACCTAGTGAACGAATAAATTAGTGGCGTTTTGAAATAATAGTTCTTTCCACTAATCTTTGTTACTTTTACTTTTTAATTATTTTGCAATTTATAAGGTATGATACCTTATAGTTTTACGGTAACAAGTTATTTTCTTATTATTTTGGGTCCTTTATTTTTCCTTTTCTTTGGAACTACCATGGTAGGGTCTTAAATACATGGGCTTCATCCTTTCAGTCCTTTATTACTGCTAGGGGTCCTTTTGCTGTTAGCGCTTTTTTTAGTACTTTTGGAGTTAATCTTCTATCGTTTTCGTGCACTAAGCTTAGGAATATGCTTATTTGCTAATATGATGGCTGGTCATAGTTTAGTCAAGATTTTGAGTGGCTTTGCTTGGACCATGCTATCCATGAGGGGTATTTTGCTATTAGCACATCTTGTTCCCCTTTTGATCATATTTGCATTAACTGGTTTAGAATCAGGTGTAGCTATCCCATAAGCCTATGTTTCTATAATCTTGACTTGTATTCACTTAAATGATGCAATAAACCTTCATTAACATAACCCTGGTCGTCACTATCATTAGTACTTAATGGTGTAGTGTAATAAACCCTTTGGCAGCTCTCAGCTAAGGTAACGCAGAGAACATTTCCAGGGGTTGGGCTTTTCCCAACCCAACCCCCCCATGATTTTGTTACCTTGATATGAGTTATAAACGGAATGAAATGACAAACATACCCTACCATACTGATGATTCCTCTAGCTTTATTGTAGAAGTTTCAGGCTCATCTACGTGATACGGTATTGATTCAATCTTATTAAAAAAGTTTAGACTGTAGTAATCAAAAACAAAATATACAAAAACAAAAGTTATTAACACTTGAAGTAAAATTTTTAATAGTAACTTCTTATTTGCCATTGTCTTATAATTTAATATGTATGATACTATTAATGCTATTACTATACTATAAATAATAGGTATATTAATTGTAATTAAATCACTATTAAAATTGTTAATTAAACTAAGTTCATTTATTGAACTTAAATAACTATTATTTATTATATGAAATATTAATGAAAATAAACTTACTACTTTTAATAACAATAGTTTTAGGCTTGATAAATTAGTACTTATTACTGAATTTACTATAGGAGGAGTACTTTGTATACTCAACGAAGAAGCTGTAGAAGAAAAACAAGAAGCAATTGGCAAAGAAGCAATTGGTTTCGATGCTTGGGGTAAAGATGAAGAAAATTGAAATGTATTTGTTTTTAGGGCTGAGGATTTCTCTTTTGATTGATCCTCAGCTGCAAATAAAGAATTGTCCGATGATAATGGTTTAGGTACAGACGATAAACTATCTGACGTAGACGATATAGGATCTGATACGTTAGATATAGGAATGGAAACGTTAGATACAGAATCCGGCACAGGTGATACAGGATTAGGGTTACCACGGGATTTGATCATGCCGTGTCGACCGACACCGCGTCGATCGACAGTAATTGGTTTGACTACACCCTGTAAATGGAACTAATAGATAACTTCACATATCACCGTGTCTGGTTCAGGAACCAGTTCCTTCAAACCCGTACTTACCATAATACTACTACTACCTGCACTGGAGCCTCCGTCACCTTCATCTTTGTCTTTTTTTCTTCTTTTTTGTGTGTATTGTATTATCTATCTGCCTCTCCGGACACAGTATCTTGAGTACCGATGATGATGACCACATCTGCTGGCATGTGATTTTTGAACATAAAATCGAGTCCTTGTAAATGAGCAAAGCCAGGTGCTCTTATTTTACAAAGATAGGGACGATTGGTTCCATTACTGACTAAGAACACACCAAATTCTCCTTTAGGTGCTTCAGCTGCCGTATAAATAGAAAAAGCTGGTACAAAAACCCCTTATGTATAAGGTTTAAAATGGCCGTTGGGCATTTCATTGAGACGTTGTACGATGATTCAAATACTTTCTCACATCTCTTCAATACAGATACAATAACGATCATAGCAATCTCCCCTAGTACCCACTAGTATGTCGGAATCCGATTAGTCATGAACATCGTAAGGTGCTGCTTTTCATAAATCCCAGCATACTCCCGGTTAGGATAGATAGGCCCCTTTGTCGAGCTTTCCCCCCAACGGAGCCGTGCGTGAACGTTTCCCTTCATACGGCTCGAATGCGTTTCCGGAGGCCCGCCCCTGTAACGCGTCTGCAGGCGCTTAGGGATGAGGGGCATTTATAGTCTATGTGTAAGCGTCCATAGCACCAGATTTTGGATTGAGAGTTCGGTTCATTTTCCTAAGCTTTTTGCTTGCCTCAGGCCACTTACCGCGTGGCCCACGTTACGGCAAAAAGCAGGCAACCGTAACCAGTAAAGTCAAAACGCTACATCCGCTTCGCAGCAAAAAAGAGATAGCTCCGATGCACGCATAGATTAAGGGCTTATGCTAAGCTGGCCAAGACTAGTTACCAGTCCACAGAGCCTGGCTTGTAGGAATTTAGTTCCAGATCTCCATACTTCCATACCGCCACAATTTTACGAAAGACAGGCTGTTTACCCTTTATCCGACCCAATTAAACTATGTGCTTAAAGCCGCCTCCTTCTTTAATCGATTTGTGTTTCTTTAATTTAATTCAATTTAAAGCGGGTCACGTACTTGCAGACTCAGCCTTTGCTTCTCAGGTCTTTCTTTACCCATACTCTGTTACATGCTTAGCTCTTACGGACGCACATATAAATACAGGCTTATCATGTTCCATCAATGGCATCTAACCTATGCCGATTTCAGCGAACCGTGCTCTACTCCAGTGAACTCATGCAGTTTCAATATACCTAGAGGCCAAGGGTAAATCCGTTCACGGCTGGCCCATCAGACTAACCAGTCAAAGATGGCCCTAGCCTTGCCTTGGTTATGCTTTACTGGGCTTATACACATTTGCTTACGCTGCCCTTTCCTCAGCTCACCTTAGCCTCTATTTTGGATTAAGAGACGTCGTCTTCAAGGCTTCATACCAAGTCTTTACATTCAAAGCATGCTTGAGCAAGGTCGGGCAGAACCGTTGCCTGATGGGAACCTTCCCCATATTGCTATCGATGTCTTCATGTCGCACGACCTCTTAACATTACACCACTGAATCCCCGATCCAAAGCTTACTATGCAGTGACGGTACCGATATCCACTAATCATTATTTCCAGATACGGTTGTTGGTTGGTGTTTCCTCCGATTCGTCAATACGAGAAGCAAATTATTATGTAAATGAAAAGGTGTCTCCACTCAAGCCCAAAGGCAGATCTTATGCCACTCCACCTGATCATATATAACTGGCATACATCCTAGCTCCCAAGACCCTTTCATAGAATTCCAAAGGTTTTTCTCACTCTTCAAAAGCCCACGGAAACAAAGTTAATGCTCCCACATCCATGGCATAAGTAGTTAAAGCAGATAAATGATTTGGGATTCAAGTTATTTCGCAAAATAACACTCATATGTATTAAGCTCATAACGGTACCTCGCAATTACAAGGTCTCTCTACATCCAAGGGATAAGCGTGTTCTTAAGCCATCATGAAAACGTAAATAGGGTTAAAAGTTACTTGATGCTAGCTGCTGCTGTATTGTATACGTTTACTTGCGTTACATACACAGGTGCTCTCCGAACCGTGCAAGATGGTTACCCATCACACGGCTCTCCAACTTAAGTTACCTTACAGAAAAGGGTTAAAATTCGTTACCATGGTTTGGTTTTCTTTTGCCTCGCCAAATAACTATCATCCATGAGCATTTAGGTGACCTCAGGACTAGAGCCTTTATTTATTTTATTTTCTAAAGTCAACAAAGCATGTGGATCGAGGGTTTTTTTGTTTCTTAATAGGGAAGGGATTCTTTTCTCCTTTACCTCGCAAACATAATTAGAGGATAAGGCATCGAGTCGTGCTATGGCCAAGGCAAAAGGACCCTGGCCCTGGAAGTCGTGCATTCTAGCAACATCTTTGGTGTGGGATTGCCAATTCCCTATCTGGGTGTTTTGATTGGCACAAACCCTACCCGGCACTGCTTAAGTGTGCGGCGTTGGTCTGTCCGCTGATTTAGGCCCCTTTCCTTCTGCGACACTAACAACACCCTATGCTTACATGGTTCTTGAAGCGAAAGGTAGGCAGGTATTACGAGTCCTCTATCCCACACATCTATCTAGAAGTGTGGTTTACCGGTTTCACTGAATGCTCCTATCTCTTGCCCCGCCCAGCAAAGGTCGTGTGAGTGTACGGTTACGCTTCAGATATTTGCTATACCCATATCGAATCCTAGTTTCCCTTATCTCCAGTGCACTCGCTTTGGATCCTCAACACACAAGGAAAGACGCGGTAAGGAAAAAGCCTTAGCTGCCCAACACGTCTGGCTGATCGTTCCGCTAGAATCTCGCATTCACGAAAGCGTTCAACTGAACTGCCACTTAGGGGCGTAGTTAGAGATACGCCAAGAGTTGGCTATTTCTGGTTATCTCTTTTTATGACATGCTGTTGTTGTCGTCATATATTACACATCGATTAGTAATACTTGTTTTGCCGTGGGTGTTTTTTTGCAGTATCCCTTTCTGTCTCTAAGGAGGGCTTCACTCGGTGACTTCACGGTCGCCCTCCAAACGATCAGAATGAGGTAAAGCTTAAAGATACGTTTTATACTCGATTAATTTTTCTGTGCCTCTAGTTGGGTAGGCTCCGGTTCTTTGTTTTTGTTGGCCGGATCCCCCTCTTTGAACCGTACGTGCAAGTCTTCCTGCATACGGCTCGCGTCATTTTTGATAAGTAGAGGCGGCCCAGCCTTTATTCGCTGCGCTAATAAAACGTATCTTATTTAGTAGCTTATGTGTGTATGGTTGCTGTCTCTTTGTTTTGTAATTCCCTTCCAAGGTCCCCAAGAGGATACAGAAGAGGAAAGCAAATTTGTTGTAGGCAGTGCCGTCTATTGCACTGTAAACTTGCTAAGGCCCTGGCCTCGGGCCCGGCGCATAGGTCTAGCCTAAGCGGCAAGGCTGGCTTCTTATTCTCACTCCTCTCTCCAGCTTGAACAAAAGAAATCGGCCTTTCCATTCCTATCAAATGACCCGGCCTTCCTGGCTTAAGTGTTTGCCTAGTTACGCTTTTGTAGTTTTGTTGGTTTTTGTTTTCTTTTATTGTATGCTTTCGGTTTAGCTAGCGGGCCTACCACGCTTTGCACCTATGTCTTTGCCAGACAGTAGTTGCTAGTAGTGCCATCCATCTGACTTGAGGATTTGGTTTGTCCCTTACGGTTAGCCTGCCCATCCCAACATGAAACAAGTGTAGGTTGAAACGGAACTCCAGGCTGGTTACACGTTCCACTGTGCCGAAATGCAAAGGGTGATGGTCGTAATAGTTACCTCGCGGAGTATGTGCGTGTGCTTTTGACGGGCACTCCAGGACCCGCCAACACATTCTCATTTCCGAGAAACCCCGATGGTTGGCCCGTGAGATAACTAAAATAGAGGACTAAGTTTCTTTCCATCATTTATTCTGACTTCTGATATAGGTAACAAGGCCATCTTTACGACCTTCTCTTTTCCTTTCCGCGCACAGTTCGCCTTACCTGCTTGACAAACCGACTCGGTGCTTATGATGCGGAAGTTTCCTTCGCGTACTACCCGGGCCAAGAAACAAGCGAAGCATCGCTAACGGCTAAGTGGGATATGCCGACTCGGCTAAGCAGCTTCATGCCGCACTAGAGTAATCCAATATGCGGTTCCTCACGTTCTATTGCTTCTCCATCCGTTTCCGATACTAATCATAAAACACCATAAGCAGCAAGGTGTTAAGGTCCAGAATTCGAAGTGAAATTCTTGATTTACCTGTTAGACGCCGTATTGAACCATTCTTGCTTGTTCCTTCCACCAGCCCACACCCGGACTTGAACTGGTGCCGTTTCCTTTCCTGGTACATAGGAATGCTCTATCCTTTAAGCTACGTGAGCCAAAAGAACCGCTGCCGTTTCCATTACTAAAAAACTCAATTGGAGAAAGGAAAGGTTCCTAGGGCCCAATAGGCAAACAAGTGCAGTGCTTCATGACATCATGTCGCGAGTAACTCCATAGTGGCTCAAATGGTAAGCTACTAAAGAGCCTTCTTGCTGTAACGATCCTAACAGTTAGCAAAGCCAATTTTACATGTGATAACTGCTTGCTGCCTTGATACGTTTTCACACTAGCTCCTTTATTTTCTCAAACCTGCAAGCAAAGCGAATCTCCCTCGACACCACAAACGCACACACCTAAGGTAACTTACCTCTACGCAACCACAACTTTATTTACTAGACAGCCTTGTAAGCCTGCTCAAAGCATGCACGCTTGCAACAGACGACAAGGATTTTTATACTTAAAAAAAGGTTCTTTTGTGTTTGCATCTGTCCTTATGCGATTAAGCAATGTGGTACCAGTTGTAGATGTAGAGTTTGATAAGTCAGGAATTAAGCTAGAGGCGGCTGAAGAAGTGGGATTATTGGCTAGATTCCTTATCTCAGCGCACGCCTATTGTAACCACTTCATGAGTGGGTGTTTGACGTGTTGAGATTAGAGGATAGAACCTTTAATCAATTGGCTCCTTTTCTGCGCATAAGTGCAAAAGGAAACAAGACATTGTTTTTGACGAGATGGGAAACGTAAATCAAGTGGCTATAATATTCCTTGTCTTTACGACTGTATGATCTAGCAACTGTGATTCTAGCTAAACCGCTTCCGCAACGGTAGGGAAAAGTACAGCCAACAAGCCACTTATATGTATGCGTGACCGTAAGTGAAACACACTATAAGCGGCATGGCCGAGTCCATAAATTCACATACAACATATCTAAGCACACGCACACAGCCCTTTAGCTGACCAGTAACCCACAAGCCTCAATACATCGAGTCAGCCACATAGATTCATACATTACAGGCCTTTCCTTCCCTCAACTATCCACAAATGCTGCATACATTGCAGGTTCCTCAGCTAAGTACACCTGTGAACTCAATGCACAGCGTTCTCTCATAGTTCAGCTCTCATCTGTACATGCTGAGTGCCCTACTGGCATACATAAGCCCCCAGTGCTACCTACTTTTCTTTTGATTTTTGCTATCTGCACTGATTCCCCTAATCGGGTCTGTTCTGCTTTCACTTTTTCCACACGCTATTTTTGCCTTTGGTTATTTATAAAGTATCTTTATTGTGTGCAAAAGGTGCTTTTGTTATGCTTGCATAACATCACGCTCCAATCAAGAGGCATCATTTTATCATATCCCGTGTTCATCATTTGGTGGTCGAATTGTTTCCGCCCCGTGGTCTTGGGCTGGGCGCCCACTTCCTTCGCTTCGCGAAGCGGGCATTTATTTTTTTCTTTACATTGCAAGCAATTACAACCATTAAACAAACTTAGTCAACATACATAGTCTATGCGTTGCTAATGTCGCAGCCTCTCAAGCATTTAACAAACTCACACCATCCATTTCAAATGAGATCTATCCTGTCACCACACGAGCCATCCAACCTCTAGGATTTCCCTTTCCTTTTCCCATTCTTACTTCCGTGGGTTTACGGGTAATGGGAATATCTGCGAAGATTCTTACCCATATTCAACCATTTCTCTAGAAATGTGTGCTTATAGCGTGACGCGCTGCCTCAATGGTTTAATATAGAATACGACCCGCTGAACAGCTTTTAATGCCATATTCTCCGAAACTAAGTCATGTACCGTCCGTTCTGCAACCTCTACATTTGCCCTTTTAGCATTTCCAAAACTTTGTACGTTTTGGATACAGCATCCGAATTGAGTCTCTTTTTGTTCTTTGAAACATGTTTGGAATACGAAATCCACACTTTGACACCCAGAATCCCATAACGAGTGAATGTTTCTGTCCTCGCGTAACTGATATAATCAGAAAAGACATGTAAGGATGTTGAACCAGATTTCATACATTCAGTTTAAGCTATTAAAGCGCCATTCAATCAACCTAGACGAAAAATACAGATTCCCTTCACACATTCGCAGTTTTCAATCCATCAAGATATAGATGTACAAATTTATACAAATGATTTCTTTTTTTTTGGTCCCCAAAGTATCTCCTAAGCTATTGGAAAAGCACTTTAATAGGAAAAATCAACTTTTACTGGCTTGATCAAGATATTAGTGCTTGTTTCACTAGATGAAAAAATTTACATTTCAGGCCACCAGGGTTTAATCCTCTTCCGACAACGATAACAGCAGACTTTCTTAGTTTCCCTAAATCAGGCATTCGCTATGTACAAGCGTCAATGGGCATCTTTTCCTAAAGAAGAATAACTGTAACTATTGCATGTATCTTTTTTTTTAGGTTTCGTACATTCGCATTAGGCATCCCTATTAAACTTAGACTTAGACTTAGACTAACAACGCGGATTCTTAGCTTTCTTACGTAAAGCATTCCCTATATACCTACACAGTTTTCTCTTTGCAAACTTAGCCCAGGCAGAGCGTCAGGCGACGTCTTTACCATAAAAAAAAGATAATAGAGAAGAAGAAAAAAACAAAAGATTGTTATCAATTATGTTAACCGTACTGGGGTCAGAATAAATTTAGTTCTTCATACGAGGAAAGTATTACACGGCCAGAGGCGTAATAAGTGCCCGACGGAAGTTTTCGGTTACGGAGGCCTTTTCGTAATTTTCCTTCAGTAATCCTTTTCGTTTTTTTCTTTTTCTTATTGCCTTGCGGTCTGTGAGATAGGGTTAAAAGTCCGCCTACGCCTAATGAGAAAAGGCAAGCAGAGCCCCGTTTCATCGGCTGGACGAGGGCAAAGCATAGGAAAGGCGGCAAATTTTGTTGCATTTTCTATGTATCATTTCCCTCCCGTAACTAGTGCAGGCTACATAAATGCTCTCTGAACGAGGCTAGATAGTCACCTATCACACGGCTCTCTAACTTGACGGATGAGAGGCCAGGTATAGGAAATTACCCCTCTTCCCTCCGGCTCTCAAAGCGTAACAAATACATAGGCTCCTTCCCTTTTACTTGGCATTCGCTAAATGTGTGCTTCCCGGTTCCGGCAAAGGTAGGCAGGTAGTATGGGCCCTCTGACCTCTCTTCGGGGCTTTCCTCCCAGAAGATCTCACCGTTGTTTCCTACATGGCTTGTCCAATTGTTGATCGAATGCCCTGTGTTGGGATGTCATTTAGTGTCTTGTCCCCAGTAACATAGGTAACCTGCTTTATCCTTTCCTTTTTGTGCAATGGCTGGGTTAAGGGAAGGTTATTTAGCCCAATTGATCAAAACCCTCAGTAGGCATAAAGCAAGGTAGCGTGTGTTTGCGTTCCCCATTCGCAAAGTGTGTCAATGATTAACTATCGCTAGGTAGCCAGCCCCGAAAGGAACTTTGATTCGCTAAGCTTTGCCCTCATCTCAATACCAAAAGCAGGCTTGCTTTATGCTGTTAAGTTGCGTAGACTTTTTAGTTTACGCGTAAAGTTATTCAAACTTTAACCTCCTTGCCGCACATGCTTTGGTCCCCGTGTTCGTTACCGAGCAAGAGTAAGTGCAACGCCTTTATACAATACATAATCTAGCTTGTACAATGTTTTCATGCAGGAACTAGACCGGTCGCCCTCTCGATTAGCGTCATCAACGGTGTCGTCAACCGGGAAATAATGGTGGGCGTCATTAAATTGGAAAAAAGAATACATGAATAAATGTCCTTTTAGGGAAATGATGAATAATACACCTACCGAGACTAAGGTCAACTTTGCGATTTCTTCCTTCAGCTTTCCTTTTTTTCCCCTTGGTTTTCTCTCTCTCTTCTTTAGTTTTTTTGTTTTCTTCTTTAGAAAAAATCCTGGGAAAAATTGAATAGAAAAGATATCTAGAATCTACATCCTAATACAACGATTTTCCATAACAGTGGATGGAGTCAAGAGTTACTCTGTCTGGCTGTAAAAAAAGCCGTGTAAAGAACATTCATTTACCAACGCAGACTAAATCAGGTGCTCTTCGAACCGTGCAAGATGGTTGCCCATCACACAGCTTTTTAACCCAAGTTACATATATTGCATGCGGTAGATCCTGGCTTGGCTCGGGGACTTATAATCCAAGAAGTGCTTGATTCTTTGCAAGCCAAGCCTCTTACGCTGTGCACTTGCTTTTCTCTGCTAGCAATGATGCTGCTTGATTCTGACAGTTCTGACACCCTGCCTTTCGAAAACGTGAAGCTTTTTTACTTATGTGTTTTTGGTTGTGGGTCAGTAAAAAGAAAGAAAAAACACTTCATTCAAAGCCTTCGGCCTTGGCTTACGTTATTTCATAGAGTTTAAAATGATTCTATCCAAATGAGGTGCCTGCTAATGACTAGCTTCACTTCAATCAGGCGGCTCAGGAATTAAAGTCTTGAGGTTTGTTTTTCCTTCCCTTGTTTCAATGATGACTTAATCTCTGCTCTGCCGAAAGGCAAACACAAAGCCAATCGGCATGTGTCAAAACGATTCATAGCTGTTCAGTTTCATCCAAACGATATCTCTGTACTGCTTGAGCGTGCAACGTCCCTATTGGGTGGGTGTGTTAATTTAGGCTCCTTTCTTTCCATCGCAGGGCTGCGTTTTTTTATTGTGGGATCCGCGATAGGTAGGCGGGTACTATGAGCCTTCTGCCCCATGCGTCTGCCCGCAGGTTAGATGCGTGGTTCACCAGTTTTACCGAATACTCTCACTTGTTGAAGCATAGTGCGCTTTAGGCCTAAGCCGCAGGGCTTCCTAAAGGGCTTGAGCCCTCCTTGTCTAGGTACATGCGCCAGCGATCAGCGCATGTACAGAGAAGGCGTGGTGTTGCTTTTCTTTTTGAAAAGCTAGGCTTGGTATCCCTCCCGCACCTCGCGTTCGTGGTATTTACACTCAACTGTGCTTCAGAGACACGGTCGAAGCCTAAGGATTGGTTAGGCTTAGTGTGCTCTTTTTACGACATGCTTTGGTTTTCTCTTTTTGTTTCCTGAGGTGCGTGCTTTCCGCTGTTGCTTGCGGTTTCCTAGCGTTAGAATAAGTTGTGTCTGTTTTGTTGTGGACATCTGCAATGCCTTGACCGACATGCAGCAGGCAGTTCATTCGGTGACTCCGCGGTCGCCCTCACTAAACCGACTTGAATCTGAATGGTAGTTTGGATTAAGTCTGACTGAAATCGGATTTACCTTTTATGCCGTATCCTATTATCGTACCTTCTATCTTGGCTTGATCTTAGTTGTTCTCGAGGCCTTTCATATAGAAGCAAACTCTCCAAATTTATGACCAACCTTTTCGTTTATAACCCTCAAACGAATAAAAGATCGCCCATTATGAATTTCTGCATAGCAACCCTTAAATAACGGCGAAATGGAAAATCTACATAACCAGATTCTCCCCCTGATCTTTTTCGTCTTTTCTAACAGGCAAGCATCAACAAAAGGGCCTTTCCATACGAATCATGCCATAAACTAATTTCTGTGTTTCCTCACTATTGCTCAAAATCCACATTTAGTGGGCCTTCCCCAAGGTGACACTGAAGGTCTACCTCCTTTCATGCGCCCTTCGCCTCCTCCATAGGGATAATCAACCAGATTCATAGCAACACCTCAAACAATGGGGCGTCTGCCTAACCACCGACTTTACCCTGCTTTGCTAAGCCTACGTATGCCATGGTTGGGATTAGACACCATACCAATAGTAGCTCAGCATTATAAATATATAGGTTTGTGAACACCTAAGGGTGACCGCGCAATACATTATGTATTCTCTTTCTCAATTATTTTAGCTTTGACTCTTGCAGCTCAAGTTAACCCTACGCCTTAACCTGGCTTCCATTCGATATTATGTATCCATGCGCCCCTAGCTATATGGGCTAATGGTATACAATTTCCCACCATTTAAAAATATGAATCGAGTACGTATTTTCTATCGCTATAAGGGTCAGCGTAGTCTCCTCCAGGGTGTAGCCAGGAACCACTTTAACGGCTCTCCCATAGAAGCTTCTCTTCTTACCACTTTCAACCTTCATTTGCTATGTTGAATGAGGTTGAAGGTTTAGACTAATCATAATTCATCACCATCCTGCCTGCTTCCAATTAATAACTAGCTAATACATAAGTGTTAGCCTAAACCGCATCATTACTGTTAGGGCTCGGTTTCTAAACTGTGCATGAGCTATAGGCCTCACATGGATCTTCTTAAGAACTTAAATCCTCCACTTTGCTTGCAATCCCTGCTCGATTGGAGGGCCTGAACATTTGGTCGAGGCCTTGGGTTGGACGCTATAATTTCTGTTTTGTCTGCAGGCATCTCTGGCTATTCGTGGCTAAGGTCCTAAGTCCTCAAGTCAGCCTATTCTTTTTGAAGAATCCCGCTGCACTCACGGGCATATGGCTTGGCAGGCATTCCGTTTTCGGAGCTCCATGGGCATTGCCCCGTTCCTCAATCAGATGTTTGGATGTGAGCTATACTTCGCGAGAAGCTCCACGAGCGTATGGCCTCGCCGATTAACCCCTCTTCTTGTACGACTGGGAACGCTGCTCAGTGACAACCTTTCAATCGTCACCGCTTTGACTTCTCTTGCTACTATAATAACAGGCCTTCGGTATGCGTGGTTAGCACTGATCGTGTTTAGGCTACAAAGCTTCCACTCATTTATATTGGTTCATCCTGTTACGGCCCGGGCCTTTTGCTTTTGCAACTTTAAAGGTGGCCATTCTTTTATCAAGGCAGTCGTGCATTTCAGCTACTGGCGGGACTGGGTACCTGCATCCAGTCAAAGTTATCGTTGCCTACGTGGGTCACTTTGCAAAAGACATTGTTTAGGACCAACGCAACGGGTCACACGGAAGGTGTACGATCTACTTTACACGCCCTATCTTTCGGCCTTTCATCTGCCTTTAGCCGTCCTTTAAAGCTATGCTTAGGTTTAAGAATTTTCTTTTTGTTTTACCGAAAACTCTCCTGCGCTTTACGTTTGATTCTCTGCGCCCAGAGAACGCTATGCGTTCTCCATCTTCACGGCGCCCTCGCTTTAGTTTTAGAAAGCGCTTTGCCCTTTTCAAAGTGTGGCACCCTTTCAATCCATCATACTGAAGCAATCTGGAAGGAACAATTTAGGTCATATTCGATCCTTTCCACAATGCCCAAGGACGAAGCGCTTCATTTCCAATCGATTCTTCACTACAATCACTTCAATCCACCTCCCCAGTAAAAAACCGTGATACGCCCTGATGGATTCCTCCCAACGGACCTCTTGTTACTACTAGTCAACCTCTTTAGTGCTTTTTTTTTAATTCCCGTGGATTTTTTAGTTTCTTTCCCTTGCTCAAAGCGTCTGTGACATCAAAGAAAAATGGTACCGTGTCATGGGTATGCCCCAGTGTCAACGTTATCAATCATATATACGATGATTGATTGCTTTGCGCATAGAATATACCATATAGCTGATGTTACCTGTGAGTAGGCAGTAGGCTGGCGTGGTTAAGTAGGCTTTTGGCTCGTGGTTAGTTCTTTCTTGTTTCTTTTGATCAACTATCTATATAGGTGCTGCGATTTCATACGAAGGGCACACTGCATTATGTTCGTGTATGTGGCTGCTTTTTCATACAATCTAAGGTGTTGCCTGTCCAAAAGCATAAACCAAACAAAAGCAAATTTTGACAGAATTCAGCATAGCCAAACAGATAGTGTGTGTGATCCTGTCCCTTTACATGCATAACAATACGGCACGGTGGAAAGGGTAGCTATCATTTTTTCCTTTTTTGATTAAGTGTCCCCCGCCGGCCGAGTGGGAGATGGGGGAAGCGTTATGTGCTTTCCTGTCCTCTTAAGGGTAGCGCATGGTGCCTTTCTGTTATGCTTTTGATTCGATCTCATCACGTCTGGTCTGGATTCGTTTATGCGTGTAATTATGTATTTTTTTTAATAAAGGCCTAATTTTATTTGACTAGGGTTTGGCAATTAACTCTAAACCAGTTCAATAATGAAATATAATTTTTAATTAAACCTCGAGTGGATGGTAAAATTTCAACCAAAGCACCTTCTTGCGTAATTTATGTGTTTCTGTTTCTATGACTGGTAATTATTTATGTATTCTCATTTCGAATTATTTTCTAGACTTCTTATCAATATGAAGCAATCACAACACTGTATATAAGATTCATTTTCTAGACAACCCAATCTAGCATGTGTTATGAAGATGCCCCGTTGGTGGTTTTTCGAAAGACTTAATCATAATGCATACCTTGGCAGTCGTTCCGAAGTAAAGGGTGGTTTTCTCTTTTTGTTGATGTAGCTATTATTGCTAGTTTCTTGTTTTTTGTATTCATAACTTTTCCGAAAGCCAAAGCGTAGCTTACCTCTTTTCTTGCAATTTGATTGCTAGCCATAAATTTTATTGGTTGGTTTTTTTGCCTTTCCGTTTAGCCGAAACACGCGGGCATACCCCAAACTTTTAGAGACGTTAATTCAAAGCTCAAGTACGTATTTTGTGACGTTTTACTCTTCTACAATGATGAAGCAATTAATTTATGATAGGCGTATTTCGCAATCTGTGCTTTTCTTTATGCGTGCAGTCCAGATCTTTCAACCGCTTAAGTGTACGGTCGATTCTTTGTGACTTTAAAGCACGCACATCGCAGGGGATAAAATTAAAAATTCCAACGCCACTAATATGAGTTTTTATTTATTTTAAAAGGGACTTACTTTAAGCGCCAAATCCAAAATGTACGAAAATTTAGAGATATGAAAAGGGCAGGTGGAAGGGTCATGAAAAAAGGTTAAGTTATGTGTCGGGGTTTAATCATACGTCATT
The DNA here is from genome assembly GCF_014529385.1 of Adiantum capillus-veneris. Lineage (NCBI taxonomy): Eukaryota > Viridiplantae > Streptophyta > Polypodiopsida > Polypodiales > Pteridaceae > Adiantum > Adiantum capillus-veneris. The sequence continues at coordinate 112,339,426 of NC_140941.1, forward strand.
AGAGAAGGTTATGTGGGTGTCTAATAAGAATATATGAGATTAAAAACTGTGAAATCTTGCGGCTAAATATGAATTCAAATGAATGCCCTATAAAGCCATTTGTTAGGATAGAAATCTTTCCGATAAGGTAGCGTGACCTGTTCATAGGTTAAGACGTTGAGTCGTATTTGTGCGCTCATTTTGCATTCATTTGCGCTCGGATGGCGGAGTTAGCGAACTGAGTTTCCATGAAGGTGAAAGTCCTTCTTCCTCGAGAACGGGGTAACAGCGTGCCTATGTTCTAGGGGAATGGCATCCGAAAGCATGAAGCTGGGCATGAAAGGGATTTAGAACCCTTTATGGGAAACTTGAAATCTCAAGCAAGGGCGCGCATAATGATATCCATCTCTTCTTTGTCTTCGTTGGGAGACAGGGTGGGAATAAAATAAGTGCCTAGATAAAAGGTGTCTAGATAAGTGCCAAGTGGCGGTGCTGCATTCCTGAAGGCTAAGACTAAGTTAAACTGAACAGCAGGCAACCACAATCCTAGCGTTTGAAGCGTCGAAACGGGAAGGCAGAAGAGACCCTTGTGCCCGAAGCATGGAACAAAGGCTAAGGGAAAGGGGTTGTCTATCCTTTCCCGTTCCTCGAGCGCGCCTCCGGCGTAGAGTGGAAGCCTTACGGCCCGGTTCAAGGAAGTATGGAATCCCGGAACTAGAGAACCCTGCACACCTCTGAAGTCGCACTCAAAAGAGCCGACCGTACGGTGAACAGGAATAGGATGGGACAATAAGCAAAGGCCCGGTAGTAATTATTGGGACATGCTGAAATGTCCCCGCATTGCATTCAATTTTCAAAAAAAGAAAGCAGCCAATAAACTATACTTCAACATTCTTTGATAGAAAGCGCACGCAAATTAGTATTAGCAAGGTATAAAAGACCTTGCCTTTAAACCACAGGTAGCACTTGCTTTGTTATGGATAGACAATCTGATCCAATTTGCTGAATAGACATACCTCTGAAAATGAAAGCAAAGGCAAAAGTAAGAGTGGGAGTGAAAGTATGGCCTGATTCCGTGACCTCTCAAGGCGGGTTTCTAGTAGTAGGGATCGGATTAAACGATCATAGGCCCTTATGGCCTAAAGGTGAACCGGAAGCGAGGTTCGAACCCAATAGCTACTTTTGCTTGAGTTGATTTCGCTATGACGCTACTAAAGCGATCTACATATCTATCAACGCAACAGAAAAGCCGGCTGGATAAAGAAAATTGTCGTTTAAAGGGAAAATGAAGAAGATACGAAGGTTTAATTTTCAGATACGCTAATGGTCCTATGGCCCCCTATTTAAGTTTTCTTCGGGAGTTATCCACTAAGCAATGGCTCTAGCTAGTCGATAAGGCTAAAGCGACAAGAAAGTAGAACCCGCGGCCGGCGTAGGTGTTTTTTGTGTGTGTGTTTTTCTTGCGTGTGGACATTATAAGTAAAAAGAGATTGCATCATTTTACATTGTTTAGGAGGCATGAGTTGCTAAAAGAACCTGCGGCAGTTGCTATATGGGCATTGTTACGATCGGAAGAGGGCAAGGGAGCTTGCATTCCAAAACCCCTACCTGATGGGATGCGGGGAGCCGTATGACAAGAAACTGTCACGGGCGGTTCTGAATCGGCGGTCAGGCAGGGAACTCTCAACCCGATTGATCGACCATAACTGAAATAAGGCTTTAGAAAAGTCGTCGCCGTCGCTAAGAAATAGTTTATTTACATGAGTAAGAAACTGACGTATTTCCATTGGTCGCTTTCGTTTCGTATATTAGTTATTTCGTATGTCTTGTATAGTTCTCCGCGAATCAACATTAGAAGGTTCTTCAATAGGCATAAACAAGTCGTGTTGGTAGCTAGTTGGCTTTACAAGTCCCGAGGAGCTGGGTTAGTCTTCCTTAATTACTAATTACTGTTTTGCTACTATGTGGTTTACATAAAACGGCATTGCAGGCAAAAAAAGCTTGAGATCATTTCAACGGGTGGCCTTGGCCTTTACTAAGGTCACCTCTAACGTTTTACTGGCTAGGTAACATAATGGCAATGTATTGGACTGCAAATCCTAGAATGACGGTTCGACTCTGTCCCTAGCCTATTCCTTTTCTTTCAAAGGCCCCTCTTGCTTGCTTGATTCAAGGGTAGTTGGAGAATGCGGTACGATGAAAGTCGTAGGCCGTGTTTAGAGAGGAGTCATTGTCTATTGCCTGTATGGTAAAATCTTTTAGATAGGACTAAGAAACGGCAGCTTACCTTATAGCAGATGCCAGCGGTTCAAGTTTACTTATCTCCAACATGTGATCTAAGTCAATAGAATCGCACAGCACACACTATTATGGAAGAATTATGGAAGAATCTTGATCCGCTAGCCGGTGAGCGGGGCACTTTAACCCACGACCAATTCCCTATGAAATGAACGTTGATAAAATCCCTGCATCGCATGCAATAGCACGCTGACCATGTTTCCAGCTAACACAAACAACACCCTCTTTAATCAGGGTATGCCTCGTGTCTGCGTGCTCGTTTGGGCACGAAGTACATTCTAACGCCATAGACACCGAGAGTTTAGTTGGTTGAGCCCCGCCCCGAAGTGCGGTCCCAAAAGGCAATCCCGACGCGCTGGGTGATCTCAATGATAGCATGTAAACTATAGGTCGGCTTTCTTTTCAAATTTCTTTACTATTTTCTATTTACTTTATGAAAATAAAGTCTTCAGGGTCTATGTTAGGCCCATAGGATTCCGTTTTGTCTTTAGATTCAGAATCGTTGTATTTGCTAGAAACTCTTTTCGACATAAAGAAAGGACCAGAATAATTGCCTTTAACCCAATCCAAGGCCAAAAAGCTATAACACTGTTTATTACGTAGTTTTGTCTTCCTTTTTGATCTTAACTTCTTCGGGTAATCAACAAGCCAGCCTTTAGCAGGGGCTGAAGATAAAGTAGCCTTAGGTACTTAAAGTGGAGGTAACGTAAATGAATTAATAGATAAAGACTAAGTTCTTTAACGTCGTCTGAGATGGCTGACTCAGATGAAGTAGTAGGCGAATTTGTTTCCTTTTCTTAAGGAAAGGAGTTACACGTAAGTTTAAGGAAAAAAACAAACCTATAAATTAAAAAAAACCAAAAAAGCCATTAGCAAAAGCTTAAGCAAGAGTATCAAATCCAAGTCAGCCGTGTAATTTAAAAGCATATCAAAGGGCATGCATGTGTAAGAGTATTGAAAAAAGACCTCCTTACCGGATATCCCACCCGCCATTAACAGTGCCTAGTGCTCCAGTGGGCAATTAAGTGACACGCAAGAGAAAAAACAGGGAGAGTGGCTGAGTGGTTAAAAGCGACAGACTGTAAATCTGTTGAAGGTTTTCTACATAGGTTCGAATCCTGCCTCTCCCATCCCAATAAGTGGCAGTTCAAAAAAGATGTTAGCTTTTATAGATAGCGAAACGTATATTTAAGGCTTTGCCTAGGCTAAAAAAAACCAACATAACTATACAATGGCCTTAACTGCGTGCACAAAATCTCTCTCTTTTACCCACATCGTCAGCAATGACTAGACAGTCTTGCTTCCCCTTACTCCACCCACCTTTTTCGTTGGATTGACTTTTCCCTGCCTAACGACTTTAAACCAACTAGTACACCATTAGACTTACTAAATACCGACGCAGTCAAGTTGATAACAAACATTCTTGAGATGAGGGGCTCGGCTCAAACGATTACATAGACGAGATTACCTTCTTGCCTACCTTAGGCGCAGTTCCTTTTAGAGTGGGCCAAGGACCCATCAAGCTCTATTTACGTTGATTAGGAAACGGCAAAACGCTAATCGGAAACTAATCATTATTTTCTTTTTTATAGAAACATAACCAAGCCAATGCAAAAGCCTATGCTTGTTTCCGCACCCCGCGCTAAGTACACACAACCATAATTGTGTATATGGTTATAATTGCTGGGGCCAAGTCTGTGCAGAGCTGGCGCGTGATTCATTTTTGTCAGTCGCAGATCCGCCAAGGGCAATGCGATTTTGTCTCAAAAGATGCTATACAGCCAGCTCGGTGGACAAGCAATTACTCTTGAGATCTTCCGTTAACTGGGCTAAAAGCTAAGCTAATGCTAGCATAGACAGAGGCTTTTATCTATATAAGCTACAAAATCAAAAAGCAAGAAAAGAAGTAAAGAAAAAAGATAAGAATAACATTAGTAAACCGGCCTCACCGGCGTCAAAAGAAGAAGGATGCGGCGACGCTTTGAAAGGAGCTCTTTTGTTAATATAAGAGAGAATATTTATTGTGTTTTTAAGTTTTTTTTCTACGATACAACTTGTGTCTATGGAGCAGATAAGGGTTTTTTTGTTCTCTAGTTAAAAAGTAAAGACAAAACAAAAGCCATGATTATTAAGAAAAGAACTAAAAAAAGAAGTTTTATTTTAATTAAATAAAACTGATTAATTAGTAAAATGAAACATTTTGTTTCGAAAACAATTATAGAAGAACTGAAGATTTGCGTTTATTGGATATTGATTCGCTTCAGTCTGGTACGGTTCACGCTTTATCTGTTTTTAAAAGAGCTCATTTTTTTATTAGCTAAACTTTTGCCCTATCTAGACTTGTTTTTTATTTGTATATAACTGACAGAGGCCTTAAGCACACATTTGACCATTTTTTTAATATCACGTCTCTATTTTACCTTTCCTTGTATGATTTATTAAACTCGGTGCTTTTTGATCCTTAGTTGTTCTGAAAAATGGAAAAAAAGATATAAAACAAAGTTTTATTTAAGTAGTTTTTGCCTCCTTTTGCTTTTATCTGCTACTTTTGTTTGGATAGTTTTTAATATCTGGCATTTTCCTTACGGCCTAAGTATCACATCCACTAATTCGCTCATAATTAAGTCATAATCTAAGATTTCCGATTATATATTGTTGACTATCCGCACTTTGTTTATCTTGTTAGTATGCTCTTTTTAACTAGTAATGGTTATTTGTTTACTAGAATTAAAAGCTCTTTTTTTAAGAACTTGTCTAAACAATTGTCGTATTTTAAGGGTTCGTTTTCTTTTCATGGTAGCTCTATTTACACCTCTAGATATCTGGTATTAAATTGTTGGTTGTTTATTTTTTTATGTTTTAATTGAATTAACCTTTTTTGTAACTTTGATTACGCAAACTTATAAAAAAAGAATTGCCAGTTATCTCCGTTCAGAGTTCAGTAGCTACTTAATCCTACTCCCACTCCCAGTCGGCCTGCTTGACCCTTTCAGATTCCCTGAGTCTGCACTAGCAATAGTCGTAGTTGTGGCTGCTATAGGGTTAGTGTTTATGATATTGATTTTATTCATAATCTACAAGGCCCTTCCACCTATTCCCAAAGAAAAGAAGGAAAAGCGCTCAACAGGCTATTGGGATGGCAGAAAAACTTCGAAAGTGTTGTAGCTGTGGCAAAAGAAGGTAGCGCAGAGAAGATTTGCTTTGCAACAAGGAAAGGGTGCAGTTGGGCTTTTATCGACCCAACCCCCCCGCACTGATAGCTCAATTGGATAGAGTCCCTGGCAATCAGGTAGTTAGAGGTTCAACTCCTCTTCGGTGCCCATCGTTTCATGCCCGACTCTACGCCGTACGGACGGGACGGATAGAAAATCTATTTGCACTTGGGTGAAATTGCCCGGCCTGCCTCACTACGCCCTGAGAATGAAGTAATAAGACTTATTTTCATACGCTCATCAGTACGTAGACTACCTATAGCCTGCGCGGTTCCGTCAGTCTAGCATTAAATAGATAGCTTATTATGCTTGAATTTCTTCAACTATGTCAAATATGCCATTTTCTGCAAGCAAGGACAAATGGCACTTTATCCCGTGATAGAGAAATCATTTACATTTAGTGGTCGAATCGTTGATTTCAAGCAAGCAAACCACGTTATCTTCCGGTTTCCTGGTATTGCCGTCTAGAGCGGTGCGTATCCACTCTTGCGAGTGGATAGCGTTTTGGACAGCTGGGCCTAGACTGTATTACAATGAAACTATCATTTATTCTTCATTTTCGCCATCATCTAATTGTATCGGGGTAGACATCTCAGTTGAGGTTAAAGTGTAGGGTACATTAGTTACTGAAGAGTTTGAAACCTCTGTTACTGGAGATTGATCTGTACAAGTTACTAAAGAGTTATCGGTGTTTGGATTCTCTATTATTGTTACTGGAGTTTGATTGGTTAAACTGTAGGGGATAGTTGTTATTGAAGAGTTATTAGTGTTTGAAACCTCAGTTACTGTTACTGTTACTAGAGATCGATCTGTACAAGTTATTAAAGAGTTATTGGTGTTTGAAACCTCAATTAACAAAGATAGCGTTGTAGAGTCTATATCCCGTTTCTCCGAAATACCCAATAGATCACGACGTCCCTGTATCTCTTCAACTGAATCCTCGCTTAATGACATAGCTTCATTATAGAATTGGTGCATTCTCCCTAAGACATTTTCTATATTATATGCTTGATGAAAGGAATCTTCAGTTTGGGTAGATATTGAATCTTCAGTTTGGGTTGATATTGAATTTTCAGTTTGAGTTGATATTGAATTTGTAGTAGATATATTTGAATTAAACAAAAGTGGCCTTTCATTAGAAAGAACTGAATTTACATTAGGTTTTAAATTATGATTAAATATCCATTTTAAACTAATAAGGTAAACTATACCTTTCATTAAAACTATTATCCTATCAATATTATTATGCACTTGGTTGTAGTTAGGTTCAATACCTATTTGTTCTAGTTGTACCCGGGCTGCATTTCCTGCTGTTGCAATATCAGATAGCATTTCATCTGAAGTTCTACCTAAAACTTCTAATTGCATTTGAGCTGCTGCAATATTAAATAGTACTTCTGTAGAATTTCTACCTAATTGTTCTAATTGTATTCGGGCTACATCTCCTGCAGCTACAATATCAGATAATATTTCCTCTGAGGTTCTATTTATTATTTATAATTGAAATTCATTAGAATTTACCCTTTCCGATATTATTTCACCTAATGATACTTGTGAAGAGTTAACATTTTCAAGAACTTGAGATTCCGTGTAACTTGAAATATCTTGAGATACTGTTGAACTGGGATCAATTCCATTAAAATAGTAAACAACTGCTGCTACAGCTACTGCTACTACTATTCCTAACAAAACAATAACTTTTGGGTTTTTATACCATACTGATGATTCCTCTAGCTTTATTGTAGAAGTTTCAGGCTCATCTACGTGATACGGTATTGATTCAATCTTATTAAAAAAGTTTATACTGTAGTAATCAAAAACAAAATATACAAAAACAAAAGTTATTAACACTTGAAGTAAAATTTTTAATAGTAACTTCTTATTTGCCATTGTTTTATAATTTAATATGTATGATACTATTAATGCTATTACTATACTATAAATAATAGGTATATTAATTGTAATTAAATCACTATTAAAATTGTTAATTAAAATAAGTTCATTTATTGAACTTAAATAACTATTATTTATTATATGAAATATTAATGAAAATAAACTTACTACTTTTAATAACAATAGTTTTAGGCTTGATAAATTAGTACTTATTACTGAATTTACTATAGGACGAGTACTTTGTATACTCAACGAAGAAGTTGTAGAAGAAAAACAAGAAGAAATTGGCAAAGAAGCAATTGGTTTTGATGCTTGGGGTAAAGATGAAGAAAATTGAAATGTATTTGTTTTTAGGGCTGAGGATTTCTCTTTTGATTGATCCTCAGCTGCAAATAAAGAATTGTCCGATGATAATGGTTTAGGTACAGGCAATAAAATATCTGACGTAGACGATATAGGATCGGATACGTTAGATATAGGAATGGATACGTTAGATATAGGAATGGAAACGTTACATACAGAATCCGGCACAGGTGATACAGGATTAGGGTTACCACGGGATTTGATCATGCCGTGTCGACCGACACCGCGTCGATCGACAGTAATTGGTTTGACTACAACCTGTAAATGGAACTAATAGATAACTTCACATATCACCGTGTCTGGTTCAGGAACCAAATCCTTCACACCCGTACTTACCATAATACTACTACTACCTGCACTGGAGCCTCCGTCACCTTCATCTTTGTCTTTTTTTCTTCTTTTTTGTGTGTATTGTATTATCTATCTGCCTCTCCGGACACAGTATCTTGAGTACCGATGATGATGACCACATCTGCTGGCATGTGATTTTTGAACATAAAATCGAGTCCTTGTAAATGAGCAAAGCCAGGTGCTCTTATTTTACAACGATAGGGACGATTGGTTCCATTACTGACTAAGAGCACACCAAATTCTCCTTTAGGTGCTTCAGCTGCACTATAAATAGAAAAAGCTGGTACAAAAACCCCTTCTGTATAAGGTTTAAAATGGTGAATTAGAGATTCCATGGATTTTTTCATTTAAGGTCATGATAAAGGACATAGCTTACGATCATCAGCTTTAATTGTGCCGCTGGGCATTTCATTGAGACATTGTACGATAATTCAAATACTTTCTCACATCTCTTCAATACAGATACAATAACGATCGTAGCAATCTCCCCTAGTACCCACTAGTATGTCGGAATCCGATTAGTCATGAACATCGTAAGGTGCTGCTTTTCATAAATCCCAGCATACTCCCGGTTAGGATAGATAGGCCCCTTTGTCGAGCTTTCCCCCCAACGGAGCCGTACGTGAAAGTTTCCCTTCATACGGCTCGAATGCGTTTCCGGAGGCCCGCCCCTGTAACGCATCTGCAGGCGCTTAGGGATGAGGGGCATTTAAAGTCTATGCGTAAGCGTACATAGCACCAGATTTTGGATTGAGAGTTCGGTTCATTTTCCTAAGCTTTTTGCTTGCCTCAGGCCACTTACCGCGTGGCCCACGTTACGGCAAAAAGCAGGCAACCGTAACCAGTAAAGTCAAAACGCTACATCCGCTTCGCAGCAAAAAAGAGATAGCTCCGATGCACGCATAGATTAAGGGCTTATGCTAAGCTGGCCAAGACTAGTTACCAGTCCACAGAGCCTGGCTTGTAGGAATTTATTTCCAGATCTCCATACTTCCATACCGCCACAATTTTACGAAAGACACGCTGTTTACCCTTTATCCGACCCAATTAAACTCTGTGCTTAAAGCCGCCTCCTTCTTTAATCGATTTGTGTTTCTTTAATTTAATTCAATTTAAAGCGGGTCACGTACTTGCAGACTCAGCCTTTGCTTCTCAGGTCTTTCTTTACCCATACTCTGTTACATGCTTAGCCCTTACGGACGCACAGATAAATACAGGCTTATCATGTTCCATCAATGGCATCTAACCTATGCCGATTTTAGCGAACCGTGCTCTACTCCAGTGAACTCATGCAGTTTCAATATACCTAGAGGCCGAGGGTAAATCCGTTCACGGCTGGCCTATCAGACTAACCAGTCAAAGATGGCCCTAGCCTTGCCTTGGTTATGCTTTACTGGGCTTATACACATTTGCTTACGCTACCCTTTCCTCAGCTCACCTTAGCCTCTATTTTGGATTAAGAGACGTTGTCTTCAAGGCTTCATACCAAGTCTTTACAGTCAAAGCGTGCTTGAGCAAGGTCGGGAAGAACCGTTGCCTGATGGGAACCTTCCCCATATTGCTATCGATGTCTTCATGTCGCACGACCTCTTAACATTACACCACCGAATCCCCGATCCAAAGCTTACTATGCAGTGACGGTACCGATATCCACTAATCATTATTTCCAGATGCGGTTGTTGGTTGGCGTTTCCTCCGATTCGTCAATACGAGAAGAAAATTATTATGTAAATGAAAAGGTGTCTCCACTCAAGCCCAAAGGCAGATCTTATGCCACTCCACCTGATCATATATAACTGGCATACATCCTAGCTCCCGAGACCCTTTCATAGAATTCCAAAGCCATCATGAAAACGTAAATAGGGGTAAAAAGGTAAACAAAAGAATTGATTAAAGTAACAAATAAAATTAATTCATGTGTAAATTTTATTTTTACCCTTTTGTTTACCTTTTTAGTGATTATCCAATAAAGACCTGCCAATAAAATGATTCCCGAAAGTTTAAGTATCCAAGAACAAAGGGTTGGGTCGAAAGAATACGTCTCTAGAGGAGATGAGACAAAATCGCTCTGTAAGCCAGTAGCACCCCCAGTAGTGCTTGGGTCGGAATTGTCAATTTCAATTCTAGTCTGCTCTGGTAAAGCGACTTCCCTACGGGGGTTTTCTCTTTGTGCTCGTTCCCAAAGTAACCGCCCCTCAAAGCGTAACCTTTCTTCCCCTAGTCGACGTTGGGTTTCTTGTTGGTTATACAACACTTGGAATTGATTTCGATAGCGTTCCGCAATGCTTTGGAGCCTTTCGACTTCTAAAAGCGCGTTACGCCATTCATTCCAAATGTGTATAACAAAGCATGAAGAAATACTGCAAGTTATAATACTCCCGAGGGCAAGGCCCAGACCTAAAAAAATAAATTCCATTGTTAAAATTTATCTTTTTTTTTGTTTTGCCTCGATGACTCAGAGGCTGTTTTATTTTCCATATTCATGGTAGTTTCTTAGTGGTTGGTTATAGTGGCAGATCCTTGCCCTCGAGGTGGGGTTTAGTTTGAAAAGTCATACTGCGCACGCACGCAAAAAGGGTTCATATAAGAAGTATGATCCCTTCGTTACCCTCATCTTTGTCTTTTTTTCTTTTTAGCTTCTACCCTTTCATCATAGATTTCTTTCACAAATTCTGAAAAGGGGCTTTCACTCATAGAAAAGAAATAACCGTGTTTAAGCTCTATCTGATAACCTAATTTTACTGCAAATTTCAACTCCTCTGTAAAATATACACCTGTAAATGTACCTATAGGAAAGATTAAGCTTTCTGGTTTAGGATCTCTATAGGGAAGAAATGGTCTTTTTATTGAATCAGGACATGTTACTTTAGCCTCCACAAAGCCAAATAGCGAATCTAGATCGCACCCTTTAAAAGAAGTTTTCCATACAGGTTTTCCGTTGGGCATCGGTTTTGTCATAGCATAAGGATATAAAGAGTTTACATCGTAGTAATATAAATTCTTACCGTAGGGTATGTATACGTCAGTGTGACCACCATAATAGCCTCGCCGAATAAAGGCTGATTTGTTTGGTTCTGGTCTATAAATAGGATACGTTTGAGAATAATAATGGGTTCGATAGATTTTCATAGCCATTGACGATACGGTCAGGTTATTTCTTATATCTATAAGGTATCGATTCCAATATTTTTCTTGTGCTTTCCTAATAATTCCAGCCAAAAGTAAGATATCTTGATCCAAATATTTAATTATTTCTGAGTTTTTCTCTTTAATATTGAACTCATTCAGTTCTTCGTGAGGTATTGAGCCCTTACTACCTAATTCTGGGCACATTGTCTCAGCTAAAGACTTCAAACTGCCTGGCAATAGTCTTAGGGAATCCCTGATGTCAAGTACCGGTATTTTTGGTTTCTTTTTATTATATACAATTATTTGATATACATTATGTTCCCTAATAATAGGCTTTATTATGGACTGACCTAAGAGACACTTTCGTACTACCCGAGCATTGTGAACAAGTAAGTATGTAAATAGTTAACATCCCCCTTTTACAAGTTATGTGCTTGAAAGCTCTCATGTAAGTTATGTGGCTCTGGCAGGTAATATTTCATCCTACAAAGTCTACATCAAACTGGTGGTACGTCATAGAGGTAGCCCCTCGTAGTGCAAGGACGTATGAAGGCTACCATGTGCCAATCACAACGGCATCAATGGAGGAGATCAGAGAAGATGCTCAATCAGAAGCCGCTGCGGTGGTGCCAGACGAGCATCAAGATGCTACTACTCTATATGGGGTGCATGCAGAGGAGCTACAAAATGAAACAGAGGATATGTGTTTAAACGGAGAGCTCTATATAGATATAGGAAGTTATGCTGAGTTATGCGAGGATGAGAGAGAGATCTCTTAAAGCCACAAATATTGTATTTGAACAATTTTGCTCCGTGTTGTAAAAGCTCTGGCTCTCTACACTACAAGAGGCTATTCATATTAGCGACGCTCACACAGCGACGCTCAAAAAAAATAAATCCCGGCGTCGCTATGAGCGTCGCAAATTTACAAAGAAATTTGCGACGCTCATAGCGACGCCGGCTGGGCTAAAAAAATAACCGAGCGCGCCCAAAAACTCAGATCTCAGATCTGAGTTTTTCGGCGCCCTCAAGCAAGGACCAGGTAACGCTCTCTCTCTCTCTCTCTCTCTTTTTTCTCCACACACACACACACACACACACACACACACACACACACACGAGGAGAGGAAGGAGAGCCAGGTATGCTCCTTCCCTCTCCTCATTCTCATGTTCCCTTCCTCTCTTTCTCTCTCCCTCTCTCTCTCTCTCTCTTTTTCTTCTCCACACACACACACACACACACACACACACACACACGAGGAGAGGAAGGAGAGCCAGGTATGCTCCTTCCCTCTCCTCATTCTCATGTTCCCTTCCCCTCTTTCTCTCTCCCTCTCTCTCTCTCTCACACACACACATACACACACACACATAGTGTTTTTGAGAGAGAGAGAGAGAGAGAGTACAAACAAAAACAAAAACGCACACACACATACATAAACAAAGAATGCACACACACATTGAGAGAGAAAAAGAGAGAGAGAGCATGCATAAACAAAAAACGCACGCATTGAGAGAGGAAAAGAGAGAGAGAACATGCATAAACAAAAAACGCACACATTGAGAGAGGAAAAGAGAGAGAAAACATGCATACGATCCAAAAAAACGCACACACATTGAGAGAGAAAGAGAGAGAAACTAATTTAACGTCGTAGGAAACTAATTAAAATTAAAAGAACTAAAGATCTAGCCGACGAGGAGTTGAACTCAAGACCTATTATTCAAGAGGGAAATGGCATAATCAATCTATCATACTTGGCATGGGTGATAGAAAGGTTATACCATTTATCTCTTTTTATTGGCACACACATCCACACACGCGCACACACACAAGAAGAAGAGAGTTATAACATCGTAGAAAACTATCTTAAAAGACATTAAAGATTAGGTTATATGTAGACTTACATTAAATTAGATTTAGGTTTATTTTTAACTAGATTTACGTTTATTTACGCTAGATTTAGATTTACGTTATATTAGATTAGATTTAGGTCTCCATAGACTGCGATGCCTGCATGAAGCGGGTGAAGAAAGCCCTCAATGGAATATAGGGTATTGCTGCCTTCACTCATGGTGGGCTCCGTTGATCCAAAAGTACTGGTGAAATGTCTTCAGAAGATAGGGAAGAAGGTGGATCTTCAGGGCGGCAAGAGTCACTACATCCCCGACACAATGACCATCTAGACAACCTCTAGTCATTCAACAGCAACTTCAAAGTTAGTAACAAGAGCAAGAACGGTGTAAAGGGCCAATTGCTGTCGTCAAATGTGGATGGAGATGAGACAGCGTCACCGTCGGAAGTTAACTCTCACATCTTTAGTGATGAGAATGCCAACTCTTGCCGAGTTATGTGAAAAATTATGTGTTAAATCAGTTTTAAGATTCTTATAATCCCTGTTAGTTTAGTTCTTTGTTTTTAATATAACATAATTTACGTTAGATTTAGATTTATGTTATATTAGATTAGACTTAGGTTTATTTAGGTTTACCCACACACACACACACACGCACACACACAAGAAGAAGAGAGTTTTAACGTCTTAGGAAACTATCCCAAAAGACGTTAAAGATTAGGTTAGATGTAGACTTACGTTAAATTAGATTTAGGTTTATTTTTAGTTAGATTTACGTTTATTTAGATTTACGCTTATTTACGTTAGATCGAGTCCACGCAAGAATTACTTACGGTTTAGGGTTTAGAGTTAGACGAACAGTGAAAAGATCTACTGTGAAAAGATGTTAAGATGTTGTGAAGTGCTACAGCTACAGAAGAGGCAAAGGGGTTTTGTCCACTACATGCAGTATCATGTAGACGTGGGTGTGTAGATTTCTTGTACCCACAAATATAGGTATTGACCAATAAAGACGAGATTATAACCTGGTGGTTCTGATCTCCGTGCACCTCTAGACCGAGGTGTGCGGGGATTGGACATGACTAGAGAATGTGAGGTAAAGAGAGAGAGAGAGAGAGAGAGAGAGAGAGAGAGAGAGAGAGAGAGAGATAAGACGAAGAATGCCAATAGAATATTAAATTTGTTGTGCAGGTTATAAGTTTTTTATCCTCATTATGAGTAGCGATGAGGATGTGGGACCGTCCAACCGAAACACCTATCTCTCAACGAGGGTCTTATGTCCTTGTAATCAATGCAAGCATGCTGTGCGACGGACAAGACGTGTTTCTTTGCAGCACGTTCGTGAATTTGGCGAGTTTGATCCATCTATTATAGATCGAGTTGTTGCCAATTATAACTCGTCGGACTCTCACGCTGGCCAACAAGCAGCAATCTTGCAACCCAATAGACGTGTTCGCAGGCGCTTTGGTCAAGCAGCATATGTGAGGCCACAAGATGTAGCCTCTGACAGCTCGGGGGATGATCATGCAGAGCACATTCCCAACGAGGCAATGTTTGAGCCCGAGATTGATGAAATGATCGAGACGATCATGGATTCAGAAAGGCTTATCTATGATGATATGAAAAGTGAAGCCGATACGCCATTGTATAATGGAGCACGTATGTCTAGATTGAAAGCACTCCTGGTTCTTCTCAACATGCAAGCAAAGTTTGGATGGAGCGACACTAGCGTCACAGCGCTTTTCAGGTGATCTATTACAATTAGTTTACTTTAATAAAACTCTAAATGTATAATGATCTGATAGATTTTTACACGACTGTATCATATTTTTATGTTGTGTAGATTGCTGAAAGAGCACATACTACCAGCTGACAATGTGATGCCAGATTCCCGAGATGAAGCAAGAAAGATTTTGCGAAACTTGGGGATGGATTACAATTCTATCCACGCTTATCCTAATGACTGCATTCTTTTCAGAGGGGAATACATAGACATGGAGAAGTGTCTGAAATGTGATTCCGAAAGATATCGAGGAGATCTCCACGGGACATTAATTCCACAAAAGGTTTTGCGACATTTCCCTCTGCTTCCTCGCATCAAGCATTTCTTCGAATGTAAGTCCATGGCCGTCCTAGCATCATGGCATGAGGAGAATAAATCTTCGGATGGTGTGCTACGAATTCCTGCAGATTGCGTAGCGTGGAAACATATAGATGGAACATGGTCGGATTTTGCCAGGGAAGCTCGAAATTTGCGCTTAGGCCTGGCTATGGATGGCGTAAATCCATTTGGTCAAAGATCAACATCTTAGAGTGTATGGCCCGTTGTCATCGTCAACTACAACATTCCCCCGTGGTTGACTACAAAGAAGGGGCACCTATGGCTAAGCTTGATTGTGCCAGGGCAATATAAAGTGGGGAATATGGATGTGTATCTTCGTCCACTATTGGAAGAGCTACAACAATTGTGGATTGGCATAGAGGTGGTGGATATGAGCCGACACACAGGACGACGGAATGCTTTGATCAGAGGCATTCTAATGTGGACCATGCATGACTATCCCGGGCTAACATAATGCTCAGGTGATCTATTGACACTCCTCACTCAGACACTGCAAATATTTTTTTTTCCCATAGTTGATCTATTATCATGTGTATACATGCAGGGCTTCAAACAAGCGCATACAAAGCATGTGTCACATGTGGACCTAGACTGAATGCACGTAGGGCACCCTCACTGAAGAAGCAAATCTACGAAGGTCATCAAGCATATCTTCCAGAGAATCATGTGTTACGCGAAGGCTTTTTGGGAAGAGAGCCACCAAGGATGTCTGCACAAGCATGGTTAGAGCAGAAGGAGATGTTCGATGACGGATTTCCTCCAGGGATGAAGAGACTATCTCTATGGTACGAGTTACCATACTGGCCCCGACTCATGATCAATCACTTGCTCGATCCAATGCACATATTCAAGAATGTGGGTAATCTACTATGGGACCATCTGACCGGAAAGAAAGATACTTTGGGAGCCAGAGTTGACCTTAGAAATGTGGATGGTATGGAGCAATATTGGCCGCAAACAGCGTCTGATGGATTGATAAAACTCCCTAAAGCACCATGGATTTTCACAGGAGCCCAAGAACGCAAAGTAAAAGAGACCATTCGATCTTTGCGGACCCCCACTGGCGTAATGCACTCGCTCCGAACGTGTTTTACTAAAGAAGGAAAGCTTACCGGTTTGAAGTCACACGATTGGCATAAAATGTGTCAGGTACGTTCATAGTGGACTTTAATATCATTGCATAAAATGTGGACTTTAATATCATTGCTGCACATACTTTACAGTTTATTTTACCGGTTGCCATTGAGGGATGTTTGTCTCTCGACATCCGTAACACAATCTACAAACTTGCAAAGCTGGTGCAATGGATCTCACAAAAGGAGATCAACGTAGACTCCATACCATTCGCCAAACTAAATGCTGCGGAGCTTGTGTGCATGTTTGAGAAACATTTTCCTACTACAATGCTAACCATTCAGGTGCATCTTCTTGTTCACATAGTTGATGAGGTGGAAATAGCTGGCACAGTTCATTCCAGATGGATGTTCTTCTTAGAGCGTTTCATGAAAACGCTTAAGGGATATGTGCGTCAAAAGGCACGTCCGGAGGGTAGCATGGCAGAAGGTTGGTTGGTATCAGAGTCTCTAGTGTACATTGGAGAGTGGCTAGACGGATTTGATAAATCCCGGGACACGCTATGGTGAACCATAGATGATGAGCGCATATCTGGGATTGTCATGTGCAATCTCGGTGTTGAGAAGAAGATGACGGAAGATCTAGAGGCTAAAATCAACCGATTTTGCATGCTTCACAATCCAGTGATGCAAAAGTGGATTTCACAATATGAGGATGCAAAGCAAGAGCGACAAAGGGCACGAATCGAGTGGAGACGGGGAAGACGACCACCGATGCACTATCCAACGGTTCTGGAGAGCCTAACAACCTTCATGAGCTTAAGATGGTTGCACAACCAATTGAAAAGCGCACAAGAATGCGGTGACGAAGTGACTGAAGAAGAGTGGGAGTACTCTCGGGGTTGCGCGACCAAGGTAAGTTTGCAATGTACGACTAGCAAGTGACTTTATTTATAAACGTT
This sequence comes from Adiantum capillus-veneris, assembly GCF_014529385.1. Lineage (NCBI taxonomy): Eukaryota > Viridiplantae > Streptophyta > Polypodiopsida > Polypodiales > Pteridaceae > Adiantum > Adiantum capillus-veneris. The sequence continues at coordinate 112,356,661 of NC_140941.1, forward strand.
TGAACGGCCACTCATAATCTTTGTTCGTTGTAGTATAAGTCATACACAGCAGCATGGTGTAAAGGTCGACATTTTAGGGTGGAACGGATCGACAAAAAGCGTTTTACTCAAGATTGTGGAATCATGGCAAAATTTGAACAGTCTAGTCGACGACGTTCCTCTGATGCAGATCCTGTGGTGGCGGAACTCACTTACTTCGGCACGCTGCAAGAGATTTTGAGGATCGATTACAGAGGATTTTTTGTCGACTTGTTCGACGTGCAATGGTTCAAGATAATCATGGAGGGTCGCAACACTACTGTGCGTAGAGGAGAGTCTGGTTTTCTTGAGGTGGATTCTACTAAGAAATGGACTGACCTAAGAGACACTTTCGTACTACCCGAGCATTGTGAACAAGTAAGTATGTAAATAGTTAACATCCCCCTTTTACAAGTTATGTGCTTGAAAGCTCTCATGTAAGTTATGTGGCTCTGGCAGGTAATATTTCATCCTACAAAGTCTACATCAAACTGGTGGTACGTCATAGAGGTAGCCCCTCGTAGTGCAAGGACGTATGAAGGCTATCATGTGCCAATCACAACGACATCAATGGAGGAGATCAGAGAAGATGCTCAATCAGAAGCCGTTGCGGTGGTGCCAGACGAGCATCAAGATGCTACTACTCTATATGGGGTGCATACAGAGGAGCTACAAAATGAAACAGAGGATATGTGTTTAAACGAAGAGCTCTATATAGATATAGGAAGTTATGCTGAGTTATGCGAGGATGAGAGAGAGATCTCTTAAAGCCACAAATATTGTATTTGAACAATTTTTCTCCGTGTTGTAAAAGCTCTGGCTCTCTAAGTACCTTCCATGGTGTATAACGCTCTTTTCTACTCGCGCTCACATCTTTTGATTGAAAATTCTGAGTTTTCGACTTGCCTCTTCTATCACTCAATTCATTGCGTCATTGTATTTATATGCGTCGTTACGTCATTGTATTTAATGGTCTTTGCGTCATTGTCTACTCTATTCATTCAATATTAAGTTTAAATATTCGTGTGTTTAATGCAGGTATGGATGATGAGGAGTTTCTTTCTTCTTTGTCACCGCAACAGAGACAGTGGTACGTGGAGCGTCATCGCCCTGATGGACATTCTCAGTTCTCGCGGCGGCATGGTTAGTATTAGGGTTGACTCTTTTTTATTTTCTATATTGTTTTATAAATGTCGTTATATATTTATACTTACTGAAAGCTGTCTTATTGTCTTTTTTTGCTAAATCCGACAGATACGCCGCTTGGACGCGATGAGACGTCTGACTAGACGACGTCAGTTTAGCCGTAGCTAGATAGCATTAGTTTAGGGTTTCTCATAGCTTATGTATCATGAGACGGATTTTATACGTCTTTTTGAACCATGTATATTATTACATTTGTCACCACAGTTCCTTTTGCCAATCAATTCTTTATGCCTATGATGTTGTACAATTGTCATTATTACATTTGCCAATCAATTCATTTTGCTTATGATGTGTACAATTGTCAATTTTGCAAACAATGCGTCTTGTGGGTGACTATTTTGGGTCTATTATCTACCCTTGCACTTTTTTTAAAAAGTGAATCAAGTACAATATGGTTGATGGGTGGCAAGGCATTGAATGCCTTGCCACCAAAAAAAAAATCTCTCGGGCGTCGCTATAAGCGTCGCTATTTATGGCTCTGTAGCGTCGCTATAGTCTTCTGTGTAAACGTCGCTATAACCGTCGCTATAAGCGTCGCTATGAGCGTCGCTATATAGCGACGCTCTCGTAGCGACGGTTTTAGCGACGTCGGGGGTTATAAAAACCCAGTGTATTTTCGTCGCTAACAGCGTCACAAGAGCACACAACCTCTTGTAGTGCTAAGTACCTTCCATGGTGTATAACGCTCTTTTCTACTCGCGCTCACATCTTTTGATTGAAAATTCTGAGTTTTCGACTTGCCTCTTCTATCACTCAATTCATTGCGTCATTGTATTTATATGCGTCATTACGTCATTGTATTTAATGGTCTTTGCGTCATTGTCTACTCTATTCATTCAATATTAAGTTTAAATATTCGTGTGTTTAATGCAGGTATGGATGATGAGGAGTTTCTTTCTTCTTTGTCACCGCAGCAGAGACAGTGGTACGTGGAGCGTCATTGCTCTGGCGCATCATCGCGCGTTCCTACTCCATCCGTCTCCCTCTCTTTCGGAGCATTCGGCGCGCTCCGAAGCTTCGGCGTCGACGAGACAAGCTTCACACTCGTCTAGACACCGGCGCTCTAGTGGTGGCGGTGGCGGTTGTTGTGGGGATTCCGCCACCGATGCCTCCACACCGCCTCGTGTTCGACGAGGCTCTTTACCCTCCCCTTCTTTGCCCGCCCCCACACCAGCCACAGCATCGCCATCTACGCCAGGTTTTGCACGGTTGACTGTTCCTAGAAGCTACACACCTCTACCTACTCCGCCAAGAGCCACCCCACTCGACACTCCTCGCTTCGGGGCCCAGACGCCGATGGAGACACCTGACGTAGTCGTAGTGCTATCGCCGGTTTCCCTTCCGCGCCAATCACTGGGGAAGCGCTAAGTAATGGTATAGTAGAAGAATCGCGTGAAATGCAGGGCAGGACAGGATGGCGGGGCTTTCGATACCCATGGACATTTCTCGGGTTTCTGCGCAGCTATCGAAGTGCTCCAACGCAACGACTCCTGTATTGGGTATCGAAGGAAGTCTGCCAATGCAAGGTCGGAGATAGCTTTCCAACCGAGTTGCCTATCCGTCCACGCAGAAAGCCAATGACGGCAAGCAAACCAAACGGAGAGCTGCGACTCCGCGATGTAATGATCCAAGCCCTAAGGTAGCGGGAGAAGGATAGCGTCATGCCTGATCTGTGGAATGACCCATCTACGTACGATGGAGTGATTTAAGCCAGGTAACGATAGTGGCTGATTTGCGGGACAGAAACTTTCGTGGTTGGTGTGGTGATTTCCTCGTGTTCCTCAACGCTTCAAAGAAAAGAAGCGCTCGAAAAGAATAATAAAAAGTGAAAGAAAAGAAGGAAGAAAAAAACAAGTTTTTGAGATTCTAAAAAATGATTTGATTTTGTCTCAAAAAATTAGGGGGGATAAGACCTTATATAAAGATACAATAAAGAAGTTACTTAAATTTAAAACAAACGCTAACTTTTTGAAGATTTGTAATTCATGTAACTATACTTTTAGATTAGTAAATAAACTATCAAAAGATTACAACAAATTTAAAACAGATGTTAATAAGCCTGTAACCAATATGTTTACTGAAATATCAATTCCTTTATCGGTTTCAGAACCAAACCCCCCGTATCGTCAGTGCCAGATCCTTTATCTATGCCTGATCTTGTATCGTCAGTGCCTAATCCTGTATCATCAGTGCCGGATTGTGTATCGTCAGTGTCCGATCCTATATCGTCTACGCCTGATAGTTTGTTGCCTATGCCTAAACCTTTATCGTCGGCTGATCCTTTATTGTCACATGATTCTTTCTCGTTACCTTGCTGCTGAGGATCAATCGATAGATCAATCCTCGGCCCCAAAATTAACAATAAATACGCATAAATCATCTTCGTCAAAACCCGTAGCTTCTTCGTTGAAACCAATTGCTTTTTTGCCAGTAGCTTCTCCGTCTTCGTCCGCAGCGTCGAAACCCGTAGCATCTTTGCCAATTGCTTCTTCGTTGAAACCCGCAGTTTCTCAGCTAATTGCTTCTTTGCCTTACGCTTCATCATCGAAACCAATTGCTTTTTCTTCTTCTTTGTCGGGTATACAATGTGTTTCAACCCCGCATATAGTAAATTCAGTAATAAGTAATAAGTTATCAAGACTAAAACTATTGTTATTAAAAGTGGTAAGTTTATTTCCATTAATATTTCATATAATAAATAATAGTTATTTAGGTGAGATAAATGAGAATAGTTTAATTGACAATTTTAATAGTAATTTAATACAATATGATATAAGTATTCTTTTAAGTATAGTTATAGCATTAGTAGTATCATACACATTGAATTATAAATCAATGTCAAATAAAAAGTTACTAAGAAAAATCTTATTTCAAGTGTTTATAACATTTCTTTTTGTTTCTTTTCTGAGACAAAAAAGTTCTTTTTTTGCGTGGTAGCTACACCTTTTTATTATTATTACACAGACACTTAAGAATTAGTTACGTTAGAAGGTGCAAAATTAATTGGAGTAGGAGCGGCTACCATAGCCCTAGCAGGAGCAGCAGTAGGTATTGGAAACGTATTTAGTTCCATGAATAACCTCACTAAAAAAAGAAATCTCTCCTTTATTTTGAATAACCTCACCAGAAATCTCTCCTTTCTTTTGAATAACCTCACCATATATCTCTCCTTTATTTCTAAGAACCTCAACATATATCTCTCCTTTCTTTTTAATAACCTCACCATATATCTCTCCTTTCTTTCGTTGAGAAAGGTATTCTTGTTTGTTGCTCTTTTTTTAATTTTATTAAATCTAATTGGGCTTGGGTTTGCTGAAACAGCATACTGTATGAATATGGGCGCTAGTAGTTCTTCAATAGTAACTCAAGCGTCTTCACATTCACAATTTATGCAACTAAAGGAGGAGGATTGCCGTTCAATCTTATTTGAAACTTGGCAAGATTGTGATAAAATACTAAAAACCTGCCAACAAGGCAGATTGCCCAGCGCTGAGAACGGTTATGAATTCGTTTCACAGCTGCAGCCTGCGCAAATAAACAATCTAGTAAACTCTATCTCTGCCAAGTTAAACCCCTCCATAGTCAGCGAAGCCACAATGCAGGAATGGGCTCAGATTTCGGTACAGTTTAAGGAGGCAAACTCCCGTCTGTTCACGTCGTTCCATAAGGACCTTATTCCTGGCTTGATGCTCATCTCTGGGGTATCTCTCCCTTTAAGCATGTCCCCGGAAGAGGGCATAGAACTCCTCTTGAAGGTCCCCTTCTCCCAGGAAGTGATAGCGCATTATGCTGCGCAAATAGTCTCCCAGGCGCAACCTTTGATTGACATGTATAAAGCCCTGATTGAGCTCTTGCCTTCGACTCCAGAAGTAGTTTTTGTTGAGCAAGACATGCTGCTGAATCCAGAAATAGAAATAACTGTTTCGCAGGAGGAGGCGGATAAAATCCAAGCCGTTCATAATAAAGCCAGGGACGCTGTCCAGATTTTCGTTAAGTTCCATAGGCTTAGAAGCCGGATTCGTAAAAGGACAGCCTTTAAACTTAAACGTAGACGTCGTGGTTAAAAAACCGTCTCACGGGCAGAGCGGACACCCTGGGAAGGGTAAAAACCACAGCTGACGACTGAATCCGAATATTACGGATTACATATATCAAGTAATTACTTTCTTTTAGGGAAGGGGTGGTTAAATTATTCGGTAACCAACCTAGAGATCATCAACGACAAAGATTGACTTTTTTGTCTTTTAATTGAGTTAATTTTCTTTAATTACGTAAACTCATTTTGAAATAACGCAAAAAACATTTCCAGGGTTGGGCTTTCCTTGACCCAACCCCCCCGCACCGATAGCTCAATTGGATAGAGTCCCTGGCTTTGAACCAGGTAGTTAGGGGTTCGAGTCCTCTTCAGTGCAACATCGTTTCATTTCGGGCTTCGATAAAGCTATATACCACTAACTCTCACTCTTATTAAGAAGAAAGCTTTCACAACTTGCAAGGTAAAGCATGTATCTTCCACCCGGTATTATGTTCAGTCCTCTTTCTTTCAGTTCTTGTTTTATTTAAAGTAAGCGGTTCCCTACGCTTTTTCCTATAGCCCACCTTTTCCATGTTTTAAATCCTATGCCAAGACTAGGGACCGAGGGGCACAAAGTGTCAAGCAGGGTTGGGTTAACCTTTCTCGCCGATCCAATTTATACTAGGATCAGAGGAATGAGTTGAGAACGCCACTACGTTCCCGTACCCTTTGCTCTTAAAAAGTATCGTTGGTTTTCCCTGCATAATCTGGGCGCATGGTCGAATACGTCCAGTCTAGTGTTGGTAATTCCGTAGAAATAAATGGATGCACGAAGTTCATTCTAACACCGTAGACACCGAGAGTTTAATTGGTTGAGCCATGAAGTGCCGAAGGGCAATCCCAACGCAAACCGTAGACATTGATAGTTCCTCATACACGCCTTGTTTCTAAATTACCATGTTATCGCCATGACGGGTTTCGTAACCTCGTCGTGTACTCGAAGCGACAGTGAATTGATCTCTAATCACAATCACCCACTCCTCTTAATGGTGTTGCTAGGGCAAACAAAACAAGCCAACCACGGGAAGGAAGGCAAAAAATTGAGTAAATAGAAGCAGAGGATCAATAATGTCTGGGTTATTGCACTGGACCACTTTCCCTTCTTTCCTGCTTTCGATACTTTCTGCCTACAACCTCTAGCCTTTCTTGCTATCAAAGCAGTGCTTGCTTGGTTGCGGGGAGGCTAACCTTTCTTAGTTCCACGAGGCCTACTTTGGCTGCCTTTGCAGGATATCGCCTATCTTTACTTTTTAGGGGTTAACGGGGCTATCTTTCTTTCTTGATCGTATCGGTTCCTTTTTTGCTTTGTACGTACCCTGCATTAGTCTTGATCCTAAGTGGCGAGGCAAGGAAAAGGTATTCTGTACAATGAAACAACGAGGGCCGCAGGCAACGGGAAGTTCATATCTATGGCAACGCCAATCTATCGGTTACACAAAAATGCGTCGCGCCTTCGCTTCGGCTGCCCCCTTCGTCCCTTAGAGAGCAGTAAGACTTTAGCCATCGCAAATCAGTCAGTACTAACGTGTTCATCCCTTCGGGCCTCAATTTATTCATGTATTCAAAGCGGCAGCTAAAAGTTCAAGTGCTTCGCCGTGTTACACGTAAGTAGGGTCTAAGGTTGTATAACATAGTGACGAGGCTCTTGTCCTAAGCGTAGTAATGCGATTAGGCCATGCCAATACGATTTCAGCGGCTTCGCGCCTACGTATGCCCTGGTTACGTGTTATCGCTTCCCTTCGAAAAGGCTTGTATTTTCTCTAGGTTTCGAAGCAACACAGAAACAAGCCAACCTATGTAAGATTCAGCTTGCCAAGTTTAAGTTTAAGTTCTTTGAGCTAACCTCGTTCCCTTATTAAGCTACTGCAAGGCAGCTAATAAAGTAGCAAATTGCTAATCTATCAATCAATACATGGAAAGTGGCAGCTTGGACAGTCAGCTTCATGGCAGCAACATAAAACGGGATAGTCACGATGGGCAGCCTGTAGCCGCAATGGGGCTTAGTTGGGAGAGTTAGAAGCAGATAGCTTTCGGTATAGCGTTTCGCTATTCTTGCATAAGTGTTGTTTTCTCTACATCCTTCATTAGGGTTTTTTGCTCATTAGGCGAATGTGCTTCTAGACAACGCGCTGAGCTAGAGGCATACGTTTCTGACTTCGAGATGGCATGATTCACTTTTTTTGCCAAGCCAAGCTTTTCACGCTACAGGGGTTGGGCCCCAGACCAGTAGATCTGGGCGAAGACAGGATTTTTGGGGGAGAAGGCACTTAAAAAAATCCAATACATACAAGAACTTTAAAAAAGACCGAGGATATAATATCTTTAAGCCAATCTGCCAAAGTGGGAGGGTCCCTTCCCAGTCAGGCACTGAATCACTTGAACCTGAGCTACTGCCCGAAGCAGGTTCTTGTGGAACTCCCTTCGAATTGTTAGTAAAGACTAGGGAATTAGAGGACTCTGCCTGTGGCCTTTCCGTAGGCATCGGCGGAGTTTTTGAGCGTTCTGCACGCGAAGCAAATAAACATGAGAATAAGGAAAAAAGCTAATCCATTAGAAAAAGGTTTCTATTTGATTTTCATTGCCTCAGGCAGGATAGCGAATAATCTTACTTTACTAGCGGCCTTTAACTTGCTTGATAAACCAACAGAGCTTTAGATGTCAGCGTCCCAAGCAAGGACTACAACGAGCCATGCCCGTGTCATTAACGGCCAGACTCCTATACATAGTGACTCTACACCGTTTAAGGTATAAAGTTAACTGTAGATAGCCCGACTTACAGCTTATAACATAAAACTTCCTAAATGCCAGCCAAAAACGAATAGGCAAAGCACTGTCAGACTATTTGAATTGCTTTAATATGCTAAAATAAAGCAGAAAATAAGGAAAAAAAAAGATTCCAATTCCTATCTTATTCAATCATAACGACTTTACCTGTCTCTGTCGAATCTAATCTTGCTGATAACTCAATAAGATGAAGCAATAGCCATAAAAGAAGAACTGCCATGAATACCGGAACAAAAAAAGAAAGGATTCATTAGGTACGTACTTACTAACAGTATCGTTGCCTCTGCTTGGTAGCTTCATAGCAGGTGCTTTTGGTCATTTCTTAGGGTCAAAAGGAACCGCCATAGTAACTATTACGTGTGCTTTATTCTCTTTTACTTTCTCCCTGACTGTTTTTTACAAAGTTGCACTGGGAGCCAGTGCTTGCTATATAGAGATTGCTTCATGGATTTCCTTGGAGATGTTTGATGCTTCCTGGGGCTTCTTTGGCGACTGTGAAGTCACCAGATGAATTGCCGGATAGATCGATTGTCTGGACACTGCTGTTGCTTTGTGGCGAGACGGGCTCGACTCACTCTATGGAATAATTTTCTTTTTTAGAGCCCCATAGCATGTTGAAAAAGGGGCCTGGCCTACTATACTCAAAAACTGCCCTTGGCGGCTCCTGACCATGTCTCCAAGACACGGGTAAGACTTACGGATCATGAACTACAGATCGGTGCAGAAGGGATCCTGGCTAGCGTCAGACAAGGTCCCCCCACACAATACAGAAGGCTATGGATAAGGCATATCCCTCGCGCATGCGCAGCAAGAAGGCGCAGATGCCTAGACAAATAAAGGCCTCACTGAGTCTAATAAGGACAACACACACACCATTAGCAAGCGCACCCGTGCCTCAACATCAATAGAGTATTCGGTGGAACCGGCGAACCATGCATTCGGCCCGCTGAGAAAAGGGCTATATTGCCATCTCAGCCCAGTGGGAGGCTCCTACCCCACCATGCGTTCCTTTGGGGAGGGTGTGAAGCATGGAAAACAAAGCAAAGAATAGACAATGCAACATAGAACCTGCTAAAAGAAGCAAGATTATTCCTTTTGATTAACCACAGTGAACTGTGCAACGACGCTTCGCTTCTAGAAAGCGGCCTAGCACACACCTACGAGCTGTAATTAAATAGGCCCTTGCTCCTGTAGGGAAGGGATGTGATTTAAGACACGACGTTTAGTTGCGTGCTCCGATCGGCAAATGATCACCGGAGTATAGCACAGGATCGCTTTTCCTTGTAATAAAGTCAACATGTCGACAAGGTAAACCCAATGGGCTCCCCTCAGGAGGTCTGGTCGTAAGATCAGATACCGTCCAGTGGGCAGAAGACGATATGAAAAGATTTAGCTTACCTTCAAGAGAGGTAAGATAGGCAACAATTTGCCGACCAAAGTGTTGACTCGAATCCTGGATAACAAAACACTATTGCCGGGCCACTTCCATTAACCACACAAGAGTAGAGGTAGTCGGGACTGTGAGTAGTACTAAGTAAATATGAGTCAATCGCGAAGTTACGGCTAGTGGGAGAAGGGAAAGAATTTTCCTTTCGTGCGTGCCCCGCCCCAAAAGAAGAGAAAAGAAAGATGTTACAAGTGGGCTAGGGAAAAGCGAATTAGAAACAGGCAAATGCGTAACTTGCGAAGTAACATTATGTGTGTCCATCAGTGACTTGCCGAGGCCAGCCCAACCGTCACTTTTTTTTGCTGCTTAAGCCGTATGCAAGGAAACTTGCATGTGCAGTTCAAAGAGGGGGGAAAGCTTGAAAGATCCTATCCTTCCTGATTATACCATTAGTGGTAACTTCGCTTTCTGGTTAGGAAGCGTCTCTGTCTTCTTTACTTCATATCACTCTTTTCGTTTACTTTTCTTAACATTTCTAGCACCAACCAATTCATTCGAGCGAGACATCTTATGATGCCACGATGCGCCTATTCTTATGGCCATCCCCTTGATCCTTCTGGCTTTCGGAAGCATTTTTGTAGGATACTTAGCCAAAGTGTGACCTGTTAGCCCATAAGTCAATCCCGTGACGAAACGGCTGTTGCTCACCTAGCATGAACCAAGCAAAGTGAACAATAATTGAGGATTGGATGCGAGCGAAACTCCCGCCAATGGCTGAGATGTTCAGTCGACTCTTTTCCCTTTGTAGGAGGTCTGGCAGCCTCTGAGTCACAGATAAGCAAAAAGGAAGAGAGAAAAGAGGCCCCGACGAACCTTCATAAGTGAACAAGTGTAAGCTTTGCCGCCCAACAGTATCCAGTACTGACTACATCGAGGGACAGGCCCAGTGAGCAAAGGGCAAAAACAAAGGGTACAAGCAATGTCAGTTTTCGGCCTTGCATCGAACATCCAATGGACCATGGACTAATAAACAGCCACTGCATGAAAAGACTATGTCCAAGAGACCGCCCCACAAGGTACATCTTGCGCCTATGGGCCACTATAACTGTTCAATACACTTGAAACTGGAGTACCCGAATAAGGTTCCCTTGCGGTGGGCTGCCAAGCTACAAGCCCTACGGGAGCAGGATTCTCCGAAAAGCAAAAGCCCTAACAAATAAAGGCTAGGGATATGCCCATTTGGAGATTTAGGATCTCGATGGTCAATGGAAAGAGAAATGGACTATAAGTATATTTTACATAGATAATACTTAAACAATACCTTAATGGAAACAAATCCCCTGGCCCAAAGCTAAGGCAGTTGTAGACCTAGAATTTACCAACAAGCTTCTTGCCCCAACGAACGAGATGAACAAAATGTATGTTCTTTAATCTAGGCAACTCATACAAAATGTACACACAAGATTATAGTAATACGAGTCACACAGGGTAACCAAAAAACAAACACCCCAGACCTCGACAATGGGGTAAGTGGTGACCTTAGGGTTGCAAGGAATAGAGACGGCAAGAGAAGGTCTCCTGTTGGGTAGAAAGGCTATAGTACTCATTTGTTGAATATAGATACTAAAGCCTGAGAAAGAGAAAAGCGACTGCTTCGCACCTTTATCTTTTATTTGTTTTGCCAACCACTAAACTAACAGGTGGAGGTGAGGTGAACCCTGCGCTGCGGAGTTGAGCACACGAATAAAGGTTCAATGGGAACGCAAGTCCTCGAAAGCACATTACATAAGGGAGGGCGGGGAACTGGAGAGGGCCCTGAAGGTTCCCTTACTCGTCTCGTAAAGCCGGCCAACAAAATAACTTCCATTCCAACAAAGAATACTTGACAACAAAAAGACTTATAGGGCCAAAGGCTCCCGGGGCTATGCTAGGAAAAACTGCACAACCCCTTCTTTCTTTTTACTTTCTTTTTTCAGTTGAAAAGTAATCGCCGAACTGAATAGTTGAATGGCTAGCTAAGAGCACATAAAAGTACGACAGAAGCTTAGTAAAATGTAAAGCGTTTAAAATCAATCAACGAAACTACAAACAACAAAAAAAAAGCTTTGCAAACGCAAACAAAGGCCAGAAGCCTTTGTGGCCCAAAGAAAAATTGTTTAGGTAATCTATCTCCAGCTATACATATATTTAGAGATTGCCTTATATATCCGTATAGAATTGTTTTTTGAAACAAAGACTTAATAAAAGGCAACCTCAGCTCCTATGCAGGCATTGTCATATTGAAAATCCCTTTTTGAACCTTCGTTTGTAAAGCCAATAAAGATCTTCGATTCTGGGAGAAGCCGTATGAGGCGGGTAGAAGCTTCACGTACGGTTTTGAAGCCGGGCCTTTCTAGCAGCAATGGGGTGGCCTAGGGACCGATATGATGATTGGTTTAGGTACTAATTTTTGGGCCAATTCCCTTTCAATGCTACCCAAAAATGATATTCTTGCTGAATTTGAGTTTGCTACTCTAATCACTATCAAACTAGTACCTATTACGTTTAGCATCTTAGGGGCTCTTACGACGTATAATGTAAATCTTTTTGCAAACGAATTACTTTTTGCTTTTAAAACCAATACTTTCGGTAATAGACTTTATTGCTTCTTGAATAAGCGCCGGTTCTTTGATAAAGTTTTCAACGACTTTATAGTGAGATCGTTTTTGTATTTTGGATACGAAGTCTCATTTAAAGCCTTAGACAAGGGTGCTATTGAGATCTCAGGTCCTTATGGGATTTCGTATACATTCCGGAAATTCGCTAAGTAAATAAGTTAACTTTAAAGTGGATTTGTTGTGCGAGGAGTATGTCATGACTTGTTAGCCCTAAGCTCCGTGGTGGGTAAACGGTAAACTCGACTCTACGAGCCCAAAAAGCGACAATAGGGACGTAAAGGCCAGAGTTAATGTAGTGCTAGCAAGAACGTGAGTTAATAAGCCTCGGACTCCTTTTTTTTGTCCACAAGGCATGTTAAAATGAATAAAGGCATGGTAGGCGTATTTAACAAAGGTCGCGGTATGTTAGGTTTCGCTAAATCAGCGAAAATTGCAGCCCCCTGCCTTTCCTTGATAATATGGAATCACGCTGCCATCACTATACATACGGTAAAAGGTTTGAAAGGCAAAATAGCTAGAGCACATGAAAAAAACAATCTCAGCAAGAGCCATACGTAACGACTACTAGTGCTCTTAAGGCTCTGGGATCTCCTGTAAACCCCCATACGATATATGACGGATATTAAGGGAAGCAGTAATGGGGACTATTTCGAAAGTGCGTGCTGCAGAGAGCCAGATAAGGGGAGATCTCCACGTCTGGTTTGGAGGGCAGTGGTATCTTGACCCTACTATCATTATGCCTTCGTTATGTTACCTGGATTAACTTTATTTGCGACTTTTTTTTGTATGTGGGATTTTTGCTTTTTTTGGGTGGATAATCGATCGTATCTTATTTTCATAGTTTGTAGTTTCCTTTTATAGATACAGATATAGACTTTCTTTTTTTTATTATAAAACAGAACTTGAAAATACAAACTAACGTTGGGGGAAGGTCCGATCCCTTCCCTTCCCGGAGGTATGGCTGAGCGGCTTAAGGCATTGGTTTGCTAAATCAACATACAATACATTGTATCATGGGTTCGAATCCCATTTCCTCCTACACTTTTCCTTGATGATTATGCTGAAGTACAGTACGGAATCAAAAATTACAAGACGCTCTTTCCCTATGATATGATGGCCAGGCCGTTACCTGAGCACTCTTCCCGCCGATCTTACCATGGTAAGAATGTAACTGTGTCGTTGCCTCTGTTCCGTAACAATGAACAGCAAAAATAGACAATCAAAGGAAAAAGTGCAGTGGTCACCCCATTTGCCATCCCTTCAAAATGGCAAACCAAACGACACATAAGTCTACTTTGATAACTGTAACGGTAGCCGCTACCTTTACCTTATCAACGCTTTTTTGTTTTATTAACGCAAGCAAGCAAGCAATTCTATTTTTGCTTTCGTTTGCTTTCTCTCTTTTTAGAAAAGCAGCAAAAACAACAAGCTATAGTAGCGCTACAGCAGCTATAAAAGTAACCCAATCCCAGTCCTTCACGTTAAGCGGTCTCCTTTTCATGCTTTAGATAGCATAGCATCTCAGTCTCCTGCATTTATGTTATGGCCCTCGATTTCCCTAGCAGAAAGGGAACCCAACCCTTTAGTCTCTTTTTACCCGTATATAGTGGACCTAAAAGCATGAAGCCTTACTACGAGCCCTTCAGACATGTATGCAGCAAGTCTTTCTAAAGGATCTCTAAACACAGACGCCGATTTATGAAGATCTTGCATTGCTAGCTCTGCAACCTCCATCTTTTCTTCCAATAACGCAGCAGCACATGTGATAAGAAGATTCTTCACACGACTGCCAAGATTCAATGCTTTCAACAAATGCTCAAAGGAAAAAGAACCATGCTTTAAAGCTGTTACTGCACTTATTTCCATCTTGGTTTCTTCTGGAGCTACTGAATCATGCACGAGCTCCTTTATATTATATGCTGTTGTTTTTTAGTCAAATGATGGAAACACCCAACCATACCCGTAATGATAAAGACAAATGCCAACACGTAAGCCACTATTATTGCAATCAGAGCTCCTAATTGGCGCAAGTGGTGCAAGGACAAGCTATCTATGAAGGTATGGGATGTAGTATGGTGCAATGTCTGCATAGAAACGCTAAGGTTGCATCTCTGCTCTCGAAGTTTAGAATTTTGCTTATCCTTAAGGGGTGAACTCTTCTCATGGTAAGCACTGAACCCAAGCCATACTCTGTGCATAGATCTTCATGCAGATGCTTGAAAAACGCAGGAATACTCCCTTTCCTGTGAACACATTTGCACTAAGGTCAAGGACCTCTAAGCTACTGGAGTTGGCAAGGGATGCAGGAAATGGCCCTGTAAAGTTGTTAAAGCTCAATACAAGCTACTGAAGTTGGCAAGGGATGCAGGAAATGGCCCTCTAAAGTTGTTGAAGCTCAATACAAGCTTACGCTTGAAAAAAAGAGAAAGGTTACTACACAGTCGATAAAGTAAGCCAACCGTAGGGACTAAACAAAAAGGTGTCACTTAGATAGTTATTCAGCTAAAGAGGTGCTCTCTCTTTCCTTTTGCAGGGACTAAACAAAAAGGCGTCACTTAGCTAGTTAGCCAAAGAGGTGCTTTTTTGTATATATACAAGAGATTAATTATGTTCTTATCTAACGTCGTCGTGTGTTTAAAAAAATTGAAATCAGCGGGTTTCTTTCTTCATTAAGCTCAAGTGGTGTGGTAAAATAGGACTAGGTGTTTCTTGGTTAGGTGCATTTTCGTTATGATTGTAAGCTTTACATAGATTCAAGGCTTTCCTTTCATTCTCACTTGCCTTTTTCATATCTTGTTCACAGCTCGATGGCCGTACTAAGAATATAGTAAACATGCGCCTCGATCAGGCGTGGCTAGGATGGCTCGTTGGTTCTTCCAACGTGCGTGCGTTTCCTTAGGGTCTTGGTTTCACTTGTCTTCATCCCGCATTCGCATGAGTCAGTTTGAGTGAAGGGCTGCTTTGGTTCCGCACGCTAATGCGTTGTTGAGTACCCTTTTTTATTGGCCTTCCGCCGTAGGTTATCAATCTACCCTTGGTACGGAAATGGGATTACTGCAGGAAAGGAAAGGGAAGGAAAGGAAAGGAATTACTTCCACCAAGGAATGATCAATAACTTCCATTCAAGCTGTTTACGTACCTGCGGATGATCTGACTGACCCAGCTCCCGCTACGACGTTTGCACATTTAGATGCTACAACTGCGCTTTCAAGAGGCTTAGCAGCAAAAGGTATCTATTCGGCCGTGGATCCGTTGGATTCGACGTCAACTATTCTGCAGCCTTGGAGTGTGGGTGAGAAGCATTACAAGACGGCATAAAGGGTTAAGCAGACTTTGCAGCGTTACAAAGAACTTTAAGATATTATAGCTATTCTCGGATTGGACGAGTTATCCGAGGAGGACTGTTTGATGGTAGCTAGAGCACGAAAAAGAGAGCGTTTTTTCTCTTTTTTCTTTTGGATTTCTATTTAATATGCTAATCTGTATACGAATGGAGACGATCGGACTTGAACCGATAACTCCATGCTTGCAAAACATGCGTTCTACCGATTGAACTACGCCCCCGTCCTCGTTTCATGTGCAACACGTATCATGTGGGCAAACAAAACACAAGAGAGCTATTGCTCATACGTGCGTGCCTATAGCCTTTTTTCTACAGAGTTTAGACTTTATCCAAGACACGGCCCCATTTCATCACACTGTCAATGAAAGAGGCTAAATGTCATAAAGTAAAGATGTGTCATTGGCAGCAAGCAGTAATAGTTCACGAATCTTTTCTTGGTCCACCATTTTGATTGTATCGGCGTTAGGGAGGGGATAAGCCGTCTTGTCTTCTCGGAAGGGAAGCCTTGAGGCCAAAAGCGAAGCGAAAAGAAAAAGGTTATGGATACAAGAGATGAAAAACCGCAATCTTGGATACAAAAAACAAAAAAAGTTTGAAAGATGAAATTTCAAAAGCCACCAACGGATAGTTATGGCTTCTTTTTTTCGCACTTAGATTTTTGGATAGATGCCCTTATACAGGAATACATCCGAGAAGAAGCGCTTGATAAACAAGAATTGCTTATCCAAAGATTCACAGTTCTTATAAAAGTCACAGTTGCTAGTGGCCCCGCTTTTCCTAGTTACTTATGAAATGGCACGTTGTCTATGTATTCGAGTGGTCTCATTGAATCTCTTCGGGGGTCTGCCCCCTGCCCCCATATACATCTTAATGATAATAGAAGCGTCGAAGGCCGATGCGTCGAGTAAAATCCAGGCTAGGGGAATCGCACAAGTAAGCGAAAGAGACACGGCACCGAGTTTATCTCAAAGATTGTTTATCAACAGTAACATGGTTGGGTATTCATAACTTTTTCTTGTGTGAAACCACTTGCTCTGCTTTAGGTCGCTTCATAACTTAAGTGGTTCGTACATAGCACGAGGCTTAATAAATAGAATAGGGTTTTCTTTTGTAAAGCGTTTAAAATCAACGAGACTACAAACAAAGAAAAACAAAGAAAGAAAAAGAAAGCAAGCTGTAAGCAAAGAAAAAGAAAGGAGAAACACTTTCCGTAGAGTTCTATGGGTCGATAGGACCCTACGTAAACCACCGCGAAATCATATATTATAATGCAAAAAAAGAGGGAAAACAAAAAAAACAAATAAAATCACTATCACTAAAAAGTGAAAGAAAGCTAGGATGGTGAAAACCAGTGAAAGGGCATGAAAGGTAATTGAGCTCTCCGGTGCTATCGCTTCTGCGGCTGTCTTACGAACCAATCGGATAGATTGGTTATCCACCTCAACTCAAAAAACCCGTACATCTTAAATATGCCAATTATGCTACTTTTTTGTGAGTTAGGATAAGGTTAAATCTTTAACCGTTCCATTCCAAGGATTAGTTAAAACGTTGATTTTGCTTACCTTTTCTTACAAGCGTCCTTTTGTAATTAATAATAATTCTTAAAAAACAAAAATAAAGACCGGTTCGTAAAAAAGAGCCATCTTTACACCTTCCACTTTGTATGTCTAAAGGAAATGACTGTGAAAATGACAATAACCAAAACTATTATCACAACAGAAATGTAAGTAAACAATAATTCAAAGAAAAAAAAGAATGGGAGGGAAGCAATTTTCAATCCTCCATTACCTGCGACAGCAACGGGGACGGGTTGATTGGCAACAATCTTGCTTGCGACCTGTAAATTAGCGTTATAACAACGATAACAGCAACGGCCTATTATGGCTTTGACTCTTTTTATTGTCATTTTTCTTCTTAAGGCTTTGAGCATGGTTGTTTGGCTTAGTTTTTGTATGTTTTGTTTTGTTTATTACAAACATGGGTTACATAGAATAGAATGCAGGGTAGTTTGGGAACCACATCTATAGTATAAAAAACTTATCTTTTGTCTTGACCCAGATCTACTGGTCTGGGGCTAAGGCCCTAAATTGGTTAAGAAACTCTACCAAATGTTTTGGTTATCCAACGACACCCAACGTAAATGGTAGGGTAGGTAGGCTTTTGTTGTCTTTGCCTACAGCTTGCTTTTTTTGCTAGCTAACCGCTTTACTTAGGCATGAGCTTTTTTGCGTGCTAGCATAACTATGCTATAGAAACAACCTTATAAAAATGCGCTAAAAAAAAGGAAAAACTTCATTTGTAAGAGACAAGACGCGTCATCTCCTAGGTAGGTAAGATAACAACCTTTTTAGTTAGGTGTTGCGTTAGCTCTTGCCTAAAAGATCTTAAAAAGGTGCTTATTCTACCATGTCTCAGTTGGTTGGGATATATGGTTTCAGCTCTGGGCATTAGTGCTTATTGATCTATCCTATTCCACCTTATAACACACGCCTATTTTAAAGCTTTGTTGTTTGTTTTGTTTTTAAGTTTCTTTTTCTAATAAAATGTATTTTTAAACAATTATAAGGTTTAAAAACACTTAAATTGGGGTTAAAAGTATATTTAGAGTAATACGTTTTAGTAAGATGCAAGGAATAGCTATGGTTAGAGTAATACGTTTTAGTAAGATGCAGGGAATAGCTATAGATTTGTGTTGGAGGGTAAATGGGCCATAAATCAATACGATCGTAATAGTAATTGCAGTGTTTAAACTGCATAATATAAGAAGCTTTTGGGATAAAAGAAGATCAAATCATGGTTAATAGTAATTATTTTATAAGTTTCCACTATTTATTCTCTAGTAGAAAGAGCAACAAGCCATTTATTCTCTAGCTGAATGAGATATCTAGCAATTTATTCTCTAACCGAATGAGATATCTGGCAATTTATTCTCTAACCGAATGAGATATCAGGCAATAAAGTCTCTAGCCGAATGAGATATCAGGCAATAAAGTCTCTAGCCGAATGAGATACGACCATGTTTCACATTTAAATTAAGTAGCCGTAAAAAGTTAAATTAAGAGTGATGTGGTTGTCAAGCTAGAAAATCTCTAGCCGAATGAGATGTCATGCCACAAAAAGCCCAGGCAGAAAGGGTGAAGCCGTCAAAACATGAAAATGTTTTATTCCCATTAAGAGGAACACAAGTGCTATAGTGCTTTTAAACAAAGAACTTGAAGCAAAACTCCATTGCCTTGCGTCTTCTCGAGCCAAAAACAATCCAACCTCCTGATGTGATGAAACAGCTGCTTTTGCTTCTTTTTCAGGAATAGAAGAGAAAGAGAAGGAAAGAAAGGCAAAAAACAAAGGCAAGATGATAGAGGAGATCTAGAATTTGCCTAAAGCCGGACCCCAGAGGGGAAGCAATACTGTCCGGTCCTTACAGACGGTGTTGGCATAGAGCAGTTAAGTTAAAGCTTTAGTTCCTAGGTGCATAAGTATATAAATAAACGTATGAGTTATTATACTTGCATAACCTCCGGGTCTGCACCAAATACTCCAATCATAATAGATATAATTTGGCTTATAGAGGGATAAGCTAGCATACGTTTCATGTTTGCTTATTTGAGTAACGGCAATTTTGTTTTTTAATATTATGTTAGAAGTGGCCAATAATCCTACTACCATATGCCACTTGTTAGGGAAATGTAGGAAAATTAAGCCAAAGAATCACTTAAGGAGCTGCTACTTTAGAAGTAACAAAAAAAAAAGCAACGACTGGTGTAGGAGAGTCAGAGTCGAAAAGGAGATTTTCAATCTTTCCGCTCATTTAGAACCGTGCATGAAATTAAAACTTTACACGGTGTTTTAGTTATTTTCTCCGGATGCAAGACTTGAACTTGCGACCCATGGATTAACAGTCCACTGCTCTACCGACTGAGCTAATCCGAAACAAGAATGGGGACCCCGCTACGTAGTTATTATAAAACATTACTAAGCCATTGTTGAAATTTTGGCTATTGTATTGGCAAAATTGTTGTTTCAGTATTAATGGTTGACATGAAGCAAATGAGGCTAAGGAATCTTGGTGATAGTTACCTAGATAACATTCGTTTATGTATACTACTATAATGCCATCGTGATATGCTCAAGCCAGAGTTGTTCTTTTTTGTTTAATTACTACATAGAAATCTATTTCATTGCTAATTAATAGCAATAATAATGCAATAACATTTGGGTGCATAGCTCAGTTGGTAGAGCATTGGGCTTTTAATCTAATGGTCGCAGGTTCAAGTCCTGTTACACCCAGACTTGAGACTTATAGTAATGTAATGATTATGTTTGTTTGTGTGCAACAAAGATCACTCTGCTTCGGCCTGGTTGTGTTAAAGGGGCCATCTATAGTGGCTAGGTTGTGCAGTTAAATTGCCCCTTGCATCCACTTGTAGCCTTAACATCATCCATTTGAAAGCGCGCTTGCTAAACTGCCGTCGACCGGAGGGGAAAGCTGGCTTGCTTGCTTTCCTTAGTGATAGATAGAGGAATCATTGGGCCTGACCTCGTAGTCGTAGTGCTATTGTTGGTTCCCCTTCTGCGCCATACCGAGCCAATCACAACGCGTTGTAATGGTATAGTGGAATAATCTTTAAAATGCAAGGCAAAATCATAAACTTTGAAAAACGACAGAAAAGAAGAAAAAACACCCAATCCTTGGGCTGTGCTTGAGGGTTCGAAAAGGAAGTATTTCCCTCTGGAATTGGCGTATCGTAAACTGGAGGGACTTTTTGTAAAGGGAACTGCACTAGTTTTTATGCCATCATACTTGTCTTTACCTGGTTCTTTAGATTTAAGCAAGTCACCTATTCTTAGTTGTGCGGGCATCCGGGTTTTTAATTGCAGTTTTATATGAAATTCACTTTTTATGCCCAAACTATACCATTCTTTCTCTAAGGCGTGACCCTTCGAGCTTGAATGGACCCAATTGGCCTCTAGATCCTTATTGATTCAATCTACGATTCTTTCTTTTTTTGATTTGGGATTATTGTCTTTATTTCATAGTAAAGACTTAAATTATAAGTTTATGGTTAAACTTTTCACGCAAGCGAAGCAAAATGAACTTTAAAGCGAATAGATTAAATAAAGGATGGCGTTGTCGAAAGGTAAGACAAAGATTCTTGCCGTTCTTTTTTGACAATTTCTTTTCGCTACTTCGAAATTAACCGCAAGGGCAGAGCAAAGCGATCTTGAAGGCCCACAGTCCTTGCCTATTAGCGTAATATGGGTAAGGTTACCGGATCATTGATTGTCTAACCTTTGCATCGTTTCATTTCGTAGCCAAAGAGGCCTAGGATTATTGATTGTGATTGCAGTGCCTGGCACGAATGGGCAAAAAAGCGGGCTCTATCCGCGAGTCGGCGCTCACTAACGAGGCCTTGTGCTCAACAGGGCCACTGGGCTGTGGGGCAAGGGACGGCCCAACCAAGCGTAAGGTTACGGACTGAAGTAAACTTGTTAGCCGGCTCCCGTTGTGCCTGGCCCTGTACTACACATCCTTTTCATTTCTGCATACATTGTCACCTATCCTGTTTGCGGCTTCGATGAACCGCAGATTCAATCCACAGCAGCCATTCCATCTACGCAGAGTTTCAAGCCCGTAGACGTTAGCCAACGCTCATTTTTCGGATCAAAAAGGCTGAATCTCGGCTTAATCACCACCTTTCGGGATTCTTTGAAGTGAGTTCAAAGGCTTGGATAGGCCATTTGGTTTATGTAGCTATTCCCGAAGCGAAGGGCGGACATGCTAGATGGAACGACTTATTAACTACCGCTTCGCATCCCCAGGGATTAGGACCGTTTTTTTCGGGTCAGTGGAGCGTTTATGCACAAAATCCCGACTCCAACACTCATTCGTTCAATAGCACTGTGCGGGGTGGAAACAGCTATTCTAACTTTTTTAAGTTAGCATTTGCAGACTCAAAGTTTGTGGTTAACTGATATTGCTTATCACTACTTGGCAATAGCCGTTGTGTTTGTAATTGCTGGCCAGTAGTACAAGACTAACAAAGGTATTGGATATAGCATGAAGGAAATTTTAGATGCTTCTATTTCCCCAGGAGGCAGGTTGGGACGTGGACACAAGGGACTTTACGATACGATGAAGAATTCCCTTCACTTTCAATTGGGACTCGCTTTAGCTGTTTTGAAGGTCATCACTTCCCTCGTCGCGCAATATATGTATTTCCTACCCGCTTATGCTTTCATAGCACAGGATTTTACAACCCAAGCCGCGCGCGCTATATACACATCACTAATACATTGTCGGGTTTATTATGGCAAAAGCTAAAACGGAGCCATCTGTTTTTTCAGAGATTACGATTTTAAGCAAAATAGAGATAATGTCTTAGCAAGAATGCTAGAGCACAAAGAAGCAATAATATCTTACTTAAGTTAGGCTAGCTTCTTTTTGGGGTTTCATACGTTAGGTCTTTCTGTTTACAACGACGTCATATTGGCTTTTTCTTTAGGACTCCGGAAAAACAGATTCTAATTGAACCTGTATTTGCTCAGTGGATCCAATTGGCTCATAGTAAAGCTTCGTATGGTTTTGACGTGCTTTTATCTTCAAAGATAGTCCGGCAAGTAATGTAATGCCAGTCGGAGCTTGTGGTTACCTGGTTGGTTAGATGCTGTTAACAGCAACAACAATTCATTATTTTTAACGATTGGTCTTGGGGATTTTTTAGTGAACTATGCCATTGCTTCAGGCTTATACACAACTACGTTAATTTTGATAAAAGGACGGATAAAAAAGAATTTGATTACGGCTTTCCGTTACTGTGTCTTTAAAATTCCTCGTATTCTAGGCACTCTCTATAACCCTTCCCTACTACGATTGCACAATACGATAACTTTTAGGATTGTTAGGTGCCTGCCTTTCAAGAGCTACAGCAACCTAGTTGCAATTGATGCGGTGAGCTCGACTAGTGCTTTTCTAACGCTATTGCCGGCCCTACTGTTAATGCGCGAGATAATTACTTTGGGGTTCATTGAGCTGGAAATCCCCACCGACATATGCAATGCAACGAGTCAATTTAATCGAAGCAGAGCTTCACTCAGTTTAAGAGCAGCTCCCTTCAGTCCAAAGCAAGGCTTAATAAATGCATTGAAAATGGGCGGTTTTATTCAATTTAATCGAAGCAGAGCTTCCTTCAATCTAATAGGAGCTCCCTTTGGTCCAAAGTAAGGCTTTAACTCTCCTTTGGGGTTCTATAAAGCAGTATACTATTACCCCTACTATGCAGTATTTACTACTTAGGGCTATTCAAGGATTGTCAACATGGGAGGCTAAGGCAGGGTGTCCCATCCTACGTAGAGCCATGTATCACACTGGTAAGATTAGTATCGTCTATTATCGGATTAAGACCCTCCATAATGGCAGGGTAATGTAAGAAAGCCTCTTTATCTTTGGCAGCCTGTAGAGATTTTTCTATATATTCCATGCTTTCATTTGCCTGCAAGCCACATAATAAAAATGCAGAGCCAGTGGCTTAGTTAATCTCACTAGAATTGCACTTAGTGATGAGTCATCAATAATGTGGCCATTGTCTGCAGTGGTGTGTACATTGCACGGTCTACTGCTGGTCTGTAAGTTGGTGATAGGGCCGCTGTACGCCTGGCCCAGGCTTAAAGCATTTATGCTTGCTGATACCACATTTAAAAGGGATAGCATCTGACACATAAGAAAAATTGAGGCTTTGGCTTTTTAACAGAAAATCGATTTAATGGCAAAGACTTTCAAGGCTCGATAGAACAGGCTGCTATAAGACTGGAAGCCCAACCTACTTAACTCAGGGGTTAGAGTATCGTTTTCATATGGCGAGAGTCATTGGTTCAAATCCAATAGTAGGTAACACTTCTTAGATATCGCGATTACTAGACTAAATCGGTATTAAATCGGTACCTAATATAATAAGAGAAGTTTCACTGTATACAAGACATGTTGCACGCATAGCACCGTAATATGTACGTAGAATATAGGATTTTTGCGTGCGCTAGATCAAAAAGGGCTAAACGGTGGTTGAATCTTATAATTTGGCTTTAGCTTTGTTGTTGTTGTTTCTAATGTAGCTGTTGTTGTATAGGGTGTCTTAACAGTATCTCTGTCATCGTAAAGTTCTATTTGCTACAAAACGAATCACTCTCTTCTTCTTGGGGAGTGTTCACCTGGTCCAGCAAGCGCATGCCATGGATGGGCATAGTGATTAGTTTTCCTCTAAGCGATCTTAGGCGATGTCCTTGTCATAGCCGATAGTAGGGTCACTTAGCCATATGCTTAAGCGTCTAGCATTGGCTCGGCGAAGTATCTTATGTTTTGGAAGAGATCGTTTGAGTTTGCCTTGCAGTGGAGTGGGGTGTGTGCCACTAAAGTGTCTAACAGCTCTCGACTCCAGCTCATTACATGTTCACTTTACCTTTTTTTTGAACCGCCACCAATAATGCATGAAACTACTCTTAGCCTCTACCGCCGCCACAGAAGCATCCTTTGATCTGCTTAGCGAGTGCCTTCACAAATCGACAAAGGCGGCATTTGTTGTTGTTGTTATTTCCATTTCCACCAGCTGGCGATCTACTCGGCGACTCAAGGATAGGAGGAAGGGGGGCCATTTTAGAGATGAGAAAGAAAAGAAATACTATAATTATAAAGAATAGGAATACTAATTTTAGAATGGCCACCGGCTCAAAGGATATGAAACAGTGCGGGAGGCCGGGACAACTGAAGAAAGGCAAAAAAAAAGAGCAGTGTTACTTAATTCTGTTTTCTTCTCTTCCAAAACATCTCCTTCAGTCGAAATCCCTCCTTCTAAAAAAACCATGCTTGGTTAAATCAGTGTAGACTGATGTTTCGTTTCATTAAAAAAGCTGTTAAATTCGTCACTGACTAGAAAGCGAAAACGACTCGCTGTCTTGTCTTATTCTCAGAGACAAGAATGCTCCCAAATGGCTAATGGTGCTTTCAACTCAAGTTCCATTTCTTAACACAACAAAGCTTATACCGTTTGTTCGTATAAAAAGGCATAATGCTCCACTATCCCATTGAAAGAAGATTCCGCAATCATTTACGTACTCAGACGCAAACTAAGTAATAGTAATTCATGTTATTCCTTAGACTCGAACCACAGAGCTTCTTAGGAACTAAGGAAATGCTATAAATCTGTTTAAATAGCTTCGCTTCTTGCCCTAAAAGTTGCTTTGAAAATGTCATTTAGGTATTTTTAACTAAAGGAAACAAAACCCACTAAACGAACTACTACTAATATTTCCTCACTATATATTAATATTCGTTCTGAACTCGGAACGCTCAAAATTAAAGTAGCAAATAAAATTAATTCGTGCATAAATTGTACTTTTATTTTGTTGCTTCCTTTTGTTTGTTCCTGACATTCATGGCAGTTTCTTAGCAAGCAAAAGGGAGTGAAAAGAAAAGTTAGGTTAAAAGGTAGTGTGCGCTTGCTGGTCCTGAAAAAGGTCTTGTCTTGTCTTGTCTTATTAGTTTGCTTTTTGAAACTAGTAATATCGATAGAGCTTTTGGATGGTAGTTTGGTGTTTATCATCATCGCGTGCTTTCTTCTCCGAGCCAAGGAACAGACGCGAGGCTCTTTGAAGAAAGCTTAATAGGAAATACGTGCGTGAAGAACGGACAGAATTACGCTTCAATCAGTGCACGATAACAAAGAAGAAAAGTTGATTGGACCTCTAGTAGCCCGGCCATTCCACTAAACTTTCTTGTATTGCAACTTTCTTACCGTCAAAGAACTAAATATGTTTCCAATACCTATACCTACTGTTGCGATGATTTCTTTTGCATTATTTAATTGAATGTTTTTCGTTGATTCCCTTGCCTTTGTGTTCGCCTAGCTAGGATAGTATCCTGCATTTATGGCAGTTCCTAATGGTGTGGCGCCAAACCTGTTGTTGTTAATTAACTTGCTATGTAGCGTTACCTATCGTTGCTGATCAACACAATGTAGTAGCGTTACCTTAACGTGTTGATTCACACAGTTCCTAAGGTTTGGAAATAATGTTGCCTGCTCTTTTTCTTTTGCCGCCAAAGTAACCAAACAATTGCCTAGCTTTTGCTACCCGGCCGATATTCATGGCAATGTGAATCAATGTTTCGGATCTCTTGGTAAGTCATTAGCCTAGGCTAACAACCGTAAGCTGGACCGCCAACGTCAAGGCGAGATCAGATTGGTCCAGTCCCCGTTTTGTCTTCCACCATTCGATGGAAGCGGATAGCAAGGGGAGGTCGGATGACTGCAGCCACGTCAATCCGCCGCTAGTAATTGTTTAGAATGACTGCAGCCACATCATTCTTCAATTGTCTAGCTTTTGCTATCGCTTTAGGGTCCGGGCTGTCAACCACATCTCCCCAAAACTATCAGTACATATGGCCGAAAACGCTTTTCACATATCGAGGTCGGAATGGGATCGGGTGTTCCGCGCTTAATATAATGCCCGGACAGAACAAACAATCTTGAGTAATGAACAGGGGCAGGAAGGCCGCCCCTGTGACCTGCTAGTTGGAGGGCAGGGCTAAAACCGCGGAACCGCCAACGTCAAGGTGAGATTACATTGGTCCAGTCTCCGCCCAGTGGAAGCATCCACTCAGATAGCATGGAGAGGTCGGATGACTGCGGCCACGTCAATCCGCCGCTAGCAATTGTCTAGCTTATGCTACTAACTGAAACCCTCACCGGTTTCATCGGGCCATGAAACAATGCAAAAAAGTTCTTTTGTTTCCTTTCCTCAGCAACGAACGAGTAAGGAAAACTATCATTTCTCTTATTTCAAGCATTAACCGCATCATCTTCGTAGGAATAACCGAGATTGTCGTTGAGATTTTTTTAACATCACTTACGTAATCGTTATCATTATTTACGCATTTGCCTATTAGAAATGATTTTTCACTTGCCCCATCATATTTCACTTCCTGTCTACTATCGTTATTGGCCTTAACGCCATCATTATGAACCTCGTAACCATTGTTTGTGGCCTTGACACCATCGTTGTTGACAACGTACCTTGTAAGGATATCGTATAGAAAAGATGCTAGCGAACTTTTCGTGGTTGGTCTTTTGTTTAGTTTTTTTTCTTTTAGCTCTCGATACGCCGGTGCATATGGCCAGAGAACCAAAGGTTCGAGAGGGATTCGGCTGGGGTGAGAACCGGTGTGTTAGCATTAACAATCATGCTCTCATCTTTTAAATCAGTCGTTACGGGGTCAGTGAGCTAGCTTGTAGCGGAGAGAAAAGAAAACAAAAGAGGGATTCCCTAACTACAAAACAAGGTGTTTTTTCATAACAACTTTATCTTTTGTTGAGGGAAAAAAAGGGCACTCAACCGCAAGCAACAAAGGGGGAGAAGCTTTCATGACTTCCCACGGTGTGGCCATTACTTCCAGAAACAGCTGGTTTCACCGTTATGAGCCAGTTATTGAAAAAGCGTTCGCACGCTTGTGGGGCGAAAGGCCAAAGGAGGACTCCTTTTCTTGCCTATAGGTTCTTATGGTCCAAAGGACTTCAACAAAGGCACTTTTTGGAGTCGTAGCTCTTTGATTCACCCCTAGCCACAAGTCATCCCCGTATTTTGCTACATACGTGAGTTCGGTCCTCTAAGGCCTCTGTGGAGAGCTCGATTCAACTTGCTCGTGGCTAGATCAATCGATTTCGGGTCAAATAGAAACAACGCCGAAGATTCAACCTCATTACGCCTACACCTAATGGCTTAAGCCG
This sequence comes from Adiantum capillus-veneris, assembly GCF_014529385.1. Taxonomy (NCBI): domain Eukaryota; kingdom Viridiplantae; phylum Streptophyta; class Polypodiopsida; order Polypodiales; family Pteridaceae; genus Adiantum; species Adiantum capillus-veneris. Next base: position 112,383,902 of record NC_140941.1, read on the forward strand.
CTGTTCCCATTTACTCGTTGACCCATTATGCAAAAGGTACGCCGTTAAAGTGGAAAGTGCGCCAAGCAAGAGCCGACAACGCGAAGCTTCGCTCAAGGGTTCGCTCAAGGCAAACATTAGTGGCTTTGCCTGGCTACAGCGCTTTCTTAGCTTCGCGTATGCGTTCCATTAAACATTAGTGGCTTTGCTTTTGTTTTCAACGCTTTGCTCTTCCGACTGATAGTTTGTATCGAATTTCAGGTTTTCTATTGCACTCCCGGCATACGGCGGGGTCTTTTCACCTTTCCCTCACGGTACTTGTGGTACGCTATTGGTCATTGAGGAATACTTAGGCCGCGAGGGTGGTCCCCCTTAGTCACTACAAAGCGATCATTATTCAAACACGGTATTCGCGTTTTGCAATAGGAATCAAACTTGTTAGGAAAGATTTACGGGGCTATCACCTTCTTTGGCCAGATCTTCCAACCTTTTCATAATTCCTTATGGTTTTAAGCCTTTTTTTTAATCGTTGCTACGTTCACGTCGTCATCAATGGTAGTCGTCATCAATGGTAAACTACAAATAATCATCAGATCCCTCCCATTTTCTATGGATCCATAGTTTAGTTCACCTACTTATTCTTATTGGGTAGTTCGTTAGGTTGCCGAATCCTTCTCAGGTAGCCTCGTCGGAACGAAATGAAGAACGAGAGTGAGATGTTGAAACTGCCTTCATTTCAAAATGAATTCCTTCTCAGAAAATGATTAATCATGTGGATAAGCTGATACCGGCTCGTCAATCTCCTCCATATTCAATCCGCCTCATATTATTGATGCAAAGGCGGGAAACTCGTTGTATCGGTAAACCCACGCATCAATTTGGGATATTTTTCATTTTTCCATCTGCGTCGCTTTTTTGCAATCCGGCAAATTGGTGGGGCGCAACGGCGAAACTTTGAAAATGAATTTGCAAGGAAAAAGGGTAAGATTTCTTTTCGTAAATTTCTTTTTGTACTTGTAGTCGAAATCGATTGAGAAGAGTTCTCCCCCCAACAGTAATTGAATGACGAGGAGCCGTATGAGATGCGAATCTCACGTACGGTTTTGTATTGCGACGTTATAGCTGTCAACTATCTCACAACTACACCGAAAAAACCCAACTCTGCCCTACGTAAAGTCGCCAGGGTTCGATTAACCTCCAAATTTGAGGTAACGGCTTACATACCAGGTATTGGCCACAATTTGCAGGAACATTCAGTGGTCCTCGTAAGAGGCAGAAGGGTCAAAGACCTACCCGGCGTTAGGTATCACATCGTTAGAGGAGCCTTAGATGTTGTAGGAGTGAAAGATCGTAAAAAAGGGCGTTCTAGTACGTTGCAGAGCATTGTCGCAACTCGTATCATCACAACGATTCCGTATCAATTGTTCTGATATGTTAAATGTGTAGCCGACCCAACATTGCCAGGCGAACGAAGCCTGCTACTGCAAAGATTGACCATTACCCGTCTATTTGTGTGAAACAAGTTGGTGTCTAAGGTGTTTTACTTCAGTAGGTTAAGTTGAGTTTTACCCAGACTCCCACCTGATTAAAAAAAAAAAGCCTTTTCCTTCCGGAACAGGTTCGGGTTAAGACTACGAATATTTGACGGAGACTTTGCCTACATCTACCGATTGGATCGGGAAACCTACGGACATTACTGGTGAGATAACTGAATTGCAAGATTTTTCCTTTCCATGCCTATTTCTTCTTCCTCCGTGGAAGAGAGGGAGACGGATACTCAATGTGCAAGGATTAAATATGATTTATGTGATGAATAAAAATTGGTTGGAAACCATAGTTATTACCCAATCATATGGAAAGTTGTATTCGACGAAAGTCGCACGTGCAGTTTGGAGGGAGATCCCCCACTAACCGGTGGATCCACTCTACAATATGGAGTGAAGAAGCCGAAATAGTAGCTTAAAACACCGCCGGGAAAAGACATTAAAAAAAATTGGTTGAAGTCTGACGTAGTTATATACTCGTGGTACATCGGAGCAGTGTAGCGAACGAAATTAGAAATATCGAATCGGATCCAATTTATCGCAATCGATTGGCAAACATGCTAGTTGATCGTATCCTGAAAAACGGCAAAGCAAAAAATCACTAGCTTATCAGATTTTTTATCAGGCTATGAAGCGGATTAGATAAAAGACAAATAGGAACCCACTGTCTGTTCTGCGACAGGCACTGCGTGGGGTAACTCCCGTTGTAGTCAGAGAAACCAAACGTGTGGGTGGATCAACTTATCGAGTTCCCATTGAAGTAGTACCTACAAAAGGAAAAGCTTTGGCCATCCGGTGGTCATTGATCGCATGTCGAAAACGCTCAGGTCGAAGTATTGCTTTAAGGTCGAGTGATGAATTGATAGATGCCGCCAAAAATTGTGGGAGTGCCATACGGAAGAAGGAAGAGACTCATAAAGTTGCGGAAGCTAACAAAGCTTTTGTCCACTTCCGTTAGTTTTGCTTAGATGAGATTAGTTCCAATCCACAATCTTTTCGTTGTGGATTGGAATCGGGGCGCAAGTATCGGGGAATCGAGAAACACTACGCAGAGATGGATGAGTGAGGGGTTGACGACTACTTCCTCCTTAGTTCGTCAATTATTCCAATATTTACAATACGTTGGCCGATGCAAAGCTGCGGAGTGCTTCGTCCATGAAAAGGCTTGACGCAGGATTCTTTTTTTAGAGACCAAAATTGATTAGGGGCGTGCATTACCTAGGAGATAAATTTCATTTCTCCCTCTCCCCTTGTTTTAGGGAATCCAGGTTGTGAAATAAGTGACAAAAAATTTTGAGATACGGGGAAAAAGCCTCTGTATCCAAGAATTCTAGAGACTCAATCGATTTTGGTTGACACGGATAGGTTTTTGTGATATGCTACATAGTAGCAGGCTTACTAGCCTGGGGAATCACTAATTCCTTTTTGAAAACCAAAAATTCCCATGACCACAACTTTAGAACGACGCGAAAGCGCAAGCCTATGGGGTCGCTTCTGCGACTGGATCACCTTCACTGAAAACCGTCTTTACATCGGATGGTTCGGTGTCTTGATGATTCCCACCCTACTAACCGCAACCTCTGTATTTATCATCGCCTTCGTCGCAGCTTCTCCCGTAGATATTGACGGTATTCGCGAGCCCGATTCTGGTTCTTTGCTATACGGTAACAACATTATCTCTGGCGCTATCATCCCTACTTCTGCAGCTATTGGGTTACACTTCTACCCAATCTGGGAAGCAGCTTCCGTCGATGAATGGCTTTACAATGGTGGTCCCTACGAACTGATCGTTCTTCACTTCCTACTTGGTGTAGCTTGCTACATGGGTCGCGAATGGGAACTAAGCTTCCGTTTAGGTATGCGCCCCTGGATTGCTGTCGCTTATTCAGCTCCAGTCGCAGCTGCTGCCGCCGTCTTCCTGATCTATCCAATTGGTCAAGGAAGTTTCTCTGACGGTATGCCTCTGGGCATTTCTCGTACTTTCAACGTCATGATCGTATTCTAGGCTGAGCACAACATCCTTATGCATCCTTTCCACATGTTGGGTGTAGCTGGCGTATTCGGCGGCTCTCTATTCAGTGCTATGCATGGTTCTTTGGTAAATTCTAGTTTGATTAGAGAAACTACTGAGAATGAGTCTGCCAATGCAGGTTATAAGTTTGGTCAAGAAGAAGAAACTTACAACATTGTAGTTGCCCATGGCTACTTCGGTCGTTTGATCTTCCAATATGCTAGCTTCAACAATTCTTGTTCTCTACACTTCTTCTTAGCTGCTTGGCCCGTGGTAGGTATCTGGTTCACCGCCTTAGGCATCAATACTATGGCATTCAACTTGAATGGTTACCCATCACACAGCTCTCCAACTTAAGTTACCTTAGGGAAAAGGATCGCTCTGGGCACAGCCAAAGGTTTACTATTCAACCATAATGATTGTCGTCCAAACATCCTACATCGAGACCTCAAGACAGCGAATGTGCTTCTTGACGAGGCGCTAGAGGCTCACGTTGCCGACTTCGAGATGGCGCGGTTAGTGAGTGCATGTGACACATATCTTATTGTGTTGTGTTGTGAGCGCAGGGGACACCTGGATATGTGCCGGTACTACCAGACTCCCAAATGCATAGACAAAGGCAATGTGCACAGCTTCAGGGTGGTTGGTGTTTTCAGAGCTAATGACAAAAAGGCAGCCAACATGGTCGTCGGGAGCGACCGACAAACTATTGAATGATAGCTCTCGTAACCCCTCATATACTATATGACCGCCAGCTTGCCTAACCCCGATAAGCTCAACTCAGATAAGCCTGACTCGGATAAGCACGATAAGCTTAACTCATATAAGCCAGACGGCCAGACAGTGGCTTGCCCCTGACCAACACTACCTAACAAGAAAAGAAGGCACGATAAGGTTTAAGGTTGCGTTTTGCTCGCAGGACTTGTGGTTGCCGTGAAAGGGATAGTGGGTGACAGGATTTAGAAGGGTGGAAATCAAATAAAACGAATCCTTCATCTACTCAAGCTACTTCAAATTTACTTAAAGCACCCGCATCTTCATCTACTAAAGGTACTTTGCCTGAAGCACCTGCATCTTCACCCACGACTTCATCCACTAAAGGTACTTCGCTCGAAGTAACAGCACCTTTCATCCACTAAATCTAGTTCACTCGAAGTACCTGTTCCAGACTCAAAGAATGTACTGTCGAAATCGCGTGCAGGCTTCTTTTCTTTGGTTATATCGACAGAAACTGCAGAGAAAAGACACTTACTTGAAGAATTAGCCGCAGCTCGCGGGAGAGAGCACCTAATAATGGAGGAATTCCGTGGGATTTCTTGCGCGTGCTAAAAGTCGAGTCGACTAAAGGCCAATTCATCCCCTCCCGCAAACCACCTAACCTATAGGTTAGATGATCTATCTCGAAAGATGGAGAAACCCAGTAGAGTAGTTCCAGTCCTGCCCTGAGCATTCCGCTTTCACGATAACTGGTATGGTAGCTTCGCAGAGTGGGTTCGATGATTCATCATCAAATTGTTTACAGAAATCGATGATCAATGTTAAAAAGTACCCCACCCGGGTTCGGTTCATCCAGCCGCTATTTTCTTTTAATGGCGGAGGCAGAACAGGCGCAGTACGACAGGGAGTGGATTTGTAATCTTGGGGAAGGGAAGGGTTTGATTGCGTGCTTGACAAGGCTTTCGCACAACAACTTCTCTGGCACTCTCTCCTCCATTGCGGCGCCCTTTCTTTCATGGCTTAACGTTTCAAACAACAGCCTTTCAGGCAGCCTCCCGATGGGTATCGGCCAATGCAGGACACTTAAACATCTTAACATTTCCTTTAATCAAGGAACTGGCGAAATACCTCTTAAAGCCTTCTTATTATCTACCTTGAACCTCACAACTGCCATAGCTGGTAGTTGCTCAGACCTAACTCTGTTAGATCTCTCTAAAAAATTTATAACAGGCCCAATTCCCACATCCCTCAGCTCCTGCCAAAGCTTGCGCCATGTCAACATCTCCTTGAACTCCTGGAAATATTCCCACCATCTTCAACCAGCTAGTAAGCCTAGAGGTGCTTTCTGTCTCCAAAAACAATCTCACAGGCGCAATACTACCCGATTTTGGGGATTCTTTACACCAGCTTAAGAAGCTGGATCTTTCGGCAACAAGAAGAAACAAGATAATCCCAATTGCCGACTCTGCATAAGCTTGTATTGAGCTTCAACAAGTTCACGGGGCCTCTTCCTGCATCCCTCCCCAACTCCAGTAGGTTAAGGGTACTTGACCTCAGTGCAAATGCCTTCACAGGAAGTATTCCTGGCAAGATCTGTGGTCCTTCGCTCCGCAGATTGCTATTAGCAGACAATGATTTGTCTGGGGTGGTGCCCTTGGTCCTCTTTTTTAGGTAAGTGCTTGCCTTCTTTTTCTTTTAAATCACTAGTTTGATTCCTAAGCTCTATAGCTTGAAGCCTTTCATTAAGCTCTTCACATGCTAGACGTTCAATTCGTAGTTGTTTTTCAATACTTTCACGTGCTAGACGTTCATTTTGTAATTGTTCAAATAGCATCTTACGTGCTAGACATTCATTTTGTAATTGTTCTTTGAGCACCTCACGTGTTAAACGTTCATTTTTATGTTGTTCTTCGACAACCTTACGTTCACTTTGTAGTTGTTCTTCGACAACCTTACGTTCAATTTGTACTTGTTCAAAGACTACCTTACGTTCAATTTGTAGTTGTTCAAAGAAAAGATGTAGTTCAATTTGTAGTTGTTCAAAGAGTATTGTTCTGGCATCATTTGATTGGTCAGCTTGCTGCATGGAGGGCTTAGACTCTGACTGCGGCATGGAGAGCAACGAATCTGAATGCAGTGTAAAGGGTTTAGACTCTGACAATTGCGTAGATAGCAACGGCTCAGCTTGCTTCATAGACTCTGACAATTGCGTAGCTGGCTGCAGGTTAGATTTCATCGGCTTATTTGGTCTTGTCACTGACTTTTCAGATACCTTCAAGGGTAAGGTATCAACCCATATATTGTTCTCATCAATCATGAGGTTTCTTTTGGTTGATGGGTCAATGCCTAGATTTAACATAATTGAGGCTCGGTAAATATTGAGTTTTGGCCAATTAATCTTAAAAGAAGACTCGTAAGTACTTTTAATAACTCGCCCAAGATTATTATATTGTTTTATAAACCATGAAAGGTTGACCTTGTCTTTGGCTAACCCCTTGTTACGAATTATGTTATTAGATTCATCTAAGACTAAAGCATAGCATTTAGGCGCTAAGAAGTAACCCTCTACAATCTTGTGCTCTAGTTTAAGTTTTCCTACCTAAAATTCAATAACTTACTTCATGAAATACATTGCACTGCGGTAGACACCCACGCTATAAGATTTCTTCATCAGTCAAAGGGACTCAGCCAAAACCTATCCGATAATATAGTGGTTAAAAAAGAGGCATCAAGCAAAGCTAGAGTAGGCGGAGCGAAAGAATATTTGTAGCTTATTCGACTGGTATTCATTTCGTTTAATAAGAGGTGGATTGTTAATGCAAGCAAGCAGTCGCAGAAAGAGCCTAGGTCCCCCATTCCTTAGCGACGACATCAGTTTGAGAATGTTAAACAGGTTTTGCATCCGCGAACTGATAAACCATAGGTAGGCATTATTCGCAACAATATTCTCTCCCTCTTCTTCTTCTATGGCAAATGTGCCATATGCAATTAGCAGTTTTATCAACAAAACCAGGCTCGGGTCACAGGTAACCTGAGAGATCAAGTTGACAGTCGGTATTCCTTGAACGAGAGGAGCAGTTAAATAAAGCAGATAATCGCCCCAACCTTCAGGTAATTCCAAAGAGGTTAAGAATACATTTGCTCTCGCCGGGTCTACTGGCTCCAACGAGCGCTTGCCTTGCACCAATATTGTTCGAATGGTTGCAGAGTGGGTTTTCACTTTGTACGCAAGCATGTCAAATTGGTCGTTATCTAGATCTTGAAGCCAGGATATTCCTTTCTGATTCTGGCCCAGATTTGCGCATTATTCATGATGTAAGGTTGCTTTTTGCTACGCAGGTAGTGCGTTGATGTAGTTACTCTCACTAGTTTCTTCGTATCCATAACTTTTTTGCAAGCAAATTGCCTGATCCCAGCACCAGTCACAAATTAGTTTAGGGATTGGATTCCGAAACAAGTTTTTTGCCGCCCACCCTCGCAAACTGCAGCAGCAATAAAGGGCCCACATAATGCTTGCCAAGCAAGCGGAAAAGGTAATAAAATCTTGCATTTAGCCTTTTTCAAGCATCTTTAGGCGATCGATGCACAAAGTATGGCTTAAGATCGGTGCTTACCACGGGAAGAGTTCGGGTTTAGCTCAGCATAATTCCAAACTTAACTAAACTAACTTACAGAGCAAAGCAGAGATGCAACCTTAGCGTCTCTACAACGATATCGTGCCATACTACATCCCTAGCCCTCCAAGATCAAGTTGAAAAGGAAGCCTCGATGTCGGAACAAGCTCACGGGCACGATCCCAGACACTTTGTTTTTTGGTGTGCGTGCGGCCCTTATGCAAGCTCCAGTCTTGCTTCTACCGCTCTTTTTCTTCTTCTATATCAGAGTTACCCTTTGAGTCTTTCACTACATATTTTTCTAAACCGTCAAACACGCATGTTAGGGAAGCAGGCTGGGTTTTTCACTTTACGTTTATGGGCTTATGTGTTTTCTTTTTTTCATTGGGTTCTGGACGCCGCGACCAGAACCCCATTCTTTTAACATCATGATATGCTCAATTCATTCTCTAAGGTAACCAATCAAAGGCTACTAAAGCGCCAAATACAAAAACTACCCGAGCTAATGATAAAGGCAGGAAGACTTTCCGTCCAGGTCTCGTTAGTTAATCATAACGATGTCATAGAAATGTTGCGCAAACCCATGTATGTACAAACGAAAATAAAATAACCTTTATACCAAACCGGATTGAGCCTAGGATTCCGTAGAAACCGGGAAGATCTAAAATGAGTTGCCAACCTCCCAAGAGAGGTAATGTACACAGACTAGGAGAGTGAGGGCGCGGCTCTGTAGCCCTTAGCCCGATACGTGTATCCACACCCTTCTCAAAGAACCGTATGTGACACTTTCGCGTCATACGGCTCCGTCCCGGAAAACACAGGAATATTCAATTTCCTTTTCTTTAACCTATCCTAAAAGGTAAAAGGAGGATCGAAGGGACGAAAGCAAGCCTAGACAAAAGCAGCTCTCTTTACTTTAAAGAAGGCCAAGGACACTCCACTCTGCAAAAGGGAAAACGCCAAGCGTTGGATGCGTCGAGATTTACTTTTGGCCTCAAATTTATTGCATTACCAAAATAATAATAATATTCAAGCCAAGTCAACTTGCGTATATAGCGCATCTACACCAGGTCCTCCTTACATCTTCCTTCCCGCATAATAGCTTAGACCGGTAGTCACGTTTTCGGAATATCATATGTACACCTAATCTAAGGTCTCGTATGCGTCCCCCTTGTTTAGACCCTTTCTCGTCAGGAACTCTGATCTAAGCTTCCTAAGCTCTATGCTGTTAGGAAACTTGGCAAGGGTCTCGCCTTTTCCATTAACTATATGCAAGTCTTTGGAGTACTTTGAGATTCTTTCTCACGCTGAGGATTTATATTTATAGGCAAGGGTAAATATAGTAGACCAGCGAATCTAGTAGTCGACAATTGCTCGGACTTAGTGAAAGTTATCACGACACTTATAATAGGACAAAAAACCTCTTGCGACGCTCGCGAACCAATTGACGATGTATTCGTCGCTGACGTCTGTTAAACGGGCCATGTAGATTGGATAGGCCCTTTTCTAGCTGACGATATCCCAATCCCGAAGTCTCTAGAATATTCTCCTCATGAGCGCCCAAATCTATATAAGTAACTTGCTAAGAGATCCTGCCTATTTCCAGTGCCCCCGTTTTTTTAAGCTTTTCTGACCTCTTAGTGCTCTAAAAGTATCTAATGAAGACATCCAAACACTCAACGATTCGTCTAATCATAGGACTGCCTATTAAACATCTAATGGCATGTTGCTTCGACCTGGAATATGCAAGATCTCTTTTGATCTTTACTAAGTGTCCCTGGTGGTCTTTTATAATACGCTCCCTTAAGAACTGACCCTTGCCGTTTTCAGAGTCTCCGCTAGTTAAAGCTCTGCATCCCGTAAACTTCCTGTTTCTTTTCTCTTCTTCGTTAGCTACCAAACTAAGATACTCTTCCCCAGGTCTTCTGACTTGGAATAGATAGCGGAGCGTTAGTAGGGAGCTGTGAGATGGATACGGTGCTTTATTCTCCGACGCTTCTCTAACCCTCGCAAAAATCAAGTATTTGAAGCCGGGACTCTCTAAACAATCGTACCAGGGAATTCCGTCGTCCCTGCAGCTATTTCCGTGAATTTTGCGGAGCCTGTTTCAGGGTTTAGATCAAATTATGGAAAGTGAGTGATACGTTCCCAGATTTTCATTATCAACTCTACAAGACCAACGATTCCCAGTCAGAAGTCGTCGGCATGTCAAACATAACAGATCCTAATAAAGTCTAGGTCACTGGAGTCTATAGGGGATAGCTCCTGCTTGCGAGCCAGGCGTCTATGTTCCAACTTGATAGCTAGTCTTGCCTCCTTATCTAACGTCATCTGGCCATGGTGGTTTCTCACGAAGAACGCGTGGAGCTCTCTATCTCTGGCCTTTGTTCATTTCAAGGGGAAACCGTTGGCTTTACAAATGAAGGCATGAAGGCTTTATTTTGGCTCTGCCTCGACTTAGAGGCCCAAAAAACGAAAACCGCCTCTTAGCGTTAGAAGAGGGAACGGAAAGGAAAAAAGGGCAAGGAGCCGCTCCCCTCCCAAGTCAGGGAAGAAAGGGAAGCAAAAAGGGGCGAAGCCAGAAAAGTGCAAAGCAATTCCCCTAATTTCGGGGGTCTGGGATGGATTTTCGGGGAATCTATTGGACCTCCTGATGGAGGTCCGAAAAGAAACCGCTTTACGTTATATGCATTTTATCTCCACGATGGCTTTGTTGCCTGGAGAGTCAGAGTTAGAGCCTACTTCTTTTTCAGAGTTTATTTAGTTCTTTTGACTCGTTATTCCAAAGAAAACCGATCTTTCTTTTTAAGCCTCCGGAGTTTCGTGTTCCTACCGGATCCTTTTCATCTCCCGATCGGGCTTATATAAGTAAATATTGCACAGTAGGGGTGATAGTACACTGCCCTGTGGGACCCTGGAGGAAAGGCCAAAGGGGAAAGTTGGCTTGCTTGCTTTCCGGCCATCTTTTTTGTCTCCGTAAAGTTTAGCAGAAAACGGTTTGTAAGCAAGGTTAAATAAATTGAGATCGTTGATTTCCCCTTTCAAGATTGAAGTAAATCAATGTCAGTTAATGGTGCCAAAACACTTCCTAATGTCAAATTCCAAAAACCAAGAAGTTCTAGTCCACTCTGTTTTGATCTATTTCGAGGCTGAGTGGCAGCTTTAACTTAAACGAAATCCATGCAATGTATCTAGAAACTAGGGTTCGTAAATAGATTCAAGTACCGCCCCTATTGCCCCCCAAAGAATTTTGTCTTTTGGTAGGCTACTGCTATGAGCAGTTTAAACTTGCCTGTTTTTTGCAAAAAAATTGTCGGTCCGAAGAGGAATTGATAGAAAAGGCCCTAAATACAATTTCCAATAACGAAATAGGCAATACCATCACTTCTCTCGCGGGCTCAGGGCGCTTGACAAAAGGCGGGTCTTTTTCCGACCATTCCAAAAAGATCCCACAAGTTTTTAAAAATGAACCCTCTTCGCTGGGGGTTAAGTCGCAGTTTCCTAGTCTAAACTTAATTCGCTTATAAGATGCTAGTAGCAGTCTTTTGTTTGCAACAGTTCTGAGTACATGGATGCGCTTTGTGTCTTGCCTTAGTGATTCGTAGTGCTTTGCGCTTCCGGTGTCTCTTTTTGTTGGTGAGTTATTTTCTCTAGGACTGGAATGATTATCCTTGTTTAATGAGTTTACATTTATCCCTAGATATCAGGTACTGCTTTCTTCCCCGCTATCTTTGTAGCTGTTACCTGTAATCCATGCAAGTGTGTCTGCACCCCCTGGAGAGGACGAAAGAGGATTTATCAAAGCAACCCTCCCTGGTTCCAGACCTAAGAGCGCACTTTTCCATATGAGCATTTAAGAATATAGGTCTAAGGAAGAGTTACGGGATACCCATTTAATATATCCCCTTAATCTTAGATAAGTCGTCCGATGGGTTCGCGGCTCATTGCTATGCCTACACACTAGGCTACCCCTCAAAGAAAGCTTCACGATACCTATTAATTTTTAGATCGTCGCCCAAAGAAGTTTACTGCACAAGGCCCTTAAGGGGACGCTGGCTCTTGCAGAGAGCGAAAGCTCAACGAATGTCGGATACAAAGCTCCGCACCTCATTAAGATCATATTAGCATACTCTCCTAAAAGAAAAGTAGCAAATCCCATTAAGAGATATTCCGCATTATGGCCCACGACTGATTCAGCCTCTGCTTCTAGTAAATCGGATAGAGCCCAATTAGTTTCTACTAGGCAAGAGATAAAAAACGGAATCAATACAAGAAACAAAAGAATGCAAAACCATATCTACTCTTACGCTACGACAATCTCACTAAAATTGCGAGGACCTACACAAGTTAGTGCAGTAATAATAATGAGACCAATAGATACTTCATACAAAACCATTTAGACAGCAAATCATAATACTCCTAAGAAAGCATATTTAGAATAAGGAGTGAAGCCTTTCTACCAATCAACAAGATCATTGTGCGCCAAGTCCTCTCCAAACCATACAAGCACGTCGCCGTGCATATGGCTCTCCACCCCAACAACTTACGCAAGAGACCTACGTTTTTATGTTCTATTTGTTTCCAAAAAATACGATTGCGAAATCATCGATATTCCCTCCGTAGAGGCACATTGACATGTGGTTGGCGGGTAAGGCAAAGCCCCTCTTCAAAGCCATACGTGATAGTCTATTACTATCTGGCTTTTTTTTTTACTCCGTTGATTTAATAGAGAGAGGCTCGACATAGTTCCAGGGGCTCGGTTCGTTGTCTTTTTCTTTTTTGTCATTTGGAGTGGAAAATTCCAACTCAGCGCCCTCGCTTCGTACCCTTCCGTCCTGTTTAGGTTCAGTTCTGGCCCTCTTTGAGTACACCTGTGGCAATCGTCTTTGTGGTTTGTTTAAAACTGGGGCAAAGCGAACTGGACGTTACGGATCCAGGTCCTGTGATCCGGCCTTAGCCCTCGCAGATCGATTGTTTGGCAGCTAGGCTATATGTTCTCCCTTTGAATCTTATGATACGTCCCGTTCTTTCGGTTAAAACTAACCGGAGATCCACCAAATGACGATCGATTCTATTCCGCATTGAGTTAGATTTCAAGGATTGGATTCGTGAGATTCGAGTTCGCAGATTGCGTTGAGTAGAATCCGCCGAAGCTAGGCAAACATCCAGACTCCTTTCCTGCTATTAAAAGAAAACAGAGTGAAAAAGAGATACTTTCTTTTCTTCAAACTAGCGTCTTCCCTTCACGGGGCTGGGCCCCTTTTAAGTACAGCGGGTACTATGAGTCCTCTGACTACCTGCCATCTGGTTGGGTTTCGCCGGTATCACCTACGGCTCTCATCCCAGATGATATGTCCCGGAATGCAGTAAATCGGGATGTCGTTTAGTCTCTTGTCCCCAAGAGGATAGGTAATGTGTTTCCATGCAATGGTTGCTCCAATCTTACCTAGCTGGCAAGCAATCCCAGCCAGCAAGAAGCAAGACAGCATACAGTCGTTCGCTTTAAGATAAGAGATGCAGGGAGAACTATAGGTCATTGGCAGGAGAGTTCGATTCGCTAAGACAGCACCTCATCCTGATCCACAAGGAAAGGTTCCACATGGTGTTGTTAGGTACTCTTTGGGAAGAAGAGATCGACTCTTAACCATGCATGCACGCTTTTATGGCATGCTCTCCTTTTCTTCCTTCTTTAAACGTATTCTTATCAAAAAGCGGCTTTAGCCTTTTACACAAGAACCCCCTATGTTTCACGAGTCAAGCTTGTTACTAGTTCTGTTAAAGAGCCTTACACCCTGTATGGATAGAGCAGATTGTTTCGCACTACAAACAATTTAGGGCGTACTACAGGTGGCTGAACGGCCGCCCTACTAGACCAACCCACTATAATAATACCATAAACCCCTAAGGAAGATATAGCAAATGGATGGAATATACCTACATTTGAATCCAACAATACCATACCATAATCAAAAGGTGTAACGGCCCAAGCAACCAAACTTAAATAGGGGTCAGTTAATGCTATGCTGCCCTCCAAACCGTATGTGACAATTTTTCATCATACAGCTTTCACTTAGAACACCTCAATTGAATTGCTGAGAGTATCACTGTTCTGTCCCTTCTGTTTTAAAGATACAATTGTTCCTTATTCTTAACGCATACGTACTGGCTGCCAACGTTGAATTAAGGTTTGTTCTAACTAGTTGCCTTCGCGGCTCGGCCAGGTTGCTGGCATTTCTTCTTTGCTACTATGCAACCTCTGAGGCCGCGCATCGTTTACTAGACAATGCAAAGCGGTTACTTCCCGTGGTTACTCTTCTCTTGTACATTTGCCCTTCGAGAACAGAGTAAGCGCTACACACTTTCTTGCTTCGCCCCGTCAGAGCACCCAATGGTTACAGGTCCTTGCGCACCTGTTTAATAGTTCAAGTCAATTCCTATGTTTGCTTGTGGCTTACTGTCTAGCAACCTTGACCGCTTCATGTGGAAGTCAAAGCTTTCGCCTAGATTGGGGGCCCTAGATTACTCCGCTCCGTTGCACACATATTGACGTATTCCGTTTAAGATACGTAGCCCTTACTTGGGCAGTAGGTACGTATCAAGTAAGTCAATCTAACCTTTCTCGCATCAGCTAAGGGACACCATCGAAGGGGGCTAGGCTGTCTGTCCTTCAGGGAACCTGCTTTGCGCTCCCGGCTTCGCCTCTTTTTGTTTTCGACTAATCGCTTGTGAACTCGATGGATTATTAGCCCAAGATGTTTATTGTATTAGCTTTTTCAAGCAAGTTAAATATCTATGTAGAAGGGTCTTCCTCTATTACGAAAACAAAAACAAGAATGAGCCTCACACGATGCACCGTAGATGTAATTACTAGAGCCATTACAAAAAGAAAAAAATTAGCATTTGGAGGTAAAATAGGTTCTTTTAAAATTGATTTCAAACCATCCACTAAAAGTTATAACAACCCAAATGATCCCACCACATTAAGACCCTTTCAACGTTACATGGAAGCCATGACTTTGCATTCAACTGACACCGGAAAGTCTACTCCTAGTAGAAATCATATAATGATTCCAAAGATTTTAGCTAAAAGATAAAGGATATATAGCAAAGATACATCGACAGCCAATCCCTATCTCCACATATAGCAAAGATAGTAAGTTGCAGTGCCTAAAAACCCGATACCGCCTCCAAACAGACTTAAAGAGAAAAGAAAAAGGTTAACTGTTTCAAAATAGTCCGTTTTATTCCCTCTGCCTTATTTTCGTTTGAAATGTAAGACATATTCATGACAATTTTACGTTTCTTTCTTTTTATCAATTAAGCATCAAGCTTATCATTAGGGAAGACCCAATGATGACACGCGGCCAAACGCCAAAGTAATTTGCGTAACCGGAACTAGAAAGGCAAGCAAAAACTCTTGCTTAAGGAATCAAGGCATGTTCTATTCAATAGTTCCGGCTGCGGTTTCCTTGATAGCTGAAAGTTCTCCGAAAGTATGAAAAGAATTTTTTTGGAGAAACCTGTAATGTAAATAGGAGGTTTACTTATTCCAAATGATGAAGAAACAGAATCTCATTGGCATGGAAGGTACAGTTACAGAATCTTTACCCAATGCCACGTTTTGAGCGTGTTCGGATAATGGATGTCAAGTTTTGACTCATATATCGGGGAGGATGCGACGCAGTTATATAAGAATACTACCAGGAGATAGGGTAAGAGCTGAACTGAGTCCCTATGATCTTACCAAGGGACGCATCATCTATCGCCTTAGAAGTAGGCATACAAACAATAGTCAGTAGATTTCGGTATCAGTTTAGATTTTCGGCAGTTAACCAAACCACTTCTCTTGCCAAATTTCCTATCTTGATTAGATCGAAGAAACATGTAGCAAACCTACAGGTAGATTTACCCAATTAATTCAAGGTTATAGATACGAAAATCCGTGCTTCCATTCGGAAAATATGTAAAAAATGTCGATTGATTCTACGACGTAGACGAATCATGGTAATTTGTTGCAAATCAAAACATAAACAGAAACAAGGATAATAAATATTTATATCTGAAAAAGAATATTAATTAAACAGAGCTTCCCAATAAAAATAATTAATTAATTATATCAAGTCAAATAAATCGAGAAAAATTCGTTCACGTGGGGGAAAACGCGGAGTTCAAAAGGGAGTCATTCATATACAGGCGTAGAGCTTTGTCACAAGAGATTGAAGGGACAAGCATAACACGTGAAAGATTTTGCGGAGTCGTGCACGAGTATTCCACAATAACGGGTCTTCAAGAGACAATACATGATGCTTTAGTTAATCCGAAAGAGATTGTGCTTAGGGGCGATTCAAAAGAAGATATTCAAGAGGCGTTTTCATCTGTAACAGGTCCTAAAGAAGTAACTGCGAGCGATCTATCATTACCACTTGGCGTCGAAGCAATTGACAATTCGCAATATATAGCTACCATTACCCAACCAATATCTCTAACTATTGAATTAGAGATTGAAAAAGATTGCGGATATCGTATAGAAAATCTAGCGAAATCCGGAAAGGGACAATTTTCCATCGATGCTGTATTTATGCCTGTCCGAAACGTAAATTATAGCATCCATCTATTTGGAAGTGGTAGAGCGACACAGGAAATCTCATTCATTGAAATATGGACTAATGGTAGTCCGACACCACACGAAGCACTTAGGAAAGCTTCTGAAAAACTCATGGACTTGCCAACCACCTTCTCGTATGTAAGGGGCGGAGACGTATCTCTCTTCGAAAATGGCGAAGATTCTCTTGCTTCCTTTGCCTCCTTGAAAGTTTATAAAAGGTGATTCCCTTGCCTCTGCTTCCAAAGTAGCTTTTGCCTAAACATTTTTAGATTCCTTTGCCTTTTTTAGAGTTTCTAATGATTTTATGGCTTTGTTAAGCACATCTCTATGTTTAAAAGCATAATAATAGAATAAAAAAGGCGTTCTTTAAAAAGATCTACTAAGAAGCAGAAACACACTACTGTAAGCACCAGATGAGTAATAAACAGTAATGAAACCCCCCTAACCTAAAAAAGTTAGTGGTTGGCTTGTTTTGTTTGCCCTAGCGACACCATTAAGAGGACTGGGTGATTGTGATTAGAGATCAATTCACTGTCGCTTCGAGTACACGACGAGATTACGAAACCTGTCATGGCGATAACATGGTAATTTAGAAACAAGGCATGTATGAGGAACTATCAATGTCTACGGTTTGCGTTGGGATTGCCCTTCGGCACTTCAGGGCTCAACCAATTAAACTCTCGGTGTCTACGGCGTTAGAATGAACTTCGTGCATCCATTTATTTCTACAGAATTACCAACGCTAGACTGGACGTATTCGACCATGCGCCCAGATTATGCAGGGAAAACCAGCGATACTTTTTAAGAGCAAAGGGTACAGGAACGTAGTGGCGTTCTCAACTCATTCCTCTGATCCCAGTATAAATTGAATCGGCGAGAAAGGTTAACCCAACCCTGCTTGACACTTTGTGCCCCTCGCTCCCTAGTCTTGGCATAGGATTTAAAACATCCAAAAGGTGGGCTATAGGAAAAAGCATAGGGAACCGCTTACTTTAAATAAAACAAGAACTGAAAGAAAGAGGACTGAACATAATACCGGGTGGAAGATACATGCTTTACCTTGCAAGTTGTGAAAGCTTTCTTCTCAATAAGAGTGAGAGTTAGTGGTATATAGCTTTATCGAAGCCCGAAATGAAACGATGTTGCACTGAAGAGGACTCGAACCCCTAACTACCTGGTTCGAAGCCAAGGACTCTATCCAATTGAGCTATCCGTGCGGGGGGGTTGGGTCAAGGAAAGCCCAACCCTGGAAATGTTTTTTGCGTTATTTCAAAATGAGTTTACGTAATTAAAGAAAATTAACTCAATTAAAAGACAAAAAAGTCAATCTTTGTCGTTGATGATCTCTAGGTTGGTTACCGAATAATTTAACCATCCCTTCCCTAAAAGAAAGTAATTACTTGATATATGTAATCCGTAATATTCGGATTCAGTCGTCAGCTGTGGTTTTTACCCTCCCCAGGGTGTCCGCTCTGCCCGTGAGACGGTTTTTTAACCACGACGTCTACGTTTAAGTTTAAAGGCATTCCTTTTACGAATCCGGCTTCTAAGCCTATGGAACTTAACGAAAATCTGGACAGCATCCCTGGCTTTATTATGAATGGCTTGGATTTTATCCGCCTCCTCCTGCGAAATAGTTATTTCTATTTCTGGATTCAGCGGCATGTCTTGCTCAACAAAAACTACTTCTGGAGTCGAAGGCAAGAGCTCAAACAGGGCTTTATACATGTCAATCAAAGGTTGCGCCTGGGAGACTATTTGCGCGGCATAATGCGCTATCACTTCCTGGGAGAAGGGGACCTTCAAGAGGAGTTCTATGCCCTCTTCCGGGGACATGCTTAAAGGGAGAGATACCCCAAAGATGAGCATCAAGCCAGGAATAAGGTCCTTATGGAACGACGTGAACAGACGGGAGTTTGCCTCCTTAAACTGTACCGAAATCTGAGCCCATTCCTGCATTGTGTCTTCGCTGACAATGGAGGGGTTTAACTTGGCAGAGATAGAGTTTACTAGATTGTTTATTTGCGCAGGCTGCAGTTGTGAAATGAATTTATAACCGTTCTCAGCGCTGGGCAATCTGCCTTGTTGGCAGGTTTTAAGTATTTTATCACAATCTTGCCAAGTTTCAAATAAGATTGAACGGCAATCCGCTTCCTTTAGTTGCATAAACTGTGAATGTGAAGGCGCTTGAGTTACTATTGAAGAACTACTAGCGCCCATATTCATACAGTATGTTGTTTCAGCAAACCCAAGCCCAATTAGATTTAATAAAATTAAAAAAAGAGCAACAAACAAGAATACCTTTCTCAACGAAAGAAAGGAGAGATATATGGTGAGGTTATTAAAAAGAAAGTAGAGATATATGTTGAGGTTCTTACAAATAAAGGAGAGATATATGGTGAGGTTATTCAAAAGAAAGGAGAGATTTCTGGTGAGGTTATTCAAAATAAAGGAGAGATTTCTGGTGAGGTTATTCATGTTTATCTTGTTTTCTTTTTTTAAGATACAAATAAGATTGAAAAATCCATCGTCAAAGCAAACAAGGCAATAGCTTCTGGTAAGGCAAAGCCTAAAGTAACATAACCAGATTCTCCCCCTGATCTTTTTCGTCTTTTCTAACAGGCAAGCATCAACAAAAGGGCCTTTCCATACGAATCATGCCATAAACTAATTTCTGTGTTTCCTCACTATCGCTCAAAATCCACATTTAGTGGGCCTTCCCCAGGGTGACACTGAAGGTCTACCTCCTTTCATGCGCCCTTCGCCTCCTTCATAGGGATAATCAACCAGATTCGTGGCAACACCTCGAACAAGGGGACCCGGGCCCACTCGTTTTTGAACTTCGACTCCCTTTGCACCCTGCGAAGACTTACTCCTTCTCTTTCTTTATGCAGGCCAAACTGTAGTTTGCTTCTTTATTCTAGAGGGATTTTTATGGGAAACACCTTCAATTATCAGTACATATGGTTCATTGGGGAAGACCCAATGATGGCATGCGGCCGAACGCCAGAGTGATTTGCAGGAACTGACTGCTAAGGGCCCGAGGGGCGAAGCTCTAATCCAAATGGGATAGCTATAGCTGTAGATTTTGATGGCGTTCATTTAATGTTCGCTTTCGTTTCTGTATGCTTGTGCCCCCTCTACGAGTTCTTTCAGCTGCTGGATGAATATCTCCCGCGGCAAGCCCGTTCGGACTAAGGCTTCTTGAAGCAGTGCTTCTGCCTGCGTTTGTTGCCCAAAAACTTCTGGTAGTTGTGATTGGTTGGGGAGATTTTCAAAAAGGAGCCCGTATAGGTAGGTTAAATGAGAAGAGTTTTGCGATATTTTTTGCAAATAATGTCGAAGAAAGAAGGCAGGAAGGAGCTGCGGGTCCTCAGCGTCTTCTTGGCGACGTTTCTGCAAACGTTTAAATTTTGAGTATAGCCTCTACTCTTTCTTCAAGCGGCGCTTCCTCTGGCACTCGCAAGATTCTTAGCTCCGCAGCACTAGCGGCTTCCTTCAAATCAAGGGCTAGGAGACTAAATATATGTAGCAATTTGGTCGTGGTTTGCTTGATGCCAGGGATGATCGAAGAAATCCAACTTTTTTGCTGGACAGTTAGGCTTAACTCTGGCTCAAGGGGTCGCCGGTTTTCCTCCTCGATCATCTCATCTCCCCCCTTGAAGTCTGCTGAGAAAATCCGCAACCGTAAGATTATGGTATTAAGCAAGGGAGTTAACGCTCCCGGCTGCATGGAGGCAATCGCTTCATATGCGATAGTTGCCTTGGGCAATTCCCCTGTCGAACAACCTCTTCTAATATTTTCGATATCTTTCCAGGCCTCTAGGAGATAAGATCGCGCATCTTCCTCCGGAACCTGGGCAAAGTTTTGAATCTGACGTTCTATAGGGGTGGGCCCGTGTTCATCTGTCAAAACTATTACAAATTGACAGTGGCAATTGCCTCCCAGAAATCTCTCTATGATAGAGTTCCCTGAGAAGGGTCTTTCTCGTCTCCTCACAATAGGCGATTTGAGGCTCCCAGAAGGAGAAAAAGGGAATTAACAAAAAAGAGGGGACTCCTAAAAAAGGAGAAATAATTCGCATTACAAGTTTTTTAATAACTTGATGGTGGAGATGACAAAAACGAACTACATTAGCATGACTCAATTGCGGCTACAGGGACTTACATTTCAACCAATCGACGAAGTCTTTAAGTAGAAGCATGGCTTTTAACAGTTCCTTTCAAGGCCTCTTGCCCTGGATGACGTCCTTGTTACTTTCGTTGCCTTCCCTTTTAATACGAGGCATTAATGGAAGGCGCCTACTGTTGTTTCTGCCTCTATTGCTAGTGTTGGTATTGCTGCGGTTTTCGCTACTTAAATATCTAGATGGCATTAGTCGCCACGCCACGGATTAGCCAAATTAAAATAGCGAAATTCTTAAGCCATTTCTATTAATTCGGAAACTACACATTTTTCCAAATCATCGTAACGTACTTCCACGTATCCACTTAAGGGAAAGTCTTTCCTTAATAGGTGACCTTTGAACCCATAATCCGTTAATATACAGCGTAACTCATGATAATGGCAAAAGCGCACTCCATACATGTCCCACACTTCTCACTCCCACCGACCAGCTAATGAATATATACTGATTACTGAACTTACAAGAGTGATCTCGTTTACACTGATTTTGATACGAATGCATGATTTATATTAAGTAGTCGGTAATTAATAGATAACTCTGATTCTTTGTTTTTGGGAAGGGTAATTGACTCCGCAAATATCAATCAAAATACCGAAACGTGTATTAATATGGCATCTGAAGAATAATAATATTTCATATAGATAATCCGGAGTAACGTATAATATGCTTTCTTTCTTTGAGATTTCAAATCTATATATCCGTTTGGAAACCAATAGAACAATAGCGAATGATTCTGGCATACTGCAGGTCATGATAAATTGAAAGGTGACTTTTTGTATTGGGTTTTTCATCTCTTGTATCCATAACCTTTTTTGATGGGCGAGGGAGGATTCGAACCCCCGACACCGTGGTTCGTAGCCACGTGCTCTAATTCCCTGAGCTACAAGCCCTGTTTCCATAGTTTATAATTGTTTTGTGTTCAGCCCTTTGAGGTGTTTGGATTTCCCGGGGATCTTAAATTTCCTATAAACAAAAAAACCCTAACTTTCGCTTTGACTATCACCAAGTGGGTAGGTAACACAAGGTACGAGATTAAGAAGAGAAAACCCAAGTGCCATTACGCTCTGGTCTAGAGAAATGGAATTTAGCTTGTCTTTTGGAGTCCTGGCTTTATTGGTAATAATTATGATGTTGATGTTTTTTTGTTTCTTTTGCCGCTATCATGCCATGGCACGGTAGCTACCACTACCGAACTATGTAGAAAGCTCCCTTTTTCTTTAGCACTTAGGAGGCGGAGTAAAACCTGTCCCGATCCTCCTTTTTGCTTTTCTTTCTTTAAAAAGTAAGAATCCTTTGTGCGTATTAATACTTCTTGCGGAGTCCACGCTTTCAGAGTCCATGTTGCCATCAGAGTCTATGCAACCAAAAGATGTAGCCGTAATAAAGGGTGCTATGTTGATCAATTTACCAGTGTTCTGTTGGAATAACCGGGCGTATGGTTTCACAAAACGTTTGATCGATATTTCCTACCTGAGCGATTAGTGTGGACATTCTGGCGATATGTTCTTTTTATACCTTTAGTAAATCTTGAAAGGCTACTTTGACAAAGAAAGTTGGAAAATGATGGGTCATATAACATTGAACTAATTATAGGATATTATAGGATATTGGCTTGAGGTTTTGACATTCATGGCAGTGGTCTACGTGCGACAAAAGGTGTAGTTGATCTTTTAGAGAAACTAAAACAAGAAGCTAGTGACAAGAAACGTAGCAAAAGTGGCCATAATTAGTGGGACTTTTTTATTGGTCGTAGTCACCCGGACGCAGGTTTGGAAAATAAACTATTAACTAGGGGCCGACTTATTAATACATATGTAGGTTTGGAAAATTAACTGGTAACTGAGGAGGTAGCTGCAGAGATGACTAAGTTAAACATTGATGCCTACACGAAAGAAAACTACAAAAGAGAGACAAAAGAAAAGAATGGTTGCAAGAGTCTTTGGGAAATGGAATCCAGGATAGCGAATAATCTTACTTTACTAGCGGCCTCTAATTTGAGTCCCATCTTACATCAAGTTTCTAAAATTAGCTTGCTTTTGTGGGGTCGCGGCTCTCTGTTTTGGCTCTTGTAGCATATGTGTTGCCTAGGGCTACAGGGGCATGCTGACTTGACATCATCCCTACCTTCTTCTGACTTGTTACCGGCAGTCTGTTGCTGGGTTCCAAACTTGACTCAATAGTGGCAACTAAACACGAGGGTTGCGCTTAGGACTTAACCCAATACCTTACAGCATGAGCTGACGACGGCTATGCATTACCTGTGTCTGCGTTTTCAAAGGCGCTCTTCTCTATTCAAAAGGATTCAGAGCATGTCAAGCCCTAGTAAGATTCTTCGCGCCAGCATCTAAACTACATGCTTCACTGCCTGTCCGGGGTTAAGGGATTTGATAGCAGACTTAACTTAAGGAGCCACCTACAGACGCTTTACGCCCAATCATTCCGGATAACGCTTGCATCCCCTGTCTTACCGCGGCTGCTGGCACAGAGTTAGCCGATGTTTATTTCTTAGATACCGTCATTGCTTGTTTTTTGAGTTTACGACCCGTAGGTCTTCTGCCTTCACGCGGCATTGCTTTGTCAGGCTTTTGTCTATTCGATTTATTACTAGAAGCCTAATGATTGTATAATTTCAATAAATACGGATGGAGAGGGATTTGAACCCCCGGTATTTTATACTTCGGTTTTCAAGACCGACTCTTTAAACCGCTCAGACATCCATCCCTTTCCCGACAGGATCATAAGCCATCGAGAATTAACAAAAAAGCATGCCAAGCTTACAGTTCAAATTGCACGTCTTCAGAGAACAAATAGGGCAGGGATGGGGGCTTAATGAATCCTCCCAACTAAAAGGGTTAAGCTAATTGATCATTCCATTTCAAATTGATAGAAACTAAGGCTGGGCAATAACGGACTTGAACCGCTGACTATCTCGGTGTAAACGAGGCACTCTACCAACTAAGCTAATTGCCCTTACTACTTAAGCTAATTGAACAAAGGGGGAGAGATTTATCCATCTCGCTTTCATGCCCAAAAGAGTGACCGGCGCAGCGAAGATCTCATCGGTGTTACCTACAGATGGTTGCTGGTTGATTCTTCGTTTTCGGTTCCACGCTACACTAATGTTCATTTCTTTTTTAACACACACGCTGTTGCGCGAGCGGAGCGATAAGAGCTTGCTTATGAGGCAAGGCAAAAAAGGCTTTCCTTTTGTTTTGCTGTCTATTCTCAAAAACAAAAGCATAGACTTAACCGACTGTAAATACTTTGAACAACAAGCAATTCCCTTTTTTTTTGCTTAGAGGCAGAAAAGGCCTTGAACAAAGAAAAGAGCCAAAAAACAAACCTTTATTACTTCGCACGCAATTAAACAAACACAAGGAGCGGAGCGCACTTTGTAATAAAGCCTTACGTAATCTATCTCATTACTATTACACTATAGACTTGTCCTTTGCCTTACGGCCTTTATTGGACAAAATTGGCTTTAAATAGAAACGTGAATGACGAATTGCCCATATAACAATAGTATTTAGATAAGAGCCCTGGCTTTGTCGTATCTTCTCGGCCTTTTTCTTTTCCGCTGCCACATTAAGATAAGCATCAATATTATGTTTTATCGATGACGATGAATAGGTTTCTCCCTGACTGTTTTTTACAAAGTTGCACTGGGAGCATTCTGAAAGTCCGGATATGGGGGTCTTCTTTAGAGAAATTGAGGCCAATTTTTACGGAAGCAAAAGAAAAAAGACTAAACTTTAGCTTTACGGCCCCGAAAACTCGTGAACACCCAGAGTCACTTAAGGAAAGTGTATGGGAGATTGTCAAAGACGTGGAATCTTCTGGCATAGAAGACGCTTTGCCTTGTGCATTGCCGCTAGTTACAGCCTTCACTTCTGTCCTTGTTTTAAAACCCCTTGTCTCAATGTCAGACCCCGTAGGTTCCATTGGGCACTGGGCTAACATGTCTAACCCCGGCCGCTACATAGCAGCTTGCCAGATAAGGAGAAAGCTGCATTCATAAGTGGAGATATTGAAACTATATGTATAAACGACTTGTTTTTGAAAACAAAAGGATGTATAATACTTAGAGCTCTGGGTGACAAGAGCAACTTTCAATTTGTTATAAGCCCAAACTATAGATTCAATAAGTTATTATCAATAGCCGCAACCACTGAATAGAAACATTAGACTAAAGGCCCGGACAAAATGAGCCCCTAAGAAGAAAAGAAAAGCCCATATGCAGATAATGAAGAACCATATGACTGAATAACTTGAGAAGCCTGTGCCCACATCTTGCAGCCATCCATTGATTGTCGTTGAACTTTGTGCTTTGTTTCCTCCAGTAATGTGACTCACTGCTCCCTTTTCACTTACACTTCCCCATACATCCGATTGCATCTTCCAGCTGAAATGGAATATAACTATTGAAATGGAGTTGTACATCTAGAGCAGCCCCAAGAATACGTGATCCCACGCAGATACCTAGCAGGTGCCCCCCCTTTCGAGGCGGTCGCAAGGAAAGCGAAACCCGAGATTTGCTTTGTCAAGTATTAGTCGAAAGCTGCGTGCAAAGCAAATAAGATGCCTTTCAATAATATTAGTGCAGTAACATGAATCGTGAATGCGTAGATGTAGTGCACTAAAAAATCTGCCTAATGGAATCGAGGCTAAGGCCACCTTGCCGGCCACTACTGCTAAGTGGCTTCCACCCCAGGCTAAGCTGGTGCCTGCTGCCGCATTAGGTGCAGTCGATCCGGGAGCCAAAGCGTAAGTATTCTGGATTTACTCGGCAAATATTGGTTGCAGTTGAATAGCGGTATCCGAAAACATATCTTGAGGACGCCCCAAGGCGCTCATGGTATTGTTATAGATATACAAATCGAAGCTATGAAAACCGAGGAAGATGCAGACCCAGTTGAGATATGAAATTCTTGTATCACGGTGACGAATGGCACGATCCAACAAGTTGTTGTATTGAGTAGTTGGATCGTAATCCCTTACCACGAAAATGCATGTGCAGTTGCTCCTTAATCTAAGAAAACTACTATCTACATTACATGCGTAAACAGGGTTTGTTGAGTTGCATAGTCAGTGGCTAAATAGGGATAAGGAAAGGGTACTTACTTGGGATGCAATCTTCGACCATTGATTGCCAAACCTAGTGCATACCTTGTGATCCCTGAAGTCCAAACAGCTTTACTCCAAGACAACCAAGGCCAAACAAAGAAAAAAGAAGCTCCATTCTGTCCAATTGTAGCTTCTAAGTGCATACCTTTAGTCCCTGGCTAAAGATGCTAGGGACAAGCAAAGAAAAAAGAAGCAAGGGAAAAGGAGGGGGAACAAACCTGGGGACTCACCTGGCATTCAATCTTAGACCAACCTTTCTATGATTATCGTGAAAGACAGAGAGTTCCACTTGTCTAGGCAAAGTAACCTTGGCTTGGGTAGCTAGTTGGGTTCAAGTCAACTTCGCTTCGGTGCACGCTTTTGACCAATCTATCATGGTGAATGATTAACCTTTAATTTAGGAAAAAGTGGCATAAAACGTATGGTTTAAACGTATTTAGCCAATGCTAAACGTTAATCTGTCTTCTCTGCGCGCATGCGTACGTATGCAGTTGGCCAGACTTGCTAATCACAAGTTAAGTGTTGCGTAATCAAACACAGTGCTCGGTAGGCGTTCAATAAACCAGCCTACAGCCTCAACGTTAGGATAGTAAAAAAGAAACGTTCTTACCATACCAAAAGATGATAATTCTATCACAAGAGTCAATGAAATGCCATCAAACCTTGCATTTCATGCAATTATTTCACTATACCATTACTTAGCGCTTTTTAGGCCTGTGATATGCGCATTTGTGTAAAGGTAAGGAACATAATCATTGTTTTATTGTTATTAAATAACTGCTTTAATAGAATCACTTTTGTATAGATTGCTTTTTTCTTGTTAAAGAAAGGGAATCTCGTTTCTATGTAACATTTTGCCCAGCACCAATGCAGCGAAAGAACACAAAACATCACAATTATGTGTTAGCAAACAAAAGATAGAACGCATAATAATAATAAAGTCGCTAATACGTTACTACGGAAGAACAGCAAGCTCGTTGTGGTATTTGTGTTAAACATAAGGAGGCGCTCTCTTATGAAACAACTAAAAAGTTATTTTGAAATAAAATATGGAGAACGCTTATTTTGCTCTACAAAAAAACAAAAAAACAACAATGTGCATCATGAATAAATCGACTAAAAATAGCATTACAAGTTTAGAGCAAATGATAACAAAAGGCAAATTGGTTTATGATTTTGACATAACAGTAGCTATCCAGCAAAAATCTAAAAAAAGAACAAACAGTGTAGAGACCCGAAATCGAATTAGCATTATGATGCGCGATTATTGATCTTAGGACTGCCCGGCACACAAAAGACACTGTTGGTTCATTTCCTAAGGAAGTTTCTTTTAGTCTACTTTGTACCTAGGCGTCCGAATGATTTTACAGGTGGTAACAAACATTATAGCGTATGGGTGATAGATGAGTTTAATGCCTATGAAACCGATGCCTCTTTATTAAACATGATATTAGACGGTCAAGGGGTGGCATTGGATACGAAGTACGGAAAGATCTTTACGAAAGATCATAATGTGCCTATTATGTTATTAGGAAATAATGTCCCTCCTATGTACAACTAAGAGGCTTTTCATAGTCGTGTAGTAGAGGTCCATTTTTTTAGTGAACAGGAGCCCTTAGAGGCAGGTCGATTAGCTTCCACGCTATTACGGTATTGTATTTGGTACAGTACTTGTAATAAAGCCAACGGGGAAGGTTTGAAATTTGGGTTACCACTTGCTAACAGAGAGCGATCTTTCTCAGCTAAGCGAGCGTGCAGGCTTTCGCTTACACTCGATAGATGTTTTAAAGAAAGTGTATGATAGACTACCTGCCGTGTCTCAGCAACGGTATCTCAAGGGGTTTGGGAGGTTCGACAACGCAGCCAAGGCTCAACTTTGTCTTCCGCGCAATGAAGCAGAGTATGTTAAAAAGGTGGCAAAGTCTAACCCGAGAGACCTTGAAGTAAAACTAATCGAATTGGCACTACAGGTAGAGAAAGAAGTAGGGGATAAAGAACCAGAACAAGAGCAAAGAACCTTAAGTGTAGGTAAACTCAAACAGGAGCAACAAGAACTAAGCGAACAAGTATGCTTTGAAAAAACCCAACTCCGAATAGGAGCAACAAGAACTAAGCAAACAAGTATGCTTTGAAAAAACCCGACTCCGAACAGGAGGGCGGCGATCTTGACGATCCTTGGGCCGAAACTCATAGAAAATTAATATTAGAAAACCAGAAAGAAAAAAAATTAAAAAGGAAAGCAAAGATTGAGAGATGAAAAATAACCCCCGTTGTGCCCTGCCCGTTAGGAAAGATAGTAAGTAATCTAAAAGAAGGAAGTAACAAGTAGCTTAACTATTCGCTTTTTGTCTTAGTCGCGCCGACACCGAGGAAAGGAAAGTCCGACCCTTTCCTTTCCGCATGTATGTCATATGACTTTCTACGCGTAGATTTCGTTTTAGGTTTCATTTCTTTTAACGTCAGTTATATGGCATATTACATGCTTTTCTTCTGGCGGGTTTCCGTGAAAACAATGCAAAAGAGGTTTTGTTTCCTTGCCTGCATCTAATGAACCGCAAGGTT
This sequence comes from Adiantum capillus-veneris, assembly GCF_014529385.1. NCBI lineage: Eukaryota > Viridiplantae > Streptophyta > Polypodiopsida > Polypodiales > Pteridaceae > Adiantum > Adiantum capillus-veneris. Next base: position 112,412,245 of record NC_140941.1, read on the forward strand.
CACTTAAGTGTGCGTTATACCTTATGCAGTTAGCAAAGATGATGCCAACTCCAAATGTAAAGTTGGGTAAGATGGGACTCAAATTACAGGCCGCTAGTAAAGTAAGATTATTCGCTATCCTGGATTCCATTTCCCAAAGACTCTTGCAACCATTCTTTTCTTTTGTCTCTCTTTTGTAGTTTTCTTTCATGTAGGCATCAGTGTTTAACTTAGTCATCTCTACAGCTACCTCCTCAGTTACCAGTTAATTTTCCAAACCTACATATGTATTAATAAGTCGACCCCTAGTTAATAGTTTATTTTCCAAACCTACGTCCGGGTGACTACGACCAATACAAAAGTCCCACTAATTATGGCCACTTTTGCTACGTTTCTTGTCACTAGCTTCTTGTTTTAGTTTCTCTAAAAGATCAACTACACCTTTTGTCGCACGTAGACCACTGCCATGAATGTCAAAACCTCAAGCCAATATCCTATGATTAGTTCAATGTTATATGACCCATCATTTTCCAACTTTCTTTGTCAAAGTAGCCTTTCAAGATTTACTAAAGGTATAAAAAGAACATATCGCCAGAATGTCCACACTAATCGCTCAGGTAGGAAATATCGATCAAACGTTTTGTGAAACCATACGCCCGGTTATTCCAACAGAACACTGGTAAATTGATCAACATAGCGCCCTTTATTACGGCTACATCTTTTGGCTGCATAGACTCTGATGGCAACATGGACTCTGAAAGCGTGGACTCCGCAAGAAGTATTAATACGCACAAAGGATTCTTACTTTTTAAAGAAAGAAAAGCAAAAAGGAGGATCGGGATAGGTTTTACTCCGCCTCCTAAGTGCTAAAGAAAAAGGGAGCTTTCTACATAGTTCGGTAGTGGTAGCTACCGTGCCATGGCATGATAGCGGCAAAAGAAACAAAAAAACATCAACATCATAATTATTACCAATAAAGCCAGGACTCCAAAAGACAAGCTAAATTCCATTTCTCCAAACCACAGCGTAATGGCACTTGGGTTTTCTCTTCTTAATCTCGTACCTTGTGTTACCTGCCCACTTGGCGATAGTCAAAGCGAAAGTTAGGGTTTTTTTGTTTATAGGAAATTTGAGATCCCCGGGAAATCCAAACACCTCAAAGGGCTGAACACAAAACAATTATAAACTGTGGAAACAGGGCTTGTAGCTCAAGGGATTAGAGCACGTGGCTACGAACCACGGTGTCGGGGGTTCGAATCCTCCCTCGCCCATCAAAAAAGGTTATGGATACAAGAGATGAAAAACCCAATACAAAAAGTCACCTTTCAATTTATCATGACCTGCAGTATGCCAGAATCATTCGCTATTGTTCTATTGGTTTCCAAACGGATATATAGATTTGAAATCTCAAAGAAAGAAAGCATATTATACGTTACTCCGGATTATCTATATGAAATATTATTATTCTTCAGATGCCATATTAATACACGTTTCGGTATTTTGATTGATATTTGCGAAGTCGATTACCCTTCCCAAAAACAAAGAATCATAGTTATCTATTAATTACCGACTACTTAATATAAATCATGCATTCGTATCAAAATCAGTGTAAACGAGATCACTCTTGTAAGTTCAGTAATCAGTATATCTTCATTAGCTGGTCGGTGGGAGTGAGAAGTGTGGGACATGTATGGAGTGCGCTTTTGCCATTATCATGAGTTACGCTGTATATTAACGGATTATGGGTTCAAAGGTCACCTATTAAGGAAAGACTTTCCCTTAAGTGGATACGTGGAAGTACGTTACGATGATTTGGAAAAATGTGTAGTTTTCGAATTAATAGAAATGGCTTAAGAATTTTGCTATTTTAATTTGGCTAATCCGTGGCGTGGCGACTAATGCCATCTAGATATTTAAGTAGCGAAAACCGCAGCAATACCAACACTAGCAACAGAGGCAGAAACAACAATAGGCGCCTTCCATTAATGCCTCGTATTAAAAGGGAAGGCAACGAAAGTAACAAGGACGTCATCCAGGGCAAGAGGCCGTGAAAGGAACTGTTAAAAGCCATGCTTCTACTTAAAGACTTCTTCGACTGGTTGAAACGTAAGTCCCTGTAGCCGCAATTGAGTCATGCTAATGTAGTTCGTTTTTGTCATCTCCACCATCAAGTTATTAAAAAACTTGTAATGCGAATTATTTCTCCTTTTTTAGGAGTCCCCTCTTTTTTGTTAATTCCCTTTTTCTCCTTCTGGGAGCCTCAAATCGCCTATTGTGAGGAGACGAGAAAGACCCTTCTCAGGGAACTCTATCATAGAGAGATTTCTGGGAGGCAATTGCCACTGTCAATTTGTAATAGATTGACAGATGAACACGGGCCCACCCCTATAGAACGTCAGATTCAAAACTTTGCCTAGGTTCCGGAGGAAGATGCACGATGTTATCTCCTAGAGGCCTGGAAATATATCGAAAATATCAGAAGAGGTTGTTCGACAGGGGAATTGCCCAAGGCAACTATCGCATATGAAGCGATTGCCTCCATGCAGCCGGGAGCGTTAACTCCCTTGCTTAATACCATAATCTTACGGTTGCGGATTTTCTCAGCAGACTTCGAGGGGGGAGATGAGATGATCGAGGAGGAAGACCGGCGAACCCTTGAGCCAGAGTTAAGCCTAACTGTCCAGCAAAAAAGTTGCATTTCTTCGATCATCCCTGGCATCAAGCAAACCACGGCCAAATTGCTACATATATTTAGTCTCCTAGCCCTTGATTTGAAGGAAGCCGCTAGTGCTGCGGAGCTAAGAATCTTGCGAGTGCCAGAGGAAGCGCCGCTTGAAGAAAGAGTAGAGGCTATACTCAAAATTTAAACGTTTGCAGAAACGTCGCCAAGAAGACACTGAGGACCCGCAGCTCCTTCCTGCCTTCTTTCTTCGACATTATTTGCAAAAAATATTGCAAAACTCCTCTCATTTAACCTACCTATACGGGCTCCTTTTTGAAAATCTCCCCAACCAATCACAACTACCAGAAGTTTTTGGGCAACAAACGCAGGCAGAAGCACTGCTTCAAGAAGCCTTAGTCCGAACGGGCTTACCGCGGGAGATATTCATCCAGCAGCTAAAAGAACTCGTAGAGGGGGCACAAGCTGACAGAAACGAAAGCGAACATTAAATGAACGCCATCAAAATCTACAGCTATAGCTATACCATTTGGAGTAGAGCTCCGCCCCCCGGGCCCTTAGCAGTCAGTTCCTACAAATCACTCTGGCGTTCAACCGCATGCCATCATTGGGTCTTCCCCAATGAACCATATGTACTGATAATTGAAGGTGTTTCCCATAAAAATCCCTCTAGAATAAAGAAGCAAACTACAGTTTGGCCTGCATAAAGAAAGAGAAGGAGTAAGTCTTCGCAGGGTGCAAAGGGAGTCGAAGTTCAAAAACGAGTGGGCCCGGGCCCCCTTGTTCGAGGTGTTGCCACGAATCTGGTTGATTATCTCTATGGAGGAGGCGAAGGCCGCATGAAAGGAGGTAGACCTTCAGTGTCACCCTGGGGAAGGCCCACTAAATGTGGATTTTGAGCAATAGTGAGGAAACACAGAAATTAGTTTATGGCATGATTCGTATGGAAAGGCCCTTTTTTTTATGCTTGCCTGTTAGAAAAGACGAAAAAGATCAGGGGGAGAATCTGGTTATGTTACTTTAGGCTTTGCCTTAACAGAAGCTATTGCCTTGTTTGCTTTGACGATGGCTTTTTCAATCTTATTTGTATCTTAAAAACAGAAAACAAGATAAACATGAATAACCTCACCAGAAATCTCTCCTTTATTTTGAATAACCTCACCAGAAATCTCTCATTTCTTTTGAATAACCTCACCATATATCTCTCCTTTATTTCTAAGAACCTCAACATATATCTCTCCTTTCTTTTTAATAACCTCACCATATATCTCTCCTTTCTTTCGTTGAGAAAGGTATTCTTGTTTCTTGCTCTTTTTTTAATTTTATTAAATCTAATTGGGCTTGGGTTTGTTGAAACAGCATACTGTATGAATATGGGCGCTAGTAGTTCTTCAATAGTAACTCAAGCGTCTTCACATTCACAGTTTATGCAACTAAAGGAGGAGGATTGCCGTTCAATCTTATTTGAAACTTGGCAAGATTGTGATAAAATACTAAAAACCTGCCAACAAGGCAGATTGCCTAGCGCTGAGAACGGTTATGAATTCATTTCACAACTGCAGCCTGCACAAATAAACAATCTAGTAAACTCTATCTCTGCCAAGTTAAACCCCTCCATAGTCAGCGAAGCCACAATGCAGGAATGGGCTCAGATTTTGGTACAGTTTAAGGAGGCAAACTCCCGTCTGTTCAAGTCGTTCCATAAGGACCTTATTCATGGCTTGATGCTCATCTCTGGGGTATCTCTCCCTTTAAGCATGTCCCCGGAAGAGGGCATAGAACTCCTCTTGAAGGTCCCCTTCTCCCAGGAAGTGATAGCGCATTATGCCGCGCAAATAGTCTCCCAGGCGCAACCTTTGATTCACATGTATAAAGCCCTGTTTGAGCTCTTGCCTTCGACTGCAGAAGTACTTTTTGTAAAGCAAGACATGCCGCTGAATCCAGTAATAGAAATAACTGTTTCGCAAGAGGAGGCGGATAAAATCCAAGCCGTTCATAATAAAGCCAGGGACGCTGTCCAGATTTTTGTTAAGTTCCATAGGCTTAGAAGCCGGATTCGTAAAGGGACTGCCTTTAAACTTAAACGTAGACATCGTGGTTAAAAAAGCGTCTCACGGGCAGAGCGGACACCCTGGGGAGGGTAAAAACCACAGCTGACGACTGAATCCGAATATTACGGATTACATATATCAAGTAATTACTTTCTTTTAGGGAAGGGATGGTTAAATTATTCGGTAACCAACCTAGAGATCATCAACGGCAAAGATTGACTTTTTTGTCTTTTAATTGAGTTAATTTTCTTTAATTACGTAAACTCATTTTGAAATAACGCAAAAAACATTTCAAGGGTTGGGCTTTCCTTGACCCAACCCCCCCGCACCGATAGCTCAATTAGATAGAGTCCCTGGCTTCGAACCAGGTAGTTAGGGGTTCGAGTCCTCTTCAGTGCAACATCGTTTCATTTCGGGCTTCGATAAAGCTATATACCACTAACTCTCACCCTTATTGAGAAGTAAGCTTTCACAACTTGCAAGGTAAAGCATGTATCTTCCACCCGGTATTATGTTCAGTCCTCTTTCTTTCATTTCTTGTTTTATTTAAAGTAAGCGGTTCCCTATGCTTTTTCCTATAGCCCACCTTTTCGATGTTTTAAATCCTATGCCAAGACTAGGGAGCGAGGGGCACAAAGTGTCAAGCAGGGTTGGGTTAACCTTTCTCGCCGATCCAATTTATACTGGGATCAGAGGAATGAGTTGAGAACGCCACTACATTCCTGTACCCTTTGCTCTTAAAAAGTATCGCTGGTTTTCCCTGCATAATCTGGGCGCATGGTTGAATACGTCCAGTCTAGCGTTGGTAATTTCGTAGAAATAAATGGATGCACGAAGTTCATTCTAATGCCGTAGACACCGAGAGTTTAATTGGTTGAGCCCTGAAGTGCCGAAGGGCAATCCCAACGCAAACGGTAGACATTGATAGTTCCTCATACACGCCTTGTTTCTAAATTACCATGTTATCGCCATGACGGGTTTCGTAACCTCATCGTTTACTTGAAGCGACAGTGAATTGATCTCTAATCACAATCACCCACTCCTCTTAATGGTGTCGCTAGGGCAAACAAACAAGCCAACCACGGGAAGGAAGGCAAAAAATTGAGTAAATAAAAGCAGAGGATCAATAATGTCTGGGTTATTGCACTGGCCCACTTTCCCTTCTTGCCTGCTTTCGATACTTTCTGCCTACAACCTCTAGCCTTTCTTGCTATCAAAGCAGTGCTTGCTTGGTTGCGGGGAGGCTAACCTTTCTCAGTTCCACGAGGCCTACTTTGGCTGCCTTTGCAGGATATTGCCTATCTTTACTTTTTAGGGGTTACGGGGGCTATCTTTCTTTCTTGATCGTATCGGTTCTTTTTTTGCTTTGTACGTACCCTGCATTAGTCTTGATCCTAAGTGGCGAGGCAAGGAAAAGGTATTCTGTACAATTAAACAACGAGGGCCGCAGGCAACGGGCAGTTCATATCTATGGCAACGCCAATCTATCGGTTACACGAAAATGCATCGCGCCTTCGCTTCGGCTGCCCCCTTCGTCCCTTAGAGAGCAGTAAGACTTTAGCCATCGCAAATCAGTCAGTACTAACGTGTTCATCCCTTCGGGCCTCAATTTATTCATGTATTCAAAGCGGCAGCTAAAAGTTCAAGTGCTTCGTCGTGTTACACGTAAGTAGGGTCTAAGGTTGTATAACATAGTGACGAGGCTCTTGTCCTAAGCGTAGTAATGCGATTAGGCCATGCCAATACGATTTCAGCAGCTTCGCGCCTACGTATGTCCTGGTTACGTGTTATCGCTTCCCTTCCAAAAGGCTTGTATTTTCTCTAGGTTTCGAAGCAACACAAAAACAAGCCAACGTATGTAAGATTCAGCTTGCCAAGTTTAAGTTTAAGTTCTTTGAGCTAACCTCGTTCCCTTATTAAGCTACTGCAAGGTAGCTAACACTACAAGAGGCTATTCATATTAGAGACGCTCACACAGCGACGCTCAAAAAAAAAAATCCCGGCGTCGCTATGAGCGTCGCAAATTTCTTTGGAAATTTGCGACGCTCATAGCGACACCGGCTGGGCTAAAAAAATAACCGAGCACGCCCAAAAACTCAGATCTCAGATCTGAGTTTTTCGACGCCCTCATGCAAGGAGCAGGTAACGCTCTCCCTCTCTCTCTCTCTCTCTCTCTCTCTCTCTCTCTCTCTCTCTCTCTTTCTTCTCCACACACACACACACACACACACACGAGGAGAGGAAGGAGAGCCAGGTATGCTCCTTCCCTCTCCTCATTCTCATGTTCCCTTCCCCTCTTTCTCTCTCCCTCTCTCTCTCTCTCACACACACACATACACACACACACATAGTGTTTTTTAGAGAGAGAGAGAGAGAGAGAGAGAGAGTACAAACAAAAACAAAAACGCACACACACATACATAAACAAAGAATTCACACACACATTGAGAGAGGAAAAGAGAGAGAGAGCATGCATAAACAAAAAACGCACGCATTGAGAGAGGAAAAGAGAGAGAGAACATGCATAAACAAAAAACGCACACATTGAGAGAGGAAAAGAGAGAGAGAAAACATGCATACGATCCAAAAAAACGCACACACATTGAGAGAGAAAGAGAGAGAAACTAATTTAATGTCGTAGGAAACTAATTAAAATTAAAAGACCTAAAGATCTAGCCGACGAGGAGTTGAACTCAAGACCTATTATTCAAGAGGGAAATGGCATAATCAATCTATCATACTTGGCATGGGTGATAGAAAGGTTATACCATTAATCTCTTTTTATTGGCACACACATCCACATACGCGCACACACACAAGAAGAAGAGAGTTATAACGTCGTAGGAAACTATCTTAAAAGACGTTAAAGATTAGGTTATATGTAGACTTACATTAAATTAGATTTAGGTTTATTTTTAACTAGATTTACGTTTATTTACGCTAGATTTAGATACGTTATATTATATTAGATTTAGGTCTCCATAGACTGCGATGCCTGCATGAAGCGGGTGAAGAAAGCCCTCAATGGAATATAGGGTATTGCTGCCTTCACTCATGGTGGGCTCCGTCGATCCAAAAGTACTGGTGAAATGTCTTCAGAAGATAGGGAAGAAGGTGGATCTTGAGGGCGGCAAGAGTCACTACATCCCCGACACAATGACCATCTAGACAACCTCTAGTCATTCAACAGCAACTTCAAAGTTAGTAACAAGAGCAAGAACGGTCTAAAGGGCCAATTGCTGTCATCAGATGTGGATGGAGATGAGGCAGCGTCACCGCCGGAAGTTAACTCTCACATCTTTAGTGATGAGAATGCCAACTCTTGTCGAGTTATGTGAAAAATTATGTGTTTAATTAGTTTTAAGGTTCTTATAATCCCTGTTAGTTTAGTTCTTTGTTTTTAATATAACATAATTTACGTTAGATTTTGATTTATGTTATATTAGATTAGACTTAGGTTTATTTAGGTTTACCCACACACACACACACACACACACACACACACAAGAAGAAGAGAGTTTTAACGTCGTAGGAAACTATCCCAAAAGACGTTAAAGATTAGGTTAGATGTAGACTTGCGTTAAATTAGATTTATGTTTATTTTTAGTTAGATTTATGTTTATTTAGATTTACGCTTATTTACGTTAGATCGATTTCACGCAAGAATTACTTACGGTTTAGGGTTTAGAGTTAGACGAACAGTGAAAAGATCTACTGTGAAAAGATGTTAAGATGCTGTGAAGTGCTACAGCTAGAGATGAGGCAAAGGGGTTTTGTCCACTACATGCAGTATCATGTAGGCGTGGGTGTGTAGATTTCTTGTACCCACAAATATACGTATTGACCAATAAAGACGAGATTATAACCCGGTGGTTCTGATCTCCGTGCACCTCTAGACCGAGGTGTGCGGGGATTGGACATGACTAGAGAATGTGAGGTAAAGAGAGAGAGAGAGAGAGAGAGAGAGAGAGAGAGAGAGAGAGAGAGACAGAGAGAGAGAGAGAGATAAGATGAAGAATGCCAATAGAATATTAAATTTGTTGTCCAGGTTATAAGTTTTTTATCCTCATTATGAGTAGTGACGAGGATGTGGGACCGTCCAACCGAAACACCTATCTCTCAACGAGGGTCTTATGTCCTTGTAATCAATGCAAGCATGCTGTGCGACGGACAAGACGTGTTTCTTTGCAGCACGTTCGCAAATTTGGCGAGTTCAATCCATCTATTATAGATCGAGTTTTTGCCAATTATAACTCGTCGGACTCTGACGCTGGCCAACAAGCAGCAATCTTGCAACCCAATAGACGTGTTCGCAGGCGCTTTGGTCAAGCAGCATATGTGAGGCCACAAGATGTAGCCTCTGACAGCTCGGGGGATGATCATGCAGAGCACATTCCCAACGAGGCAATGTTTGAGCCCGAGATTGATGAAATGATCGAGACGATCATGGATTCAGAAAGGCTTATCTATGATGATATGAAAAGTGAAGCCGATACGCCATTGTATAATGGAGCACGTATGTCTAGATTGAAAGCACTCCTGGTTCTTCTCAACATGCATGCAAAGTTTGGATGGAGTGACACTAGCGTCACAGCGCTTTTCAGGTGATCTATTACAATTAGTTTACTTTAATAAAACTCTAAATGTATAATGATCTGATAGATTTTTACACGACTGTATCATATTTTTATGTTGTGTAGATTGCTGAAAGAGCACATACTACCAGCTGACAATGTGATGCCAGATTCCCGAGATGAAGCAAGAAAGATTTTGCGAAACTTGGGGATGGATTACAATTCTATCCACGCTTGTCCTAATGACTGCATTCTTTTCAGAGGGGAATACATAGACATGGAGAAGTGTCCGAAATGTGATTCCGAAAGATATCGAGTAGATCTCCACGGGACAAAAATTCCACAAAAGGTTTTGCGACATTTTCCTCTGCTTCCTCGCATCAAGCATTTCTTTGAATGTAAGTCCATGGCCGCCCTAGCATCATGGCATGAGGAGAATAAATCTTCGGATGGTGTGCTACGAATTTCTGCAGATTGCGCAGCCTGGAAACATATAGATGGAACATGGTCGGATTTTGCCAGGGAAGCTTGAAATTTGCGCTTAGGCCTGGCTATGGATGGCGTAAATCCATTTGGTCAAAGATCAACATCTTACAATGTATGGCCCGTTGTCATCGTCAACTACAACATTCCCCCGTGGTTGACTATGAAGAAGGGGCACCTATGGCTAAGCTTGATTGTGCCAGGGCGATATAAAGTGGGGAATATGGATGTGTATCTTCGTCCACTATTGGAAGAGCTACAACAATTGTGGATTGGCATAGAGGTGGTGGATATGAGCCGACACACAGGATGACGGAATGCTTTGATCAGAGGCATTCTAATGTGGACCATGCATGACTATCCCGGGCTAACAGAATGCTTAGGTGATCTATTGACACTCCTCACTCAAACACTGTAAATCTTGTTTTTTCCCATAGTTGATCTATTATCATGTGTATACATGCATGGCTTCAAACAAGCGGATACAGAGCATGTGTCACATGTGGAACTAGACTGAATGCACGTTGGGCACCCTCACTGAAGAAGCAAATCTACGAAGGTCATCAAGCGTATCTTCCAGAGAATCATGTGTTACGCGACGGCTTTTTGGGAAGAGAGCCACCAAGGATGTCTGCACAAGCATGGTTAGAGCAGAAGGAGATGTGCAATGACGGATTGCCTCCAGGGATGAAGAGGCTATCTCTATGGTATGAGTTACCATACTGGCCCCGACTCATGATCAATCACTTGCTCGATCCAATGCACATATTCAAGAATGTGGGTAATCTACTATGGGACCATCTGACCGGCAAGAAAGATACTTTGGGAGCCAGAGTTGACCTTAGAAATGTGGATTGTATGGAGCAATATTGGCCGCAAACAGCGTCTGATGGATCGATAAAACTCCCTAAAGCACCATGGATTTTCACAGGAGCCCAAGAACGCAAAGTAAAAGAGACCATTCGATCTTTGCGGACCCCCACTGGCGTAATGCACTCGCTCCGAACGTGTTTTACTAAAGAAGGAAAGCTTACCGGTTTGAAGTCACACGATTGGCATAAAATGTGTCAGGTACGTTCATAGTGGACTTTAATATCATTGCATAAAATGTGGACTTTAATATCATTGTTGCACATACTTTACTGTTTATTTTACCGGTTGCCATTGAGGGATGTTTTTCTCTCGACATCCGTAACACAATCTACAAACTTGCAAAGCTGGTGCAATGGATCTCACAAAAGGAGATCAACGTAGACTCCATACCATTCGCCAAACTAAATGCTACGGAGCTTGTGTGCATGTTTGAGAAACATTTTCCTACTACAATGCTAACCATTCAGGTGCATCTTCTTGTTCACATAGTTGATGAGGTGGAAATAGCTGGCACAGTTCATTCCAGATGGATGTTCTTCTTAGAACGTTTCATGAAAACGCTTAAGGGATATGTGCGTCAAAAGGCACGTCCGGAGGGTAGCATGGCAGAAGGTTGGTTGGTATCAGAGTCCCTAGTGTACATTGGAGAGTGGCTAGACGGATTTGATAAAGCCCGGGACACGCTATGGCGAACCATAGATGATGAGCGCATATCTGGGATTGTCATGTGCAATCTCGGTGTTGAGAAGAAGATGACGGAAGATCTAGAGGCTAAAATCAACCGATTTTGCATGCTTCACAATCCAGTGATGCAAAAGTGGATTTCACAATATGAGGATGCAAAGCTCTTCAAAGAAAAGAAGCGCTCGAAAAGAATAATAAAAAGTGAAAGAAAAGAAGGAAGAAAAAACAAGTTTTTGAGATTCTAAAAAATGATTTGATTTTGTTTCAAAAAATTAGGGGGGATAAGACCTTATATAAAGATACAATAAAGAAGTTACTTAAATTTAAAACAAACGCTAACTTTTTGAAGATTTGTAATTCGTGTAACTATACTTTTAGATTAGTAAATAAACTATCAAAAGATTACAACAAATTAAAACAGATGTTAATAAGCCTGTAACCAATATGTTTACTGAAATATCAATTCCTTTATCGGTTTCAGAACCAAACCCCCCTGTATCCTCAGTGCCAGATCCTTTATCTATGCCTGATCTTGTATCGTCAGTGCCTAATCCTATATCATCAGTGCCGGATTTTGTATCGTCAGTGTCCGATCCTATATCGTCTACGCCTGATAGTTTGTTGCCTATGCCTAAACCTTTATCGTCGGCTGATCCATTATTGTCACCTGATTCTTTCTCGTTACCTTGCTATTGAGGATCAATCGATAGATCAATCCTCGGCCCCAAAATTAACAATAAATACGCATAAATCATCTTCGTCAAAACCCGTAGCTTCTTCGTTGAAACCAATTTCTTTTTTGCCAGTAGCTTCTCCGTCTTCGCCCGCAGCGTCGAAACCCGTAGCATCTTTGCCAATTGCTTCTTCGTTGAAACCCGCAGTTTCTCAGCTAATTGCTTCTTTGCTTTACGCTTCTTCATCGAAACCAATTGCTTTTTCTTCTTCTTTGTAGGGTATACAATGTGTTTCAACCCCGCATATAGTAAATTCAGTAATAAGTAATAAGTTATCAATCCTAAAACTATTGTTATTAAAAGTGGTAAGTTTATTTCCATTAATATTTCATATAATAAATAATAGTTATTTAGGTGAGATAAATGAGAATAGTTTAATTGACAATTTTAATAGTAATTTAATACAATATGATATAAGTATTCTTTTAAGTATAGTTATAGCATTAGTAGTATTATAGAATTAGTAGTATCATACGCATTGAATTATAAATCAATGTCAAATAACAAGTTACTAAGAAAAATCTTATTTCAAGTGTTGATAACATTTCTTTTTGTTTCTTTTCTGAGACAAAAAAGTTCTTTTTTTGCGTGCTAGCTACACCTTTTTATTATTATTACACAGACACTTAAGAATTAGTTACGTTAGAAGGTGCAAAATTAATTGGAGTAGGAGCGGCTACCATAGCCCTAGCAGGAGCAGCAGTAGGTATTGGAAACGTATTTAGTTCCATGAATAACCTCACTAAAAAAAGAAATCTCTCCTTTATTTTGAATAACCTCACCAGAAAGCTCTCCTTTCTTTTGAATAACCTCACCTTATATCTCTCCTTTATTTCTAAGAACCTCAACATATATCTCTCCTTTCTTTTTAATAACCTCACCATATATCTCTCCTTTCTTTCGTTGAGAAAGGTATTCTTGTTTGTTGCTCTTTGTTTAATTTTATTAAATCTAATTGGGCTTGGGTTTGCTGAAACAGCATACTGTATGAATATGGGCGCTAGTAGTTCTTCAATAGTAACTCAAGCGTCTTCACATTCACAGTTTATGCAACTAAAGGAGGAGCATTGCTATTCAATCTTATTTGAAACTTGGCAAGATTGTGATAAAATACTAAAAACCTGCCAACAAGGCAGATTGCCCAGCGCTGAGAACGGTTATGAATTCGTTTCACAGCTGTAGCCTGCGCAAATAAACAATCTAGTAAACTCTATCTCTACCAAGTTAAACCCCTCCATAGTCAGCGAAGCCACAATGCAGGAATGGGCTCAGATTTCGGTACAGTTTAAGGAGGCAAACTCCCATCTGTTCACGTCGTTCCATAAGGACCTTATTCCTGGCTTGATGCTCATCTCTGGGGTATCTCTCCCTTTAAGCATGTCCCCGGAACAGGGCATAGAACTCCTCTTGAAGGTCCCCTTCTCCCAGGAAGTGATAGCGCATTATGCCGCGCAAATAGTCTCCCAGGTGCAACCTTTGATTGACATGTATAAAGCCCTGTTTGAGCTCTTGCCTTCGACTCCAGAAGTAGTTTTTGTTGAGCAAGACATGCCGCTGAATCCAGAAACAGAAACAACTGTTTCGCAGGAGGAGGCGGATAAAATCCAAGCCGTTCATAATAAAGCCAGGGACGCTGTCAAGATTTTCGTTAAGTTCCATAGGCTTAGAAGCCGGATTCGTAAAGGGACTGCCTTTAAACTTAAACGTAGACGTCGTGGTTAAAAAACCGTCTCACGGGCAGAGCGGACACCCTGGGGAGGGTAAAAACCACAGCTGACGACTGAATCCGAATATTACGGATTACATATATCAAGTAATTACTTTCTTTTAGGGAAGGGATGGTTAAATTATTCGGTAACCAACCGAGAGATCATCAACGACAAAGATTGACTTTTTTGTCTTTTAATTGAGTTAATTTTCTTTAATTACGTAAACTCATTCTGAAATAACGCAAAAAACATTTCCAGGGTTGGGCTTTCCTTGACCCAGCCCCCCCGCACCGATAGCTCAATTGGATAGAGTCCCTGGCTTCGAACCAGGTAGTTAGGGGTTCGAGTCCTCTTCAGTGCAACATCGTTTCATTTCGGGCTTCGATAAAGCTATATACCACTAACTCTCACTCTTATTGAGAAGAAAGCTTTCACAACTTGCAAGGTAAAGCATGTATCTTCCACCCGGTATTATGTTCAGTCCTCTTTCTTTCAGTTCTTGTTTTATTTAAAGTAAGCGGTTCCCTACGCTTTTTCCTATAGCCCACCTTTTCCATGTTTTAAATCCTATGCCAAGACTAGGGAGCGAGGGGCACAAAGTGTCAAGCAGGGTTGGGTTAACCTTTCTCGCCGATCCAATTTATACTGGGATCAGAGGAATGAGTTGAGAACGCCACTACGTTCCTGTACCCTTTGCTCTTAAAAAGTATCGCTGGTTTTCCCTGCATAATCTGGGTGCATGGTCGAATACGTCCAGTCTAGCGTTGGTAATTTCTTAGAAATAAATGGATACACGAAGTTCATTCTAACGCCGTAGACACCGAGAGTTTAATTGGTTGAGCCCTGAAGTGCCGAAGGGCAATCCCAACGCAAGCTTAATCTTTCCTATAGGTACATTTACAGGTGTATATTTTACAGAGGAGTTGAAATTTGCAGTAAAATTAGGTTATCAGATAGAGCTTAAACACGGTTATTTCTTTTCTGTGAGTGAAAGCCCCTTTTCAGAATTTGTGAAAGAAATCTATGATGAAAGGGTAGAAGCTAAAAAGAAAAAAAGACAAAGATGAGGGTAACGAAGGGATCATACTTCTTATACGAACCCTTTCTGCGTGCGTGCGCAGTATATGACTTTTCAAACTAAACCCCACCTCAAGGGCAAGGATCTGCCACTATAACCAACCACTAAGAAACTGCCATGAATATGGAAAATAAAACAGCCTCTGAGTCATCGAGGCAAAACAAAAAAAAAGATAAATTTTAACAATGGAATTTATTTTTTTAGGTCTGGGCCTTGCCCTCGGGAGTATTATAACTTGGAGTATTTCTTCATGCTTTGTTATACACATTTGGAAGGAACGGCGTAACGCGCTTTCAGAAGTCGAAAGGCTCCAAAGCATTGCGGAACGCTATCGAAATCAATTCCAAGTGTTGTATAACCAACAAGAAACCCAACGTCGACTAGGGGAAGAAAGGTTACGCTTTGAGGGGCGGTTACTTTGGTAACGAGCACAAAGAGAAAACCCCCGTAGGGAAGTCGCTTTACCAGAGCAGACTAGAATTGAAATTGACAATTCCGACCCAAGCACTACTGGGGGTGCTACTGGCTTACAGACCGATTTTGTCTCATCTCCTCTAGAGACGTATTCTTTCGACCCAACCCTTTGTTCTTGGATACTTAAACTTTCGGGAATCATTTTATTGGCAGGTCTTTATTGGATAATCACTAAAAAGGTAAACAAAAGGGTAAAAATAAAATTTACACATAAATTAATTTTATTTGTTACTTTAATCAATTCTTTTGTTTACCTTTTTACCCCTATTTACGTTTTCATGATGGCTTTGGAATTCTATGAAAGGGTCTCGGGAGCTAGGATGTATGCCAGTTATATATGATCAGGTGGAGTGGCATAAGATCTGCCTTTGGGCTTGAGTGGAGACACCTTTTCATTTACATAATAATTTGCTTCTCGTATTGACGAATCGGAGGAAACGCCAACCAACAACCGTATTCGGAAATAATGATTAGTGGATATCGGTACCGTCACTGCATAGTAAGCTTTGGATCGGGGATTCAGTGGTGTAATGTTAAGAGGTCGTGCGACATGAAGACATCGATAGCAATATGGGGAAGGTTCCCATCAGGCAACGGTTCTGCCCGACCTTGCTCAAGCACGCTTTGACTGTAAAGACTTGGTATGAAGCCTTGAAGTCGACGTCTCTTAATCCAAAATAGAGGCTAAGGTGAGCTGAGGAAAGGGCAGCGTAAGCAAATGTGTATAAGCCCAGTAAAGCATAACCAAGGCAAGGCTAGGGCCATCTTTGACTGGTTAGTTTGATGGGCCAGCCGTGAATGGATTTACCCTTGGCCTCTAGGTATATTGAAACTGCATGAGTTCACTGGAGTAGAGCACGGTTCGCTGAAATCGGCATAGGTTAGATGCCATTGATGGAACATGATAAGCCTGTATTTATCTGTGCGTCCGTAAGGGCTAAGCATGTAACAGAGTATGGGTAAAGAAAGACCTGAGAAGCAAAGGCTGAGTCTGCAAGTACGTGACCCGCTTTAAATCGAATTAAATTAAAGAAACACAAATCTATTAAAGAAGGAGGCGGCTTTAAGCACAGAGTTTAATTGGGTCGGATAAAGGGTAAACAGCGTGTCTTTCGTAAAATTGTGGCGGTATGGAAGTATGGAGATCTGGAAATAAATTCCTACAAGCCAGGCTCTGTGGACTGGTAACTAGTCTTGGCCAGCTTAGCATAAGCCCTTAATCTATGCGTGCATCGGAGCTATCTCTTTTTTGCTGCGAAGCGGATGTAGCGTTTTCACTTTACTGGTTACGGTTGCCTTCTTTTTTCCGTAACGTGGGCCACGCGGTAAGTGTCCTGAGGCAAGCAAAAAGCTTAGGAAAATGAACCGAACTCTCAATCCAAAATCTGGTGCTATGGACGCTTACGCATAGACTATAAATGCCCCTCATCCCTAAGCGCCTGCAGACGCGTTATAGGGGCAGGCCTCCGGAAACGCATTCGAGCCGTATGAAGGGAAACTTTTACGTACGGCTCCGTTGGGGGGAATGCTCGACAAAGGGGCCTATCTATCCTAACCAGGAGTATGCTAGGATTTATGAAAATCAGCACCTTACGATGTTCATGACTAATCGGATTCCGACATACTAGTGGGTACTAGGGGAGATTGCTACGATCGTTATTGTATCTGTATTGAAGAGATGTGAGAAAGTATTTGAATCATCGTACAACGTCTCAATGAAATGCCCAGCGGCACAATTAAAGCTGATGATCATAAGCTATATCCTTTATCATGACCTTAAATGAAAAAATCCATGGAATCTCTAATTCACCATTTTAAACCTTATACAGAAGGGGTTTTTGTACCAGCTTTTTCTATTTATACTGCAGCTGAAGCACCTAAAGGAGAATTTGGTGTGTTCTTAGTCAGTAATGGAACCAATCGTCCCTATCGTTGTAAAATAAGAGCACCTGGCTTTGCTCATTTACAAGGACTCGATTTTATGTTCAAAAATCACATGCCAGCAGATGTGGTCATCATCATCCGTACTCAAGATACTGTGTCCGGAGAGGCAGATAGATAATACAATACACACAAAAAAGAAGAAAAAAAGACAAAGATGAAGGTGACGGAGGCTCCAGTGCAGGTAGTAGTAGTATTATGGTAAGTAAGGGTTTGAAGGAGCTGGTTCCTGAACCAGACACGGTGATATGTGAAGTTATCTATTAGTTCCATTTACAGGGTGTAGTCAAACCAATTACTGTCGATCGACGCGGTGCGGTGTCGGTCGACACGGCATGATCAAATCCCATGGTAACCCTAATCCTGTATCACCTGTGCCGGATTCTGTATCTAACGTTTCCATTCCTATATCTAACGTATCCGATCCTATATCGTCTACGTCAGATAGTTTATGGCCTGTACCTAAACCATTATCATCGGACAATTCTTTATTTGCAGCTGAGAATCAATCAAAAGAGAAATCCTCAGCCCTAAAAACAAATACATTTCAATTTTCTTCATCTTTACCCCAAGCATCGAAACCAATTGCTTCTTTGCCAATTGCTTCTTGTTTTTCTTCTACAGCTTCTTCGTTGAGTATACAAAGTACTCCTCCTATAGTAAATTCAGTAATAAGTACTAATTTATCAAGCCTAAAACTATTGTTATTAAAAGTAGTAAGTTTATTTTCATTAATATTTCATATAATAAATAATAGTTATTTAAGTTCAATAAATGAAATTAGTTTAATTAACAATTTTAATAGTGATTTAATTACAATTAATATACCTATTATTTATAGTATAGTAATAGCATTAATAGTATCATACATATTAAATTATAAAACAATGGCAAATAAGAAGTTACTATTAAAAATTTTACTTCAAGTGTTAATAACTTTTGTTTTTGTATATTTTGTTTTTGATTACTACAATATAAACTTTTTTAATAAGATTGAATCAATACCGTATCACGTAGATGAGCCTGAAACTTCTACAATAAAGCTAGACGAATCATCAGTATGGTATAAAAACCCAAAAGTTATTGTTTTGTTAGGAATAGTAGTAGCAGTAGCTGTAGCAGCAGTTGTTTACTATTTTAATGGAATTGATCCCAGTTCAACAGTATCTCAAGATATTTCAAGTTACACGGAATCTCAAGTTCTTGAAAATGTTAACTCTTCACAAGTATCATTAGGTGAAATAATATCGGAAAGGGTAAATTCTAATGAATTTCAATTATAAATAATAAATAGAACCTCAGAGGAAATATTATCTGATATTGTAGTTACAGGAGATGTAGCCCGAATACAATTAGAACAATTAGGTAGAAATTCTACAGAAGTACTATTTAATATTGCAGCAGCTCAAATGCAATTAGAAGTTTTAGGTAGAACTTCAGATGAAATGCTATCTGATATTGCAACAGCAGGAAATGCAGCCCGGGTACAACTAGAACAAATAGGTATTGAACCTAACTACAACCAAGTGCATAATAATATTGATAGGATAATAGTTTTAATGAAAGGTATAGTTTACCTTATTAGTTTAAAATGGATATTTAATCACAATTTAACACCTAATGTAAATTCAGTTCTTTCTAATGAAAGGCCACTTTTGTTTAATTCAAATATATCTACTACAAATTCAATATCAACTCAATCTGAAAATTCAATATCAACCCAAACTGAAGATTCAATATCTACCCAAACTGAAGATTCCTTTCATCAAGCATATAATATAGAAAATGTCTTAGGGAGAATGCACCAATTCTATAATGAAGCTATGTCATTAAGCGAGGATTCAGTTGAAGAGATACAGGGACGTCGTGATCTATTGGGTATTTCGGAGATACGGGATATAGACTCTACAATGCTATCTTTAGTAACTGAGGTTTCAAACACCAATAACTCTTTAATAACTTGTACAAATCAATCTCCAGTAACAGTAACAGTAACTGAGGTTTCAAACACTAATAACTCTTCAATAACAACTATCCCCTACAGTTTAACCAATCAAACTCCAGTAACAATAATAGAGAATCCAAACACCGATAACTCTTTAGTAACTTGTACAGATCAATCTCCAGTAACAGAGGTTTCAAACTCTTCAGTAACTAATGTACCCTACACTTTAACCTCAACTGAGATGTCTACCCCGATACAATTAGATGATGGCGAAAATGAAGAATAAATGATAGTTTCATTGTAATATAGTCTAGGCCCAGCTGTCCAAAATGCTATCCACTCGCAAGAGTGGATACGCACCGCTCTAGACGGCAGTACCAGGAAACCGGAAGATAACGTGGTTTGCTTGCTTGAAATCAACGATTCGACCACTAAATGTAAATGATTTCTCTATCACGGGATAAAGTTCCATTTGTCCTTGCTTGCAGAAAATGGCATATTTGACATAGTTGAAGAAATTCAAGCATAATAAGCTATCTATTTAATGCTAGACTGACGGAACCGCGAAGGCTATAGGTACTCTACGTACTGATGAGCGTATGAAAATAAGTCGTATTACTTCATTCTCAGGGCGTAGTGAGGCAGGCCGGGCAATTTCACCCAAGTGCAAATAGATTTTCTATCCGTCCCGTCCGTACGGCGTAGAGTCGGGCATGAAACAATGGGCACCGAAGAGGAGTTGAACCTCTAACTACCTGATTGCCAGGGACTCTATCCAATTGAGCTATCAGTGCGGGGGGGTTGGGTCGATAAAAGCCCAACTGCACCCTTTCCTCGTTGCAAAGCAAATCTTCTCTGCGCTACCTTCTTTTGCCACAGCTACACCACTTTCGAAGTTTTTCTGCCATCCCAATAGCCTGTTGAGCGCTTTTCCTTCTTTTCTTTGGGAATAGGTGGAAGGGCCTTGTAGATTATGAATAAAATCAATATCATAAACACTAACCCTATAGCAGCCACAGCTACGACTATTGCTAGTGCAGACTCAGGGAATCTAAAAGGGTCAAGCAGGCCGACTGGGAGTGGGAGTAGGATTAAGTAGCTACTGAACTCTGAACGGAGATAATTGGCAATTCTTTTTTTATAAGTTTACGTAATCAAAGTTACAAAAAGGGTTAATTCAATTAAAACATAAAAAAATAAACAACCAACAATTTAATACCAGATATCTAGAGGTGTAAATAGAGCTACCATGAAAAGCAAACGAACCCTTAAAATACGACAATTGTTTAGACAAGTTCTTAAAAAAAGAGCTTTTAATTCTAGTAAACAAATAACCATTGCTAGTAAAAAAGAGCATACTAACAAGATAAACAAAGCGCGGATAGTCAACAATATATAATCGGAAATCTTAGATTATGACTTAATTATGAGCGAATTAGTGGATGTGATACTTAGGCCGTAAGGGAAATGCCAGATATTAAAAACTATCCAAACAAAAGTAGCAGATAAAAGCAAAAGGAGGCAAAAACTACCTAAATAAAACTTTGTTTTATATCTTTTTTTCCATTTTTCAGAACAACTAAGGATCAAAAAGCACCGAGTTTAATAAATCATACAAGGAAAGGTAAAATAGAGACGTGATATTAAAAAAATGGTCAAATGTGTGTGTAAGGCCTCTGTCAGTTATATACAAATAAAAAACAAGTCTAGATAGGGCAAAAGTTTAGCTAATAAAAAAATGAGCTATTTTAAAAACAGATAAAGCGTGAACCGTATCAGACTGAAGCGAATCAATATCCAATAAATGCAAATCTTCAGTTCTTCTATAATTGTTTTCGAAACAAAATGTTTCATTTTACTAATTAATGAGTTTTATTTAATTAAAATAAAAGTTCTTTTCTTAATAATCATGGCTTTTGTTTTGTCTTTACTTTTTAACTAGAGAACAAAAAAACCCTTGTCTGCTCCATAGACACAAGTTGTATTGTAGAAAACAAACTTAAAAACACAATAAATATTCTCTCTTATATTAACAAAAGAGCTCCTTTCAAAGCGTCGCCGCATCCTTCTTCTTTTGACGCCGGTGAGGCCGGTTTACTAATGTTATTCTTATCTTTTTTCTTTACTTCTTTTTTTGCTTTTTGATTTTGTAGCTTATATAGATAAAAGCCTCTGTCTATGCTAGCATTAGCTTAGCTTTTAGCCCAGTTAACGAAAGATCTCAAGAGTAATTGCATGTCCACCGAGCTGGCTGTATAGCTTCTTTTGAGACAAAATCGCATTGCCCTTGGCGGATCTGCGACTGACAAAAATGAATCACGCGCCAGGTCTGCACAGACTTGGCCCCAACAATTATAACCATATACACAATTACGGTTGTGTGTACTTAGCGCGGGGCGCGGAAACAAGCATAGGCTTTTGCATTCGCTTGGTTATGTTTCTATAAAAAAGAAAATAATGATTGGTTTCCGATTAGCGTTTTGCCGTTTCCTAATCAACGTAAATAGAGCTTGATGGGTCCTTGGCCCACTCTAAAAGGAACTGCTAAGGTAGGCAAGAAGGTAATCTCGTCTATGTAATCGTTTGAGCCGAGCCCCTCATCTCAAGAATGTTCGTTATCAACTTGACTGCGTCGGTATTTAGTAAGTCTAATGGTGTACTAGTTGGTTTAAAGTCGTTAGGCAGGGAAAAGTCAATCCAACGAAAAAGGTGGGTGGAGTAAGGGGAAGCAAGACTGTCTAGTCATTGCTGACGGTGTGGGTAAAAGAGAGAGATTTTGTGCACGCAGTTAAGGCCATTGTATAGTTAGGTTGGTTTTTTTTAGCCTAGGCAAAGCCTTAAATATACGTTTCACTATCTATAAAGGCTAACATCTTTTTTGAACTGCCACTTATTGGGATGGGAGAGGCAGGATTCGAACCTACGTAGAAAACCTTCAACAGATTTACAGTCTGTCGCTTTTAACCACTCAGCCACTCTCCCTGTTTTTTCTCTTGCGTGTCACTTAATTGCCCACTGGAGCACTAGGCACTGTTAATGGCGGGTGGGATATCCGGTAAGCAGGTCTTTTTTCAATACTCTTACACATGCATGCCCTTTGATACGCTTTTAAATTACACGGCTAACTTGGATTTGATACTCTTGCTTAAGCTTTTGCTAATGGCTTTTTTGGTTTTTTTTTATTCATAGGTTTGTTTTTTTCCTTAAACTTACGTGTAACTCCTTTCCTTAAGAAAAGGAAACAAATTCGCCTACTACTTCATCTGAGTCAGCCATCTCAGACGACGTTAAAGAACTTAGTCTTTATCTATTAATTCATTTACGTTACCTCCACTTTAAGTACCTAAGGCTACTTTATCTTCAGCCCCTGCTAAAGGCTAGCTTGTTGAATACCCGAAGAAGTTAAGATCAAAAAGGAAGACAAAACTACGTAATAAACAGCGTTATAGCTTTTTGGCCTTGGATTGGGTTAAAGGCAATTATTCTGGCCCTTTCTTTATGTCGAAAAGAGTTTCTAGCAAATACAACGATTCTGAATCTAAAGACAAAACGGAATCCTACGGGCCTAACATAAACCCTGAAGACTTTATTTTCATAAAGTTAATAGAAAATAGTAAAGAAATTTGAAAAGAAAGCCGACCTATAGTTTACATGCTATCATTGAGATCACCCAGCGCGTCGGGATTGCCTTTTGGGACTGCACTTCGGGGCGGGGCTCAACCAACTAAACTCTCGGTGTCTACGGCGTTAGAATGAACTTCGTGCCCAAACAAGCACGCAGACACGAGGCATACCCTGATTAAATAGGGTGTTGTTTGTGTTGGCTGGAAACATGGTCAACGTGCTATTACATGCGATGCAGGGATTTTATCAACGTTCATTTCATAGGGAATTGGTCGTGGGTTAAAGTGCCTCGCTCACCGGCCAGCGGATCAAGATTCTTCCGTAATTCTTCCATACTACTGTGTGTTGTGCGATTCTATTAACTTAGATCACAGGTTGGAGATAAGTAAACTTGAACCACTGGCATCTGCTATAAGGTAAGCTGCCGCTTCTTAGTCCTATCTAAAAGATTTTACCATACAGGCAATAGACAATGACTCCTCTCTAAACAAGGCCTACGACTTTCATCGTACCGTATTCTCCAACTACCCTTGAATCAAGCAAGCAAGAGGGGCCTTTGAAAGAAAAGGAATAGGCTAGGGACGGAGTCGAACCGTCATTCTAGGATTTGCAGTCCAATACATTGCCATTATGTTACCTAGCCAGTAAAACGTTAGAGGTGACCTTAGTAAAGGCCAAGGCCACCGGTTGAAATGATCTCAAGCTTTTTTTGCCTGCAATGCCATTTTATGTAAACCACATAGTAGCAAAACAGTAATTAGTAATTAAGGAAGACTAACCCAACTCCTCGGGACTTGTAAAGCCAACTAGCTACCAACACGACTTGTTTATGCCTATTGAAGAACCTTCTAATGCTAATTCGCGGAGAACTATACAAGACATACGAAATAACTAATATACGAAACGAAAGCGACCAATGGAAATACGTCAGTTTCTTACTCATGTAAATAAACTATTTCTTAGCGACGGCGAGACGACTTTTCTAAAGCCTTATTTCAGTTATGGTCGATCAATCGGGTTGAGAGTTCCCTGCCTGACCGCCGATTCAGAACCGCCCGTGACAGTTTCCTGTCATACGGCTCCCCGCATCCCATCAGGTAGGGGTTCTGGAATGCAAGCTCCCCTGCCCTCTTCCGATCGTAACAATGCCCATATAGCAACTGCCGCAGGTTCTTTTAGCAGCTCATGCCTCCCAAACAACGTAAAATGATGCAATCTCTTTTTACTTATAATGTCCACAGGCAAGAAAAACACACACACAAAAAACACCTACGCCGGCCGCGGGTTCTACTTTCTTGTCGCTTTAGCCTTATCGACTAGCTAGAGCCATTGCTTAGTGAATAACTCCCAAAGAAAACTTAAATAGGGGGCCATAGGACCATTAGCGTATCTGAAAATTAAACCTTCGTATCTTCTTCATTTTCCCTTTAAACGACAATTTTCTTTATCCAACCGGCTTTTCTGTTGTGTTGATAGATATGTAGATCGCTTTAGTAGCGTCATAGCGAAATCAACTCAAGCAAAAGTAGCTATTGGGTTCGAACCTCGCTTCCGGTTCACCTTTAGGCCATAAGGGCCTATCCTCGTTTAATCCGATCCCTCCTACTA
Organism: Adiantum capillus-veneris; assembly: GCF_014529385.1. Classification (NCBI taxonomy): domain Eukaryota; kingdom Viridiplantae; phylum Streptophyta; class Polypodiopsida; order Polypodiales; family Pteridaceae; genus Adiantum; species Adiantum capillus-veneris. The sequence goes on from NC_140941.1 coordinate 112,436,682, forward strand.
GAAACCCGCCTTGAGAGGTCACGGAATCAGGCCATACTTTCACTCCCACTCTTACTTTTTCTTTTGCTTTTATTTTCAGAGGTATGTCTATTCAGCAAATTGGATCAGATTGTCTATCCATAACAAAGCAAGTGCTACCTATGGTTTAAAGTCAAGGTCTTTTATACCTTGCTAATCCTAATTTGCGTGCGCTTTCTATCAAAGAATGTTGAAGTATAGTTTATTGGCTGCTTTCTTTTTTTGAAAATTGAATGCATTTATTTTTTTAAAAATGATCCTGATCAATATACGGGCGTGAGAGCTAGATTAATTTTGCCAGAGGATGTCAGAGAAGCCTTAAAAGAAAAGTCCTTTTCCTCCTCCATAGACATAGAAATCTATGTAAACCAAAGACGAACTGCCACTAATATAGAAGAATAAAGGGAAACAACAAAACCGTGCTACTCTTTGATGTTTCCTCAGGACTGGCTTTAGTTTCTGCTGTTACGGTTATATGTGCTAAAAACCCCGTCCATTCTGTTCTTTTTTTTATTTTTGTTTCCTGTAATACTTCAGGTTTACTTATCTTATTAAATCTTGACTTCTTCGCTATGATTTTTTTAGTAGTTTATATAGGCGCGATTGTTGTGTCATTTTTATTTGTAGTGATGATGCCAGACACCGAAATAGCCAAAATCTATGAAAATATCTTACGCTACTTACCAGTAGGTGGTATTATTGGATTGATTTTTTGGTTGGAAATCTTTTTCATCTTAGACAATGATTACATTCCAATACTACCAACTAATTTAAATAAAACCTATCCAAAATATACGGTTTATGCTGAAAGAATCTAAAGTTGGATTGATTTAGAAACATTAGGCAATTTACTTTATACCAACTATTTGGTTCCGTTTCCGGTGTCTAGTCTGATCTTATTAGTAGCTATGATCGGGGCTATAGTATTAACTACACGTAAAACTACTAAAGTTAAGAGACAGGATGTATTCTAATAAAATGTTATAGATTTTTAAAGAACTATCAAAAAAATACGCAGGAATAAGCAAATACAAGGTCTTGCTGCTAAGGGCTGCTGCCAAAGCCTCAATTTTGCTCGTGCGGCCGCTCAGATGCTATCCCCTCTAAATGTGGTATCAGCAGGCACAAATACTCTAAGCCTGGGCCAGGCGTACAGCGGCCCTGTTACCGACTGACAGACCAACAGCAGGCCTCTCTCTGCACTGCAAGGCGCAACAGCTAGCCACGGTGGAGTCATTTTTGCAGAGGAGATGCAGATACTGACAGCCATCAGCAGCCTGTATTCCCCTGATGCAACGGCATACAGCCAGAGCCGTGCGGTCTCTAGTATAGTAGGTGGCCCTCCAGCAAGGTTAGCTTCTTTCAGTCCAACCCTTTCAAGGCTTGTCAATGGGCTCTGAGCTCCCTTCAGTCCAAGGTAAGGCAGTTCCCTTCCGTCCAAATGACTTTAAAAGATACCTTTTTTGAAACAATCTGTACCCTTAGCATCTCTGGACCCCCTGCCGCTTCTTTGTCTTCGTCCTCGTAGCTTCGGCGTCCCCACCTTCTTTATTAAAGAAACAATCTGTACTTTTAGCTTCTTCGTCGCTAAGACCCCAATGCTTCTTTTAACAGTACGCAATACAAAGAGAAATCCCGGCGTTACGAGAATCATTAAACGAGAAACCCCGGCGCTTCTTTTTATTCCGACCTCATGGTTCTTCTTCTTCTTCTTTTTCTTCAAAAGAGTTAGAGAAATCCCTAGGTTATCTTAGCTTTGAGAACCTATCAACTTCTTCGTTGAAAAAAAGCCCGTAAGCTTCTTTGTCTTTTAACAGTACGCAATCGAATTCAAGTTCGGCGTCTCCACCTTCTTCTAACAAGACACAATTGAATTCAAGCATTTAAAAGATACTTCCTTACCTTTTTTGGTAACGCCAGTGGAAGGGATTATTACTCTGCTGTGTTCGAGTCTATTGTATTGATGTGGCGGAGAGCAAAGACAGAGTGAATGCCAAGGAGCATTGCTTGGCTCGTGATATTGTCAATGTTATAGTAAACTTGTGAAGGCGTAGAACGAGTTGAGCGCCATGAGCTTGCTGATAAATGGAGAGCACGCATGTTAATGGCTGGATTCAAGCCGCACCCGCTAAGCTTATATGTAAACAGCGCAATGAAGTCCCTGCTTGAGTCCTACAATGAAAAGTACAGATTAAAAGAAGATGGAAAAGGTAAAAAAGCAGATTAAAGCTAGCACCTTCTGCATGGCATTAAGGTGTGGATAAATGCTAGCAGCCTTCGTATGGCATCAGTCATGAATTAAAGCATGCAAGCAAATAAAAGTGTGCATTCTTGCTAAGCGTGTTTTGACGTTATTTCAGCTTGCTTAAGAAGCACTGCCCAAGGCAGTATCCGAGATTGTGCTTACGAAAGTATCTAGCCAATAAAGAGGTCCAGGTATATGACTTTTTGTCCTAGACTAGAGTTTCGCTTGTGGGGAATAGATCATGGATTATAATTATATCTCTTTTCCCAGCATCGTTCTTATTGACAGGGCTAATACGTTTAGCTCTGTAAAAGCAAAGATAACACGCACCCTTTGTTTACTAATAGCGATATGCCCCCTCCTACGACATTAGGTTCATTGAAAGAATGGCTGGATGAAGCTAGCCCCTATAATTAACAGTTGTAAAGCACGCACCATCTTAGCAAGCTACGCTTTCGGGTGGGGAAAGCCCGTAGTAAGGCCAATGCCAAGATGCAAGCGAAGGGATTTCCGGGGGAAAGCCCGAGCGGCTAATTAAAGAAGCGGGTACTGTGGGCCCTCTGTTTTACGCATTTAACCGGCAGCGGGCCGAATGCATGGTTCGCCGGTTCCACCGAATACTCTATTGATGTTGAGGCACGGGTGCGCTTGCTAATGGTGTGTGTGTTGTCCTTATTAGACTCAGTTAGGCCTTTATTTGTCTAGGCATCTGCGCCTTCTTGCTGCGCATGCGCGAGGGATATGCCTTATCCATAGCCTTCTGTATTGTGTGGGGGGACCCTGTCTAACGCTAGCCAGGATCCCTTCTCCACCGATCTGTAGTTCATGATCCGTAAGTCTTACCCGTGTCTCGGAGACACGGTCGGGAGCCTCCAAGGGCAGTTTTTGAGTATAGTAGGCCAGGCCCCTTTTTCAACATGCTATGGGGCTCTAAAAAAGAAAATTATTCCATAGAGTGAGTCGAGCCCGTCTCGCCACAAAGCAACAGCAGCGTCCAGACAATCGATCTATCCGGCAATTCATCTGGTGACTTCACAGTCGCCAAAGAAGCCCCAGGAAGCATCAAACATCTCCAAGGAAATCCATGAAGCAATCTCTATATAGCAAGCACTGGCTCCCAGTGCAACTTCGTATAAAACAGTCAGGGAGAAAGTAAAAGAGAATAATGCACATGTAATAGTTACTATGGCGGTTCCTTTTGACCCTAAGAAACGACCAAAAGCACCTGCTATGAAGCTACCAAGCAGAGGCAACGATACTGATAGTAAGTACGTACTTAATGAATCCTTTCTTTTTTTGTTCCGGTATTCATGGCAGTTCTTCTTTTATGGCTATTGCTTCATCTTATTGAGTTATCAGCAAGATTAGATTCGACAGAGACAGGTAAAGTCGTTATGATCGAATAAGATAGGAATTGGAATCTTTTTTTTTCCTTATTTTTTGCTTTATTTTAGCATATTAAAGCAATTCAAATAGTCTGACAGTGCTTTGCCTATTCGTTTTTGGCTGGCATTTAGGAAGTTTTATGTTATAAGCTGTAAGTCGGGCTATCTACAGTTAACTTTATACCTTAAACGGTGTAGAGTCACTATGTATAGGAGTCTGGCCGTTAATGACACGGGCATGGCTCGTTGTAGTCCTTGCTTGGGACGCTGACATCTAAAGCTCCGTTGGTTTATCAAGCAAGTTAAAGGCCGCTAGTAAAGTAAGATTATTCGCTATCCTGCCTGAGGCAATGAAAATTAAATTGAAATGCCATAAATATCGGTAAAACAAATCAAATAGAAACCTTTTTCTAATGGATTAGCTTTTTTCCTTATTCTCATGTTTATTTGCTTCGCGTGCAGAACACTCAAAAACTCCGCCGATGCCTACGGAAAGGCCACAGGCAGAGTCCTCTAATTCCCTAGTCTTTACTAACAATTCGAAGGGAGTTCCACAAGAACCTGCTCCGGGCAGTAGCTCCGGCTCAAGTGATTCAGTGCCTGACTGGGAAGGGACCCTCCCACTTTGGCAGATTGGCTTAAAGATATTATATCCTCGGTCTTTTTTAAAGTTCTTGTATGTATTGGATTTTTTTAAGTGCCTTCTCCCCCAAAAATCCTGTCTTGGCCCAGATCTACTGGTCTGGGGCCCAGCCCCTCTAGCATGAAAAGCTTGGCTTGGCAAAAAAAGTGAATCATGCCATCTCGAAGTCAGAAACGTATGCCTCTAGCTCAGTGCGTTGTCTAGAAGCACATTCGCCTAATGAGCAAAAAACCCTAATGAAGGATGTAGAGAAAACAACACTTATGCAAGAATAGCGAACGCTATACCGAAAGCTATCCGCTTCTAACTCTCCCAACCAAGCCCCATTACGGCTACAGGCTGCCCATCGTGACCATCCCGTTTTATGCTGCTGCCATTGAGGCGGTCCGGGGCGGGCAACAAGAGAGGCGACCTCTAAACACCCCTCAAGGCTCCCGTGCTGCTCAATTGGGGCTGGGGCAACCACAAGCACAACACAACAACAAACCCACAGCCAAACCCAAACAAGATAGGGGCACCACCTAGTTATGGTATGCGAACTAGGACGCAAGAGAGATTTTGCCACAACCAAGAAGATGCACCACACAACACACACAAACAACCTCACACCAAGACACACACAAACTGGACCAGAGAGAGCTAGAGAAAAGGTAAGAGAGAGAGAAAAGGATCTTGCATAATACCTTATTTGTGACTTGCAAATGGAGATGGTTCGTTAAGTTGCTATCGTAGAACTTGTACAAAACTCACTCAATGCTTAGTGATTGCTAAACATTGCCAAAACACACACACACTGTCTTAGGGAGTGGGAGACCTCTCACCACAATACCCTCTTACAATGGACACAAAACTGGCAATGAAAAACACACTAAAACACTTTCTAAAATCAAGATCAACTGATAAAAACTCAAAATACACAAGTCACCTTGAATTCACCAAACCGTATTGCACAAATGGAAGGACGAAGATTTGAACGTCGAATCACGCCTTTGATGCACCAAACCTCAATTTATTGATGATAAAGGAGCATATACAATAGTGGTTTTGAGATTTGTGAAACTCACGCTCTCTCACTTGCAATGTGTAGCTTGAAATCTTCTCTCACACCAAGAGTGAAGCTCACAAGTGGTTGCTACACCTAAGTCTCTCCTCACGCATAGAGTGTTGGGGTGCTATGTGAGATGTTGGAGGTTGTTTTACAAGAAGGAGAGGGGCCTATTTATAGGTTGGAGACCCCTCATTAAGATTATTGAAAATCCTAATTTACAAGCTAACAAATCAGGATTATGATTTTTTGAATATCAAAACATTGCGGGCCTTCTTTGTCTGCTTGAGTCATGGGTGTGGGCTCAAAAGAGAGCATTATTGATGGTAGATAAGGTGAAAGTAAGTTTTAAGGAAGGGGAGAGAGAGAGAGAGAGAGAGAGAGAGAGAGAGTTACTATACATGTCTTGAGGTGAGGTGTCTTTTATGGTTAGGTCAATGCTATTTTGTGTTAGTATGTTAGTCGTTAGTAATCACTAGAAAGTTAATGTTACATTTACAATGGGTAGAGTGAGTTGATTTGATGAAGGAAGAGGGGTGAATTAAAAGAGAATCATTGAGATGGTGAAGCTTTGAAGAAGCTTGAACTCACCCTTGTGTAAATTGTGGAAAAAATGACCGCTGGTCTTCTTCTTCTTCTTCGCTTCTTTACGCCGTCGCCACGGTTGACCACCACGATGAAAAGAGGATTTGTTGATGAAAAATCCTCAATTTGCAGAAGTTATCATGGTTAAGATGCTGAATTTTAGATATTTTAGGAGAGGTAAATGAAATTGTAACATAGAAGCAATAGAGAGAGACATGGAGAGGGTGTATGTATGTAGAGGTTCATAAAAGAACTATAGGGATGAGAGAGAAGGGTAATGGTGAAGAGGGTGGGAGAAGCCATGGAAATTGCAGGTTTGAGTGAGGGAAGGAGAGGGAGGGATGTGTAAGAGTGAGTAGGTGTGTGGAAGGGTGAGAGAAGACTAAGGGCTACTTGTGAGAAAAGTGGGCAAACTGGGGTCCACTCAAAAAATCATAGCTCACCGCTGGTAGCTCCAAAAATCATGAAAAAATTTGAGGTGATTATTCAGAGCGTGGGCTACATTTTCTCTTTTGACTACCGCTCCAAATTCAGAGTGGAGATAGGTGCCAAAATTCTCACCAAAAAGCCTGTTTTTTATGCCTGCAAAAGTCTTTTAGTGGCCCCCTCCTTTGTTGAATTTGTACAATGCATCCAAGAGTGAGCCCCTCCTTTGTCATATTATAATACAAAGCATTCAAGTTGCCCTTGACCCATGCATGGAGGAGGATTATTGGTGAAATAAGAAATATATACATAGTGGGACTAGTGTATGGACTATTCATGGACTTTAGCTCAATGAGCACATGGTGTTAGAATAATGAGTAAAAATAATAATAAAAATATGGAGGAGTTATGGATATGGAAAGATATTGGAATCATATGATATGGTCCCTCCTTGAATTATTTTGGGTGAAAGAGGAAAAGGTATGCAAGTAAATAATATAATAAAAGTAACCAATGAGTAGAAATCAATTTTTTGTTTTCATGAGGGTGAGGGTGAAAATGTGGGAGTGATTTGTATAAAGGAAAAATATGAGGTTAGAGTATGTACATATTGGCAAAAAATATAATTATGGTGTAAGAGAATGAAAGAAGGTGTACATAGGTTTAATAAAACACACACCTAAGTAGAAATATTTAAATAAAATATCAAAATAATTATAAAAAATCCCTATATTTAGGCCATATATACAATGAAATATTTACACACAAAGAGGCCATAATATACTTTTATTTTTTATTTTTTTTTATTTTTTTGGCTCAACTAGCCCAGTGACTAGCTAGCTGAGGGTTTTTAAGAAGATATGGGAAAAGCCCCCTAACTCACACACACCTATGTACAATGAAATGGTAGGGATAGCCATAGCGTTTGGGTGAATTTGGTAGGGTGGAGTAACTTAGTATAGCAATTATGGAGAGCCGAAAAACGGCTATCATTAGCCCTCCCCCTGGATGATGGTATATTCATGTACCATTATAGAGCATCTTTTCCAAAGAGAGTGCTTTAGAGTCCTTGACGAGATCTTCATTGTTTGGCCCCTCAGAATTTTGGCTGGAGTTACACTCATGCTTCATGTAACAATACTTACATGAGACAGCGGCCTTTGGACAGATCTTTGGTAGATCCTTTGGTAGAAGGCGACTCAAATAGGGCTTCAAGCGATACCCGTTTACCTTCCTGGAGTGCTCTTTACCATTCAAGTCCATAAGCTGATAGTAACTAGAATTGAAATCCTTCTTGACTATGTATGGCCCTTGCCATCTAGTTTCAAACTTGGCATCAAAACGATTGTCAAGTCGATTGTCATACCTTAGCACAAGCTCTCCTTCCTTGATGCCTTTGTCCTTCAGTTTCTTGTCGTGCATTTCTTTCGCTTGTGTGGCTTTCCTCTTGTAGCACTCGTATGCTGCTTCTCTTTTCCACTCAAGCTCCACTAACGTAAGAAGTCGATCCATCCATACCTCTTGATCATCTTGTGCTCCTTTGCCATGAAGTCGCATTGTTGGAATGTTGAGCTCGATAGGCTGCAAAGCCTCTTGACCATAGACCAAGTGAAATGGTGTGAACTCCGTGGCTTCCCTATATGTGGTTCGATATGCCCACAAGGCACCATCCAAGAAGTCATCCCATAATTTTGTCTTGTTTTGCACCATCTTTCTAATGATTCCTGCAATGACACCATTAGTCTTCTCCACCAAACCATTTGATTGTGGGTAGTATGGTGTGCTATGACGATGTAGAATGTGAAGCTCTTCACAAACTTCTGTGAGCAAGCCCTTCCTAAACCCTGGACCATTATCAGAAACAATCTCCAAAGGTGTGCCAAATCTGCAACAAATGTGAGTGTACACAAACTTGCTAACTGTCCTCTCATTCACTCTTGCCACATTTTGAGCTTCCACCCACCTAGTCATATAGTCTACAGCCACTAGAATGTAGAGTTTACCATTTTTTGTCCTAGGCAGAGGACCCATAGCATCAATGCCCCACTTTTCAAAGGGTCCATTTGCAAGCACTATTTGCCTCGGGCCATGCACCAACCTTCTATTTCCATTTATCTGACAATTGTGACAGCTTTTACACCAATGTTGAACATCCACATGCAAGCTTGGCCAAACATACCCCGCAAGCAAAATCTTCTTCACAGTTGATTCTTGGGAAAAATGACCACCACATGCCTCTTCATGCAAACCTTTTAGAATGGCTGGGATTTCCTCGATAGTTGGTACTCTTCTGCACACTTGATCCTTCCCTTTTTGATAGAGGGAGCCTTCTAGGAAGAGATAAAAACTTGCCTTATTCATGAGTCTCCTCTTCTGAGTCTTCGTGAAGTCTTGTGGAAACTCACCCTCCAAAATGTAGCCGATAATGGGAGCCAATGACTCCAATCCCTGGTATCTCGGTTGCTTGACAGCTGCTGCCACCATGATGACCTGCACTTCTCTCTCAACACATGTAACTACTTGTTGTGCAAGTAAATCGGCATCTTCATTTTGTTTCCTTGGAATATGATATAGTTGCACTTCTTCAAACTGATTAAACATCCTACGAATGGCATGAACTTTTGTCCTTAAGCTTTCATTCTTGCATGCCCAAATGCCTAAAATCTGTTTAACAATGAGAAGTGAATCTCCTTTTACCATGAGACGTTTTATCCCTTGGCCAATGCACATCTTCAAACCATGAAGTAGTGTGTTGTATTCTGCTTCATTGTTGCTAGTTGAACCTGGTAGATTGACCTTCTCTTTCGTGACCACCTCTCCACTTGGGTTGAGCAACACTAGCCCTCCCCCTGCTTTCCCTGTGGCTCGTCGAAAAGCTCCATCAAAGAACAAGGTAAAAGCATTGGGAATACTTTTTGGTGGTGGCAATGGTAGGGTCTTTACTTGAGGCACCTTAATTTCCTTCTCATGTACCCTATAAGTGAGAATCCCTGCCAATTGTGCACGCACACTATCTTCTACCTTGAAAGAGTATTGGAACTCTTGCAACTCCATAATCCACTTTGAGATCCTAGTACTAAGATTCATTTGAGATGACACCCAAGGAAACAAATTTTCTGCAGTGAGAATTACAAAAGGTTTTGGTAGTAGGTAGGATCTAAACTTTCTCACCGCAAACATGAGAGAAAGCATCATGAGTTCTGCTTCTGTGTAGTCTCTCTCCAAAGCATTCATAACCCTACTAGCAAAGTAGATGGGTCGCATCCTTGTACTGTGGGGATCTTGTTGTAGCAACACAGCACCAATTGTTTCCCTTCCAACACTAGAGCTAACAAAGAATGTGTACTCCCAACAAGGAGGCATGAGTGTTGGTAGCTCTGACAAAATGACTTTAATGTTACAAAAGTACTCTTCAAGCTCATCAGACCATGCAAATTCTACTTGTTGTGTCAACTTTTGCAAAGGATGAAGCAACTCCGAGGCTAAGTGAATGAAGCGTGACATATACTTCACCTTCTGAATGAAAGAGATGACCTCCTTAAGACTCTTCGGTGATGGGAGCTCAATAAGAGCCTTTGCCTTTGAAGGATCCACCTCAATGCCTTTATAGGAAACCTTGTGACCGAGCAAGATCACTTCATCCTCACCTATGTGGCACTTGTCGGGGTTGAGTTGACCTCCCATGTCGTAGAGCTTCTTTAAACCTTCTTCTACCCTTTGTAGATGCAATGATTCTGAGCTATAAATGCAAAAATCATCAATGAACACCCTAATTGACTTTCCAAAGAATGCTTGAAACACCATGTTCATGAAACGTTGGAATGTTGCAGGAGCATTTGTCAGACCAAATGGCATGACTCTAAAAGCATAACAACCCCAAGGAGTGATAAAGGTTGTTTTCAATTGATCTTCCAATGCGATACCTATTTGAAAGTAGCCTGAGTAGCCATCACACACAATGTACTTCTCATGACCAGCTACCTCATTTAGTATCTCATCCTGAAATGGGAGGGGAAAGTGATCTCTTTTTGTTGCCTCATTGAGTGGACGGTAATCCACACACACCCTCCACTTTCCGTTTTTCTTAGGAGTGACAACAACAGGAGAGACCCACTCTGAATTCTCCACTGGATAAATGAAACCTGCTGCTAGAAGCTTTCTTACCTCCTTGAGTAGAGCCTGCTCCTTTATAACTCCTAGCCTTCGTAGCTTCTGAGCTTTAGGTGTGGCCTCAAGCTTTAACTCAATCTTGTGTTGAACAACATCTACCCCACGCACGTCGGTGTAGTCTTTAGCGAAAAGTCTAGGAAACTTCCTTAGCACACATTTGAACTCCTCTCTTTCATCCTTTGTAAGTGTTGTTGATAGCATACCTTCCAGCATCCCTTCATCTTGAACACCTTCGTTCTCTTGCGGACCTACCTCCTCCAAGCCTTGACAAGAGGTCTCTTGGTTGCTTGGCTTAAACCTTACCCCCATGACTTCGATGGAAGACTCCTCTTCAGTAATGCTGCTGCTACTTTCTTCTTCTGAAGTGCTATCGGTCCAACCTTCTTTCGTCTCACTTTGAGATGATTCTTCATGGAGCTCCTCTTGGCGTTCCTCCTTCATGTCAAAGATAACCTTCTTGTGATTGTCATTCCTGCAAATTAATTTCCCACTCTCCCAATCCTGCAAAGCTCGCATTTTCATTAGCCATGGTCTTCCTAGGATAAATGGATAACCTCTTCCCTTGGTCGACATAACATAAAAATCCACTGCCTTCTTAATGCCAAAGGCCTCCACAAAAACATTTTTACAAATTCCTACGCACCTAGCCTTGCTATTGTTTGCCATTTTCAGTTTGATTTCAGGTGTCTCATGGATGTGCATGCCTAGTCTTTGCATGAGTCCCTCTGTCATGATGCAAATTTGTGCACCCCCATCCACTAGACCTTTCCTAACCAATCTCCCTTTGATGTAACAGTCTAGCACCGGTGTAATGTCCTCATTCATTTCAGCTTGTGCAATTTTTACAACAGGCACACTCTCTTTTACCTTTCTCCTAGTGCTAACTGCCCTTGTTAAATCCCTCCTAACTTGTGGACATAATGCAAGAAATTGAGGCCATGAAATATCACGACCCTTACCTCTCATGTCTTCCAACAAGTTGTACGGAGCCATACCATGTCCAAGAGGGAAGTCTTGGAGGTTGATACGACGTCGAGTCCTCTTAGCTTCCTTGGTCTCCTTTGCCTTCTTTTCTCGTCCATGGTCACTTTGTGATCTAACTCCTTCTTTCTCCTTACCTTTCCCTCGGCCACGCTTAATGCCATTTGCTTCCATGTCAACCTCATTTGAGTTTGTCACCTCTACCACATGCACATTTGGATCTGGCAAAGGTGGAACTCCTTCTACCCCTTGTGGAGGTGGTCTTGGTCCATTTGGCCTTTGTAGAAGCCTTGGTTGTTGACCAGCTCCTTCTCCTGCATTCATCACTGGGTAATTCAAGTTAGGTCTCCCTGGCTCTCCACGGGGCCAAGGACAATTATACATCCCATGTCCAGACTCTCCGCAATTCCAACATTGCAAGACTCTCCTAGGTCGTGGGTCTCGCTCTTCAGACTTCTTTGCTTGTCCCTTTGGACCTACGGCTTGTGCAAGGTGAATTGACAGGCTGCTTAAGGATTCATTTAACTTCTCAATCACTTCCACCGTTACCTCAGGAAGCTCCTTACATGTTGATGCTTGTTACTTACCTTTGGGTCTAAGACCTTCTATTGGAACCTCCCCCCTTAAGCACTTGAGTTTCCTATATTTCTCAGCAGCCCTAGTTTCAGCTGCATCAAAGGTAGCAGGTGCACCCGCCTCAAATTTTACCTTAAGGTCAGGAAAGAGTCCGGCTATGAACCTCTCCTTCTTTAGAAATTCTGCACCATCACCAGGGTTAGCAACATTTCGTATCCATAGAGCCCAAAGACGTAGGAACTCTTGCTTGTACAAGTAGTAGTCATCTAAGTCTTTTTGCTTATGAGAAACAATGTCTTGCCATAATTTTTGAGTGTTTTGGGGATCAAAGAAGTATTTCTTGAAACGATTCAAAACTTCTGTGTAATTCCCCTTAACTTCCTCAGGCAAAGAGTCAAACCAAGTGCTAGCATCTTTCCTAAGGACCACCTCAAACATTTCTACACGTTCTTGATCAGTTATTATCCTCTTGATACGGCAAGACATCTTGAAATTCGCTAAAAATAATTCAGCATCCTCTCCAGGCTCTCCAAAGAAAAGAGGATACCCAGACATTTGGCGTTGGCTTTCCATTGAATTGATTTCAAAGTGACACCCGTTTTTGTTTTTCTTTCTTAAAAAGATTTACACAATAATGTTTTCTAGCTTGCAATCTATTCTACAACAAAATAAAGATATTCACATCAAACGACCTATGATAATCAATAAGAGGTAGGATGACAGGGTTTGGTGATGCGAGAATTTCTCCTACTCTTTGGGCACCAAACATGAACACCATACGTTGTTGAAAATGGATTTTCCTACTAATTGCAATGTTTATTCTAATGTGTGGAGTGAAATGGAAGGGGAAAACCTCTATTCCTGGGCCATTATCCATGGTCTATGCATGACCTAATGCTTAAAACAAAACAAAAATATAGACGTCCAAACTAAGGTCGTACCTAATGAGAGGCAAAATAAAAGGATTTACTGATGTGTTTATCTCTGCCAACCTAAGAGGACCTAAAATTCTACGAATTACACGTTGAAATTGCAATTTAGTACTAACAATTATGTGTACCTTTTGCCTTGCAATGGGAATGAAGGGATCATACAAATTCTCGTGATTCATGCAAGCTACTTGATTATGCTAAAGGTTGAGCCTACACAAAACATACACAAGCCTGTTCCTCCGTGGGGGCACCAAAATTGAGGCGGTCCGGGGCGGGCAACAAGAGAGGCGACCTCTAAACACCCCTCAAGGCTCCCGTGCTGCTCAATTGGGGTTGGGGCAACCACAAGCACAACACAACAACAAACCCACAGCCAAACCCAAACAAGATAGGGGCACCACCTAGTTATGGTATGCGAACTAGGACGCAAGAGAGATTTTGCCACAACCAAGAAGATGCACCACACAACACACACAAACAACCTCACACCAAGACACACACAAACTGGACCAGAGAGAGCTAGAGAAAAGGTAAGAGAGAGAGAAAAGGATCTTGCATAATACCTTATTTGTGACTTGCAAATGGAGATGGTTCGTTAGGTTGCTATCGTAGAACTTGTACAAAACTCACTCAATGCTTAGTGATTGCTAAGCATTGCCAAAACACACACACACTGTCTTAGGGAGTGGGAGACCTCTCACCACAATACCCTCTTACAATGGACACAAAACTGGCAATGAAAAACACACTAAAACACTTTCTAAAATCAAGATCAACTGATAAAAACTCAAAATACACAAGTCACCTTGAATTCACCAAACCGTATTGCACAAATGGAAGGACGAAGATTTGAACGTCGAATCACGCCTTTGATGCACCAAACCTCAATTTATTGATGATAAAGGAGCATATACAATAGTGGTTTTGAGATTTGTGAAACTCACGCTCTCTCACTTGCAATGTGTAGCTTGAAAGCTTCTCTCACACCAAGAGTGAAGCTCACAAGTGGTTGCTACACCTAAGTCTCTCCTCACGCATAGAGTGTTGGGGTGCTATGTGAGATGTTGGAGGTTGTTTTACAAGAAGGAGAGGGGCCTATTTATAGGTTGGAGACCCCTCATTAAGATTATTGAAAATCCTAATTTACAAGCTAACAAATCAGGATTATGATTTTTTGAATATCAAAACATTGCGGGCCTTCTTTGTCTGCTTGAGTCATGGGTGTGGGCTCAAAAGAGAGCATTATTGATGGTAGATAAGGTGAAAGTAAGTTTTAAGGAAGGGGAGAGAGAGAGAGAGAGAGAGAGAGAGAGAGAGAGAGTTACTATACATGTCTTGAGGTGAGGTGTCTTTTATGGTTAGGTCAATGCTATTTTGTGTTAGTATGTTAGTCGTTAGTAATCACTAGAAAGTTAATGTTACATTTACAATGGGTAGAGTGAATTGATTTGATGAAGGAAGAGGGGTGAATTAAAAGAGAATCATTGAGATGGTGAAGCTTTGAAGAAGCTTGAACTCACCCTTGTGTAGATTGTGGAAAAAATGACCGCTGGTCTTCTTCTTCTTCTTCGCTTCTTTACGCCGCCGCCACGGTTGACCACCACGATGAAAAGAGGATTTGTTGATGAAAAATCCTCAATTTGCAGAAGTTATCATGGTTAAGATGCTGAATTTTAGATATTTTAGGAGAGGTAAATGAAATTGTAACATAGAAGCAATAGAGAGAGACATGGAGAGGGTGTATGTATGTAGAGGTTCATAAAAGAACTATAGGGATGAGAGAGAAGGGTAATGGTGAAGAGGGTGGGAGAAGCCATGGAAATTTCAGGTTTGAGTGAGAGAAGGAGAGGGAGGGATGTGTAAGAGTGAGTAGGTGTGTGGAAGGGTGAGAGAAGACTAAGGGCTACTTGTGAGAAAAGTGGGCAAACTGGGGTCCACTCAAAAAATCATAGCTCACCGCTGGTAGCTCCAAAAATCATGAAAAAATTTGAGGTGATTATTCAGAGCGTGGGCTACATTTTCTCTTTTGACCACCGCTCCAAATTCGGAGTGGAGATAGGTGCCAAAATTCTCACCAAAAAGCCTGTTTTTTATGCCTGCAAAAGTCTTTTAGTGGCCCCCTCCTTTGTTGAATTTGTACAATGCATCCAAGAGTGAGCCCCTCCTTTGTCATATTATAATACAAAGCATTCAAGTTGCCCTTGACCCATGCATGGAGGAGGATTATTGGTGAAATAAGAAATATATACATGGTGGCACTAGTGTATGGACTATTCATGGACTTTAGCTCAATGAGCACATGGTGTTAGAATAATGAGTAAAAATAATAATAAAAATATGGAGGAGTTATGGATATGGAAAGATATTGGAATCATATGATATGGTCTCTTCTTGAATTATTTTGGGTGAAAGAGGAAAAGGTATGCAAGTAAATAATATAATAAAAGTAACCAATGAGTAGAAATCAATTTTTTATTTTCACGAGGGTGAGGGTGAAAATGTGGGAGTGATTTGTATAAAGGAAAAATATGAGGTTAGAGTATGTACATATTGGCAAAAAATATAATTATGGTGTAAGAGGATGAAAGAAGGTGTACATAGGTTTAATAAAACACACACCTAAGTAGAAATATTTAAATAAAATATCAAAATAATTATAAAAAATCCCTATATTTAGGCCATATATACAATGAAATATTTACACACAAAGAGGCCATAATATACTTTTATGTATTTTTTTTATTTTTTTTTTTGGCTCAACTAGCTTAGTGACTAACTAGCTGAGGGTTTTTAAGAAGATATGGGAAAAGCCCCCTAACTCACACACGCCTATGTACAATGAAATGGTAGGGATAGCCATAGTGTTTGGGTGAATTTGGTAGGGTGGAGTAACTTAGTATAGCAATTATGGAGAGCCGAAAAACGGCTATCACCATGAAGCTGACTGTCCAAGCTGCCACTTTCCATGTATTGATTGATAGATTAGTAATTTGCTGCTTTATTAGCTGCCTTGCAGTAGCTTAATAAGGGAACGAGGTTAGCTCAAAGAACTTAAACTTAAACTTAAACTTGGCAAGCTGAATCTTACATAGGTTGGCTTGTTTTTGTGTTGCTTCGAAACCTAGAGAAAATACAAGCCTTTTCAAAGGGAAGCGATAACACGTAACCACGGCATACATAGGCGCGAAGCCGCTGAAATCGTATTGGCATGGCCTAATCGCATTACTACGCTTAGGGCAAGAGCCTCGTCACTATGTTATACAACCTTAGACCCTACTTACGTGTAACACGGCGAAGCACTTGAACTTTTAGCTGCCGCTTTGAATACATGAATAAATTGAGGCCCGAAGGGATGAACACGTTAGTACTGACTGATTTGCGATGGCTAAAGTCTTACTACTCTCTAAGGGACGAAGGGGGCAGCCGAAGCGAAGGCGCGACGCGTTTTTGTGTAACTGATAGATTCGCATTGCCATAGATATGAACTGCCCGTTGCCTACGGCCCTCATTGGTTCATTGTACAGAATACCTTTTCCTTGCCTCGCCACTTAGGATCAAGACTAATGCACGGTACGTACAAAGAAAAAAAGGAACCGATACGATCAAGAAAAAAAGATAGCCCCCGTAACCCCTAAAAAGTAAAGATAGGCGATATCCTGCAAAGGCAGCCAAAGTAGGCCTCGTGGAACTGAGAAAGGTTAGCCTCCCCGCAACCAAGCAAGCACTGCTTTGATAGCAAGAAAGGCTAGAGGTTGTAGGCAGAAAGTATCGAAAGCAGGCAAGAAGGGAAAGTGGGCCAGTGAAATAACCCAGACATTATTGATCCTCTGCTTCTATTTACTCAATTTTCTG
The DNA here is from genome assembly GCF_014529385.1 of Adiantum capillus-veneris. Classification (NCBI taxonomy): domain Eukaryota; kingdom Viridiplantae; phylum Streptophyta; class Polypodiopsida; order Polypodiales; family Pteridaceae; genus Adiantum; species Adiantum capillus-veneris. The sequence continues at coordinate 112,453,540 of NC_140941.1, forward strand.
CCTTCCTTCCCGTGGTTGGCTTGTTTTGTTTGCCCTAGCGACACCATTAAGAGGACTGGGTGATTGTGATTAGAGATCAATTCACTGTCGCTTCGTGTACACGACGAGGTTACGAAACCCGTCATGACGATAACATGGTAATTTAGAAACAAGGCGTGTATGAGAAACTATCAATGACTACGGTTTGCGTTGGGATTGCCCTTCGGCACTTCAGGGCTCAACCAATTAAACTCTCGGTGTCTACGGCGTTAGAATGAACTTCGTGCATCCATTTATTTCTACAGAATTACCAACGCTAGACTGAACGTATTCGACCATGCGCCCAGATTATGCAGGGAAAACCAGCGATACTTTTTAAGAGCAAAGGGTACAAGAATGTAGTGGCGTTCTCAACTCATTCCTCTGATCCCAGTATAAATTGGATCGGCGAGAAAGATCAAGAGGAGTTCTATGCCCTCTTCCGGGGACATGCTTAAAGGGAGAGATACCCCAGAGATGAGCATCAAGCCAGGAATAAGGTCCTTATGGAACGACGTGAACAGACGGGAGTTTGCCTCCTTAAACTGTACCAAAATCTGAGCCCATTCCTGCATTGTGGCTTCGCTGACTATGGAGGGGTTTAACTTGGCAGAGATAGAGTTTACTAGATTGTTTATTTGCGCAGGCTGCAGCTGTGAAACGAATTCATAACCGTTCTCAGCGCTGGGCAATCTGCCTTGTTGGCAGGTTTTTAGTATTTTATCACAATCTTGCCAAGTTTCAAATAAGATTAAACGGCAATTTTCCTCCTTTAGTTGCATAAACTGTGAATGTGAAGACGCTTGAGTTACTATTGAAGAACTACTAGCGCCCATATTCATACAGTATGCTGTTTCAGCAAACCCAAGCCCAATTAGATTTAATAAAATTAAAAAAAGAGCAACAAACAAGAATACCTTTCTCAACGAAAGAAAGGAGAGATATATGGTGAGGTTATTAAAAAGAAAGGAGAGATATATGTTGAGGTTCTTAGAAATAAAGGAGAGATATATGGTGAGGTTATTCAAAAGAAAGGAGAGATTTCTGGTGAGGTTATTCAAAATAAAGGAGAGATTTCTTTTTTTAGTGAGGTTATTCATGGAACTAAATACGTTTCCAATACCTGCTGCTCCTGCTAGGGCTATGGTAGCCGCTCCTACTCCAATTAATTTTGCACCTTCTAGTGTAACTAATTCTTAAGTGTCTGTGTAATAATAATAAAAAGGTGTAGCTAGCACGCAAAAAAAGCACTTTTTTGTCTCAGAAAAGAAACAAAAAGAAATGTTATCAACACTTGAAATAAGATTTTTCTTAGTAACTTGTTATTTGACATTGATTTATAATTCAATGTGTATGATACTACTAATGCTATAACTATACTTAAAAGAATACTTATATCATATTGTATTAAATTACTATTAAAATTGTCAATTAAACTATTCTCATTTATCTCACCTAAATAACTATTATTTATTATATGAAATATTAATGAAAATAAACTTACCACTTTTAATAACAATAGTTTTAGGCTTGATAACTTATTACTTATTACTGAATTTACTATATGCGGGGTTGAAACACATTGTATACCCGACAAAGAAGAAGAAAAAGCAATTGGTTTCGATGAAGAAGCGTAAGGCAAAGAAGCAATTAGCTGAGAAACTGCGGGTTTCAACGAAGAAGCAATTGGCAAAGATGCTACGGGTTTCGACGCTGCGGGCGAAGACGGAGAAGCTACTGGCAAAAAAGCAATTGGTATTAACAAAGAAGCTACGGGTTTCGACGAAGATGATTTATGCGTATTTATTGTTAATTTTGGGGCCGAGGATTGATCTATCGATTGATCCTCAGCAGCAAGGTAACGAGAAAGAATCAGGTGACAATAAAGGATCAGCCGACGATAAAGGTTTAGGCATAGGCAACAAACTATCAGGCGTAGACGATATAGGATCGGACACTGACGATACAAAGTCCGGCACTGACGATACAGGATTAGGCACTGACGATACAGGATCAGGCATAGATAAAGGATCTGGCACTGACGATACAGGGGGGTTTGGTTCTGAAACCGATAAAGGAATTGATACTTCAGTAAACATATTGGTTAAAGGCTTATTAACCTCTGTTTTAAATTTGTTGTAATCTTTTGATAGTTTATTTATTAATCTAAAAGTATAGTTACATGAATTACAAATCTTCAAAAAGTTAGCGTTTGTTTTAAATTTAAGTAACTTCTTTATTGTATCTTTATATAAGGTCTTATCCCCATAATTTTTTCAAACAAAATCAAATCATTTTTTAGAATCTCAAAAACTTGTTTTTTTCTTCCTTCTTTTCTTTCACTTTTTATTATTCTTTTCGAGCGCTTCTTTTCTTTGAAGCGTTGAGGAACACGAGAAAATCACCACACCAACCACGAAAGTTTCTGTCCCGCAAACTAGCCACTATCGCTACCTGGCTTGAATCACTCCACCGTACGTAGCTGGGTCATTCCACTGATCAGGCATGACGCTATCCTTCTCCCGCTACCTTAGGGCTTGGATCATTCCATTGCAGAGTCGCGGCTCTCCGTTTGGTTTGCTTGCCGTCATTGGCTTTCTGCGTGGACGGATAGGCAACTCGGTTGGAAAAGCTATCTCCGACCTTGCATTGGCAGACTTCCTTCGATACCCAATACAGGAGTCGTTGCGTTGGAGCACTTCGATAGCTGCACAGAAACCCGAGAAATGTCCATGGGTATCGAAAGCCCCACCATCCTGCCCTGCCCTACATTTCACGCGATTCTTCTACTATACCATTACTTAGTGCTTCCCCAGTGATTGGCGTGGAAGGGAAACCGGCGATAGCACTACGACTATGAGGTCAGGCCCAATGATTTCTCTATCTATCGCGCGGAACCCTTGCTGGCATGCGATTACCTGTTTGGTCAACTAGCTATTACATAGGTTGGCTCATAGGCCTGCCTTTAGGTTCCGTTTTGAAAGGTGATCTCATAACATAAGTCAAAGCGCTTCTCGTGTCCATGTGACAATCCGTATCATATCGAGACAATATGCCCTGACCAATGCGGCCGGCGTAGGAAACCGGAACAAACGTCTTCGATTCAGAAAGACACAAAGCATCCTTCTGACGTAATAGAATTGGTTGATGGCATGAGCAAACAGCCGGAAGATAATGTGTTTGCGTGAAATGGACGATTTGACCATTAGATGATAAATAGATCATGGTTTATAATTATACTTCGTTTTTCTCTAATAAAAAAGTGAATATTGAAAGGTTGCACGCTGATATCTCAGCTACATGGCAGTCTGTAAAGCACAATCCTAGCAAGCGAAGGGATTTCCGGGGGGAAAGCCCAAGCGATAAAGCATTAGCCATATCAAGAATTACTTTACTTTACTTAAATGTATCTACATTTTGAAACGTAATGGTAGGATTGACGAGCCTACCTTCAAGAGTCTAAAGATCCCTTACTGTGGCAGCAACGGGTAAAGGCAAGCGAAGGGATTTCCGGGGGAAAGCCCAAGCGATTAAGCGCTATATCTTTTATTAGTACAATGCATCTACATTCAACGTAATGGTAGGATTAACGAGAATGCCTTTAAGAGTCTAAAGAGCCACGGTCAAAGGCAAGTGAAGAGAAAGCCCAATTAAAGATGCAAGCGTAGCAAAGGGTTTTTCGTGGGGAGGGAAAGCCCGAGCGGAGCAGCCAATTAAAGAAAAATGATTGCATTCCTAAATGGTTAAAGACAAAGAGTTTCACCCGTTTAGGTAACCTAGCTATTACGTTGATTTGTTTCATCCTTGGTTGTTTGAGTGAAAATCTAGAATACCATGTAAAATGACGGATTTGCTTGCCCACTAATGTTATTTTAACACTCTACCCTAGTTTTTTCATGAACCCGGTGGTTCGCGTGGTAATGGATGGTGCTTAATATTCCTTTTTCCTTTCTTTTTCTTGCAACTTTTATAAGGCTCTTTACCCTGGCTTGGTGAGTCAGTCTTTTCATTCTTTTGCTCTGTAGGTTGCGAACTCATGGTTTTGCTTTTGTCAGAGGAGCTAGTGCTTTCCAAAGTTAAGTTTCCTTGGTCCCCTTTTTTAGGTAAGTGCTTGCCTTCTTTTAACTCACTAGTTTGATGCCTAAGCTCTATAGCTTGAAGCCTTTTATTAAGCTAAAAAGAAAAAAAGCCTTACCTTACGTGGCAACTAAACTATAACTCTTAGGTACATTAGCAAACCCGGTCTCAAAATCTATTGCGATCATATAAGAATCCCTAAGATCTTAGGGGGCATGGGAATTGCAATTTTATCAACGTCTTATGGACTCATTACAGATCGGGAAGCTAGGCGAAGAAAAACTGGGGGGGGGGGAAATTCTACGCCATATTTGGTAATTGAAAGGGAGAAACAGGGACAAAAGTTACTTATTTTCACCAGTTACGTCTTCAATGAAAAGAATTTTTTTAGAGAAACCTGTAATGTAAATAGGAGGTTTACTTATTCCAAATGATGAAGAAACAGAATCTCATTGACATGGAAGGTACAGTTACAGAATCTTTACCCAATGCCACGTTTTGAGCGTGTTCAGATAATGGATGTCAAGTTTTGACTCATATATCGGGGAGGATGCGACGCAGCTATATAAGAATACTACCAGGAGATAGGGTAAGAGCTGAACTGAGTCCCTATGATCTTACCAAGGGACGCATCATCTACCGCCTTAGAAGTAGGCATACAAACAATAGTTAGTAGATTTCGGTATCAGTTTAGATTTTCGGCAGTTAACCAAACCACTTCTCTTGCCAAATTTCCTATCTTGATTAGATCGAAGAAACATGTAGCAAACCTACAGGTAGATTTACCCAATTAATTCAAGGTTATAGATACGAAAATCCGTGCTTCCATTCGGAAAATATGTAAAAAATGTCGATTGATTCTACGACGTAGATGAATCATGGTAATTTGTTGCAACTCAAAACATAAACAGAAACAAGGATAATAAATATTTATATCTGAAAAAGAATATTAATTAAACAGAGCTTCCCAATAAAAATAATTAATTAATTATGTCAAGTCAAATAAATAGAGAAAAATTCGTTCACGTGGGGGAAAACGCGGAGTTCAAAAGGGAGTCATTCATATACAGGCGAGTTTCAATAACACTATCGTTACCGTCACAGACGTCCGGGGACAGGTAATTATTTGGTCTTCCGCCGGTGCCTGTGGATTTAAGGGAACACGCAAAAGCACGCCATTGCTGCGCAAGCTGCGGCTGAGAATGCAATTAAAGCATCAGTGGATCGGGGTATGAAACAAGCAGAAGTTATCATGAGCGGGCTCGGACCGGGGAGAGACACCGCTTTGCGAGCTATTCGCAGAAGCGGCATAATCCTCAGTTTCATACATGACGTGACTCCTATGCCGTACAATGGTTGTAGACCCCCCAGAAAGAGACGCGTCTAACTAGTGATTGGTCACATCAAAAGGAGAGAAAAAAAAATTACGTATGCGCAAAAACGAGATGTCGACCTCTAAGCAGGAAATTCAGTGGAAATGCCTTGAATCCAAAATAGAAAGTAAGCGGCTTCATTATGATCGTTTCCTTGTATCTCCCTTTAAAAGGGGTCAAGCCAGTATTGTAGGAATTGCCATGCGTAGAGCTTTGTCACAAGAGATTGAAGGGACAAGCATAACACGTGCAAGATTTTGCGGAGTCGTGCACGAGTATTCCAGAATAACGGGTCTTCAAGAGACAATACATGATGCTTTAGTTAATCCGAAAGAGATTGTGCTTAGGGGCGATTCAAAAGAAGATATTCAAGAGGCGTTTTCATCTGTAACAGGTCCTAAAGAAGTAACTGCGGGCGATCCATCATTACCACCTGGCGTCGAAGCAATTGACAATTCGCAATATATAGCTACCATTACCCAACCAATATCTCTAACTATTGAATTAGAGATTGAAAAAGATTGCGGATATCGTATAGAAAATCTAGCGAAATCCGGAAAGGGAAAATTTCCCATCGATGCTGTATTTATGCCTGTCCGAAACGTAAATTATAGCATCCATCTATTTGGAAGTGGTAGAGCGACGCAGGAAATCTCATTCATTGAAATATGGACTAATGGTAGTCCGACACCACACGAAGCACTTAGGAAAGCTTCTGAAAAACTCATGGACTTGCCAACCACCTTCTCGTATGTAAGGGGCGGAGACGTATCTCTCTTCGAAAATGGCGAAGATTCTCTTGCTTCCTTTGCCTCCTTGAAAGTTTATAAAGGGTGATTCCCTTGCCTCTGCTTCCAAAGTAGCTTTTGCCTAAACATTTTTAGATTCCTTTGCCTTTTTTAGAGTTTCTAATGATTTTATGCCTTTGTTAGGCACATCTCTATGTTTATAAGCAAAATAATAAAATAAAAAAGGCGTTCTTTAAAAAGATCTACTAAGAAGCAGAAACACACTACTGTAAGCACGAGATGACTAATAAACAGTAATGAAACCCCCCTAACCTAAAAAAGTTAGTGGTTGGCTTGTTTTGTTTGCCCTAGCGACACCATTAAGAGGACTGGGTGATTGTGATTAGAGATCAATTCACTGTCGCTTCGAGTACATGACGAGGTTACGAAACCCGTCATGGCGATAACATGGTAATTTAGAAACAAGGCGTGTATGAGGAACTATCAATGTCTACGGTTTGCGTTGGGATTGCCCTTCGGCACTTCAAGGCTCAACCAATTAAACTCTCGGTGTCTACGGCGTTAGAATGAACTTCGTGCATCCATTTATTTCTACAGAATTACCAACGCTAGACTGGACGTATTCGACCATGCGCCCAGATTATGCAGGGAAAACCAGCGATACTTTTTAAGAGCAAAGGGTACAGGAACGTAGTGGCGTTCTCAACTCATTCCTCTGATCCCATTATAAATTGGATCGGCGAGAAAGGTCAACCCAACCCTGCTTGACACTTTGTGCCCCTCGCTCCCTAGTCTTGGCATAGGATTTAAAACATCGAAAAGGTGGGCTATAGGAAAAAGCGTAGGGAACCGCTTACTTTAAATAAAACAAGAACTGAAAGAAAGAGGACTGAACATAATACCGGGTGGAAGATACATGCTTTACCTTGCAAGTTGTGAAAGCTTTCTTCTCAATAAGAATGAGAGTTAGTGGTATATAGCTTTATCGAAGCACAAAATGAAACGATGTTGCACTGAAGAGGACTCGAACCCCTAACTACCTGGTTCAAAGCCAGGGACTCTATCCAATTGAGCTATCGGTGCGGGGGGGTTGGGTCAAGGAAAGCCCAACCCTGGAAATGTTTTTTGCGTTATTTCAAAATGAGTTTACGTAATTAAAGAAAATTAACTCAATTAAAAGACAAAAAAGTCAATCTTTGTCGTTGATGATCTCTCGGTTGGTTACCGAATAATTTAACCATCCCTTCCCTAAAAGAAAGTAATTACTTGATATATGTAATCCATAATATTCGGATTCAGTCGTCAGCTGTGGTTTTTACCCTCCCCAGGGTGTCCGCTCTGCCCGTGAGACGGTTTTTTAACCACGACGTCTACGTTTAAGTTTAAAGGCAGTCCCTTTACGAATCCGGCTTCTAAGCCTATGGAACTTAACGAAAATCTGGACAGCGTCCCTGGCTTTATTATGAACGGCTTGGATTTTATCCGCCTACGTTTGCGAAACAGTTATTTCTGTTTCTGGATTCAGCGGCATGTCTTGCTCAAAAAAAACTACTTCTGGAGTCGAAGGCAAGAGCTGAAACAGGGCTTTATACATTATGAACGGCTTGGATTTTATCCGCCTACGTTTGCGAAACAGTTATTTCTGTTTCTGGATTCAGTGGCATGTCTTGCTAAAAAAAAACTACTTCTGGAGTCGAAGGCAAGAGCTCAAACAGGGCTTTATACATGTCAATCAAAGGTTGCGCCTGGGAGACTATTTGCGCGGCATAATGCGCTATCACTTCCTGGGAGAAGGGGACCTTCAAGAGGAGTTCTATGCCCTCTTCCGGGGACATGCTTAAAGGGAGAGATACCCCAGAGATGAGCATCAAGCCAGGAATAAGGTCCTTATGGAACGACGTGAACAGACGGGAGTTTGCCTCCTTAAACTGTACCAAAATCTGAGCCCATTCCTGCATTGTGGCTTCGCTGACTATGGAGGGGTTTAACTTGGCAGAGATAGAGTTTACTAGATTGTTTATTTGCGCAGGCTGCAGCTGTGAAACGAATTCATAACCGTTCTCAGCGCTGGGCAATCTACCTTGTTGGCAGGTTTTTAGTATTTTATCACAATCTTGCCAAGTTTCAAATAAGATTGAACGGCAATCCTCCTCCTTTAGTTGCATAAACTGTGAATGTGAAGACGCTTGAGTTACTATTGAAGAACTACTAGCGCCCATATTCATACAGTATGCTGTTTCAGCAAACCCAAGCCCAATTAGATTTAATAAAATTAAAAAAAGAGCAATAAACAAGAATACCTTTCTCAACGAAAGAAAGGAGAGATATATGGTGAGGTTATTAAAAAGAAAGGAGAGATATATGTTGAGGTTCTTTGAAATAAAGGAGAGATATATGGTGAGGTTATTCAAAAGAAAGGAGAGATTTCTGGTGAGGTTATTCAAAATAAAGGAGAGATTTCTTTTTTTAGTGAGGTTATTCATGGAACTAAATACGTTTCCAATACCTACTGCTGCTCCTGCTAGGGCTATGGTAGCCGCTCCTACTCCAATTAATTTTGCACCTTCTAGCGTAACTAATTCTTAAGTGTCTGTGTAATAATAATAAAAAGGTGTAGCTAGCACGCAAAAAAAGCACTTTTTTGTCTCAGAAAAGAAACAAAAAGAAATGTTATCAACACTTGAAATAAGATTTTTCTTAGTAACTTGTTATTTGACATTGATTTATAATTCAATGTGTATGATACTACTAATGCTATAACTATACTTAAAAGAATACTTATATCATATTGTATTAAATTACTATTAAAATTGTCAATTAAACTATTCTCATTTATCTCACCTAAATAACTATTATTTCTTATATGAAATATTAATGGAAATAAACTTACCACTTTTAATAGCAATAGTTTTAGGCTTGATAACTTATTACTTATTACTGAATTTACTATATGCGGGGTTGAAACAATTGCTGTGCAAGACATAGAGTCACGAAAAAGCCTTCATCTGCCAAGAAAGGTTCTGCTACATCCATCACACCTTGCACAAGAGAAGGCAAAAATATATTCCATTGTGGAATCTTTTTGCTTAATCCACCTTTGAAAAGATGTTTAGAATGAGTTTTTCAAGTGATATGGATCAAAACAAAAAGCATAAACAAAAACTTTGAGTAACCTGCTCGAATTGGGCCTAAACCATCCACCAACAAAGAAGTAGGAAAATCCTCAAAGATAAGACGAAACACCTCACGACAAGGTGCTCCACAATGGTTATACAAGCCAAGATTTTGAGTGCTCAAAAAAAATTTAATGCTACACGCAAAACGTTTGTTGCTTAGTACACCATCCACCTTGAACATTCTATTGATGTTGATAACACAAGCCACAAAACCTTTCTTTTACCTTTGAATGCCAAAATCATCAACATTAGCCATATCAACTAGAAGAGCATCTACCACAGTCAAAAATTGAAAGCCTACAGTTTTTCATTAAAAAATTATATTAATTATCTTAATTACAAGTAATATAGAATTGTTTTGCACTATCAAAAAAATAAATATTTAGCAAGTAGAAACTTACCCGTATTCCATGAGGTTGGTCGCCTTGATGAAGTTGGTCGCTCCATGACTGACTCAACCACTATTGAAACGCTTTTTTCACTGCTTTCTTTAGGCATGTCAATCTTTAGCCCTCCTAATGGATAGGTTGTTTTGTTGTGGTCACCCATGTTTGACCCACTTGCATGATTTGGTGCTCTCTTTGAAGAGGTAGTGAGTGATTTCTTTGTTGTGTTCTTTGTGAGCCCCCATCCATGGTCAAGTCATGATTGTGATCCATGTCTTCTAAGTGCTCTAAAGAAGCAGATTGATTTTTATCTTTGTCTTTATTCCCTTCCAAAAACTCTATCACAAGAAAATTTAAATGATATAAAATAAAATTAATTTAGCATTTACAAACTCAAGTCATTTATAAAAAACTAGAACATACTTTCTTATGCATTTGTTCATGCATGAGAGAGAGAGAGAGAGAGAGAGAGAGAGAGAGAGAGAGAGAGAGAGAGAGATCAAATGCTAACGAGTTCAAGGCTGGTGGACTTGAATCATAATAGAAAAATTGAATATCATAATAGAAGAATATAATAATAATATTATGAGAATAAAGAAATTGAATATGAGAATTAACTTGATGTAAAAAGGAAAAAGTGTTATACTTACTTGCATGTAAGTCTAGTTCTTGCTTTGGGATCACCCCCAAAGGATAGTCCAACCACCATGGGCAAATTCTGCACTCCCACATGGAAATACCCTTCTCTACCATAAAACCGGGATACATGGTATTTTCATCCTCTAGCTTTGACCAATCTTCAGTAACCATAGGCATAGTAGCAAGTGTACCATTTAAAACACATTCACACATCCATCTACACCATAACAACATTTAATCTTTTGAGCAAAAGAATTTCAATAAGAGCCAAAGACTTTGTTGGTTCATGTAATTTCACCTGTATAAAATCCTTTTACAAGACTCTTGTAGCTCAAGCATTTTGGAAGAGTCCCCGGCACTTTTAATATCTCCTAAAAGTTGAGGAAAAGCTTGCAAGCCATGATTTCTTAATTGCACCTATGGTAGTCATTCAAATTATAAGACAATGCAATAAAATCCACATTTATTAAGAAAAAGTGACCAGTTTAGAAAATAACCTTGAAAAAAGCTTCAAATCCATCTGGCAATTTGAACTCTTCAACCTCCAACCTTCTTATTATCAACAAATCTTCATCATGCATGTGAGCCCAATAAACTTCTTTTCTAATGTAAGCCCTAAAGTGCTTCACATCACCAAAGTGGAAAAAGATTGGATCTTTGGCCTTTGTAAGACTCATCATCTCCAATATATATTTTTTCCTTCATTATAGACCAAAAATATATCAAAAACTTAAACACCATCTTATATAAGTATATTCATATACCATTCATGTAGAAATTTTTTGCTCAAGTAGAAATTTAACTCTCGTTTAATGTCACTATTTTCATTAGAATTGAAAAACATAAACAAACAACTAGTAAAAAAGTATTGAAAAGTGTGATACCTTTCAGAAGGTAGTTTTGAGGAGCACAACGCATTTAACTTGTCTCGTGTGATTTTTACCATGGATGGATCATCCCACTTCACATCAAAGAGCAACTCAAAAAATTCCTCTCCATGAACTGGGTTGGCAATTGTCAAAAACTTATAACCTCTATCCTTCAATCGAGCTTCTTCTTGTTTAGTTGCCTTCTGCAATCGCCTTTCAAACTCCACCTTATCTAATCCAAGAGCTTTCAATTTTGCAGTTTCCTTTGAAATAAATGCATTAAAATCATCCTACATAACCACAACTACATTCATTGAATGAATCATAAACAATCTTGAAAAATATATATAGTTAATACTCAATTCAACAATTCACCTTCCAAACTAGTTGAGAAATCAACACACAAGGAGAATTATACCAAGGAGGAACTCCTTGATATAATCTACTCTCAACTGCCATCTCTATCTCAGCCCACTTTCTATCCTCTTGAGTGAGACGTGCAAGAATGCTCTCTTTATTGGCGATACCAAATTTTTGGAACATGTATATCTCATGCCCAAGATTTGGTTTTACTGTTGATCGTGAAATGCTACAATAAATATATAAACAAATGAAAAATAATAGTTTAAAGCGAGATTAATTTAAAAATACAAAAAGACCACAAATTTACAACTTACACATTAGTGGTGTCAAGAGCAAGCAGTAGTTCGGCCTCTTTTTTTTTTCTACTTCCAAAAATTGGCATCTCACACTCACATGATATTCCTCATTATCATGCCATACTTGACAAAAGAACACCAAATTAGCCAAAAAAAGAAGGTACAACTAAATCTAACAAACAATTAGTGCATCGATGTTAATTCTTACCTTCTTTTATGCGTCGCATCCATGTTTTCAGCCGATGGTTTCCATGCCATACCAAAAATAGATGCCCTCGAAGCTCTTGCCACTCCTTATTGAGCTGATTATCAAATGAAACACTCTTAGCTTGCCAAATAAGATCCCAACTACCTTCCACAAGAGGAATGACAGGCATGTAAGACCCGAAGGAATCTTTCACCGACACCAAAAAAGATCCCATTGTATCCAAGTAAGCAACATTGTCAAAACTAGGAATCAACCAAGATGCAGAATCTGTAGCCACTCGTACAGCTTCATGAGCAACCAAATGACATAAAGTTATAAGTGGAGGGTTGCTTCTTCGTTTTAAGTAAAATTGACTTAATACATCCTTCATAATCCCCAACGGGATTTTTTTCCGAAGTGTCGAGAATGTTGGGCCACATCATCCTCAGCTATCCCATCAGACTCTGTTAAATCTTCATCTTCAACATCGTCACCTGTTTCAACCTCCACTGTTGGCTCTCGAGACTTATCTCCTTTTAGATCATCCCCACTCTCCAAATGGTTAGACCCTTCCTCCACGACAGCTTCATCATCAACAAAGATGCATTTTCTCCGTCTCTTTCCCCCTCGTTTGAAATGAGGACTACGAGTAGCAACTGCATGAGAAGATGCCCCTTGATCGATTGGATGCCTTCTCTTGGAAGGACCAGATCTCAAGGTCATGCATGGAGAATCAAACGTTCTCTTGATTGACTTGTTGCCGTGTCTTTTGGGAGCCATAAATGTCTACATCAATAAAGATTTGAAAAAGCATTATACATCATCATCATTCAAACAATGGCTACAATCTGCAGCACTTGTTAATGCCACTGCATTTCATGCCAAACATCATAATAACACGCATTTAAGTGAACTTATATCGCATTTGAAAAGCTTCAGCCTAAATTTGTGTGAACTTGATAGAGTGTACCAAATTTGCTCCAGATGCCGATCTCCAAATTTGTTGCCCGCTCTTTGGATTTGTTCGCTGCAGTGCTAAAAAAAAACCTTAGTTTAGTGTAATCCCACCTACAAATTTTGAAATTTACCTCTAAAGTTTTATATCTGAAGGTGAGAAAACCTACAAAATGTTGAAAAAATTAGTGTAATCTGATGTAAAAACCTTCAAATTTTATCAATTTACCTCTATTGTTTCTAGTTTGCCAATTTTTTGAAAAAAAATTACACTGTTTTCAGCAATCAAGGGTGTTTTTTTCTCTAATGACCTTGACCTCTTTGTCAAAGTTACTCACAAGGATGATAACTATCAGCCTCTGGTCTATGTTTACGGCACTTAGAAGAGAAAATAAAATTGGGCTATTTTATCCCTTCAACATAGCAGTAGACTTTCAATGCATAGACATGTCTACCAATATGCCGTTAACAGAGAAAGAAAACAAAGAGCTGGAGCAAACAAACACCACCTTGGTCGAGGATCTTCAATGCAGAGACGCCACCAACTCGACAAGATGAGTGAGAAAAGAGATAGATACAGACGATAAAGAGATAGATACTCAAAGCACACAGTTGGCCTTGGACTAGAAGGAGAAGCTAATTAGTCGGCCAATCTGCAGCTCTCATGCTCTGAAGCAATAGGTGACCATCAAGGTTCTAAAACAAAGAATAGCTGACAAAAACCGACAGCTAGAAGCTTTCACGGATAACCCCATGTTGATACCCTCAACAGAGGCCCAGAAAATAATAGCCTACAAACAGCAGCTGGAAGAGGCTCTCCACATGGCAAAGGAGGAGACTAGTTTGCAAGGCATAAAGGGTCCCCGACTAGCATGGAAGGACAGATTCATCATAGAAAACAAGCAGCCAAGCACGGCGAAGTCTTTGTCGAGACTTTGACAGCAAGAGTTGAATCACAAAAATCCATGATAAATAGATGGAAATGGCCACCTACAAGGGCTCAATGTTGGCATTAGTACAAGATGAGCAAGGACCTCCATTGCCCAATAAGGACCGATGGTCTTGCTTGATAGTAAGCCTACTTGAAATACAAGTAGCCGCTCAAACCCTACGCAGCAATGTCCAACTTTCTGTATAGAGTGATTATCTTTCTATATAGAGGTAACATCCCTACTGACAATGTACAAATATTGCTCACTTGTTGGAAGGCTAGAATTACCTGAGAATGGGAAGACTTTGAAAGTTTGCAGGTCTGTCTTGTCAGAGGTCCGCCTGGTCCGCCTATCAAATACTGTCAAACGCTGAACTAGCACTCTGTTAAATGCTGTCAAATGCTGTCAAACGCTGAACTTGCGCCTATGTCAATGCTGTCAAATGCTGAAATTGCGCCTCTGTCAAATGCTGAATTGCGCCTCCTGTAAAAGCCATGCCCGCTTAATTTGACTGCATAAAACTTTAAGAAGCAAACAAATGAAGCTCTTAAACCGTCAACGCGTGGCTTACGGCTGGGGAGCACGCGCATGAGGAACATAGAAATATTTTAATTTCCCCCTCCTCCTTCCCCGCACCCGTGCTCCCACAGCTCGGTAACCATCAGTGTGCACGCTGACGGTTACCGAGCTGTGGGAGCATGGGTGCGGGGGAGGAGGAGGGGATTGTACCTTGCTTCAAGGCTTCACGCAGGAGCTCCAAGCAAAGCAGAGTCCACCGAGCAGGAGCCAAAAGTTGCATTAGGTCAAAACTTACTTCAATTATGCGGGCTAGAAAAATACATTACATCTAATCAGTGTTTTCACACTACTAGCCAGTGTTTTTGCAAAATTAAACTATTTTCCATGTTTTTAAGCGAAATTTTCTCCTTCTTGCACTCCCCTGAACCGGAAATTTCACACTACTAGCCAGTGTTTTTGCAAAATTAAACTATTTTCCATGTTTCAAAGCGAAATTTTCTCCTTCTTGCACTCCCCTGAACCGGAAATTTCACACTACTAGCCAGTGTTTTTGAAAAATTAAACTAATTTCCATGTTTTTAAGCGAAATTTTCTCCTTCTTGCACTCCCCTCAACCGGCTACTTTGATTTTGCAACCGGCTCAAGGCTAAGCTAAGGCACACTTTTCCCGAAAACTGCATCTAATCAGTGAAAATAAGGCAAACTTCATATTCTCCTGGTTTTCAGGTCAAAATTTGAAGCTTTTGTCGGTGATCACACTAAAATATTGTGTAAATTTTTCGATGATTAACGACATTTTAAAATCTAATTTCAGTGTTCAAAATCCAAGGGGGATTTTTACAATTTCATACACTTAAAATACACTGTCTTTTCACCTACTCATAAGAAGATGAAGTCATTAACTAAAAAACTTGAGATTTGTGCCAAATATTATCGAAAATTGTTGTTTCTTTATACACCACTCATAAGGAGGTGAGCTCTGTAACCACCCTTGACAATCTCGACTGTGGGTTTTTTCTTCCCACTTGCATAAAAACTTACTTAAAAACCATTTGTCCATGTCCGTCTCCATATATTGACCTCCTTACTAACCACTTATTTCTCTCTGTCTTCTCCACCTTGTTAGCATGGATGAAAGAGCATCCATCATCACCTGGACAATAGGTGATCAAGAACTTGAACGAGAGGTTCAACTTAGAGATGGAAAGCTCCTCCTTAGTGCATATTTCTTGCAAAGTCGACTACCACCTTACAGAAAATTTCAAACATTGAATGCGCTAATACAGTTTGGATCTCAAGTCGCCCTTGTTGAAACACCATCTCACTTTGCTATGGAGGGCCATCAGCATTTCATTCTTGATGCCTCTTTATCAAAAAGATATGCTATGGTGCATACAGAGAAGGAAACCAATGATGTGGAAGACTCGGAGGATACAAACTTACTGAATGCAAGCTCTTTCTATGTTGAAGCTATCAAGATACCAACCCAAGGAGACTTGCACACAAATTTGCAAAAACAACAGGAGAATTATATTGTCCTCGATAGCAACAGCGGTGATGAGAAACTGTCAAAAAAGGAAAAAAGTGTGGTGGACTTGATATTATCATTTTCAACATCTCACCGATTGAAAGACCTAATGAAACAATCTCATGGACCTGTGAAAGTGGAAGAACTACCTAGAGAATACAAAGGTAATCTTGTGTTTGAACTTCCATCAAATTTTGGCAAATGTAAGTCAATGAGTGGCATGGAGCAGAAATTTGATGGACATACATGGACGCGCCCCCAAACAACCAACATGTCCATTGGGTGTCCAGTTCGGATGAGTTATTGTTTGGGCTCCTTGGAATGTCATAGAAATGTTTGTCAGTACTATTTAAACAATAAAGAATTCAATAATGCATATTTTCATGGATATTTAGATAAACCAATAGGAAAAGGTTACCTTGCTCAAGAAGACAGGACAAAGATTACATGTCATTATTGCTGCAAGGTTGTCACTTGTCAAGCTATATGTCCATGCATAATTTACTACGTTTTGCCAGGGGATTGCAACATGTCAAGATTGGTAGTGCATGTAGGCCACCATGAGCATGATGTGCAGAAAGGTACATATCGTGCTGCCATAGAAAAAATCCAAGGATTAGTCCAAACAGTGTTGAAGATTGATAGGTCTAGTGGTCCTTGAAAAATTCAAATGCTTGTGGCTCGTCAAGTTCTGATGGATTCACTCATTCTTGACAAGGGACATTCTATGGGAGATGCAGAACTTCAAAACTTTCTAGAAGAGATGATGCCACTTGTGCAAAATCAAAGGTAAGGATACATTATTTTTGTTAATATTTATCAGTATAGTACTTAAAATTCTTTTTTCTAAATCATAACAGATTAAAGAGTATCATTGCTTCAAAAAAACAACAAGGGTCAGTGGTAGTGGGAGATGGATTTGACAATATTCTCTTACTGAAGAAAAAATGTTTGTTCCCATTTTTTCATGGGAGTCGTTTTCCTGAGCAAGGAGGACTTCATGATAAATGTTTTGTTTTTAAGATGTCCACCAAAGGTCCTGGTTCAGGAGTTGATTTAATAAGACGCATGGATCGTTCTGGTCAAGGAGACCTGCATAATACTTGGGTCCATTTTGACTATACGCATCGTGTTGAAGGATGGTCAACCATGTCATGCTCAGTTTATGACCCAAGGTGATAAATTTCTAGATGTATATAAAAGTGATAATTTAATCATTGACTAATACGTCTTACCATGCATACTTTTTGCCTCAGCATGAAGAGCTTGATGGTTATTGCAATATGTGAGACCAAGGAGGAAGATACAGAGTCACAAATATTATTTTGGAAAAGTCTCAATTCTGTTATGGTTGAGAATGGATATTCAATTGCAAATTTCATTGGGTTTATGGCAGATGAGGCAGGTGCCAATTGGAATGCTATTCGAGCAGTCTACAATGGAGGAGCAGACAATGTAATGGAAGGTCGTGAAAGATCATGCTTGTTCCATTGGGAGCAAAGTCTCCAAAAGAAAACAAGAGCACTCATTCCAAATGAAAAACAAATGGAGAATATTTCTTTGTGTGAAAAATGGCAAACAAGCAACACCTTGTTGGAAGCACAAATGCAAGCTAGGTCAATAAAGAGATGGTGGTATGAGAATGGTGTTCCAATAGAGAATCTGGTGCCTTTGAAAAATTGGTTCTCCTGGTGGGAAGATAGAATCTCACATTGGGGGGGCATTTCCATAAATGTGAGTTTTTTTTTTGGTAGAAATCTCACAATTATGTAGTAAATATTGTGAGCTAATGTTGTGAACTAATGTTTCTAATCTTTCAGGATGACTTGAGCCCATGGGATCGTGCTGCTATCCCTACTACAAACTTATCAGAGAGTATACATGCAAGTTGGCTTTCTGGAGAGGGAGGAAAAAAAAAAAGATCACATTGTATGATGCTTGTGTTACAGATGTCATCAACTCCTATCTTCAATGTGCAAAGCAGTTGGGATATTTGACTAGACGATACATAGGTACTGGACCAAACATACACTCTCTCTTGAATAGAGCACAATCAAGGTTGACTCCAACCCCGGCTACGGTGACTCGTGTGCTGCATGGAATGAATGATAATGAAACTAATTTTCAAGATCCAATTTTACATGGTGACAAAGAATCGGTGCAAAGAAAGAAGAGGTCAAACCTTGGCAATAGCTCGCACCGACCAGGGTATATCATGGAGTCACGAGATCGCTGCCAACGCGGACGACCACAAAAAATTAGCTTCACAAATATGAACAATGTGAATGTGGATAACTCAGCTAGATTGCAGGAAACTTTTGTCGAAGAAGAAGGACCGACTTACAATGAAAGTACAAAATATCATAGCATTGGTAATAAAGATGGTGATGGTGGTGGTGTGGAAAGTGCAGCTCAAATTTTGGAAGAGGATATACACAGGTCAATGTGGGCCCTTAGGCGCATGCCAATTCATTGTCGTAGAAAATGCTTTGGAAGAGTAAAAGGAAAAAAATGCATGACTGTAATTGAGAGTCGAAGTCCTGGGTTGGTCGCACCATCATTTTGGTCAGAGCGCACATACGATGGAAAAACATTTGCTCAATGGATGTGGTTTTGTAACCACAATGTTGAACACACTTGGAATGTTGACAAACAAGTCAATCACAAGCCAGATACACCTACAACATGGCCAATTCAACTTGGTACCATGATTTCAAAGGAGGAGTATGCAGGCCTTTCAAAGGCAGGTTTTCAACTACAGTGTGTAATAGTGGCAAGAGAGGGTGAATGTATAACCACTCCTCCATCATGTAAGAGGAGTAAAAAATGGAGGCATGGAATCTCAAAAGAAGCTGAAAAGCGCTTGGCTGCAGTTGAGAGTCTAAGTGCAACATTGATAGAGGAAAAAGAAATGGTGGCACACAATCATGTGGTTTTTCGTCTTCTTACTACTGAATGCTATGATGTCCATATACGAGAAGATCCTACATGCACTTGTTTAGATTTTCAAAAGAGGGAGAAAGATAAGAAGGCATTTCTAGCCTGTAAGCATATTTACTATGTTTATATATACGTCCTGGGTTTGGAGTGCCATCAACATATGGCAATGCATCAACCACTGCTCTCTAAGCAAGATTTAGCCTTTATACTTGCTCAACTTTGTCTTCTAAGTCCAGTTTCAAGATAGTGAATAGCTATGCGATCTCAAACAGATGCTCAAAGTTATCCCATCGAAAAGTATTTTGGCAACTTAGATTTCCCTACTAATTACCAAACTGCATTGTAAATTCTATTTTGTTGTAACTTTTTGGTGAAACCCATTACGGTATCCGATGAAATTTTAACAAGAAAGATTATTTTGAGCTCTATCTTTCTAGGAGAAATGAAGTATTAAATTAAGGTACCGTGTCCACATTGGCAAGTCCATGTGTTGGACACATGGTTTAGTAGTGGTTTATTTCACTACAAAGTGTTTTGGCATTTTAGTTGTCTCTACTAATTATCGGATCACATTTATAAAGCATGTTTTATTCTTATTACTAATTAAAATAATTTTAATAAATGTATTGAAGGATTCTTTGTATTTGTGGGCTTATTAGCAACAACGGTTCTATCTTGAACCATTAATGTTGGGTATTATATCCATATTTTGTGGTTAGTGTTTTTCAAAATAGCTTACACTAAGTGATGAAAAGCTCATTATATATGATGAAATATGCAAAAGCTCTAAGTAGGAATTATAAGGCTCGAAATCACAAGCTTGCAAGTTTATAACTTCCGTTCAAAACGTGGGGTGCGGACTACTTCGAATTTACAAGCCTACCCGAATTTACCAAATGTCTCGAATTTTCAAATGTGCATCTTACGGTTCGAATCATCTCAACCGTAGATCCCATTTGAAGCTGCCCGTACTAGATAGTGTGGCATAATCCTATAAAACTAACTCGCGCAAGCAAGACGGCAAAAAAATAAATAAATAAATAAAGTGTAGAAGGGCAATGCATCGCAGACTCTCCACTCTCACTCTCACTCTCACTCTCACTCTCACTCTCAATTGGCCTCTAAAGAAAGCACAGGCTCGGACGCGACGATGGCCGAGAGCCAACGAAAGACTGCTCACCACCTTTGGACGGACAACAGCGCCGCCTTATCAAAAGCTGAGGCCCATGGAAGACGAAAGCCAGCAGCCAGTCGATTAACTACTAAAGCCAGCACGCTAAGGCGACATGAGGCCGCCTCTCTATGCTGACAATTAACCTGCAGCCCTAGGAGGCCAAGAGCATCCATAGCCAGCTACACCCTCATCTTCCTTAGCTCGCTATGGAGTCCCCTCCCCACAAACCCTTCTCTACGCCCTCCAAGGACGTACCCTGTTGCACCCTCCACATCACCTTCACCAACAAGACCAAACTCTTCCTCATCATGTCCTCCACCTTCCTTCTCCTCTTCACCCTCCTCTTCTTCATCATGCTCGCTGGCGCCCATGTCCATGTCTCCGTAGAAAACCCCACCATTGCCACCTTCCAAGTCCTCCCTCCCAATACAACATCATCTTCACCATCGTCGTCGTCGTCTAAATCCACCGATGTTGCTTCGACCCTCCTCCAACAAGCTACCGATGCTGATAATTCTCCTTTTTTGTTGAACTCAGATGTTGTCCTCTCCTTGGATATCAAGAATCCGACCCCGAAGTTTGGCACATACTTCTATGAGCCTCTCAAGTGGCATCTTCGGTATGAGGGCATATCGATCGCATCAGGAGTGTTGCCTCCCTTCTCCCAAGGAGCAAATGCCGCTCAACATCCGCGTCAAGTACGACTTCAAGGTAAGAATGTTACAGTGCCACCTTCATTAGCATTTGCTCTGCAATCTAACAGTGCCATGCTCAAAGTCGAGGCCAGTACTAGTTTTTATGTGCACCTCAAAGGGAGTGTCTTCAAATTTGGTTATGTGACACATTGTAACTTGACATTGCCTCACTTTGATGATGGCTATATGCGGCTCTCCAAAAAGACAACATGCCTAATAGCTGATCAAGACAGAGGACATTATTAGGATGCAGTGTAGTTAGAGTAATGATTCTACGTCGGGAAAGTATCGGTGAGGATAGTGCATGAGGACTCAAAGAGAGATCCTATGCAAAAGAAGTAGAGATTGTTGAGATTAGAGATCATAATTGTAAAGTGTCTATGCTTGCAGTACTAGTATGACTACTAATTTTTTGCACTCAATCAAGCACAAAGTGCTCGGAATCTGATTTGTAATGCTCCATTGATTTAATACATAGTTATCAATCTTGGAAAGTGTTTTTTTGCACTCCTCTAATTTCGTCTTGAACTCACCGTACGATGTTTTTTCAAATAACATGTTTTAATTAGGTTTCGAAATGTACGATGCCTCTTGAGAGTCCCTCTCTGACACATATTATCATTGTCAATGCACCCATGGTCTACATTTCATTAGAATCTTGGAGTCCTACCCAACATCAAATGAGATCTTCTGAGCAAACCAAGAAGGAGCAAGGTTCATAGACTAATGAGAGAGGTTTCTAAAATCTAGCTCCTAAACTAATTCTTATGGATTAGGGTATGGTGCTTTTTTGGATTAATTGTTAAGTACTTTGGTTCTTGATCCTATTGTACACTTCACAAATTTGATGCTATGAAGTAAATTGGTAGTTCTAAAAATCAAGGTACATTGATTATAATGGAACTAATTAATTTTCTATGATGCTTCAATATGATTATTTTATATTATGCTCCAATATGAATGCTACAAATCTTGGTGGGCATCGAGGATTGAGGTTGATTAAGTTCGTAGCCAAGTGATAGCCACATTACTTGAAACCCTCATTACTCTGATCATGAGGACATCATAACACACTCAATTGTTGGCTACATACTTTGCAACTTCCATGTATGTGTTGACTAGCATGGCCGAATTGATGTCATCTTCGTACAATTGGCACCCTACCCACGCTCTACAATCTCACATTGTTGATCGTATGTGGTATTGATCTCAAATTAACTTTTTTGCCTTCATCTTCGATTGTATGAGAAATGCTTGTGTTCTTCGACTTGTGAGTTGTAATGTAAGTTTCTTGATTGAGAATGTAAATTCAAGTTATCATTTCATTTAGCATTGATTTTCTAGGCTGAAATTTACAATAAATTAGCTTAAATGTCTGTAGTAATTCTAGCCATCTAATTATTGGATGTAAAAGTGTTAAGGTATGTGAAAACAAATCAATCTTTGAGGTCTCTCTCTCTCTCTCTCTCTCTCTCTCTCTCTCTCTCTCTCTCTCTCACACACACACACACACAAATACATCCCACTAGTTTATAATAATTCAGCAAAAGGTTCTAGGAGAAGAATAGGAAGGGCAACAAATGCTCGATGAATTAGAATCTCAGGAAGCAACAGCTCGTCAAGAAATCAATACTAGCATACTTTAGCGCTAGGGACTCTTTTTTGCGTCGCTTAAGCGACCAAAACCACGTCGCAACCAACATCGCTATAGAACCGATGCTTAAGCAATGCTTATAGCGATGCCAAAGCGTCGTATAAGCGGCAAAAAAAGGTGTCTCTTATGAGACCTCCGCCATTGCTTATGCGACGTAATAATAACCATTTAATTGCGTCGTTTAAGCGACGTGCAGTAAAATACATGACACTATTTTGTTTTTTTGTTTTTTAGCACAAATCTATAGGGCTCCCAAGAGCCCGACCATAAATGTGTTTAAGTCTCTCTCTCTCTCTCTCTCTCTCTCTCTCTCTCTCTCTCTCTCACACACACACACACACACACACACACACAAGGCTCTCGTCGGATAGATCTTTAAGGTCTCTTGGGATAGTTTTCTATGATGTTAAAATTATGTTCTTCTTCTTATTCTCCCCCCCCCCTCTCTCTCTCTCTCTCTCTCTCTCTCTCTCTCTCTCTCTCTCTCTCTCTCTCAATAACAAGATTTGAAGTGAAAAATACACACTCGGAAGCGTTGTACATACACTACAACAAAAAGACAATCGGTGAACTTATGCGAATACAAATTCAAAAGTATGAATGATCATGGTATGGTGTTTTCTTTCTTGGTATATTACTATGCGATTACACAAAACGGTTGAAAAATTTTGAAAATGAGTGAAAAAACTTGATTTGATTTTGAATGATCGTCGCGATATGGTCTTTTCTTCCTTGATACTATGCGATTACACAAAAAAATAATGGAATAATCTAAAAATGAATGAGAAAACTTGACAGTATAAACAAAAACAATTGAAACAAATTGAATGTCAATGAACAAGTTTAACGATGCTATATTGTAATCAGACTAGAACTGATTGAAGCAGAATGAATATATAGATCATCAATGTATGTATATATAGTACAACATCCAAACAAGATCATCTATCTAAATGCCGTTATGACTGTGTATCAATGTCGAACTCGTCCGAATGATCCTTTTGTCTCTCAGCACGTGAAGTTTGTTTCCCAGCATGTGAAGACGTTGTAGCGCATGCCCGCTCATCGTCTATCCTCCTATCTTCCTCTTCCTCTCTTGTAACAAGCGCAAGATCTCTCTCATCGTGAGACTCTTGCATACATAAAAGTTAATTTAAATCGATTAACAAATAAAAACTAGCTTAAAAATCATTTAAACTTAAATGGATTACAAATATTACTCACAAAAGGGCGAGCTAGTGGAAGGATGCACTGCAAGGCTTTGTATCCCTGGTATGTCGCCATCTCGATCTCTGATAGAGTCGGAAATCAACCGTAAGCTTTGGTCTATATAAAATAGATCCAAAGATTTGGGTTGTTCTTATTCACATAATTCTAAAAACTATGCTATAAAAGTCTATAAATATATACTTACAAAAGTGACTTTGAAGCCATCCTCGTCCATGCCACCCAAGTGGGACGCGTGACCGCTCACCACTCTAGCATGTGTTGCCTCCTACATTGCATTCATTAAAAATAAAATGATATTAAAGTTACATCATAGGTAAATATATAAGTAAGTTAATTAGAAATTCAAACTATAAATTGACATACTTTTTGCTAAGAAAATGCTACCCATAATTGCATCTCTCTTCGAAAGTGGGTCCATGACTCCTCATGGAATCCCTGAAAGTCTCTTCTTTTCACGGACCATAGCATACTATTTGTTTGTGTTCACAATGAGAGGAAACAATGTACGTTTGTATATAAAAATGTATGTATGTATGTGTTTACATATCCACATATACATGTATATATGCATCTAAGTATGTATGTATATACGTACATATATATATATATATATATATATATATATGTTATTTATTTATATGTATGTATGTATGTACATACATACACACACACACTAGTACTTTAGTAGAGATTACTCTCATACGATCCGACATGAAAAGCCTTCAGAGAGAGCGTCTTCAGTTTATTATGAAGAGGAACAGATTCCATGTTGGTGCGATAGATATTGAGGCTTACATTGAAGGCCGTAATGCCAATGTCGTTCACATGAGGTGGATTGAGATATGCTCATGCACCAACGTTCGCACACCGAGATCAACCTATGGCTAGTAATTTTTTTTTCTAATATATATTTATTTAAATTCTTATAGCCATTTTTGTCAATAATATAAATAATATTTCACATGTAGGGACGTGCATCTCTAGTTGATGATGAAGATACCATCTGTGATCAAGCTGCTTGTCATTCTCACACACGACATGGTCATGCAATCCAAGAATTACAAATGGACGTCTTGCGACAACCTTTACCTCCCAGCCTTGAGAGAGAGACTCGTGGCGATTATGCATTGTCCAATTGTTTATTTTCTTTAGTGCAGTCGTATAATTGTAGACACTATGGGGGATGACATGGAAGATCTAATCGTAGAGACATAGAGAGGTTTTTAGCTTTTGGAGTGCTCGTTACATGATAGCTCCTTCTAGCCTTTCGGATGGAGGACGTGGCCTATTCATTGCACAAAATCTACAAGTCCCACCACATTTAGAGGTGATCCTTATGTGCTTTTGTGGACCCATATATGGATGGGGCCCTTGGCATCAGTTGGCGTGCTACATCCATAGCATGACCACTTATGGTTTGTGTCTCAATGCAGCATCCCTTTCCAATAGAGGCATTACCCATGCAAAAAGTCAAAGACTTTATTTAGATGGCAGACCATATACACATGGAAACATAGTCGGCTTAATTAATAGTAGTCGGGGAAGGAATGCACAAACCAATTGCATATTTGTGGAATGCAAAAATGGGCATGAACCGGGATACATGAGCAAAGATATTCCAAGATACATTCTTGTAAATGCCATTGGATCATTACCTGCCTAGGATGAACTATTAGTGACTAATGGATTTAGTAGGCCAGAAAGAGCACCTCCACCTCTAGAGTGAATATGTAAAAGTGTATACAAGAAATGTGCACTTGTGGATTATGTATCAATTTTTTGAAATTTACACGTCTATATTTGATACTAGTTTGTTTTTTTTCTTAGTCAATGTTTCCTTTGTAAATACTAAGTATGTTTACAAAATTTGAAGTCTGATTTTTGTATATAGAATGCTTATAATTGTGTCTATGTGACGGATTCCAGAGTATGATATTGAAAATGATGTGCGTCTACCTTCTCATGCATTTCACGTATGTCAATTGAGTGCATAAAACTTATTCGTAAGATTGATCTAAACAACTATGAGAGATTCAAGAAACTATATGGTTTGCATTTTGACAAAGAGAATGATGTTTTCAATGACGATGATGGCATGGATGATTTTATTTACAATTGGAACAAAGAAATTGAAGCGTGTAACAACAAAAGTTTTCTTAGAGCGGAGGTAAGCACGATGTCCGCCCATTACATGTCTAGGAGTCTGTACACTCGTACTGGTGTGGGCTCATTGGTATGGACATCGGCTCTTGTGGTAGAGGCTAGCCCACTAGCTACAGGCCCTCGGGCTCGGGGGTGAGCCCATATTGGCTCTATGGTTGGGAGGTGAGCCTGATATCTGCCCATTACGTTTCTAGGACTAAGTCTCATTTGCGATCGTCTTGTGTGATCACCACACTTGGACTCAACATCAACGGCGACTCTGTCACACAATCGCACTCATGTGAACTCGTTGGCATGGGACACCGATGTTTGCGGTAGAGAATAGACCACTAGCTGCAGGCCCTGAGGCTCGGCAAGAGAGGCTAGCCCACTGACTGCAGCTCCTTAGGATCAGGGGTGAGCCCATATTGGCTTGGGAGGTGATCCTGATGTGAGCCTGATGTGAGCTTGATCTGAGCTAAATCCTTAAACACTTCCGTTGCACCTGAAATTGGTATCAAAGTAGTTCAGCTTTGCAAACTCAAGGGAAGAACCTACTAGAAGAACTAAGAATCCCAAGAACTCTAGAACCCAAAGAACCTATCCCATTTTTTTCCTGAAGAATCTTCAAGTCCCGACCATGGACTTACCAAATCCCACCTCTCACACCATGTCGTTGAAGGAAGATCGACATTAGATATACAAGAATTAGATCTTGAGTACCACAATCTACTTGCCTCTTATGCGGATATGGAAGGAGTAGGAGATAGGATCCCTAACCTCTTCGGCATTCAAATTCCCATGAAGCATGCATCCACTTCTGTCGATAAGAAACTCTTTGAAAGCACCCGATCGACAGCACCTTAGAAGCTCTAGAGTTTTCTCCATGATCAGTCCAGCATTTTCAGCATTAGAAGACCAACAATTTCAGCCCATAAAATTGGTGTTTTCAGATCAGTCATCACCCTTTCCGGTTGCAGATCCTAGCTGCATCAACCATCAATATCCAGATCAGCCTAGCATTTTTTTATTTTAGCCCAAAGCAACTAGCACTTTGCAGATTCATCCTAAATCGGCTAGCATTTTTGCATTTCATCTTTGCATACATTGGCGGTTGGAAATCTTTGCCGCAATTCCGTCCTAAATTGCAGATCCACAACAGAACACCTAGCATTTTTAGTTTTCAGCCTTGACCTCATCGTCCTCGTCGACACCATCATCCTCGTCATCGTCATCAACATTGTCGTCATTGAGTACCACAACATCAGTACCCATTAGCATCAACATCCCAGAATTCAATTATTATATGAGCATTTGTGCAAGATTGGAATTGTATTCTTTGTACCGAGACATTATATTTTTATTTTTGTACACAGTCATTGTATTAGATCCACCAAGATTGTATCAATTTGGTCTCATAGGTCATTTTGGCCTTTTTTAGACGTTTAATACAACATTTCATATCTCTCTCTCTCTCTCTCTCTCTCTCTCTCTCTCTCTCTCTCTCTCTCTCTCTCTCTCTCTCTCTCTCTCTCTCTCTCTCTCTCTCTCTCTCTCTCTCTCTCTGTGTGTGCAAGTAATTACTAACCATGCATTGTCCACTTGTGTCGTCATAGCTTGGCCATTCGTTGTCCTTTTTTTTTTTTGGTCTCATCCCTTTCCAAACTTGCGTTGTAGCTGAGCAATCACCAACTTTTTTTCAATATCTAGCTGATCGCTACATTATAAGAAGATAGATTAGAACAAGGAAGTAGATATAAGATATTTAGAACAGCACATAGAAAGTACGGCCAAAGTATGTGGAGTCGATGTACGGCTCTAGCAGTTGCCCTGTGTGTTGGCGAAAAAGGATGTCGTCTCAAAAACCTGACGTTCACGTCAATGTTGCAAGTCACACCGTACAAGTCGATACACATGCAAAAAAATCCTTGGCTGTCATAACCTACTCTTGGCGAGGCCATGGAAAACACGTGGGACCCCGACCGAGAGGGTGCTGGTGTCGACGTTGACGTTGGGACTGAAGAAGGTCCGGAGGCCCGTGGAGGTACTCCATCGGACTCGTCAAGAAGGGACACTACGCGCATAAATTATCAAAAAGATAATTAGATCAATGTTTATGGAAATATTATACTTCTATAATTAAATGTCGAACGAATACCGTGTATCTTGGTCGTGCTGTGTGACATCGCCGTCTGGTGGCCGCTGAGTGGTCTGTACTAGCAGCTGAGCAGTGGTAGCTAGCTCTAAAAGAGGGGTCCTGCTATTATCACGAGTGTATCACGTTTTGGTGAGACAAAATGATATACTTAAGTACACAATTCGTATATTTACATATATGTATACTCTATATAAAAAGAGATTTAACATGTGTACTGCTCCTGCTAAAGGGTCTCGAGAAGAGCCCTCGTCTGGATGTACAGGTCTCAAGACCTCCTGTAGTCAGTGTATAGTCACCTCCAACTCCGCGTTCGGGAGTTGCTTGTACTCTATCATGTCCTCTGCTATCTGCTCCCTCAGAATCTTGGCAACTTGTAACATGCTCTTCAACGTCAGTAGTAGCCCCACTCGACCTGGGGTGGGATCCATCGAAATGATGTGTTTGAAAATTTTAGGTTTTAGTCAAAGGTAAAACAATCCACTAAGCTTCTCTAAAGAAATTTTGTCGCTTATCTTAACAATAAATGCTTAGGGAATAGGTTAGTCACAGTACCTTACTATTATGATTGGACGCGACCTTTTGTGTGCTTCTATCCTTGAGCAATAATTCAGCGGATGGACAAAGAGGGTTAGGGTCAAAGAGCTCTAGGTTGTTTTTGATAGATGTAGAGACAGGGTGGTGCACCTCTCATATTACAATAGGTCCTTGACGAGGCTAGGGCTCAGATCTATCATCGAGGCGCGGGCTGAAATTTGCTAGCACCGCTCAAGCTAAAAACGTTGGCTATCTTGGGCTAAAAACGTTGACCTTTTAGCATACAGCCAGACGCTCCCCATACATCTTGGGATGCGTTGTTTGTAGGTTTTCTAGCATACGACAAAATGCTCCCCAGACATCTCGCCTACGTTGTTTTGAGGTTTTCAAGCATACAATGAACGGCCCCCAGACATCTCGTCCGCGTTGTTTCGAGGTTCAAACTACCAAAACAGCATTTCTCACTACTCCACTCAAGAGAAAATCACCAAGCATTGAAACCAATACATTAAAACTAGAGTCAAACAATTCAGATCGGCACCAAGACAGGTTTAAAACAGATACCATCCATCAGATTCTACAAACGATCACCAATTAAGTTCTCAAACAAATTTCAAAAAACTACTTCTTCAAGCTGAAAAAGCACTCTCAACATCAGTCAAGTAGGAAAAATAACTCTAGCAGCAATAGATCAGCCAAAACTTGCACCATCCTCACATTCAGAGAGGGAGATTACTGACTTCTTTAGAGCAAGGAATCAGCATCTAGATGAGCTTGCTTCACATCAGACTTCAGAGCACACTTATACCAGAGGTCAGAGCCATTGAGCTCGAGAGAGATAGACACCCACCTCTACGAGGCTGACCACAACATCAATAGAGGCTCCATTAGAGGATTAGGACTATTCTAGCACAAAATGGGAGACACCCAGTACAACTATTTACAGTGGTGGACATTAACAAAGCTCTTCAATGATCGATGTAGTACTTTCTCCAAAAACGCCTAATGTCGGGCATCCTCGGGCACTGATCTTACGGAACCTAGAAACTATTGTTTTATTTATTATTGGACACACATTGGCACAGTTGTATGCATCTATCCTTGGGCAGCATTTGAGCGGATGGGCATAGAGTGCTAGGGTCAAAGAGCTCTACGCTATTTTTGGTAGATGTAGAGACAGGGTGGTGCACCTCTCACAGTGCAACAGGTCCTCGACGAGGTTACGGCTGAGATCTATCACCAAGGATGACGACAGTTGAAATCCGCTAGCACTCAAAGCTAAAAACATTGGCTATCTTGGGCTAAAAATGCTTGCCTTACATCATACAACCAGACACTCCCCAACCATCTTAGGATATGTCATTCAAAGGTTTTTTAGCATACAACAAAATACTCCCTAGACATCCCATCTGCGACGTTTTGAGGTTTTCAAGCATACAATAAATGATCCCTGATATCCCGTTTGCGTCGTTTGAGGTTCATTACTCCACACGGGAGAAAATCACCATGTTTTGAAACCAGTATTAAAACCAGAGTCAAATGATTCAAATCCACACCAAGATAGCTTTAAAATAGATACCATCTATTTCAAACAAATTCTAAATACGATCACCAATTAAATTCTCAAACAAAATTTAAAAAACTACTGATTCAAGCTGAAAAAGCATTCTCAACATTGGTCGAGCTCAAAAGCCTCACGTTATTTTTGCTAGAGCTCCACAGACACAGGGAGAGCCTCTTGAGGAGATCAGACAATGGGAGACATTCACAGAAGGAGATTACTAACTTCTTTAGAGCAATGAATCAGCAACCAAATGAGCTTGCTTCGCAGAAAACTTCAGAGCACACTTATACCACAGGTATATTAGTTGATAGAGCCATTGAGCTCATGAGAGCTAGACACCCACGTCTACGAGGGCGACCCCAACATTGACGAAGGCTCCATCAGAGGATGGGGACTAGTCTAGCACAAAATGGGAAATGCCTAGAACAACTATTTACAGAGGCAGACATTGACAAAGGTCTTCACCGATCGACGCAGTACTTTCTCGGACAACGCCCTATGATAGGAATCTTCAGGCACTGATCCTACGGAGCCAAGAAACTTCTGTACTATTACGATTGGACACACGTTGGCACAATTGTATGCATCTATCCTTGAGTAGCAGTTGAGCGGATGGGTAGAGAGTGAGGTAATATGGGCAATAGAACATGCCAATTTTAGGAAAGACTTCTCCATTCTTGACCATGTTCTAACACTCAAAGCCATCATTGAGGAGGGTAGGACACATGGGAGATGGATTTATTATACCTTGTGGGATTTTGCAAAGCATTTGACATGGTGCACAAAGGCAAATTGATTTGTAGACTAGGAGATGTGAGTACCCATTGAGTTGATTTGGGGAATCATGGCTCTATACAGATCATTGGTGGGACATGTGCACACTCTAGAGGTGATATCTAATTTAGTTCACACCACTATTGGAGTGAAACAAGGTTGTCCATTGTCTCCTACTCTTTTTGGTATGTACATAGATGAGGTTTCTAATTACATTGACACAGAGGGTGTCATTAAATCTAATATCTAACCAACCAAATGATTTTCTCATATTAAATTGATCATTTAATGTGGGATAATAAATGGGAACAAGGGTTAGAATATAGACATGTGCTTATGGATCTATCTCAACACAGGGCCAATGGTAAAGGGGCCCAAATGAGAGATGGTCTGTCAAAGAGCAAGGTTAACTAATGGAGCTTAAAAGACCTTAGGGTTAGCTTCATTAAAGACCTCCGATGGTTAGTGTTAAAATTTCTTTGACCTTAGGCAAGCTAGGGCTTGAAGTGGGAACCCGACCTAAACTTACCTTTGACCTTAGGCAAGCTAGGTCTGAGCTTGAGGTGGGAACACGACCTAAACTTGCCTTTGACCTTAGGCAAGCTAGGACTGAGCTTGAGGTGGGAACTCAGGTGCTTGTCATGCTTGATGACTAAGGTACTTAAGGTACTTGTCATACTTAAAGAGAAAGGTGCTTGAGAAGCTTTCCATGCATGGGGGGAAGGTGCTTGAGTCAAAAAGAGACCCCACAAACTTAATGAGGAAGGTGCTTGAGAAGCTTCCTATGCATGAAAGTCCCAAAGTCAAGGGAATCTTTGACCTAACCTTCCACTCACCCAAAGGGCACCCCTTTTCTGAAAGGGCACATGGGACACATGTCAGACTCTCCCTAAGCTTAACCACATGGTGTGCTTGAATGCTATTGGTTGGGCTAAAGAGGGGTCCAATGAGCTTCTAGTTCCATCCAACAAATATCTAGATGTTTTCAATCTCTCTCTCTCTCTCTCTCTCTCTCTCTCTCTCTCTCTCTCTCTCTCTCTCTCTCTCTCTCTCTCTCTCTCTAAGGGGTAAGGAGGATACTTGTCAAAAGTTTACCCATGTACTTGACTGCATGATGCATGTGATTGGCTAGGGGGAGAGGGGTCCAATGAGCTTGCAGCATGTGGAAAGGTCACAACTCACCTCAAGCAAGCAAGGGGGGTGCTAGGGGGATATACACCACACACACACACTTATTTTGTGAAACCATTCTCACTTGGTGAAAGTTGAGGAACTCCACCTCCTTCTCCAAGCTTGTGAGAAGTAAGAGTCTACACCAACGCTCATGGCTATGCAATGCAAATCCAACCAAGAGCCATGCTTCAATGCTTAAGCTTGACATCTTCTCCATCTTCATTACTATTCTATTATGTATGCTAGCAAGAAGAGTAATGATAAGTGAGGAACTATTTCTTTCTCCTATGGAATGTTTCTTCTTCCTCTTCCCTATTCTCATTCCCCGCTAGCTCTCTCCACCTTAGAAGGTGTTTGAGGCCTTGGGATTGAGGCTTGGGATAGTTAATGCTTTCTACCAATTTTATGTTATGCTTGTGATGCATGAAGCTTTCCATCTTCATTTTATCACCTAGGTCACAAGGAACACAAAGATTGTATTGTACCAAGTCTCTCTTGATGGGAGAAACTATAATACAAATGCCTATTGGAGGGGGGACCTGCTCCGTATGAATCCCGTCCTCAACTATTGTCATGTTCTCTAAACTCTCTCTCTTGCAAAAGTATTGTTCATGCCAAGTTATCTAAGTACCATGTTTATGTTGCTACCATCAATTAAGTTCACCCGCTATGCTCACAAAGTAATCTCACAAAAGTGTTTTATTTAATTTCCTAATTCCGCTACTCTCAAAATTCATAGGCCATTTCCATTACATTGGTATCAGAGCATTTGGTTTCTCTTTTCTTGCTTAAGAAGAGAGGTCCTTAAGTAGCATGATTAATGGTTTTTTTGTTAATTATATTAGGGTAATGGATTGGGATCTATTATCAGTTTTGTGTAGCCCACTATGTGGGATATGGTGCACACCGCGGGAGATTTGATCTTGATGATGGAGTCTTTTTAGACTTTCCTACGGCTTTATAATTATTGAGCCATAAGAAGTCCAAAAGGAGCTATCCCTCGGCAACTTCGCTATGTTAGACTCACTCCACTACTCTCTATAATCAACCAATTCTCTATAATTAACCAATTCGAGCTGTGGGTGTAGATACTTAAGTGCCTATTTTTTAAAGGCTAATAGGAGTAGCAACTAAGGTTTTGAATTGCCAAAGCATACACTAAGTAAACACATA
The DNA here is from genome assembly GCF_014529385.1 of Adiantum capillus-veneris. Classification (NCBI taxonomy): domain Eukaryota; kingdom Viridiplantae; phylum Streptophyta; class Polypodiopsida; order Polypodiales; family Pteridaceae; genus Adiantum; species Adiantum capillus-veneris. The sequence goes on from NC_140941.1 coordinate 112,486,817, forward strand.
AGTTTAAATAACATGGCTGACAATAACCAAGAGAGTAGAATGAACATTGATAACTTTCATTTTCCACATGAAGGTGCCAATGATGATGCCCCCATGTTCGTTACTTTTCTTGTCACTAGGTTGCAACAAGCTATGGCCAACCCCGCTTTGCCAAGCCGAAGTTACTCAACAACTTCATGCTTATGGGATTTCCTTTCCTCTCCAAGAGGAGAGAGAGCTTACGAGGCCTCTTGATCACACCCCCAAAAGAAGACTCTCTCCCATATGAGAGGAGGAATCCAAAGATCAAGAAAGCAATGGATCCCTAAATTCCTCCAAAGATATGGCTCCTCGAAGAAGGCGGACTAAACAATCGCCAACTCCTCCCAAGAGGAAACGGTTAAACCATAGTCCTTCTCCTTGTCACTCCAAAAGGGAAGAGAGGAAACCAAGGAAGAAAAGGGCAAGAAAGAGGTCACCCTCTTCTTCTTCACCTTCCTCCTCTATCGATGAAAGCTATGGCTATTCTCCTAGAGAATAGCCCTCTTATATTCTCTAGGAGAATATAAGAGGGGAGGACATCGCAAATCTTACCCTGCATGGTGAAGGTCACAAAAGCTTAAGATGTTCAAAGAGGGAGGAAAGAGTATCTCTTTTCTCACCTATGATGGCACCTTTGGTGCTACCGACAAAGTATTGGCCTTCATCCAACAATTTGATGCGGCCTTTGGAGACGAGGGCTTCACGGAGTCCTCCAAGCTACGCCATGTAGCTATGCACTTCCAAAAATCAGCCCGTCAATGGTGGGCTAGCCTTCGTGGCAATGGTGAAGCCCCAAAGACATGTAAAACTCTACGAGTTTCCATCATGAAGCAATTCCTTGCAAGCTATGCAAAGGACAAAGTGCTCACCGAATGGTGGAGTTTGAGGCTTCTCTCTCATGAGTCTATCCACAAATATGTGGACAAGTTTGGGATTTACATCTCAAGGCTACTGTCTTTCAAAAGATAGACTTTGCTGAGCAAAAGCAACAATTCTATGCGGGATTACCTGAAGAGATGGCCGAGTATGTCAACTCTCAACGGCCTGGTTCTATCAGCGAAGTAATCCACCATACCATGGTTGCTTCACGCATCAATTTCCAACAAGGGGTTAGACAGAATGTCAAGCCCATGGAAAATAAACACAAAAGTGATGCAAAGGGAAAAATTAATGCCCAAAATTTTTCCCAAGGCCATTCCAACAACAACAATCGGTCCAAGGAGAAAGGAGTTTACAAAGGTAAATATAAACTCTCTCCTGAAGAGCTTGAAACTTTTTGCAAGGATCACAAATGTTTTAAGTGTGGGGAGCAAGGACATGTTTATCATTATTGCCCCAAAAGAAATGCTTGCAATGAGACTCCTAGAGCTTCCACTATCGAAGATCCAAAAGAGGATGCTCATTGCAAAGGATCACCTCTCTCCTATGCTTGGGGAAAGGTAAGGGAGCATGATGCCTTCATCTTGTTTGACCCTGGTTCTACTCACAACTTCATATTAATGGAGTTGGCCACCAAGTTGGGCATTCAAGCTTTTGAAATGGGAGACGTTGTAACTATCGATGCCACTTTCAAGGGACAACAAGCGTCCGTTATGGTTGGGAAGTTGAGGCTTCATGTCCAAAGCTATGTCAACAAAGAAGACTTCTTTATCTCTCCTCTCCAACATGAGGATGCTATCCTAGGGGTACCATGGTTCAACCGCATGGCTGCCAACATGAAGTTCCCTAAAAGGAGAATCTACTTCACCTACAGGGGAAAGAATATGCATATAGATGCTAATGAGTCTAGTCGTACTATACCACTTGTAAATCCTCTCGCTCTTGATAATCAATGAAGAGCTCAATTTCTGCGTACATGATTTTTGTCAAAGAATCCCTAAAAGGCCTTGATGTATCATCAAAGGTGAATGGTAGGAATCAAGAAGAGTTAGAGTTTTCTAACTTTCTAAAAGGATTCCAAGATGTGTTCATCGATGATATCCCTATGGACTTACCTCCAAAACGAGGGAATGATGACCATCGAATTGAGCTCCTATCAGGAAGCTCACCGCCTAATAAACCTCCTTATCAAGTTTCACAAGCTCAACAAGAGGAGATCATGAGGCAAGTACAGGAATTGGTAGACAAAGGGATGGTGAGGCCTAGCTCCTCTCCCTTTTGTTCTCCAGTCCTTTTAGTGCAAAAGAAAGATGGTACATACTGCATGTGTGTGGACTATCGTGCAGTAAACCATATCACTATTAAAGATTTCCCGTACCTCGGGTAGAAGATCTATTTGATAAGCTACAAGGCCCTACCTACTTTAGTAGGATTGACCTTAAAAGTGGCTACCATCAAATAAGGATAGTGAATGAAGAAATCCTAAAGACCATGTTTCGTAGAACATCTGGCCTTTATAAATATCTAGTCATGCCTTTTGGCTTGACTAATGCACCAGCTACATTCAATCGATTGATGGAGAAAAATTTTAGACCTTGCCGCAAATTCACTGGAGTGTTCTTTGATGATATCATCATCTACTCCAATTCCTTGGAGGAACACAAGCAACATCTCTAAGTGATTTTTCAAGCATTAAGGGAGAATAAGTTTTTTCTCAATTAAAAGAAAAGTGAATTTTTCCTTCAAGAGATTCAATACTTAGGTCATATTATCTCTCGAGATAGTATCGGTATGGATCCATTAAAGTTGGAGGTAATAAAAGCATGGCCTAATCCAAGAAATCTACATGAGTTAAGAAGCTTTATTGGTATGTGTGCATACTATAGATGGTTCATAGCAAAATTCTCTCAGATAGCAGGACCATTACATGACTTAACAAAGAAAAATGTTAAGTATTCATGGACTACTAAGGAGCAAAGTGCTTTTGACAAGCTCAAAAAGAAGCTTACCTCCCAACCAATCCTTATGCTTCCGGACCTCTCAAAGGCATTTGAGGTCCCAATGTGACGCTTGTGGTGATTGCCTTGGAGAAGTCTTGCTTCAAGAAGGGCATGCCATAGCATATGAGAGCCAAAGGCTCAACAAGGATGAACGGGTCTTAGGCGTTTTTGAGAAAGAGTTGTTAGTTGTTCTACATGCCCTAGACACATGGAAGCACTATCTATTGGGGACTCCATTCATTTTACGAACAGACCATCAAAGTCTCAAGTACTTCATGACGCAAACAAAGCTTTCCGACAAACAAATGAGGTGGGAAAATATTCTTTCGCAATTTAATTTCCACATTGTTCACATTGCTAGTAAGCACAATCAAGTAGCTGATGCACTTTCACGACGACCAAAAGTTAATGCTGTGTCAATAGCAACTCACAATGATCTATCTTCTATGATATATGAGTATGCTACTGACCCTGACTTTAAAGACATAATGTCAGCCCTTGCTTTCGGGAAGAAAGAGGAACCATTCATCTTGCAGGATGGTTATCTTCTCCATGGCAATAGGCTATGTGTTACCCACTCCCTTCGTGAGAAGGTCATGTATGAATCCCATGCTCCTCCCTATGCGGGGCATAGAGGCATTCAACCTACTCTTTGAGAAGTAGAGATGCACTTTTATTGGCCTACCATGAAAGTGGACATACAAGAGTATGTTTCAAAATGTGTGGTATGCCAAAAGACCAAGTATGATAGAGGGAAGCAACCTAGATTACTCAAGCCATTGCCAATTCCTAATTCACCATGGGAGAGTATATCCATGGATTTTATCTTTGGATTACCCAAGTCTATCCATGGGAATACGGGAATATGGACAACAGTCAATCGACAAGTTTAGCAAGCAAGCACACTTTATCCCTGTCAAGAAGACTATTAAGGCACACCAAATGGCAACTCTCTTCATATCCCAAATTTTCAAACACCATGGATTGCCAACATCCATCGTGTCAGATAGAGATCCTAGAATGACCAATAATTTTTTGAAAGGTCTCTTCAAAAATCTAGGTACAAGGCTGAATTTCTCTTCGGCCTATCATCCACAAACGGATGGCCAAAGTGAGATAGCCAATCTTATGATTCTTGATCTACTAAAGTCCTATGTTACAGAATTAGATCAACACTCACAATGGGAAAAATACTTACCTCTTGTAGAGTATGCGTATAATAATATTATCCATACTTCTACAGGAAAAGTTCCTTTTGAAGACAAGGTACTATGACATGGTACGATTATCCGACGGTGTCTTATTAAGTTCAAAAATTATCCTTTTGAAGATGCTAGATGGATGCAAGGAATCCAACTTAAGGATAGTATGAACCTCGTCAACGCTTACAATGCTACATTAGAGTAAGAAAATGTAGAGGTTTCTTTTAAATGATCAATGTTTTTGTCTGATAAGACTAATTCTCTCTTTATTGTGCACAAATTTAAGTAGTATGCATACTAAAAATCATGTTTGGGATGACGACGTCTCTTAAACGCCATGTAGAATTTGTCACTCTACTTGGGAGGATAAAATGGACTAAAGAGTAGACATGCTTGCGGCAACTATGTCTCCCAAGCACCAAATGGATTATTCATCCATCTTGGAATGATGTCGGTAAAAAGGGATCCTCTACCTGCTAAGAACAAACTGACTTATGACTATGGCTTTATCTCTTTTACCTCATAGTCGAGGACGTCTATGATTTCAAGAGAGAGGTAATGTCATTAAATCTAATATCTAACCAACCCAAATGATTTTTTCATATTAAATTGATCATTTAATGTGGGATAATAAACGGGAACAAGGGTTAGAATATAGACATATGCTTACGAACCTATCTCAACACGGAGCCAATGGTAAAGGGGCCCAAATGAGAGATGGTCTATCAAAGAGCAAGGTTAACTAATGGAGCTTAAAAGACCTTATGGTTAGCTTCATTAAAGACCTCCAATGGTTAGTGTTAAAAGTCATTTGCCTTAGGCAAGCTAGGGCTGAGCTTGAGGTGGGAACCCGACCTAAACTTACCTTTGACCTTAGGCAAGCTAGGTCTGAGCTTGAGGTGGGAACCCGACCTAAACTTGCCTTTGACCTAAGGCAAGCTAGGACTGAGCTTGATGTGGGAACTCCACCTGAGGTGCTTGTCATGCTTGATGACTAAGGTACTTGAGGTACTTGTCATACTTGATGAGGAAGGTGCTTGAGAAGCTTCCCATGCATGGGAGATAAGGTGCTTGAGTCAAAAAGAGACCCTACAAATTTAATGAGGAAGGTGCTTGAGAAGCTTCCTATGCATGAAAGTCCCAAAGTTAGGGGAATCTTTGACCTAACCTTCCACTCACCCAAAGGGCACCCCTTTTCTAAAAGGGCACATGGGACACATGTCAAACTCTCCCTAAGCTTAACCACATGGTGTGCTTGAATGCTATTGGACTAAAGAGGGGTCCAATGAGCTTCTAGTTCCATCCAACAAATGTCTAGATATTTTCAAGCTCTATCTCTCTCTAAGGGGTAAGGAGAATACTTGTCAAAATACTACCCATGTACTTGACTGCATAATGCATGTGATTGGCTAGGGGGAGAGGGATCCAATGAGCCTGCAGCATGTGGAAAAGTCACAACTCACCCCAAGCAAGCAAGGGGGGGTGCTAGGGGGATATACACCAACCACACACACACTCATTTTGTGGAACCATTCTCACTTGGTGAAAGTTGAGTAACTCCACCTCCTTCTCCAAGCTTGTGAGAAGTGAGAGCCTACACCAACACTCTTGGCTATGGAATGCAAATCCAACCAAGAGCCATGTTTCAATGCTTAAGATTGCCATCTTCTCCATCTTCATAACTATGCTATTATGTATGCTAGCAAGAAGAGTAATGATAAGTGAGGAACTATTTCTTTCTCCTATGGAATGTTTCTTCTTCCTCTTCCCTATCCTCATTCCCCGCTAGCTCTCTCCATCTTCGAAGGTGTTTGAGGCCTTGAGACTAAGGCTTGGGGTAGTTAATGCTTTCTACAAAGTTTATGTTATTCTTGTGATGCATGAATATTTCCATCTTCATTGCATCACCTAGGTCACAAGGAACACAAATATTGTATTGCACCAAATCTCTCTTGATGGGAGAAACTATAATACAAATGCCTATTGGAGGGGGGACCGGCTCCGTATGAATCTGGTCCTCAACTATTGTCATGTTCTCTAAACACTCTCTCTTGCAAAAGCATTGTTCATGCCAAGATAACTAAGTACCATGTTTATGTTGCTACCATCAATTAAGTTCATGCACCATGCTCACAAAGTAATCTCACAAAAGTGCTTCATCTAATTCCTAATTCCGCTGCTCTCAAAATTCATAGGCCATTTCCATTACAGAGGGTGACAAAGGTGCCAAGCTAGAAGGGACATGGATTCCATTTGTTGTTATTTCATGATAATATTGTGCTGATCTCTAACTCACCGGAGGGTATGCAATGACATTTGGATGCATTACATAGCTTTGAGGAGAATGTTGGATTGTCTATAAACCTTGGTAAAACCAAAGTTATGGTGTTTAACACCACACCACAATGGATCAAAAGATCAACACCTACATTCACTTGTGGTCAGGAGACTGTGGAGTACATAGATGCATACACTTATCTTGGGGTAGTTTTCATTGGGACAAAGTTTTCTTTGAAGAGAGCAATAGAGACTAGACTGACCAGAGCGTATGCGTACTTGGGAGTTTTCCTCCCTTCCAGTACTGGTCCACTTAGGGCTAGCTAGCCATTTGTCTAAATTTATCTATTAGCTCATGTTATATGCTCTGATAATGGTCAAGCTGTGTGCACTCACTGCTACTCGTTAATTTGTTTTGCAATCTTTAGATTTATGGACGATAGGATGGCATGCCCTTGTATGCTATGTAAGCATGAAATTTTTAAAAAACAAAAGATTTGTGATCAATATGTATGCAACAACGGCCTTTTTCTCATAGAGCAGTGACTAGATCTACGTTCTCAATCTCATGGTTAAGAGAGAATAGGTAATATTTGGATATCGATATTGCTCCAATCTCAATACGAACTCAATAAAGGAGGTGAATATCAAATGAAACACTACCGATGGAGTCTACCCCATCAACCATTGATGCTAATTTTCAAGAAGTCAAGAGAGAACGGATGTTGGATGTATTCTTTGACATGGACCCCATCATTGAAAGCAAAGGTGGAAAAAGCACCAGCAGTCAAGGCATCACTACCTCCCAACCTCGATCATCCGAAGGAGAGATGATGAAAAGGCTTGCTCATATGTCTCTTTACAATGGTGCCAAAATTTATATTCTTCATACAACTTTTGCAATGCTTAACCTACAATCTATTTATGGAGGGTCCGACATGAGTGTTACAAATATTTTTAGATAAATATATATATAAGTCATACTAATTTACCTGAAAAGACAAAGTTCTTGTTTAAATTGTTTAAATGGTTTTGATAGGTTGCTCAACGAGCAAATTTTGCCAGAAGGCAATCACATGCCCCCTAACCGACCTGCTGCCAAACAACTGCTTACAAACTTGGAGATGGATTATAATTAAATCCATGCATGTTCTAATTAATGTGTACTCTTTTGAAATTAGTGCGAGTATTTGTAAAAATGTCCCAAATGCAAATCAAATAGGAATAGAGAGGATACACAATGGAAATTTGTCCTTGCAAAGATTATATGATACTTTCCAATCATCCTAAGGATAAAGAGTATGTTCAAGTGCAAGTCTATAACAATTTTGATGACATGGCATCAAAACACTAGATCCATAGATGATGTGATGTGGGTGTCTATTGATTCTCTTGCATGGAAGCACATGGAGGAACGATGGCCTACATTTAAAGAAGAACCTTATTGTGTCCGTTTTGGTTTGGCAATGGATGGAGTAGACCCATTTGGAATTTGGAGTTCCTCATGGAGCACATGGCCTATTTTCTTGGTGAACGATAATCTTTGACCATGGTTGGCTATCAAGAAGGGACATCTACTATTGTCACTAATTGTTCCAGGTAGGTACAAGGTAAAGAACATGGATATTTATATAGCACCATTTATAGAAGAGCTTCAAATCTTGTGGATAGGGATTGATGTGGTTGACACGTCCCAACCAGTTGGTCAACGACATGCCCATGTGCAAGGCATTCTTATGTGGACCATGCATGATTGGCCAGGCTTTGGTGGGTGTTCAGGTAAGTACTTTGAAACCCGTATCTATTTGCATTCTATAGGTGGTGCTAGTTCAATGCTTGATCTTTTTTCATTCTTTCTTTTTGGTTTAACACTAGAATGGTAACATGACACTTTTATGTCCTTGGACACTTTTGTGTCCTGTTAAGTGGCCATTTTGCTTGAATTATTTGAAGAGTATGAAAATGAATTTCTAGGTGCTATATATCCACAAAGTTGCCTTATGAGCTGAAAAAAACTTAGCATTTTTTTTGGAGTATCGATCTCAGCATTAACCTTACTCTTGCACAACATTTTTGAACCTAAACTTTGTGAAAAAACGGGTCCTGTTTTTGGCTTTTTTTCAATTTTTGGCAACTATACCACTCTAAACTTCATGTTTGTGAGGTTTAGATGGCTAGAGGTTCGGCCTTCATAGTTCTCAACATGTTTTGATGCTTGTAGGGAAAGCTAAGTGTTAAAATTGAAAGTTATGACCAACTTACAAGAATTGCATCCTGTTTTTTTGGCCAAAATTAGCACTTTTATGATTTTTTTGGTGGCTTTCTTGATATTTAAATTCAATTTTGATTGTGTAAGTGTAATGTATAACATAAAGCTAATCTTCCTTGAGTTTTGGGGGACCTAATATGCTATATAGCATAGTATATGATGATGGTTGAGTTTTTTGATTGCTGAAGAATACGTTACATTTTAGAGTAGCAAGTATAACTTTCTCAATATTGCTAGTTTCTTACGCCAATTGTGTGTATTTTGTAGGTAGTAACCATATCTAATCATGGACTACAAACTTGGCTAGATATTGAGTAGTTTCTATGGGTTTCTAGAGGTCATAATGCTAAACCCAGTTTTTTCATGTTTGCGGTATTTAGCACTTTATCATTGCCCCCAAGGTTGCACTTAGTAAGAGATCCATTATCCTTTTGACATGCTCCATGGCTCCCTTTGAATCCAAAGGCCCAAAGGGAACTAAGAAAACATGTATATAGTATTTGTATTGAGCGTGACTATAGAAACTTTGATGATAGGTCCCCAGAATGGCAAAAATGCAACTTTTTTGTACCTTTTTTTTTTGCCCAAAAAAAAAAAGTGAGGTAAAAGAAACCATTTGTTTTGATCACCAACCCATTGAAGTTAACGGGGCATTTTATCTCACGTCCTACAAAAAGCCCCACTCTTATTTATATGCAATCAACCGTAAGAAATTGCTATTTTGGGCAAAATGCACTGGTCCATCAACTTTGGAGGCTTGTAGTGACCAAGGGATGAGAAAACTTACAAGTTTCTCATTTTTTTCATATGTAGTAGTTCTTGAACTATAAGCTCATGAAAGGATTTTTCAAAATGAGTGGATCTACTATGGTTTTGGAAATTTTTTCCAAAAGCCTGAAAGGACACTTTTATGTCCTGTTAGGTTACCATTCTAGTGTTAAAGGTTTGAGCTACTTTCAACATGCATGTCCCCTAGGTGGTCATCGACTTGGCTTTCGTCGCTCTGATTATTTGGACAAGATAGTGTATGAGGAGCATGGATGATTTTTGCATGAAGGTCATGAGCTACATGGACCAAATATATGCAAACACAACATGCACCCATTGAATGCGAGCGATTGAAAGAACATGTGGCAAGAATTAGGATAGTTTATGCCCGCTGGGATGAAAATACTTTCTATTTTTCATGACCTTCCATATTGGAGTGACTTGCTTATCAATCATTTGCTCGACCCAATGCATATTCTTAAAAACGTGGGAGAGATCTTGTGGAAGACCATTGCTGGAAAAATTGATAGCAAGGCGCAAAGAGACGGCCTGCAAGTGGTGGGACAAATGCAAGAGATGTGGCCTCATCTTAAACCCACTGAAAATTATGTTATTTCAAAATATAGATGGGTTTTGAGAAAGGCAGAGGAGAACCAAGTAAAGAAATTCATATCTACATTCAAAACTCCTACTCGGAGCATGCAATGCTTGGAAACATACTAAAGATGAAAAATTAAGTGGTCTTAAGTCTCATGATTGGCACAAATTTTTACATTTTATTTACCGATTTTCATATAAAACTGCCTGACAAATGCATAAGAAACATAATTTACAAGATTAGAGAGTTAGTGCATTGGATCTCATCAAAAGAGATCAAGAGAGACAGCATAGATGCAGCTCGCTTAAATGCTATAGAGGTAGTGTGTATGAAGGAGAAGTATTTTTTTACCAACATTGTCACTATCCAAATGCATTTACTTGTATATATGGTTGATAAAGTTATAGTAGCCGGAACGCTCCAATATAGGTGGGATGTTCTTCATGAAGAGATTCATGAAGACGTTCAAAGGGTTCGTTCATCAAAGGGCTCACTCTCAGGGAAACATAACCGAAGGATTTTTTGTGTAGGAGTCTCTTGTTTTTATCATTGAGTTCTTGGGTTCAATTGACCCAGGGATGTCTTGATTGTGGACTTCTGAGACAAACGCGCAAAGGTAGCTAGGGAGAAGCCACAAGGACATGGCATCATGAGGAAGATGGATGTCAAAATGCATGAAAAGGTTATGAGATTTTTTCTTCTCGCTTAGAAGTCATGCAAAAGTAGATTGAGAAATATGAAATGGAAAAGCAACAACGTTTGCCTCATCGGGTGCGATTCAAGCGCAATTGTATCACTAGAAATTTTCCCTTTCTAGATCACCTTCAAAAAATGCCAAATTTCCTACTCGACATTGGCTTGATACAACAATCTCGAAGGCAAAGCAAATTTTAGTATTGATTAGTGAAAAGGAAGAGGAGAATTTCAAGGCGATGTGATTGGCATGTATGTATTATCTATTTTTTTTTAACCGTATGAAAATACATGCAATGTGAGTTTGAAATTGTTTTATGTGCCACTAGTACCACAAATACGAAGCTTTGTGGTCACATGGGTGACACTTTAGAGTGCGACAGATACACGAACAAAGGGTCACATTCGACAGTGGTGTCAAAGATAGCTTTGTTCAAGAAAGTCGGAGTAGTGCCAGGGATGACAATACACAGACTGACCAACTTGATACTTTGGCTATATCCAAGACATCTTAAAAATTAACTTCAAAAAGTTTGATATGTTCATTTATGATGTGAAGTGATTCAAGGTTATTACTAGTGTTCCCAATGAAACTGAGTACAAAGATAGGAGTGGACTGATTCAAGTCAACTCTAAGTGGATGTGAACAGATGATTGGGATACATTTGTTCTTTCGCAGCATTGTAAACAGGTTGTGTTTATTATAGATCCATTGTGATGAAGAAGATTTGAGTAAACCATTAGGAAAAATATGAACCCTCTGGGGCCCTTTGGGATTAAGGTTAATTAGAGGCCAGCCAATAGGAAGAGGGTGGTGGACACACTCTATACCCTCAAAAAAGTAGGGGGACAAGGTAGCCTTACACCTCTTAATGGCCTCTTACCTAGTGAGAAGGTAAGGAAGGTGGCTAGGGGAAAGGGAGGGGGGGGGGGGGGGACCACTTTGACCTTTTTTCCCCCACTTTTTGGCCCGGATTTAAAAATACACTAAAAATTTCAAATTTCAAGTTTTCCCTCCTTAAAAGGTCCCCTAACCTATTTCATGGTCAAAAAAGTATTTTTGACCTCCAAAAGTCAAAAACGTGCACTAAAAATTTCCAAAAAATTAAATTTTTTCAAAAATTTTCAAAAAATCATTTTCCACCCTCCAAAGTCTTTCCAAACCTATTCTATAGCTAAAAGTGATTTTCTCTCTCTACAAACCCTTTTCCAAGCTCTCCATGGCTGCAACAACCACATGCACCCCCTATAGTCCAACATTATCTCTCTACTAGCTTTCTTCCATCTCCATTGTAGCACCAAGCAAGCTTCTTCCCCATCTCTTCCCCTTGCCCACCACATAGTTCCACACCAAGCTAGCTCCTCTCCCTTCTCTCACCTCCATTACAGCATGAAACAAGATTCTCCTCCTTCTACTTTCATTCACTCGCACTACATGGAAACCTCTACTCCCGAAGGTGAAAAAAGCATCAACTCACATGACTTGCATACCACAAGAACAGGAGGTGTGAATAGTGCATGGGCATTGCAAGGATTCATCTCCAACATAAAGATAGAATGGTGAGAAAACTACCCTTGTAGCTTACATTCAGAGCTTAAGATCATCTCCATCTTTAAGTTTATCATGCTGGAGGGAATTAACCTCTTTATGGCTTTCAATGTTTAGGCTTCACACCTCATAACATTGGGTGGTGCTATTTTGTTGATGGCTTTGGTGCGCCATCTATAGTTTTGTAGCATGTGATTGAGTCTCACAATGTAAGTAAGTTGTGTTATCTATGGAGAGTCATCAAAGATTTTTCTTATAATTTATTCTTTGTGTAGTTGTCATTAGATTATTAGAATGATATCATTTTGTACTTTATAACTTTGTGCTCACATAATCTGTTGTTTACTTACAGAGTCAACTTGTTTTGAGAGGACATGAGCAAGCAACCATGTGCAGAGATGGAAATCACCCTATTTTTGTTCCGTGAGGAACCTTTCACTACCGTGTTAAAAGATTTTGATAAGAATAGTAGGATTTTTGTAGAATCTTGAACCAATAGGTACTCTCTAGGAGCTCTTAGAAAAGCCATCCCTATAGTACTACTATCTTCCCTAGTGTCATAGACACACAAATACTCGTGTATATGAATCTCTAGATGAGAAAGACAAATACTTGTAAGAGAAGCCTAACAGCAACAACATTGTCTCCATTTGTAATTATTTTTATGAGGCTGGATTCCTCTATAAATGCAATATAAATATTTCTTTTTGTTAAATGGTGTCGCACTGAGTGAGAGTATTTTATTTAGATTACTGGAGTTTCATACAGATTTGAGAAATATTGTTGATTTTTTTGGATATTCTGATTTGTCTGTAAGATGTTTGAAGTTTCAAGTCTTAATCATTCCACCATGAAGAAATTCATGCAATATTTTGATTTCAGTTTAATCACTAATGGTTATTCTTATTAAGTGGATCATAACCTTTGTCAAGATGTCCTCATTTGGGGATGTTGAATATATATCAATAGCAACATTTCAAAAGTTGAGAAAGCTGAATTCTTGCTTTCCAAAATGTTATTGTTTCCATACTATTCCTATGCCAAGCTTGACTTAGAGAAATGACAACTTGAGATGGAGGTGTAGATATATAGGGGTGAATTATTATTGATTCTTGTTTCATCATATATATTATAAAGCCTTTGAGTTTCCACCTTTTTGAGTAGTGTTGACAAGTTTTTGGTATCAAACCTTCTTAAATATCCCTATTCATTCGCTATTGGTAGCTATTTATTTGGTATTGTTAAAGATCATACCAATAGCTATCACCTTGTGAACTTAATTGTTGAATTGCGGATCTGATTTTTACTATGTAGCTCATTTGGATAGAGAAAGTGTAAACATAAATTATAGATACATGCATTGTTAACATAGAAGATATGTATCACTCGAACCTATATAACTGCTAATCAAGAAACCTTTGGTCGGATACTATAACAATAGAGGTCACATGTGGTTTTAAATACCAAAGAAATTGCTTAACCAAAACATTTCCAAGAACACGAGGTGAACACAAGGAAGTAAAAATTGGCTCCTTGTTTGGTTGATTTCTAGTGCTAAATGTTCTGAGTGAACAAAATTTGTGAGGCCTTTGACCTTGCGAGTTCACTAAAGTATATGTAACATAGCACATGTGTTCAACAGAAGGGAATTTATATTCTTGTAAAGTTACAGAAACATGTGTAGGTAAGGCCTATAAGGGCTACTTTCAATCCATTGTGGTGAACGCACATGATATAGGAAAATTTGACATAGTGAATACTCCGGACATCAAACACTACAACTCTATCTCATGGCCATACATTAAAACAAAGCCCCTATTTGTCATTTTGAAGCCCCAGAGACCCTCAACAAGAGGGACCACAACGGCGCGTAGAATGCCCATTCAGGCACAAATAGGGACCAAGATATTTCCAAGAACTGGGGATAGACACAAGGAAGTAAAAAATGGTTGATAAGCATGACACAAGGTTTAGGTATCTGCCATTTGGGGGGGGGGGGGGGGGGGGGGGGGTTGCTATGAACACATTAAACTGCCCAGTTCTATCTCATGGCCATGCATTAAAAAAAGCTTGTACTTGTCATTTTAGGGGCCCAGGGACCCTCAACAAGAGGGGCCACAAGGGCGCGCAAACTGGCCATCCAAAAATTTTGGATGGCCAGTTTGCGCGCCCTTGTGGCCCCTCTTGTTGAGGGTCCCTGGGCCCCTAAAATGACAAGTACAAGCTTTTTTTAATGCATGGCATGATACAATGTTTAGCTATTTGCCATTGTGGGGGGGGGGGGGGGGGGGAGTTTGCTATGAATACATCAATTTGCCCAATTCTATCTCATGGCTATGCATCAAAAAAAGCATGTACTTGTCATTTTAGGGCCCCAGGGACCCTCAACATGAGGGGCCACAAGGGCGCGCAAATCAGCCATCCAAAAATTTTGGATGGCTGATTTGCGCGCCCTTGTGGCCCCTCATGTTGAGAGTCCCTGGGGCCCTAAAATGACAAGTACAAGATTTATTTTTATGCATGGTCATAATTCAAGTGGTAAGTTTTTTTTTTTTTTTTTAAGTGTTGGACTTTTAGGCTGTTGTCAAGAGCTTCTAGTGTTCAATTGGCTCTGAATCTGTCTGGGCTTGTCTCACATAAATTTGTTCATCTCGTCGCGCTCTTCGACTATCGTGTGATGCAAAAAAATCATATCCTACTCGGATTTTCCAAAAATCAACGTGCAAGTTGGCAATTTCTTTAAAAATGATGTAAAACAGACATTTCTTACTTTTTCCTTAATCTACGGGCTCGAACGGGCATTAAAACCATGGAATCTGAAAATACTCAAAGAACCAATGTTTTTTATTGTGTTAAGGTCTGCATTTCCTACATACAAAACTTTCTCAAAATCTCACCCTAACACCTTCAAAAGTGGCTTCCAAGGAGTGCCCTCGATCAAAAATTGAAACTGAAGGAAAACAATCAGAATGAACTCCTAGACTGTGTACAAACTTTAAAATAACCAAAATTTCCTTTAAAAAAAAGTTATTGCTAAAAATTTGAAAATAGACCACCCTTAGACTTCCCACAATGATAGAAATCAAAAGGTTCAAGGAGAGGTCTGGTGTCACAAGTGCATGGTAGGAATCTAATCGAGGCTTATTCCGTCAAGATCTCTTATACTTTATTATGTCTTCTCATGTACAATCTTACCAAACAAAAACAAACTTACACTTTAAATGACAAAAAAAAAAATATTTAACTTATCAAACAATCTAAAATATGGTAGACCTAGAGTGCTCTTACACATCAACAAACAAAAAAGTCCAAATTTCTTCTCATTAACTTTGATAAACATACATCTGTGAACACTTTACAAGGAGTAGTGTGGTCATAGTTCTTACATCCATTCCATGACATGGTATGCTCCTGGAGTGACCTATCACATAAAAATATCTTTGGTAGGAGTGCCCTCATGTTAGGAAAGAGTGTGTTGCTGCTGATGAAAAGTTTTTGCATTGTCCTACTAGGGATCTCTTCATGTCAGCATAATGATTTTTGGTGTAGTGGGAGCCACATTGCCGCTGAGGAGAGCTTTGTGCCACCGTAAAAGCTTCATGTTATGCCAGTTCCTTGAGCCATTCTTGCAAACAACGCCACTCAACTAGCATAGCAAGAGGTCACCTTGTAACAAAAACATGTATGAATTCAACATTTGCCAGCTATATAATGAAGACACTTGTTAAGTATATGTTGTACAAATTTGCAAGTATTTCTATCTAGCTGGGAATAAACAATATAAAAATATACATTAGGATGAGACTACCACCCCTAATAAGCATGGATTTGAAGCACCTACCTGCAAGATGTAACAAAGAAGACTGTTTTAGAGGAAAAGTGGTGACACTTGGCCTCTCTAACCTGCAGCCTTTCACTATTTGTGCATAAAAGAAACCTTTGTGCCAAGCACTACAAAACAAGTAGAGGCAACACCTTAGACTTCAAAGTTTATGATAAGAAGAACACAATCAAAAGTAAGAAGTATATTGTTACCTTGCATAAAGGGGTGTTTTATTCAAATATGTGATGATATTGGCAAGATATTGAAGAATCGTCAACATTCATCTCACTGATGCTACGACGTTCCTGAGATGACCTCTGCTCACCCTCACATGCGGCCTTCGATGCAAACGTTGCGAACAAGCAAATATGTATGTATACGATTTGTGATGTCCTTGAGCACCATGGTAGTTGTTGTATGAGGAAGCAAAGGATGAAAAGAGAGAGGGGGGAGGGAGAGAGAGGAACATGGGAGAAGACAAGGGGGTAGTGGGGGAGAGAGAGAGAGAGAGAGAGAGAGAGTGGAGAAGGAGGAGAGAAGGGGGCAGGGAGGGAGAGGGAGGAACATGGGAGGAGAGAAGGGGACAGTGGGAGAGAGGGAGAGAGGGGAGGAGGAGGAGAGAAGGGGCAAGGAGGGAGAGGAGAGAGAGAAAGGAGGGAGAAGGAAGAGGGAAGAAAGGTTTTTTTTTTTTGGGGGAGTTTTTTTTAAAAAAAAATTGGACTTTTAGTGCTTGTAAGTTTTAAAAAAATGTCAAAAAATACTTTTTTGATATGGATATATGTTGGGGGGGAGTTTTAAGTCAAAAATAAGTAAAAATAAATTTTTTTTAAAAAAGTCAAATTTTGGCTCTTAGTGATCCACGTTTTTGATGATATGGCCACACCTCTTTACTCCCTTCACTTTCAAAAAGCTAGAGAGAGAAGGTGACCTCTTAGGTCCACATCCTACATGTGTCTAAAAAAAAAGCTAGAAAAGCCTACTCAAAACTAGCTTCTTGAATGCCCTTGTCCCCTTAACCCTACACACCATTAGCCTTAATCCCTAAAAATTAGGATTCCTTACAAAGCCCATGCAAGGTTCATATTTCTCCTAATGTCGCATTGACTCTTTGTCGTCCAAGTTGCTTCACTGAGTAAAAAAGTCTATGAAAGATTAGAGGTTGAGAACAAAGTTCCACCCGTGCAGCGTGCACGGATTGTTGATGATTGAAAGAAGGAACGTGAGCTTGAAGTGGATGCTCTTCTCGAGCCAATGCCTGAACTTGAAGATGAGCGATCAAATACTGAGAAGATATAGAGATGGATGGAGCCGTGGAGTTTGATGACAAAGATACCAAAGTTCACATAGATATAGATGTATTTGGTGCATCATCTCTCATAGAAGATGCCAAAGTTCACATAGATATAGATGTATTTGGTGCATCATCTCTCATAGAAGATGAGAGATTGACTAGTGAAATTTGTTAAGAACTCTCTTGTAATGTCTACTTTTGATTAATGGATTTTAGTTACTGTCCAAGAGTGAATTCCTAGTAATGAACTGTGGTTTATTTGTGTTGCTTGAGATGTTTATTTATGTTTAAGTGAACTAATGTATTGTATATATGTTTCCAAATTAGTTTTTCCAATCACGGCAGATGACGAGGAGCCATACTCGTCGAGTTTTAGTTTTCCAATTACTCTAGCCGGCATGTCACCGGAGTAGATGCGTACTTTCTTCTCAAAGTTTTTCCGAAAGTAGTGTGCATACGCATAGCAGTTTAGGCAGCATGTCCTTCTAGACTAGCTACAAATCCAACCCCTCAGACGAGAGTCACACCTCACACTAGCATCCCAGTTACATCATTGGAGACTGCTCTCTCTTGTCGTTTAGGTGGTGGTGTGGTGGTGGCTATTGTGGTAGTGGTGCTATTGATGCATCCACACCTCCATGAGAGCATCCACCTCTCTCTTCAGTAGATAGCTCACCCACAAGTATACCAAGTACATCTTGGGGATCACGTATACAAGACCAGGGGATGGGACACCAATTATGGATAGGGCAAGAAAATCCATGCATCAGAGGGTTCGCCAGCTTTGTACAATGCAGTTTGGGCACTCTGATGGAGCGTTGGGATGCTCAAGATATGTGGAGAGAACGAATTACATCATTGATGCCATTCACAGAGAGTACATACTAGTAGAGGAATATGATCCAATCTCTAGTGACTGGATCATGGACATGGCTATGCAATGATGTCACATTGTCGATCTGAAGCATGAGACAAATACAAATCTGGCAAGCCAAAGCCAGCATGGTTGGATGGAGAGGAGTGAGCCAAAGCCACCATGGTTGGATGGAGAGAAGTGGGAGCGAGATGCAGCAAGAGCATACCAGGAGTGGAGGATCTTCTCATCTTGGGAATGGAGGCTACGAGACTCTTTGACATGAGTTTGTAAATGTCATATGCTATTTAAATATATATATGTTTTTCTAATGTTTATCTTATGGTTAAGTGTTTATATTACAAGAGCTTGTCATGAAGTGTCCTCCGACGGGTAGAGAGGAGAAGCATGGACTATCAGTTCTTCTTTTGCAGCTTCAGGATGAGGAAGAGGCCATCGATTGGGAGGCCTTGCCTTGATCAATATGGTCAATGATGTATAGCTAGTTATGTTTTGGTTCATATATACTTTTATACGACAGCCATGGTTTTAGATAGATTCATGTATGTTCAAGTTTGGTATAATATGGTCAATGTATTCATTTTTACATGTTGATGTATAGCTAGTTATGTTTTGGTTCATATATACTTTTATATGACAGCCACGGTTTTAGATATATTCATGTATGTTCAGTTTTGGTTATGGTTATGGTTATGGTTATGGTTATGGTTTGGTAATCTGGTCAACGTTATGGTTATGGTTATGGTTATGGTTATAGAATTTGGTTATGGTTATGGTTTTGTATTTTGCTTATGGTTATTTTTTATAGTATGGTTTTATAATTTGCTTAAGTTCATAGTTATGGTTATGGTTATAGAATTTGGTTATGGTTATGGTTTTGTATTTTGCTTACGGTTATTTTTTAAAGTATGATTTTATAATTTGCTTAAGTTCATAGTTATGGTTATGGTTATGGTTATGGTTATGGTTATGGTTAGGGTTAGGGTTAGAGTTATGGTTATGGTTATGGTTTTGTAATCTACTTAAGATTATGGTTATGGTTTGAGAATTTGGTTATGTTTATGGTTTTGTAATCTACTTAAGATTATGGTTATGGTTTGAGAATTTGGTTATGTTTATGGTTTTGAAATTCACTTAAGGTTATGGTTACGGTTTGAGAATTTGGTTATGGTTATGGTTTTGGAATCCACTTAAGGTATGGTTATGGTTATGCTTTTGGAATTTACTTAAGGTTATGTATCTAATAATAGTAAAGATAATGGTGATGGTATAACTCACTCTTTATAGAACATGGGTGTATGTGCATGTTCGTGTGTGCACGCATGTATTATTATGTATGAGGTATTTTTTAGTTTATTTGTGTGTGTGTGTGTGTGTGTGTGTGTGTGTGTGTGTGTGTGTGTGTGTGTGTGTGAGAGAGAGAGAGAGAGAGAGAGAGAGAGAGAGAGAGCGAGAGGTCCTCAACCTATAGACGTTAAAGTCATGATGGGGTCCTTGACATGTCTCTAAGCCTAATAAAAATTAGAGTCTCTAAGTAAGAAAAATCTAGAGAATAGGCCCTTACCATTGGCAATGTCTTGAGACTATAGCCCTAGAAACAAACCTAGTGTTGTCTCGCAAGAGAAAATGGGACAAAATCTATAATACCTAAAACATTTTTGGCCCTATAACCTCCACAAATCGGCTAAGGAATTATCTTCCAATGCCTTTTCCCCTCTACGCAACTGAGGGAACAATCACACAGAGAGATAAGATTTGGTTGTGATATCGAAGTAATAATTCTTCTATAAAGGTATATTTACAAAGTTGTTTGAAATTTTTTCTATGAATGTATATTACAAATTTATTTGAATTTCTAATGTTATTGCTTAAATTTAATGTACTCGGTCTCGTACTTTTAGGTATCTGCGTAAAGCAACATGTGGGCATGTGGAAAACATCTTCGAGTCAATAAAATTGATCAAGATGCGTCACTCAAGATTCTTGCATTGTTTCATCACGCACAAGCGCTTGTACACACACGTATGTGTATGCATGCACACACAGCTATACACTAACCTATCATGCTCATTGAAGGATTGAAACCAAATATCAAAGACAAGATCTTGTAAGGAAGAGGATAAAGGTGTGTGGGATAGAGAGAGGACTATTGTGTTCCACATTAAGAAGAATTGGCACCTTCCCTTATGGTGAAAATAAAGATGCTCAATAGGATGAGGGATGCATGAGCTTGCATTCTCATTTTCTCAAAGCTCAAGAGCTTGAACTTGTATATAATGTGCGTTTAGAGGGTACTTTAAGAACGCCTCTTTTAATGCCTTTTAATTGGTTTTATTTTTGAGATTTTATCATATCACCTTAAACTTGTAAGAAAATACTAAACTCGGGATCTCGAGTTTAGTTTCAGTAGATCGATGGTGTAGATCGATATTTCACTTGGGACCATTGATCCCATGGTGAAGACCCCGTGGCACTTAAAGGGGAGGATGATGTGCATGCATCAATCCAATACAGACCGTGTTGACAGAGTCAGTTTGGCACCAATGCATGGGTAGTAGCATAGCCCCTATCTTTTTTTGTGATTGCTAAAACATCTTCCATAATTTTATTTTAGGTTGAAACTCAAAGCCAAAGAGGCCAAGCCTTCATCAAGATTTTTACAAACAAGAGAATAGACAAAACTTAATATGTGAAAGAAAAATGGATTTTAACTGTCTGAAGACAATCATGTCGACACGAGAGGTTTGGAACATGTGAGAGGCCATTGAAAGAAAATGAATAAAACTAATTATACTTAGAATAAAATTGAGCCTCCAATTGTCTGAAACTCTTATGCATAACGATGGGCATACCCATGGGCGAGATTTTTATAGCTAGTTTATTTCCATCAGTACGAGCGCCGATATGCACGCGATGTGTTGTAGTGTTTCCAACATCTTTTGAAAGTACCCTAATGAGAAACTAACTTTATAATTGCATCGTAGTTCAAAGTTAAGCAACCCACTTCTCTTATCTAATCATAGAGCCGCTAGAGCAAGGATTCAA
This sequence comes from Adiantum capillus-veneris, assembly GCF_014529385.1. NCBI lineage: Eukaryota > Viridiplantae > Streptophyta > Polypodiopsida > Polypodiales > Pteridaceae > Adiantum > Adiantum capillus-veneris. The sequence goes on from NC_140941.1 coordinate 112,508,106, forward strand.
ATACACCATAAACATTAAAGATCTAAAATCATCAATAGTTTAGTTTGGCTGTAAATACACCATAGTGTAAGTGAATGGTACCAATTTTGAGTCCAAAATAGAAAAAAGTGTGATTTCCTAAGACCGCAAAAGTAAGTAAGGCCTTCCCTTTGTGTTATGTTTTTATCAAAACAATACATGCTAGTAAAATATTATTGCCAGACAAACCTTTTGAACTAAGTGCAATTAGAAATTAGTGTAACAAGTAAATAACTATGAGGAAGATCCTTCCAGCTAATTCCTTGATGTGAAGAGAGGGGAAGAGCCCATGGTACATTAGCTACCAAATTATTTCCCATGCCCTCTTCTTCTCAAGGCAAAGACATGAGTGAAGTCCAATAGTTTTTAGCATGGCAAAACCTCAAAAGTATCTCTTTATAATAAGCAGGGGAAGAATTCATCCTCTCCATTCACTCTCTCAATCTTTGGCAAACTAGTAATACCACAATTTGTGCCTAACTATGAGACAGAGGGCATAGCTAGTTTGAGCCTAACTATGAGACGGAGGGCGCAAACCGTCAATGAGGTACAATGACAAAAATCCCAACCAGCTATTAGAATGGGTGCTCTACCCTGAACACGAGTGTGAGATTGTCTACAAAGGGTGGAGCCTCAACTTGACCAAGGTGTTAGGGTTAGTATTAGAGCAACTAGAATCAGGATTAGGCTAGTGCTTAGAGGAAGAGTATTAGGTAAATCATAGATGGAATGATAGTAGAATCAAAGTGAAAGTTCCTCATTTTGATAGCCCTCTTAATTAGGCTTTCAACTTTACATCCATTGGCTAGTGTCATGGCACCCATTGGCCCAACTCATCATCTATATAATTCTAGTAGGCTAGGGGATTTTCCCATAAGCTCATACTTGATAAGTTGGGTGGGATTAACCCCAAGAAACTCCCCCTTGATCCAAACTTGGGGAGTTTTTACAATAATTTTTATAACACTCATGGCTCCTGGTAGTATCATGGGTAGTGTACTCCTAGGATATTGTCGATACATCTAAGCATGAACACGGATTCATCATGATGGTACTACATAGATTCATCACCATGGTTCACAAGGTTTTTTTAATGTTTTATGCTAGGTTCAAAACGTTGTTCCTTTTGTGGAATACAAACTTAGTGTGCATATCATTCGGTCATGGTGATCACCGTTGTGGAGTTGATGAAGAATCATTGATCTTTGTTGTCATTGATTCTTCATGTTCATGATGAGTAGTGCTTGTTCAAACTTCTTTAGATAAATTCTTATCAAAAATATGCTTTGATGATGCTAGATTGGGTCATCCAATGGTGCAATTGCATAGACATGAATGTGATTCACATAAACATATCATTTTTTGTGTGGTGTGTGTGATTGTGAAGAAAGTGTTCATGTGCATGATTGTATGTTATGTCGCGTACGAACGTGTATGGGCAATGTCTATAACCTTGACAATGCATGTACAAGTGTCGAGGGAGGTGCAAGAAAGGATTTAGACTTTGCAGAAAGGGACTCTTAGGAGGATGAATTTAGAGAATTTAAAATTCTTCCCTTTTTAAAAAAAATATGAGAGGATGATTGACCAGGAATTTTGCTAGGGAGGCAAGTTGCCAGGCTGAAAATAAGGTGGCAGATGTTGCACTACAAAAGCCGGTGTTTACAAGTCCGTATTAGTCAAGGGTGTGGATATGTTTGACCCAGTGAGAGAAGAAGGGTGGTGCTAGCAATTGACATCAATGTGATGCAACGGGGAGTTGACATCAAGGTGCAGCCAATGGGCCTGCGAGAGCATGCGTTTGATATGGATTGGTAGTGGGTGTGTGGGTAGCATGCTTCTTGCAAAGCAGGTAGGGCCGGACAGTCTAGTGCATGGGCAAGCAAAAGTTCTAAATATGCTCAAAACAAAGGGCAAGGGCTCATGCAAAAAGGGAAAATAGTAGGCAACCTCTTGACCTTTTGTAGGGCATGGCTCCCACCACAAAGGTGCACGTGTGCATACGCACGCACATGCACGCACCCAAGTAAAAGATTAGGATTAATGGCTCTATTGAAAACTAAGGCAAAGGGCTCTTTTGAGAGCTCAATGGGAGAGTCAAATGACATGCAATTTAGGCTCTTGAGAACTCCATGGAATGGCCTAAACAAGCACTCCACACACACACACACACACAACTTTCTTAATGAGATGACAACTATAATGAAAAGGCGAAAGTGGTGCAAAGTAGTTTTTGAACATGATGAGATGCAAAAAGATGGTAGGAATTAATCCAACCACTAATCTCACTTGCAACCATCAATTTTCCATGGACTAGTGAAATCCAAAGGGAAAATTTTTTACGGTGAATGCAAGCTTGATTAGCAAAAGGGAATTATGAGAATGCAACCTAATTAGAAATCTACATACATGCAATAATGGAATTTCACTAATCACAAGCTCACTAATTAAGAAGGGTAGCGGCTCATTGGTATTGCCAAAAGTGTGTCCAAGCTTAACTAATTACACTAGTAATTAGGGAGAGTGGGCAAGACAAAATTAGGATAATAGATTAGGATATATGGTGATTCTGGGGGTAATAGCCCACAAATGCCAAAAACCAACAAGAAGACACCATCTCAAAGCATTCTTCCTTTCCCTTTGCCTCCTCCTAACTTGAAATAAACCCATAGCAAGACAATCAAAAGCTAAGTCGAGGATAAACAATTCCCTCACCTTAAATAGAAGTTGGCAGCCATGTTGGGTGCAAGCATTCACTACCCACCCATGTCAAGCAAGTCTAGCTCAATTGTCACCATGTAGTAGTCATACGGAACAAAAATTGAGCACCTAGCCAAGGACAAGCTAGTCAAGACCATGAAGATATCTCAATATTAAATCCAATTTGATCACGAACCGATTTGATTTAACAAGTGGTTATAGGTCAGCATACCTTGAATTTCTCGGGAGTATTGGTAAGAGACATGATGCAAAGGGTAGGCGTCACAGATTGAGAGCCTAAGAAAACACTTCATGGTGAAGTAGATCAATAAAAGCCTCAACCCACCAAGGACAGCTCATCCAGACTATGGGGGCTCAGAGCCATGGAGAAAATGCACATATTTTTAATGGTAAGAGCAATCCTTAGCAAATGTAGTATATCATTAAGACAAGAATAGAACCGTACATGTCTAACCTTCAATGAGAGAACCTATCAACGAGTGATGTAACTAGTCTAGAGTAAGCGCGGGCATTCTTATGGGGAGCCTTTCATCATAAGGTTGGGGTTTTGTTTTTATAATTGCATATAGTTTGTCTATTACCCCAAGAAAATTATTGAATTAGTCCATGGGGAGGGAGAAACTTTTCACCCAAGAACTGGTCAAGGTTGCAAGCAAAGAACAATAATCAAAAATAGGCAAAGCATGGAATTGAAGCTAGCTAAGCCGCCTTAGGATGAGAGTGCTAGAGTGAAACAAAAATATTACAAATGACAAAGGATGGTATATGGACCAGGACCAGGTTAGGCCTTAAATTTGGAGGCCATTTTGGGCGTCATTGGCATTTTGGGCATCAAATGAAGGCTAGAATGGTCCACAAAGGCTTCATCGTGAAGCTTTCTTACTAGGGGCAAGGTGTCATTAGACTCCCAAGTATAAGGAGTAGGGTGTCATATACATATATATATATATATATATATATAAGTTACAACACATAATATATAATGTGTTGTAACTTGTGTATTCTTATTATCTCAAGGTTAGATACTTCAAAATACTGTGCAATTTTGAATATGAGCTCTCTCATGTTTCAAATGTTTATTATGAATGCATGCATGTGTGGAGGTGTCACTTGTTATATTGTAGTGACATAGTATCGTACAATGTTAAGCGTCATTTGAATTGCACAACTCAAAAATCGATTGACGCCCAATTTTTATAGGCTAAGTGTAATTTGAAGCTCGATAAATGTAGACTAGGAGTCGTATATATTTAACCAAAATCTAAGGGAGGGAGTCAACTTTAAGGCCTGTATATGGTTTTAGTACTATAATCTAAAAGGTTTTCTAGATCAAGTACAATCATAGTCTGATAAAAAAATGAATTTTATCTATGACTCAAGATCCTTCAATATTTTTTTGAATAGTGTCCATCTAGGAAGAGGAAGGAAGGAGAAGGAGAAGGAGAGAGAGAGAGAGAGAGAGAGAGAGAGAGAGAGAGAGAGAGATCATCATCTACATCCATACAACAAAAGTAACCCAAGGTTTAAACCAAAGTTTAATACCACTTGCCTTATATACCTACAACATTTTGGTAAACTTATTGATTGATACAAATTTAATTAATTGTTTATTTGAGTATTATTCAAACATACATTATTATTTTTTGATAAAATGATTTAATATCACTATTTGTTCAGGAGACAAACACCAACCCCCTCTCACTCTTTTCAAGCTAAATAAAACAATTTCAATGCTAAGTGAGAGAGAATCTCCTCACCTTTATGAAGGAAATGGGAGGAGAAGGTACTCCATGGACATCCACCACCTCAATGCAAGGTCATATGCATCCGAGTAGTATGCTATCAACTGAGCTCCTTGAGTAGGTCTTGTGGACAATAAAAGGGAACAAGGAGGATGCATATGTATGGTAATGCAAGCATCTCATAAAGTCAAACCATACCTTTGAGAGAACATATATTATTCCATCCAAAGGTGGTATTGGACATATGCAATGAGGTGCCAAGGGATCCATACTCATAGATGAGTACCTAGCAAGTTTTGTCAGAGTTGGAGAATGATACCTCCCCTCATGCAGAGTGCTTGTGAGAGCACTAATTCCAACAATGGGAGAGTCCCTATTGAGAAGTGGTCAGGGTGCTTCAAAGATCAGTCTGAGTGTCCCAAACTGGATATTAACTATCATTGTGTTACCTCCAAGTGAGGACAGGCCAAGAATTTTTGGGTGGCATCCCCATAGGAAGAACAAAAGTGGATTTCTCAAAGAGTTTTACCAAAATAAGCCAATCAAAAAACCACTATTCGTCCAAATTTATCAAGGAGGTTTCCCATTGATAAAAATTCTTTTTAAATTTCAATAACAGGCAATAGAAGACTAAAACAAGCTCCTTCAAGATAAAGAAAAAATGGTGGAGAAGAATGTAACCAATGGGTATATTCAAGTGCGGGATAGAAAGATACTTATACATTTAGTTCCCAACAAAATGCCAAGCTAACCTGGTCAGATTCCAAATTGCATGGCTCGGAAGAAAAGTGTGTTTAACTAACACTTGAAGCCAAGAGTACTTTAATAGACTCACACTTTTTAGCTTTGAATATTTCTGATAGATAGTTAGCTTGACAAAACAGAAAGTCGGATCAAGATGAGGCTAAAAGTACATTTTTTCAAATGAAATGTACAAGAAAAACACGAGACATTAAATGTTGTGTATGTGTGTGTGCCAGTGCGCATGCATGCCATAGCATGCTTTTAGGAGTCCTAGTGCTTGTAAACAATAGTGTCTAGCTACACTTAAGTTGTGGGAAATTGTAATCACTTCCGGTAGGGACCATACGAAAACACACAGATAATCGCCATCTACAGACTCAGCAACACTTTAGTACTTCAAAACAATTGTAAAAGAGAACTAGAGTGCTTCGTTAGCCGCAGAGTCTGAGGGTAAGAGAAAACAAGAAGACAAAAAGGGGGGGGGGGGGGGGGGGGGATGAGAGAGAGAGAGAGAGAGAGAGAGAGAGAGAATTTTTTATTATCTCCACATAGGTCTCCAGCTATCATGGGCAAGCAGAGTCATGATGAGATTGTTAGGTAGGGGCTGTTACAAAAAGATGTCGTGCTTGGCAATGCTTTGGTTGACATGTATGCCAAGTGTGGTGTACTTTTTAAGCCCATGTCGACATTCTTTGCATTTGCTGGAAACATTGTAAATCTTTTTGGCACTTCTCTTATTGCACATATCACGCAATTAGTGAATTCCAAGAGGCGACATCCCGGACAGAGCACTTTTTGTGCTTTGTCAAGCGCTCCACATTTGGCATACATATCGATCAAGGTAGTACAAAGCACGACATATCGGCATCTTGCGTACATCGACATGCCTTCAAGATGCACGCTTATGTGACTGCATCTGGAGAGAGGCACTCGCTTCGCATTTGCTCAAAACAAACTAGAGCTTTCTAGCCTTGCCATAGTGGGAAACCTTGCAATCAGTGCATTCCAAGAGTCCACACTCCGGACAAGAAGCTCCTCAAGCAAATATTGCGTAGAGCCACATGCCTTCAAGATGAAAGCATAGCTTGCAAGACAAAAGTATATGTGGCTGAATTTGGAGAGTAGACGTGCTTTGCATCCTGCAACAATCGATGCATTCCAAGAGGTGACGTTCCGGTCAGAGCACTTTTTGTGCTTTCTCAAGCACTCGACATTTGGCTTACATATCGAGCAAGGTAGTGCCAATCACAACATATTGGCATCTTGCGTACAGCCAAATGCCTTCAAGATGCATGCTTATGTGATTGCATCTGGAGAGAGGCCGTCCTTTTGCATTTGTTGAAAACAGACTAAAGCTTTTTGGTCGTGCCATAGAGCAAATCTTGCAATCAGTGCATTCCAAGAGTCCACACTCCGGACAAGAAGCTCCTCGTGCAATTGCGTAGAGCCACATGCCTTCAAGATCTAAGCATAGCCTGCAAACAAAATTATATATGGCTGAATTTGGAGAGATACACGTGCTTTGCATCCCGCAAGTAGTGCATTCTAAGAGGCGACATTCCGCACAAAGCACTTTTTGTGCTTTCTCAAGCGCTCGACATTTGGCATACGTATTGACCAAGGTAGTGCCAAGCACGACATATCTGCATCTTGCTTACAACCACATGTCTTCAAGATGCACGCTTATGTGATTGCATCTAGAGAGAGGCCCTCGCTTCACATTTGCTAAAAACAGACTAGAGCTTTCTGGCCTTGCTATAGGGGGAAATCTTTCAATCAATGCATTCCAACAGTCCACACTCCGAACAGGAAGCTCCTTGAGCAATTGTGTGGAGCCATGTGCCTTCAAGATGTAAGCATAGCATGCAAGACATAGGTGGCATACATAGGTGGTTGCATTTGTTGGAAATAGACTAGAGCTTTCTCTTGTGGCAAACCATGCAATCACTGCATTCCAAGAGTCGATAGTCTGGATAGGCAGTTGAAAACAACCTAGAGCTTTTTGGCCCTACTCCTGTTACGCATATCCCGCAACGAGTGCATTCCAAGAGTCCACACCCCGGACAGGACGCTCCTCGAGCACTCGCGTAGGGCCACATGCCTTCAAGGTCTAAGCATAGCCTTCAACACGAAAGTATAGGTGATTGAATTGGGAGAGATGCACTTGCTTTGTATTTGCTGAAAATAGCCTAGAGCTTTCTTGCCCTGCTCTTGTTACGCATATCCCACAATTAATGCATTCCAAGTGGCGACATTCCGTGCACAAGAAGTCCTCAAGTACTTTTTGTGCTATTGTATAGGAAAGAGAGGCAACATGTGTGTATAGGAAGGTGCAATCCAAGAAGAGGAGCAGCATAGGAAAGGAGATCACCATCCGAATGTGGAAAAGGCGTGAGTTTGTTGGAGTTGTCTCAATAAACTCCACCCACTTCTGAGCAAGCCAATGAAATGCCTTGATGAAGAGTAAAACAATCACCATAGCCACAAAGGGCACATTGAATTCGTCTCTGAAGATGATTATGGCAAAGAGGATCTCCATAAGCTCGCGCCAAAATTGTTCATTGAGTCGCTCAACTTTAGCTTCCTTGAGGCGACCAAGAAAGAGGAGATTCAAAGTCTGCCAAGCAGCACACATGAGGACGAGGGCCATGTTGGAGAGGAGAACAAGGCTGATCTCAGAGGTAGCATTCAAAAACTTCACAATGCCCGCTCAAGCAGCCGAACCTAGCAGTGCTCCTGCCATGGCGTCACTGTTGCCCAAAGAGCCAGTCATGGCATCTTGTTGCCTTTGCATCAAAGCCGCATAATATGCCTTTGCATACTCTTCGTGCCAAAAAAACCCCAAAATAAGATTTGCATTCCCGGACCTATGTGAAAAAATGTTGTCTGGCCACTTGTAACTTCCTTTGCTTTGCTTCCTTGTCGTCCTCAAGCACTTTTGAATCTATACTTGCTGCATTGGTTGCCAAGCCATATGCGAGTTTCAGGTCTTCAGACTTCGCCTCTGGCTTAACATCACCGCGTTGATCTGCAGTTAAGTTCATTCCATCTCGAATCATCCATGGGGGCAGTACTTTCATGGGGCCCCCAGCTACGTTCTCTTTGGTATCTTCCTCTTTGCTCCTACCATGCATAGTTTTGATCAATAGTATTAAGGCTCGCTTCAGGCTGCCTGGAGCCTATGGGAGATGCTAAAGCGATTGAGCGCAAAAGACAACCTGTGGAGACGAGCCGACGAGCTGCTGCAGCGAGCGTGCCTGCGATTGAAAAAGCGAGGTTCGTTAAAAATAACGAGGGAGCCGTTAGAAAATGCCGGACACGTGGGTTCACGAGAGGGCAGCATTGCGATTTTGCCCTCTACGCTAATGAAGTAAAGAGAGATAGATAAACCACGCCAGACACGAAGGACGGCAATGGCCCCAAAGATTGGTGCCCCTTTCAGTATTTCTTTATTATTGATTTGACAAGGTACAACTCTCGAGGGTCTGACTGTCTTCGAGACTTTGCATCCAGATGCTCCCGAGTAGTGCCTCCTACGACACTTATAAACACTACAAGGGATGCCAAAAGTAGCAACCCAAAAGCATCATGTCCGGAACCACTTAATCTTAAAAGCATCAGCTCTCAAAGGCTAGCGCTAAAAACTGAAAAGTTTTGCCATTGCGAATTGTGGCGGTACATCAGTACCACGTGGCAAGTCAACACATTTTATGAAAATTACTTCTCGAGTCTAAGCTTTTGATTTTTGGGTTTTAGGCCCTTCGACCAGTGCTCCATAAGTTGGTAGGGGTTAGGGTTAATAATTCCTAATCCCTTATTTATTTTAGGCCACTTGGGAGAACTTAGTAAGTTCGAATTTCTTCTTTTCTTTTGCTCTTTCAGGCCTCTTGGCTAGTTCTTGCAAAACTCTTAGTCAACTTAGTTTGAAACCTGAAGGTCACTCAGATGTCTTGGCCCCATGCAGATGACATATAGATGCAAATACCACATAGAGAGATTTGATCATGGCACAGAGGATTCCGGCTCTAACCAAGAAATTGGCATGGACCGCCTTCCTAGGGAGAGTGAGTCTGAGGCGGGTCAAACGAAGGCATTTATCTGATGCGTCTATGACCTCGATGCAAAAACCCTAGCCCTAAAACCTGTCACATACCCCCTTCTAAATCAAACAAATCGTGCCCGATTGCAGCATACAAAATGTTCACACTTCAGACATTCATGCAACTTAAAAACTCACAATCAATTATGCGTTCGTGTGTCATGATGGTCATGCACACATAAAAGCTAACTGCAGACACCTCGGGTGCGTCTAAAAATCGATCTTATGGCCAGCTTTTTAGTCAATGCCTTAAAGAGATCATTGGTTCCTGCTTGTGGTGCCGATCACACACCCAAGATCATAGACTTAGCTAATGCCTATGAAAAGTTGTTGGCACGTGCTCGTGGTGTTGTGCACACACCCAAGATCATAGTCTTAATCATAATCCTAATAATTATTCATCATCATTCCTCCTCACAATTTCATTAAACGAAACAAAATTCATGGTTCTTATCATTAATCAAAAAATTATCGGATTCATTCTTAACCCACCATTGCTCCCAGTTGATTTTAGATGCAAATTCCTCGTTATTTTGTCTCGATTGTCCAATTCCATGCTTCCAAATGCTTTCATAAGCATGCTCCTCGCTCCTATCACCTATTATCTGTACACAAATAATAAGAGCTTCCAAAAAACATTAATTTTACACATGCTGAAATTTTTTGAAAACCCTAATTTTCAAAGTTATTGGAATCCAAAATCCGTTTATATCAATGCATAGAGCTTGTTCCCAGGATCAACTTTGACTTCTATTGCATATCCAAATTCTCAACTAATCAAGAAATTTTTAGAGGCTTCGTCAACATAGAAAACATCAAGAAGCATATTTTTAGAGCTTTTTAGGGCAAAAACAAACTCCTGTTTCTTCTTCTCCTCCTTCTCTTGTCGTTTTTTCTTTAGACCCCTCATAGCTTCTATCTACAGGTTGATATAGAGTCGGTTTCTTTCCTAAAAAAAGAACATATATTAATAAATTATGTAGAATCTCCATGTTCTCCGTTCATGTTGTCAGGATTGTGCTTCTGTTTGCAGAGGGCAAGGAAGCAAGTTGAGCTCTAATACCACTGTAATCACTTCCAATGAGGTGCCAAACGGAAACACAAAGATAACCGCCATCTACACACCTAGCAACACTTTAGTACTGAAAAAAAGAAAAAGAGAGGAATCCCCGCGAGATAGAGTGGCAGAGTTCCACCCCTAGATAGCCATGGCCCCAAACACCGGTGCCCCTAATTCATAGCTAAAAAATGCAAAAATCTTCCACGCAAATTGTGGAATTTCCTACAGAATTGCCACGTTGTAGGTTAGCACGATTTACAAAAATCACCTCCAAAGTTCAAGCTTTTGACTTTTAGGTTTTAGGCCCTTGAGCCAGTGCTTCGTAAGTTGGTAGTGGTTAGGGTTGATAAACCCTAACCCCTTATTTACTTTAGGCCACTCGGTAGGACTTCGTAAGTTAAGATTTCTTCTTTTTTTTTTCTTCCTATCTTTAGGCATCTTAGTCAGTGCCTGCAAAACTCTTAATCAAGTTAGTTCAAAATACAAAGGTCACTCAAATGTCCTGGCACCAGGTAGTTGACAATCAGATGCAAATGCCACATAGAGAGATTTGATCACGGCATGGAGGATTCAAGCTCTGAGCAAGAGATAGGCATGAACCACCTTCCTAGGGAGAGTGATTCTAGGGTGGGGTAAACGATTCGTCTATGATCTCGATGCAAAAACCCTAACCCTAAATCTTGGCAAAAATATATATATTTTTTCAATCTGGAGACTAGCTAATAAGAACAAAACCTACTTTGCATGTGACTTCTTGTGGGAATTGCCCCTACTCATACCAAACTCCTCAAGAGGAGATTTTTTTATGTAGACGAGAACTTTGTCCATGTGACAAGCTCCTGAGTGGGACCCAAATGCAATCTTAAGTGCATACCAAACTCCTCAAGAGGAGATTTTTTAATGTAGACTAGAACTTTATCCATGTGACGAGCTCCTAAGTGGGACCCAAATGCAATCTTAAGTGCAATTGATCGGCAATTTAAAACTTGACCACCTTCCCCCCTTTGACTAAGGGTTTACGGAACCAACTATGTGGGAGCGATTGAAACTTTCGCTCAACTTCCAAAATAAAAAACACCCAAATGGTGTTGTTTCTTGAGGAGACTAAGATAGAGAATGAATTTCTTTGTTGAGCAAAGATTCAAGCCCAATGCAAGGACCTCTTGGAATAAATTAATTGAAAGCACATTTGATGAAACTTGTTCACTGCGAATAAGAATTGATTATTATAGAGATTAAGTGTGCCACCACTAATCTTAAGCCTCACAAACCATCAAGTTAACTTATGATCCATCAATGAATTGCCCAATTATTGTAGGAGAGAGAGAGAGAGAGAGAGAGAGAGAGAGAGAGTAGGATTGAGGTTTATTGGATCATCTCTAATGAAAACAAATCAAAAAGTTCATCCGAATGGCACATGGAATTGCCAATACTAATTCTACAGCAAGGTCATCAAGGAGGGTAGCAATTGCCGAGGAGCTTATCTACACTTCAATAGCGTAGGAAGTCTTTGCACTACTTATGAAAGGGGCTAGTGGCATAATGATGATATTAGGAGATTAGAAAATAATATTTTAAATTTAATTTGAAAGCAATTGTGTTGATTTGGTTGGATAACACAATGAAGCATTAATAATAGGAAGAGAGAAAGCATGACTTTGCGTTATTGAAGAAGAGTACAAAGAGCCTTGCTTCTCCTTGTATAGGAGACGCTTCGGCATTGAGGGCTAACACACTACATGAAATCATCTTGCAAGTGTCTATAACTAAGTTGAGTTATGAGATTAAAAAGATCAAAAAATTGTTCACTATAGTAAGAGATTTAAGATAATTTTTCACCAAAACTTTAAATTGTTTAAAAATGTTTAAAATTGCCTACCTCCTCTTGTAGGAATTACACTTCATACGTTTACCCATCCATATCAGCAATAATTGATCATTGATAAAGAAAAAAAGACATGATAAAACAAGCATCAAAGAGGTGTTCTAACTTTGCATGTCTTACATTGGGTGCAAGTTTCCCTGCCTTGCATTGAGTGTAGAAAGGTAAAGATACATAATTTTGTGTCCTTTGATTTAGAACAAATCGCAGAAAGCAATTCTCAATTTGTGTGATTTATAGAATCATAAATCCTCACCATGCAACCATGTAAATGAAAGCATACAGGTCCCAAAGACCATAGATACCTCGATCTTTCTCTTGTCAAGAAATTAGCTATATTTTTTTGAATATTCAAAAAGTTACTCAAACACATGCCCAAACTTTGGCAACGTAAGAAGATCTCCCAATATTTTGACAAGGCATCAAGATTGCAAGCATGTATATGTAACATGAGGCAATTGGAAATCACGTACAAATCATAATTTACTTTTGTTTGATGTGATGCATGAAATTTGTGTATTGACTTAGGCTAGTATAAAAATTCTCAAAAAAAATTACGTGAAGCAAACCCGTACAGATACATGGCGTTGACATGAATAAGTATTTCACAAATTCCTAACTCTACTTTCTTCTCCAAGTTACTTGTTTTTAGGAAAAAAACACACCACTTATTATTGCATATTGCAGGGGCTCAATTCTATATCAAGGCAAGCTCAAAAGACTGATGAGACACATTTTTGAAAATATTTTGCCACAAAACACATCCCCCCCAATCTAATTCATTCAGGGACAAAAGTGATTTGAGCATTGACGGTCGGGAATTGACTAGTACATTCAAGGCATATAATGCCTCCCAGGCAAAAGAGAGCCTCATCTCTAAGAATGTATTGAATGTCAAGGATGTCATTTAGTGAAACATACAAAACAGGACCGATTAGGTCCCCACCATTTCTGAAAAACGAATGACTTCGCAAAACACTCGAATGCAGAAGTGGCGGTGTCGCAAATGAAGAGCCTCTAGGTAGTGGAAAGTCAAGACTTTATTATAAAGAAGTTTGATGCCAGCATGCCTCATTTCTTTTCATTGTAGTTCCTTCCTTAGCATTTCTCGCCTTTCTTCCTCCTCAGAAGAGTTTCACAACACTCTCGATCTTTTTTTTTTTTTGGTAGCCAATAGGAGATACATGGCAAATTTTAAAATTTTAAAATTGGCAGACATATAATTAGGACTAATAAAGTGAGGTTACATCTGGAGGTCTATGACATTAAAACCGAATTTCTTTGTGAATCAACCACTCTTCACTCAAATTGACCCTTTTCATACTCTGCTTCCTTGTCCTAGAAGAGTAAAGACCTAATGGACCATACCAAATTGCTGACTTCTTTTTCTGAGAGGAGAGACACTTAGTAAATAAACCATCCAGTGGAGAGCCATGAATATGCCTGAATGTGGCAGATAGAGCCATATTAGAGCCAGAAGCATTGGTCATTTCAGCTTTCAACACCACAAAATTTACAACCGTGCAGCAAGTCTAGTTGAACAAACAACACCCAAGACAAAACTATCCAGCCAATACCAGGTGCAAGCTAACAAGGCGACTGTCTCCAGACAACGGCATTGCCCTTCACTCCGGTTGGAGAGAGAGAGAGAGAGAGAGGAGAGAGAGAGAGAGAGAGAGAATAAAACATACCTTAACAAATTTCAAGAGTACTCTATTGTACACAGGCTCGGCATACACGTCCCAACAAAAAAAATCCTTTCATTATATATATACTGATGGTACTAAGAATGCTGGCAATTGCAGCAACACCCAATACAAAACTTTTCGATCAATACAAAAACATTTGGCGTTTTATCTATACCTCAATACGAGCTAAGCTGCGCTTTGAAGGCAGTTCCCTATATTAGAAAAATGTTTAAAGGTCCTAAAATGGTTGTTATTACAACAAACACTTCCATTCTTTAAGCAGGACTAAGACTTGATGCACACCTGCATGGGACAAACCTACATAGAGTAGAAAAAAGACATTTCATGCAGACTTGATGCTTTCATGTTAGCACACCTGAAGAGGAGAGTCAAAAATCCCAAGCAAGATCTCCAACCAGTCCTGCTTAACAAAGTTGGTGACTATTGTGAAGCAGAGGAGATAGAGTGTCTTTTTTGATGAACTCTCTCTCATGAAAGCCTTCTCAGTTGTAACAAAAGCAGAACAATATCAACAATATAAATCCATTTTGGTGTTCTGCACAATTGACCCTTCGAATACTGCGCAAGATTGAATACAAAATATCGCATTACCTCTTAAGTGTCTAACATCAATGCAAAATTAACAATCAACCCCTCGTTCACGTACTATAAGAAAGTAAGTGGAATGGATGAGAATGTCGAAGCTCTCAACCTCCACGTGCCTCTCGACGCGTTGCATCGTGCAGAACTTCGACGTCCACACCGTCGGGCGGAAGCTGCACATATCGAACAACTGATCCTCTGATGAAGCAATTCTTCACTGAAAGCTAAAAAGAATACCCAAGTGTTAGTTGAAAAATCAACTGTCGAAATCATACAAATAAGGGAAAATTTACAAGAGTACCCTCCTACTTTATGGAAATTGCCATGATACCCCTGAAATTTCCAGAAATTGAAAATACCGTTATACCAATTTAGGATAATATGCTCAAGTTTTCACAAGTTATAATCCAACTCTTATCTATAAGTGCCTTAACAAAACTTCCCACCCAGATGCATTCACAAACAGTGACATTTGTCGCAGCAAATAGTGAACTATTTCATGAATTCAGCAACACAACACTCTCAAAAATCCTATTCCTAATATCTTCTATTGAGGGAGAACGGATCGTATGAAAGGTTGCCAAATTTATGTCTGTAGCAATGTTTGTGAGATGGTCGAGGGGCATTTTGGGGATTTTGGTAAATCTTAATGGCATTTTGACAGACTTTGCCAAATATGCAGAAAATTTGGAGATTTGAGGGGCATTCTGATACTTGTACCTTAAAAAAATTTGCAAGCAGTTAACGAACTCACCATGTGTGGATACTTGACTTGGTCAACCACTCTTGTATTCTCAAGCTTGATATTTAAATACTGGTCAACTGAATGCAGAGTTCCTCGAATAGCAAGGTCATTCTTTAGCTCTACAGTAACCTCTTTGCCAACCAGCTCTTTGAAATATGAAAAAAACAACTGCAAAAAGCACCAGGAAACAGAGTAACCAGACGGATTGTGAAATTGATTATACGCAGTCGCATGAAAATAATCTGTCCAATTTAAATATGTTACCATTCTCAAAAGCTAGCAATTTAGGAGTTGATTATAATCACGTCCTCTGATTTGACTTCACCTTCAAACTCCTGTAAGAAACCATGTAAATTGGAATTAGCTGATACTTTTAAGCAAATACCCCACGTCTACATGCCACTATAATCCAAGCATGCAAATAACAATTAGGAGGTAACCTCATTATTCAAAGCTGAAATAAAATAAATAGACAATTAGGAAATGACGTCACAAGAAAACGAGGGTTTTACACACCTGCATCCCGCTCATTATATAGTTACAAAACAAGTTGAGGGATTTACATCAAGTGCATGGTGAGATGAAGACTCTTAAGACCACTCAAGACAAATACCCCATCGAACCACATCCATAATCCAAGTTTTTGCAAGCTTCCCCCACCCTCATCCTCCCCATCCACATCCCTCCCTCATGCATCCTTCTCCCCTGCACTCTCAACCCCTCTCTCTCCCTTTCCTAAGACTGCATTTACCTCTTCTCCATCGTTTTCTTCAGCCATCCACGTCAGCACTGACAACATAGGCTTAAACCGTTCTACCCCTGTCTTTCTTCTACTCGCATCGTGCACTGCTGTGTGCAACCAGAGGATATGCATCTACACTAAGTGCCTGGGCATGCACGGTCTGCGAACAGACTCACAAAAGTGCCAGAACACTCCTAAATCTGGACTGACTGGATTGACTGAACCCTTGTCGTGCTACAGCTTGTCCACAGACACATAGGGTTGGATGTGTCACGTGACATTCAATCATGCTGATCTCCGGGATCTTTCGGAATACACAAAGCTTAGACCGAAAATATCAAGGTAAAGTTCCAGTATCCGAGGAGTATCTGCTAGGTCCTCCTCCTCCATCCATTTCACAGTTAATGCTGGATGGTTCTTAGCTAAGAGCCACCGTTCACTTTACCTTTCTCTTTCCTGTCGTGGAAAGCCAATATCGGTTCCGGAACGAGTATCTCCTTGCTGTCTATTACTACTAATTCATTCGGGAGTTGTCACTGCTCCAAAATCATCATCTCATTCTTTCGTTGTTCTTTTTTCGTTTACGAAGGCGTGCCTTTTCATATTGGAAGAGCACCCAAATCATGTTCGAGCAATTGCAAGACATGTCGAATCATGTCGGCTGGCTTCTGAAGCCGTGCTTGAGACTTCTCAAGAGCCTTGTGCACCTTGGCAAAAGCAGTATCCAGTATCCAAATCTAGATCATACTAGTCTACTTCAAAAATCTTATCTTGGGTCTAGAGAATGTTCTGATCTACCAGTTGATTCCCTTTTTTCCTTTCTTTCCTTGTGCCCTAGACCTGCGGGTAGCGTCTTTCACTTCCCCTATCCATTGGCACGTCAGTGTCAATCATTGGAACCCTAAGACGCACTATTATCTGATTCCTCGTCTCTAGAATCCTTTGATGAACTTGCATCTAGTTTCCTTAGTTCATCAGAACCCTTTGATTCTCCAAAGTCCAGTGATGAGCTGTCATCCGGTTCCCTTGATTCATTCTCTTCACTGGCAAACACTTGCCTTGTTGAGAGCGATACTATCCTGTCCGTCGCATAAGTCAATGAGCCGGCATGCATTCCAAGTCGTTGCTTAGTCATGTTCCATAAGTCTCTGAATGGAGTCAGACTTTTGGATTAGAGCATAGTCTTGAATCTCTTTAGCAAACCGCAACAAAACCGCTCAATCTGGTCATTCAAAGTAATCTTTCGAAACGAAGACACTAGCAAACAAGTATCCCAAAACCTCTTGCAGTAGTCATCCAATGTATCTTTCTCAATCATCGTGATGACATCTCTTGCGTATTCATCTAATATGCAAGTTGACGTGAAGAAAAAAATAATAACCACGTTGCATGAGTTTCTATGCATAACAACAGAGTAGATCACCATGCATGCACCCTTTCTTTGAAGTAAGATGCTGCCTTTCGCTCCCTGAAATGTTCTGAGAACCGCTCTCCAAAGAAGGCGATGTCAAACTGTTGTACAAACTCAACGACTCGATGGGTGTCCTGGTAGCCTGAAAAACGTCTGAAACGTGACGGCCTAACTCTCTTCCTTGAACTCCTTGGTTTTCTTGTTAATATGGTCATTGTCAAAAGAGAACGATCTCTCAGCATGCCTTCTACACTTTGTTTCAAAAATCTACTTCAAAAGAATCTTGTCTTAGGTGCTTTAGAAATTTAAAAACCTTCTTAGCACCCTCGAATTCTTCAAATGGCGCCTTCTCCAGGTGTTGTTCTAGGCAAACTCCACAAAGCGCAAAAACTTTTCCCATTAAGTCTTCTGATCCGGAAAATGAGACTGCAACAAGGTCAAAACCATTGAATTGCTAACTCAAATTGCCCATCTATCTTCGGGTGGAACGAGGATGAGAACTGCAACCACGTGCCAATGTTCTCTCAGATTGCCCTTCAAAACAACCTAGTAAACCGGGGATCTCTATCCAAAGCAATGGACTCAGGCATGCCATATATTCGGAAAATCTGTGAGACAAACAGTTTCGCCAAATGATAAGGCTTAACTGTCTTCTTTATCGGAATGAAGTGGACCTGTTTATTGAATTTGTCGATGACTATTCAAATGCCATCATGCCCACTTTGAATCTTGGGGAGATCAAAGATGAAATTCATCGCAATGCTTTCCAAGGGGCGGATCGGAATGGGTAAAGGTTGTAGTAATCCTTGTGCCTAATGCTTGTCAAACTTGACCTTTTGGCACTAAACAACTACGAACAAAGTCGTCCACATCCTTCTTGTATCTCGGCCAAAAGAAATAACGCTCCACCGCCTTCAAGGTGGTGTCAATGCCGCAGTGACCCGTAAATGGTGGACAGTGGCACTCTGTCAAAACCTTTTCCCTCAACGGCTGTGTAGCACACAACATTGTTTTCTTCATCAAGTAGCCATCCCGTATGGAATATCCTGGCACTATCTCCCCGTTCTGTATCCGAGTAAAAACATCGAAAAAATCCGGATCGATGGCGTACTGGTGAACCATATTTTCGAAGCTTCTATGATGGATCGCGGAAAATAGCCAAGACAAGGGACTTCCGAAACAATACATTTGCCACTAAGTTTTTCTGTCCCTGAACATGGACAATCTAAGAAGTGAAACTGTGACAAGATGTTAGCCTACCGCATTTGCTTTTGCGAAAGTGGTTCTGTGACAACAAGTAGCGTAGACTCTGATGATCAGTAAAGACCATGAAATCGGCTCGAAGTAGATAATGTCACCACTGTGTAAGAGCATGGATCACTGCCAATAGCTCTTTCTCATCAATCGCTACCAAGTCTGGCCTTGAAAACATTCTGCTTTCATAAGCAATCACATGGCCTTCTTGCATCAAGTCCGCTCCCAGACTACGACCACAAGCATCACAAAAAACTTCAAATGGCTTTTGCAAGTCTGATAAGCCAACATTGGTCCAGTAATCAATTTTTCCTTAAGGGTCTGAAAAACAGTCAGTCCCCACAAGAAAGGGACTCCTTTCTAAGTCAATAAGTAAAAAGGCAAAGCTATCTCTGCAAACTTCCGAATGAATCGCCAGTAGTAAAAACACAAGCCCAAAAAGCTTCCAACTTCATAAACATTCTTTAAGTCAGGCCAATCGTGGATAGTCTTAATTTTGGCCGGGTTTATTTGTACTTCTGCTGTAAAACTCTCTGGAAATCCCAAAAGTCGTCCTAAAAGTTGTCTTGTAGATGTCTCCTGTAACAAGCTGCTGACGTGTCAAAGCCTAAAGAATGGAGCCAACTTACAGATGCTGGCCGAGGGGCCTAAACCCTAAGAAGAACAAGTAACAGAAGAAGTGTCACAAAGTGATGACGTGGTTGCCCGAGAGCAAAAACCCTAACCCTAATTTTTGCAAGAAACCCTAAAACCTGGAAACCCTAATTTTGGAAACCCTAACCCTAAAACCTGCAAACCCTAATTCTAGAAACCCTCACCCTAAAATTGCAAAAAGCCTAACCCTAACCCTAAGGACAGCAAGGAGATTTCCGAAAATTGCGTTGGTTGATGACGTGGCAGGCTATACAGATTTTCGTGATTTACGTTGGAAGCTTTTTGGCTTTGCTTTTGGACCAGATGCTTTTAATTTTGAAGGCTTTTCACTGTAATTGCTTTTTAGGCCAAGGGCCTTTAAATATGAGGTTAGGGCTCATTCTCTGGCATGCTTCCTGGAGAAGGTGCAGAGTACCGGCTTGTACTATGTTGCTGCAATATAAAGAAATACCGAAAGGGGCACCAAGGTTTGGGGCCAATACTCTCTGGGGTGGAATTCCACCACTCTGTGTCGCATGTCGTCTCTCTCTTTCAGTTCAGTTGTTATTGAAGTGTTAAAAGTCTGTTCAGTCTGTTCTTTTCTATTGGCACGTGGTGCCCGTCTTGTGACATCTCCAAAAGCCATTGAGATCTGATGATAACCACTCTCCATATCAATTGGCAAATAGAATTATGAAGTCTGTCGAGTATATCATCGATCCTCGTAATGTGGAAATCTATTTTGGTTCATTCTTTCTTTATTTTGGCCTCGTCTAACTCTATAAGATGGCCGGTTCAGTGGTGTACTATCAGGAATCAATCATGTGATCTTCAGGACATGAAGGAGGCAACTCGTTTTATACGCCTTCAGAGAAACAGTCAGCCTCTATTGCAAAAAATCTTCTCGTTCCTTTTTGAGGTCAAACATATTCGACCTTCAATCATCATTCAGTTCTTTCAAGAAAATCGAGAAAAGAAAACTGGACTTTGAAACAGGCCCGTGGGGCGGTAGGCGTTGGCTTTCACCCGAAATTCTTTACTTTAAACGCACACACAAAGCACTTTGCAAAGGAAACCTGCGACGGGAATTAACACTTGAATACACACACGGCTCGGAAGCTAGAATGCCCTGAGCAGACGCCGACAACCTGTAGGCCCCAAAATTGGCGCCCCTTTCGGTATTTCTTTATTCTTTGAGAGGGTAAATTACAAAATAGAGTCTTGGGAATCCTTTACCTGTATCCCGCTAGATACTACCTGCTTTGGCCAAATTGCGGCAACATAACAGCCCCAAAACTTGCGCGAAATCAATTCCCCTGCTGGATCTCACTTGCACTGGCGTAAACCCTCTGATTCCTGCCCAAAAACAGTAAATTCAGCTCGCTGTATTTACTGGTTTTTGCCCTGTTTTCAGCCCCAAACAGTTCCCTAGCTGTCCTCTGCCAGTGGGGCACGATTCCCAAGTGTTCTAGCGTCCGTATGGCTGAAAAACAGTGAATTTTCTGCGCACACAGAGCGCTGAATTTGCACCTCTACGGTGAGGTTATGACCCTCACCGGTGCTTGCTTTGGAGTAGCAGTTAGCTACCCCTGTTCCTGCTCAAGGAGGCTCTCGCCTCAACACAAAAGCATGAACCCACACAGTTGTACATCAGTCAAATGAAGAGCCCTCTTGTGGGGCATCACATAATTGCACGTAGGGGAGAGAGAGCAGTGTGTAGTGTAGTGTGCAGGGCATCACTCCTAGCACCACATTGTACATGGGAGGGAAAGAAAGCACTCCAAAGCTCTTAACCTCTGACAGGAAACTCAAAAATGAGCCTCCCAGCTATAAATTCAGCGCCACTTCTTGATGCATGAGGCAAGTGCACAGAAATGTGCCACTTGGCGCATTTACAAGCATTTTCCCGTTTCGGGTTTGCCGCCTAAAAATCTCCCGACTGGTTGCTTAGTTGACTTCGCGGCAAAGTTGTAAAATGTTCCCCTAGTCATACCGGAGGTACACATTTCACATCCCAAAATAGCAGTTCCCTAAATTTTAGGAAATGATTCCATTGGGCTCCCAATGGTCTTCTAACCATCTATCCTCATTGGGACCGCATCCAAAAGTGCAATGTGGCCCAACTATCGGATACTTTCAGTTGGTAGTCCCACCTTGACTGTATGCCTTTATTGAGTTCACTTCCTAGTATCCACCAACTTGCTAAGTGCGACGGGGGGACCTATATGATCTTGCTTTGAGCCTAGACATCCTCTTACTATAGGAAATTCCAGTGCCGACCACTTCCCGTCTGCGGGTAAAACTACCGTTTACATTGACCATACAACGTCCGACCGTTTGCTACTTCAAAAAGAGGGTCTCAAAAATGAAAGAAAACCCATTGGAAAGAAACCAACAACTAAAGTTAGAAGTTGCCACGTCCTCGTGACATAGTTACCAGCTGCCACGTCCTCGTGACAGACTTCATCAAGTACAATCTCTTTGCCCTTCTCATTTGTCAAAGTGGCTTTCTTAACCCGATAGTCAACCTCAGCGTTGTTCTTGTGATACCAAGGGATTCCTTGGAGGACATCACACCCTTCCAAAGGCATGATATAAAAGTCCTCGTGCCCTAAACACCCCTGACATTGCAAACGAAGTTTGCCAATGATCGGTGTAATGGCAACATCCTGTCCGGGTGCTGCTAGAACTGCCTCAACCTATGGCCTCAGCCTGTCGAGCGTAATTCCAAGTCGAGCCACCAATTCAAGTGAAAAGAAGTTGGTCTTAGCTCCTCCATCAAAGAAAATGAGGGCTTTTTTATCTCACTTTGCCCCATGTGCAGTAAAGTTTTGTGCTTTCGTTCATCTGATTCGGGTCAGTCCTTTGGTTTATCTTCTTTTCAAGAGTTCTTGTCCATCTCTTTCTACGAGTATAGCTTCCGCTTTTTTACACTCGTCGATCCTTTCGGCTTTCCTCCCGACCTGAGAGGAGAAGCAATGGCCACACGCCATCTCAAGTAAATCTTATCAATCGGGTAATTCTTCACATGTTTCGCAAGTCTCGGGTCTCTAGAGTACTTAAACAATTTGTTCACACATATGCCAATACGTTTGTACTCCGTTGTGGCAAACTTTTCCGCATAAAAATTTGCCCAAATCTTCATTGTTTCTTCAGTTCCCGCTCCGGATTTTCAACTTTTCTTTGCCTTCCCATTGAGAGGTGTTATCTCTATCAGATTCTCCACGAGAACCCATGTGTAATATGGGATTCCTTATGGCTTTATGCCTTGTAAGACAGAGCGATGCAGATGGGTCCTGGGAGCGCACCCAATGTGCGATGTATGAAGGGCGGGAGTGGCTAATAAGTTCGGGGTCGGGACAAGAAGATTCTTTCACAAAAACATGTCTGGGCTACAAAAAGGATCGGATCCTCCGTAGTAGGCGAAGAATCTTTCTGTGCTCTAATACCATTGTAACCGGCTTGGACACTCCAAACAAGAAATCAATAGCAACACACGAACAGAGACTTCATAATCACTAAACTTTAATACAGAGAGAGAGAGAGAGAGAGTCGACACGGCCCGCAGAGTTTCGCGCCCAGAGGTATTGGCCCCAGAGTCTCTCGCTCCTTTCAATATTTCTTTTTCATTAATAATTGCAAAGTACAACTCCCGAGAGACCTTTGCTCTCGGACTCTGCGTCCAAATGCTTTGCAGAGTGAGGCCCCAAGGGCTCTTAAACATTTACAAGGGATGCCAAAAGCAGAGCCCAAAGTACCGCCGCACTAGAGAACACAAATCTAGCACTTGTACAAAGACGGCAATCACATCACTGCACATGACATCACATGACAAATCAAATCAATCACAAACAAATTCATTCCAAATCTCAGACCATGACTGCCAGCAACATATTTAGGAATCGCATCTAGATCCATGTCACAAGACGAGCACCACGTGCCAATAGAAAAGAACAGACTGAACAGACTTTTAGCACTTCAATAACAACTGAACTAAAAGAGAGGCGACAAGAGACACGGAGTGGCGGAATTCCACCTCAGAGAGTAGTGGCCCTATACCTTGGTGCCCCTTTCGGTATCTTTATATTGCATCAACACAGTACAAGCCGGTACTCTAGACTCTGCACCTTCTCCAAGAAGCATGCCAGAGAATGAGCCCTTAGCACATATTTAAAAGCCCACGGCCTATGAAAAGCAGTTTACATGAAAAGCCTTCAAACTCAAAAGCTTCTTGTCTAAAAGCAATGCCAAAAAGCTCCCAGCGTAAATCACGGAATTCCGTACAGTAGTCAATGCAAAACGCGGAAATCTGTACAATCTGCCACGTCATCATATCAGTGCAATTTTCGGAATCTTCGTACAACTACCACGTCCTCAATTACAACGCAATTCTGTGTGTGTGTGGGTCCTGCTTTATTTTAATCCTTTATGTCGCTTAGGACCCCATCGCACGGGTCCCCATAAGTTGGTAGGACTTCTTCTTCTGTTACTTGTTCTTCTT
The DNA here is from genome assembly GCF_014529385.1 of Adiantum capillus-veneris. NCBI lineage: Eukaryota > Viridiplantae > Streptophyta > Polypodiopsida > Polypodiales > Pteridaceae > Adiantum > Adiantum capillus-veneris. Next base: position 112,531,949 of record NC_140941.1, read on the forward strand.
AGGGAGGCTCCATTCTTCAGGGCTTTGACATGTCAACAGTTTGTGACATCCTCCTTCTTGAAAGAAAGCAATCGTCCACGATTACAGCATACTCAAAACAACTCAAGTTAGCTCAAAAATTTCCGAGGGTCATTCCGAGGAACAATCACTTTGCTCTTTTTGTTAAGGAGTTAGCTTCTCCTTTCAATTCGTTTGATCAAGGAGTTAGCTTCTCCTTTCGGCTCTTTTGATCAAGGAGTTAGCTTCTCCTTTCGTCCAGATCGGAACTCTTGATAATCCGGCGTAGTAAAATTAGCCATCACACCCAAACCGTATTAATCTTCCACGGGTGTCTTGATGCACTAAAATTACATACCCAAGCAATCTCAACCAATTAGGAATATTCAGTGGTTGGCACATCACAATGCAACACAAATGCTCACATATGCATGTTACAAGACATAGAAACATAAAGCCACCGATGAACACTCCCCCCGCAAATAACCATCCAAGTCCGCGCCATGAGTTGTTCAACCACTCCCTCAACACTCCTCCCGCAAATGACCTAAAACGGTCCGGGCCATGAGATATAGAGGCCTTTTACAACCAAACGCACTCCCAAACAGCAGCCTGCATCGTTTGGAGGTGCTGAGAGTAACCACTGCTCAATCTTCTTAATACTCCCCTCGTAAATAACCATGTAGGTCTGGGCCATGAGTAAAAAAAACAGCACTTTTCAATCATTCAATACTCCCCCCGCAAATAACCACAAGGGTCCGGGCTATGAGTATGAACAAGCATTCCCAAACATCATTTCTTACCCTCCACCTGGGAGTAAAATCACCAATCATTGAAACCAGTATTAAAACCAGAGTCAAACATTTCAAGTCGGCACCAAAACAAGTTCAAAACAGATTCCATCCATTTCAAACAAACCCCAACAGGATCACCAAACAAGTTCTCAAACAGATTTCAAACTTAAAAAGCAATCTCGACATCGATCGAGCTTGAAAAATTCGACGCTCTATCCTGAAACCTGCACCAAAAATTAGGGTTAGATTTCTTCCATAAGGTCGTAGCTGACCACAACATGGTCCATCAGCTCTTGGACAGATAGTGTTCCTATGGCGACGATGGTAGTCCCAAGATAGCAATCGCACTAGACCTCCAAGGTCATCAGCTCGTGAAGAGACATCTACTAAGAGATGTCGAGAAATTTCAAGTTATAATCTGCTAGGGTTTCCATGGCAAGCATTTCAAGATTCCCCACACTGCTAGAAGTTGCACTCCGAAGGAAGATGTCAAAAACCATATAACTTTGGGCAAAAATTTTATTGAAAGCTTGCCAAGTCTTTAAAAGTGTGCGGCTTGGTAGCTATAGACATCAACATCTACATGGCACTGCTTTTGAGAAAAAACAGTGACTCGAAACAAATCTTGGATCCTTCTCTTGCAAGTGATCTTTTTGGCTTATGCCCTGTAAGACATGAGCGGAGAAGACGGGAGCGCATCCGATGCGCGATGAAGCAAGGGTGGGAGTGGCTAATAAGTCCGAGATTGGAGCACGAAGCTAAAATTTCCAATGGAGTGGCTAATAAGTCCGGGGCCCGAGCACGAAGCTAAACTTTCCAATGAATTTTGGAAGTGCGATCTTGCTCCGTCAACTCTTTGGTAGGACCGGTATGCTTTCAGAAAAGCACACGCCTGATGCTCTAATACCACTGTCACAAGACGGGCACCACGTGCAAATAGAAAAGAACAGACTGGACAGACTTTTAGCACTTCAATAACAACTGAACTGAAAGAGAGAGACGACACGTGATACGGAGTCGTGGAATTCCACCCCAGAGAGTATTGGCCCCAAACCTTGGCGCCCCTTTCGGCATTTCTTTATATTGCATCAACACAGTACAAGCCCGTACTCCAGACTCTGCACCTTCTCCAAGAAGCATGCCAGAGAATGAGCCCTTAGCACATATTTAAAGGCCCAAGGCCTATGAAAAGCAGTTTACATGAAAAGCCTTCAAACCCAAAAGCTTCTGGTCTAAAAGCAATGCCAAAAAGCTGCCAGTGTAAATCACGGAATTCTGTACAGTAGTCAATGCAAAACGCGAAAATCTGCACAATCTGCCACGTCATCATGTCAATGCAATTTTCGGAATCTTCGTACAACTGCCACGTCATCAGCTACTACGCAATTCTCCCTGTGTGTGGGTCCTGCTTTATTTTAATCCTTTGTCACTTGGGGCCCCATCGGACAGGTCCCCATAAGTTGGTAGGACTTCTTCTTCTGTTACTTGTTCTTTTTAGGGTTTAGGGCCTAGGCCCCTCGGCCGGCATCTGTAAGTTGCCTCCATTCTTCAAGGATTTGACACGACAGCAGTTTGTGACAATCCATCACGAACCTCATTGATGTCGGATTAACTAATCCCATATTGAGATCATGTCTATAGAGATTTTCGACTCAAGCACTGTAGTGTGCGTAATCATTCGCCTCAAGCATTGTTGTGTGAGAGAAATCGTTTTCGAGGATCCCATGTCGAAGTACTTCTCTCATAAAGCCATCGAGCAAAATACTAACCAACCGTTATGTATCCCTGAAATTCAAAAGAAAATCAGTGACTTTAATCATATCTAGGTAATCTGTGACAGAGGAGTGGAGTGACTCCCCTCTTGGGCGATCCCACTGCACCAAATTCAACCCTCCTGATCTTCGAGAAGTAAATAGTCTCCAAAAGCAACTTGTTCCAAAACTGTCAGAACAAGCAGCCAGCGTGATTACGTACATATGCCACGTCATCAATCAGTCAGCGCAATCTGCGGACAGTCCGTACAATAAGTCACGTTATCATTTTGTATGTGTTGTCCTCTGCTCTCGAGTGGTCATCCGACATCATCAACTGACCTGTCCGCGGGTGGTCATGACACGTCATCATTTTGTGACATACCCCCCTCTCAAAAGAATTGTAATTGCCCTCGATTACGCCTGCAAAACAGACAGAGGCCATAAACCGATTCGATAGACACAGACACCGACTCTTAAGAACCGCCCCACTACACGACACAAATCTAGAACTTGTAAAAAGACGGCAGTCACATGACAAATCAAATCAATCACAAAAAAATTCATTCCACATCTCAAAGAATGACTGCCAGCAATGTATCTAGTAATCGCATCTAGATCCATCCTGGACCTCATTGATGTCGGATTAACTAATTCCATATTGCGATCATGTCTATAGAGATTTTTGAGTCAAGCACTGTCATGTGCGAGCAATTAGTCGCCTCAAGCACTGTCGTGTGCGAGAAATTGTTTTTGGGGATCCCATGTCGAAGTACTTCTCTCATAAAGTCATCAAGCAAAATACTAACCAGCAAATATATATCCCTGAAATTCAAAAGAAAATCAGTGACTTTAATCATATCTAAGTAATCTATGACAAAGGAGTGGAGTAACTCCCCTCTTGGGCGATCCCACTGCACCAAATTGAACCCTCCAATCTCCGGGAAGCAAATAGTCTCCAAAAGCAACTTGTTCCAAAACTGCCAAAAAAAGCAGCTAGCGTGATTTGCAGAAATCTGTACAGCTGCCACGTCTGCATGTCAACGCGAAATGCGGACATCCATACAAATGCCACATTATCAATCAGCCCGTGCGATATGCGGACAATCAGTACAGTCAACCACGTCATCACTTTGTCTATAATGTCCACTGCTCTCAAGTGGTCATCCCACATCATACATCATCATTTTGTGACAGTTTGCATGTAAGTGTTCAGTGTAAACTATATGAATATAAATCGCAAATCCAATGTAGATTAGGTGTACTACGAATTAAAAAAGTACTCTTAAGGATACTTGACTTAGGGGCCAATGCCTCTGGGACTGGAACTCTTCCACGGACTCTGCTTCCGGCCAGTCTTCTGAACTGTCGGAATTGAAGGAAAAGAAGTAGCAAGGGAATACGTGTCTCTTGGCTATTGTGTAATGCTCATGTAATGTGTTGCAGAAGTGATTTATGGTGATAACTCAGGATGAGTGCTCAATGTGTACTCAAGGTTCCCTTTATTTCATGAGAGAGATGTGCAATCGACTAGAGAGAGGAGATACTGTGAGTGAAGGTTCTGTGAGTGATAAGAGAGAGAAAGAAGACTAACACAGGATGGGGTCCCAAAACCCCCTCCAAGGGCCCCCGTCTCTATTGCTAGAGAGGTATTTGCTTTAGATCGCAAAAACGTTCATACAATGGTCCTGGATGTTGAGATACTGATGGGATCTTGCTACCGATGCTTAAATCTGAGAGGCTAAGGGCTGAAAATGCAAAATGCTAGGGAAATTGTTGGGGCTCTACAACTGCGACCAGGTACTAGGCTGATCTCCTAATGCCGATGTCGAGGGTGTTGATGAGGATGAGAATAACGGCTGTTATTTATGGCCTGCCCAATGGGATCTGTAAGAAGTCTCACTCTGAGGTTCTAAACCAGGAGTCTAGTGCAAGCTCATGTATGACCCATACTCGGGCACAATTTATGGACCCTTGGGTGAGTTCACTCAAGAGTCCTCTCAAACATAACCACCAATGTCGTCTTACTCCAACATCCACCCAAAAGTCAACCTCACACCTCAAGTCTTCCTTCTCATCTCTGTTTCTTCCTCCTCCATAGATAACTCTCATACACCCCTGTCACCTAAGGCACCATACCCTAGCCCTCCAACTCCTTCGCAAGATGGCTTGATGAACAGGGGTCAAGGCACGGCTTCTAGGGTGAGCTGAAACAGTCCCGTTTTTGGGGGGTCTCATGATGTGCCTTTTTGCAATCGCGATCACATCCTTGCCACTGAACTTATTTACCAACTGCATCTGAGATCTTGATTACTGTTCTCCAATCAAAGAAAGCCTGAGCTACAGACTCCTCAAAATTATCAAGCTCGAGACTAAACCCAGCAGCAACAGCGCTCTCTCTCTCTCTCTCTCTCTCTCTCTCTCTCTCTCTCTCTCTCTCTCTCTCTCAGTATTGCTATATAATCTTACACATTGAGTATTACACGTTGAAAGCGTTAATTACCTGGTCTCCGCCGCAGATGACTTAGGAGATACAGCAGCCTGTGTAGGAGAACAAGAGATTGCACTACCGCCTCGCCATCTCTGAACTATCCGTGCACCTTCGCCCTCTCGAGCTGCACCCTGCCCTCGCGCCAATGTCAAGAGGTTGCAGGTTATTGCTGACCTAGGTGTAGCAGGGTGAAAAAGTTCAACCTGGGGGGTGGGGGGCGGGAATCATTTTTAATACGATATTAGAGTGAGTTCACGTGGATGTCGAGTTGCAAACACGTGCAAGGAACTCTGTGCAGTGCAGCGAGCTTTATTTAGCATGCAAGACTTGGTTCTGAGAGTTGATTGGCTAGAAACCGCAGAAATTGCGAGTGCAGGCACTTTATTCAGAGCTCACTCTTTGTCGTATCTGTGGTTGCGACTCCGCTCCTCCCCACGCACATGAAGACGGACTGCAACTCCTTGGCAACCAGTTCGCAGTTTTTTTTTTGGAACCAAAAAGGTTGGCAACTAGTTGCGAACCAACCTCCATGTGAACTAGCTCTTAGATAGCCTACGCACATGCGGAGTCTCGGCTATTCCTCACACCAAGGAATCTATAACAGTCGAAAACATCATCTCGCGCACATGCAGGGTGGCAGCAGCCATACCGACTGCCAGCAGTTGCCTATTAGCGCACATGCGGGCCAGCAGGAGAGCAAACGACGCAGGGGAGCTGCAGGTCGCTGACGACTGATGACGCACTTGCTAAACATAGGACGCCACCATCTAAGCACCATTGCAAACGGCTAGGGGAGATGAGTGACTTTCCGTAGAAAGCAGCGGCTGCATGGTGGGCTGGCAATTCAGTGCAATCCAAAAACGTGGTGGGACAGCATGAAATCTCCACCATTCGGGGTCCTCTTCTTGGTGCATGTGCCCACCCTAAGAGAGTGGGACACTTCAAGCATGTGATGCTATTCAAAACAAAGGTTGAAGCAGTTCTCTGAAATAGGTGTGCCAAACGGGTTCATGAAGGGGTATCTCACGGAATACCGTTTGGAAACGGAAGTGAAAGGCGATGCTAGTGACGTGGAAGAGAGAGAGAGAGAGAGAGAGAGAGACGCAAGGGTAATATGATTGTAGAGGCTTTCACCATATGTCGAATGACTGCACGCGCAGTATTGAAGTTGTTTTAATAGAGGGGATCTTGCCGGGGGACAGCAACGAGCGCTGGCTGCAATGGCTTAGGCCAATGCTTGAGAAAGCGGGTGAAAAGAATCTGCTAGAAGGAAGAAGGTAAGATACCATTTGGCATTTGAGGGAGGGAGCACATGAAAGAATGTTCTCAAAGGATGGAGGAGGTCTTGGAAGATCTCTCTCTCTCTCTCTCTCTCTCTCTCTCTCTCTCTCTCTCTCTCTCTCTCTCTCTCTCTCTCTCTCTCTCTCTCTCTCTCGCGACATCTTGCTTGGCCAACGCAACTTTGGTCGCATGGACTAATCGTTCAGTATGGGAGAAGTTATATCATAGTGATAGATAATGTAGTACACGCATGGCACGGTCGTTGGGGCATCCAATGGCAACATGATTGCCTTGTTGTTGGGGCACAGTCATTGGGGCATCTGAGGCAACATGAATGCGTCTCATTGATTGCCTTGTTGCGCATGTGAGCAACATTCTGCTGCATCCGCTACTACTTTTGCCTTGCTAACATCATGTTGATAATATGTTTGAAAGTTGGAAGGCATTGTAGACGTTGCCCCATGAGCCTGTGGAAGCTTTTGCAAGGTAGCTATGGAGTGAGGGCTCTTCCCGCCGGTTGAACATTGGCTCATTTGCTTCAATGCATGTGAAAGGAGGAGATTCATTACAATATGTTTGTTCACCCTCAAATGTTGAGAATGTACTAGGGCGTGGCAGGACATACTCCCCTATTTCGTCAAACAAGCTAGTGAACACCTCATGTGTGCACCCTATGAGTGAGCCACACAATGCACATGTGATTAGTAGGTAAAATTCAACAATTGTAGATTGTGATACAAGGGAAAGATATATTTGGAGGTGAAGATGGTACCAACCAATATTTTGTGTTGATAAAAAAAACAACTTACGGAATTATACAAAATTCGTGCTTCTTTCATAACCTACCTACACAATGTAGCAAACTCATCTCCTCGTGCTATGAGTGTTTAGGTGTGAGCGTTTTGCTCCCAATGTAATCCTTTGAGGCAATAATTATTGAAAAGAATATATTGGGTTTAATTAAAGCCATAATTTAAAGGGTTTGTATAGTTTTTAGACTACATAAGTAGTCCTTTGTAACCAATTGGATTTTCGTTGCATCTATGGACCATTGCTTGAGGATTAGTGCCACATGACATTTTTTAATTATTTCTTTTAGGCTCTTGTGAGAGGGTGTTTACATTCAGAGGGTGTTACATTTGTGTATCTCTTTCTTTAAAGAGGGGCATTGAGGATTGTGTCATATACAATCTTCGTCATCCTCTTTTAGTTTTTGTTGGGACTACATAAGGAGTCCTTAGTAAAGCTTTGGTTTTTTGGTGCAATTGTGGACCATTAGATAAAGCTTGCCGATTAATGCCACATAGCAAAAAAACTTTTTTAAAAGATTTTTCTAGGTCTTTGTGAAAGGTGTTGGCATTTGTGTACTTCTCTCTTTAAATAAGATCGTTGAAAAATAGATCACATACAATCTTTCTCATCAGAGATTTCATTAACGTAATCACGATCGGGTGATTATGTCAATAACTTTAATATTTACACAGAAAAATCACGTGATCACGTTAATTGTTAACGTGACTTTGATTTTGACCTACAAAAACCTATAGAGCCGGTTAGCCCTCCGGGGTTTCCATTTTTTCCTACGGGGCTCGTCGGGCTTTTTCATTTTTTCGACGGACCCGTCGAGTATATGCAATAGCTCGGCTGTCCCACCGGGAAAATGGAAAAGCACGGCGGGAGTAATTATATATAGTAAATAGTTTGCTAATCGCGGTCTTTTAGCTAGGCAAATCCTTGAGGAGTGTATCCGAGTGCCGGGTATAGTCATCTCCTTGTGAATTGACCTAACGTTACAAAGTCATAGATCCTTTTTTTGGGCTGAACGTGATTCTTAATTCGATAACCACTTCTAAAAATTTTTGATTCGTTCACCGACATAAAGGTACGAAACCAAAACAACTGAAAACTTGGAGAATCATGCTCATTGCGAAGAAGCCATTGGTCCAAATGAGGGTTGTAATTGGTTTTAGAAGATGAGCATATGTAAATGACGAGTCGATAGTCAAGGATCCGATATACTAGTGTACCGGGTATATAAAGATCTTTGAAGTCTTGCATTTGAGTTGATTTACACTTGTCACTCCTCAATATAAGAGCTATAATCCTTGATTGAGTTAAAATATTAGCTTTTATATATTGAATTGGTTGCATGGGTGGGCTACAATCCTTCACTGGGTACAAGTAGTCCTCAATTGAGTAATTATATTGAAGATTTATTTACGTTAGTTCATGCATTGGTTTATACACAGAGTGCATTATGTATTACGATAGATTATTAGTGCATGAGATGACCAATCATATAGTTTATTGCTTTCGTTTGTTTTTTGTAGAAAATGAAATTAGATGTGTCTTATTGTTTGCAAATCAAAGTGGACATATAAATAATCATTATAATAATAATTGCATAGAAAGATTCATAGCATTGTTATAGTTTTTATGTCATGCATAAACTACATTGCAATGTGTATGGTTGCTCACAATATAGGTGATCGATATGTGGATTGACTAGCATGCATTCAAAATCTCATATTGTGCATCATGGTTATTTTCATACTGAATGGTTTTTAAATTATAATATATACTGAAAATAAGAAAAATGTTTCAAAAATTAAACATCTTATTCTTTTGTCTTCAGTTTTAATTTAAAAGCAATGGAGCAAAATGTGGGCACAAGTGGTACGAAGAAGCCAAAGAATAAAAAAGCTCCTAGCAAAGAGTGGGATTATGCTCACAACATATGCAACCGATGAATGGAGTGGCAATGTAAATTTTGGCACACAACAAAATCAGGCGGTGCACCACGTATTAGGGATCATTTTTTGGGTAGCGCTAAAAACAGTTGTAAGAAATGTGAACATCCTTAAGCACCTGCAGTTGCAAAGCGTTTGAGAGAAGAGCTCGCCAAAAAGGGTGGCAAGAGACAACAGATATATAGCTCTGTGGCTTCGAGTTAAGAGTTCCCAGAGCCAAATATTAACTCCACAAATCCTGTAGTGACGCCAACTAACCTTGGAGAACAACCTGCGCAAGGAGAGGAAATTCAAGGCAGTGTTCCTTTTAAACGTCACAATGAAGGTGGACTTTGTCAAATGCGTCAAAAATCATTACATCAAAGCTTTCGAATGCAGTCTCTAGAAGAAGCACAAACTTCACTTGCCAAAGCAATATTCTTTACTCGAAGTGCTTTGGTCATGGTACACAGCAATCATTGGAAGGCTGCTTGGAAGAAAATCGGTGAGTTTGGTCTAGGATTTTCAGCTCCTTCTTGTCACACGATAAGAAATGTTTTTTTGGACAAATGTTACATCGAGTCAAAGAACGTGTTGGCAAAATAATACTTGGGAATATTTCGCTTTCAAGATGTACGATTGTGAGTGATGGCTGGTCAAATGTTCAGAGAAGACCGCTGATCAATGTAACGTTGGTTTGTCCAAGGGGAGAAACGTTATAAAGGCGATTGATAGTTTTGGTGCAATTAAAAGTGGCAAATACATTTTTGAGGTCTTGATTAATGTCGTTCAAGTAGTCATGGACAACACAAAGAATTGTAAAAATGCCAGTAAATTAAAAAAGAAGTGCTTTCCACACATTTTTGCCAATGGTTGTAATACGCACAGCTTAAACTTGGTGCTGAAAGATTGGTACACTAGCGACGAATGAAAGAGCGAAGAAAGAGGAACACAATATATGCAAGTTTTGGAATTGAAAATGGATTACCCAATCATTAGTTACGATCATTACAAGTTGGAGTAGCTGCATAGCGTGAGCGTACGTACAACAGAATTTCTTCTTCTTCTAAAGAAAACCCACCTTTCACATTAAGATTATTGACATTTATACCTAGGGCATTCTAAATGGCCAGTGGCCGGTTCACATGGATCTTTACAACCATCATGACATAATTACAACTCAGGGAATTGACCTCCTACTCTACAATTAGGATTTACATAGAGTATCACTACACTAGCTTAGCAAAATAATAAACTACAAATGTGGTGTCTGGCTACGTGTCCGACCACATGGACGCCCGTTCGATCAATTTTCAAACATTCCAATGTTAGCGGGTCGCCACGACAGACGTCTGTAGCATAGCGATCTTGCACTAACATAATGCCAATACTAAGGGAAGTGACTCCGATGGGGCATGGAAACTCTTTAAAATCTTCCATCTCAAGAAGTGAACCTTAACAAGCAAACCAACACTCAATGATCAAGAAAATCTGTCTATATCCTTTCTCACAGCTGTAGGTCATCACGCCATTTCGGCACTCGAACAGACTCAAAATGCAACTAAACTTTAGGAGGAGGTCTAAGACATCTAGGGACACTATCCTACCAACTCTAGTCGCAATCTAACATGGTACCAAAATCACAATCCATCATGAAAAAGGTCTTGAAAACTACAACAAAATATACCAAAAATTGTCGCCCTATGCTATAAGAACACTCGTCTAAGGTCAAAATGACTAAAAACAGTGATTTAAGCACTCAAATCTAAAGGTTAGGCTCACTAACGGTATTTGCGAACCTTAACAAAATTGACTATGCTTACACTTGAATGAAAGAGCAAAGAAAGAGGAACACAATGCAAGTTTTGAATTGAAAGTAGATTGCCAAATCATTATTTGCGATGATTAAAAATTGAAGCAGCTTCGTAGCTTGAGCGTACGTACAACAGAACTCCTTCTTCTTCTTCTAAAGATAATCCTCCTTTCACATTAAGGTTATTGAAATTTATACCTAGGGCATTCTAAATGGCTAGTGGCCGGTTCACATGTACCGTTACAATTGTCATGAAAGGATTACAACTCAGGGAATTGACCTGCTACTCTAGAATTAGGATTTACGTAGAGTATCACTACACTAGCTCGACAAAATGATAAACTACAAATGTGGTGTCCAGCTACGTGTCTGACAAGTGGACGCAAGTTCGGTCAATCCTCAAACATTTCAATGTTAGCGGGTTGCTACGACGGACGTCTGTAGCATAGCGATCTGGCACTAACATAATGTCAATACTCAGGGAAGTGACTTGGATGGGACACAGAGACTCTTTGAAATCGTCCATATCAAGAAGTAAACCTTAATAAGCAAACTCAACAAAGAAACCAACACTCAATGATAAGGGAAATCTGCTTATGTCCTTTTTCACAGCTCTAGGTCATCACGCCATTTTGGCACTCGAACGGATTCGAAATGCAGCAAAACTTTAAGAGGAGGTTTAAGACACCTAGGGACACTTTCCTACCAACTCTGGTTGCAATCCAACAAGATAGCAAAATCACGATCCATCATAAAAAAGGTCCTGAAAACTCCAATAGAACATACCAAAATTGTCGCCCTATGGTCTAAGAACACTCTTCTAAGGTCAAAACGACTAAAAACAATGATTTAAGCACTTAAATCTCAAGATTATGCTCACTAACGTGTATTTGTGAACCTCAATACAATTGACAATGCTTACACTTGAATGAAAGAGCAAAGAAAGAGGAACACGACGCAAGTTTCGGAATTGAAAATGGATTATCCAATTATTAGCTGCGATGCTTGCAAGTTGGAGCAACTTCGTAGCTTGAGCGTACGTACAACATAACTAAAGATAACCGTTCTTTCACATTAAGGTTATTGACATTTATACCTAGGGCATTCTAAATGGCCAGTGGTTGGTTCACATGGACCTTTACAATTGTCATGACATAATTACAACAACTCAGGGAGTTGACTTGCTACTCTGGAATTAGGATTTACATAGAGTATCACTACATTAGCTTGACAAATAATAAACTACAAATGTGGTGTCCGACTACGTGTCCAGCGAGGTGGATGTTCGTTCGATCAATTCTTAAAAATTCCAATGATAGCGGGTCGCCATGACGGATGTGGCACTAATATGATGTCAATACTTAGGAAAGTGACTCGAATGGGGCACGGAGACTCTTTGAGATCGTCCGTCTCAAGAAGCAAACCTTAACAAGCAAACTCACCAACTCAACAAGCAAACCAACACTCAATGATTAAGAAAATTTTTCCTGCGTTCTTTCACAGCTCTAGGTCATTACGCCATTTTGGCACTCGAACGAACTTGAAATGCATTGAAACTTTAGGATTAGGTTTAAGACACCTAGGGACGCTATCCTATCAACTCTGGTCGCAATCCAACAAGGTACGAAAATCACGATCCATCATAAAAAAAGGTCCTGAAAACTCCAACAGAACATACCAAAAATGTCGCCCTATGGTCTAAGAATACACTCATGTGGTCAAAACGACTAAAAACAGTTATTTAAGCACTCAAATCTCAAGATTAGGCTCAATAACGTGTATTTGCAAACCTCACTAACACTGAAAATGCTTACACTTGAATGAAAGAGCAAAGAAAGAGGAACACAATGCAAGTTTTGAAATTGAAAATGGATTACCCAATTATTAAGGGAGTTGCGTTGCTACTCTAGAATTAGGATTTACATAGAGTATCACTACACTAGCTCGGTAAAATACTAACCTACAAATGTGTTGTTCGGCTACGTGTGTGGCCACGTGGAGCTCCATTCGATCAATCCTTTAAAATTCCAATGTCAGTGGGTCGCCATGATGGGCGTCTATAGCATAGTGATCTGGCACTAACATGATGTCAATACTCAGGGAAGTGACTTGGATAGGGCACGAAGACTCTTTGAGATTGTCCATCTCATGAAGTGAACCTTAACAAGCAAAAAAACCAACTCAATAAGCAAACCAACACTCAATGATAGGGAAAATTCTGTCCATGTCCTTTCTCACAACTCTAGCTCATGACGTCATTTCGCCACTCGAACGGACTCGAAATATTAGGAGGAGGTCTAAGATATCTAGGGACACTATCCTACCAACTCTGGTTGCAATCCAACAAGGTACCAAAATCACGATCCGTCGTGAAAAAGGTCCTGAAAACTCCAACAGAACTTACCAAAAATGCCGCCCTATGGTCTAGGAACACTCTCTTATATTCAAAACGACTAGAAACAGTGATTTCAGCACTCAAATCTAAAGATTAGGCTCACTAACACGTATTTGCAAACCTCAACAAAACTGAAAATGCTTACACTTGAATGAAAGATCAAAGAAAGAGGACAACACAATGCAAGTTCCAAAATTGAAAATGGATTACCCAATTATTAGTTGTGATGATTACAAGTTGGAGCAGCTTTATAGCTTGAGCATACGTACAACATAACTCCTTCTTCTTCTAAAGATAACCCTCCTTTCACATTAAGGTTATTGACATTTATAACTAGGGAATTTCTAAATGGCCAGTGGCTGGTTCACATGGAGCTTTACAATTGTCATGATAGAATTACAACTCAAGAAGTTGACATGCTACTCTAGAATTAGGATCTACATAGAGTATCACTACACTAGCTCGATAAAATAATAAACTACAAATGTGGTGTCCGGCTACATGTCTGGCGACGTGGAGGTTTGTTCGATCAATCCTCAAAAATTGCAATGTTGGCTGGTTGCCACGGCGAACGTTTGTAGCATAGCGATTTGGCACTAACACATGATGTTAATACTTAGGGAAGTGACTCGGATAGGACATGGAGACTCTTTGAGATCGTCTATCTTAAGAAATGAACCTTAACAAGCGAACACACCAACTCAACAAGCAAACCAACACTCAATGATCAGGGAAATCTGCTATGTCTCACAGCTCTAGGTCATCATGCCATTTTGGCACTCGAACAGACTTGAAATGCAACGAAACTTTAGGAAGAGGTTTCAGACACCTAGAGACACTATCCTACCAACTCTGGTCGCAATCCAACAAGGTACCAAAATCACGATCCATCATGAAAAAGGTCTTGAAAACTGCAACAAAACATACCAGAAATGTCGCCCTATGGTATAAGAACACTCTCCTATGGCAAAATGACTCAAAACAATGATTTAGGCATTTAAACCTAAAGAATAGGCTCACTTACGCGTATTTGTAAACCTCAACAAAACTGCAAATGATTACACTTGAATGAAAGAGCAAAGAAAGAGGAACACAATGCAAGTTTCAAATTGAAAATGGGTTGTCCAATCATTAGTTGCGATGATTAAAAATTGAAGCAGCTTCGTAGCTTGAGCGTACGTAGTACAACATAACTCCTTCTTGTTCTTGTAAATATAACCCTACTTTGATTTTTATACTTAGGGCATTTTAAATGGCCAGTCGACGGTTCACATGCACCTTTACAAATTGTCGTGACGGGATTACAACTCAGGGAATTGACCTGCTACTCCAGAATTAGGATTTACATAGAGTATCACTACACTAGCTCGACAACATAACTAACTACAAATGTGGTGTCCGGCTACGTGTTCGACCAAGTGGATGCACGTTCGGTCAATCTTCAAACATTCCATTTTTAGCGGGTTGCAATGACGGACGTCTGTAGGATAGCGATCTGACACTAACATAATGTCAATACTAAGGGAAGTGACTAGGATGGGACACAGAGACTCTTTGAAATCGTCCATCTCAAGAAGTGAACCTTAACAAGCAAACCCATCAACTCAACAAGCAAACCAACACTCAACGATCAGGGAAATCTGCCTATGTCCTTTCTCACAGCTCTAGGTCATCACACCATTTCTCCACTTGAACAAACTCGAAATGCAACGAAACTTTAGGAGGATGTCTAAGACACCGAGGGACACTATCCTATCAACTCGGATTGCAATCCAACAAGGTACCAAAATCACGATCCATCGTGAAAAAGGTCCTAGAAACTCCAATAGAACATACCAAAAATGTCGCCCTATGGTCTAAGAACACTCTTCTAAGGTCAAAACGACTAAAAACAATGATTTAAGCACTTAAATCTCAAGATTAGGCTCACTAACGTGTATTTGTGAACCTCAACAAAATCAACGATGCTTACACTTGAATGAAAGAGCAAAGAAAGAGAAACACAATGCAAGTTTCGAAATTCAAAATGGATTACCCAATTATCAGTTGCGATGATTACAAGTTACCAACTTCATAGCTTGAGCGTACGTACAACATAACTCCTTCTTCTTCTAAAGCTCTCCTTTCACATTAAAGTTATTGACATTTATACCTAAGGCATTCTAAATGGCCAGTGGCCGGTTCACATTGACATTTACAATTTTAATGAGAGGATGACAACTCAGGTAATTGACCTGCTGCTCTAGAATTAGGATTTACATAGAATATCACTACACTAGCTCGACAAAATAATCAACTAAAAATGTGGTGTATGGCTACGTGTCCGACCAAGTGGACGTCCGTTCTATCAATCCTCAAACATTTCAATGTTAGCGGGTCGCCACGACGGACCTCTGTAGCATAGCGATCTGGCACTAACCTAATATCAATACTCAAGGAAGTGACTTGGATGGGACACAAAGACTCTTTGAGATCGTCCATCTCACGTAGCAAACCTTAACAAGCAAACACACCAACTCAACAAGCAAACCAACACTTAATGATTAAGAAAAATTTCCTATGTCCTTTCTCACAGCTCTAGGTCATCATGCCATTTTGGCACTCGAAATGCAACGAAACTTTAGGAGGAGGTCTAAGACACCTAGGGACACTATCCTACCAACTTTGGTCGCAATCCAACAAGATACCAAAATCACGATCCATCATGAAAAAGGTCCTGAAAACTCCAACAGAACATATCAAAAATGTCGCCCTATGGTCTAAGAACACTCTTATATGTTCAAAATGACTAAAAACGGTGATTTAAGCACTCAAATCTCAAGATTAGGCTCACTAACGCGTATTTGAGAACCTCAACAAAATTCACAATGCTTACACTTGAATAAAAGAGCAAAGAAAGAGAAACACAATGTAAGTTTTTGAATTGAAAATAGATTACTCAATTATTAGTTGCGATGATTACAAGTTGGAGCAGCTTCGTAGCTTGAGTGTACGTACAATGGAACTCCTTCTTCTTCTAAAGATAACCCTCCTTTCACATTAAGGTTATTGACATTTATACCTAGGGCATTCTAAATGGCCAGTGATCGGTTCATATGGACCTTTATAATTTTCATGACAGAAATACTACTCAGGGAGTTGACCTGCTACTTTAGAATTAGGATTTACATAGAGTATCACTACACTAGTTCGACAAAATAATTAACTATAAATATGGTGTTCTGATACGTGTCCGACCTGGTGGACGCTCGTTCGATCAATCCTCAAAACTTCTAATGTTAGCGGGTCGCCATGACGGACGTCTCTACCATAGCGATCTGGCACTAACATGATGTCAATACTCAGGGAAGTGACTTGGATGGAGCATAGAGACTCTTTGAGATCGTCCATCTCAAGGAGTGAACCTTAACAAGCAAACACACCACCTCAACAAGCAAACCAATACTCAATGATCAAGGAAATCTGCCTATGTCCTTTCTCACAGGTCACGCCATTTCGGCACTCGAACGGACTCGAAATGCATCAAAACTTTAAGAGGGGGTCTAAGACACTTAGGGACACTATCCTACCAACTCTGGTCGCAATCCAACAAGGTACCAAAATCACGACCCATCATGAAAAAGGTCTTGAAAACTCCAACAAAACATATAAGAAATGTCGCCCTATGGTCTAAGAACACTCTCCTACGGTCAAAACAACTAAAAGCAGTAATTTAAGCTCTCAAATATAAAGATTGGACTCACTAATACTATTTGCGAACCTCAACAAAACTAACAATGCTTACACTTGAATAAAAGACAAAGAAAGAAGAACACAATGCAAGTTTCAAATTTGAAAATGGATTACTCAATTATAAGTTGCGATGATTACAAGTTGGAGCAACTTCGTAGCTTGAGCGTATGTACAACAAAACTCCTTCTTCTTTTAAAGATAACCCTTTTTTCACATTAAGGTTGTCAAATTTTTTACCTAGGACATTCTAAATGGCCAGTGGCCGGTTCACATGGACCTTTACAATTGTCATGATAGGATGACAACTCAGAGAATTGACCTGCTGCTCTAGAATTAGGATTTACATAGAGTATCATTACACTAGCTCGACAAAATAATAAACTACAAATGTGGTGTCTTGCTACGTGTATGATCAGGTGGATGCCCGTTTGGTCAATCCTCAAACGATCCAATGTTAGCGGGTCACCACGACGGACGTCTCTAACATAGCGATCTAGCACTAACATAATATCAATACTTAGGGAAGTGACTCGGATGGGACAAAGAGACTCTTTGAGATCGTCCATCTCAAGAAGTGAACGTTAACAAGAAAACACACCAACTCAACAAGCAAACCAATACTCAATCATTAGGGAAATTTTTCTACGTCTTTTCTCACAGCTCTGGGTCATCACGCCATTTTGGCACTGGAGCGGACTTGAAATGCAATGAAACTTTAGGAGGAGGTCTAAGACACCTAGGGACACTATCCTACCAACTCTGATTACAACCCAACAAGGTACCAAAATCATGATCCATCATGAAAAAGGTCGTGAAAACTTCAACAGAACATACCAAAAATGTCGCCCTATGGTCTAAGAACACTCTCCTATGGTCAAAATGACTAAAAACAGTGATTTAAGCGCTCAAATCTCAAGATTAAGCTCATTAATGCGTATTTGTGAACCTCAACAAAACTGACAATGCTTACACTTGATTGAAAGAGCAAAGAAAGAGGAACACAATACACATTTTTGAATTGAAAATGGATTACCAATTATTAGTTGCAATGATTACAAGCTGGAGGAGCTTTGTAACTTGAGCGTATGTACAACATAACTCCTTCTTCTTCTAAAGATAACCCTCCTTTCACATTAAGGTTATTGACATTTATACCTAGGGCATTCTAAATGGCTAGTGGCCGGTTTATATGGAGCTTTACAATTGGCATGACAGAATTACTACTCAAGGAGTTGACTTGCTACTATGGAATTAGGATTTACATAGAGTATCACTACACTAGCTCGACAAAATAATAAACAACAAATGTGGTGTTCGGATACGTGTCTGGCTAGTGTTCAAATCCTCAAAACTCTGATGTTAGCAGGTCGCCACGATGGACGTTTGTAGCATAGCAATCTGGCACTAGAATGATGTCAATACTCAGAGAAGTGACTCGAATGGGGCACAGAGACTCTTTGAGATCATTCATCTCAAGAAGTGAACCTTAACAAGCAAACACACCAACTCAACAAGCAAACCAACACTCAATGATCAGAGAAATCTATTATGTCCTTTCTCACAACTCTAGGTCATCACATGATTTTGGCACTCGAACGAATTCGAAATGCATCGAAACTTTAACAGGAGGTCTAAGACACTTAGAGACACTATCCTACCAACTCTGGTCGCAATCCAACAAGGTACCAAAATCACGACCCATCATGAAAAAGGTCCTGAAAACTCCAATAGAACATATCAAAAATCTCGCCCTATGGTCTAAGAACACTCTCCTATGGTCGAAACGACTAAAAGCAGTGATTTAAGCACTCAAATATGAAGATTAGGCTCACTAACGCATATTTGCGAACCTCAACAAAATTGACAATGCTTACACTTGAATAAAAGAGCAAAGAAAGAGGAACACAATGCAAGTTTCAAAATTGAAAACGGATTACCCAAGTTGGAGCAGCTTCGTAGCTTGATAGTACGTACAACAGAACTCCTTCTTCTTCTAAAGATAATCCTTTTTTCACATTAATGTTATTGAAATTTGTACCTAGGACATTCTAAATGGCCAGTGGGTCGATTCACATGGACCTTTAAAATTGTCATGATAGGATGACAACTTAGAGAATTGACATGCTGTTCTAGAATTAGGATTTACATAGAGTATCACTACACTAGTTCGACAAAATAATTAACTATAAATGTGGTGTTCTGATACGTGTCCGACCAGGTGGATGCCCGTTTGGTCAATCCTCAAACGATCCAATGTTAGCGGGTCACCACGACAGACGTTTGTAACATAGCAATCTAGCACTAACATAATATCAATACTTAGGGAAGTGACTTGGATGGGACACGGAGACTCTTTAAGATCGTCCATCTCAAGAAGTGAACGTTAACAAGCCAACACACCAACTCAACAAGCAAACCAATACTCAATATTAAGAAAATTTTCCTATGTCTTTTCTCATAGCTCTGGGTCATCACGCCATTTTGGCACTGGAACAGACTTGAAATGCAAAGAAACTTTAGGAGGAGGTTTAAGACACCTAGGGATACTATCCTACCAACTCTGGTCGCAACCCAACAAGGTACCAAAATCATGATCCATCATGAAAAAACTCGTGAAAACTTCAACAGAACATACCAAAAATGTCGGCCTAAGAACACTCTCCTATGGTCAAAATGACTAAAAACAACGATTTCAACGCTCAAATCTCAAGATTAGGCTCACAAACACGTATTTGTGAACCTCAACAAAACTGACAATGCTTACACTTGATTCAAAAGAGCAAAGAAAGAGGAACACATTACATGTTATTGAATTGAAAATGGATTACCTAATTATTAGTTGCAATGATTACAAGTTGGAGCAGCTTTCTAACTTGAGCGTATGGACAACAGAACTCCTTCTTCTTCTAAAGATGACCCTCCTTGACATTAAGGTTATTGACATTTATACCTAGGGCATTCTAAATGCCCAGTGGCCAGTTCACATGAAACTTTACAATTGTCATGACAAAATTACTACTCAGGGAGTTGACCTGCTACTCTGGAATTAGGATTTACATAGAGTATCACTATACTAGCTTGGCAAAATAATAAACAACAAATGTGGTGTCCGGATACGTGTCCGGCTAGGTGGATGCCTGTTCCATCAATCCTCACAATTTCTAATGTTAGCAGGTTGCCATGATGGACGTCTGTAGCATAGCGATCTGGCACTAGAATGATGTTAATACTCAAGGAAGTGACTTGGATGGGGCAGGGAGACTCTTTGAGATCATTCATCTCAAGAAGTGAACCTTAACAAGCAAACACAACAACTCAACAAGCAAACCAACACTCAATGATCATGGAAATCTGCTATGTCCTTTCTCATAGCTCTAGGTCATCACGCGATTTTGGCACTTGAACGAACTCGAAATGCATAGAACTGTAAGAGGAGGTCTAAGACACTTAGGTACATTATCCTACGAACTCTGGTTGCAATCCAACAAGGTACCAAAATCACGACCCATCATGAAAAAGGTCCTGAAAACTCCAATAGAACATATTAGAAATCTCGCCCTATGGTCTAAGAACACTCTCCTATGGTCGAAACGACTAAAAGCAGCGATTTAAACACTCAAATCTGAAGATTAGGCTCACTAACGCATATTTGTGAACCTCAACAAAAATGACAATGCTTACACTTGATTGAAAGAGTAAAGAAAGAGGAACACAATACATGTTTTGGAATTGAAAATGGATTACCCAATTATTAGTTGCGATGATTACAAGTTGGAGTAGCTTTGTAACTTGAGCGTATGTACAACAGAACTCCTTCTTCTTCTAAAGATAACCCTCCTTTCACATTAAGGTTATTGACATTAATACCTAGGGCATTCTAAATGGCCAGTGGCCGGTTCACATGGAATTTTACAATTGTCATGACAGAATTACTACTCAGGGAGTTGACCTGCTACTCTGAAATTAGGATTTACATAGAGTATCACTACACTAGCTCGGCAAAATAATAAACAATAAATGTGGTGTCCGGATACGTGTCCAGCCAGGTGGACGCCCGTTCAATCAATCCTCAGAACTTCTAATGTTAGCGGGTCGCCACGATGGCCATCTGTAGCATAGAGATTTGGCACTAGAATGATGTCAATACTCAAGGATGTGACTCGGATGGGGTAAGGAGACTCTTTGAGATCATCCATCTCAAGAAGTGAACCTTAACAAGAAAACACACCAACTCAATAAGCAAACCAACACTCAACGATCAAGGAAATCTACTATGTCCTTTCTCACAGCTCTAGGTCATCCGCGATTTTGGCACTCGAATGGACTCGAAATGCAACAAAACTTTAAGAGGAGGTCTAATACACTTAGGGACACTATCCTACCAACTCTAGTCACAATCCAACAAGGTACCAAAATCACGATCCATCATGAAAAAATGTCATAAAAACTCCAACAAAACATACCAAAAATGTCACCCT
The DNA here is from genome assembly GCF_014529385.1 of Adiantum capillus-veneris. Lineage (NCBI taxonomy): Eukaryota > Viridiplantae > Streptophyta > Polypodiopsida > Polypodiales > Pteridaceae > Adiantum > Adiantum capillus-veneris. The sequence goes on from NC_140941.1 coordinate 112,553,410, forward strand.
ATGGTCTAAGGACACTCCCCTATGGTCGAAACGACTAAATACAGTGATTTAAGCACTCAAATATGAAGATTAGGCTCACTAACGCATATTTGCGAGCCTCAACAAAATTGACAATGCTTACACTTGAAAAAAAAGCAAAGAATTAAGGAACACAATGCAAGTTTTGGAATTGAAATTGGATTACACAATCATTAGTTGCGATGATTACAAGTTGGAGTAGCTTTGTAGCTTGAGCGTACGCATAACAGAACTCCTTCTTCTTCTTCTAAAGATAACCCTCCTTTCACATTAAGGTTATTGATATTTATACCTAGGGCATTCTAATTGGCCAGCGGCCGGTTCACATGGACCTTTACAAATTCCATGACAAGATGACAACTTAGGGAATTGCTGCTCTAGAATTAGTATTTACATAGAGTATCGCTACACTAGCTCGGCAAAATAATAAACTACAAATGTAGTGTCTAGCTACGTGTCCGGCCACATGGATGCCCGTTCGGTCAATCCTCAAACATTCCAATGTTAGCGGGTCGCCACGACGGACGTCTGTAGCATAGTGATCTGACACTAATATATTGTCAATACTCAGGGAAGTGACTCCTATGGGGGACGAAGACTCTTTTGAGATTGTCCCTCTCAAGAAGTGAACCTTAACAAGAAAACACACCAACTCAACAACCAAACCAACACTCAATGATTAGGAAAATTTTCCTTTGTCCTTTCTCACAGCTCCAGGTCATCACGCCATTTCGGTACTCGAACGGACTCAAAATACAATGAAACTTTAGGATGGGGTCTAAGAAACCTAGGAACATTATCCTACCAACTCAGTCGCAATCCAACGAGGTACCAAAATCATAATCCATCATGAAAAAGGTCCTGAAAACTCCAATAGAACATACCAAAAATTTCGCCCTATGGTCTAAGAACACTCTCCTATGGTGAAAACGATTAAAAACAGTGATTTAAGCACTCAAATCTCAAGATTAGACTCACTAACTTGCATTTGCAAACCTCCACAAAACTGACAATGCTTACACTTGAATGAAATAGCAAAAAAAGAGGAACACAATGCAAGTTATGGAATTGAAAATGGATTACCCAATTACGAGTTGCGATGATTACAAGTTGGAGCAGCTTTGTAGCTTGAGCGTACGTATAACATAACTCCTTCTTCTTCTAAAGATAACCCTTCTTTTACATTAAGGTTATTATTACTTATACCTGAGGCATTCTAAACGTCCATTGGCTGGTTCACATGGACCTTTACAATTGTCATGACAGAATTACAACTCAAGGAGTTGACCTGCTACTCTGGAATTAGGATTTACATAGAGTATCACTACACTAGCTTGGCAAAATAACAAACTATAAATATGGTGTCCGGTTATGTGTCTGGCCAGGTGGACGTCCATTCGATCAATCCTTAGAAATTCCAATGTAAGTGGCTCGCCATGACGGATGTTTGTAGCATAGCGATCTGGCACTAACATAATGTCAATACTCAGGGAAGTGACTCCAATGGGGTATGGAGACTCTTTGAGATCGTCCATCTCAAGAAGTGAACCTTAACAAGGAAACACACCAACTCAACAAGAAACAACACTCAATGATCATGAAAATTTGCCTATGTCCTTTCTCAGAGCTTGAGGTCATCATGCCATTTCTGCAAGTGAACGGACTCGAAATGCAACAAAACTTTAAGAAGAGGTCTAAGACACCTAGGAACACTATCCAACAGAACTGACAATTCTTATACTTGAATGAAAGAGCAAAGAAAGAGGAACACAATGCAAGTTTCAAAATTTAAAATGGATTACCCAATCATTAGTTGTGATGATTACAAGTTGGAGCAGCTTTGTAACTTGAGCATATGTACAACAAAACTCCTTCTTGTTCTAAAGATAACCGTCCTTTCACATTAAGGTTATTAAATTTATACCTAGGGTATTCTAAATGGCTAGTGGCCGGTTCACATGGACCTTTACAATTGTTTTGTAGCTTGAGCGTACTTATAACAGAACTCCTTCTTCTTATAAAAGATAATCCTCCTTTCACATTAAGGTAATCAATATTTATACCTAGGGAATTCTAAATGGCCAGTGGCCAATTCACATGCACCTTTTCAATTGTCATGACAAGATTACAACTTAGTGAATTGACCTGCTACTCTAGAATTAGGATTTATATAGAGCATCACTACACTAGCTCGGCAAAATAATAAACTACAAATGTGGTGCTTGGCTACGTGTCCGGCCAGGTGGATGCACGTTCGGTCAATCCTCAAACATTCTAATGTTAGCGGGTCGCCACGATGGACGTCTGTAGCATAGCGATCTGGCACTAACATAATGTCAATACTCAGGGAAGTGACTCGGATGGGACACGAAGACTCTTTGAGATCGTCCATCTCAAGAAGTGAACCTTAACAAGAAAACACAAACCAACACTCAACGATTAGGGAAATCTGCCTATGTCATTTCTTGTAGCTCTAGGCCATCACACCATTTCAGCACTTGAACAGACTCAAAATGCAACAAAACTTCAAGAGGAGGTTAAAAACACCTAGGGACACTATCCTACCAACTCTAGTCGCAATCGAACAAGGTACCAAAATCACGATCCATCATGAAAACGTTCATGAAAACTACAACAAAACATACCAAGAATGTCGCCTTATGGTTTAAGAACACTCTCCTATAATCAAAACGAATAAAAACAGTGATTTAAGCACTCAGATTTGAAGATTAGGCTCACTAACGTATATTTGCAAACCTCAATAAAACTTACAATGCTTACACTTGAATGAAAGAGCAAATAAAGAGGAACACAATGCAAGTTTTGGAAATAAAAATGGATTACCCAATCATTAGTTGCGATGACAAGTTGGAGCAGCTTCATAGCTTGAGCATACATACAACAGAACTCCCTCTTCTTCTTCTAAAGATAACCCTCCTTTCACATTAAGGTTATTGATATTTATACCTAGGGCATTCTAAATGGCTAGTGGCCGGATCACATGGACCTTTATAATTGTCTCATGACAGGATTATAACTCAAGGAATTGACCTGCTACTCTAGAAAGTATCACTATATTAGCTCGGCAAAATAATAAAGTACAAATGTGGTGTCCGGCTACGTGTCTAACAAGGTGGACACCCGTTCGGTCAATCCTCAAACATTCCAATGTTAGCGGGTCGCCACGGCAGACGTCTGTAGCATAGCGATCTGGCACTAACATGATGTCAATACTCAGAGAAGTGACCATTAGGGAAAGTATGGACTCAAATTTGGTCCTTTTAGCACTATGCAACGCGACCAATGGACTTATCGAGTTTCCCAAGCTCAACAAGAGGAGATCATGAGGCAAGTACAAGAATTGGTAGACAAAGGGATGGTGAGGCCTAGCTCCTCTTCCTTTTGTTCTCCGATTCTTTTACTGCAAAAGAAAGATGGTACATATCGTATGTGCGTGGACTATCGAGCACTAAATCATATCACTATCAAAAATAGATTTCCTCTGCCTCGGGTAGAAGGTCTATTTGATAAACTACAAGGCTCTACCTACTTCACTAGGATTGACCTTAAAAGTGGCTATCATCAAATAAGGATAGTGGATGAAGATATCCTAAAGACCGCGTTTCGTACAACATTTTTGCTATATGAATATCTAGTCATACCTTTGGCACCAGTGCACCTGCCACATTCAATCATTTGATGGACAAAATATTTAGACCCTACCGCAAGTTCACTGGAGTGTTCTTTGATGATACCATTATCTACTCCAAGTCCTTGGAGGAACACAAGCAACATCTCCAAGTGATTTTTCAAGCATTGAGGGAGAACAAGCTTTTTCTCAACCAAAAGAAAAGCAAATTTTACATTCAAGAGATTCAATACTTAGGTCATATTATCTCTCAAGATGGTATCTATATGGATCCATCAAAGTTAGAGGTAATAAAAGCATGGCCTAATCCAAGGAATCTACATGAGCTAAGAAGTTTTATTGGTATGTGTGCATACTATAGACACTTCATAACAAAATTTTCTCAAATAGCAAGACCATTACATGACTCAACAAAGAAGAACGTTAAGTATTCATGGACTGCTAAAGAGCAAAAATCTTTTGACAAGCTCAAAGAGAAGCTTACCTCTCAACCAGTCCTCATGCTTTCGTATGTATTAAAGCCATTTGAGATCAAATGTGATGCTTCTGGTGATTGCCTTAGAGCAGTCTTGCTTCAAGAAGGGCATGCCATAGCATATGAGAGCCGAAGGCTCAATACGGATGAACAGGTCTTGGGCATTTATGAGAAAGAGCTTTTAGCTGTTCTACGTGCCCTAGACACATGGAAGTACTATTTATTGGGGATTCCATTCATTTTACGAACAGACCACCAAAGTCTCAAGTACTTCATGACGCAAACCAAGCTTTTAACAAACAAATGAGATGGGCAAATTTTCTTTTGTAATTTTATTTTCATATTGCTCACATTGCTGGTAAGCACAATCAAGTGGCCGATGCACTTTCATAACGACCAAAAGTCAATGTGGTGTCTATAGCAACTCACAATGATCTATCTTCTATGATAGATGAGTATGCTACTGACCCTGACTTTCAAGATGTAATGTCGGTCCTTGCTTTGGGAAAGAAAGAGGAACCATTCACCTTGTAGAATGGTTATCTTCTCCATGGCAATAGGCTATGTGTTACCCACTCCTTTTGTGAGAAAGTCATGTATGAATCACATGCTCCTCCCTATGCGGGGCATACAGGCATTCAGCCTACTCTTTCAAGAGTAGAGATATACTTCTATTGGCCTACCATGAAAGTGGATATACAAGAGTATGTTTCAAAATGTGTGGTATGCCAAAAGACTAAGTATGATAGAGGGAAGAAACCTAGATTACTCTAGCCATTGCCCACCCTAATTCACCATGGGAGAGTATATCCATGGATTTTATCTTTAGATTATCCAAGTCTATCCATGGGAATATGGGAATATGGACAATAGTCGGCATGTTTAGCAAGCAAGCACACTTTATTGTTGTCAAAAAGACTATTAAGGCACACCAAATGGCAACCATCTTCATATCTCAGATTTTCAAACATCATGGATTACCAACATCTATCGTATTAGATAGAGATCCTAGAATGACCAGTAATTTTTGGAAAGGTCTCTTTGAAAATCTAGGTACAAGATTGAATTTCTCTTCAGCCTATCACCCACAAACGGATGACCAAAGTGAGATAGCTAATCTTACAATACTCGATCTACTAAATACTTATGTTACAGAAGTAGATCAATGATCACAATGGGAGAAGTACTTACCCCTTGTAGAGTATGCGTACAATAATCCTGTCCATACTACTATGGGAAAAGCACCTTTCGAGATCATAGAGGGAAGACCTAAAAGTCCCTTGCTACTTAAAGTACATGGGAAGATCTTTGTTGTGCTTATGAGTATAGCCATGACCTACAAGCCTATCTTTTCAAAAGGTTAAGGAGGCTATATCCATCTCTCAACAAAGAAAAAAAGCTGATGTTGACAAGCATAGAAGGGCCTTAACATTCAAATAAAATGATTGGGTCTTACTTAAGTTTCCCAAGGCTTGATTGAGGCAAACGATTAGCAAAAATCCTACGGGCCATAAAAAATATTATGCTAAATTAGCAAAAAGATACTATGGTCCTTTTCAAATCTTGAAGCCAATCAATGACATGGCTTATCAACTCAAGTTGCCCAACCATTGGCCCATACACAATGCTTTTTATGTGAGCCTACTTAAGCCCTACAAAGGAGAGCCACCAATAGAACCAATTATTGAAGACCCTCCAGAAATCGAAGACCAAGAAGAGGTGCTACAACCTGAAGCTATCCTTCGGCATGAAGACAAGGTACTAGGGAATGGTAAGATTATCTGACAGTATCTTATTAAGTTCAAAAAATATCCTTTTGGAGATGCTAGATGGATGCAAGGAATACAGCTTAAGGATAGTATGAACCTTGTCAATGCTTACAATGCTGCACTAGAGTAAGCAAATGTAAATGCTTTCTAAATGAACAATGTTTTTGACTTATAAAACTAATCTTTTTTTGTGCACAAATTTAAAAAGTATGCATGCTTAGAATCATGTTTGTGATGACGACGTCACTCAAACACCAAGTAGAATTTGTCACTCTACTTTGGGAGTATGATATGGACTAAAGAGCAGACATGTTTGCGGCAGCTACGTCTCCCAAACACCAAATGGACTAGTCATCTACACCAAATGGACTAGTCATCTATTCTGGAATGATGTCCCAGGGTGAAAAGGGATCCTCTACCCGCTAAGAATGTAGACTAATGACTAAGACTTTATCTTCTACCTCATAGTCGAGGACGACTATGATTTCAAGAGGGAGGTAATGTCATAAAATCTAATATCTAACCAATCCAAATGATTTTGTCATATAAAACTGATCATTTAATGTGAGAGAATAAACGAGAACAAGGGCTAGAATACAGACATGTGCTTATGGATCTGTCTCAACAAGGGGCCAAGGTTAAAGGGGTCCAAATGAGAGATGGTATGTTAAAGAGAAATGCTACCTAATGGAGCTTAAAGACCTTAGGGTTAGCTTCAGCAAAGACCTCCATAAGTTAGTGTTCAAAAGTCCTTTGACCTTAGGCAAGCTAGGTCTGACCTTGGAGTGGGAATCCTACCCAAGCATGAGGTGCTTTTCGGCTTGCTAAGTGTTAGTGGGAATCTTGCCCAAAAGCTTGAGGTGCTTCTCTCATGCTTAAATGACTAAGTTCTTGAAGTGTTCAATTCGAAGATAAACTCTTAAGAGGCATCAGAGTTTCCATGCTTGTTTGCTAAGTGCTTGAAGTATTCAATTCAAACCAAATGACTTAATAAGCATAAAAGACACATGTTCAAATGATCCTTCACTTGTGGCCCTCATGATGTGCTTGAATGGTGTTGGATAGGTTTTAAAGGGATCCAATGAGAATTTAAATACCTAAAAATAAATAATTAAGTTCTTTCTCTCAAAGAGAAAAAAGAGGACACATTCCAAATAAAATAATTAAATAATACGAGAGAGAGAGAGAGGGGGGTGTGGACCAAGCATGAGAGGAGGTTATAATCTTCCACACACACACACACACACACACACACACACACACACACACACACATTCTCTCATTGTGTAGAGTGCAAAGTGCAAGAGCTCCATCTCCTTCTTCAAGCTTGTTGAGGAGTGGAGAGCCTACACCAACACTCTTGGCTATGGAATGCAAATCCAACCAAGAGACATGCTTCAATGCTTAAGCTTTCCATCTTCTTCATCTTCATTACTATGCTATTATGCTACGCTAAGCAAGAAGAGTGATGATAAGTAAGGAACTATTTCTTTTTCCTATGGATGATTCTTCTTCCTCTTTCCTACCCTCATTCCCCGCTAGTTCTCTCCACCTTCAAAGGTGTTTGATGCCTTGGGACTGAGGCTTGGATAGTTAATGCTTTTTGCAAAGTTTATGTTATGCTCGTGATGCATGAAGCTTTCCATCTTCATAGCATCACTAAGGTCACAAGGAACACAAAGATTGTATTGTAATACAAGTCTCTCTTGATGGGAGAATCTATAATACAAATGCCTTTTGGAGGGGGGACCGTGGAGGGGGGACCGGCTCCAAGTAAATCCGGTCCTCAACCATTGTCATGTTCTCTAATACTCTCTCTCTTGCAAAAGTATTGTTCATGCCAAGTTAATTAAGTACTACGTTCATGTTGTTACCATCAATTAAGTTCACCCTCTATGTTCTCAAAGTAATCTCACAAAAAATGCTCACTCTAATTTTCTTAATTCCGTTATTCTCAAAGTTCATAGGCCATTTCCATTACAAAGAGTCTTCGTGCCCCATCTGAGTCACTTTCCTAAGTATTGACATCATGTCAGTGCGAGATCGCTATGCTATAGACATCCGTCGTGGCGAACCGCTAACATTGGAATGCTTAAGGATTGATCGAACGGGCGTCCACCTAGCCGGACACGTAGCCGAGCACCACATTATTAATTTAATATTTTTCCGAGCTAGTGAAAGTGATACTCTATATAAATACTAATTTTAGAGTAGCAGGTCAATTCCCTAAGTTGTTATTTTTTCATGACAATTGTAAAGATCCATGTAAACCGGCCACTTGCCATTTAGAATGCCCTAGGTATAAATGTCAATAACCTTAATGTGAAAATAAGGTTATCTTTAGAAGAAGAAGAAGGAGTTCTGTTGTACGTACGCTCAAGCTACGAAGCTGCTCCAACTTGTAATCATCGCAACTAATGATTGGCTAATCCATTTTCAATTCCGAAACTTGCATTGTGTTCCTCTTCCTTTGCTCTTTCATTCAAGTGTCAGCATTGTAAGTTTTGTTGATGTTTGCAAATAGGTGTTAGTGAGCCTAACCTTCAAATTTGAGTGCTTAAATCACTGTATTTAGTCGTTTTGACCATAGGAGAGTGTTCTTAGACCATTGGGCGACATTTTTGGTATGTTCTGCTGTAGTTTTTAGGACCTCTTTCATGATGGATTGTGATTTTGGTACCTTGTTGGATTGCAACCAGAGTTGATAGGATAGTGTCCCTAGGTGTTTTAAACCTCCTGCTAAAGTTTCCTTGCATTTCGAATCCGTTTGAGTGCCAAAATGGCGTGATGACCTACAGATGTGAGAAAGGACATAGGCATATTTTCCTGATCATTGAGTGTTGGTTTGTTTGTTGAGTTGGAGTGTTTGCTTGTTAAGGTTCACTTCTTGAGATGGACGATCTCAAAGAGTCTCCGTGCACCATCCGAGTCACTTTCCTGAGTATTGACATTATCTTAGTGCAAGATCGCTATGCTACAAATGTCCGTTGTGGCGACCCGCTAACATTGGAATATTTGAGGATTGATCAAACGGGCGTCCTATACCACATTTGTAGTTTATTATTTTGCCAAGCTAGTGTAGTGATACTCTATGTAAATCCTACTTCTAGAGTAGCAAGTCAATTCCCTGAGTTGTAATTCTGTCATGACAATTGTAAAGGTCCATGTAAACCGGCTACTGGCCATTTAGAATGACCTAGGTATAAATGTCAATAACCTTAATGTGAAAGGAGGGTTATCTTTAGAAGAAGAAGAAGGAGTTTTGTTGTACATACGCTCAAGCTACGAAGCTGCTCCATCTTGTAATCATCGCAGCTAATGATTGGGTAATCCATCTTCAATTCCAAAACTTGCGTTGTGTTCGTCTTTCTTTGCTCTTTTATTCAAATATAAGCATTGTTAGTTTTGTTGAGGTTCGCAAATATGCATCAATGATCCTAATCTTCAAACTTGAGTGCTTGAATCACTGTTTTTAGTTGTTTTGACCATATGAGAGTGTTCTTAGACCATAGGGCGACATTTTTAGTATGTTCTATTGCAATTTTCAGGACCTTTTTCATGATGGGTCGTCATTTTGGTACCTTGTTGGATTACGGCCAGAGTTGGTGGTATAGTGTCCCTAGGTGTCTTTGACCTCCTCCTAAAGTTTCGTTGTATTTCGAGTCCGTTTGAGTGCTGAAATGTCATGATGACCTAGAGTTGTGAGAAAGGACATAGGCAGATTTCCCTGATCATTAAGTGTTGGTTTGCTTGTTAAGGTTTAGTTCTTGAGATGGACAATTTCAAAGAGTCTCCATGCCCCATCCGAGTCACTTTCATGAGTATTGACATTATGTTAGTGCGAGATCACTATCCACATGGCCGGACACCACGTTTGTAGTTTATTATTTTACCGAGCTAGTGTAGTGATACTCTATGTAAATTGTAATTCTAGAGTAGGAGGTCAATTCCCTGAGTTGTACTTGTATCATGACAATTATAAAGGTCCATTAGAACCGTCCACTAGCCATTTAGAATGCCCTATATATAAATGTCAATAACCTTAATGTGAAAGGAGGGTTATCTTTAGAATAAGAAAGAGTTTTGTTGTACGTACGCTCAAGCTATGAAGCTGCTCCAACTTGTAATCATCGTAACTAATGATTGGGTAATCCATTTTCAATTCCAAAACTTGCATTGTGTTCCTCTTTCTTTGATCTTTTAGTTAAGTGTAAGGATTGTCAGTTTTGTTGAGGTTCGCAACTATGTGTTAATGAGCCTAATCTTTAAAATGAGTGTCAGCTTTCTCATACCAAGTACGAGGAGATTGCTTCAACCCATACAAAGCCTTGTTACATTTGCACACTTTGTCCTCTTGTCCTTTCTTAACAAAACCATGAGGCTGCGTTACATAAACTTTCTCAAATATGCCACCATTCAAGAATGCAATAACAATGTCTGATTGATGTACATCCCAACCAAAATGAGCTGCCAATGCACATAGAAAACGCATAGTAGTCATACAAAGAGTGGGAGAAAAAGTCTCTTCATAATCTATGCCTTTTTATTGTGCATAACCCTTTGTAACAAGTCGACCCTTATGGCGATCAATCTCACCATCCGGCTTGCGTTTCAACTTGTAAACCCACTTTGTACCAATGGCCTTATTGCTAGGAGGCAAATCACATAAAGTCCCTGTGTCATTTTCTATAAGTGCAGCATATTCTGATTGCATGGCAGCCATCCAATCTTTTGAATATTGTGCTTCATCAAAAGACAGAGGTTCCTCAACATCATGTAAGCTAGACACAACCAAAGCATAACAATCTGATGCATAAGATGCATGGCGAGAGTCTGAATGAGTACGACTAGACAGAGGTGCATCCAATTTATTGTCATGCAATGTATGCACCAGCCATTTTGGCATACCTCTAGCCTGCTCATTTTCAGCCCTTTCCTCATCAAGTACATCATGTACATCTACGTCAGTAATAGGTTGATCTATAACATTTTCAGAAACCCCCATAGGCTGTACATTTTCCTCATTGGAAATTACATTCGTATTTCCACCATTGAAAAGAGGCAATAAAGTTTCATAAATGTCCTGTGAGCTTACATTACTGTCTCTAGTACATGACATCAAGGGCGAACAGAATCTTTCACAAACACTACATCCTATGAAACCAGAATACGCTTTGTTTGCAGATGATACAACCTGTAACCTTTGCTTTCAGCACTATAGCCAACAAAAATACATTTGACAGCCTTATCATCGAATTTTGTGCGCTGTGTTTGAGGCACCAAAGCATATGCCAAACATCCAAAAACATGCATGTGCTCAATAGAAGGCTTTCTATCATGACATGCTTCATATGGAGTAATAGACTACAAAGCTTTTGTAGAACACCTGTTTAGTACATAAGTGGCACACATGATGGCCTCAAGCAAAAAAGAATGCGGCAAAGCTTGACTTTTGACCATACATCGTGCCATTTCTGTAAGTGACTTGTTTTTCCTCTCAGCAACACCATTTTGCTGAGGTGTATAAGGCACTATACATTGGTGTTTTATCCCACGACTAGCCAGAAATGCATTAAATTCATGAGACATATGCTCCCCCCCTCGATCGGGACGGAGGGTGTCCATAGTACATTTTGAGATATTTTCAGCCATAGCCAGAAATTGTTTGAAGCACATAAAAACTTCAGACTTTTCTTTAAGCAGAAACACCCATGCATGCCTGGAGTAATCATCAATGAAAGTCACGAAGTAAAGGTAATTGCCCAAGGACGGAGTTTGCATGGGTCCACAAACGTCACTATGCACAAGCTGCAACCTGCATGTGGCCCTAACAAAACAATACTTTGGAAACTTAGAACGCTGGATTTTACCCAAAATACAGCCTTCACAAACATGTTTGACAGGTGCTTCAAGAGGCGGCAAAGAAGAAACCATATGAGATTTTTGCAAACGCAACAAATTGGAAAAATTCAGATGACCAAAACGTGCATGCCAAAGTTTTGCATCTAAAATAGCCCTTTAATCTACAACTACATTTGCAAAATTTTGTCCACACTTGTCATACAAAGTGAGCTTATACAGCCCATGGCACAAAAGCCCAGATGCAAGAATTTCATCACCAAAATTGAGATCATGAATTGTACATCTGTCATCCACAAATTTGACTACAAGTCCAAGTCTAGCAAGTGCAGATACAGACAAAAGATTCTTGTTGATCCCAGGTACGTAAAGTGCATCAACAAGTGTGAAAGAACTACCATTAGCAGTAGTAAGCACAATCTTTCCAACTCCCTAAACCGGATAAGAGGCATTGTTGGCACAAGTGACTGAATTCCCATGAGGGACACTCTCGATAGAGGTGAACAATTCACGATGTTAGGTTATGTGCGTTGTAGCACCACTGTCGAAATACCACACATGTGAATCTACAACAACTGACATGCATGCATCATGGACAACAGGATTGTAAGTGCACTCTGCACTAAAAGCCCATTTTGCATCAACATCAGCATTACAGTCTCCCTTAAAGAAGACTCAACAATGGCTGCATTTGTAGTGGAACCAGCATTTGCAGTGGAACCACCCTCTTTCTTCTTAGCCTCTTTTACCTTCAACTTAGGACAATGCTTAATCAAGTGATCATTAGCTTTACAATAATGGCAACGCATCTTCTTTTTGCCCTTATCACCAGAATTGCCAGACGAAGATCTGCCAGCAGAAGCATTGGGACCAGAAGTTTTGCCACTCGTATAACAGAACCATAAGAAGTGGCTGCATTGCTGTTACCACCCTTTCTTTGAGAAGCAATAAAAGCCTGTTCAACTGCATGTTGTCTAGTCCTCTTTTTTTTGGAAAGTGACTCTTGCAACAACAATGTGCATAATGCATCAAACTTGACAACTTCTGGATTTCCTTGGGTCATAAGTCTCCAAGTACTAGCAAAAGTCTGGTAAGAATCTGGTAAGGCATCAAGAACAATCTACACAAGGGAATTGTTTGAAATGACTTCACCTGCAGAAATAAGTTGCTCATTGATATCCTTGACACCAGTAAGAAAAGTGTCCATATAATCTTCCTCATGCATAATCTTCGACTCCAGCTCTTTCTGCAGCAAAGCAATTTTAGCCTCATTGTGGCTTGCATAAAGACCATCCAAAATATCCCAAGCCTGTTTTGCAGATTTTGCCAAACGAATGTGAGGAACAATGGTGCGCTTCGAGACAACGAAATCAATGCATGAGCCTGCGCATACTTTACATCCCAACGAGCTTGTTCAGCCATAGGCAAAACAAATCTAATAGCGGCAATCCTTGCAGCAAGACCTGCAACATCTCAACATCACCTGCATCCTCAGAACCAAGACGTACATCAATGCCCTGCACAATATTCTAGACGCCCTTTGACACAAGAACATGTTGCATCATGTAAGCCCACATAGGGTAATTATCCCCATCCAACCTGTCCTCAGCAAAACAAGCATCTTGAACACATCTGTGTTGTTGTCAACCATGGTAAATGCTGCAACTGATGTGAAAACTGCCCGAAAAGAGGAGAAACGGAGCGGGAACAACACGTACTATATAGCACAAATTGTAGAAGACTGTAAGGCACCTGTTATGCAAAAAGTGGTACTGAGAAAAATTATGCACAAAATGATTAAATAGCCTGTGCAGTAATGCTTGTAGTGGAAACGGAGGCCGAAATGAGCCCGAATAAAAAATCTAAGCAGACCTAGCACTACGACCTTTCCCAAAATATTTTTCGACCTGCGAATGCTCGCCAAACCTCAATGAAATTGGAGAAAGTGAGCAGGCGTGTGCTGGAGCAGCTAGCGACTAAGCCCGGGAGGACGCAACCTGCTCTGATACCAATTGTTGGAATTAGGGTTGTAGAGAAACGCACACAGCTTGGAGAAGATGAAGGAAGCTCAAGGCACACAATAGAGAGCGTGTTACTTAGTGTGCAATGGAAAGATAGATAGCCCTAGAGTGATGGGTGTATATACAATGCACAGGGGAAAAAACATCCTAAAGAGGGAAAAAATGCCCCGGCGGTCCTAGTGTATTCACACACATCACTGCCACTCGTATATGATAACACTATAGACGTACATCGTGGAGAACCGCTAACATTGGAATGTTTGAGGATTGACCGAACTCCATCTAAACAAACAGGTAGCCGGACACCAGATTTGTAGTTTATTATTTTGCCGAGCTAGTGTAGTGATACTCTATGTAAATCCTAATTCTAGACTAGCACGTCAAGTCCCTGAGTTGTAACTCTATCATGACAATTGTAAAGGTCCATGTGAATCGTCCACTGGCCATTAGAATGCCCTAGGTATAAATGTCAATAACCTTAATATGAAAGGAAGATTATCTTTAGAAGAAGAAGGAGGAGTTCTGTTGTACGTACGCTCAAGCTACGAAGCTGCTCCAACTTGTAATCATCGCAACTAATGATTGGGTAATCCATTTTCAATTCCAAAACTTGCATTGTGTTCTTCTTTATTTGCTCTTTCATTCAAGTGTAAGAATTGTCAGTTTTGTTGAGGTTCAGAAATACGCGTTAGAGAGCCTAATCTTCTAATTTGAGTGCTTAAATCATCGTTTTTAGTCGTTTTGACCATAATAGAGTGTTCTCAGACCATAGGGTGACATTTCTAGTATGTTCTGTTGTAGTTTTCAGGACCTTATTCATGATGGATCGTCATTTTGGTACCTTGTTGAATTGCGACCAATGTTGGTAGGATAGTGTCCCTAGGTGTTTTAGACCTCCTCCTAAAGTTTCGTCGCATTTTGAGTCCGTTTGAGTGTCGAAATGGCGTGACGACCTAGAGCTGTGAGAGAGAACATAGGCAGATTTACATGATCATTGAGTGTTTATTTGCTTCTTGAGTTGGTGTGATTGCTTGTTAAGGTGCACTTCTTGAGATGGATGATCTCAAAGAGTCTCCGTGCCCATTCGAGTCATTTCCCTGAGTATTGAACTCAGCTTAGTGCCAGATCGCTATGCTACAGACATCCATAGTGGCGACCCGCTAACATTGAAATGTTTCAGGATTGGACCGAACGGGTGTTCACCTGGCCGGACACCCGTTCGGTCAGGTGGAAGAGGTAGTGTATTGATACTCTATGTAAATCCAAATTCTAGAGTAGCAAGTTAATTCCTTGAGTTGTAATTCTGTCATGACAATTGTAAAGGTCCATGTGAACTGACCACTGGCCATTTGGAATACCCTAGCTATAAATGTCAATAACCTTAATGTGAAAGGAGGGTTATCTTTAGAAGAAGAAGAAGAAGTTATGTTGTACGTACACTCAAGCTACGAAGCTGCTCCAACTTGTAATCATCGCAACTAATGATTGGGTAATCCATTTTCAATTCCGAAACTTGCATTGTATTCCTCTTTCTTTGCTCTTTCATTCAAGTGTAAGCATTGTCAGTTTTATTGAGGTTCGCAAATACCTGTTAGTGAGCCTAATCTTCAGATTTGAGTGCTTAAATCACTCTTTTTTAGTCGTTTTGACCATAGGAGAGTGTTCTTAGATCATAAGGCGACATTCTGCTATGTTTTGTTACAATTTTCAAGACCTTTTTTTTATGATGGATTGTGATTTTGGTACCTTGTTGCATTCTGACCAGAGTTGGTAGGATAGTGTCCCTAGGTGTCTTAGACCTCCGTCAAAAGTTTTGTTGCATTTCGAGTCAGTTCGAGTGCTGAAATGGCGTGATGACTTAGAGCTGTGAGAAATTACATAGGAAAATTTTTCTCATCATTGAGTATTGGTTTGCTTGTTGAGTTGGCGTGTTTGCTTATTAAGGTTCACTTCTTGAGTTGGACGATCTCAAAGAGTCTCCATGTCCATCTGAGTCATTTCCCTGAGTATTGACATTATGTTAGTGCCAGATTGGTATGCTACACACATGCATCGTGGTGACTCGCTAACATTGGAGGATTGATCGAACAGGCGTCCACCTATCCGGACACGTAGCCAGACACCACATTTGTAGATTATTATTTTGCCAAGTTAGTGTAGTGATACTCTATGTAAATATTAATTCTAGAGTAGTAGATCAATTCCGTGAGTTGTAATTCTGTCATGACAACATGTGAACCGACCACTGGCCATTTAGAATTCCCTAGGTATAAATGTCAATAACCTTCATGTGAAAGGAGGGTTATCTTTAGAAGAAGAAGGAGTTGTCTTGTGCGTACACTCAAGCTACGAAGCTGCTTCAACTTATAATCATCTCAACTAGTGATTGGGTAATCCATTTTCAATTTCGAAACTTGCATTATGTTCCTATTTCTTGCTCTTTCATTCAAGTGTAAGCATTATCAGTTTTGTTCAGGTTCTCAAATACGCATTAACGAGCCTAATCTTCAGATTTGAGTGCTTAAGTCATTGTTTTTAGTCATTTTGACCACATGAGAGTGTTCTTAGACCATAGGACGACATTTTTGGTATGTTATGTTACAAGATTCATGACCTTTTTCTTGATGGATCGTGATTTTAGTACCTTGTTGGATTGCAACCAGAGTTGGTAGTATAGTGCGCTAGGTTTCTTAGACCTTCTTCTAAAGTTTCGTTGCATTTCGAGTCCATTCCAATGCCAAATAGTGTGATGACCTAGAGTTATGAGAAAGGATATTGGCAGATTTCCCTCATCATTGAGTGTTGGTTTGCTTGTTGAGTTGGTGTGTTTTCTTGTTAAGGTTCACTTCTTGAGATGGACGATCTCAAAGAGTCTACGTGCCGCATCCGAGTCACTTCCCTGAGTATTGACATTATGTTAATGCCATATTGCTATGCTACAGACGTTCGTTGCTCGCGGGGAGACCCACTAACATTGACGTCGTTTGCCGGGGATATGATCTTTAGATGGTGAGCGACCTAGTGCATATTTAGAGCGTTCTTTTTTGAAGATTTGTATTCCATTTCATTTACACTTTTGTAGTGAAGCAGATAGACACGGGGTTTAGTCCTTGGTAGAGTCTAGAAGTCGAGGACTTGCTAGATCTATTCTCGAGAGGTAAAGAGGGTTGGAGTGAGATAGCCAAAAGAATTTCATTATTCGATTTTCTTTGTGCTTACAGTGCTGTATCATTTTTTGTTTTGACTTTATTTTGTACCATTTTGTTTGTTTTTGTTTCATGGTTTATTTTAGTACTTAGGAGTATGTTAAATAACAACTACCACCGTCAAATTTGGGCTAAAGGATTGAGGGAAAAAAGGGCGAAAACTATATTTTGGCCAAAATGACCATAACTCTAAAATTTTGAAAATTTGATGGTAAAGACCTCAAAAGTGATACATATTCAAAAATTTGTGGATCAAGGCCACCAGCAAACTCTCTAGAAGCAATCTGGAAAGTTTGGCCAAATTTGACATTGTGCATCAGTGGAACACTGCTCTCATCAAGTTTGCTTGAAAAAAAAACTCAGAAATCACATTAGAATTGGCTGTTAGGGCAAAAACAGCAAAACAGGCATTATAGACACAAAATTTGGGATTTTTTAACTTTTTGGGATCCAAAATAAAAAAGGGGTGAGATTTGACTTCTAAAGGGGATAGAGAACCAACATAACAAAATTCATGAAAAAATGCTGCCAAACATGGATCGTGATCCATGTACCTTTTAACATTTGGAGCTGATATTTGACAAGTACATCCTGATAAATAGTGAAACAACTTTGCCAAAAGGGACCATGTCAAAAAACTGAAAAAAGTTGGTCAAAATAGCCAAATACAAAAACTAGTCAAAAACCACAAGGCAGACATAAAAACTCACTTTTGAATGGGAAAAAGTTATCCAAATTCAAAAAGAAGTGGTGGAGTAGACTATTGACACTGCAGGTAATCATCAAGACAAATTTAGTGTTCAATTATGATGGAACAGGGATTGCGATCCATGTACGTCATGAAAAAAAATTAATTTTTTTTTGGCTGGGATTTGAGCAATAGGTAGTTGAGACATAGATAAACACTTTTGAGCCAAAAATAGAACATTGTCAAAATTATCACAGTAGATCTGGCTGGCTGTGATCGTGTGAATCCGGCTGTCTTGCTTCCGTGTAAGTCCATACACCACCAGACGTACCGCACACGTACTGCAAGTATGTACGCAATACCTGCATATCTCCCTCGCACACTATGCCATCATCAGTCAACAAACGACTGACAACCCCAACTGCAAATGCTTCCACTGTAGCTGCGATATCCGGTCTCAAGATCAACATCTCATACATGAGACCACCGAATATCGATGCAATGCTAGCGGGCCCTACTAGCTCTACAGAGCATGCATCAACATATATATCCTTGGCAATAGGCATCTCTGACTGACAAGGCATGTCAGCCACATGCATCTCTTGACTGTCCGCAAAAGACGCATCCACCTGTCGTGCAACCTCAGAGCAAACCAGCTGCTCTAGGTGTCTGCTGGAAGACATATCCTGCACAACTATATCCCCATGCTCACTGTCGATCATAGAAAGGAATGACTGCATAATTGCTGACATCTCAGCCTCCTCTACAATCATCCACTGCAAACATGACCAGTCAATCTGCTGTGACTCACTAGAGCTCTCATGCTCTAACTCCGTATGCATAGACTCTTGCACAACGTCCTCCTGTCGTGACTCACTAGAGGAAGACCGCTCTACCTGTCTATCCTGCATAGAAGTATCTCGCACAACTGACTCTCTGCTTTGCTCAGTCACTAGCAAAGCATGCATGTATGACTTTGTCGCCTCTCTGTGTGACTGCTCAAGTCGTGCCCCAACTGTGTGCACAACGAGCTCACTACTCTGCACTCCATGCAAAGCATCCTGCAACCCACAAGCAAAAGAGACTCGCCTGCTCTCTCGCTGTCTACCTAGCTGTATGGTCATAGAGACAACGCCGTCTCTCGCGTGATCCACATGCAATGGGTAACCTGTACCACTCCTGGCACCTCTCGCGATCACTAGCGAACCCAAATGCATCACAAAATCTCGCTTTCGTAGCGAAATCTGACATCCACAATCTCTAAGTTGACCAATCAAGATCAAACTCACTGTCAAATCTGGTATATAGCGCACACGTCGTAACAAGTAAGATGCACCACTCGGTAATGACAGTCTCACATCTCCTGCACCTGTTATCGCATACACCGATCCATCGGTCAAACGTACACTGCCAAGCATCCCGCTAGAATAGCTACAAAACCATGCACGATGCGGCGTGACATGAAACATAGCATCTTCGTCTAGCAACCACTGCGAAGGGAGTGCACTATCCACATGTATAGCATCTCGTGCATAGCTCGAGGTAAAAGTAACATCCCCGTCACTAGTATACTCCGACACTACATGTGCCTCAACTGTCAAAGCAACTGAGTCCATGGCATCACTACATACATCTCTGAGACTGCCATGTCTCCTACGATGTCGCATATGACGAAAACAACGGCGTCTAACGTGTCCAGAATGACCACAATACCAACATGTCACCTGTTGGCGTGCTCGTGAATGTACATGTCTCACACGAGTCCGTGATGACTCAGATCTATCATACATATAATGTTATCTGCGCCAAAGTGCTCTCGAAGTAGTCTCATACATAACAAGAGCATATACAGATTCCGCAAGGTGCAAAGAGAGTGTAGATAGTGCCATCTCCTCTAGCTCCTGCCACTGATCGTCAGACATGTTTGAAGGTCTACCTGCATCACCACTCAATGGTCGATGCAACCCTCGCTGTGTCAATGCGTCAAGCATACACTCTCTCCATGCCGCAAAGTCT
Source organism: Adiantum capillus-veneris (assembly GCF_014529385.1). Taxonomy (NCBI): domain Eukaryota; kingdom Viridiplantae; phylum Streptophyta; class Polypodiopsida; order Polypodiales; family Pteridaceae; genus Adiantum; species Adiantum capillus-veneris. The sequence continues at coordinate 112,573,111 of NC_140941.1, forward strand.
GACCCATCAAACATGCGCATCTGTGAGAGGTCACAATCTGATCGATCACCTGTCTCTGCCATGAGCACAATGTAGCAAACTAGAAAGCAAAACCACCTCACCAACAACACCTGAAAACTGTCTACCAATATGGCCAGAAACACAATGTAAAACCTGTGAGACACACTCCAAAATAGAGCTCCCGCAATGTCAATACAAGCCTCGCATGCTCTAGTATCACACTGCAATCTGTGAGCTAATCACCAAGCCCACACTTTGCGGTATCGATGCATACACACACACAAATCTCCCACCTGCAGAGAACACCGCACGCAAATACTGAGTGCAACCCACAATCTCTACCTAGATCGCATAAATGATGCGCATTAAACTCTTGGGAAAATTTCGCCAGAGTTTCGTCAGTAAAATGGCCACAAAACCAGTAACCAAACTGACAGCACGCTCAAAACCATGAGCAAAAAACTCAAGTACAATCTCTACCATAAACCATAACACTACTCAATGCCAATGAGTAGAAATGCCAAAATGGCTCCACATTTTCACATACAATGGCAATCCGCACTCAACGTACATCAACGGAGTGACCGCGCATAAGAAAGCGCCAAAAGATTTGCAATCCGGAAACTTATTCAATGCGAAAACAATGCTCTCAAGAGAGCTCACCGGCACTTGAAAGTGCTCGTCAAAATGCATGTATAATAGGCATCAACCATGCGCCATAACCATATGCAAACCATCCGCAAAGACCATGAATCCAAGCACAAAATCACTGCCAAAGTATCCTGTGAAAACCAGTGAAAGAAGCTCCACCTATGTGCTCCAAAAACCTGCGTCTCTCAAGAGACCGCTTCGGTGGTGTGTAAACGCCTCCGTACTTCGTTGCCCAAGTCTACCAAAAAACCCTCAAACCACAAGCTTAACACAAGCTGCAATTGCATCTTCAGCTCAGAATTTATGCACTCAACATCAAGCATCTCCCGTGCTTCCAAAAGTGCATCAAACTCGCACACAATGCGACAACAAAAAATCTGGAATTTCTGTATACAGTCAGTCTGAGCTGAATATCAACAAAACGGTGAGGAATTTGCAAAAAGTTTCTTCTGCAAACTTGTAGACCACGTCGAAATGGATGGGCTTGACGGATAGAATTCTCAGATCTGCATTCTACAAGGAGAAAAACGAATCTGAAAACTGTGCTGCTGCGCACACAGTTTTAGGGCAGCACCTTCACTTACACACAATCTTCCACACTCCTTTCTGAGCTTCCACAAGAGCATACATCACTCTCAACTGAGCTCACAAGCTCTCTTAATCTCTCTACCATCGAGAGCAAGCGAGCTATCGCCTCGAAGCTCTCAAAGCCGTCGTGCTCTCCGTGGTCACCATGGCTCTGATACCAATTGAAGGGGATCGGGGAGCACCACAGACGGAGAGTGAGCGAGAGAGAGGGAGACACACGACACGATGTGGGTGGGGAGACTCAAAGAGTGAGCAGCCCCCTATACACTTATGCTATGTATAAGGTATACAAGTCAGTGGACGCCCAGACTCTGGGTGACCGGGCAAGGCACAGACGCCTATACCCCAACAAAGAGGAGAGCACGAGAGACGTCTTTCCACGAGACCATAAATTGGTTAGATTGGTGACTGAATCACAAAAATTAAGACCATTTTAAGTGGGCCAATGTGTCAAGACAAAATACGATGGGTCAGAGGATCCATATGCTCATGTCTCACTCTTCAAACAAGTTTTGAGGGCTAAATAATAGATTGCAGATTTCCATACTCAGTATGAGGGGTTTGGGTTAACATTAGAAGGAACAACTTTGACTTGGTTCCAACCATTGTATAGAGATGATTTTCCCAACATAGCACAACTCTTGCAAGAATTCATGGAGGAGTTCTCAAAAAGGGGAATCAAACATAACACGGTGTGCATTCAAACAAAAAAATGACAGAAAGGTGAAGAAAGCTCTTCTTCGCTTCAAATAGTACATAGACAGATGTCTTGTGAGAGAGCTACATCAAGATGAGAAATTATCAGTTCTCTTCATAGAGGGCTTGAGGAATGAAACTCTAAAAAAGGACCTATATTTGAAAGGATGCACAACATTCGACCAAGTCACTAGAGAAGCTCTTTATCTAGTTGACAGTTGTAAGGCCTACGGAGAGGTGACTAAAGATACAGACAATGCAACTAGTAGTAGTGCCTCCTCTCCAAAGAGAGAATCAATAACAAAGAGAGATGAACAAACTCCTTGGGAACCAATCATTGATCAAGTGGTCGAGGGGGTGATTAGAAGAATAAACCAAAGCTACAAACAAAACCTAAACGTGTGACAACCTCAATTGAGGAGATGTAATATTTGTGGAGGGGATCACCCCACTCCATGGTGTAGCACGTAGCCAAAGCCACAACATGTGCTAGGGAAACAACCACCTCTTCAGAATGATGGTAGAGTAGTATTCAACTACACTTAGCCATTGTACGTGCCACAACCCATGGAAAAATCAATACTCCATGGATACAAATACGCTCATGTTCATAGCCAATCAAGAGTATGGTTTGAAGGACATTCTTACCAGGCAAGAACAACCATTGGTTGGATTGTCAGCTATGAAACAAGAAGGTCCATGCTATGAATGTGGAGGTGACCATTAGGCAAGAGGTTTTCCAAACAAGGGTCCACAAATAGAATTATTTGGATTCTGTTGACAGATGTGGGAGAGACCATCTACTCCAAAACTGTGCTAAGAATCCAGACTACAAAGGGAAAACAACAATGAAGGTTGTAGGTGTGATGCCTTCTTCAAGCGGATCTGAGGTAGAACCCACAATTCTTGTAAAGGTGATGACTCAAGCTCAAGCTCAAGAAGCTACTAAAAACGCAATAGTTGAGGAGGAAGCCACATTGCCTGTTCAAACAGAAATCGAGAACATCTCGATGAGAACAGGAAGAAAATCGTGGAAAGCCAAAAGGAAAGAAATGAAAGCAAAGAGGATACAAGAGAAAGTTGCTTTGGAAATTGAACTGAATCAAACAAGAGAACAGCTTAGACGAGAGCAAGAAAGCAAGGAAAACGCAAAGGGACCTAAAGAGTCAAAGACTAACTCGGGAGGTTCAACAAAGTCTTTGAACCCTTAATGTAATTTTGAAGGCCTATGAGGCTAGGCAAAAACCAAATCAAACCACCTAGGAGTATAGATGGCTGACGTATCCTCATCTAGGGTATGAAAAAGAGAGGTTGCAAATGTGCAAGGAGCTTATCCGGAAGGCCCAAGCTCTTATGGAACCACATATTCTAGATGAGGTGCTAATCCGTTAAAAATTTTTGGAAATGGAAAGGCACGGTATTGTAAACAAAGACCAAGAAGAGTCAAGAGTTGAGACACCTTCAGATAAAGGGAAGTAGCCAATACCATAGATGGGGTGGGCTCACAAGTAGTGATACTAGTTCCAACAGTAGAAGGACCGTGGCCACAATCCTTATGGGAATCGATCAGAAACCAAAAAGATGGTAGTGCTACTTTATAGTCCAGCACCTATCCCTGAGATAAACATGGATCACAAATTTTTTTCCAAGGGATATAATATCTTTATATCGGGTCTGTAGCATCTGAAGAGAGCAAACCATGCTCTCTGCAAACTTTGCCATCTTTTATAGGAGAACTCAAAACAAAATCTGGGGTTAAAATGGTACCTTCTTAGTGGAAAGCCACACTAAAAATGATGGATACCAAGAGCTTGCACAAATTGATGTCTTCTCCTATACAATGCACACTTTATCTCTCAAAGCTACTAAAATTAGACCGCATCTATGGGGCCAAATGGGCAAACAATTTTGGGCTTGAAAATCCCTTCGCATGACCAACTTACAAATGGAAACATGGATGAAACTTTGCCTAAGAAACCACAGACAAAACAGGTACCAGTGAATAAGATGGGTGATTACTGCAAAGGCGATGAAGAAGACACCACCTTACTAGTTGAGTACAAAGTAGTATAGACGGTTGCGATATTAGATAGTGGGGCATGAATTTCCATTGCAACCAAGGCAATGTGGGAAAAATGGGGAAAGCCCGCTCTTAGGAAAACTCAATTGAAACTGCAATTAGCAGATGGATATGTGGAGAGATCGATAGGAATTTTAGAACAGATCATTGTATCCTTGTGTAGCATTGAGTATGAGCACACCTTTGCCATAATGAATTTTGACAAGAGTAGCAACTTTGATATCATATTGGGCAGACCATTCATGTGTCAGCTCAAAATTGTACAAGATTGGGGATATGACTATATCTACTTGAGAGACAAAGAGATCACTACGAAAATCAGTGTCAAAGATCATTCTTATAGAGATGTAGAGCAAACCCCGGGGGAAGAATTACACTCCACAACAACTGATGAAGAGGAAAAGGAGATACCTTCTTGGTTGCAAAGCAAAGCGCATATTTGGATGTGTGGAGCATCAGAATATGGGAGTCTTAGAAAGGAATATGACATCTTAGAGCATTCAGTAGAAGATGAAGATTATATTAAGGAACCATTTCTGGAGGATTTGTTTAAACCCTTTGGATGGGATCAAATACTGGTAACTCTTGATGTCGGCGTAAACGAGGTAACCATTACCGAATTTTGCAATGAAGATGGCTATGACATAACTCCCCATATACGATAAAAGTGTTGAAGGAAGCTAATGAAGTTTGTGAGTGTGAAAATAGAAAAGAAAAGACAAATAGCTGGGCATGGTACCAAAGTGCAACAAAGGAAGCAGAGAAACCACGAGAATATGTCATCATTGACATACCTAAAGAATCGATAAAATCTGTTTCAAAGAAACGATTCCAGAAAGAGAGCAATTGTCAAATGTTCAACAAATGCAAGATCAAGATAAGAACAAGGACAAGGAAGAAGATCGACTGTCTCCTACGACGATCAAATTCAACATAAGCGGAGAAACAGGACTCAAAATCACATATTAACTTGTGATAGATCCAGAAGCGACAAAGAACCTATTGTCTTATGGCACGTGGATAATGATGGGAAAGCTGCCAATCAAAGAGCTGGAAGAAATAGTGTATACAAGTTCAAAAATGCCAATTCCTAGCTTTGGAGTGGCCAAGGCCGTACTCAAATTGAGTACTGGGGAGTATGATGATACTTTCCACATAATCGACTCCCATCATATCAAAGAGAGTCTGATCCTGACAGAAAGCTGGAGGAACATCTTCTTTCAACAACAATCAAAAGCTTCAACAACAACATCATCAAAGGCCCCAAAAGCTCCTCAAGTCAATGCAAAAAAGAAGCGACCAGGCATAGCAAAAAAAGGTAAAACAAAGGTAAACACTGAAGTATATCAACCTTGCAAGACAACTTTACCTTCAATGAGCCTCCATCAAACTTCCCATGTAGCCTCTACATCAAGAGCCAAACCATCAACAATGCAATAGAAACCGAAATAAAAAGTCTATCAACCAAAGTTTCAATCACAAAACAACATCCAGACAAAGCCGAAGGGAATCAACCAAGTGTTAGTATCCATAGAGCACATCAAAGTCAAAGACCCAATTTGGATACATGAAGCACACGTTCAACCTCAACAACATAAAGTGACAAGGTGGGTTGCATCAAATGAGTCAATCACTACTTAGGGCTACTTCTAGGGAAACACTAATGTTTGGGCTAAAAAGCCTAAAGTAAGATCCTGGATCTACTCACCTCAAGTAGCTTTCTCTACAAAGAGAAAACAAAGCTATCAACAGAAGACACACAACTTAAATAGGAGAAAGAAAAACCACAAAAGGTAGAAGAAAAGACCTTCCAAGCAAGCAACACAACAAGTATGGGTATCAAAGTCAGACTTCAATTGAGCTACCCAACCCAAATAGATGCATCAACGTATGATTCCAGTGAAGCTACTTGAAGCACAAGGATTTTATGAAGATAACACTCAAATATGGTTACCAAAAGTTGTAGCTCAATCTCGAAGAATCAAGAGAATGCAGCACAAGCTTTTATCCAAAGGCAAGTAATGACAACCAAAAGCCAACAGAAGCCCATTGAAACCAAGACTGCTGCAATCTACAGATGGATACCTCGTCATCAACTAAAGAATTACTGCTTCTACAAAGGAAACAATCAGTTATGGATATCGAAGCCTAGTGTCCATCAAGTCATTGAGAAAAAAAAAGCAAGTGCAAAAGACGGTCACACAAGGACCAAAGACAAGGTGGGTTTCAAAATTACTAGTAAACACTCAATCACAAAAAACTCACACACATTAACAATCACTTCTCATGGGAGATAAAGCAAAAACTACATCAGCCCCTACAAGAGCTGAAGGACTTGTTTCACAAATCAGTGTGAACATACCATACAAGCAAGTCAAGAGGAGCCAAAGTATGCCAGCCTAATTGACAAAAAGGTGGTATCCAAAGACCAACACAATGGAAAAGGCCTAAATTCAAGAACTTATGGAATTGGGTTTCTGGCCTGGAACAGGTAAGTCCAAGCCGCCATTAAAAATACATGGCATGAAAGCCAGAGTCAAGCAGCTAAGCCACTAAATGAGAAAGGTGCTAGTCCCAAAGCTTCATGTAATATTCTCTGTGGTCTAATTAGCACTAGAATGGTAACCTAACAGGACATAAAAGTGTCCTTTCAGGGTTTTGGGAAAAAATTCCAAAACCATAGTAGATCCACTCATTTTGAAAAATCCTTTCATGAGCTTATAGTTGAATAACTACTACATATGGAAAAAATGAGAAACTTGTAATTTTTCTCATCCCTTGGTCACTACAAGCCTCCAAAGTTGATGGACCAATGCATTTTGCCCAAAACAGCAATTTCTTATGGTTGATTGCATATAAATAAGAGTGCGGATTTTTGTAGGACATGAGATAAAATGCCTCGTTAACTTCAATGGGTTGGTGACCAAAAATATGGTTGCTTTTACCTCACTAATTTTTTTTTTGGGCAAAAAAAATAGGTGCAAAAAAGTTACATTTTTGCCATTTTGCGGACCTATCATCAAAGTTTCTATAGTCACGCTCAATGCAGATACTATATACACGTTTTCTTAGTTCCCTTTGGGCCTTTGGATTCAAAAGGATCCATGGAGCATGTCAAAAGGATAATGGATCTCTTACAATTGGAACCTTGGGGGCAATGATAGAGTGCTAAATACAGCAAACATGAAAAAAGTGGGTTTAGCATTATGACCTCTAGAAACCCATAGAAACTACTCAATATCTAGCCAAGTTTGTAGTCTATGATTAGATATGGTTACTACCTACAAAATACACACAATTGGCCTAAGAAACTAGCAATATTGAAAAAGTTATACTTGCTACTCTAAAATGTATCGTATTCTTCAGTAATAAAAAAACTCAACCATCATCATATACTATGCTATATAGCATATTAGGTCCCCCAAAACTCAAGGAAGATTAGCTTTATGTTATACATTACACTTACACAATCAAAATTGATTTTGGATATCAAGAAAGCCACCAAGAAAAATTGAATTTGGATATCAAGAAAGCCACCAAAAAAATCATAAAAGTGCTAATTTTGGCCAAAAAACAGGATTATGCAATTCTTGTAAATTGGTCATAACTTTCAATTTTAACACTTAGCTCTCCCTGCAAGCATCAAAACATGTTGAGAACTATGAAGGCCTAAGCTCTAGCCATCTAAACCTCACAGACATGAAGTTTAGAGTGGTATAGTTGCCAAAAATTGAAAAAAAGTCAAAAACAGGACCCGTTTTTTCACACAGTTTAGGTTCAAAAATGTTGTGCAAGAGTAAGGTTAATGTTGAGATCGATACTCCAAAAAAATACTAAGTTTTTTTCAGCTCATAAGGCAACTTTGTGGATATATAACACCTAGAAATTCATTTTCATACTCTTCAAATAATTCAAGCAAAATGGTCACTTAACAGGACACAAAAGTGTCCAAGGACATAAAAGTGTCCTGTAACCATTCTAGTGCTAAGCATCTTAGCTATTCTAAGTACTGCTAAAGCTGGAAAAGTTGAGCATAATTATGTTGTGTAGCTCATGCTGGTATAGGTGAGCGTAAGAGTCGAAGTCGTTGTAGTATAGTGGTGAAGTGAAGGAGAAAGTTAAAAAGACACTCATGCACTCAGCATAGTGAGGTATGAGTGGAGAAGCTTCTACATCAAAAACCCTTCTTGGAAAAGTGAAAGCTATTGAAACGTTTTTTGATGTCACATGTGCTACATTTCTTCCTTGAAGCACCAATCAACTCCATCTTCCACAGTGCATGCTTTTGTTCGATAAATTTCTCGTATGCATATAGAGTGTCCCATAATTGGCACTTGCATTAGTCACTCTTCATTTGTTTCTCCCAAGCACTCACCTTGCATGACATGTACTTCAAGTGGAACTGCTCAACTCCAATAAGAGCGTATATCAAAGGCACTTTTTTTCCACAAGGTTTTTTCCCTTTGGTCATCTAGGTTTTAAGACCCTAATCTAGAAACCCTCATCATCAACTTCTTGTATATATTCCTTCTACATCAACAATAAGGAAATGGCTACCCAAATCAATCATCAACGACTTGGAGATAAAGTTGTAAATCACAACATGCTTATCATGAGAAACAAAGCTCCATAAAAAAATAGTAAGTTAAAAAATTGCCTACAACAACAAACAATGAAAAATTCAGCACAAGCGAGCTATCCACAACAACCATACGTAGCTCACAGAGTGATTCAACATTGGCTACCTATCGCCAAAAACTCAAATTACAGTGGACCTTGAAAGCAAATCCATCATAAATTCCACGCCTCAAAGAGGATCATTTCTACAAGCTCAGACACATCAACATCTATCTTTATGGCGGCTAAGGCTGGCAAAGAAGAGGCCAATGCAAAACAAGAAGAAAATTTGCCTAGAAAATCAAAGATCAAATCACGTATCAACAACATGGTAGATATGAATCACTCAAGCAAGAGGGGAGCACCGTCAACGTCAAAGCACTTCCCAAGCTGAAGACCAACGTTGAAGACAAAGCTGAAGACAATCCTATGACAAAAATGCACAAGGTTGTGTCAAGGGACGACATGATCTAGGAAGGGGGGAATGTTTGAGGATTGACCAAACGGGCGTCCACCTGGCCGGACACGTAGCCGGACACCACATTCTATTTTATTATTTTACCGAGCTAGTGTAGTGATACTTTATGTAAATCTTAATTCTAGAGTAGCAAATCAACTCCCTGAGTTGTAATTCTGTCATGACAATTGTAAAGGTCCATGTGAACCGGCCGCTGGCCATTTAGAATACCCTAGGTATAAATGTCAATAACGTTAATGTAAAAGGAGGGTTATCTTTAGAAAAAGAAGGAGTTCTGTTGTACGTATGCTTAAGCTACGAAGCTGCTCCAACTTGTAATCATCACCAACTAATGATTGGGTAATCCATTTTCGATTCCAAAATTTGCATTGTGTTCCTCTTTCTTTGCTCTTTCATTCAAATGTAAGCATTGTCAGTTTTGTTGAGGTTTGCAAATACGTGTTAGTGAGCCTAATCTTCAGATTTGAGTGCTTAAATCATTGTTTTTAGTCGTTTTGATCATAGGAGATTGTTCTTAGATCATAGGGCGACATTTTTGGTATGTTCTGTTGCAATTTTCAAGACCTTTTTCATGATTGATCATGATTTTGGTAGCCTGTTGGATTATGACCAGAGTTGGTAGGATAGTGTCCTTAGGTGTCTTAAACCTCCTTCTAAAGTTTCGTTGCATTTTGAGTCCGTTCGAGTGCCGAAATGGCGTGATGACCTAGAGCTGTGAGAAAGAACATAGGTAGATTTGCTTGATCATTGAGTGTTGGTCTGCTTGTTGAGTTGGTGTGTTTGCTTGTTAAGGTTCACTTCTTCAGATGGACGGTCTCAAAGAGTCTCCGTTGTTGGAATTAGGGATACAAGAAAACACACACAGCTTGAGAAGACGAAAGCAGCTCAAGGCACACAACGAAGAGTTTATTTATACTTACTGTGCAATGAAAAGATAGGTAGCCCTAGAATGATGGGTGTATATACAATGCACGGGGGAAAACCCCTCCTAAAGAGGGAAAAAATGCCCCGGCGGTACTAGTGTGTTCACAAACATCACTACCACATGTATATGGTAACAAATCCCCCCTGAAGTGATGCGGTGAACGAGAGCTGGCACATGAGCAAAGGGAAGTGCCATGCCCTGAGGACATGACAAATCCACAAAGGAGAGTAATCCCAAAGCTTTGTGGAAAGCTTTGAACTTCTCACAAGACTATGCCTTTGTGAAAAGATCTACAAGGTTGTACTGTGTTGGCACATAAGCCAAGCTGATCTCTTCTATTGAGAGCCTCTCCTTGACATAGTGGTAATGCACCTCAATGTGCTTGTGCGAGCATGAAAAACTGGGTTCCTTGCAACTGCCAATGCGCTCTGACTGTCAGTGTAGATAGTGTTGGCAATGTCATGTCCAACACCCAAATCAGCCATAAGGCGTCTGAGCCATACACACTCAACCGTAGTTGTGAGACTGTCTTGTACTCAGCCTCACAACTAGAAGTGCCCACAATAGGTTGCTTCCTGCTCAAACATGATATGCATGGATTGTTGAGCATGAAACAAAAACCACTTGTGGACACTTGTGTATCAAAACAACCAGCCCAATCTGAGTCCAAAAAGCATGTAAATCTGGCAGCAATGATACCCCCTTGGGATAACACAAGCCAAGATATAAAGTGCCACTCAAGTAGCAAAAAATCCTCTTGACATCATGCCAATGCTTAGACCCTGGGCTATGCATAAATCTACTGACTTGTGAGAGTGAAAACTGAATATCCGACCTCGTGTTGCATGCATAAATAAGGCATCCAACAACAGTTTGGCAAAGAGTGACATTTACAGGATCACCAACATCATAAAGACTCAATTTCAAACCTGTTTCCATGGGAGTGGCAATAGCTTTGCAATCCTCAAGTCCAAACTTACATAGCAATGTCTCTATGTAACTTTTTTGCCACAAGGAAATACCACCATCACACTGCTTAAATTGTACACCCAAGTGACGATGCAACAACCCCAAATCTTTCATCTTGAAAGTAGCATTCAAATTAGCATTAAATTCAGCAATATGTCTCTCATTTGGTCGAGCGATCAGCAAATCATCTACATAAAGAACCACAATGAGAAGTACGTCGCCCTCACGCTTGACATACAATGTGCTTTCTGTTGGACTATTACGAAATCCTCGTCTTACCAAATGAGTGTCAGCCTTCTCATACCAAGCACAAGGAGATTGCTTCAACCCATACAAAGCCTCGTTACATTTGCACACCTTATCCTTTTGTCTTTTCTTGACAGAACCGTGAGGCTGTGCTACATAAACTTCCTCAAATATGTCGCCATTCAAGAAAGCAGTAATAGTGTCTGATTGATGTACATCCCAACCAAAATGAGCTGCCAATGCACATAGAAAATGTATAGTAGTCATACGACAAGTGGGAGCAAAATTCTCTTCATAATCTATTCCTTTTTGTTGTGCATAACCCTTTGCAACAAGTCAAGCCTTATAGCAATCAATCTCACCATCCGTCTTGCGTTTCAACTTGTAAACTCACTTCATACCAATGGCCTTTTTGCTAGGAGGCAAATCGCATAAAGTCCATGTGTCATCTTTTGTAAGTGCATCATATTCTAATTGCATGGCAGCCATCCAATTTCAAAATTCTGTGCTTCATCAAAAGACAGAGGTTCCTCAACATCATGTAGGCTAGACACAGCCAAAGCATAACAATCTGATGCATAAGATGCATGGCGAGAGCCTGAACGAGTATGACTAGATAAAGGTGCATCCAATTTACTATCACGCAATGTATGCACAGTTATTTTGGCATACCTCTTGCCTGCTCATTTTCAGCCCTTTCCTCATCAAGTACATCATGTACATCCACATCCGTAATAGGTTGATCTGTAAAATTTTCAAAACCCCCCATAGGTTGTACATTTGCCTCATTGGAATTTACATCCAAACTTCCACCATTGAAAAGAGGCAACAAAGTGTCGTAAATATCATGTGAGCTTACATTACTGTCTCTAGTACATGACAGCAAGGGCTGAACAGAATCTTCCACAAACACAATATCCCATGAAACCATAATACATTTTGTTTTTGGATGATACAACCTGTAACCTTTGCTTTCAGCACTATAACCAACAAAAATACATTTGACACCCTTATCATCCAATTTTCTGTGCTGTGTTTGTGGCACCAAAGTATATGCCAAACCGCCAAAAACACGCATGTGCTCAATAGAAGGATTTCTATCATTCCATGCTTCATATGGAGTAATAGACTGCAAAGCTTTCATAGGACACCTTTTTAGTACATAAGTGGTGCACACGATGGCCTCAAGCCAAAAAGAATGCGGCAAAGCTTGACTTTTGACCATACATCGTGCCATTTTTGTAAGTGACCTGTTTTTCCTCTCAACAACACCATTTTGCTGAGGCATATAAGGCAGTGTATATTGGTGTTTTATCCCATGACTAGCCATAAATGCATCAAATTCATGAGACATATACTCCCCCCCTCGATCAGAACGGAGGGTGCCCATAGTATATTTCTAGACATTTTCAGCCATAGCCAGAAATTGTTTGAAGCACATAAAAAGTTCAGACTTCGCTTCAAGCGGAAATACACATGCATGCCTGGAGTAATCATTAATGAAAGCCACAAAGTAAAGTTAATTTCCCAAGGATGGAGTTTGCATGGGTCCACAAACATCACTATGCACAAGCTGCAACTTGTATGTGGTTTTAACTGAACCATCCTTTGGAAACATAAAACGTTACATCTTACCCAAATACAGCCTTCACAAACGTGTTTAACATGTGCTTCGAGAGGTGGCACAGAAGCAACCATATTAGATTTTTGCAAATGCAGCAAACTAGCAAAATTCAGATGACCAAAAGTGCATGCAAACTTTTGCATCTCAAACAGCCTTTGTATTCAAAACTGCATGTGCAAAATTCTACCCACACTTGTCATACAAAGTGAGATTATATAGCCCACGTCATAAAATGCCAGATGCAACAATTTCATCACTAAAATTGAGATCATCTACTGTACATCTATCATCCACAAATTTGACTACAAGACCAAGTCTAGCAAGTGCAGATACAAACAAAAGATTCTTCTTGATCCCAAGTATGTAAAGTGCATCAACAAGTGTGAAAGAACTACCATTTGCAACAGTAAGCACATTCTTTCCAACTCCATGAACCGGATAAGAGGCATTGTTGGCACAAGTAACTGAATTTCCATCAGGGACATACTCAAGAGAGGTGAACAAATCACGATGTGAGGTAATGTGCTTTATAGCACCACTGTCAAAATACCACACATGTGAATCTGCAACAATTGACATACATGCATCATGGACAACAGGATTATAGGTACACTTTGCACTAAAAGCCCATTTTGCATCAACATTAGCATCACAATCTCCTTTCACAGAAGGCTCAACAATAGCTGCATTTGTAGTGGAACCACCCTCTTTCTTCTTAGCCTCTTTTTCCTTCAACTTAGGACACTGAATGATCAAGTGATCATTAGATTTACAATAATGGCAACGCATCTTCTTTTTGCCCTTATCACCAAAATTCCAGAGGAATTGCTTCTAGCACAACCATTAGAGACATGTGATTTTCCACTCGCAGAAGAAACATAAGAAGTGGCTGCATTGTTGTTACCAACCCTTTCTTTGAGCAGCAACAAAAGCCTGTTCAACTGCACGCTGTCTAGTCCTTTTTTTTTTTGGAAAGTGACTCTTGCAACAACATTGTGCATAATGCATCAAACTTGGCAAGTTCAGGATCTCCTTGGGTCATAAAAAGTCTCCAAGTACTAGCAAAAGTCTGGTAAGAATCTGGCAAGGCATCAAGAACAGTCTGCACAAGGGAACTGTCTGAAATGACTTCACCTGTAGAAATAAGATTCTCAATGATATCCTTGACACAAGCAAGGAAAGTGTCCATATCATCTTCCTCATGCATAATCGTCGACTCCAGCTCTTTACGCAGCAATGCAAATTTTGCGTCATTACGGCTTGCATAAAGACCATCCAAAATATCCCAAGCCCGTTTGTAGATTTTGCTGAATGAATGTAAGGAGTAATGGTGCGCTTCACAGACAACACAATCAATGCATGAGCTTGCGCATCCTTTATATCCCAAAACGAGCTTGTTCTGTCATAGGCAAAACAACTCTAACAACAGCAATCCTTGTAGCAAGTCTTGCAACATTCTCAACATCGCCTACATCCTTCAAACCAAGATGTCCATCAATGCCCTGCACAATATTCTACATGCCCTTTGACACAAGAACATGTTGCATCATGTAAGCCCACATAGGGTAATTGTCCCGATCCAATCTATCCTCAGTAGAAAACACTTTGAACACATTTGTGTTGTTGTCAGCCATGGTAAATGTTGCACCTGATGTGAAAACTATCCTAAAAGAGGAGAAAGGAAGCGGGAACAACACGTCTATATAGCAAAAACCGTAGAAGAGTGTAAGGGACCTGTTATGCAAAAAACAACACTGGCAAAAATAATGCACAAAATGACAAAATAGCCTGTGCAGTACTACCTGTAGTGGAAACGGAGGCCGAAATGAGCCCGAATAAAAAATTCAAGCAAACTAAGCTCTACGAGCTTACTCAAAATTTTTGTCGACCTGCAAATGCTCGCCAAAGCTCACAAAAGTCAAAGAAAGTGAGCAGGCATGTGCTGGAGCTGCTGGCGACTAAGCCTGGGAGGACGCAACCTGCTCTGATACCAATTGTTGGAATAAGGGTTATAGGAAAACACACACAGCTTGGAGAAGAAGAAGAGGCACACAACAGAGAGTGTATTACTTAGTGTGCAATGGAAAGATAGGTAGCCCTAGATTGATGGACGTATATGCAATGCACAGGGGAAAAAATCTCCTAAAGAGGGAAAAAATGTCCCGACGGTCCTAGTGTGTTCACACACATCACTACCACATGTATATGGTAGCATCAGTGCCCCATCAGAGTCCCTTCCGTGAGTATGGACATTACGTTAGTGCCAGAACGCTATGCTACAAACGTCCGTTGTTGCAACTTGCTAACATTGGAATGTTTGAGGATTGACCGAACAGGCGTCCACTTGGTGGACCGTAGTCGGACACCACATTTGTAGTTTATTATTTTGCCGAGGTAGTGTATTGATACTCTATGTAAATCCTAATTCTAGAGTAGCATGTCAATTCCTTGAGTTGTAATTCTGCCGACAATTATAAAGGTCCATGTGAACTGGCTCGTGGCCATTTAGAATGCCCTAGGTAGAAATATCAATAACCTTAATGTGAAAGGAGGGTTATCTTTAGAAGAAGAAGAAGGAGTTCTGTTGTACGTACACTCAAGCTACGAAGCTGCTCCAACTTGTAATCATCGGAACTAATGATTGGGTAATCCATTTTCAATTCCGAAACTTGCATTGTGCTCCTCTTTCTTTGCTCTTTCATTCAAGTGTAAGCATTGTCAGTTTTGTTGAGATTCGCAAATACGTGTTAGTGAGCCTAATCTTTAGATTTGAGTGCTTAAATCACTGGTTTTAGTCGTTTTGAGCTTAGGACAATGTTTTTGGACCAGAAGGAGACATTTTTGGTATGTTTTGGTGCTGTTCTCTCATGACCTTTTTCATGATGGATCATGATTTTGGTACCTAATTGGATTGCAACCAAAGTTGGTAGGATAGTGTCCCTAGGTGTCTTAAACCTCCTCCTAAAGTTTCATTGCATTTCGAGTCCATTCGGGTGCCGAAATGGCATGATGACCTAGAGTTGTGAGAAGGACATAGGCAGATTTCCCTAATCATTGGGTGTTGGTTTTCTTGATGAGTTGGTGCCTTTGCTTGTTAAGGTTCACTTCTTGAGATGTTTGATCTCAAAGAGTCTACGTGCCTCATCCGAGTCACTTCCCTGAGTATTGACATTATGTTAGTAACAGATCGCTACGCTACAGACGTTCGTCGCGGCGACCCACTAACAAAGTCTTGCTGAGTCACGCACTCTTTACATATACATGACTCAACAAGACTCCATAGTCAAATGCCTAAAGCCTATTTTTTTCTTTTGCAATTGAACTAAACACGTCTAAAGCCTTTTGGGAAATTTTTGAGAATGTTTCACTAACCTCACCTAGGTTTTCTTGAGCACTAGAATTAGAATTATCACTCTCTCTCTCTCTCTCTCTCTCTCTCTCTCTCTCTCTATCACGTGCTCTCTTTCTAGCAGCTCGCACTGTCGCCCGCTCCTAAAGATAGTTTTAATTAAAACTATTTTGGCAGTTCTAGAATTCCCCCCCCAAAAAAAATCCTTAACCAATGTGACAAAGGGAACACCTCAAAGTTGTAGAGGCTGAAGAAGACACATTCCCCATTGACATAGAAAAGGCACACTTGAAAACCTCTAAGTTTTATGTTAAAATGTGAAGCATTTTCCCATTTTTACACTAAAACTCATGAAATTTTAGCAATTTTCTTGAAGGCATCTCGAGTCGAGTGGGGATTTCTCAATTTAGGCCACTAAAAATATAATACATCGCTAGTTTTTTCAAACACTGCTTGAAATCCTTCTAATTTTAGGTTGAATTTGAAGCATTAGTACTAAAACTTGTAAAAATTGAATGTTTTCTTAATCAGAAGCTCAAATATAGCCTTTGGATTTCTCAAGTTTAGCTGGTTAGAAATACACTACATCTTAAATATTTGTTAACAATGTGTGGGACTAATTATAACTCATAATCTTCCAAAGGTAAGCCGTCATGAATTATGTTACATTGCAAGAGGCTGGGACTTAGAGAGAGGTCTTGCACGACCTTACCAAAAAAATGTTTACATAGGTTGATGGGAAGCATTAAAACATAATGGCATTATGTAAGAGGCTTATCAATTAAGAGACTCACTCGGAGTATAGGTTGCTCGAAAAACTTTGCTCGATGTTTAGTAAAACTAATAACGATAACCAAGATGAACATAATCAGGGCAAGTACAACAATTGTGATACAAGAACTCTAGAGAGATACAAGCTTTAGGATTGCTCAGTGAACATGTGCTATTTATAGCCATGACTAATAGGATAGGGTAGATCTAGTAACCCAATAGAGTCAATAATTTTTAAATCTAGGGCTGATAATTGAACAATAGAATCAACATTTTTTTAATATAGGGCTAAAATTTAGCCTATTAATTCCCCCAATTTGTATCTAGGTGGTCAAACTATGAGATGAACTTGAAAGCAAGTGGAGAAATGCTTTGAAGATGTGGAGTGAGGTGTGTCCAACATGGCTCAAAGGTTAACCTACTTTGTGTATTAGATGGAGAATGGCCTACATTGACCTCAAAATTCCCCTTCCAATCGAAGGAGCAAAACTCTCTCAAAAGGAACTCTATGTAAAACTGGAGAGAGAAGGGTGAGAATATAATTAGTGGATGAAGGCCATGTAGAAAAGACATAGGTTGAGTCTAAATCCTTCGAATACAAAAAATTGAATATTTACAAGCTTACTTACAAGGAAATAAAAACCTTTTAAGGTTATTGTTGAAAGAGATCAACACCAACATTTTTATGGGTTTTAAACAATTTAACTTGATGAGGACCTCAAGAGTTTCCCATTCATGATTTTTAACACTCACTTTTGACATTCGGCTCATCCTCTATGAAGCTTGTTGAAACTCAGTGAACTCGTTCCTTGACTCAAGGTTGGTGAGTTATGCACCATATAGCTCCATTTGAAAGGCCAATAGTAGGGCAAATCTTGTTGCAATGGTAGAATCATAACATTGAGGATGCAAGTACCATGGTGTCGAGTTTTTGTTGCCCCTTTCCGCTTTTGTCATGCATATTTCATTTTGCATGGCTTCGAATCTCAATGTGGCTTTGAAAGCACTAGGGTTCAATTGGGCCGCAGGATGGTCCCAATTGAAGAGGGCACAACTAGAGAGCTAGCACTACAGGAAAAGAGGGTAGAAGAAAGTAACCTGCAATTGAGCCCTCACTAGTAGTCGTACGATGTTGAGACTCAAAAAAAATTCAGATGCAATTGAGCCCTCACTAGATGTTGTACGATGTAGATTATGGGGTACACTATTTAATGTTTTATGGATACTCCTCCAAGCACATAAATACCTTAAATAAAAGGTATACCTAATGGCTTCAAAAAAATTAAAAGGTATTCCTAATTCAAAGTTTCCCTCAACAACATTAAAAATGATGCGCTAATCTATAGTACATAGCAACGGGCAATGATAAGGCATGCACGCAGATTTGCAAGAGTATCAACTGGGAAGGACGGATACAACATAGAGACTAGAGGTCTAGAGAAGATAAACCACATTCTTTTGAACAGAGATGGACATTGGCATCATGCCCTATGAGAAACATGTTGGTGCAAACTCTCATTTGAGTTAGAAACATGCACACAAAAATCCAAGTGTGCACTGAAATATGCGTTTGATTGAATTGGTTTGTGTTACCATATACATGTGGTAGTGATGTGTGTGAACACACTAGGACCGCCGGGGCATTTTTTCCCTCTTTAGGAGGTTTTTCCCCCCGTGCATTGTATATACGCCCATCACTCTAGGGCTATCTATCTTTCCATTGCACACTAAGTAACACACTCTCTATTGTGTAATTTGAGCTTCCTTTGTCTTCTCTAAGCTGTGTGTGTTTCTCTGCAACCCTAATTCCAACAATTGGTATCAGAGCCGGTCACGTCCTCCCGGGCTTAGTCGCCAGCTGCTCCAGTACACGCCTGCTCACTTTCTCCGATTTCAGTGAGCTTTGGCGAGCGTTTGCAGGTCGACAAATATTTTGGGAAAGCTCAAAGAGCCTGGTCTACTCAGAATTTTGATTTGGGCTCATTTCGGCCTCCGTTTCCACTACAGGCAGTACTGCACAAGCTATTTCGTCATTTTGTGCAGAATTTCTGTCAGTGCCAATTTCTGCATAACAGGTGCCTTACATTCTTCTACGGTTTGTGCTATGTAGCACAGGTTGTTCCCGCTCTGTTTCTCCTATTTTTGGGCAGTTTTCACATCAGGTGCAGCATTTACCATGGCTGACAACAACAACACAGATGTGTTCAAGATGTTTGCTATTGAGGACAGGTTGGATGGGGACAACTACCCTATGTGGGCTTATATGATGCAACATGTTCTTGTGTCAAAGGGTGTCTGGAACATTGTGCAGGGCATTGATGTACGTCCTGGTTCTGAGGATGTAGGCGATGTTGAGGATGTTGCAGGTCTTGCTGCAAGGATTGCAGCTGTTAGAGTTGTTTTGCCTACGGCAGAACAAGCTCGTTGGGATGTTAAGGATGCGCAGGCTCATGCATTGATTGCGTTGTCTGTGAAGCGCACCATTGTTCCTCACATCCATTCAGCAAAATCTGCAAAACAGGCTTGGGATATTCTAGCAGGTCTATATGCAAGCCGCAATGAGGCTAAAATTGCTTTGCTGCGTAAAGAGCTAGAGTCGAAGATTATGCATGAGGAAGATGATATGGACACTTTCCTTACTAGTGTCAAGGATATCAATGAGCAGCTTATTTCTGCAGGTGAAGTCATTTTAGACAGTTCCCTTGTGCAGACTGTTCTTGATGCCTTTCCAGATTCGTACCAGACTTTTGCTAGTACTTGGAGATTGATGACCCAAGGAAATCCTGAAGTTGTCAAGTTTGATGCATTATGCACATTGCTGTTGCAAGAGTCACTTTCTAGAAAAAACAAGACTAGGCAGCGTGCAGTTGTTTGAACAGGCCTTTATTGCTTCTCAAAGAAAGGGTGGTAACAGTAATGCAGCCACTTCTTATGGTTCTGCTGCGAGTGGCAAAAATTATGTTCCTAATGCTTCTGCTGGCAGTACTTCGTCTGGCAATTCTGGTGATAAGGGCAAAAAGAAGATGCGTTGCCATTATTGTAAAGCCAATGATCACTTGATCAAGTCGTGTCCTAAGTTGAAGGCCAAAGAGGCTAAGAAGAAAGAGGGTGGTTCCACTGCAAATGCTGGTTCCACTACAAATGCAGCCATTGTTGAGTCTTCTGTGAAAGGAGACTGTGTTGCTGATGTTGATGCAGAATGGGCTTTTAGCGCAGAGTGCACTTACAATCCTGCTGTCCATGATGCATGCTTGTCAGTTGCTGCAGATTCACATGTGTGGTATTTCGATAGTGGTGCTACAAAGCACATTACCTCACATCGTGAATTGTTTACCTCTCTTGAGTCTGTCCCTCATGGGAATTCAGTCACTTGTGCCAACAACGCCTCTTATCGAGTTCAGGGAGTTGGAAAGATTGTGCTCATTGCTGCTAATGGCAGTTCCTTCATACTTGTTGATGCACTTTATGTACCTGGGATCAAGAAGAATCTCTTGTCTGTATCCGCACTTGCTAGACTTGGACTTGTAGTCAAATTTGTGGATGACAGATGTACAGTTCATGATCTCAGTTTTGGTGATGAAATTCTTGCATCTCGGCTTTTGTGCCGTGGGCTGTATAAGCTCACTTTGTATGACAAGTGTGGACAAAATTTTGCAAATGCTGTTGCAGATTTAAGGGGTATTTCAGATGCAAAACTTTGGCATGCACGTTTTGGTCATCTGAATTTTGCCAGTTTGTTGCGTTTGCAGAAATCTGATATGGTTGCTTCTTTGCCACCTCTTGAAGCACCTGTCAAACATGTTTGTGAAGGCTGTATTTTGGGTAAGATGCTGCGTTCTAAGTTTCCAAAGGATGGTTCAGTTCGGGCCACATGCAGGTTGCGGCTTGTGCATAGTGATGTTTGTGGGCCCATGCAAACTCCGCCCTTGGGCAATTACCTGTACCTCGTGACTTTCATTGATGATTACTCCAGGCATGCATGGGTATTTCCGCTTAAAGCGAAGTTCGAAGTCTTTATGTGCTTCAAACAATTTCTGGCTATGGCTGAAAATGTCTCGAAATGTACTATGGGCACCCTCCGTTCAGATCAAGGGGGGGAGTATATGTCTCATGAATTTAATGCATTTCTGGCTAGTCGTGGGATAAAACACCAATGTACAGTGCCTTATACACCTCAGCAAAATGGTGTTGATGAGAGGTAAAACAGGTCACTGACGGAAATGGCACGATGTATGGTCAAAAGTCAAGCTTTACCGCATTCTTTTTGGCTTGAGGCCATCATGTGTGCCACTTATGTACTTAACAGGTGTCCTACGAAATCTTTGCAGTCTATTACTCCATATGAAGCATGGCATGATAGAAAACCTTCTATTGAGCACATGCGTGTTTTTGGCTATTTGGCATATGCTTTGGTGCCACAAGTGCAGCACAGAAAATTGGATGATAAGGCTATCAAATGTATTTTTGTTGGTTATAGTGCTGAAAGAAAAGGTTACAAGTTGTATCATCCGCAAACAAAACGTATTCTGGTTTCTCGGGATGAAGTGTTTGTGGAAGATTCTGTTCAGCCCTTGCTGTCATGTACTAGAGACAGTAATGTAAGCTCACAGGACATTTATGACACTTTGTTGCCTCTTTTTAGTGGTGGAAATACGAATGTAAGTTCCAATGAGGCAAATGTACAACCTATGGGGGTTTCTGAAAATGTTTTAGATAAGCCTATTACTGATGCAGATGTACATGATGTACTTGATGAGGAAAGGGCTGAAAATGAGCAGGCTAGAGGTATGCCAAAATGGCTGGTGCACACTTTGCGTGACAGTAAATTGGATGCACCTTTGTCTAGTCGTACTCGTTCAGGCTCTCGCCATGCATCTTATGCATCAGATTGTTATGCTTTGGCTGTGTCTAGTTTACACGATGTTGAGGAGCCTCTGTCTTTTGATGAAGCACAGAATTCAGAAAATTGGATGGCTGCCATGCAATCAGAATATGATGCACTTATAGAAAATGACACATGGACTTTATGTGATTTGCCTCCTGGCAAAAAGGCCATTGGTACAAAGTGGGTTTACAAGTTGAAACGCAAGCCGGATGGTGAGATCGATCGCCATAAGGCTCGACTTGTTGCAAAGGGTTATGCACAGCAAAAAGGCATAGATTATGAAGAGACTTTTGCTCCCACTTGTCGTATGACTACTGTGCGTTTTCTATGTGCATTGGCAGCTCATTTTGGTTGGGATGTACATCAATCAGACATTGTTACTGCTTTCTTGAATGGTGACATATTTGAGGAAGTTTATGTAACGCAGCCTCGCGGTTTTGTCATAAAAGGACAAGAGGACAAAGTGTGCAAATGTAACAAGGCTTTGGATGGGTTGAAGCAATCTCCTCGTGCTTGGTATGAGAAAGCTGACACTCATTTGGTCAAACAAGGCTTTCATAACAGTCCAACAGAAAGCACATTGTATGTAAAGCGTGAGGGTGATGTATTTCTCATCGTGGTTCTTTATGTTGATGATTTGCTGATCACTGGACCAAAAGAGACATATTGCTGAATTTAAGGCTGATTTGAATGCTACTTTCAAGATGAAAGATTTGGGGCTGTTGCATCATTATTTGGGCATACAGTTTAAGCAGTGTGATGGTGGTATTGCCTTGTGTCAGAAAAGTTACATAGAGACATTGCTATGTAAGTTTGTTCTTGAGGATTGCAAACCTATTGCCACTCCCATGGAAAAAGGTTTGAAGTTGAGTCTACATGATGCTGGCGATCCTGCTAATGTCACTCTTTACCAAAATGCTGTTGGCTGCCTCATTTATGTATGCAACACGAGGCCAGATATTCAGTTTGCAGTCTCACAGGTCAACAGATTTATGCATAGCCCAGGGTCTAAGCATTGGCAGGCTGTCAAGAGGAGTTTCCGCTACCTTAGTGGCACTTTACATCTTGGCTTGTTTTATCCCAAGGGGGGATCATTGCCGCCAGACTTACATGCTTTTTCGGACTCAGATTGGGCTGGTTGTTTTGACACACGAGTATCCACAAGTGGTTTTTGTTTCATGCTTGGCAGTTCGTGTATATCATGGTTGAGCAAGAAGCAACCTACTGTGGACACTTCGAGTTGGGAGGCTGAGTACAGGGCAGTCTTCACAGCTACGGTTGAGTGTGTATGGCTCAGACGCCTTATGGCTGATTTAGGTGTTGGACAGGACACTACCAACACTATCTACACTGACAGTCAGAGCGCATTGGCAGTTGCGAGGAACCCAGTTTTTTATGCTCGCACAAAGCACATTGAGGTGCATTACCACTATGTCAGGGAGAGGCTCTCAGCAGGAGAGATCAGCTTGGCTTATGTGCCAACACAGGACAACCTTGTAGATCTTTTCACAAAGGCATTGTCTCGTGAGAGCTTGAAGCTTTCCGCAAAGCTTTGGGCTTACTCCCCTTTGTGGACTGATCTTGTCCTCAGGGCATGGCACTTCCCTTTACTCATGTGCCAGCTCTCGTTCACCGCATCACTCTAGGGGGGATTTGTTACCATATACATGTGGTAGTGATGTGTGTGAACACACTAGGACCACAGGGGCATTTTTTCCCTCTTTAGGAGGTTTTTTCCCCCATGCATTGTATATACGCCCATCACTCTAGGGCTATCTATCTTTCCATTGCACACTAAGTAACACACTCTCTATTGTGTGCTTTGAGCTTCCTTCGTCTTCTCTAAGCTGTGTGTGTTTCTCTGCAACCCTAATTCCAACAGTTTGCACATATATTAACCATGTAGTTATGCTATATTTTAAATAGCAATTTTGCTCACGCAAACATGCCATTTTTTGTGGAAGTAAAGATTGAAGAAGCCAAGAAATTGTAGTATTTTAAAGAAAATTTTAAGAATTTATTATATAAATTTTAGGCTTTTTAATCAATTTAAGTATTGTAAGCAAGTTTTTTCGGGTTTTTACAAAATCCAAAACACAAAGAAGATAATATAAGACATATGCATGCATTGTGCTGCATACATGCATTACACCTTGTCACACACTAGACGCACTCTCTACACATGGTTTGATGTCTCCCAATTATATGCCTATATAAGAGGCTCATTACTACACACATTTCAAGTTAATTAAGCATCATCTTTTTGCTATTTAAATGGTTCTATTGATTATCCACCTTAATCCCTACAATGTTAATACAATCAGTCTGTTTGGTTTTGCCAGTTTGCAGAATGAGTTTCTTCTTCAGTATGCACTCCTTGTAAGCACCTAGCATGCCTTTTAAAGAATCATCTATGTCTCTTTACATAATGATGTGGTGTGACTAAACCTCCTTAGCTTGTCCTCAATTTGCTCGCATCACCGTTAGACAGTTTTGTTAAATGTTTTGGGCATGAGGGTTGGCGTATGACCATAGCTATGCTTACATAGGGATCATTCAAAATTGAAAATTGGGTGTACTCCATTCTGTGTCTCGACGGACTACAAATTGAGGGAACTAATTCCACATGTTCATTGTTGTAATATCTTCTTAAGAACACTGATGTGTTCTTTATTGACATCCCATACGTTGGCCAGTTGTCTGTATGATCAATAATTGGTGTCGTGAGGAGGTTCAATGAAACCAAGAGCAACATCTTGATTTTCAACATTGTTGTCCTTTTGCAACCACTTGGGTCTAAATGGTAACTCCATTTATAACTCACTTGAGTACTGTAAAGGAGTAACCACGACTAAGTTGTCCAAAGGCATAACCAGTTTTCAGATTTTCTGAGGGTACTGGAATAATGCAAGAAAACCTTGGCACAACTTTCCTTGATGTTGTGAGCTAGATTTCCAACTCGCGTGAGTATCTTAAAAAGCTCATAGCTACTAAGAAGTAGAATAGGGTGTGTCCTTATGTGAGACTTTTGAACATTTTGGAACACACAGAACTATATATTCACCCCTAATAAAGCTTACCTGCCAACATACTTTGTCAGCACACCTACTAAGTCCTTGACGTATGAAACTTTTGACGATATCTAACTTCACCACAACAGGTGTTCAAAGTTGAAAACCTTACTTAAGCAAATTCTAGAATAGGGAGAGAATCACCCATTTAGAAATGCATTGTGCTAACGTGTGCTCTTAGCAGATCCTTTAGCAAAAAATACTTGTAAGGTGCCCATCCAACGCTCGATGAATAGCAGCAGTAAGAGTGAGGTACTGTCCCGCAGCCACTTACAAACAGTCTTCCACGACTGACGAGAAACTATGATTCAACCAGTGAGTATCCAACCATATACTCGATATGGAGTGGAGGCAACCAACTAGGTTTAAAGAGGTTGGAGTGGATTAAACTCTTAGAGTTTAGACCAAGCAACCACAAATACCCATATTGTGCCATTACCTTGTATGGCAGGGTGTAAACTCATCATAAATTTGCAGTAGAGATTGCACGTGCAGGGCGAAAAGGTGCAAAGAGAATAAAGTCTATGAATTGGCATGCTGCTCTAAATAAATTAGTGTTAAACACTAGGGCCCATAACACCTAGTGTGCATGCATTTAGCACAAATTTACCGAAACCGCAATTCCATGAAGAGACTTTCCACGATATGTACGTGAAAGCCTTTCAAGAAGAGTTGGACCATAACAGAATGTGAAAGGTCAGTCACACCTAGGTACCAGCCACAAGACATTCTTAGAAACTTAGCATACTTGGTTATATGTAGAAACGACCCTCCGTTAAGGTGGTTTCACAGCACTTGTCATCGCAGCAAGTCTGTACTGAGTACCCGATAATTTCTGGCCACTGAAATTGTTCCTGATACTGTGTGCTCCAAATGGTCTAATGAATAGATGCGACCAACACATAGGGACTTTGTCGTAACACATCATTAGGAATTAGGCTCCAGTGTCAGTCCCAGAGACTCATATTCTCCACATGTGGAATATGTCTCAAATAAGGATGTCTATGAAAAGAACATCCTTCAACTACGAGATGTATTTGTGTGTGGAGGTAACTACAAACACTTTGCGACGCGAGTGAGAGGGACCCTCATTATCATTGCTCCACATTGGCTAAACCGAAATCCTTGAGTTCCTAGAGCATGTTGTATCCCATGTGACAACATGTGCCAAATCGAACCCTACCAGTGGGTTCATAACAGCATAATGTATATTGGACAGTATGGCCCAAAATACTTTGTTCCGTCATGCCCTTGGCATGTCACAAGGCTATCACTTATGCTTCTCAATTTTCATTGGCTAAGCTTTGTAGGGTCCAATGGGGTGTCAACATGAGTAAAATCCAAGAGGGGTCGACCAAGAGAGAGAGGGGGCTGATTTTGGCAAGGAATTATCACATACACTGTCACACAATCTCATGTGTGAAGCAAGAAGACTCTATCTCCTTCTCAAGCTTTAATGGAAAGCTCATCATCTACTCCAAGCTTGTGAGTAGGGAGGCCTACACCAACAACTCTTGGCTTTGTGATGCAAATCCAACCAAGAGCCAAGCTTCAATGCATGCTCATCTCTTCTACCATGCTAATTACTAAGCTATGCTAAGCTATTATGAGTGATTATGAGAGGAGATATACTTCTTTCTCGTAAGAATACTCCTTCTTCCTCTCAATCTACTATCATACCCCACTAGCTCTCACCATCTTTGAAGGTGTGTGAGGTCTTGGGTCTGAGACCGTGAGGGAATTGATGTTGTGTTTTAAAGTGTTTTGCTTAGTGCTTGAAGCTTTCATCTTCATTGCACTAGCTAGTTATTGAAGGAACACAAAGAATTGTATTGTAAAATGTTTCCCTTGATGGGGGAAACCTATAATACAAAGCCTTTTGGAGGGGGGACCAGCTCCATATAAATCCGGTCCTTAACTCTTGTCAATAGCTTAATTTCTCTCTCTTTTGAAGTATTGTTCGTACCTATCTAACTAGGTGTTATGATTTTTGTTGCTCTCTCCATCCAAGCACTCTTGCTATGCTCATTATGAGTCTAATCTAATGAAATGCTCACTATGTTTATGCTATTTTCCGCTACACACAAGTTACTAGGCCATTAAATGTTACATTGGTATCAGAGCACAAGGTTTCTCTTTTCTTGCTAAAGAAGGGAGGTCCTTAAGCTAGCTATAAATGGTTGGTATTATTAATTGCAATTAAGTAAAATAGGGATTTTTCAGCCTTGCAGTGTGCCTACTTCGTGCAGATAAGGGGGCATCACCATCGAGAGCTATGGTCTTAATAGTGGAGTCCTACGGGGCTTGCCTACACCTTAACCACTATTGAGTTGTTAGAAGCTTGACAAGAGCCGGTACTGTTTTGGTGTTGAAAGACCCTCTATTCTATTCCTTGCAATTAATCATATTCAAGCCACAAGTACAGGAGCTTGAGTGCTTTTCTAAAGGGGTAAATAGTAGTAACAACTAGGGCTTGAAGTGCCAAAGTACACCTAAAAAAGTTTACACCTAAAAGTTGTTAGAATGACTTATAATAGTAAAGAGGGTGAAATTGATGTTGATAGCTTTGATTTTGCTAATGAGCAGGCTACTAATGATGCCCCTATGCTTGTTAACTACCTTGTTTCTAGGCTTCAAGAAGCCATGGGCAATCCATCCCTCCAAAGTGAAGTGCAACGGCAGATTTGTGCTCATGGGATTCTCCAAACTCCCCACCAAGAAGAGAGAGTGCCTAGGGAGCCTCCGTGTGAGACTTCCAAAAGAGGCCTCTCTCTGATTCAGGAAGAAGAAGAGGATCCATACGAAGGGCTTAAGAATTTACTTCTTGATGACACATCTCTTCCCAAAGGAGAACTCAAGAGCCCCCACCAAAAGAACGAGAAAGAAGTCAGTCTCCTGCCACCTTGGTGGAGATGGCTCCACGGCAAAGAAGGCGGGCAAAATGCTCTCCATCACCTCCTAAATGGAGAAGACCATCGCACGCTTCTCCACATCATAATTCAAAGAGGGATGATAGAAAACAAGAGAAGAAAAAGGCAAGAAAGAGGTCACTCCTTCTCCATCTTCTTCATCCTCTTCTTCTTATGAAGAAAGTGATGGTGCAGACAAGGAGGAACAAGGCGAGAAAGAGTTCACCCTCTTCTCCATCTTCCTCAAATTCTTCATCTTCTGAAGAAAGCGATGGTGCGACTTTCGAACAACCAAAAAGAAGAGGCCATAGGAAATCCTATGCCACGTGGAAGAGATCATCCAAGCTCAAGAAGCTCAAAGAGGGAGGAAAGAGCATATCTTTCCTTACCTACGATCACACCTTTGGTGCTACGGACAAAGTATTGGCTTTCATCCAACAATTCAATGTGGCGTTTGAAGATGAGGGCTTCACGAAGTCCTGTAAGCTACGCCATGTAGATATGCATTTTCAAAAGTCCATCAGGCAATGGTGGTCTAGCCTACGGGCAAACGATGAAGCCCCACGAACATGGAAAGCTTTAAGAGCTTCCATTATGAAGCAGTTTTTGGCTACCGATGTGCCAAAGACAAAGTACTCACTGAATGGTGAAGCTTGAAGCTCTCTCCTTACGAATCTCTTCACAAATATGTAGACAAGTTTTGGGACTTACATCTCATAGCCACTTTCTTCAAAAAGATAGATTTTGGAGAGCAAAAACAACAATTTTGTGCTGGCTTAATTGAAGATATGGTGGAGTATGTCAACTCCCAAAGGCCATGCACCATATCTGCAGTCATACACCATACCATGGTGGCTTCACGAATCAATTTCCAAATAGGGGCTAAGAAAAATCTTCAGCCCACGGAGAACAAGGACCGTAACAATGAGCCTAAGGGGAAGGACAATGTCCAAAAGTCTCCTAAAGGCAACACCAACAACAACAAAGCTAAGGGGAAGGGAGTTTATAAAGGTACATATAAACTCTCTCCTAAAGAGCTTGAGCATTATCATAAAGATAACCGTTGTTTCAAATGCAACGAGCAAGGGCATGCGTACCGTGCTTGCCCCCAAAAGAACAACTGCCATGAGCCTCCTAGAGCTACCTTGGTCGAAATCCAAGAAGAGGAAACTCACCACAAATGATCTCCTCTATGCCATGCTTGGGGAAAGGTAAGAGAACATGATGCTTTTATTCTCTTTGACCCTGGTTCTACTCACAATTTCATATCTACAAAGTTGGCCACCAAGCTAGGCATCCAAGCCTCTGAGATGGGAGATGTCATACCCGCCGACGGTGCTTTCAAGGGGCAAGAAGCTTCAGTCACTCCCTTAATTGGGAAATCGAGACTCCGACAAAGAGGACTTCTTTATCTCTCCTCTCAAGGGGATGTAATCCTAGGGGCACCATGGTTTGATCGTATGGCTGCCGATGTTAAATTCCTTGAAAGGAAAATCTACTTTAGGTTCAGGAAAAAATATATGTACATAGATGCTAAGGAGTTGGGTAACACCATACCCATTGTACATACGCAAGCTTTCAATAAGTCAATAAAGAGCTCTATTTTTGTGTACATGATTTTTGTTAAAGATTCTAAAAATGAAAATGCTTTAGCAAAAGAAAATATAAACAATCACAAGGAATTAGAGTTATCCAAATTTCTCAAGGGATTTCAAGATGTTTTTATTGACAACATCCCTTGTGAACTACCTCCTAAACGAGGCAATGATGACCATGCAATTGAACTTCTTCCAGGAAGTTCACCGCCTAATAAACCTCCTTATAGAGTTTCTCAAGCTCAACAAGAGGAGATTATGCGGCAAGTGCATGAGTTAGTTGAGAAGGACATGGTTAGGCCTAGCTCATCTCCATTCTGCTCACCCGTATTATTAGTGCAAAAGAAAGACGGCACATACCGTATGTGTGTCTACTATAGAGCACTAAATAGGATTCACTATCAAGAATAGGTTTCCTGCTCCACGAGTAGAAGACCTATTTGATAAGCTACAAGGTCGACCTACTTCAGTAGAATTGACCTAAAAAGTGGCTAACATCAAATAAGGATAGTTCATCAAGACATTGTAATGACCGCATTTTGCACTACATTTGGTCTTTACGAATACATTGTCATGCATTTTGGCTTGACCAATGCACCAGTCACATTCAATCGCTTGATGGAGAAGCTATTTAGGCTTCACCGAACCTTTATTAGAGTGTTCTTTGATGATATTATCATCTACTCTAATTCACTAGACGAACACAAGCAACACCTCAAAGTAATATTTCAAGTTTTACAAGAGAATAAACTTTATATTAATCAAACAAAAAGTGAATTTTTCTTACAAGAGATCCAGTATTTAGGTCACATTATCTCTCAAGATGGCATCCAAATGGATCCATCAAAGCTAGAGGTAATAAAAGGATGGCCTAATCCAAGGAATCTTCATGAACTAAGAAGCTTTATAAGTATGTGTGCATACTATAGATGCTTCATAGAAAAGTTCTCATAAATTGTGGGACCATTACATGACCTAACAAAGAAAAACATTAGGTATACATGGTCTGCCAAGGAGAACAACGCTTTCGAAAAGCTTATCTCTCAACCTGTGCTTACACTGTCGGATCTCTCAAAGCCATTTGAGGTCCAAGAAGGGCACGCCATAGCCTATGAAAGTCGAAGGCTCGACCCTATTGAGCAAACTTTAGGCATATATGAAAAGGAACTCCTTGCAGTTCTACATGCCTTAGACTCATGGAAGCACTATTTAATGGGGACTCCTTTCATTCTGCAGACAGATCACCAAAGCCTTAAGTACTTCATGACGTAGACCAAGCTCTCCAACAAACAAATGAGGTGGGCAAATTTCCTTTCGCAATCTCATTTTCATATCGCTCACATTGCTGGCAAGCATAATCAAGTAGTCGATGCACTCTCAAGATGGCCGAGAGTGAATGCGGTTTCCATAGCAACTCACAATGATCTATCTTCCATGATAGATGAGTACGCTATTGATCCTAATTTTAGAGATGTGATTTTAGCCCTTGCATTAGGGAAGAAAGAGGAACCATTTACTTTACAAGATGGTTATCTTCCCTACGACAATAGACTATGCATTACTAACTCACTACGTGAGAAAGTAATGTATGAATCTCATGCTCCTCCTTATGCGGGGCATAGAGGGATTCAGTCTACCCTAAAAGGAATTGAAACATATTTCTATTGGCCTGCCATGAAAGCAAACATACAAGAGTATGTTTCTAAATGTGTGGTATGCCAAAAGACGAAGTTTGATAGAGGGAAGCAACCTAGATTGCTTCACCCTTTGCCAATCCGTAATTCACCATGGGAGAGCATATCCATGGATTTTATCTTTGGATTGCCCAAGTCTATCCATGGGAATACGGGAATATCGACAATAGTAGATAGGTTCAGCAAACAAACTCATTTTATACCTGTCAAAAAGACTATCAAAGCCCATCAAATGGCAACCCTCTTTATATCACAAATCTTCAAGTACCATGGCTTGCCAATGTCCATAGTGTCGGATAGAGATCCTAGAATGACCAGTTATTTTTGGAAGGGTCTCTTTGAGAATTTAGGCACAAGGCTAAACTTCTCTTCGGCCTATCACCCGCAAACGGATGGCCAAACGGAAATAGCTAACCTAATAATTCTTGATCTCCTAAAATCCACTGCAAACATGAAGTGCTTCGCTTTAAGGATAACATCAAATTGATTGCAGAAGAAGAGCCAAAATGGAGGAGGAATTGGCTACAAAAACACCCTCGGTGGGAGATCCACTTTACAAGTGCATCAAAAGTGATTAGAGAAGACATCATTTTTTTATTCTTTACCATGGTGTCAAGCTTAATACACTTTTCTCTTTATGCAAAATCATAGGCCAACTTGATTGAATTATCCACTCCTACATAAGCTAAAGCACAAGATGGAAACATAAGCCTATATGAAGGAAAGCCTCAACATGGCCAAGATGCTACAAGGGGTGCTGGACTAATATGCATAATGATGAGGAGGATTTGTCATATGCTCCTCACTTGCAGTCAAACTTTCAAGAATGCAGAGTACACTGATTCCCCATGGATGAGCTTTTTGTTATGATATATCAGAGCAGTCCTCCAAGGAAGTTTTGTATGTATCTTATGCCAGATTATCATTTTTGTGATCCTACTACATAAAATCATTTGGAGAAGCTTCTACGTTACCTGCTTTGAGCTAGATTCAGAATCTTGAGCCTAGTGCTAGGAGACCTGCTGACAAGGTTTGTGGGCTACTCAACAATCAAGCTCTAAAAATATTTTCAAAGATTCTCACCAATGAGGAAAAACAACAAATAGAAAAATAGAAATGAGGTCTCCAACAGCTCACACAAAGACAAGTGGCCTGATGAGATACTTACAGATAGTCATGTCAATTGACAAGATGAGCTACGAGGGGGGAATATTAGCAACAGCTAACACAAGCCACTAAAAGACAAAATTTGAAAGGTTAAGTTGTAATTTTTAAATCACATATAAAAATGGACTCCATAGTTTTGTCAAAATTGCCCGTGTAATTTATTGACTTTTAAGGATGTATGTATTTGCATAGAATGGGGCAGCAGGATTCCAATCTATGTTGGATTTACCTTTGGTACTTAGATTCCTAGATTTGTATCATTTTAACTTAAAATACCATTTTGACGTTTGGCTAAGGTATAAAAACCATGTTTTGTAAGTTTTTATTGAGTTTTGGATAATGAAAGTGAGATTACAGTTATTGTGAGTCCTTATGTCTACCTTCTTGCTTCTCGTGCTCGGATCTCCCTCATTGAAGTGCTATCACAAATCCATGACTAACAATGTGATTAGAGGTGAAATATATTTGAATCAACATAAGTTTCTCACAAAAAAATTATATTTTTGTTGGTGTGGCCAATGTCTTTGGTCATTGTATTTGTTTTATGCATCTGCTTTGACTTTGAGTATAGGAGAGGATAGACTTCCTTAGACGAAGCTAAAGAGTGTACTAGAAATGGAAATTGACTTGTTTAAAATAGGCCTACTTGACATATTAGGAATTTTAGGAATTATTCAAGTCCCATTTTTTATAATGCTACTTGCAAACTTAACATTGCTGTGCAGTTTGATCTATCATCTGTTTGCGGGCACACTCAATTCAATTCCCTTTTTATTTAGATGGCACCTTCATTTTGACATACTTTAGCTATTTGAAAAGCCCATCACTTGATAATATTCCCTACATAATGTGATGAACTCTCCTCCATAATATAACAAGGACTTTAGGGCACTTGGAGGTCAACTAGAAGGAGTTTGATGCTTGTTAATGAGTTCAATTTAGGGCACTTGGATGTCTATTGGAAGGAGTTAGATGCTTGTTATCCCAATAAAATAACTCCTCTTAAAACAAGTTTTTTGGATACAAAGTTAAGAACTTGTTAAAATTAGTGGCCTTTTTGGAGGGAAAAAACATGCATTTGGTTTCAATTAGAGGTGAAAAAATGCATTTATACATGGAAGCCAAGCTACCTAGCATATAGTTTTTTATATGACAAGCACTTTCAAAAATATTGAGTCTCTATCATGGCATGTACGACCAAGGTGTGCACGCTCGAACTTAAGTGCGAGCCTTTACATCAGGCTCAAACTAAAGTTCTAAGCTCTAACATGGTTAGGTACAAAAATGGTAGAGGATAAACGCCTACCAAATAGAAGAAGACGTGGAGGCTCGAACTTAAGTTGGAGCCTCTACCATTGCTAGATACAAAAATGGTAGGGGCTAAACCTTTAACAAATAAAAGAAGGCATGGAGGCTCGAACTTAAGTTTGAAACTCTACCCTTGCTAAGTAAAAAAAAAGGTAGAGCCTAAACCCCAACCGAATAGAAGGAGTGGAGGCTTGAAATTAAGTTGAAGCCTCTACCCTTGCTAGATACAAAAAGGGAAATATGAGAGAGAGAGAGAGAGAGAGAGAGAGAGAGAGAGAGAGAGAGAGAGAGAGAGAAAAGGTTGGCCTCTACTAGAAATATCTTGCTAGCATTGTGCCTTCGAAGTGCTTTGATCGCCTATAGCGTTTGCTCACAGAAGCTTCTCGTAGATGGGTAAATTTTTTATTGTCACCATAAGATAGTGAGACTCAAGTAGTTTAACAGGATCCGTTCACAAAGAAGAATGATATACTTATCAGGTATGATTCGTGCTTGGTGTGATCCATTCACAAAGAGGCCTTAAAGTGGCCTCAATTTGCGATTGTCCTCAAGCTGGTGTGTCTTAAGCTCTTACGTGCGATAGCGTGAATGGATTGTATGGAAATGGAAGACTTAAAATATTAAAAATGTGATTGAATCGTAGAATAGTATAGAGTATAGTGCAATAGAAACGGAAGTATAGGAAGGCAAGCAGATGGCACAACAGGAGCAGCAAGTTGGCTTTCCAATGGAGGTGGTTGAAGACAGGCTCGTTAGGCCCAACTCCAGCTCGCATGAGTGGCTGCCGACCCTATCCCCTTGCGATATCCTCATGCACCATGTCAACTACACATGTATGTTCTAATGCATAGGATGTCTTTGCAATCCAGGTACGTTGGTGGAAGACCGGCTCATTAGTCCCAGCTCCAGCTTGCATGAGGAGTAGATGCCTACCCTCCCTCCCTGTAATGTCTCCATGCGCCATGTCGACTACACGCTCAAGCTCTGTTGCACAAGGCTGCACCGCATGACAGGATTCTATTTTAGAGAATATCTATCTAGGAGCTCGCAGATGATCCAATTTGTGACTACCCTCAATCTGATGTGCCTTATATATGAGCTTCTTAGATCCAAGCTCTCGTAATCTATTATCAAGCAAACAGAGGCTATATATGCACAAGGCTTCTCAGCGTGATAGACTTCTCTCAGCATGCGGCACAAGCGCGAATAATAAACGATAAGGAAATGAAATTGACAATACACACAACTTGGTATACCTTGTGGCATATCACAAAAGTAGGAAGAGGGCGCATCATGCATCCGCACCCTCTATGAATAGGAAGAGACTTCTTGGAAGCGGGAATGTAGGACGCACAACTGAGAAGATGCTTGAGTCACCTCGGTGAGGCATGGGAAGTTGAGGCACCTCGATGAGGAGGTATCACGAGGCCGGAAATGTGGAGCAATGATGGCATGCCCCGCTCCCGCGACCGTCATATTTGACGACCGTCATGCTTGAATTTCAAATTAAAGCGAATTCCCATCACATTTTCATATCATTTACCTTTATGCATTGCTAATACTTTGTTTATGTTTTGAAAGGGCTCTCGACCTCAAGTTCAAATGAGCAAGCCTCACGGTAGGTTTAAAGCAGCCATGTATTGAATGCCAGCTCAAGCTTCTTCACATCACTGCAGTCCACACAAGGTGTCCAAGGATCATTTTTGCGAATACACAAAGTTCAAACAACAGATCAAAATTAAGGACTTGGCAACATCACCACTCTGAAAAGCTATAGATTGTGAGATCAACGACCACGCATGTTTTCAACTGACAGAGGCCCTGGGCAGAGTTCAATCCCAAGGGTTCAGGTCGTTCGAGCTTGTGGGAGGTTTGAGAAAGAAACCAATGGTGCTCCTTGAATCACTTATTGCCTTATTAGAAGAATGACCCTGCACGGACCCTAGTTTCACACAGTCTCAAATCAGTCTTAGAAGCATGCTTTAGTCTTTCAACTACAGGAGTATCATGTAGCCTTGGACTCTAGAATTCGAGAGTATGCTCTGGACTTTGGACACTTCACTCTAGAGTGCTTATACAATGGCCCTTAATCTCATGTTTGAGGTAGAAGATCGATATTTTCTTATCACAACAATTTGGTTCTAAAAACCATGAGGATTGAAATGTGGATTTTTGTCATTAATAAAAATGTCTACACTGTGTAGAATCTAATCCCCATGACTCTATATTGTAACACTTCTTCTTGTTTCTTTGTTAGCATGACAAGGATAGCCACAGGGTTGAATACCATGTATATACTCAACCCAAAGTTTGGGCTTGAAGTTTTGTTTTGACACAATGTCTACTCCTAGAGAATCATACTTGACGACAAAGGTTTACAAGTAGTCATTTCTGAACAAGTTTGTAGTTATGAGACTCAAAAGCTTTAAGTCATATGCGATTTTTCTAGTCCATGCAAACTACTAAAAACTTCATACAAACACAATGAGCATCCTAAAACATTGTTTACCTCTCCTCAAGAAATAGAGAACAAAAAGTCCCATTTTTGTGCATTTTTCCCATAATTCCTAAATATGCGTCTTAGTCCTTCTTTTCAGTTGCTACTGGTGCTAGTGGATCAGGCATATGTGTTGTTTTGATGCAAGGTGATCCTCTAATTGCTTTTGAGTGTCATAAATTGAAATCACATGAACAAAAGTATAGTGCGTATACGACATCATCTTGGTATGTCGAAACATTATTTGATGGATCATGATCTTCTTATTGAAGATGATTAATAGCAATGTTGTATCAAATGTAGAATATTCAGAATCATATAACAAAATTGTCAATCCATGGGATGTAAATGACCCAACTTATGCATGGATGCTATAAGAGATTGTCAATCTTTCACAATACTTAGTCATAGCTCACTCCTAACAAAGTGTTAATCTCAAGTGTTTGTTAGGCACTAAAAACTGGTCTTCTAATTGTAAATGCATATTTCAATGAGCTACAATTGTTAGCAGTGGATAACACAGGCTACACCAATTATACACCAAGCTGTGGATGTGCTATAGTGCACAATATTTCATTTTCATTGTATAGGGCCTTGGGCTCATGTAGGAGTTCCAAAGTTGTATGAGTCTATGCTAGAGAGCTCAAATTTATCCCATAGTTGAAGGGTTTGAGGCTCAAAGCTATAAAAGAGCCCTATGCTTAATGAGAAGTCGTTCTTGGGTGAGTTCTTCTCTTTGTAGAGTGGATGGTCATGAGGCTCATGGGCTTTCCCTGCCCATGTAGCTCTTGATTTCTAATAATCAATTACACTTTCTTTCTTATTAGTCTTCTTTGTTTGATTATGTGGAGTGAAATTGTATTAGTGTGATGGTAGATCTCCTAATCCCTTTTTTGAGTTAATCTATTCTATCCACACCATTGGCCATGGTGTGTGAGGGCTATGCCTTGCTTCTCTTCATCTCTCTCTACAAGGTGTGCGGTTAGTGTGTGTGCATACGTAGTCGCATTGAGGGGTTGTATCGGAATGGACACACTAATGCGGAGTAGGTATGTTAATTGCATGCGTGTGTAGTTATGTGATTAAGAGTTGTGAATAAAGTGATTGATGTGAGAGGTTAATTTCAATCACATAATTGTGTGCAAGAGATTAGCAAGTAGGATTGTGTGGTGATTAGAGGAAGCCCTTTCCATAGCTTCTCTCTATGATGAGTAGAAGGATCCCTTGAATCCTCTATGTCTATACATCCTAGGCTCGTGCTTCCATGCCCTATCCGGGTTACCCATCCACGATTTGACAATTTTGTGGGTTGCGATTAGGTCGTGCTACAACGCCTCCCTACATTGGGCACCGTTGCCAGGGATCGATAACCTAAGCTAGTGAGTTTAGGATGTGTAGAATAGAGTAATTCCACTACTAATTTTGTTGGTTTTTGAGTGTGTGTAACTCAATTTCTGGTTTGATTTGATGATGTTGTGCAAGAAATTGATGCTAATTTTGACTTATGAATACCCCAAACCCCCAATTCCACCCTCAATTTCACTAATTTCATGCTAACCCTTACTAATTTCGCAGCTTTCCATGCTGATTTTACTAATTTCATGTTAATTTTTACTAACCTTGCTAGCCTAACCACTAACATTTGAAGTGTAAAGTATGTTAAATTGCCTTTTTAGAGGTGAAATCATCACTCTAATCAAGTTAATTGTGCTAATCTATGCGATGATTTGAGTGTTTGAATTTTGGCCTACAAATGGTCAATTTTGGAGCCGATTTGATGGTGCACACACTTGTGTGTGCAATGATGCGTCTTCGCATGTAGCAAAGGAATAGCTTGGAGTGTAATTACTATGTAAGTGCACTCATTTGTTATGTCAATTTTTGATTGATTAATGAGGTTCAATGTTGTTAATCATTTGCTAAAATTAAGTGTGTAACACAAATTGACCTACACTTTGCACCTAATTTGATACACTTGGAATGAAATTGATAGTCAAATTGTGACTAATGAACTTTGTGTGTATCCAAATAATGCTTAATTCTCATCAAGAATTCGTGTGTGTG
Source organism: Adiantum capillus-veneris (assembly GCF_014529385.1). NCBI lineage: Eukaryota > Viridiplantae > Streptophyta > Polypodiopsida > Polypodiales > Pteridaceae > Adiantum > Adiantum capillus-veneris. The sequence continues at coordinate 112,611,295 of NC_140941.1, forward strand.
CATGCACCAAACAAGGAAAAAACTATCAAAAATTTCAAGTGTTTGTGCACCTAATCTCGAATGTGTGCATGCATATAAAGTGATGGGATTGATGATACATGAGTATGCAATCATGTAAATGATGTGTATGCTAGGCTAATTCAATCATTGGATAAGCCTAAATGCCAAAAAATTGGGCAAAAATTGAGTGTGTGTGCCTATCAAAGACCACTTGATTTTCTATGATTGATGGTCAATTATGGCACCTAAATGGCTTTTGATTATGAAATTTTCATAAAAAGTGTGTGCAATCATTAGGTATAAGTCTAAATGTACTACCAATTGAAGCAAATATGAATTTTTTTGCTTAATTTTTGAGTGTGTGCATTGCTTAATTGGGTAAAAATAATGCTAATTTTTTAGAAATTAAGCATGCATGCATTCACTTATGCTTGTTTGAGTTTGCAATTTGAGCATTACAATGCGAAATTGATGGAATATTGCATACAATTTTGGCCTAAAATTGGGTGAGTGTGCCTACTCAATGGCATGTGCAATCCAATGTGTGAATGAATAATTGGTATTTTTTACCAATTATGATGATGAATTGGCCAAATAATTGATGTGTGTGTCACAATTGGCTTAAAGATTAAGATAAAAATCACTCAATTGATGCTAAATTGTGTATATTTTTAGTGTATTTCCATGCAACTGATGAATCAATTTGATGAACATGGAAAAAATGCACTAATGTGTGTGCTTATGCAATGGTGCTTGATATCCAATTTGGAATGAATGATTTTGGTGCCACCACTAATCATGATGATTGAAAGACTTAAAAGGATTGGTGTATATGATTGACTTGAGATGATTCAATTGATAAGAAATTGAAAATGATTTTACGTACTATTGTCATTTTGTTGATTGAGCATTTGCAAATGCCATAATCAAGTAGCATAGCAAGCCAGTATGACAAACCTAAAAGGTTTGGATGATTACAACTATTTGTTACAAGCAACTCAAGTCATTGGCAATGATTGATACATTGGAATTGAATTTTCTATTGAGAGAAATTTTGCTTTAGTCAATCATGTGTGCATCTACCAATTGATTGTGAATCGATTTAATGTTAATATGGAAATTGGAAATTTATACATACACAAATTCCAATCAAAGTGGAAAATCAAAGATTACATGTGGTTATGTGAATGTTTTGGACTTCATGGATAATTACACGCATTAATGAATAAAGGAATGATTATTGATGAAACTATTCACTCTTTTTGGCCTATTTCTTGAATGTGTGAGCTCTCATTACATATTAAGTGCAGCAAAAATTGGCTTGAAAATGAATTTATCCAATCAACTTTGTCAAAATAATGGTGAAGAGTGGAGAATAGTTGTGCATACCATATTGCATGAAGAACCCAATTTGCGCACAATTGATTATGATCTTGAGAATAATACTCTTTTATGTGTGTGAAGAGGGCCAAGGTTTTCTTTGATCTTGGGAACTTAGGTAGATGATTAAGAGAGGACATTAGCATTGACCTAAAATGCTTACTCTTTGAAAGTTTCTTTGCTAGAACCCCATGCACCAAACTTACCTTATGGGAACACTCCCTAAGAAAGAAGCCTTGAAAAGGGGAAAAAGGGGATACGAAATTAACTTTCCCTACCTACTTGGCCATGACAAATATGGCGCATATTGAACTTTAAAAGGCGTGTCCCACCTGCTCTCACAAGCCCCTTATGGCTCGCATGCAAAGTCCAAGCCTGCCAAGCCCATACATCGCTGGCCAGTTTCCTGGCTTGTCTTTTTGCTGCATACCCCATCACGTTATCATCTTTTGTCGCTTGCCTCAGCCTGTGAGTCGTGTGTAGCTGCAATGCTTCATTGGCTGCTAACATTTCCATTCTGCCACAAGCCAATCACGCACAAAAGTATTGATCCCACTTGGCTGCACACCAAGGCGTAGTGACTTTCAATAAAATAGACCCGATTCATCGTACACACACACTACTAAGTAGCATGCAGTGCACTGGCGGGCTCCATGGCCAATCACCCTCACATAGTCACACTGCCTTGCTCATCGAGCTTGCATTTGACTACACAAAACCCACTTGCCCATACGAATGTTGCTCCATGCGATCTGCAAGTGATGCCACAATCAAAAGAAACCCACACACACTCTGTCACTAGCCGCTTCCCTCTTTAGCGCGCACCACACACACCGCAACATGATCTCCTCCCTGCTTGCCTGGCTTGGTGGCGTACCCCACACACACAATATGCTCTCTCTCTCTCTCTCTCTCTCTCTCTCTCTCTCTCTCTCTCTCTCTCTCTCCCTCTCTCTCTCTCTCTCTCTCTCTCTCTCTCTCTCTCTCTCTCTCTCTCTCTCTCTCTCTCTCTCTCTCTCTCTCTCTCTCTCTCTCTCTCTCTCTCTCTCTCTCTCGCCACTTGCGCACCCACTTTCCTTTGCCGCATCCCGTGCTGCGCGGTGCCCAGGCTTAGTGGATGCCCTCTTTGTCCTGCGACTCAACCCCACTCTCTCACACACACATACACTTCCCTACTCCCAATCTTCCCCCCTCTCTCTCTTCCTCAGCTCGGTGCAGCCCCACCTGCCGAGCAGACATAAAATAAAAATTAAAAGAAAAAAAATAAAAAAATAAAAAAGAAAGTTGTATATTCTTCTCAAGAAGATGTTCCCACCCTGTTTTCGTTGCCACGAGTCCATTGGGAGTCCACGAGTCCCTGTTTTCGTTGCCACGAGTCCATTGGGAGTGTGAGTAAAATTTAAAAAGAAAACCAAAACAAAAATGTCGAGCAGTTTAAGTGGGAAAATTGTGCCTTGGCTCGAAACTCGAGGGTTGGGAGGTAAGACAAAATAATTTTTGATCTTGTGAAAACAACACTTGAAGTAGCAAAAACCATCACCGATGAATCAACCTTGGGCCACTCATAAGGGAGTTGACATTGAATCTCTTTCTACGATGACTTTAGGCTTGTACATGAGAGACGAGTTAATTGTCTTGAATACATTCATTGGTCAATGATACATTCTCTTTTTTATGCTTTGTGTGCTACATGAGAGCATGAAGACATTGAGTGTGTGTGCATACATTGCAAGACTGTAAAAAATACATGGACTGCATTGAAAAAAAAGCATTGTTTAAAACCTTGAATTGATTGCAATTCTCGTTGCACTAAATGGCAAGTCTTTTTTGAAATGCACAAACAAGCTTCATTGTCTTGGTTTGAGTATTATGTTAATGCTAAATCGAAAAATTCCTTGTGATATGCATGCAGGCATGAGAGTTACATTATGACGAGTGGTGCTTTATGCTTGAGCTTGGCATTGCTTGATACATTTTAGTGCTCGACTTGAATGAAAAATCATTGGAAGGCATTAAAATTGAGCTTGTTTTAATGGCCAAGAGAGAGCATGAAAATTTTGGGTTTGAGGTTGATTTTTTAGTGCTTACTTTAAATGACCAATGCTTTAAAAGCACTAATGATTGAGTTTATTTTGAAGGGTTGTGGGCAGGAGTGTGCTTTCATTGATCCAAGAAGGGGTTATCATTGCAAAATTTGGCTACTTAAAGCCATTCCATTTCTTTGGACTAAAAGTTGTATATATGTTAGCTCATAGCTTGGTCTAAAATGTAAATGTTTTCATTTGAGCTAGTGTTTAGCCAGCTTTTTGAGCTTTCAAGTACAAATTTAGCTATTGAGAGCCATTCATTTTCAATTCATCAAGTTGAAGTCATCTCTAGCTCATAGATTGCTCTTAAATTGAAAATTTCATGTGAGCTAGTTGTTAGTCAACTTGTATAGAGCTTTAAAAATGTAAAATTTGGCTTTGAAGAGCCACTTCATTTCATTCAAAAGTTGCATTATTTTGAGCTCTTGGCTTGTTTTAATCCCATATTTCAAGTGAGCTAGAAAATAATCTATTTTGAATCGTGCAGGAGAGATTGTAAAAATTGTAAAATTTGCTTATGTAGAAGCTCATTTTATCTCTCATGGTTGTTATGTATGCATAAATTTGCTACAAAGAACATCATGTGCATAACCAAAGGCATTTTTTTCCTTGGGTTTTTTCCCTTTGGTAAAATTGGGTATGCAAGACACTAGCTTTAGGTTTTCATTAATGTTTTTTGTGTGGCTTTTCAATAAAGGCTTTGGAGCTTGTGTTTACACTTAGCTTCAAATTAGCTTGGATTTTAATAAAAAGATCAAGAGACTTCTCTACACAAAGGGATGCTTGCTCAAGGATGCACAAAGAGCATGAATAGGTGTAATCCTTCCATGATTTTGCTCTTTTTGTTAATTTCTTCATTCTCTTGCTTGGCTTAAGTAATTTTTGCTTCTAAGCTATGGATTTTTCATGTTCAAAAGCTACGCATACTAAAGTTTCAAACACTTTGCTTTGTGAATATTAACTCATCAAAAAATTAGGTTTTATGTGTGCTAATCATAAGTAATGGGCATTGACCTTAGGTTAATATAGATTCATTTCTCATTAGTCCTAGACTCTCAGTGATAGTCTTAATACTCCATTCATTTTTCACATAACTTATGGCTATGATTAGGCTTTAGTCCTTTAGTCTGTTGGAAGCAATAAAAAAGTGCTAAAAAATGAATCAATAAAGCAAAAAAGTGTCAATAAAAAGTAGCAAAAATGCTACTAGACACATAAAAAGAAAATTTATATGTTATGTTGTGTCTATGTGAGGCCTAGCGCCTTATTGGCACTTGGCAGGCGAGGGGAATCACCTTGGCTTGCTTGGTCAAGGCCTAAATCGATGTTCTGGGCTGATAGGGGTTAGCCGTCACCTTGGTAGGTTAGTAGGCTTTTGGAACACCTTCTTAAGGGTTCAAGAAGCCGAGAGTCGCACCTAGACTTGCCTTGGGGTGGTAGCCTTGTGATGTGTTTTACTTCTTTCAATGAATGCAAAAACAAAACTTTCATGAGCTTCAAAAAGCTGTGACAATGTACTAATAGATTGGGAGCTTTTTTATAGCCCATACACATCATAGGCTTGAATGATTTATTAATATTGGTCACATAGTTTTTAAGCTAGTAGGTTTATGAACTTGCATTAGCCTAGGGTCATAATTGATTGCTTGTGTTTCATGCATAAAACTGAAATTTCAAGTGATTTAATCTTCACGATAGTTTAGGTGTCTTTTTTGCTTTATGTTATCTAGTTTTTTACTATGATTGACCCATCTTTTAGAAGCAAAAAATCACTTTGCATGATTGTTCATTTGTGCTTCATGTTTTATTCATTTTTGGTGGCCTTTGATGCTCATTACTTGTTCTTATGTTTTGCAACTCAACATTTCTTCCATGGACTTGCTTTCTACCATGTCACGTGTCTTGCTTCACGGGCACACAAGGACGTGCGCCAAATTAGGAAGGGGGGAATATTAGCAGCAACTAACACAGGCTACACCAATTATACACCAAGCTGTGGATGTGCTATAGTGCACAATATTTCATTTTCATTGTATAGGGCCTTGGGCTCATGTAGGAGTTCCAAAGTTGTATGAGTCTATGCTAGAGAGCTCAAATTTATCCCATAGTTGAAGGGTTTGAGGCTCAAAGCTATAAAAGAGCCCTATGCTTAATGAGAAGTCGTTCTTGGGTGAGTTCTTCTTTTTGTAGAGTGGATGGTCATGAGGCTCATGGGCTTTCCATGCCCATGTAGCTCTTGATTTCTAATAATCAATTACACTTTCTTTCTTATTAGTCTTCTTTGTTTGATTATGTGGAGTGAGATTGTATTAGTGTGATGGTAGATCTCCTAATCCCTTTTTGAGTTAATCTATTCTATCCACACCATTCGCCATGGTGTGTGAGGGCTATGCCTTGCTTCTCTTCATCTCTCTCTACAAGGTGTGCGGTTAGTGTGTGTGCATACGTAGTCGCATTGAGGGGTTGTACCGGAATGGACATACTAATGCGGAGTAGATATGTTAATTGCATGCGTGTGTCGTTATGGGATTAAGAGTTGTGAATAGAGTGATTGATATGAGAGGTTAATTTCAATCACATGATTGTGTGCAAGAGCTTAGCAAGTAGGAATGTGTGGTTGATTAAAGGAAGCCCTTTCCATGGCTTCTCTTTATGATGAGTAGAAAGATCCCTTGAATCCTCTATGTCTATACATCCTAGGCTCGTGCTTCTATACCCTAGCCGGGTTACCGATCCACGATTTGACAATTTTGTGGGTTGCAATTAGGTCGTGCTACAACGCCTCCCTACAACAATGCACAAAACAAAAACAAAACCAACTCACTAGATAGGTAGGCATGACTCAATAGAACCTCCCTATTGCCTCAAACTCCCAAATCAATGCATGGATACAAAAACAATCAATAACAATAGGCCTATTTGAAATTGGTCAATTTTGTCTAAGGAAGCTTTATCCTCATTGATACTAAATAATCAAAACATATGCATAAAACAAGTACAATGAGTGAAGACGTTAGCCACACAGAAAATAGAGAATTTTTGTGAGAAACTTATGTTGATTCGAAGAGATTTCACCTCTAATTGTAGTGCAAGTCATGAATTCATGATAAAATTTCACACAAGGGAGATCCAAGCATGAGAAGCAAGAAGGTAGACATAGGTCCTCAAAACGATTGCACTCTCACTTTGTACACTACAAAACAAACAACTACATATGCAAATTTTTGTGGCTAATACATAAGGCACAAAAAGAGAGGAGACATTGTAGTAGCAAATGGATGTGCTCAAAGCCATTAGAGAGATTCCAAACTTTTGAGTAGTCTCATTGGCACATCAAAACATTAAAAAAAACAAGATATATTGCTCAACTAGAAGAGAACCTAGTGAAAACTATTGTTGTGGAAGAAGATGAAGTTTTTGCAAAAGCTATGGAATGGGAGAAGAGAATCATACAAAACATGAATATGAACATTCTTAAGCCTAAGAATCTCCACACAAATAGCATGTGTGAGGCTTGCCCAATCCATTGCTCAAACATGAAGTGCTTCGTGTTAAGGATAACATCAAATTGATTGCAGAAGAAGAGCCAAAATGGACGAGGACTTGGCTACAAAAACACTCTCGATGGGAGATCCACTTTACAAGTGCACCAAAATTGGGTGCACCCTTTTATTTTACCATGGTATCAAGCTTAATATACTTTTATCTGTATGCAAAATCATAGGCCAACTTGATTGAATTATCCACTCCTACACAAGCTAAAGCACAAGATGGAAGCATAAGCCTACATGAAGGAAAGCCTCAACATGGCCAAGATGCTACAAGGGGTGCTGGACTTAATATGCATAATGATGAGGAAGATTTGTCATATGCTCCTCACTTGCAGTCAAACCCTCAAGAATGCAGAGCACACGGATTTCCCATGGATGAGGTTTTTGGAGATATATCAGAGCAGCCCTCCAAGGAAGTTTTGTATGCATTTTATGCGAGATTATCATTTTTGTGATCCTACTACATAAAATCATTTGGAGAAGCTTGCTATTTTAGCTTCTTCGAGCTTAGATTCAAAATCTTGAGCCTAGTGCTAAGAGACCTGCTGGCAAGGTTTGTTGGCTACTCAACAATCAAGCTCTGAAAAGATTCTCACCAATGAGGAAAAACAACAAATAGAAAAATAGAAATGAGGCCTCCAACAGCTCGGTTTTGTGTTCTCAAAAATCGTTGCTTGGAGTGTGTGATTCCTTAGCTCGAAGAGGCCGATGTAGCTTCTTCAAATTGTTGTAATTTTTTTGTAAAAACTCGCATAGACAGGGTTTTTTTGTAAAACCCCTGTCTATGTAGTTTTTACAAAAAATTTATGCGTCATATTGTTGTACGTCCTATGACATGGAATCTCCCTTTGGCCATCCCTGTTGATGGCTACAAGCAAGGGCCACTAGAAGCTCCAAGGAAAACAAGTATGACAAGCCTAAGGAGACATAAAAACTATGACCCATCCATATCGTAGATTTGATTATGGGAATCTTGTTAGAAAATTAGCACCCCTTGAATATTGGCTGTAGCCATCCACGCTGACGCAGATGGCTACAGTTAGTAAAAAGTTCGGATGAGATAGAAAAGTAAGCTTCAAGAAATCTACATAGTAGATTCAATCGCGGGGAAAGCTGCTTCAGGTTTGAGAGCACGACACAAACAAGTGGAGGCTGGAGCGGGAGAGAAAGGGACGATGCCCCAGTGCCTGCGAGACGAAGAAAGGAAAAAAGGCATTCACTACAAAGGAGCCACGAGCTCAAAATCTTAGAGTGTTATAAAAAAAGAACCAAGCATTTGAGATGTGCCTCTTTCTTTCTCGCTCTCTCCTCTCAAATTGCAGCATTTGACAGTTTGGGTTGGTCCGCTATTTGGATTTTGCAAACATATTAAGAGTTGGGAACCTGGAAGAGTGTATCATTTTGTTGTTTTATTTGTTTCCCTTCAAAATGTAAGGCACCAATTCAATTTTCTTAATTAAAAACATACTTACACTACTCTCAGTTGCATGGTTGCATACTTATTGCTTGTAGCCACTCGCGTCGACTCAGATGGCTACAGGTAGTAAAGTTTTGAATAAGATAAGAGTGTGAGCTTCAAGAAATCTTTGCCTTTTCGAGGCTCTCTACAGTATGAAAAATCCATGGCCTATGCTTTGCTTCATTTGCAAAATTAGATATTTTGATCGCGTCTAGCATGAACTTGACAATGATGCATGCAAGCTAGATTGCCTATGAGAGGCCTTCTGCCTATCACGCTAGGACTCCCAGTACTTACGTATAAGTGATCTCCTATCCATAAGTGTTGTCAAACGCGTAGTCAAGCTCCCAGATGCATACCTCGGGTCGGTTATTGTAGGTGATCAATGCCGATAAATGTTGTCAAATAGCTAGTCAAATGCCCTATCACAGATTATGCGCCTCCTCCTCCATGCTCCAACTCATGCGGTACAAAATTCATTGTTAGCGATTTGGAGGCTCTACATTCGCATGAGTTGCTAGTGGACTGAGGTGCATTCGCTAGTCGTTTTTTAACATGCATGGTGAAGGAGTACGAGCGGAAGTGCGACGCGAGAGAGAGTGAGAGAAGAAGAGCACGACGATATGGTGAACTCGCTCTACTGTAATGTGTAGAGCATAGTGAGTTCTTATTAGGTTTTTTACAAAAGAATATGTGTACATACCTGGCGGCCCGCCCACTTACCTGGGCGACCACATTAGGCTTTATACCCCAACAACCTCCCACTTAAAGTCCAATGTAGTACTTTAAGTGTGAGAGAAGCTACTATACAAGCTAATATACAAGAGATGTAGAGAAGTGATGTACTACCCTACACCTAACTGCTTGCGAAAATGCGCAAAGCTCTCTGAGGGAAGTCCTTTTGTAAGTAGATCAGCAGGATTTTCTGTGGTGTGAACTTTGACAAGTTGAAGTTGCTTATCCTCGAGCATTTCCCTGATGAAATGATACTTCACATCCACATGCTTTGTCTTTGAGTGATAAACTGGATTGCGAGCCAATTGTATAGCACTTTGACTATCACAATATAACACAGGTATCTCTTCTTTGATTCCCAAATCTGTTACTAGTCGATTAAGCCAAATTGATTCTTTGCATGCCTCTGATGCTGCAACATATTCAGCCTCTGTAGTAGACTTAGTAACACAATCTTGTAATCTAGAACGCCATGATACTGCTCCACCAGCCAATGTAAAGACATACCCTGACGTAGACCTTCGGTTGTCTAAGTCACCTGCATAATCTGAGTCTGTAAAACCCTTTACACTTAGCTCCTGACTCCCATAGCATATACGCATACTCTTTGTAGCTTTCAGGTATCTCAATATTCCTTTCACTGCCTCCCAATGTTTCTTGCCTGGGTTTGACATGTATCGACTTACTACTCCCACTGCAAATGCAATGTCTGGGCGAGTAGCAATCATTGCATACATCAAACTACCCACTGCAGATGCATATGGAATCTTATCCATTTCAGCCTGTTCTTCCTCAGACACAGGACAATCTTGTTTGCTAAGTTTCACATATGGTGGCAATGGAACACTCAATGCCTTTCCCTTCTCCATATTAAAACGTTGCAAAACCTTGTCAATATACTCTGTTTGAGATAACCAAATCAACTTCTTTGATCTGTCTCTCTCAATGCGCATACCAAGTATATGACTTGCCTCACCCATGTCTTTCATGTCAAACGATTTTGCCATCTTTGACTTCAAAGCTGAAATTTCTTCCAAGTGCTTGCCAGCAATCAACATGTCATCCACATACAAAATAAGGATCAGCCACCTACCATCCTTAGCCTTCTTTGTATATAGACAATGATCGAACTCACTACGTTTGTAGCCTTGAGAAAGCATAAACTTGTGGAATTTATGGTACCATGCCCTCGGTGATTGTTTTAAGCCATAAAGACTCTTTAACAACTGGCATACCCAATCTTCCTTGCCTTTCTCAACAAACCCTTATGGCTGCTGCATGTAAATTTCCACATCTAAATCACCATGCAAGAACGCTGTCTTGACATCCATTTGGTGCAACACCAAATCTAATATGGCAACCAATGCAAGAAAGCATCTCAATGTAGTCATCTTGACCACCGGAGAGAAGACTTCATCAAAGTCAATGCCTTGTTCTTGCTTAAAGCCCTTGGCAACAAGCCTTGCTTTGTACTTTGGCTGACTATCATGAGCGGTGATCTTATACCTGTAAACCCATTTACAGGGTAGAGCCTTTTTGCCCCATGGTAATTTAACTAGCTTCCATGTCTGGTTTTTATGCAGAGTTGTCATCTCTGACTGAATGGCCAATTTCCAATTCCCGGAGTCCTTCATTTGCACTGCTTTTTTGTAACATGAAGGCTCATTGCAATCAGTCAACATGACATAGTTCATAGATGGAACAAACCTATCAGGAGGTCGCGTGACACGTCCAGATCTACTCACAATAGGTGGCTCAGGCTCAGCCACAACCTGTGGTTCCACTCTATCCTTTCCTTGCTCCTCTTGAGCCCTGACATTTTGTCTTGCATGTGCAGGTCCATCTTCTTGGAAGACAACTCTTCTAATCTCCTCAACCCTCTCTGGTTTAGAATGATATTTGGATTCATTAAAGTGAACATCATTGCTGCGGACAACCTTTCTGGATTTGGGATCCCAAAGTCTGTACCCCATCTCACCAGAATTACCATAGCCTAGAAAGATGCACTTTCTACTCTTTGGCTCAAGTTTGTTCCTAAATTCCTTTGGAACATGAGTATATGCCTCACAGCCAAAGACTCTGAGATGCTTGTATGAGGGCATTTTGCCTGACCATACCATCTCTGGCACTGAATCCTTCTGCAAAACCTTGCTAGGAGATCTATTTACAAGATGAACAGCTGTTGATACAGCTTCAGCCCAAAACCCATTTGGCAGTTGTGCATTAGACAACATACTTCTGACCTTCTCTTGTATGGTCCTATTCATCCTCTCAGCAACACCATTTTGAGGAGGATTGTAAGGAGCAGTAAGTTCACTTTTTATACCTTTTGACTCACAAAAGTCCTGAAAGGCCTTTGAAACATACTCTCCACCATTGTCAGTGCGTAAGCATTTAAGCTTCTTGCCACTATGATTCTCCACAAGTGTCACAAACGTTTTGAAAACACTAAACGCTTCATCCTTGTGCTTGAGAAAGTAAACCCATACTTTCCTTGAGTAATCATCTATAAATGTCATAAAGTAAGAAGCTCCCCCTAGAGATAGGTTAGGCATAGGTCCACACAAATCACTATGAACAAGTGCCAACTGTGTATCTCTTCTACTGCTTCTATGCTTATGTGGCTGCTGTGTTTGCTTACCATACAAACAATGTTCACAGAATTCAAAATCATTAAATGAAAAGCCAGGTAAATAACCAGAACGAGACAAGATTTCCATTCCCTTCTTGGACATATGTCCTAACCGGCAATGCCACAAAGAAACATTCGGCTGCTCGATTACATTGATTACATTTTTAGAGACATTTGATACATAAATCATGTAAAGTCCTCCAGACTTTACTCCATGTGCTACTGTCATAGAACCCTTGGATATCTTCCACATGTTCTGTCCAAAAGTCGTGACGTAGCCAGCATCATCAAGTAAACCTGTGTTGATCAAGCTCTTTGTAATTGCGGGAACATGTCTCACATTCTTCAGCGTGAAAGAAGAGCCATTCTGAAACTTCAATTGAACATCTCCAACACCTAAGATCTCACATGTCTGCCCATTGCCTAGCCGAACATGATCTTTAGTGGTGACATAAGAGGTAAACCACTCCTTGCTTGGAGACACATGAAGTGATGCCCCTGAGTCTATAATCCAGTCACTCAGTGCATTTCCATCAGATGCTGTAAGAAGAGCTGAGTCCATTGTATTCTTCAAGAAGTAGATGTCTCCTGACACTAGACTGTCATCCTCTGCAACAGTGTTTGTCACATTTATTTCTTGAATCTTCACTGAGGACTTGTTCTTCTCACCATGGTCTTCAGATTTCTCTTTGCCTTTTTCTTCTTTCCATTCTCTGCAGTCTCTTTTCATGTGACCCATCTTGCCACAATGGTAGCATTCTATGTCACTCTTGCCTTTAGCACTGCGGGACTTGCTACGAGACTGATTCCTCTTTCCACCTTTGTACTTTTCTTTGGTCCTTCCCCTGACAACTAAGGCTGTTCCTTTGCCTTTGTCCATTGTCTTTCTATTGGTTTCTTCAGTAAGCAGACTTCCTTCTACACCTGCTATGTTCAAACCATATGGAGGTGCAGAATTACTCAAAGCTGTGCGAAAAGTGTCCCAACTTTCCGGCAATGTGATCAACAGGAACATAGCTCTAACAGGTTCATCAAACTTGACACCTTGAGCTGACAACTGATTATAGATTGTGTTGAATTCATTCAGATGATTGGACATAGGTGTCCCTTCTTTCATCTTCAAGTCAACAAGCTTCTTAAGCCAGTATACCTGTGAAGTTGCACTCTGCTTCTCATAAAGATCACTCAGCTTTAACCATGCTTGATAAGCCGACATCTCGTCTGCTACATTGAAGTAAACGCTTTCTGCTAAAGTCAGCATAATGGTAGAAAGTGCCAATTCATCCATTTCGCTCCATTCATCTTCATCTATATCTTCTGGTTTTATCCCCTTGAGCTTTATAGGTTTTATCTGCTTCTTTTGTACCAACACGTGCCAAATCTGCTTCTTCCACAATGGGAAATTGGTTCCATCCAGCTTCTTGATATTGTAAAGAGCAGTGTCCTGTGATCCAGCCATAGCTACGCTTCACAGTAGTTTACTTTCCTGGGAAAAATTCGGCAGAGTTTCCCCTGTAAACTGACCTCTGAACCAATATCAACCTGTCAAATGAACCAAGAAAGCTTCAGATTCTGCAGAAATTTTGGCAGAGTCTCCTTTGTAAAATGGCTCTGGTGTACTAAAAACAGACCAAAAAACAGCTCAAAAAACACTGTCTCTCTGACACTGTAAGCTGCAGGTAAACCTATCCTGCACCTGTACTGTCTCTCACTGTCCTGTAAGCATAGACTGCGACAATGCCTCAACGGCAGTAAAGCAAAGATGCAATCCCAACTGTCTAACTCACAGTCAATACATCCTAGCTGCCTATCTAAGGGTGCTCGAGGGATCGCTCCAAGACCTGTATCACCGAAAGGATCTCAACATTCGAGAATCCCTCAGCTCAATAAAACCTCACTCGACCCTCAACAAAGGCTGTAGTAAATCTGACAGTACATAGACTTCCCACAAAGTCATACATCCACAAATTTCCCACTGTATGATGTAACCGTTGCGGCGGTTGTTTGCTGCGTGACTCACAGCCAGCAAACCCTCAACAGACATACATCATCTCTGACAATACATCCCATGTGGAAGTACCTGCAATGTTAGGATGAAATCTGGAATATCAAGCAGCAAACACAAGCTACCTGATGAACTAGTGGATGTCGCCTACAGTTTGTGTGTAGATGCGCCCGTGTCGTATGTGACACGCCTCCAAGAACTGTGAGCAGTCCTTCGATGTGTAGACAACCACAAATCAACACTCTGGGAGTGTCGACATCCTCAGCACCTGCAGTCGTAGGCCGAAAACCCCAAATTTGCAGAGTCGGATCTGCACCCGTCAAGACCACGTAGTCGAAAATGGCTTGCGCAGACCTTTGTCGAAGCCGAACGGTGGCCGAGATGACCTCAGAATGAAATTCTGACAACACCAAGTCCTTCGGGTTTGCCCACGAGATTTGGGGCCGTGTCTTCACCTGTCGAATTTCACTCCAATCTGAGCTGGTGACTCTAGCCTCCTGCAGTGCTGCCCCGAGCCTCGATCTGAGCTCTGATACCAGTTGAAGGAGTACGAGCGGAAGTGCGACGCGAGAGAGAGTGCGAGAAGAAGAGCACGACGATATGGTGAACTCGCTCTACTGTAATGTGTAGAGCATAGTGAGTTCTTATTAGGTTTTTTACAAAAGAATATGTGTACATACCTGGCGGCCCGCCCACTTACCTGGGCGACCACATTGGGCTTTATACCCCAACACATGGCAAGTTGGCAAGGCACCACAAGGGTTTTGGCTTACATAAGGGTAATTGTGGACCATTGGATATAGCTTATCGATTAGTGCCACACGGTAATCCAATATTGGCAAGCCCTTTTTCTTTCATTTTCTTATATTAGCTAAGCATTATTCTATGTATGTGAGAGAGAGAGAGTTGACATGCTTGTTTTCCAATTTATAAAGGGAGACATAGAGTAGCGAGTAGCTGGTCAAACAAATATTGTCCTCTTATGTAGGCCACTATGACTTTTCATGTTGATTATCTTGTTTTAAGGTTATGATCTCAATCATAAACCATCCTTCATGCAAAGACCTTATGCATATTTCTACCATGCCTCCCTTGTGTGGCCAACATGGAGTCATGTTTATCAAGTGAAGGTTATTGATAACTATGCCTTGTTTGACAAGCATACTTTTTCACATTTTTGTAGTATTTGCCATATGTTTGAAGCCATAGCCAATTTCCTAATGTGTCTGGACGTGCTTGACAAGTAGTTTTAGAACATTTTTTAGTGAAAACTTACATGAGCTTTGTGTAACCAGGTCTTACCTACAATCACCTAGATGCTTTCAAAATGAGATCCCATCAACATACTTGCTCTTAGTGCCTAAGGGTGCCGTCTATGAATCCTAGCTAGAGTGAAGTAATAGTGAAAGTATATATTCTCTAGTAGCTCTCAAGATGAAGAGGACTAGTTCAAAATGCCAAACCTATTGTATTGTGAAGGTCCACGTAAGTTTCAAGGTTGCTCAAATGGTTTGTGCTAAGTTTTGACAACATTATGTTCAGGGACTAAAAAAGAGCCTTCCTACTAATTTCTCTATCCCATGCCAAGTTTTCTCTTTCCCATACCACACTTGTGCAACTTTTTAGATGGGTCATAAAGGAAGACATCAACTTTAGCGGCATTCCATGGATATATAATATGGTTGAAAATATAAAATTGGAAGGATGATAATGAGCTTGAATGGTTCTATGTTGGCGAGGAACTTGCTCGGTTATTGCCTTACTTGAGAATATTCACTCTCCATTCGGTAGGACTCCTTCGAGCTCAAATTCAAAATCTTCAGCCAAGTGCTAGGATATCTGCTTGCAAAAATTATGTGCTACTCAACAATCGAGTTCAAAATAAAATTCAAAGATTCTCACCATGGATTGACAATTTTGTTGTCTGGTTTTCAATATTCTATAGAGTAAACCTATTCCTTGTGGATGAGCTTTTTGGAGAGAGCACAAGGCTTATGTTATGATCTATTAGAGTAGTCCTCCCAAGAAGTTTCAATTTTATGCCAAATATTCTTTTTGTCATCCTACTACAAGAAATCATTTGAAGAAGCTACATCCGCTTCTTCGAGCTCAGATTCAAAATCTTTAGCCAAGTGCTAGGAGATATGCTCGCAAAAATTGTTTGCTACTCAACAATCGAGCTCAAAAAATCTTTTTCAGAGATTCTCACCAATGAGGAGGAAGAGTAACAAATATGAAATTGTGAATGAGGCCTCTAATAGCTCACACAAGGAGAACTGGCCCGACGAGCTACTTAGAGATCATCATGTCAAGGGACAACATGAGCTACACGCGGAATGTTCACATTAGCTAACAGAATCCACTAAAAGCCAAAATCTCAAGTGGCTGAGTTGTAATTTCTACTTCACATATAAAAGCATACTCCACAATTTTGTCACAATCACATGTGTAATTTTATCGATTTTTAAGGATGGATATATTTGAGTAGAATGGGGCAACATGATTTAAGTATGTAACACATTCACCTTCGATACTTAGATTCCTAGATTTGACAATCGTTTTAACTATATAACCAACTTGTATTCATGATGTTGATAATCAGGCTTGCCTTGGGAGTTTTGGCGAGCTAGATGCTCGGGTTTTGGCGACCTTTGGAGAACATGGTTACAATTTGATCACACATTATATGTCAATGATTGAGGTATTATGGATTGTTGACCCAAGGTAAAAAGCAGTATGAATAATCTAAATGGAAGTGCTAGGATAATGTACTCCATGCTGACATTACTTTGGTTGTCTTTAACTTAGCATGCAAGAGTTATAAACCATCGCTACATGTGAGATGAAAGAAGAAGACATGAGTTCTCAATGCTTGGTTTGAGAGTGTATGGATGAGGTCATGATGAAGCAAGGGTGCAAGAGGCCTTACTTTTTTGGATCATGGTGCATGAAGGCCAAGCATATTGGAACATTGGGTGGCATGTCTACAATATGTAGGCAAAGGAAGATGGAAGGCAAACATGAATCTTGTCTATTCCACTGGAAGCAAAGCATGACAAGGCACAACCAAGTATATAGTAGTCTCCTCCCAACAAGCAACACACATAGAAATGTGTGAAAGGTGGTGTATGGTAGTCTCTAACAAGGCCGTTGCAACAAAGGTTAGTTTGATTTTATAGTGATGGTGGAATGAAACTGCATGGATAAAACCATAGTTGGCATGGGTTCTTGGCTTAGCTGCTCGGAAGTAGAAATTTTCCCATTTAGATAATGTCATGACCAAAGTCAAGAAAAGTCTGGATAGCCTTGACACCCTAAGGAAAAATGTGGCCCAAAGCAAGTGTGGTAGATGGCTAGCAGAGGAGGGTTTCAGCGTAGGATTTCTCTATATGATGTACCATTGACATGGAAAATGCTTCCTTGCAAAGCACAAAGGCTATTTCTTATGCTCGAGGGAAGCACATATGGAAGGGGTCGTCATTAGAGAAACTCAAAGAGATATTGTCGAGCATGCATATGTAGGTATTAAAGGCTGTCAACAAGGTCAATAAGGGCACTCCATGCTACATGGTTCCTTTTCCAATGTCAAATGACAAGAAAACTAGCAAGCAATAAATGTGGAGAATGACTCTATGTGTTGGGGTTCAAGCCAAGTGGGGGACCACTTACTAGCCCATCTTTTGCACTAACCTTATTCTTGATATAATATATGAATACTGAGCTATGAGTTATCTTTGAACTCACTTTGTACTCCACCCACATGTTGTGTATGTAGATCCACTTGCAAGTTTGCAATTGCACTCTGCACACACCTCTCGGTGCACTCACAAGTGGTATCAGAGTTGCAGCTTCCTGATCCTCTCCCGACACATGCGCGAATTTTGAGATGAGCTAAGTTATTGGCCCTTAGTTTGCTAGACAGTAGGTGTAAGGAAAAGGGTTAACTGAGCATATGATTGTACGCAACATTGGACATTACAACAAATTAAGGTAGTGATGTTTAAAAGCAAAGCATAATGTTGTAGCAAGAAAGTGCTAATGTTGGTTGTGACATGAAGCGAATGTAGCGCTACTGAACAAAGTAGGGAAGAGAGAAAGAAAAAGCATTGGATTTTCTATAGAGCTACAGGAAGCGAGGAGATAGAGAGAGCGTTAGCTCTTGAATGTGTATGCAAACGGCAAAGGTGTGTGTGCACGCATACACGCACACGATCTTCAAACACAAAGAAGAGGGAGACAAATCTCCTCGACATCAAAAGAGAGCAAAGAAAGATATAATTTTTTGCTTCTCTCTTGACATATGGGGGGGGGGGGGGGAGAGAGAGAGAGAGAGAGAGAGAGAGAGAGAGAGAGAGAGAGAGAGAGAGAGAGAGAGAGAGAGAGAGAGAGAGAGAGAGAGAGAGAGAGAGAGAGAGAGAGAGAGAGAGAGAGAGAGAGAGAGAGAGAGAGAGAGGGATTGTGTGCACGACACACACACACACACACACACACACACACACACACACACACATGCACTACTTTGGTGGTTCTCTTGCTTCCTAGCATCGGCTCTCAACATGGACAATCTCATCTTTTTAGATTGCAGCATCGATAACGAATCTTCAAGCTCAAAGGCTTCAATATAGCAAGCGATGGAGAGAGCACATCGGCGTTCTCAACACTTGGCATCGATGAGGGATTTTTGTTCGATAACAAAAATCAACATCGACATCCAACAATTTCTCTTAGCATTGACTTCTTTGGCATTGACATAGCAAATTACTTGGCATCGTCAGAGAGAGGAGTTTTTGACAGTTACTGCTTGGCTTCTTAGTGCTTTGATTTTTGCATAGATTTTTTATGTATGCCTATTGTGGTTCAGTTATGTGATGCTTAGCCTTTCACGGCTCACATATTACCAATTTTCATTAGTTTACCGGACTCAGATCTACACAACTACAACTTTTATAGATTTCTTGGCAGGTTTCCAACTACAAGTTTGTTTTTCTTACACTTTACAAGTGCCAATTATCATATGCATGGCATGTGTGGTTTGATTTTGCCCAGCCTAGTTGCCTACAATAAACATGCTTTGTCATTAACAGATTCTAGGTTGAGCGGGAAATTTTTGACTAGTGATTGCTTTTCTTTGGGACCTTTATGCGAATGGATATGTGTGATTAGCACCTTGTGTGTAGCAACTGACATGCATGCGTCATGAACAACATGATCATAAGTACACTCTGCACTAAAATCCCACTATGCATCTACATCAACATCACAATCTCCTTTCACAGAAGACTCTACAATAGCTGCACTTGTATTAGACCCTGTAGTTTATTTAGCTTCTTTTGCCTTCAGTTTTGGACAATGCTTGATCAAGTGATCATTAGCTTTACAATAATGGCAACGTGTCTTCTTTTTCCCTTATCATCAAAATTCCCAAACGAAGTGCTGCCAGTAGAAGCACTAGGAACAAAAGATTTTCCACTCGTAGAAGAACCATGAGAAGTGGTTACATTGTTGTTACCACCTTTTCTTTGAGCAACAATAAAAGCATGTTCAATTGCACGCTGTTTAGTCCTTTTTTTTGGAAAGTTACTCTTGCAGCTGCAATGTGCATCAAACTTGACAACTTCAAGTACTAGTAAAAGTCTGGTAAGAATCTTGCAAAGAATCAAGAACAGTCTACACAAGGGAACTGCCAAAAAAGTCTTCGCCTGCAAAAATAAGTTACTCATTAATATCCTTGACACCGGAAAAGAAAGTGTCCATTTCATCTTCGTCATGCATAATCTTTGACTCCATCTCTTTAGGCAACAATGCAATTTTTGCCTCATTTTGACTTGCATAAAGACCAGCCAGAATATCCCAAGCCTAGTTTGCAGATTTTGCTGAACAAATGTGAGGAGTAATAGTGCGCTTCATAGAAATTTAAATCAATGCACGAGCCTACGCATCTCTTATATCCCAATGAGCTTGCTCAACCATAGGGAAAACAGTTGTGGCAACAGCAATCCTGCCACCAAAACCTACAACATCCTCAACATCACCTACATCCTCGGAACCAAAACATAGATCAATGCCCCACACAATATTCCAAACACCCTTTGACACAAGGACATGTTGCATCATGTAAGCATGCATATGGAAATTTTCCCCATCCAATCTGTCCTCAACAACAAACATCTTGATCACATTTGTGTTGTTGTTAGCCATGGCAAATGCTGCACCTGATGTGCAAACTACTCGAAAAGAGGAGAAACAAAGTGGGAACAACACATGTTATATAGCATAAACCGTAGAAGACTGTAAGAGGACTGTTATGCAAAAAATGACACTGACAAAAATTCTGCACAAAATGACCAAATACCATGCACAATACTGCTTGTAGTGAAAACGGAGGTCAAAATGAGCCCAAAGCAAAAATCTTAGCAAACCAAGCTCTACGAGCTTGCCGAATTATTTGTCAACTTGCTGACGCTTGCCAAAACTCACAAAAATCAAAGAAAGTGAGCAGGTGTGTGCTGGAGCTGCTGGCAACTAAGCCAAGAGGATGCAACCTGCTCTGATACCAATTGTTGGAATTAGGGTTGCAAAGAAACACACACAACTTGGAGAAGACGAAGGAAGCTTAAGAAGGCACACAACAAAGAGTGTATTACTTAGTGTGCAATGGAAAGATAAGATAGCCCTAAAGTCATGGGCTTATATACAATGCACGGCGGAAAAAAACCTCCCAGTGAGGGAAAAAATGCCCCGGCAGTCCTAAGTGTGTTCACACACATCACTAACATCACTACCACATGTATATGGTAACAACTATTATGATAACGGTTCATATAATCAATAGGTCACCTAGCACACCGTTAAACTATAAGATTTTGCATGAGATGTGGGTATGCAAGAAGCCTAACTATGATAGATTACGTGTATTTGGGTATAAGGCATTCTCACATGTGCCTAAAGAGCTTAGAACGAAGCTGGACCCCAAGTCACACAAATGCATCTTCATTGGCTATGAAGAGATGGGTTATCGTCTTTGGCACCCGGGATCCTTGAGAGTTATTCGCAGCTCACAAGTGATTTTGAATGAATCAAAGATGCACAAATAGCCCGTGGGAAAGGTTGAGTATCACAAAATGAGATACAAGGATGTAGCCTCAAGTCCAGTTACACAAACAACTCAGTCTACTAGTGATGTACCTACCGCTAGTAGTACTCTAGAGAGATCTAGTTAACTCCTGAGACAGTACACTCCAGTAGCTAGGCAATGTAGAGATCTATGCATGTGTCTCTTGCCCCTAAGTGCTTTTAGCCAGGGTTAGACTATTTGGTGTGGTCACTGACTACGAAGAGCCTACCTGCTACCAAGAGGTTATTGGGATGGAAGATAGAATGAAGAGGAAGCAGGCAATGCACTCTGAGTATAACTTGATTATGGAAAATGACACTTGGGAATTGATAGAGTTTCCAGAGAGAAAACAAGCCTTGCCTTGCAAATGGGCGTACAAGAACAAATGCCCGATAGACGATCCCAAGCCTAAGTATAAGGCTAGATTGGTTGCTAAGAGATTCAAGTAGAAGAATGGCATGGATTTTGATGAGATTTCCTCTCCAGTAGTCAACATGACCACTTTGTCTCTTGTGCTTGGACTAGTAGCCATTGAAGACATGAAACTTGTCTAGATGGACGTGAATATGGCTTTCCTTCATGGGGATCTTGATAAGGATGTGTACATGAAACAACCACGGGGTTTTGAAGTCAAACTTGAGAAGCCTATGAGGGTAGAACTCATGTGTACATTGTGTAAGTCATTGTATGGCCTAAAACAAGGCTCAAGGCAGTGGTACATGAAGTTTGACAAGTACATACAATCCCAAGGGTATGGAAGGAGCCAAAAAAAAATCACTACTTGTATGCCCAAAATTTGAACGATGTCGTGACGCTCCGCGTCCCACTAGGAGAAAAGCACAAAAATAATAGGATTTTTAAAAATTGTTTGTGGTGCGTACATCAATTTTTTTTGTAGCTTTGGCCTCGACCCATTTGGTTAGGTAGTCTGTGGCTAACATACTCCACATGAGTCCTATAAGCCGGTGGTGCTATGGGACCCACAAAATCTAGGCCCCACTTGGCAAACGCACACTCCTACCATTGGTCTCATAGGCATTTCATACTTCTTAAGTGGAATTTTTGTTCTTTGGCATTCATCGCACCGCCTCACGTATGTGTCAGCATCCATGAAGAGTCTTTTCCACCAAATTCTGGCAAACACTATACCCAAATCTACCAAAAAACCTCAAACCTCAAGCTCTACATAAGCTTATATTGCACATTCAACCTTACAATTTATGCACCCAATTTTGAGCACTTGTTGTGCTTTTAAAAGTGCATCATATTCGCACAGCGTGCAAGACAAAAAACCTAAATATTCTTGTATACAGTTAATCTATGCTAGATATCTGAAAAACGGTGAGGAATTTGCAAAAAGTTTCTTCTACAAAGTTGTAGACCATGTTGAAACGAAGGAGAATTGCAGATAGGATTTTCACATTTGCAATCTATAAGGAGAAAATCCATTTGCAAAATAGTGCTACTGTGCACACACAATTTTTATGGCAGCTACACACTATCTTCCATACTATCGTTTGAGCATACATCACTTTCAACTGAGTAAACAAGCTTCCATTGTGTTCTCACAAAGATTCTAAGCTTTCTTGATCTCTCCACTGTTGAGAGAGAGCAAGCTATTGCCTGGAAGCTCTTACGTTGCCATGCTCCCTGCCATAGTCATGTGCTGTGGTACCAATTGAAGGGTGAGAGAGAGAGAGAGAGAGAGAGAGAGAGAGAGAGAGAGAGAGAGAGAGAGAGAGAGAGAGAGAGAGAAGAGAGAAGAAGAAGAAGAGAGTTTTAACGTCGTAGGAAACTATCCCAAGAGACCTTAAAGATCTAACTGGAGAGAGAGAGAGAGAGAGAGAGAGAGAGAGAGAGGAGAGAGAAGAAGAAGAAGAGAGTTTTAACGTCGTAGGAAACTATCCCAAGAGACCTTAAAGATCTAACTGGAGAGAGAGAGAGAGAGAGAGAGAGAGAGAGAGAGAGAGAAGAAGAAGAAGAAGAAGAGAGTTTTAACGTCGTAGGAAACTATCCCAAGAGACCTTAAAGATCTAACTGAAGAGAGAGAGAGAGAGAGAGAGAGAGAGAGAGAGAGAGAGAGAGAGAGAGAGAGAGAGAGAGAGAGAACACATGGAGTGGGTGGACTCAACTCTAAGTGAAAGCTACTCCCTTATTTTTTTTAATTGGATAAGAGATAGGGTTAGTGTGATGGATGTGTTATTAGGTATCGATCATGCTGGCCTTTACCCCAACAAGCGGTGGATGAAGGTCACCAAATTTTGTGGAAATTAACATGCTTGTAATTCCTTCAAGGTAGTCCGAATTAATGGGTAGCAAGGGTCTTGAACACAAGGTGAATGTCGCACATTGTGCAATCCAATAAACATGCATGGGCAACAAAGTGACTGGTGATGGCACTCCTAGTGGCTGGCGGTGGTTTGAAAAGTGTATAATGGGCATTGGCAATCGTGTTCCAATGCCCTTATTTGAAAGCTACCAAAAACACTACAAAGATATTTCAAGACAACATATTTGGCTATATCTAGGCCACGTCTTTTCTCTTGGATGTGAACATCGCGACAAAACCTAATACTCCACCAAATATATGGCTCCAAACAAGCACCAATCTTACCTCAACCAAAGTAAGCTCTCTCCTAGAAGGATACAGAGTGGAGCATGCACAATAGGGTGACAAAAATCTCCCCACCCACCACAACTCTACACTTGAGTCATGTTGGCAGCTCCTTGGCATCACCAAATGATGGTGGACATACGATAAACACATAACACTAAGAGTGAAGCATCACACTTTAACCCCTTTCAAGGCGGTGAAGAGGATCGACTCCACCCTTGAAATGAATGGGAGGTTTATAGAGGATATTTGTGGACTAGAGCACATCCATGAAGTTTTCAATGTAGAGTTGCACAAGGATGCCAAACCAGACACATTGGCAAGTATGAAGTTTGTGTCACAAGAGAGCCTAGCTGCACCTATTCAAACTTCACTGAATGCACGAAAAGGAAGAGGCCATATCTAACATACAAGGATATCTATTTTGTCTTGTGCATTCTCGATCTTAGTCAAAATGAGAGTATGCTTATTCGTCAACCCTTCTTGGGACTAGAGGACTTGTTCAATGTGTTCGTTTTGCGACAAGAAACTTATTCAAACAACTAGAGTTAGCATGGAGGTGGCACATGTACTGTGTTTTTGGATTTTTAAAATTTCTTTAGTGAAGAAGGTAGCTAGGTAGACTTTTGAGATGTCTTACAGATTACAAATTGATGGTTTGACTTCATTCAATCTAACCAACCAACTATTACTCATAGTCTATGTTAGTAGGCATCCATATTCCAACACCCATTGAATATATGTAATCTACTTTTTTTTGGTGGAGGGGAGAAAGAAAAATAGTGTGGGGTCCATGTCAGGGGTGCACATCCTTTCATATCGAGGGAGAGGGGGGTTGTATTGTAAGGTTTTTCTATTTGATGTTGTCATGAAAATATATTTCTAACCTTCTAAGTGTATTTTCCATCTTAATTTGGCCACTTAGGTCTGGGAAAAATAAAAGAGAATGAGAGGAGTTGATTAAAGTGCTATAGACTTAGTTAGGTCAAAGGCTTGGGATCAAAGAAAGAAGTTTATAAAAAAGCAAGGATAATAACTGTTTAGTTATCTCGATCAAAGATACAAGTCAAGGAATATGAATCTATCTCGAGCAGCCTGGATCAAACGTACAGTACAAAGAAAATTACCTAAAGCAATTATAAGAGCCTATATGCATGCTAAATATGCTTAAAGCTTGCCAATGGAGTAAGCATATAAAAAATACTACTTCTTTGCTTAAGAAATACTTCTTTTCACCCTTATTTGCCTATTACCCCGCACTTCTTTCTCTTCCCCACTGGGGTGTTTATGGCTTGGGAAGGAGGTTACACCACGGAATCATGAAGCTCATTATCTTCTTGGTTTGAGGAAAGCTTCGCAGGAGCAAAATCTTATATTGTAATCAAGCCTCTCTTTGAGAGAATTATAATGAAAAGACCTTTTGGAGGGGGAACCGACTCCAAGAAAATGTGGTCTTCAATAAGCAATCAATCTTAATTATGCGATTCTCCTCAAGTTATGTGCATGAATTGATATTCTCGTCTGTAAAATATGCAAAGAAATCAGCTTGACACAACCTAAAGTCTCCTTTAAAGATTTTTCTTAAAGAAAAACTCCCCTTTCATAATTCAATTCCGCTGTGTTTGTAAGAAAATACTAGATTTTTTGATAGAGGTCATTATGAAATAGGAGGTATTCGTTGATGGAAAAGTGGATCCTTGCAAATAGATTTTTTGTAAGAGGGCTCCCCCATGGACCTTTAACGGTATTATTAGGGGCCCTCCAAAAGTATATCATGGGCTCATAAGGCTCCTTTCTCAAAGAAGAAAGGGTCTTCATCAAAATTTTGTGAAGGCGCTATTGGGATGTCCTTCAACTAATCTCCGTACCTGGGAAGGGTCTTTTGACTCGAGTTAGCAGATTGGCAATTAGTCTAGTTTTCATGAACCACTTCCTATTTATACTTCACACCCCATTTATGGCTACTTTTCAACCTAAGGAATAATAGAGGGCCCAATTCCTTGGTGGCCCTTTATGGACTTCTATGGGGGCCCCTCTAAGGATGTCTACACACTATTTCAAAGATCACCATTCCCATGACAATATGTGCAGGGGGTGCTTACACAACAGCTGCTTGCCATAGTAGAATTTTAAGAAGCTCTAACTGGCATCAAAAGACGTTTGGGTAGCCTATTGGTCATGGGATTATCTTTTAGTGAAAGGGGATGAGATCCAACTTATGGGCATTGCCTAAACATATGGATAGGGATAAGGGGTGCCCATAATTTTGTCATCCACCCTTTTGTGCATTCACTTCATGATTCCATGTGGCCATCATGTAGCCATATGCACTTGAGTGCCAAATATGGCACTCAATGTGTGTACACCCTAAGGCTTCACGACGATGAGGGTGAGCTATTGAGGATGGTAGAGTCTTCTCTTATATGAACCATAGACATAGGGTCATTATTGACTTTGACACATTGAATCTTCCTCCTTGAAGGGGCATCTTCTCGTCTACATATGACGAATTGACCTAAGGTTGAAGGAATCAGAGGGAATATCATGGTTTAACTTTTGTGGATGGCACACACTCCTCACTAAATGAGACAACCATTCTAGGAGGAATCTCATGGTTTAACTTTTGTGGCTGGCATACATCCTCACCAAATGAGACACCCATTCTAGGAGGGATAAATGACCTGAAATCATCAACGATTATTGATCGCCTATTTCCCAACGGGGGGGGGGGGGGGGGGGGGGGGGGGGCGGGACAAATTGGGGGCTCATGAGATTGAACCCACTCAGCAAGTCTAGATCTCAAAGGCGATATTGAACAATTTTTCATAGTGAGGGTATCTTACTTGACAGTTTTGTAGATACACTTGTGTACTTCCCAAAACCTCAAGTTTGGGTCAAAACAATCCTTCAAAGACCAAGTTATAGGTGAAATAAAGTTTCAGAGCAACTAGGATCTTTTCCCTTTATCGAGATCCTATAACCCTATCATTGTGCAAGCATACGTTTTTTGATGTGGTAGTGGAGTTTGAAGCACACCTAGGGTAAAACCCCCAATAGAGGACAAGCTAAGCTGGTCGGCAAATTTCAACCTCCACACTGTACTATTTTAAGCTTAAAGGGGTGCATCAAATCGTTGAAGGCAACATCTACTAGCAGTAAAGCCACAACTTGACTGGTGATACACATGCGTTGAACGACGACGCGATAGTTTTACAGTTTAACAAAATCGAGGGCCAATGAGGCGACGCCCCTAGGGGGAGTAGGGAGCCAGCGCATCAACAAGGCTTGAACCGAGGATGTGATGGTACCTCACTGATGCTAACCATAAAAGTATTAAACAGCCGATGTCTCACAATTTGGTATTCTCTTGTGGGTCAAGAGGACCCTCCTTCTTATTTGGGGTTTTTCCCTGGCACTTGAGTTCACTAGTTAAGAAATGCTCACATAGAGTTTGACTTGTAGCTGTATTTTTGTTGGTTTTCATCCATGTACAACATGCTCTAGGTAGGATGTTCCGTGTCCCGACTAGTTGACTAGGTGGCAAGAAGCAGCTGGCAGACCCAGAGCAGCCATGGAGTGGATGAAGCTCTTGAGTCCGTTGAAGCTCACAAGCAGCGGCAGACCGGAGCTCTTTGCAGATGAAGTGGAGTGCTGCTTAGTGGGCAACGCAGATCTCGATGCAGAAGGTCTACCTCCTCTCAAAGCAGGCATAGTAATCTTCACAACCCACCGCATTCTTTGGATAGATCAGAATAATTGCAAGGGAGGATTCCTCTTACTTTCCTCCATCATCCAAATATTCCCTCCCAAGAAGTCCATCAAGAACATGTTTACAACTCCCCGCATCAAGCTTCAGATTTGCTTATCATCATCAGGCGCCCCTTGCCCCCATAGCCAGAATGCACCCACCTCTTCTATGCTTGTCTCAATCATCTTGCGAAACCAGTCGGCGGGCATTGACTCCGCCTTCTCTAAGCTCGCTGAGATCCTTCAGGCCAAGGCTTGGCGAGTAAACCTCCAACATCAACAAGATTCAAGAAGGGTTTTAATGAGCCAAGAGGGAGTTGGTAATTCTTTGTCGACCGAAGATGTCTCAGGCCCTAGCCGACTGAAGCCTGCCATGGCTGGAGTTTCAGGCATTCTCAGAAGAGAGCAAGAGCAGTGGGAAGAGACTGACAAAAATCTTCATGATGCTTTCCTGGATCTTAAGGCATTAATGGTAAAGCACTCCATGGATGTAGAATTCTGTTTATGCCTGTTCTTTGCATGAGAGAGAGAGAGAGAGAGAGAGAGAGAGAGAGAGAGAGAGAGAGAGAGAGAGAGAAAATGTTATATTAAACCGCTTCAAAAGGCCAAAATGACCTATGAGACCAAATTGGAACAATCTTGATGAATTTGATACAATTTCAAGGTACAAAATAAAATGGACGGAAATAAGATAAATTCTAAATGGTATTGTCATGAATCTAAGCAGCTCAGAGCTGTGTAGCACTATAAAGTGTGTGATGGTGAAGCAATGGGTAGTACAATCTCAGTGTATGAACATCAATGCTTGAGGATGTCCGGCCTCGAGCGTTGTTCGAGGGTGTACCGCATTGGTTTTTGTAGAATCTCGCCGATGTCCATCATGGTAAGTACTCTTACTAGGCATCTTGCATGTCGGGCTAAAGTAATCCGTATTCTTTGTTGTAGTCTCCGTCGATGGTGTGAGGTACCCCTCACTCACAGGCATCTAGATCTCCCTAGCTCCGTAGCTCAATGGATTAGCGTACTTCTGGTGTGGGTGATAGCTGGGCTCTGTTGAGTGACTTGCTCCTCTGTCTGCCTAGTAGGTGGTCTGAAGAAACTTGTAATCCGCCTCTAAGACTGTCTCTTTGCTGGTCTCTGCAACAGACTCTCTCTGTTTGCGTATCTCGAGTAAAAACAATTCAAGACATCTTTGATCCTGATATCTCATGACCCTAGATAGTGGTCCAAAAATTCTCCGAAGAGGTAGTGAAATTGCCCCCGCATCTGGTAGTGTACCGGACAATGCATATGTGATGCAACTCTGTCTCGCAGGCTCCAAATGACATAGCTTGCATATCCTAGCCTTTGAAGGTATCTTCCTAAATTTGCTAGTATAGACCTCAAGCTGATGTAAAGAGGTGCGTAACTGACCCATAGGGCACCGTATCTGTCACAAGGCGGGCACCACGTGCCAATAGAAAAGAACAGACTGAACAGACTTTTGGCACTTCAATAACAATTGAACGGAAAGAGAGAGACGACACGCGACACGGAGTGGCGGAATTCCACCCCAGAGAGTATTGGCCCCAAACCTTGGCGCCCCTTTCGGTATTTCTTTATATTGCATCATCAAAGTACAAGCCGGTACTCCAGACTCTGCACCTTCTCCAGGAAGCATGCCAGAGAATGAGCCCTAGCCTCATATTTAAAGGCCCTTGGCCTGAAAAGCAGTTATAGTAAAAAGCCTTTAAAACTCAAAAGCTTCTGGTTCAAAAGCAAAGCCAAAAAGCTGCCAGCGCAATTTACAGAAATCCATACAGCCTGCCATGTCATCAGCTAGCGCAAAACGCAGAAATCCGTACAGCCTGCCACGTCATCATGTCAGCGCAATTTTCGGAATTTGTCTGTTGCCTTAGGGTTAGGGTTTTTGGCAAAAATTAGGGTTTGCAGGTTTTAGGGTTAGGGTTTTCAGCATTAGGGTTTTCAGCAGTTAGGGTTTTTGGCAGACATTAGGGTTTAGGCGCCTCGGCCACATCTGTACGTTGACTCCATTCTTTAGGCTTTGACACATCAGCAGTTTGTTACAGTATCCCCCAAGATAATTGTGTATCCATGTAACTGGGTCTATCACAAACCCTTCCTCCATCAATTGGAGAAGATGCTTGTCAGGTGCAGCGGAATTGAAATGGTCAAGATCTAGGTTTTACACTTACACAAATCCTTTTCTTTCTTTCCTTGCGTTAGTGATTCCTTTTAGCTTGAGTGATGGTTCCTTTTACTTTTTCCTGAAGAGAGTGAATGGGAGAGTGCGGTAGAGATGTGTAGAGGGAGAGAGAAAGAGAGAGAAGAGGAGAATGACGCTTGATGGGGCCCCCCACACCCATAGTCACAAGGGACGCGTGAGGGGACGGGGCTCAAATGGATTTTTAGTGTAAAAAAGAGGACGGGACGGTAAGTGGGGACGGGAAGCTAAAAAATGGGCGTCCCCTATGACTATGCCCACACCGTCGTCGATGTGGTATTTGCTTTTGATTGCGTAAATGGAATGTACACACAATGCAATACCTCAAGTGCAGACTGTACTGACTCAAATAATGAGTGTAGCCGCGGTAACTCCTCAAGATGAGGCACCTTAGGGGCTGATTTGATGCACCTTTGAATCGTTCTCGGTGTGGGATTGCGAATGGCCACCAAGGGGTAGATATTGGGGCTGATTTGCGCTCCGCTCCCGATGTGAGGGGAATGAAGGGCTGAAAACTGGTTGCAAAAACGCAGATCTGGTGCGCAAAACGCAGCAGATCTATCGTGTAAAGCAAGGCTGAAAACGTAGATCTCGACGATGCCGATGATGGACAGCAATGTGAACACTTGATGACGGCGAGGGAATGGTCGAGGCTCGATGGGCTGCCGAAGTATCTGATTGCAAGGGGGAACTCGTTAGGGAAGATCCAAGCCGCTTTCCGGCGAGGGGAAGGACTGAATTTTGAAAACGATGAGGCTGATCTGCCCGCTGGTGCTAGCACTAGGGCTGATTTGGCAATGCAAGGCCAAAACGCTAGGGCTGGAGGCTGTTGCAGAAAACGCCAGGCTGATCTGGGCAAAAACGTTGGCTGCTCCCTTTGCTAAAGCTATCTGCAAGTCACTGAAAATGCTCCTTGCTTCCTTTATAGGGCTGAAATTTGGGTTATAAACCAAGTAAGGGCTAGTAGGGCAAATTATCCACCAGACCTAACAAATAAATCATAAAAATGATTCGTTAATAAATTGGTCTAGGGGGTGAGTTTCCATATGAAACTATCTCCACGACGACTTTTGAGAGAGAGGCTCCTTTGGGTGATGTGGAAATGGCCAAAACACAAGGATGGTGATGATGCATCTACTCGCAAACAATGGATTGCCTCTTGGATTAACGATGCCTTTGTTGGTTACTGGTGAACAATAACCTTTGCTGCTCCAACTTGGATGGTGTGAACCAAACTGCAAACTGGAAATATTGCTTGTAAAGCGAATAGCGGAATATGCAAACGCCTCCGCGAAGGTTACCGGCCAACCCATGCTGCCCCTAGGTGGGAAGATTGGCGAGAGCAACCCCGAATGTGAGATCAAGATGGATATGTCCTTTGGAATGGCCACAAACCATGATAAGTCCTTTGGATGATGTCTCATGAAATGGCGAAGTAACTCCTTAAAGATAGAGACTCCTCTTGGGGCTTCGACTAGATTGCCGTATGATAGAAGCTCTAGATGACTCCTCGTCTATGCAATGGATGTGGCTACAATTGTAGGCTCACGATGATTACGAACTCTGGCGGAAATTGCGTTACAAAGTGATGACGTGGCATGACCAAATGGAAGAGAAATGGCCGAGTGGACAAGAGAAACTGACCAGACTTACTTAAAGAACTTATGAAGCATCGGTCATGGGGCCTAAAACGCTAAAGACCAAAAGCTTGAACTCTGGGAGACAATTCTCTACAATGCGCTGACATGCTGACGTGGTAGAGTGTACGGATGCCAACATGGCGGGGCTGTACGGAATTTCTGCAATTCGCACTGCAGGTGCCACGTGGTAGGTTGTACAAATTTCCGTGATTTACGTTGGGCTGCTAATGTGGCAGTTTTATCCAAGCTTTTGGATCAGTTGCTTTTGATAAAGATGCCTTTGGGGCTCTGCTTTTGGGCATCCCTTGTAAGAATAAAACAGCCCCTGGGGCCTCGTTCTACAAAGCATCTGGACGTAGAGTCTGAGAGCAGAGGACCTCTGGAGTTGTATTCTTGTTGTGATCAATAAATAAAGAAATACCTAAAGGGGCGCGAGTCTTTGGGGCCAATGCTTCTGGGCGCGGAACTCCGCCGTGCTGTGTCGACTCTCTCTCTCTCTCTACATTAAAGTTTAGTGACTTTGAAGTTTTTGTTCGTGTGTTGCTATTGATTTCTTGCTTGGAGTATCCAACCCGTTACAATGGTGTTGGAGCTCAAAAAGATTCTTCTTCTAGGGAGGATCCGATCCCTTCGGCAACACACATTGATTCTCGAGGAGAATTTGACAGACCAATCAAGTTTCTATTGTTTAACAAAGAATCTTCGTGTCCCGACACCGAACTTATTAGCCACTCCCACCCTTTGTCCATCGCGCATCGGGCGCGTTGTTGTCTTCATGGCTTTGTCTTAAAGGGCATAAGCCATAAAGAACCCCAGATTACACATGGGTTTTCGTAGAGAATCTGACAGAAAATAACACCTTTCAGGGGGGAGGCGAAGAAAAGTTGAAATCTGGCGCGAGAATTGAAGAAAAGAATGAAGATTTGGACAAATGCTTGGCGGAAAAGCTTGTGAGAGCGGAGTACAAACACCAATTGCAAGTTGACCCATGTGTGAAAAAATTGATCAGGTACTCTAGAGACCTGAGATTTGCGAAACACCTGAAGGATTACCCGATTGATGAGATTAACTCGCGATGGCGTGATGCCATTGATTCTCCTCTCAGGTCGGGAGGAAAGCTGAAAGGACAGACGAGTGCAGAAAAGCGGAAGCTACACTTGCATAAAGAGCTGGAAAGAGCTCTTAACTAGAAGCCAAGCTAGAGAGTTCCTGAGCAGTCCAAGAGCGCGGAAGAAAAGGAAACACGAAAGCAGGACTGATACCAGACTGTATGGAGACCGACCCTGATGAGATGGATGAAATACTGAACTTTGTAGAGCGTGGGGCAAAGTGCGAGACCAAGAAGCCCTTATTTTCTTTGATGGAGAGCCAAGGCCAACTTTATTTCAACCGAATTGGCGGCTCGACTTGGATTTACGTCCGAGGAAATGGATTATGGGGCTACCGGCCAAGGCTGTTCTAGCGGCACCTGGACGGATGTTGCCATTACACCTGTCATTGGCAAAATACGTTTGTATTTTTAGGGGTATTTAGGGCACGAGGACTTTTACATCATGCCTTTGGAAGGGTGTGACATCCTTCTAGGAATCCCTTGGTTCCACAAGAACAGCGCCATGGTCGAGTATAGGGCAAGGAAGGCCATCTTGAAGAATGAGAAGGGCAAAGAGATTGTACTTGATGTAAAAGTGAAGGGCGAGTCCGTTCTCCTTGTCTCAGCTTCAAGAGTTTCCAAATTAATGAAATTCAGTCTTTTTGAAAGAATTGAATGACAATCAAAGGTCAAATTTGTCAGTGTCACAAGGCGGGCACCACGTGCCAATAGAAAAGAACAGACTGAACAGACTTTTGGCACTTCAATAACAACTGAACTGAAAGAGAGAGACGACACGCGACACGGAGTGGCGGAATTCCACCCCAGAGAGTATTGGCCCCAAACCTTGGCGCCCCTTTCGGTATTTCTTTATATTGCATCATCAAAGTACAAGCCGGTACTCCAGACTCTGCACCTTCTCCAGGAAGCATGCCAGAGAATGAGCCCTAGCCTCATATTTAAAGGCCCTTGGCCTGAAAAGCAGTTATAGTAAAAAGCCTTTAAAACTCAAAAGCTTCTGGTTCAAAAGCAAAGCCAAAAAGTTGCCAGCGCAATTTACGGAAATCCGTACAGCCTGTCATGTCATCAGCCAACGCAAAACGCGGAAATCCGTACAGCGTGCCACGTCATCATGTTAGCGCAATTTTCGGAATTTGTCTGCTGCCTTAGGGTTAGGGTTAGGGTTTCTGGCAGAAATTAGCGTTTGCAAGTTTTAGGGTTAGGGTTTTCAGAATTAGGGTTTGCAGGTTTTAGGGTTAGGGTTTCCAACATTAGGGTTTCAGCAGTTAGGGTTTCTGGCAGACATTAGGGTTTAGGCCCCTCGGCCACATCTGTACGTTGACTCCATTCTTTAGGCTTTGACACGTCAGCAGTTTGTTACAGTCAGAACTTAATGAAATTCAGTCTTTTTGAAAGAATTGAATGACAATCAAAGGTCAAATTTGTCAGAACTTGAAAAGAAACAACAAGATTTTCTTCAAGCTCAGGCTGATTGTTTCTTGGAAGGCTTACGAAGAGAGTTACCTACTCCACGATCATTGATTTGATTCCAGGCAATACACCATCGAACCGACCACCTTATTGAGTTAGTTGAGCCCAAAATGAAGATTTAATGAACTAGGAGAAAAGTGGATCTTGGAGAATGTGCATTGACTATAGAGCTCTCAATAAACCATTAAGAACAACCCAAGATCAATGATATACTCGACAGACTTCAAGGGTCTACTTACTTTAGCAGAATTGATTTGAAAAGTGAATATCATCACATCCGAATTGCTTCTGGAGACGTCTACAAGACAGCTTTCAGGACGACTTTTGGTTCGTAGGATTATTTGGTAATGCCCTTCGGTCTCACGAACGCTCCGACTACATTCAACCGCATGATGGATAAGATTTTTAGAGAGTACCAATCATTTGTGGACACTTTCTTCGACGATATCACTGTCTTGTCCAAGAGTGAGGTAGAGCACAAACCATACCAGGAACGGGAAATCGAAACGCAAATAGGGAACGGAAACGAGCATGAATTGCCATTCCCTGTTATGAATACTCACGTCTAAAACACAGAATGGGGATTTGGAACGGGAAGTTGGAATGGGAATAGGGAATGGAAGCCTAAAAATGGCCATTCCTTGTAACTATGGCACATACACCATCTATTATAGGTTTTCCAGGCACTATGGCAACATTAATTGGTTCTAAATGAAAAAGAGCGAGTTCTTCTTGCCAGAGATGCACTTTTTGGGATACAGTCTCAACGGAAGGCGTAAAGATGGACCCGGCCAAAGTTAAGACCACTCGTGATTGGCCTAATTTGAAGAATGTTCATGAAGTTTGAAGCGTTTTGGGGTTGTGCTCTTGCTGTCGGCAGTTCATTCAAAAACTTGCGAAGATTCCTTTGCATGTTGTCACAAAAATATGGAAGCGTAAATTGACTTTTAATTGTACTTCAAATACTCAAGAGAATTAGAGAGAGAGAGAAACTTCATTGGGGACCAGAAGATGGGCTGGTCCCCCCCCATAAAGAGAATATCTTTATTACTAAGGGAGAATCTTTGCAAGCACAGGAACGGGGGGAAAGTCCGTCCTTTGTTCTTTCTTGGCCTTTTTTCTGCTTCTGACTGAGAGAGTAGAAGAACTGCTCTCTGACTACTGAGAGGATCTATCCTCTTCTGCAAGATTTTGGGAAGCTCTCGTAGGAGAGAGTCTACCTTCCACAAAACTCATCGGAAGCTCTCACGAATGAGGGTCTATCTTCCGCTAACTGTGCCACTTTGGACGTAATCATTCTTGCAATCAACCAACCACAGAAACATGCAAAACACACACACACACGCTTGCTGTAATTTTCTGCACATAATAAAAAATTGTTACCTGAGCGCGTTCCAATGCCAAAATGGAGGTCCTTTTCGCGATGGAAATGCTCCAAACTTGGTGTATGTGTAGAGTAGGTAGTGGGGAATAAGATTCTATTAAGACTTTGCTGAAATTCACCCTAATACAAGTGATTAGGGGCTGAAAACAGGGAATTTGCAGCAGCTAGACAAGGGAGAAAGAGAGTTTTCTACTACTTTACGCGATGAAACTTCTCCCAAAGCTGCATGCAACCATGAGAGGCCTTGTTCTAGGTGATGGGTGCTCAGAGGCTCCACCTACACCACAAGGTGTTGCTCTCAAGCTTCAATGGAGAGCTTCACTGCGTAGAGGATGGTCAACTTGGGGGAGGTAGTGCACTGCCAACCTGGCAAGAGGGGGAGGGGCTGCTCTCTTATAGCCTCCCAGAAGAGGGGGCGCTAGCATGAAGAGAGGGAGAGAGAGAGAGAGAGATTGCATGGGAAAGTGTGCCAAGTGGCACACTTACTTTAAAATTTTTAAACCATTCAACTTTTGACTTTAAAAATCCTATGCTAGTTAATGAAATGTGCAATTAAGTGCACAACTGCACACATAGATGCAACAAATGAAAACGTTATCTGCTCCCTAGCGCATTGACTTACCAGCAATGCTCTGGCATTACCTGTTTGCACTTGTCCTGCCATTTGGTCTAGCGCAAATCATTTAAGAATACTTTTAACTAACTTATCCTAAGGCCGTAAAATAATCAGGCCTTAGGGTTATTATTCTAAGGACCCCATCTCATTCCTGTGCTTGCACTAGCGCGCGTAATTTTCTGAGCCTGAAATCTGAGGCTACTATCTATCCCTTCATTGAAGACCGGATTTCCCAATCGCTAGGGCTTCAAGGTATTTTCTGCTAGGGTCTTCCTGAGGTGCACTGGCCCAAACTTGGGCGCACCTGAGGCCCCAGAACTGCTAAATCTATTTTGATGTGCACACAACTAATTAGATAATTCCTTTCTCGTAAATAAAGTAATTATTTACAAAGTCTGACTTAGTTACATCCCTCTTGGTTCTAAACAGTTGACCTCAACTGTAGAGCGTCAAGATAACTGTGCAAGATGTCTGGGTAGTCCTTAAGATCGGACTCAGTCATCCACTTTGAATCTAAAGGAGTGTAATTCTTGAACTTGACTAAATACTTTCAATGTAGACTCCCCGACTTCAGTTGTCTCTCCGAGTGGTGTATTATCTGTTCAGGTTGAAGGATTTCCTCAGTCTCTTCGACTTCTGGAGGATCTTCTTGTACTGGCGCCACTGGAGAAGGTCCAACATATGGTCGGAGGAGACTGACATGAAAAGCATTATGGATGCGCCAGTTAGAAGGCAAATCCAATCTGAAAGTCACATCATTGACTTTATCTGTAATTTTGAAAGGGCCGTAAAATCTATGGGAAAGTTTGACAACTTTCCCTTTGCCGACCCGCTTTTTCAATCTAGCTTTCTCAAACCGAAGCAGGACATATTGTCCTTTTTCAAGATTGAGATTCCTTCTGTGCTTGTCTGCTTTTCTCTTCTGTTGCTCTTGAGTACGAAGAATCGCTTGCTTTGCGTGTTGATGGGCAATATCAATATTGCGCACAAATTCATCTGCGACGAAGATGTTTTCTTTGGTCACCATAATAGGAAGTAAGAGTGGCTTCCCATAAATAATTTCAAAGGGAGCTTTACCAGTTGAGGAATGTATGGTATTATTATACACAAACTCAACTATTGGTAAGTACTGCTCCCATTCGGATTGTCGTTCCGAAACATAGCACTTGAGGAGATCTGAAACAGTGGCATTAGCGATTTCGCTTTGACCATCTGTTTGAGGATGATAAGTTGACGAAAAATCAAGCTTAGTTCCCAAGTTTTCGAACAATGCCTGCCAAAATAGACTAGTCATGCGGGGATCTCTATCGCTGACAATAGTCTTTGGCAATCCATGGTGTTTAAAAGTCTGAGCTAGAAATATTCTAGCTGTGATCAGCTTTGATCGTCTTCTGTACTGGAAGAAAATGTGCTTGCTTACTGAATCTGTCTACTATAGTCCAGATTGTATCATTTCCATTCTTGGATCTAGGAAGATCCGTAATAAAATCCATGGCAATACTTTCCCATGGCGTGTTAGGCACAGGGAGCGGCTGAAGCTTGCCATAAACTTTATGTCTGTCATATTTTACTTTTTGGTAGACTAAACACTCACGTACATGTTTTTCAATGTCCGCACGGAGTGTTGGCCAAAAGAAATACCTTTCGAGGGCACTAGTGGTGGAAGCAATTCCCCGATGCCCGGCATAAGGAGAATTATGTGCTTCATCCATCACCTTCTGTCGTAAGGGCTAAGCTATGCATATTGCTTGTTGACGATAGAGCGTATTATCCCTAATGGAATAAGGTGGCCTTGAGTGACCAGCTTGAAGATCTGCCGAAATTATGGCGAAGTCTGGATCTTGAGGATACATCTTGTTGAGAGATTCTAGCTCCTCATGATAAATTGTTGTTAGTGCATTGATCTTTGGACGCCTGGAGAGAGCATCTGCAACTGCATTCTTTGTTCCAGAAGTGCGTAAAATTTGAAAATGGAACATTGAAAGAAAGTTGGCCCATCTCATTTGCTTTTCTGATAACTTTCTCTCTGTGAGAAAGTAGCGAAGACTTTGATGATCTGTCTTGATAATAAAATCAGCTCCTAATAGATAGTGTTTCCAAATGGAAAGAGCATGAATTACTGCCATTAGCTCTTTCTCGTATATGGAGACATGCAACTCTGCATCTTCAAGGCGTCGACTTTCATAGGCTATCGCGCGACCCTCTTGGTTCAAAACTGCTCCTACACAATCTCCAGATGCATCGCAGTATACCTCGAAAGGTTTGCGAAGATCAGGGACGGTGAGAACAGGTCCGTGACTGAGTAGATACTTAAGCTTTTCGAAAGCTTGTTTTTGTCCAGATCCCCAATGGAATGGAATCCGCTTCTTTGTCAGGTCATGGAGGGGACCTGCTATCGCGGCAAAAGCTTGAATGAAACGCCGATAATAGGAACGGAGGCCAAGGAAACTTCGTACATCATGTACTGTAGTTGGCGTAGGCCATTCTACAACTGCTTGAATCTTATCAGGGTCCATCCTCACCTGATTGTGAGACACTATATGGCCCAAAGAGTGGATTTCTTTTAAAAAGAACTCACTCTTCTTAGCATTCACAAATAATTTGTGTTTGCGTAATTCTTCAAACACTAAGGCGAGATGCTTATAGTGTTCGTCTTCCGACATCTGAGAAGATTAACACGTCATCAAAGAAAACGCCTGTAAAACTTTTGTATGAGTGGAAGATTCTATCCATCATTGTGTTGAATGTAGCTAGTGCATTAGTGAGTCCAAAAGGCATCACTAGAAATTCATACAACCCGAAGGTTGTTCTAAATGAAGTCCTATGCACATCCTGAGGAGCTATGCGGATTTGATGATAACCGCTCTTCAAGTCTATACGACTAAAGACACTTGCTCCTTGTAACTTGTCAAGAATGTTGTCAATCTGAGGGATTGGAAATCGATTCTTGATTGTGATCTTGTTTAGAGATCTATAGTCTATGCACATATGGAATGTGCCATCCTTTTTCTGTTCTAGCAAGACAGGTGAACAATATGGAGAAGTACTAGGCCTTATTAAGCCCTTCTCCAAGAGTTCGTTAACCTGCTTGAGAATTTCCTCTTGTTGCATTAGACTAACTCGATAAGGGGGCTGATTTGGAGGAGAACTTCCTGGGATCAAATCAATTGTATGATCCTCAGGTCGCGAAGGTGGGAGTTCATTTGGAAGTTCATCTACAAAACAATCTTTATAACTTTCTAATAACTTAAGTCTTTTTTTCTCTAAAGAGGAAGAAAGTTGTGAAACAGACACATCTCTCTCTCTTGCAAAATCAAGTACGCTAAAACACACTTTTTCATTTCTTTCTTGATGGCAATGTGATTGGCGATAGGAATACGCCAATCACCTGCATCTGCAAGTACAAGATACTCCTTTCCTTTATGAGCAAAGGATAAGGTTTTCTGAACATAGTTAGGAATGGGATGCATCTTGTAGTGCCAAGGCATTCCGAAGATAACATCGCATCCTTCAAGTGAAGCTAGTAAGAAAGACTCTTGATCTTTGTAGTCGTCGACCTTTAGATTCAACTTCCCTATGATTGGAGTAGAGTTTGAGTTCTGCCCTTTGAAAGCAGATTGTGCTTGAATAGAAACTCCAAAACGATTGGGCTGCAAGTTCAGGTCGTCAGCTAGCTTGGTAGAGATGAAGTTGTCTGTACTACCAGGGTCAAACAAAATAAGAGCCCGTTGGTTGTTGATACTACCCCATGCTTTGAGAAGAGCTCTTTCTTTTCCAGCCTTGGTTGTATTTCCCTGTACATCTGGGACTGCATTGGAAGAGGGTGGTTGCGGAGGTTTGGTAGGACAATCACCCTTCATATGACCAACTTGTCCGCACTTGAAGCATCTTCCTTCACTAATGTAGGTTCGCAACTCAGCAGGAGAGAGATATCTCCCTTTCTTGGGCTGATTTGGCTTTGCTTCTGCTTCGGAGGTGGTTCTTTTCTTCTTTTGCGAAGAAGAAGTAGAGGTAGGCTGCTCATGGAGAGCCTTCTGCTTGGCATGGTAAGTGCTTTGCTCCATCTTCCTAGGAGTACCCTTGTCATGTATTCCATTAGCTATGCGGGCTGATTCCATAAGTATCTGCAAGTTACCTCGAGGGTGAAGCTTCATAGCCTTTTGCAAGGCTTCATGCAAACCTGCTTCAAACTTGCGCATCTTCTCCGAATCGTCAATCTTCTTAAATGGAGTGACTTTCAAGAGAACGTCCCAAAACCTATCCACATAGCGTGGAACAGTTTCGTTCTCTGACTGTGAAAGTCGATCCCATTCTTTCTTTACCTCTTTCTCATAGTCTGGAGGAAGGAACTGTGCGTAGAACTCCTTCTTGAAAGCAGTCCAATCTTGGGGTTTGCGATCTTCCAGGATAAGGGTTAACCACCAACTGCTGGCGGTGCCTTTCAGGTACATACTGACATGGCGAAGCTTGGATCTTTCTTTAAAATTCCCTTCAGCAAATGCAACTTCGAATTGGCGGATGAAAGCCAAAGCTTTGTCATTATCACGCCGTCCATTGTAGGTGTCGAATTTCACATCTTTATCTCCCGACTTGAATGTTTTCTGCCTGTGGTGCTTCTTCTTATGGTGCTCCTTCTTTCTATGCTTGGACTTCTTATAGATAGGAGTCTTTTCCCTTGAATGCACTTCTTGCTGCGACGGATCGTCAAGAAACATGTCTTCCGGAGCAACGATGTCATCCAAATCCTTCATAAAAGAGAACTGAGGGGAATCAGGGGGATTCTGCTCTTGAACCTTTGGGTTAAAACGCACATGACGTTCTGGAGGTTTCCTCTGCCTCTCGCGCATGCGGGAGGTTCCAATCAAAGGATCTTTCCTTGGTTCTGGCGCCTTTCGGTTCTGCGGGATCTCTCCCGACCCCATCGGCATTTTCTCCTTCCCTTTCTCAAGAGTATGGAGAATCTTTTGGACTTTTGGATGGGAGAGAGCTTTTTGCAACTCTTCCACCTACTGTTGAAGGAGAGAGAACTCTATCTCGTGTCCTCCCATTTCTGCAGTCTGCCAAGAGTCGTCAGTCCCTTAAGGAAGAGAGAGATGACCTTGCTCTGATACCACTGTCACAAAAATACGGAAGCGTAAACTGACTTTTAATTGTACTTCAAATACTCAAGAGAATTAGAGAGGGAGAGAAAGCTTGACACTTCATTGGGGACCAGAAGATGGGCTGGTCCCCCCCCCCCCCATAAAGAGAATATCTTTATTACTAAGGGAGAATCTTTACAAGCACAGGAACGGGGCGAAAGCCCGTCCTCTATTCTTTCTTTGCCTTTTTCTGCTTCTGACTGAGAGAGTAGAAGAATTGCTCTCTGACTACTGAGAGGATCTATCCTCTTCTGCGAGATTTTGGGAAGCTCTCATAGGGGAGAGTCTACCTTCCACAAAACTCATCGGAAGCTCTCACGAATGAGGGTCTATCTTCCGCTAACTGTGCCACTTTGGACATAATTATTCCTGCAATCAACCAACCACAGAAACATGCAAAACCCACGCTTGCTCTAATTTTCTGCACATAACAAAAAATTGTTACCTGAGCGCGTTCCAATGCCAAAATGGAGGTCCTTTTCGCAATGGAAATGCTCCAAACTTGGTGTATGTGTAGAGTAGGTAGTGGGGAATAATATTCTATTAAGACTTTGCTGAAATTCACCCTAATACAAGTGATTAGGGGCTGAAAACTTGGAATTTGCAGCAGCTAGACAAGGGAGAAAGAGAGTTTTCTACTACTTTACGCGATGAAACTTCTCCCAAAGCTGCATGCAACCATGAGAGGCCTTGTTCTAGGTGATGGGTGCTCAGAGGCTCCACATACACCACAAGGTGCTGCTCTCAAGCTTCAATGGAGAGCTTCACTGCATAGAGGATGGTCAACTTGGGGGGGGGGGTAGTGCACTGCCAACCTGGCAAGAGGGGGAGGGGCTGCTCTCTTATAGCCTCCCAGAAGAGGGGGCGCTAGCATGAAGAGAGGGAGAGGGAGAGAGAGAGATTGCATGGGAAAGTGTGCCAAGTGGCACACTTACTTTAAAATTTTTAAACCATTCAACTTTTGACTTTAAAAATCCTATGCTAGTTAATGAAATGTGCAATTAAGTGCACAACTGCACACATAGATGCAACAAATGAAAACGTTATCCCTAGCGCATTGCCGTACTAGCAATGCTCTGGCATTACCTGTTCGCACTTGTCCGGCCATTTGGTCTAGCGCAAAGCATTTAAGAATACTTTTAACTAACTTATCCTAAGGTCGTAAAATAATCAGGCCTTAGGGTTATTATTCTAAGGACCCAATCTCATTCCTGTGCTTGCACTAGCGCGCGTAATTTTCTGAGCCCGAAATCTGAGGCTACTATCTATCCCTTCATTGAAGACCCGATTTCCCAATCGCTAGGGCTTCAGGTTATTTTCTGCTAGGGTCTCCCTGAGGTGCACTGGCCCAAACTTGGGCGCACCTGAGGCCCCAGAACTGCTAAATCTATTCTGATGTGCACACAACTAATTAGATAATTCTTTTTTCGTAAATAAATTAATTATTTACAGAGTCTGACTTAGTTACACATGTGCTGACTCAGGAAGGGTTTCCTTTTACTTGGGGCCGCCAAAGATTGCAGCTTTTCACTCTCAAGGAAAAGTTGACACCAGGACCAGTATTGGCTTTGCCAGACTTGCAAAATCCCTTTGAAGTTTACTGTGATGGATGTGGTCGTAGTTTGGGAGCAGTTTTGATGCAAGAAGGCCATGTCATACCTTACGAGAGTAGGATGTTTTCCTGAGCGCGTTGCACAGATTTATGAGAAAGAGCTTCTGGCAGTTATCCATGCTCTTACACAGTGGCGACATTTTCTACTTGGAGTCGACTTTACCGTCTTCACAGACCATCAGAGTTTACGCTACTTCTTGTCTTAGAAGCAGCTTTTGGAAAAGCAAACGAGATGGGCTAACATTCTGTCACACTTTCATTTTTATATAGTCCATGTTCAGGGTGCGTTGTCTTGTAAGCCCTTGGTTCTGGCTATTTTCGCGATTCATCGTAGAAGCGCTTTGAGGATATGGTAGATCA
Source organism: Adiantum capillus-veneris (assembly GCF_014529385.1). Lineage (NCBI taxonomy): Eukaryota > Viridiplantae > Streptophyta > Polypodiopsida > Polypodiales > Pteridaceae > Adiantum > Adiantum capillus-veneris. The sequence goes on from NC_140941.1 coordinate 112,654,177, forward strand.
GTACGCCACTGATCCTGATTTTGCTGACACCTTTCTTCGGTAGCAGAGTGGGGAGACAGTTTGTATCTATGTCAGACTTTGTAAATAATTAATTTATTTAAGAGAAAAGAATTATCTAATTAGTGTGTGCACATCAAAATAGATCTAGCAGTTTCTGGGGCCTCAGGTGCGCCCAAGTTTGGGCCAGAGCACCTCAGGGAGACCCTAGCAGAAAAATACCCTGAAGCCCTAGCGATTGGGAAATCGGGTCTTCAATGAAGGGGTAGATAGTAGCCTTAGATTTCAGACTCAGAAACTTATGCGTGCTAGTGCAAGCACAGGAATGAGATGGGGTCCTTAGTATAATAACCCTAAGACCTGAATCATTTTACGGCCTTAGGATAAGTCAGTTAATGTATTTTTTTTAAATTGTCTATGCCGGACCAAATGACCGGACAAGTGCGAACAGGTAATGCCAGAGCATCACCGGTACGGCATTGCGTTGGGGAGCAACTAACAATTTCATTAGTAGCATCTGTGTGTGCAGTTGTGAGTTAATTTTCACATTTCATTAATAGCCTAGGGATTTTTAAAAGTGAAAGTTGAAGGGTTATTAAGTAAGTGTGCCACTTGGCACACTTACCAATGCAAACTAACTCTCTCTCACTCTCACTCTTACCCTCTCTCTCTTCCTAGTGCCCCCTCTCCCTGATGGCTATTTAGGAGCCCCTCCTCCCCCATTTTCAGTGTTGGCAGTGCTCCTGCCCCCCCTATTGTGAGTATGCCCTACGCATTGGAGCCCTCCATGGAAGCTTGAGAGCAGCCCCTTGTGACATATGTGGTGGCCTCGTGCTCCCATTGTCTAGAACAAGGGCTCTCATAGCCATAGCCAGCTTTTGGTGAGGTTTCATCGCGAGAAGTTACAGCAGGCACTCTCTTCGTAGAGTGTGGTGGCTGTAAATTCTCTGTTTTCAGCCCTTAATCACCTCCTTTAGGTTGAATTTCAGCAAAATACATATAGAATCTAGTTCTTCTCTACCTACACTACGCGTACACCAAGTTTCGTGCAATTTCATCGCAGAAAGGTCTCTATTTCGGCTTTGGAAGGTGCTTAGGTGACATTTTCAGGTTATGTGCAGAAAATTACAGCAAGCATGTGTGCGTGCATTTTGCGTGTTTCTCCCTTGTTTTTGTTGCAGGAATGATTATGCATAAAGGGACTCAGTTAGCGAAAGGTAGACTCTCATTTTTGAGAGCTTCCAAAATCTCATAGCAGAGGGTAAATCCTCTCAGTATTCAGAGAGTAGCTTTCGCACTCTCTGAGTCAGAAGCAGAAAAGAAAGAATAGAGGAAGGGCTATTGCCCCGTTCTTGTGCTTGTAAAGATTCTCCCTTAGTAATAAAGATAATCTCTTTATGGGGGGGGGACGAGCCCATCCTCTGGTCCCCAATGAAGTGTCAAGCTTTCTCTCTCTCTCTCTCGTATTCTCTTGAGTATTTGAAGTACAATTAAAAGTCAGTTTACGCTTCCGTATTTTTGTGACAGTGGTATCAGAGCAAGGTCATCTCTCTCTTCCTTAAGGGATTGACGACTCTTGGCAGACTGCAGAATGGGAGGACGCGAGATAGAGTTCTCTCTCCTTCAACAGCAGGTGGAAGAGTTGCAAAAAGCTCTCCCATACAGAAGTCCAAAAGATTCTCCATACTCTTGAGAAAGGGAAGGAGAAAGTGCCAATGGGGTCGAGAGAAATCCTGCAGAACCCAAAGGCGCCAGAACCAAGGAAAGATCCTTTGATTGGAACCTCCCGCATGCACGAGAGGCAGAGGAAACCTCCAGAACGTCATGTGCGGTTTAATCCAAAGGTTCAAGAGCAGGATCCCCCTGATTCTCCTCAGTTTTCTTTCATGAAGGATGTGGATGACATCGTCGCTCCAAAGGACATGTTTTTGGACGACCCGTTGTAGCAAGAAGTGCGTTTAAGGGAAAGGACTCTTGTACTCAAGGAGTCTAAGCATAGAAAGGAGCACCATAAGAAGAAGCACCACATGCAGAAAACATTCAAGTCGGGAGATAAAGATGTGAAATTCGACACCTACAATGGACGGCGTGATAATGACAAAGCTTTGGCTTTCATCTGCCAATTCGAAGTTGCATTTGCTGAAGGGAATTTTAAAGAAAGATCTAAGCTTCGCCATGTCAGTATGTACCTGAAAGGCACCGCCAGCAGTTGGTGGTTAACCCTTATCCTGGAAGATCGCAAACCCCAAGATTGGACTGCTTTCAAGAAGGAGTTCTACGCACAGTTCCTTCCTCTAGACTATGAGGAAGAGGTAAAGAAAGAATGGGATCGACGTTCACAGTCAGAGAACGAAACTGTTCCACGCTATGTGGATAGGTTTTGGGACGTTCTCTTGAAAATCACTCCATTCAAGAAGATTGACGATTCGGAAAAGATGCGCAAGTTTGAAGCAGGATTGCATGAAGCCTTGCAAAAGGCTATGAAGCTTTACCCCCGGGGTAACTTGCAGATACTTATGGAATCAGCTCGCATAGCTGATGGAATACATGACAAGGGTACTCCCAGGAAGATGGAGCAAAGCACTTACCATGCCAAGTAGAAGGCTCTCCATGAGCAGTCTACCTCTACTTCTTCTTCTCAAAAGAAGAAAAGAACCGCCTCCGAAGCAGAAGCAAAGACAAATCAGCCCAAGAAAGAGAGATATCTTTCTCCTGCTGAATTGAGAACCTACATTAGCGAAGGAATATGCTTCAAGTGTGGACAAGTTGGTCATATGAAGGGTGATAGTCCTATCGAACCTCCTCAACCACCCTCTTCCAATGCAGTCCTAGATGTACAGGGAAATACAACCAAGGATGGAAAAGAAAGAGCTCTTCTCAAAGCATGGGGTAGCATCAACAACCAACTGGCTCTTATTCTGTTTGACCCTGGCAGTACAGATAACTTCATCTCTACAAAGCTAGCTGATGACCTAAACTTATAGCCGAATCGTTAGCACAATCTGCTTTCAAAGGGCAGAACTCAAACTCTACTCCAATCATAGGGAAGTTCAATTTAAAGGTCGACAACTACAAAGATCAAGAGTCTTTCTTAGTAGCTTCACTTGAAGGATGCAATGTTATCTTGGGAATGCCTTGGCACTACAAGATGCATCCCATTCCTGACTATGTTCAGAAAACCTTATCCTTTGCTCATAAAGGAAAGGAGTATCTTGTACTTGCAGATGCAGGTGATTGGCGTATCCCTATTGCCAATCACATTGCCATCAAGAAAGTAATGAAAAAGTGTGTTTCAGCGTACTTGATTTTTGCAAGAGAGAGAGATGTGTCTGCTTCACAACTTTCTTCATCTTTAGAGAAAAAACGACTTATGTTATTAGAAAGTTTTAAAGATTGTTTCGCAGATGAACTTCCAAATGAACTCCCACCTCCTCGACCTGAGGATCATACAATTGATTTGAACCTAGGAAGTTCTCCTCCAAATCAGCCCCCTTATCGAGGTAGTCTAATGCAGCAAGAGGAAAGTCTCAAGCAGGTTAACGAACTCTTGGAGAAGGGCTTAATAAGGCCTAGTACTTCTCCATATTGTTCACTTGTCTTGCTAGTACAAAAAAAGGATGGCACATTCCGCATGTGCATAGACTAAGATCTCTAAACAAGATCACAATCAAGGATCGATTTCCAATCCCTCGGATTGACGACATTCTTGACAAGTTACAAGGAGCAAGTGTCTTTAGTCGTATAGACTTGAAGAGCGGTTATCATCAAATCCGCATAGCTCCTCAAGATGTGCATAAGACTTCATTTAGAACAACCTTCGGGTTGTATGAATTTCTAGTGATGCCTTTTGGACTCACTAATGCACCAGCCACATTCAACAAAATGATGGATAGAATCTTCCACTCATATAGAAGCTTTACAGGCGTTTTCTTTGATGACGTCTTAATCTTCTCAGAGACGGAAGATGAACACTATAAGCATCTCGCATTTGTGTTTGAAGAATTACGCAAACACAAATTATTTGTGAATGCTAAGAAGAGTGAGTTCTTTCTAAAAGAAATCCACTATTTGGGCCATATAGTATCTCACAACCAAGTGAGAATGGACCCTGATAAGATTCAAGCAGTTGTATAATGGCCTACGCCAACTACAGTACATGATGTACGAAGTTTCCTTGGCCTCTTTTTTTATTATCGGCGTTTCATTCGAGCCTTTGCCGCTATAGCAGGTCCCCTCCATGACCTGACAAAGAAGCGGATTCCATTCCATTGGGGGTCTTTAGAAAAACAAGCTTTTGAAAAGCTTAAGTATCTACTCAGTCACGGACCTGTTCTCACCGCCTCTGATCTTCGCAAACCTTTCGAGGTATACTGCGATGCATCTGGAGATTGTGTAGGAGCAGTTACGACACAAGGTGATGAATGAAGCACATACTTCTCTTTATGTCGGGCATCGGGGAATCGCTGCTACCACTAGTGCCCTTGAGAGGTATTTCTTTTGGCCAACACTCCGTGCGGACATTGAAAAACATGTACGTGAGTGTTGAGTCTGCCAAAAACTAAAATATGATAGACATAAAGTTTATGGCAAGCTTCAGCCACTCCCTGTGCCTAACACGCCATGGGAAAGTATTGCCATGGATTTTATTACGGATATTGGATCTAAGAATGGAAATGATGCAATCTGGACTATAGTAGACAGATTCAGTAAGCAAGCACACTTCAATCCAGTGAAGAAGACGATCAAATGGCTAGAATATTTCTAGCTCAGATTTTTTAACACCATGGATTGCCAAAGACTGTTGTCAGCGATAGAGATCCCCGCATGACTAGTCTATTTTGGCAGGCATTGTTCGAAAACTTGGGAACTAAGCTTGATTTTTCATCAGCTTATCATCCTCAAACAGATGGTCAAAGCGAAATCGCTAATGCCACTGTTTTAGATCTCCTGAAGTGCTATGTTTCGGAATGACAATCCGAATGGGAACAGTACTTACCAATAGTTGAGTTTGCGTATAATAATACCATACAGTCCTCAACTGGTAAAGCTCCCTTTGAAATTATTTATGGGAAGCCACTCTTACTTCCTATTATGGTTACCAAAGAAAACATCTTCACCGCAGATGAATTTGTGCGCAATATTGATAATGCCCATCAACAAGGAAAGCAAGCGACTCTTCGTACTCAAGAGCAACAGAATAGAAAAGCAGACAAGCACAGAAGGAATCTCAATCTTGAAAAAGGACAATATGTCCTGCTTCGGTTTGAGAAAGCTAGATTGAAAAAGCGGGTCGGAAAACGGAATGTTGTCAAACTTTCCCATAGATTTTACGGCCCTTTCAAACTTACAGATAAAGTCAATGACGTGACTTTCAGATTGGATTTGCCTTCTCATTGGCTGTTAGTCTCCTCCGACCATATGTTGGACCTCCTCCAGTGGTGCCGGTACAAGAAGATCCTCCAGAAGTCGAAGAGACTGAGGAAATCCTTCAACCTGAACAAATAATACACCACTCGGAGAGACAACTCAAGTCGGGGAGCCTACATCGAAAGTATTTAGTCAAGTTCAAGAATTACACCCCTTTAGATGCAAAGTGGATGACTGAGTCCGATCTTAAGGACTACCCAGACATCTTGCACAGTTTTGTTGACGCTCTACAGTTGAGGTCAACTCTTTAGAACCAAGAGGGATGTAACTATGTCAGACTTTGTAAATAATTAATTTATTTACGAGAAAAGAATTATCTAATTAGTGTGTGCACATCAGAATAGATCTAGCAGTTTCTGGGGCCTCAGGTGCGCCCAAGTTTGGGCCAGAGCATCTCAAGGAGACCCTAGCAGAAAAATACCTTGAAGCCCTAGTGATTGGGAAATCGGGTCTTCAATGAAGGGGTAGATAGTAGCCTCAGATTTCAGGCTCAGAAAATTACGCGCACTAGTGCAAGCACAGGAATGAGATGGGGTCCTTAGAATAAGAACCCTAAGACCTGAATCATTTTACTGCCTTAGGATAAGTCAGTTAATGTATTTTTTTAAATTGTCTATGCCGGACCAAATGACCGGACAAGTGCGAACAGGTAATGCCAGAGCATCATCGGTACGGCATTGCGTTGGGGAGCAGTTAACAATTTCATTAGTAGCATCTTTGTGTGCAGTTGTGAGTTAATTTGCACATTTCATTAATAGCCTAGGGATTTTTAAAAGTGAAAGTTGAAGGGTTTTTAAAGTTATTAAGTAAGTGTGCCACTTCCCACACTTACCAATGCAAACTAACTCTCTCACCCTCTCTCTCCCCCTCTCCCTGATGGCTATTTAGGAGCCCCCCCTCCAGTGTTGGCAGTGCTCCTACCCCCCCTATTGTGAGTATGCCCTATGCATTGGAGCCCTCCATGGAAGCTTAAGAGCAGCCCCGTGTGACATATGTGGTGGCCTCGTGCTCCCGCTCCCATTGTCTAGAACAAGGGCTCTCATAGCCATAGCCAGCTTTTGGTGAGGTTTCATCGCGAGAAGTTGCAGCAGGCACTCTCTTCGTAGACTGTGCTGGCTGTAAATTCTCTGTTTTCAGCCCTTAATCACCTCCTTTAGGTTGAATTTCAGCAAAATACATATAGAATCTAGTTCTTCTCTACCTACACTACGCGTACACCAAGTTTCGTGCAATTCCATCGCGGAAAAGGTCTCTATTTCGGCTTTGGAAGGTGCTCAGGTGACATTTTCAGGTTATGTGCAGAAAATTACAGCAAGCATGTGTGCGTGCATTTTGCGTGTTTCTCCCTTGTTTTTGTTGCAGGAATGATTATGCATAAAGGGACTCAGTTAGCGGAAGGTAGATGCTCATTTTTGAGAGCTTCCGTTGAGTTTTGTGGAAGATAGTCTCTCGTTTTCGAGAGCTTTCCAAAATCTCATAGCAGAGGGTAAATCCTCTCAGTATTCAGAGAGTAGCTTTCTCACTCTGTCAGTCAGAAGCAGAAAAGAAAGAATAGAGGACGGGCTATTGCCCCGTTCTTGTGCTTGTAAAGATTCTCTCTTAGTAATAAAGATAATCTCTTTATGGGGGGGGACCAGCCCATCTTCTGGTCCCCAACGAAGTGTCAAGCTTTCTCTCTCTCTCTCTCTCCCTCTCTCTCTCTCTCTCTCTCTCTCTCTCTCTCTCTAATTCTCTTGAGTATTTGAAGTACAATTAAAAGTCAATTTACGCTTTCGTTTTTTTGTGACACAGTTGCAGGCTATTCCATACGGGACGGCTATTTGATGCGGAAAACGATGTTGTGTCTTACACAGCCTTTGAGGCAAAAGGTTTTGACAGAGTGCCATTGTCCACCTGTTTCGGGCCACCGCAGCATAGGTACCACCTTGAAGGGTGTTGAGTGTTACTTCTACTGGCCGAGGCTCAAAAAGGATGTGGACGAGTTTGTTTGCAGTTGCTCAGTATGCCAAAATGTCAAGTTTGACAGGGATAAGGCACCAAGAATTTCATAGCCTTTACCCATACCCTCTCGTCCTTGGGAAAGCATAGCCATGGATTTTATTTTTGATCTTCCCAAGATCAAAGTCGGCATGATGGCATTTGAACAGTCATCGATAGATTCAATAAGCAGACTCACTTCACTTCGGTAAAGAAGACAGTTAAGCCCGATCATTTGGCGAAAGTGTTTGTTTCACAGATTTTTCGATTACATGGCATGCTTGAGTCCATAGTCTCAGACAGAGATCCTCGATTCACTAGTTTGTTTTGGAGGGCAATCTGGGGGAACATTGTCATGCGGTTGCAGTTCTCGTCCTCTTTCCACCCACAGCCAAACGGGCAATTTGAGATGGCCAATTTAGTGGTTTTGGATTTGTTGAAGTCTTATACTTTGGATCAAAAGACTCAATGGGAAAAGTATTTGCCCTTGGTGGAGTTTGCCTACAACAACACAATTCATTCATCGACTGGGAAGGCGCCATTTGAGGTAATCAAGGGTGCTATAAAGGTACCACCATTTCTAAGCACCAAAGGTAAGATGTTTGAAGCAGATCAATACACGCGAGATCTAGACACTGCTTTTGCCAAGGTTCGCGAGGCTCTTGAGAAGTCTCAAGCACGGCATAAAAAGGTAGCGGATAAGCATTGACGTGACTTGCAGCTAAAGGAAGATGATCGGGTGCTCTTACGGTTTGAGAAGGCATGCTTCAGGAAACGAAAGGGAGAGGAGCAGCTTTTTCCAAAGCTAAGTATACGGTACTATGATCCTTTCCAAGATCAATGATGTATCCTTCAGACTGAAGTTGCCAGATACTTGGAAGATTCACAATGTATTTCATGTGAGTCTGTTGAAGCCTTTCAAAGGTACCAATGGAGAGGGAGTGTGAGGAGCAATTTGAAGTGGAAGAGAACGAGGAGATTCTCGGTCCGGAACAGATACTGGTTTACAAGAAAAAGGAAAGTGAAAGGTAAAGTGAACGGCGGTTCTTAGCCAAGAACTATTCCGCATTGGATGCGAAGTGGATGGAGGAGGAGGACCTAGCAGATACTCCTCTCTTAGAACTTTACCTTGAGGCTTTCGGTCTAGCTTTGACTATCCGGAGACATCCCGGAGATGAGCAGGGTTGAATCTGGTGTAGACGAGACTTCACAAGAGGGGAGTCACTCCGCTCCTTTGTCATAGGTTACCTAGATGGAATAAAGTCACTGATTTCCCTTTGGATTTCAGGGATACTGATGGGCTAATAGTATTCTGCTGAATGACTTTATGAAAGAAGTACTTTGAACTTGGAATTCCCGAAATGTATCTGATTTTCGTGGGCTCTCTCATGTGAGTAGTGTTTGAGTGCATGTTTGAAAGACGAAATGACTGTCGCATTTCAGTCTAGAGTTTCCAGAGAGATGAGATGGACATGATAGCAATAAGAATTAGTCAAATGAGAGATATGTGGAGATCTGGGATAGATCTAGATGTGATTGCTAAACACGTTGCCCATTGATCATAATTCTCATCCAAGATCTCGATGGAAATATAATGTGAATGTGATTTGAATTTTCAGTGTGAACTCAGTGTGTGATTTGTGAATTGCATGCTATACGGATGGTCATGGGTATAGTTCGCTTGATTGGTAATGTGAAATGAAAAGATATGAATCTGATAGTAACCCGATTTAGTAGATCAAGGACATCCATAAAAAGATAAGTGTGGTTTGATGTGATTGCTAAATGTTACAATGATCAGGATTTGTATCTGAGACCCTTGATATAAATATGATTGATCAGTGATTGATATCTTTGTAGAAGTGCTAGATCGGTCGAGGCTGGTGCATGAGTAGATATAGTCAGTGTCTACCGGAAAAAGTTTCCGTTTTTCGGTTGTTTGTGTAGGTGTAATCGAGGGTGATTATAATTCTTTCAAGAGGGGGAAATGTCACAAAGTGATGACGTGGCATGACCAAATGGAAGAGAAATGGCCGAGTGGACAAGAGAAACTGACGGGACTTACTTAAAGAACTTATGAAGCACTGGTCGTGGGGCCTAAAACCCTAAAGACCAAAAGCTTAAACTCTGGGAGAAAATCCGTACAATGCACTGGCATGCTGACATGGCAGAGCGTACGGATGCTGACGTGGTAGGGTTGTACGGAATTTCCGCAATTGGCACTGCAGGTGCCACGCGGCAGGCTATATTTATGTGATTTACGCTGGGCTACTAATTTGGCAATTAGTTGCTTTTGATAAAGATGCTTTTGGGGCTTTGCTTTTGGGCATCCCTTGTAAGAATAAAAGAGCCCCTGGGGCCTCACCTTGGGAGTTGTACCCTTGTGATCAATAAATAAAGAAATACCGAAAGGTGCGCAAGTCTTTGGGGCCAATGCTTCTGGGCGCGGAACTCCGCCATCCGTGTCGACTCTCTCTCTCTCTCTCTCTCTCTCTCTCTCTCTCTCCATGTATGTATTAAAGTTATTAACGTTAAGTGACTTTGAAGTTCTTGTTTGTTTGTTGTTATTGATTTCTCGCTTGGAGTGTCCAAGCCTGTTTACAGGTTGCCACGGATTGGAACCCTTTGGCTCCGGAGTGATGGCCACCGATTGCTAAGGATGTGCAGATGATGTGGACCTGATGTGCTGCCAAAGATGTGTACAAATCAATGACAATGCAATGCCTCTTGTGGAATGATGGAATTCTCCAAGCAGATGGGAGAGATGGCTCTTCCAACAATGCCAAGACTCCAAAGCTAATAGGTTGATTTGGATGGTGCCTTCCTTTGTCGTCATAGGCTGCTAACAAATCCGGATACTTGCAATCAACATCTTCAGGTTTCCAATGCATTTCTTCAATGATGCGATCTGTCATCTCGAAAAATTTATGACTGCAAATATCCATGCTAGGAGTTTTTTTATGTCGAGGTGGTCGAGCGCGCACACCAAGTCAACTACCCTCTCGCTGGTGCACCACAACTGTAACCCCCGGTATACAATGTTTGCATTTCCTACGCTCAATGCGCATGGTCCTGCGCCCAAGGCAGGTCCTGCAGGTCCCTGAGTGAGAGAAGTGTCCTTGGGCGAAATTTTACAACACACACTCAAACACTAGAGAGGAAAAAAAGAAAATCCAAAGATTAGCGGATTAGTGCAAAATCACAAAGCTCTGATATTAATGCTAGGTGCAATGGAATTGAATGGTGAAGATCTAGGTTTTACACTTCCACAAATCGTTTTCTTTCAAGAGACTCCATGGCAGCTCCGACCGCATGCGGGAGCGCAGAGAGGCTTTCCTTTGACTCTGGCGCCCTGGGCCTTTTTTCACCATGGTCCAGGGTGTGCTCAGATGGCACTACCGTCCACCTGTGTGGCTTTTCCCTCCTCCCATTTCTTGATTTAGCCTCATTGTACGTATGTTGTTTTTTCATTGGGAGAGTCTCCCCATCATGATTGTTATAGCCCTCTCTTGTAGAGGTGGTTGTAGCACTATGGGCAGTTTCATCAACTAATAGAAGGATCTTTTTCTCGGGAAAAAAAAAAATCCTTTTCTTTCTTTCCTTGCGTTAGTGATTCCTTTTAGCTTGAACAATGGTTCCATTTACTTTTCCCTGAAGAGAAGGAATGAGAGTGTAGTAGAGATGTGTAGAGGGAGAGAGCAAGAGAGAGAAGAGGAGAATGACACCCGATGGGGCCCCCCACACAGTTGCTGATGTGGTATTTGCTTTTGCTTGGGTAAATGGAATGTACACACAATGAAATAGGGCTGAAAACGTAGATCTCGACGATGTCGATGATGGACAGAAATGTGAGCACTCGATGACGTCAAGAGAATCACCTAGGTGAGGATCGATGGGCTGCTGAAGTACCGGACCCCAACGGGGAACTCGCGAGGGCAGATCCGAGTTGCTTTCCAGTGAGGGGAAGGGCTGAGATCTGAAAACACCGGGGCTGATGCTGCCAAAACGCTAGGGTTGGAGGCTGTTGCAGAAAACGCTAGGCTGATCTGGGCAAAAATGCTGGCTGCTGGACGCTCCCTTTGCTAGCGCTATTTGCAAGTCGCTTAAAACACTCCTTGCTTCCTTTTTAGGGCTGAAATTTGAGTAATAAACCAAGTAAGGGCTAGGTTGGGAAAACTGTCCACTAGACCCAACAAATAAATCGTAAAAAGGATTTATTAATAAATTGGACCACGGGGTCAGTTCCTAGGTGAAACTGTCGCACCTTTGCCCACTCGGGAATCCGATCGACGTGGGGACTGGCTCGCTGGATTCCTCTAACCTAAGATTGCATGCACATCAGGCCAGATGCCCACCGTAGTGTAGTAACATTTGTCAAAACACGTGTACAAACGAGTAATGCAAGAGGGTTCCAAAATGTGGAAAACCTAATAAGGTCCTGCGAAACAGGCTCACAAACTTGCAGTTACTAATCCTCCTAGGATTCTAGACACTCCTATCTAGGAAGAAGGGGAAAACTGGCTCTGAAAGTCGATGAAGCATGTCCACGTGGCACACAGAGCCATGTGCACGTGATAATGCTTTCTATAGAAAGCCATCTTTGTGCCCAACTCTTGTGTCGGCTGAATCTAAGTCCTCCTAGTGTCAAGCTGAGATAGGTCATGACGGACGAGCTTGGTGATCTCTGTGTGCGTAATAGACAGAGAGGGTGCATCCAAAGAGTACTGGAAAGGAGGCAATCCATCCATACTGAAACCGTGTACCTGAAACCATGATGTCGTCTGTCCATACTAGCAAGTATTATCCCCTGCAGCGCTAGCTGTCGGGAAGACTCAAGAGCTAAGCGAGCATATCTGTGTCTAGGAAGGTCCCATAAACTCTGCATGAAGGAGACTGATCTGGTGAGTACCTCGACCACGAGTGAAGATGCACTCAGCTCTGCTCTGATAATCTCATGTGATACTGAAGCCTTAACTCTAATCATTCAAGAGATTAGAGAAACCAAAGGCCTCTTCATACATCTCCACCTATCAATGTTACCAGATCTACTGTGGTGGTCCACTGAAGGTCCCCATATCTGGACTCCATAAAGCATAGCTGATGTCACTAAAGTATCAAAGAGCCATAGCTTTGTTCGAGGTGCCTAGAATCGAACCTGCGAACACATCCTCTCTAGTTTGCCTAGGGCAGCATAAGCTTTGGGTCAAACTAGTCTCAGCTGCTCTCCTTAATGAAAACACTGGTCCACTAAAGACCATCCCAAGGGAAGTGTGCATCTATATACTCCATTGACTCCTGGACATAAGAAAATGTGGGTGTTGATCTCCTAACCCACTGTGGCGTGGTATTAAATACCATAACCTTAATTTTGCCAAGGTTGACAGACAATCCACTATCGTGGGCAAATGCATGTAAATCATCTAAGTGACGCTGCAACCCTATGGGGAATCAAAAATCAGCACAATATCATCAGCATATAACAACGGAATCCACGTCCCAGCCAGCTGAGCTCTTCTGTCACCTCCCCTCTCAATGTAATCAAAAACCTCATCCACATGCATGCCAAAAAGCATCGGAGGTAGCGGGCATCCGTGCTTCTCCTCAATAGCTACATCAGATAACCCCTCTGGGGTGCGAACCTGTTCTCTCACTGACTTGTAGAGTGCCCGAATCAGCTCTGTGCGTTCAATTCGCAGGAAGCCTTAAAATGGGTGAATGTGATAGCCAATCCACCAAGAAGAGCTTAGTAGATGGAAGGGTAATTTAAGTCAAGGGATTGCCCTTTCGCTGAAACACACTTTACATTCTTGGTCTCTAGTGTTTGAACTAAATCAAACACACCCCATCTCATGTAATCTGCACATCAACTTGTCTCTAGGCACTGTGTCAAATGCTTTGCGAAAATCCACAAAGCTACAATAAATCCTCCTCCCATGTGATCTACCCTCCTCGATAATAGCTCTAAGCGTCAGAATGTGATCAAGAGGAGAAAATCGCCGCCTAAAAAATCTGTCTGTCCCACTACTCGCATGCATGCTCTCTCTGACCATCTGCTCAACTGCTGCTCAAGAATGGATGCATACAACTGTACCAATGTGTGCCCAATCATAATAGTACAATAGTTCCCAGGCTCCATAGGGTCCCCTGCCTTGAGGATAGGCACTATAGTAGACAAGCTCCAAGTGTCAGGTAGACCCTCACACTTTGCGTGGTTGAACATTACTGCAAGAAGCTCTACAAGCATATCCTTGGCATGTATAAAATGCTTTGCTACTAAGCCCTCATGATCAAGTATGTGGGCATGGATTTAGGGGTCTGGAAGCGGTGGCTGCCTAGGAACTGTGTACAGAGATGTCGCATACTGACCCCATACGTCTGCCAGGAGGAGGTGAGTGCTCATGGAAGAGTCTCCATGCCTCCCCTGAGTCCTGGTTCAAGAACAGTTGGTAAAGATCATGCTGTAACTGATCATGCTGTAACTGAGCCAAGAAAGCCGGCTTCTTCCGTCGCACTAGGCGTTGGAAGGTAATCAGAGAGAGAGAGAGAGAGAGAGAGAGAGAGAGAGAGAGAGAGAGAGAGAGAGAGAGAGAGAGAGAGAGAGAGAGAGAGAGAGAGAGAGAGAGAGAGAGAGAGAGAGAGAGAGAGACTCAGTGCCAGCAATGTGCTGCCCTATGTGGACAAAGACCAGCTTCGGCGCCCCCTGCAGCATGCCGCATGGATGAAGGCCAGCTTCAGCGCACCCTGTAGTCTGCTGTCGGTGCTGCCTGCCTTTATCTGCTGTGAGAGACTCAGCCTTCTACACCTGTCACACTTCAGCCCCCGACTACACCTGCTGTGCTTCAGCTCTCGACTTCCTTGCTGCTGGGTGGCCCTTGGGTCTTGTGTTGCCTACAAATTCTCTGCCCTTCAGCGTGCTTGACTGCCAGCCTTGGCCCACCCTGCAGTCCTGCCGGTTGCTGCCGACACCGTCTCTATCAGCCTCGCCTGCTACTGCCTCTTGTTGCCTGTGTCCAACCTGCTTCTACCTGCCCGCAGTTTGCCCTTCGCGCCGCTTCTTCCTTCCTCTACGCTTGCGGCGGTTGTCGATTAGGGACTTGGTGGATTATCTTCTGCCAATGCCCGGTTTGACTTTGCATGAAGCTTGCAGAGATGGATTTGAAGGGGTACGCTGGAGATATGTGACAAGCCCTTGGTCTACTCCTTTTTTCCTTGTCGGCTGGTGTTTGCTTGCTGCCGCTGCCCTGGTGCTGTGATCAGAGTTGCCCCCGATGTTTGCTTCAGCCCAGGCAGCCTGTAATGGAAGCATCTGAAAAATGTTTGTATCCCCTTGCCTTGCCCATCTCTACCTTGTTCTTAGCCTGCGCTATCGAGCGATGCCACTCCTCACCATCACCACAAGAACGAACTGTTGATCTCCCACCCTGCTCGTCACCTAATCACCATCACCCGTAGGAAGATCTACTCTAGCCCAATGCTTTGTCGTCATCATTTCCACAGCCACTGCATCCACAGCTATAGACAAACGAGAGAGAGAGAGAGAGAGAGAGAGAGAGAGAGAGAGAGAGAGAGAGAGAGAGAGAGAGAGAGAGAGAGAGAGAGAGAGAGAGAGAGAGAGAGAGACTATGCGCTTCCATGTGCTGGTAGTGGGTTGGATCAGGATACACTTTATATGCTTGCATGGAAGTTGTTACAAATGGTTCCAATCAAGTCTAATTAACGATCAAGCCAATAATGTAATCAATAACAATGGAGTCCACCTTCTCATATTGATCCAGACCGCTAGACCATCCCACTTGCGCTAGCTGTTTGAACTTTGAATGCAGCCGTGTTAAACCAAAAAAAAAAAGGAACGTGACCTGTTGAAACCTACATGTCAATGTTACAGTGATATTGAACCAGGGCCGGCTACTGGGTCAGGCACACAAGCGCCAGAGAGAGAGCTCGCATGGTTTGAACTTTGCACCTCAGAAGTAGGAAAACACACGGGCTTGATATAATATTTAAAAAAAATATCGTCTGTACTCCCCAGCCGTACGCCCTCCTGCACCCGCATGATCGTATCCCACCGGCTACTTGGCTTCCTCTTGCCTACCTGCTCCCACGCAGATGTCTGCTTCGTTGTGTGCTCCCGACGTCAATGTGTGCTTATCCGTCACTAGCTGCCTGCGCGATGTCATTAGTAAGCCTTCATATTTTCTTTTGTTCCCATTCTCATCCACTTTGTACCAGATCTCCACTACGCAGTTTGCTGCAAAATGTGGATCTAAGAATGCCCCAAATCAATCCGCGTCGCTTTGAAGGGGTTTTGGATGCTTAGAAGATTATTTAAGGCCCCAATCACACACGCTGAAATGGCAAATTTTGATTCAAAGCTGTGACCTCCATGGGTTGGTGGAGCTAGTTGGCTTTGTACGTGTGCGGGGAGCGAAGCCCCATCGGGGAGAGCGAGCATGTGTGCTCCTCACATCGTGCACAGGTGGAGATGGTGCAGACACACGAGAGAGAGAGAGAGGGACGTGAACAGGAGGAGGTGTGCTTGAATGCCATGTTGTTCATTAGGTGTGGTTACATAAGTAGGCGTGCATCTCCTGATGATGACGTGGATTAAACTAATCTATTAGGCTCGACCCCCTCACCCATTCCAAAGGGTCATCGGACACAACCAAACGCGAGGGCGTAAGGCTTAAGCGTGCTTGAGAGGAGTTGAGCCAAAGAATGGGGGCCTCCATGTCTACTAGCTGAAGCCAAATGTCGCCAGTCCTCTGTCGTCAAATGCCCTACGCAAATGTTGTGGACGTCCTTCAGGTCCTCAAATGCCTTTCAAACGCCATCCCGCAAATCTTCAGTTGGAAAGATTCAATGGAATTTTTAAACAGCTGACTAGCTACAAAGTAGTGCTTGAATACTCGGATGGAAAAACGTTTTCTTGACCAGAGGGTACCATTTTTCAAATTTTTGGTTTATGTGGATTGAGTTTTAAGTTTTGATTTTTTATATATATATATATATATATATATATATATATATAGAGAGAGAGAGAGAGAGAGAGAGAGAGAGAGAGAGAGAGAGAGAGAGAGAGAGAGAGAGAGAGAGAGATTCCTTTATCATTCTCAAACGTCAAATACAACCTCTATAACCAAAATTACAAAAAAAAAATCATGTGAGTGCAGAGCAAATTATTAGTGACTCCCAATGCTTGAGAGAGAGAGAGAGAGAGAGAGAGAGAGAGAGAGAGAGAGAGATAGATACATGGAATGTGTACACTATAAAAAATTTGGTTTTTCTTGCATATGTGCAGATGCCTCTAGATGTAGAGAAATATAATAGGAAAATTTTATATTGTTTACTAACTTTATGAAATTTCACATGAAATTAAGTATTGTCAAAATGTACCAAGAGTTGAAAATGCTATGTATGCTATTCTCTTTAATTGGTTTATTTTGCTCGATTTTTGGTTCGCTCGACAAATCTGCTCGGTCTTTGGAATTCGTCGAGATATGGCAGACAAAGGGGGGCATCTTTCTCTCTCAACAACGCTATGTCCAAGAGTTGCTAGAAGCATTTTGTATGATAAAGTGCAAACCTATATTTCTCCGATGGATTCTAACCAAAAGTTGTTCCAGCATGATCCCTTTGATGTCGGCGATGTTGCGAAGTATCGAAAGCTGGTCGACTCTTTTATTTGATTGCTCAACACCCGTTTTGACATTAGTTTTCCGGTGGGACTTCTTAGTTCATTTATGCAAGCATTTTGGATCTTGCGGCATTTGAAACAGTCTCAATCGTTGGGCATACCAACAATCATTGGGCATTTGATATGCGGTTGGAGGTACAATCTTCGAAATTACTCTTTGAGAATGGAGTGATTTTGATTGGGGTGGAGATCCAGATGGACGGCATTCGGCTACATGTTACACTTTTTCATCGTGTATAAGAGCGATTTCATGGAGCAGCAAGAAGCAGCTTCAGTTGCCTTATCTTCCACATAATCCCAACCCTATGTACCCGTGGACAAGCTACACCACAGCAGGGTTCAGTCAGTTCAATCAAGTGTAGATTAGCAGTGATCTGGCACTTTTGTGAGTCTATTCGTAGACCGTGCATGCCCAGTCACTTAGCATAGATGCATATCCTCCGGTTGCACACAGCATGATCATCAGAAATCCCATCAGAATCCATTAGCATCAATTAGGGAATTTTCCAGTGCATTTAGCCTATTTTCCTATTTATTGGTATTTTCACTTATTATTTTTAAGTGACTTTCCTACAAAAGTAGGTAGGGCAATTTTGCTAAGTTAATATATAAGCAAACCCAAGTTAGCACTGTCTGGCAGAAGAGGCAGCAGGAGCACCTTGCTCAACAGGCAACTTCTCAGCAAGACCAACCCCCGCGACTACTCTGGCGTTTTCTCCACAGAAGACCTAGCGTTTTTGCATCAGATCAGCCCTGGCGATTTGTGCACATCAGATCAGCCCCGGCGTCATCACGACACAGCAGATCAGCCTAGCGTTTTTGCATTTGCAGAACCCCGGCGACAGAAGGACCAATTTCAGCCCCTGGCGTTTTTGGATTTCAGCAGCAAATTAAGACCGGCATTATTCACCTAAAGTGTAGCAGATTCAGCCCGTAAAGACCATCAGTTTTCAACCCTAAGAAACCTCATTTTTCATCCAAGAAAACGCAGCCAAAACAGTCATTTTCAGCCACCGAAACAGTCCCAGAAATTCAGCATCAAGAAGATCCCAGATTTCAGCCATCGTCGTCGTCGCTGCCGTCATCGTCGTCGTCATCGGCATAGATAGTCCATTGCATACGCATTGTACACCTTTGTGCAATCAAAGAATAGACCACTCTCACCGACGAGAGTGGGGCCTTCGGAGGAGGGTTTTACAACCTCTCGGGTGTCGTATCTCTTCTCTCTCCTTCTCTCAGTCTCATTCACTTGCACGCACAATATCCACTCACTTTGTGTGTGATCATAGCACTCTCCACAAGACGGAAAGCTCTCTCTTTCCCTAAGAAGTAAAAGGAACCTTGAGCAATAAAGATCACTAATCTTGAGAAAAAACAACATTCATTCCGCTGCACCTAACAGACCAAGCATATAGAGTTACAGGATTGTTTAATTTGTGATAAGACCGTGGGTGGTACTATTTGAGATTGGTTTTCAACACCAAACTACCATGATTTACTTTGATGAGTTGTATAGCCATTGCCTGGAACTCGGTGTTTCATGCCCGGACCAAGCATATAGAGTTACAAAATCATTGAATTTGTGACAAGACCTTGGATGGTACTATTCGGCTTGAGTAGTGTTCTACGTTAGATAGCCTTGCTGATATCTTCACCAAACCTCTACCACATGCAACATTATTTTTTCATGCCGGCTCCCTTGGATTGGTTCCTGTATAACAGACTTGGACACTCCAAGTCAAGAATCAATCGCGACAGCACCAAATAACCACTTCAAAACAATTCACAGATCACAATAGATTTGCACTGGCCCGGCGGAGTTCCGTGCCTAGAGATATTGGCCCCAAAGACTGGCGCCCCTTTCGGTATTTCTTTTTGTATTAATCAATCATCGAAGTACAAGAGAGCGGTTAGGGTTTCACTCTCAGACTCTGCGTCCAGATGCTCTGAGAAGTGAGGCCCTCATCACTAATTTAAAGATTACAAGGGATGCCCAAAAGCAGAGCCCCAAAAGCTTTTAAAATCAAAAACAGTAGTCCTCTCTCTCTCTTAAGAGAGTCTTTTCTTTTTCTATATAAAAAAAGCAAAATTCGCGTCGCTCATCATTTCAAAAAAAATAAAAAATAAAAAAAAAATATATTTTGAATAGCCTCCGCAATTTCCGGAAATTAGGGTTTTTGACAGAAATTAGGGTTTGCAGGACTTTTAGGGTTTTTGGCAGAAATTAGGGTTTTTGCTGTCCGCCACGTCATCACTTTGTGACATACCCCCCTCTTGAAAGCATTGTAATCGACCGCGATTACGCCTGCAAAACCGACAAAAGCCATAAACCGTCTTAGCAGACACTGACTGTTAGTACCTACGTACTAGGAACACACATCTAGCACATGTACAAAATAGACAGTTACATCACACGACATCACAGGACATCACCAGACATCACAGGACATCACATGACATTCAACATTCATTTGGATCTTAGACCATGATTTATCGGCAATGTAGCTAGCAATCACATCTAGGTGCAATCGGGACCGCATCGATGTCCGATTGACTAACCCCTATTGCAACCATGTCTATTTGAGATCAATCAGACCAAAATGCTGCAGTCATTTCGGCTATTAGTTCCTGCACTCACAAGAAGTCAAGAACAAATCAGTATCATTATCAGGAATTCCATTTCATAAAGTCATCCAGCAGAATACTGTCAGCTCTCAGATCCCTGAAGCTCAAAGAGACATCAGTGACTTTAGTACCAAAATCGAAGCATCTGTTGACAAAGGAGCGGAGTAACTCCCCTCTTGTGCATCCCACTGCACCAGATCTTCGGCCAAGCTGAGTTTCTGGGTTCCGTTTGGAGTAGACTATGCTAAACCAAAACATCGAGGTAAAGTTTCACAATCCGAGGAGTATCTGCTAGGTCCTCCTCCTCCATCCACTTCGCATCAAATGCAGGAAAGTTCTTGAACTAAACCAAGAACTGCCTTCGGACTTTACCTTTCTTCGTATCATTATGTGCCAAAATCTGTTCAGGAACAAGGATCTCCTCGTTTTCTTCCACTTCGGGTTGCTCATCAGGCTCCCCATCATCAGCCACATCACCCTTAACAGGGTTCAAGAGACTCACATGCAATGCATTGTGAATCATCCAAGTATGTGGCAGTTTCAATCGGAAGGAGACATCATTTATCTTTTCAGTGATCTGGAAAGGTCCGTAGTAGCGCATACTAAGCTTTGGAAAAAGCCTCTCCTTTCCCTTTTTCTTTCATAGGCGTGCCTTCTGAAAAGTAAGAGCACCCAATCATCCTCCTTCAGTTTCAAGTTGCAACGATGGCGATCCACTGCCTTTTTCTGTCGTTCTTGAGACTCCTGCAAAGTCTCGCGAACCTTGGCAAAAGCCGTATCCAAATCTTGTGAATATTCATCCGCTTCCAATATCTAATCTTTCGTGCTAAGGAAGGATGGAACCTTCGCAGCACTTTCAACAATCTCACACGGCGTCTTCCCCGTCGAAGAGTGTATCGTGTTATTGTAGGCAAATTCCACCAAAGGTAGGTTCTTTTCCCATTGAGTCTTCTGATCCGAGATACAAGACTTCAAAAAATCTAAAATCACTGAATTGGCAATCTCAAATTGCCCGTCAGTCTGCAAGTGGAACGATGACAAGAACTGCAACCGCGTGCTAATGTTCTCCCAAATTGCCTTCCAAAACAAACTCATAAATCTGGGGTCTCTGTCGAAGACAATCGTCTTAGACGTGCCATGTAATCGTAAAATCATCGTGATGATTCTGTTTTCTTGGGAGATCAAAAATGAAATTCATTGCAATACTTTCCCAGGGGTGGGTGGGTTTGGGTAAAGGCTGTAACAATCCCTGTGCCTTATGCCTGTCAGACTTGACTTCTAGCATACCAAGCAGCTGCGCACAAACTCTTCCACATCCTTCTTGAGTCACGGCCAATAGAAGTATCTCTCTACCCCCTTCATGG
Source organism: Adiantum capillus-veneris (assembly GCF_014529385.1). Classification (NCBI taxonomy): domain Eukaryota; kingdom Viridiplantae; phylum Streptophyta; class Polypodiopsida; order Polypodiales; family Pteridaceae; genus Adiantum; species Adiantum capillus-veneris. Next base: position 112,675,261 of record NC_140941.1, read on the forward strand.
TGGTAGCAATGCCGCAGTGACCCGTAAAAGGTGGACAGTGGCATTCATTTATAACCTTTTCACTCAACAGCTGTGTAACGCACAACTTAGTCTTTTTCATCAAGTAGCCTTCCCGAAGGGAGTATCCAGCTACTGTCTCCCCATCCCGTAGCCGTGTGAAAATATTTGCAAAATCTGTATCTGTGGCATACTGATCGACCATATCCTCGAAGCTCCTATGATGTATCGCGGAAATAGCCAGAACCAACGGTTTCCGAGACAAAGCATCTACCACCACATTCTTTTGTCCCTGCACATGGACAATCTGGAAGTGAAACTGTGACAAGATGTTCGCCCACCGCATCTGCTTTTCCGAAAGATGCTTCTGTGACAAGAATTAGCGCAAACTCTGATGGTCTGTAAAGACAGTAAAATCCGCTCCGAGTAGGTAATGCTGCCACTGAGTAAGAGCATGGATAACCGCCAAAAGCTCTTTCTCATAGATCTGTAATGTCATCTCCGGCCTAGAGAACAAACGGCTCTCGTAAGCTATGACATGGCCTTCTTGCATCAAGACCGCACCCAGACTACGACCACAAGCCTCACAATATACTTCAAATGACTTCTCCAAGTCCGGCAAAGTCAAAATAGGTCCCTTAGTCAATTTCTCTTTCAATGTTGGAAAGGCAGTCACCTCTGTGGGTCCCCACGAAAAAGGTACTCCTTTCTGTGTCAAGGTATGCAAAGGGGAAGCAACCTCTGCAAACTTTCGTATGAACCGCCTGTAGTACGAACACAGTCCCAAGAAGCTTCTAACTTCATGGACATTCCTCAAATTGGGCCAATCACGGATAGTCTCTATCTTGGCCGGGTCCCTTTTGCACTCCTGCTGACTGCTGGCACAATGTGTCCCAAAAAATGTATCTATGGTAGGAAAAATTCACTTTTCTTTGCATTAATCACTAACGTGTGATCTCGTAATGCCTGAAAGATTTGAAGCAGATGATCTCTGTGTTCTGCCTCATTCTTGGAGAAAACAATGATGTCATCAAAGAAAGTGCCAACAAATAGCCTGTACTCTCGAAAAATCCTGTCCATCATCCGGTTAAATGTCGCAGGAGCATTGGTTAAGCCAAAAGGTATCACCAAAAACTCAAATAACCCAAAAGTCGTCCGAATAGTTGTCTTGTAGACATCTCCTGGCGCTATCCTGATTTGATGATATCCACTCTTCAAGTCAATCCTGCTAAAGCACGAGGATCCTTGTAACCTGTTGAGTATATCATCGATCCTAGGAATCGGAAATCTGTTCTTGATGGTGATTTCGTTGAGAGTGCTATAATCGATGCACATTCTCCAAGATCCATCTTTCTTCAAAACCAACAACACTGGAGAGCAATACGGTGAAGTACTAGGCTTGACAAGACCCTTTTCGAAGTGGTCTTTCACTTGGTTTATAATCTCTTCATTCTGTGCTCGGCTCACACGATAAGGTGGCCGATTTGGTGGCGTGCTTCCAGGTATCAGATCAATGGTTTGATCTTCAGGCCCTTTGAAAAGCAATCGGCATGAGTGTGGAGAAAAATCTTGGCGTTCTTTTGATCAGGTCAAAACATATTCAACCTTTATCCATCGTTCAGTTCTCTTCCAAAAGAATGAGTAAGAAACTGAAGTTCATCAAGTACAATCTCTAAGCCCTTCATTTATCAAAGTCGCTTTCTCGGCCCGGTAGTCAACCACGGCGTAGTTCTTGTGGTACCAAGGGATCGTGAGTAGAACGTCACTCGCGTGCCCTGAACACCCCTGTCATTGCAAACAAAGTTTGCCAATGCTCGGTGTAATGGCAACATCCCATCCGGGTGCCAGTCGAACTACCTCCGCCTGTGGCGTCAGTCTGTTGGGCATAATTTCCAAATCGAGCCGCCAATTCCAAGTGAAAAGAAGTTGGCCTTGGCTCCTTCAAAAGAGCTTCCTGATCCTTCACTTTGCCCCAAAAGCGGCAAAGTTTGTACTTTCATTCATTAGATTCGGTGCAGGTTCCACACCATGTGGTACCAGTTCTGTTTTTCTATCTGCCTTTTTTGCCACGTTCCTCAGCTGCTCTCGAACTCTTAGACCTGTGGTCATCTTTATCATTCTGTTCTTTCTGTGCCTTTTTAGGGCACTTCGCGGAGATATGTCCATGTTCCCCGCATCCAAAGCACTTCCCCTCTTTGATGAAGCGAGCTCTCTCCTTAGGAGTAAGCTTGGGTCGTGCATCATTTTTCTCTCGGTTGCTCTTTTTCTTTCTACGTCATTCCAAAAAGTCTTTTCGGCTCGTTGTGTCATGGCCTCATCTGTGGGGTAGGTCAGACTGCCAGAGTGAATGGCAAAGCCCCGCTTCGCATGACTCATCAACTTCTGAATAGAAGCTGACTTCTTTTCCAAGCAGTAATCTCGGATCTCTGTAGGTAGACCCAAGGTAAACCGCTCAATCTGTTCTCTGAACGAGATCTTCTTGAATGAAGAGGCGGATAGACAAGAGTTCCAGAATCTTTCACAGTAAGAATTCACTGTATCGCTCTTGGTCATCCGGAGATGGTTCCAAGCAGCTCGTATATCTCGCTCAAACTCTTGAGTCAACCAAGAAGAAATTAAAAGCCTCTTGAATTTCAGCCATGTAACTGGCACAGTCTTGCTTAATAGAAGCGTGGATCACCAAGTGCGAGCATTCCCCTTAAAGTAAGAGGCAGCTCTCCGAATCTTGGAGTGCTCTGAATAGCGTCCTCCCGCGAAAGCGATGTCAAACTGTTGTATAAAAGACAAAGCCTTCGAAGCATCTGAGTATCCTGAGAAAGTATCAAACTTGATCGAGTGGCCACCTTCCTTAAACTCTCGGACTTTCTTGCTTTTATCTTCGAGAAAGTCATACTGGTTGGCTTTGTAAAAATTCTTCTTGTTCGCATAAAACTTTCCGTCATCGGAATCTGAGCTGTCTGTAGGCGAGTCCTCAGTAGAACTGTGAGTCTCTGGGCGAGATGTAGCCTTCTTTGCCTTTTTCTTTTCCTTTTCGAAGCTTTGTTTCTTGCTTCGCTTTTTACCTTTTCTATCTTCTTCGCTCGAATCTAAAGAGCTAGAAGAACTGTCAGAAGAAGAAGAAGAAGAAGAAGAAGAAGAAGAAGAAGAAGAAGAAGAAGAACTGGGTACTCCTTCAAATCGAACACGCTTATTCTGTTTCTTTGCCTTGTCAAATGTCGACCGATGACCCAAATATCCCGGGAAGTCAGTGCCTTTCTTCTGCTTTTTGCCGTGCTTTTTGCCTTTCTTTCGCACGTCGAAAAGCTGAGCAATCCGTGCATCAACCACGTTCTCCAGTTCCTTCTCCATATATTTCTTGGAGGCAGAAGGTTTCTTGAGAGCGGGTTTCGGGAGTGGTTGTGGTTCTCTGCCACTCCATCTGTACCTCTTCCAAAGAGGTCTGTTTCATATATTTTGCCATCTTCGGGTCCTTGGCAAAATTGAGCATCATCTTTGTTGCATCGCCAATCAATTGACGACGCTCCATCTCTCTTTGCTCCGCCTGAGTAGGCCGAGGCGGGCCATACTCTCTGTCTGAATCTTCGTTGTGATCCTAGATGCAGAGGGAGTCGACTGATCATTGCCTGAAGCCATAGGTGCCGCGGAAAAAAATTCGGGGATCGGATTTCCCATAGAAGAGAAATCGGCCGTGCTCTGATACCACTGTAAGAGACTTGGACACTCCAAGTCAAGAATCAATCGCGACAGCACCAAATAACCACTTCAAAACAATTCACAGATCACAATAGATTTGCACTGGCCTGGCGGAGTTCCGTGCCTAGAGATATTGGCCCCAAAGACTGGCGCCCCTTTCGGTATTTCTTTTTGTATTAATCAATTATCAAAGTACAAGAGAGTGGTTAGGGTTTCACTCTTTGACTCTACGTCTAGATGCTCTGAGAAGTGAGACCCTCACCACTAATTTAAAGATTACAAGGGATGCCCAAAAGCAGAGCCCCAAAAGCTTTTAAAATCAAAAGCAGTAGTCCTCTCTCTCTCTTAAGAGAGTCTTTTCTTTTTTTATATAAAAAAAAGCAAAATTCGCGTCGCTCATCATTTCAAATTTTAAAAAAAAAATAAAAAAAAAATATTTTAATAGCCTCCGCGATTTTCGGAAATTAGGGTTTTTGGCAGAAATTAGGGTTTCTGCTATCCGCCATGTCATCACTTTGTGACAGTTCCCCTTCCAGGAGCTGAGAGGGGGTGTTAAAACTTAAAAGTTACATCTAATAGCCCCCTTTTGTGTATAGTTTTAAAGGTTATTAACCTTTGTGAACTTGGCCACTAACTTTAAAATTGGTCCTATACTTTTAATAAAGGGAATGTGAGCCCAATTTTCGTTCGCTCACTTATTCCCCCAACTATCGTGTAGCGCTCTCTCTCTCTCTGCAACTTCAATCTGCTACTAGCGCCCCACTTCTGCAGGTAAGTGCCTCCTCTGTAAGCCACAGCCCCTGCACATCTCCTCATGCTCTATCACTTGCACACACTGCTTCTCGCTCATCAACTGGTATCAGAGACGAATTAGGGTTTGCTCCCAAACCTACAAACGCTGATTTTCAGCCAAGAAGGTCAACTTTCATGCGAGATTTTGCAATTTCATTGCTAAAGGACCCGTCCCCGGACTCTAGAGGGCTCCCGGCAAGTCAAATTGACCTAAAACAGGCTGAAATTAGGTCAAAATCAACAAATTCCAGGTTATAACAGCAAAATACAGGTTTTGCAGATCATGTATTAAGGTGTGGGAACATCTTTGCTAGGTCCCCGCTACCTGAAAACAAAGAAATTGCTGAAAAACAGGTCCCAAACAGGTGTTTTCAGCAAATTTCAGATTCACGCAGGTTTTTGCATGATGCGTCTACATTGGGAAAAGTGCAAATTGATGCAATTACACGCATTTGACAAGTTTTGGCTATGTGTGAACATTTGTGGCTCAATTTTGTGCAATTTGATGCTACAAATTGGGGATTTTGCTCATATATGCTTCTAAAGGCTGTGCATTAGCCTTATGTATGTTCTGTGAGGCTAAAAAAAACTTAAATTATTGTTTTTGAGCACAAATTCGCTCGCTGAAATTTTTCGCGTATAAATTTCAGAAAATGTTTTTTGTGCCTAAATCAACCTATTTTGCCCCAAGTTGCTGCTGTGACCATTTGGAGCTGTAGTGCACCTCTATGAGGCTATACTCCGGTTTTTGTGCATTTTGCCCAAAAATTCAGTGTATTAGCCCTCTTATTCGTGCAACTATGGCCTTATCTTTCGGATGTGAAGAATCTCTTCGAGATTAGGAGGTTCGATGGAACAGGTTTCGACCTTTGGAAAGATAGGATCGAGGGAATCCTATTTCTTAAGGATTGTGAAGGGGCACTTGAACAGGTAAAGCCACAGAATATGTCGGATGAAGCATGGGTTAGCCTGAACAGGAAGGCAGTTACTGAAACCGGCCTGTTCAATCCAAAAAGGGCGGTAGACTTTACTTTAAACCTTGATTTAGCTTTCACCCATTATTAGTCGTCTATTTTACCTGTACTTTCAAGACACAACAAAGGGGAGAGGGATACAGGCTGCTAGATTGCACCTGTATGAGTGGACAGACACCAGATTGGCCCCTAACTTAGGCGCCCCTTTCGGTATTTCTTTATTGTTCAAAAGAGGGAATAAACGCTGTGGTTCCCTACAAGCTGCCCCGCACAAACTCGGCTGAATTTCCACTGTTCCAGCCTGATTTCGGCAGCATAACTGTACTAGAACCTTTCACGGTCAGTATTCCCACGCATTGACCGACTTTCCCGACGCATACGGGCACTTTGCAAAACCTGGCGAGAATCTGCAGCACGCTGAATTCTCTGTTTTCAGCCCTGAAAATGCGTCAGATCACCTGTACAGCGGTCCCCTTGCGTCCCCGAACCTCCTGGGGGTATTAGGGTCCGTTTAGGGCCAAAACCCTAAACCTGCAAAAATACACAGCAGGCTGTAATTCACTGTTTCGGGCTCCGTTTCGCGTGCCGGTCGCATCCCTAGCAAGTCCTCGAGCTCCCGCACCTGTAGGGCTACTTGCCCTTTGAATCGGACGAGATTTCTGGCGTGAAACCTCTCCGAATTCACCTGTACCTGCGGGGGGATTAGCCGCTAGCTAATCCAGTACCTGTGCAAGAGGCTCTTGCCTCGGCAATCGCGCATGAACCCACACAATTGTACATTGGTCAAATGAAGAGCCCACTAGAGGGGCATAACATACTGCCAAAGGGGAGAGAGAGGGCAGTGCGTAGCGTGCAGGGCATCACTCCTGGCACCGCACTGTGCATAAGAGGGAAAGCAAGCACTCCATAGCTCTTAACCTGTGACAGAGACTTGCAAAATGAGCCTCCCAACTATAAATCACGTTTTTGCCTTCTCTATAAGTAGTAAACTGGCCTCAAAGTGCCAAGTGTCACTCATTTGTGCATTTTCCCGCTTTAGACCCTCGGGTCTAAAAATATCTCACCTGCAGCCTCTGTTGACTTGGCCACAGAGTAACAAAATGATCCCCATGTCAAACTGCACGTAATGACGCGAAGACATTTTCAGGTCCCAAAATAGCAGTTCCCTAAATTTTAGGAGATGCTGCCATTGTATCTTTCTAGGTCATCCGACCCTCTTTGTACACTGCGGCCACATCCAAAACTGAAATGTAGCCTCTGTAGCAAAGGATTCCACTTTGGCTAGTCAATGACCCCACTTGGTTAACCATAGTCCTTGTCCAACCTTAGTGCTCTCTTGCCCTCAGGCCCGGACTCCCTCTGGACAGTTCCACACTAGCTATGCAATGCAGGGCAGTTAGATTTCCCGAGGGGTGTTTCCAAAAAGTGAAAGTAAATAGATAATAAGAAAGAAATCAACAAAAAGGATAGATAGTAGTCACACGCTGGTGACATACCCCCCTCTTGAAATCTCAAACGTCCTCGTTTGCATCTATGTCGTACAAGCTCCTAGTCAACATTGATGTATTCCACACCTGTCGACACATGTACGACACATACATGCTCATTGTCAACCCTGGTGTATTCAACACCTTGTTGACTCATGTATTGCCTGCGTGTGAACCCTGTCCCAATGACATAGTGGTAGCTTCGCACTCTGCCATTGCTTTGAGTCACTAACTTTCCAATGACAAAATGGTAGCTGCACATTTTGCCACTGTCTTATAGTACACGTTGGATCCCGTAACACTTTCGAGCATATCCAAACCGACAGTTTAAGAATGCAGTTACACATGTACTCTTCAATAGAAGCAATCACTGTATCCTTGACAAACTGACAAGAAATACTCACTTCTATAGCACTAATCAAACTTTTGGACATTCCATAAGAGCAATTGCCAAACTGACAATCTGTACAGCTCTAACATTCATGTAACAGGTATTTCATTTGAGCTCACTTTAAATACCATGTACATCATTTGTTTCAGAAGCCATTGTCACACTGACAATCCATGTAGCTTTGAAACTCAAGGGGTCAAGGTAGGTTGCAAATCGAAGGCTTCCAGGTAAAGTGATAACACAGTTGGTGACTCTGCAAGTTCACCTTCTTCCATCCACTTAGCATCCATTGGTGGATAGTTTCTGAACTTTACCAAGTAACGCCTAGCAACCTTGCCTTTCACTTTCCTTTCTTTGTGTGCCAAAATCTGTTCAGGGACCAAGATTTCGTCAAGTTCCTCGACTTCCGGCTGATCTTCAGCTGGAATAGCTTCTGGCACATCACCCACATAGGGTCTGAGAAGACTCACATGAAACGCATTGTGAATCTTCCAACTGTCAGGCAATTTCAGCCTATATGCAACATCACTGATTATGTCGCACACTTGAAAAGGCCCATAGTAACGCATGCTGAGCTTTGGAAACAGTCTTTCCTTGCCCTTCATCTTCTTTAACCTTGCCTTTTCAAACCGTAGAAGCACCCAATCACCAAGTGAATATACCACTTCACGACGGTGACGATCAGCTGCTTTCTTTTGCTTTGCCTGAGTCCTTTCTAAGGCCACTTTGACCTTCTTGTACATTTCATCCATGTCCTGAACATACTTATCTGCTTCAAATATCTTGTCCTTTGTATGCAATATGGGAGGAACTTTCTTGCCACCTTCAACTATCTCAAAGGGTGCCTTGCCAGTTGATGAATGCACTGTATTATTGTATGCATACTCCACCAATGGCAAATACTGCTCCCACTTTCCTTTATGCTCTGACACATAGCACTTGAGCAGATCTAGGACAGTAGAATTTGCCTCTTCCGACTGCCCATCTGTTTGAGGATGAAATGACGAAGAGAATTTGAGCGTGGTGCCCATATTCTCAAACAAACCTCTCCAGAACAAACTTGTCATGCGTGGATCACGGTCGCTAACAATCGACTGTGGCATGCCATGATACTTGAAAATATTGCTCATAAACAAGCGTGCCATCTGATCTGGCTTTATCTTCTTCCTGACAGGAATAAAATGAGCCTGTTTGCTGAATCTACAAATAATGGTCCAAATACCATCATTTCCTGTCTGCGTTCTTGGAAGATCAAAGATAAAATCCATAGCAATACTTTCCCATGGTTTATCTGGAATAGGTAGGGGTTGCAATAACCCTGGTGCCTTTTGCCTGTCAAACTTGACCTTTTGGCATATTAGGCATTCTCGCACAAAGGCATCCACATCCCTTCTCAATGTAGGCCAATAGAAGAATGTCTCAACCGCTTTAACTGTAGCATCGATACCACGATGCCCTGCATACGGTGGGACATGACTCTCTTCCATAACTTTGCGTCGCAATGGCTTTGTGACACACAATCTGCCATGCATCATCATGAACCCATCTTTGAGAAGATAGTGTTCATGACGTTGTCCATCCATTAGCTGCTCGAAGACCCTTGCAAAATCTTCATCATTTGCATACTGTTCTCTCATATCATCAAGTTCATGATGATAAGGAATCGACACAGCTGAAATTTGTGGCTTCCTTGACAAGGCATCAGCCACAACGTTCTTCTTGCCTTCCACATGCACAATCTGAAAATGGAACATGGACAAGATATTTGCCCATCGCATATGCTTTTCAGATAACTTTGTCTGTGTCAAGAAGTATCGCAAGGTCTGATGGTCCGTTTGGACAACGAAATCTGCACCTAGCAGGTAGTGTTTCCAACTTAAGAGCGCATGAATCACAGCCAGTAATTCTTTCTCATAGACCTGCATGGTCATCTCTGGCCCTTGCAAAATTCTGCTCTCATAGGCTACTACCCTGCCATCTTGCATTAGCACAGCACCAATGCTACTACCGCAGGCATCACACTGGACCACAAATGACTTCCTAAGATCTGGCAACACAATGACTGGATCCGAAGTCATCTTTTCCTTTAAGAGATTAAAAGCTGAAATCTCTTTTTGTGTCCATCTAAAGGTGACTGCCTTCTTTTGAAGAGCATGTAAAGGTGAAGCAATCTCAGCAAAATTTCGGATAAACCTTCTGTAATAGGAGCATAGTCCCAAAAAGCTTCGGACATCATGCACCGTCTTCAAATTTGGCCATGACTTGATCGCTTCGACTTTTGCAGGATCCATTCTGACACCATCCTTTGAGACAATGTGTCCCAGAAAGTGAATCTCTTCCAGAAAAAACTCACTTTTCTTTGCATTGATGAGCAACCTATGACTGCGTAGCTCTTTGAACACAATGGCCAAGTGATGCCTATGCTCCTCTTCATTCTTTGAGTAGACTATCATGTCATCAAAGAACGTACCAACAAACTGCTGGTGTGGACGGAAAATTCTGTCCATCATCCTATTAAACGTAGCAGGAGCATTTGTGAGACCAAAGGGCATCACTAAAAATTCGTAAAGGCCAAACGTTGTTCTAAAAGCAGTCTTGTGCACATCCTCTGATCTAATGCGGATCTGATGATACCCACTCTTTAGATCTATCCTGCTAAACATAGCTGCTCCTTCTAATTTGTCCATAATATCATCAATTCTAGGTATAGGGAACCTATTCTTGATGGTATTCTTGTTCAGTGCACGGTAGTCGATGCACATACGCCATGAGCCATTTTTTTTCTGCACCAACAATACTGGAGAACAGAATGGAGATGAACTGGGCTGAATCAGCCCTTTTTCTAACAGCTCCTGTACTTGGCCCATTATCTCTTTCTGCTGAGCCGCACTAACCCTGTACGGAGGCTTATTTGGTGGGCTACTGCCTGGCACCAAATCTATCGCATGGTCCTCGGGTCTCTCTGGCGGTAATTGAGACGGTAATGAATCGGAAAAACAGTCACTATACTGTTGTAAAAACATTGACCTTTCTTTATCTAGCACAGATAAATTTGATTCATCACAATCTGACACTTCACGTGCAAAAACCAAGTACGCAGAAAGATGCTTTTTTATTACAGAAGTAATAGCAGAAGCTGATACAGTAGGAATAGACTCCCCTTTAAGCTTTACATCCAGAATGTGAGTCTTTCCCCTGCTCTGTACAGTGATCTTTTTGTTGTAGGCATCCATGATTCCCTGTACACGAAACAACCAAGGAATACCTAACAACACATCACATCCGTCCAGTGGCATGATGTAAAATTCTTCAGCATCTACATAGGACTGGATATGTAGACGCAACTTTCCAATGATGGGTGTCACAGCCTCTGTATGGCCAGGACATGCCAAACCTGCCTCTGCTGTATACCCCATCTCTTCAGGTCTGATTCCCAACTTTGAAGCCAATTCTGGGGAAATAAAGTTGGCTTTGGCACCTGGATCAAAGAAGATAAGCACTGTTTGATCCCTAACCTTTCCCCATGCTCTGCAAAGCTCACTTGCATCTGAATTTGGCTTGTCGCCCACCATATCTGGCACTAGACCAGCCATGGGCTTCTTTCCTTTCTTGTCTTCCTTGTCTTCAGAATCAGCTGGCCTTTTCTTTGTAGGACAGTTGTAAGCGATGTGGCCAGGCTGCTCACATATAAAGCATTTGTTCTCTGTCCTCAGGACCTTCTTTTGCTCTTCTGACTTGCGAGGAAAACGTCTTTTCCATTTCTTTGCTGGTCCTTTTTCTGATTCAGCCGTAGCTTTGTCTTTCCCTGTGTTGGCCGACTCCTGAGTCCCTTTAGGAGCCTCATTGGGAACGTGCTTCTTGGCTGAATTTTTCTTGCCTGATCCTGCCTTGACGCCAGTGTTAAATTCACAATCTTCTCCCTTGAGCAAACCATTGCCAGTGTTTGCTACCTCGATGAGCTGCGTCAAAGTAGTGACTTTGGTCTTTGTGCAGTATTTTCTCAATCCTTTGGGTAGGCCACAACAGTATTTTTCTATCTGTTCTGTCAATGGCACAAACCTATAGGAAGTTACTGGAAGTAGAGCTTTCCAAAACTTCCGATTGTAATCATCCAGATTTCTGCAAGTGGCAGCATTAAGCTGGTGCCATTCTGTCATGACATCTGCTTCGAAATCATCAGATAACCATGCTGCTGCAAAAATCTGCTTGAAGTAAATCCATGTGGACGGAGCTTGCCCTTGAAGCAATAAAGTTGTCCACCATTGTCCCGCATTCCCTGTCAAGAAAGTGGCTGCCTTGCGGACCTTTGAAGCCTCTGTAAAGTTTCCCCCTGCATAGGCCTTATCAAACTGCTGGAGGAATGAAAGAGCCTTCTTCCTGTCATCAAACCCTGTAAAGGTCGTGAATGACACTCCTTTGCCACCTTCTTTGTACGGAGTTGGCCTCTCCAGCGGCGTTAAATTGTCATATGGAAGTGACTGAAACATGGGAACACTATTAGGGTTCATCTGTGTTCCTTGGCCGCTATTAACTTGACCTGGAAATGCCATATTTGGCTGCTGATTTGTAATTCCAGCCATGCCAAAATTTGCTTGTGGCATCCCAAATTGTCCCTGAGTGCTTTGAAACCCTGGTTGCATACCCATGACACTGTACATGGGGTTAGGCATCATCGTTTGAGCACCCGCAAACACTGTTCCTGGCGTATAAAACTGATTTCCAGGTGCATGACCAGCCATGCTTTGGAATACGGATCCACCTCCAAAATAGCCAGGGTGTACTGAAGGTGGTGGGAAGACCTGTTGCATAGCCTGTAAGTTGCTTCCCTGCCCATTAGAACCAGCTATAGGCTGTTGAAAGGTGGCGGGCTGAACTGGTACAGCTTGAAAAACTGGCATCTCAGCCACCTGTTCTTGCACCTTAGGCACAGGTTGTGGAGACTGCATGTTCTCCGTCAAGTGTACAGGTGTTTCCATTGACTGTGCGGTATGAATCACCTGTGTTCGAGCCTTAACAGGCTTTTGAATATGATCCAGTGACCCAACTTGCTGAGACGGAACCGGAGGTTGCAGAAAGGCTAAAAACCTCGGATTCTGCATTACTTGTGTGAACATAGCCACAGCAGTAACCAACTGGGTCCTGAATATATCATCATCAGTCTGTGGTGGTCTTGAGGACTCACCCACTTCATGTGTCTGTTGACCCTGTGAAGAGGAAACCTCTTCAGTCACATCATCTGGTCTGTCAGCCATAATTACAATTCCCTGTGTCTCGTCTATGATCCCCTGTGTCTTCAAGCCCAAAACTGACCAAGGCTCACTTCTATGGAAAAAAGTGATTTAATCCCGTCGATGGAACCATGAAACCGGCCTGTTCAATCCAAAAAGGGCGGTAGACTTTACTTTAAACCTTGATTTAGCTTTCACCCATTATTAGTCGTCTATTTTACCTGTACTTTCAAGACACAACAAAGGGGAGAGGGATACAGGCTGCTAGATTGCACCTGTATGAGTGGACAGACACCAGATTGGCCCCTAACTTAGGCGCCCCTTTCGGTATTTCTTTATTGTTCAAAAGAGGGAATAAACGCTGTGGTTCCCTACAAGCTGCCCCGCACAAACTCGGCTGAATTTCCACTGTTCCAGCCTGATTTCGGCAGCATAACTGTACTAGAACCTTTCACGGTCAGTATTCCCACGCATTGACCGACTTTCCCGACGCATACGGGCACTTTGCAAAACCTGGCGAGAATCTGCAGCACGCTGAATTCTCTGTTTTCAGCCCTGAAAATGCGCCAGATCACCTGTACAGCGGTCCCCTTGCGTCCCCGAACCTCCTGGGGGTATTAGGGTCCGTTTAGGGCCAAAACCCTAAACCTGCAAAAATACACAGCAGGCTGTAATTCACTGTTTCGGGCTCCGTTTCGCGTGCCGGTCGCATCCCTAGCAAGTCCTCGAGCTCCCGCACCTGTAGGGCTACTTGCCCTTTGAATCGGACGAGATTTCTGGCGTGAAACCTCTCCGAATTCACCTGTACCTGCGGGGGGATTAGCCGCTAGCTAATCCAGTACCTGTGCAAGAGGCTCTTGCCTCGGCAATCGCGCATGAACCCACACAATTGTACATTGGTCAAATGAAGAGCCCACTAGAGGGGCATAACATACTGCCAAAGGGGAGAGAGAGGGCAGTGCGTAGCGTGCAGGGCATCACTCCTGGCACCGCACTGTGCATAAGAGGGAAAGCAAGCACTCCATAGCTCTTAACCTGTGACAGAGACTTGCAAAATGAGCCTCCCAACTATAAATCACGTTTTTGCCTTCTCTATAAGTAGTAAACTGGCCTCAAAGTGCCAAGTGTCACTCATTTGTGCATTTTCCCGCTTTAGACCCTCGGGTCTAAAAATATCTCACCTGCAGCCTCTGTTGACTTGGCCACAGAGTAACAAAATGATCCCCATGTCAAACTGCACGTAATGACGCGAAGACATTTTCAGGTCCCAAAATAGCAGTTCCCTAAATTTTAGGAGATGCTGCCATTGTATCTTTCTAGGTCATCCGACCCTCTTTGTACACTGCGGCCACATCCAAAACTGAAATGTAGCCTCTGTAGCAAAGGATTCCACTTTGGCTAGTCAATGACCCCACTTGGCTAACCATAGTCCTTGTCCAACCTTAGTGCTCTCTTGCCCTCAGGCCCGGACTCCCTCTGGACAGTTCCACACTAGCTATGCAATGCAGGGCAGTTAGATTTCCCGAGGGGTGTTTCCAAAAAGTGAAAGTAAATAGATAATAAGAAAGAAATCAACAAAAAGGATAGATAGTAGTCACACGCTGGTGACAGTTACATACATCAAAATGGCCATGACCGATGAGACACTCATTGATTTGAAAGGTCTTACAAATGCTTTTGATGTGTGGGAGAAGTTAAAGGCGATGTATGAGAATACAACGCCTGTCAACCAAGTGCATTTGATGCAAAAACTTGTTGGCATGCAGCTAGATGAGTCCAAGAGCGCTGTAGAGCACTTGTCGTTGTTTACAAGTACTTTGTCGCAGTTATAGGATTTAGGTTTGCCTCCTTTTGATGATAAGCTGAAAGCTATCTTCTTGCTTATGACCTTACCTGATTCATGGGAAACATTGGTGGTTTCATTGTCGAATAACCCCAATTTGACCATTGATGGTGTTAGGGGTTCTATCTTGAATGAGGAAATCGGGAGGAAAGCAGGTGGAGAGGGAGGCAGTTCTGCCAACATGGTTAGAGGCAGGACAGAGAAGAATAATGTCTATGCACAAAGGAGTAAGAGTAAGAGTAAGGAAAGGGGAAATGCCAGCAAAGGCAAGGGTGATGTGACTTGCTATCAGTGTGGCAGGAAAGGTCACCAGAAACCCGATTGCAGGTACTAGAAAGCCGAGTTAGAACGGAAAAAGAATGGCGGAGACAAAAAGAAAGAGAAGAAGGAAGTCAAGACAGATGCACAGGATAGCTCAAAGGACAAAGAGAAGGCCAATGTGGCTTCTAGTGTTGTGATTGAGGAGCTGTCAGATGTAGAGGATATCTTGTGTGCCACTTTGTCAGATGATGATGCTTATGACCTTGATGCCTCTCTTAATGTTCATTCACAAGACATGGAGATCACCAAGAGTGATCTTATTGATGCTTTGTTGACTGTCAATGATGCATTATCCCAGACTTGGATAGTTGATTCCGGTGCTTCATTTCATGTGACTCCTATCAAGGAGTGTTTCTCTACTCTTGATGCAGGCAAGTATGGCCATGTATACCTTGGAAACAATCATGCATGTTCCCTTGAGGGTATTGTTACTGTGCATCTCTCCATAGATGGCACAAATGAGCTTGTCTTGCATGATGTTAGATATGTGCTGGGAATCAAGAAGAGTCTGCTTTCTGTTGGTCAGATGGATATGCATGGTTACAACATCTTGTTTGAGAGAGAATCATGGAAAATGACTAAAGGCTCAAGGCTGATTGTAAAGGGCATAAAGAAAGGGACTGTCACGAGGACGTGGCAGTTATTAACCATGTCACAGAGATGTGGCAACTGCTAACCTTGGTTGTTGGTTTCTTTCCAATGGGGTTTATTTTATTTGTTTAAGACCCTCTTTTTGAAGTAGCAAACGGTCGGACATTGTATGACCAATGTGAACGGTAGATTCACCCGCAGACGGGAAGTGGTCCGCACTGGAATTCGTATGGTAAGAGGATGTCTAGGCTCAGAGCAAGATCATATAGGTCCCCCCGTCGCACTTAGCAAGTTGGTGGATACTAGGAAGTGAACTCAATTAAGGCGTAAAGTCAAGGTGGGACTACCAACAAAAAGTATCCGACAGTTGGGCCACATTGCACTTTTGGATGCGGCTCCAATGAGGATAGATGGTCAGAAGACCAGTGGGAACCCAACTGAAGCATCTCCTAAAATTTAGGGAACTGCTATTTTGGGCCGTGAAAAGTGCTCGCGTCATTACATCCGGTATGACTAGGGGAACATTTTATAACTCTGCCGCGAAGTCAACTGGGCAACCGGTTAGGATATTTTTAAGCGGCAAACCCGAAACGGGAAAATGCTTGAAAATGCGCCAAGTGTCACATTTTCGTGAACTTTCCTCTTGCAAAAAAATGGGCGCTGATTTTTAAGCTGGGAGAGGCCTCATTTGCAACCTGTCATAGGTTAAGAGCTATGGAGTGCTTCCTTTCCCTCTCATGTACAGTGTGGTGCTAGGAGTGATGCCCTGCACACTACACACTGCTCTCTCTCTCCCCTACGTGCAGTTATGTGATGCCCCACAAGAGGGCTCCTCATTTGACTGATGTACAGTTGTGTGGGTTCATGCTTTTGTGCTGAGGCAAGAGCCTCCTTGAGCAGGAACAGGGGTAGCTAGCTGCTGCTCCAAAGCAGGCACTGGTGAGGGTCATAACCTCACCGTATAGGTGCAAAATCAGTGCTGTGTATGCGCTGTATATTCACTGTTTTTCAGCCATACGGACGCCAGGACCATTGGGAATCGTGCCCCACTGGCAGAGGACAGTTAGGGGACTGTTTGGGGCTGAAAACAGGGCAAAAACCAGTAAATACAGCGTGCTGAATTTACTGTTTTTGGACAGGAATCAGAGGGTATACGACAGTGCAAGCGAGTTCCAGTAGGGGAATTGGTTTCGCGCAAGTTTTGGGGCTGTTATGTTGTCGAAATTTGGCCAAATCAAATGGTATCTAGGTGGATACACGTGAAGGATTCCCAAGACCTTACCTTGTAATTTACCCTCCTAAAGAATAAAGAAATACCGAAAGGGGCGCCAATTTTGGGGCCTACAGGTTGTCGGCGTCTGCTCGGAGCATTCTAGTTTCCGAGCCGTGTGTGTGATTAAGTGTTAATTCTCTCGCAGGTTCTCTTTGCAAAGTGCTCTGTGTGTGTGTATAAGAATAAAGAATTTCGGGTGAAAGCCAACGCCTACCGCCCTACGGGTCGGTTTCATGGTTCCGTCGCCGGGACATCAATCACTTTTTCCTCAAAGAGTGAGCCTGGATTGTTCAGGGTAAAGACACACAGTGCAAGAACACGGGGATTACACTATGGCCGACAAGGGGAAGGGAATTATGGAAGAGGGTTTCCTCTCCAAAGGACAGGCAGGAGATTCCTATGGTTTTTGAGATTGGCGAGAGCTCACGGCCACGTTAGTCTGTACCTCCTGTCAACGTGAATGTCCCTCCAGTAGTACAGGGCTTTATGACAGGGCAACTTGAGGATGATGCATTTAAGACTCAGTTAGTTGCCGCGGTGAATGTCTTTTCGCAGCTGGTGCAGAATCCGAGGTTTATGGAATTCTTGCAAGCGCCACCAGTGCAACAACAAAATAGGCAACCTACGCCGCGTACGGAGCTTGTTGAAGCTCAAGCCCAGGTACTTCATGAGGCGCAGGAGGAAAGGGAACACTCGCATGTTGCGGAGTCGAGGGCTCCAAAGCAGGTTCCTCCCGTGCTTGAACAGGTGGCTAGAATGCCTATTCCACAGGTTATGCCAGTTCAGCCCGCCACCTTTCAGAGCCAGCATGCTGTCTTGAATGGACAGGGAGCTGGATACCAGGCTATGCACTCAGTTTTTCCACCACCCACGGTACATCCTGGGTATTTCGGGGGTGGATCAGTGTTCCAAAGTATGGCTGGTTATGCGTCTGGAAGTCAGCCGTACATGCCAGGAACAGTGTTCGGGGGTATGCAAGGCATCATGCCAAACCCCATGTATGGTACTATCGGCATGCAGCAAGGTTTCCACGGCAACCAGGGCCAGTTTGGGGTGCCACAGGGTCATTTTGGCATGGCTGGTTTTTCTGGACAGCAGCCAGATATTGCACCTCTGATGCAAAATGTGAATGGCCAACACGTGCCGATCATGCCTAGTACAGTGCCCATGTTGCAGACCATCCCGTATGACAACTTGGGGGCACTAGAGAAGGCGAAGGCTTACAAAGAAGGTGGTGCAGCGGTAAAGTTCAGTACCTTCAGTGGTTTCGAGGATAAGACAAAGGCACTCACTTTCCTCAAGCAGTTTGATACAGCTTATGCGGGAGGGAATTTTACAGAGGCCTCGAAGGTCAGGAAAGCTGCCACTTTCTTAAAGGACAATGTGCTTACATGGTGGACGACATTGTTAATGCAAGGACAGGCACCCGCCACTTGGGTTTACTTGAAGCAAATGTTTGCATCTGCTTGGCTATCAAATGAATTTGAAGCCGAAGTCCTGACAGATTGGTACCAGCTTACGGCAGGTTCGTGCAAGAGCTTGCTGGAGTACAATAGGAGGTTTTGTAAAGCATTACTCTCAGTGACCTCCTATAGATTTGTGCCATTGACAGAGCAGATAGAGAAGTACTGTTGTGGGCTGCCTAAAGGGCTTCGTGATTATTGTACAAAGAACAGAGTGGCTACCCTTACTCAGCTCATGGAAGTTGCGAACACTGGTCTTGCCCTGTTGAAAGGAGAGGACAGTGGATTTCCGAGCAGTGATAAAGGAGGGCAGCAAAAGAAAAATTCAGCGAAGAAGCCCTTTGTGAAAACGGCTCCTGATGCGTCACAGGGGCCAGAACAGGTCACCAAAGATAAGGATTCAGCTGGGACTTCTGGAGCGCAGGCAAAGAAACAGAAAAGGAAGCCTTTCGTGCGCAAGTCGCTCGAGGAAAAGAAGGTCCTAATGGCTGAGAACAAATGCTTTATATGCGAGCAGCCTGGTCATATTTCTATCAATTGTCCACAAAGGAAAAGGCCAGCTGACTCAGAGGATAAAGAACATAAAAAAGGCAAGAAGCCAAAACCCACGGCAGGTTTAGTGCCAGACATGGTGGGTGACAGGCCCAGCACAGATGCCAGTGAGTTATGCAGGGCATGGGGTAAAGTTAGGGATAAGACGGCACTCATCTTCTTTGATCCAGGTGCCAAAGCCAACTTTATCTCACCAGAGTTAGCTATGAAGCTGGGCATCAGAGCTGAAGAGATGGGGTACACCGCAGAGGCAGGGTTGGCATGTCCTGGCCACTCAGAGTGTGTTACTCCCATCATTGGAAAACTGCGTTTGCATATTCAGTCGTATGTGGACACTGAAGACTTTTACATCATGCCGCTGGAAGGTTGTGACGCCTTGTTGGGGATCCCGTGGATGTTCCGAGTGCATGGAGTCTTGGATGCCTACAACAAAAAGATCACTGTACAGCATAGGGGCAAAACTCACATCTTGGATGTAAAGCTTAAAGGAGAGTCAGTCCCTATTGTATGTGCTTCTGCTATCACTTCTGTAATAAAGAATCATCTTTTTGTGTACTTGATTTTTGCACGTGATGTCTCAGATAGTGATCAGTCAAATTTATCTGTGTTAGATAAAGAAAGGTCAGCATTTTTGCAAAAGTTTAGTGACTGTTTTTTTGATTCATTACCGTCGCAATTGCCGCCAGAGAGACTTGAGGACCATCGGATAGATTTTGTGCCAGGGTGTAGCCCACCAAATAAACCTCCCTACAGGGTTAGTGCGGCGCAACAGAAAGAGATTATGGGCCAGGTTGAGGAGTTATTAGAGAAGGGGCTGATTCAGCCTAGTTCTTCACCCTTTTGCTCCCCAGTGCTCCTAGTGCAGAAGAAGGATGGCTCATGGCGCATGTGTATTGATTACCGTGCGTTGAATAAGAATACCATCAAGAATAGGTTTCCTATTCGTCGCATTGATGATATTCTCGATCGTTTAGAGGGTGCTGCAATTTTCAGCAGGATAGACCTTAAGAGTGGGTACCATCAGATTCGTATAAGGCCAGAGGATGTGTACAAGACTGCGTTTAGAACGACATTTGGTCTTTATGAGTTTCTAGTGATGCCGTTTGGGCTAACAAATGCTCCTGCCACGTTCAACAGAATGATGGACCGGATTTTCCGCTCGCATCAACAGTTTGTTGGAACATTCTTCGATGACATGATTGTGTATTCGAAGAATGAAGAGGAGCATAGGCGTCACTTGACCATTGTGTTCGAAGAGCTGCGCAATCACAGGTTACTTGTCAATCCTAAGAAAAGTGAATTCTTCCTCGAAGAGATCCACTTTCTGGGCCACATAGTCTCAAAGGATGGTGTTAGAATGGATCCCGCAAAGGTCGAAGCTATCAAGACATGGCCAGACTTGAAGACTGTGCACGATGTCAGAAGCTTCTTGGGATTGTGTTCCTACTATAGAAGGTTTATCAGAAATTTTGCAGAGATAGCATCGCCTCTTCACGCATTGCAAAAGAAAGAAGTCACTTTCAGATGGACCCAAAAAGAGATTTCAGCTTTTAGTCTCTTAAAGGAAAAGTTGACTTCAGATCCAGTTATTGTTTTGCCAGATCTCAGGAAGTCATTTGTGGTCCAGTGTGACGCGTGTGGCAGTAGCATCGGAGCAGTGCTAATGCAAGATGGACGGGTAGTAGCCTATGAAAGCTGAATTTTGCAAGGGCCAGAGAGGACTATGCAAGTCTATGAGAAAGAGCTCTTGGCCGTGATTCATGCGCTTTCTAGCTGGAAGCACTACCTCTTAGGTGCTGATTTTGTTGTCCAAACAGATCATCAGACTTTGCGATACTTCTTGACACAGTCAAAGTTATTTGAAAAGCATATGCGATGGGCAAACATTCTTTCCATGTTCCACTTCCAGATTATGCATGTGGAAGGCAAGAAGAATGTTGTGGCTGATGCGTTATCAAGAAAGCCACAAATTTCAGCTGTGTCAATTCCTTATCATCATGAGTTAGATGACATGAAGGAACAGTATACTGCTGATGAAGATTTTGCAAGGATCTTTGAACAGTTACAAGAGGGGCAACATCATGAGCACTACCTCCTCAGAGATGGTTTTATGATGATGCATGGCAGACTTTGTGTCACTAGGCCACTGCGACATAAGGTCATGGAAGAGAGTCATGTCCCACCGTATGCAGGGCATCGTGGCATTGATGCAATAGTTAAGGCGGTAGAGACATTCTTCTATTGGCCTACCTTGAGGAGAGATGTGGATGCCTTTGTGCGAGCATGCATAGTTTGCCAAAAGGTCAAGTTTGACAGGCAAAAGGCACCAGGGTTGTTACAACCACTGCCGATTCCGGATAAGCCATGGGAAAGCATTGCTATGGACTTTATCTTTGATCTTCCAAGGACGCCAACAGGGAATGATGGTATATGGACCATTATATGCAGGTTCAACAAGCAGGCCCATTTTATCCCTGTCAGGAAGAAGATAAAATCTAATCAGATGGCACGCTTGTTCATGTACAATGTGTTTAAGTACCATGGTATGCCACAATCGATTATCAGTGATCGTGATCCTCGCATGACCAGTTTGTTCTGGAGAGGATTGTTTGAGAACATGGGTACTACGCTCAAGTTCTCGTCTTCGTTTCATCCACAAACTGATGGACAGTCAGAAGAGGCCAATTCTACTGTCTTAGATCTGCTGAAATGCTATGTGTCAGATAATAAGGGCAAGTGGGAACAGTATTTGCCTATGCTTGAGTATGCGTACAATAATACGGTGCATTCGTCTACTGGCAAAGCACCTTTTGAAATTGTTGAAGGCGGCAAAAAAGTTCCTCCCATTTTGCATACAAAGGACAAGATCTTTGAGGCAGATCGATATGTTGAGAACATGGATGAGATGTATAAGAAAATTAAAGTTGCCTTGGAGAAGACTCAGGCAAAGCAGAAAAAGGCTGTTGATCGTCACCATCGTGAATTGTTGGTATCACCTGGTGATTGGGTTCTGCTAAGGTTCGAAAAGGCAAGGTTAAAGAAGATGAAGGGCAAGGAATGGCTGTTTCCTAAGCTCAGCATGCGTTACTGTGGGCCTTTTCAAGTGCTTGACAAGATCAGCGATGTGGCTTACAGGCTGAAATTGCCTGATGTGTGGAAGATTCATAATGCGTTTCACGTGAGTCTTCTAAGACCCTTCGTGGGTGATGTGCCAGAAGATATGCCAGTTGAGGATCAGCCAGAAGTTGAGGAGCTTGATGAGATCCTGGTACCTGAGCAAGTTTTGGCACATAAGGACAGAAAAGTTAAAGGAGAAGTTGCAAGACGTTATTTGGTGAAGTTCAAGAACTATCCGCCTATGGATGCAAAGTGGATGGAAGAGCATGAACTGTCAGAGTCACCAAATGTATAACAGCTCTACCTTGAAGCCTTTGGGTTACAGCCTACTTATGCCCCAACCCAACGTGTGCAAAGGAGGGGTAATGATAGAACTAGTACATCAAATGTACATATGAATTCAGTGCCATAGATAGAGATGGCAAAAGTATGAAGGCCTCATTAAGTCATTTGTATCTATGTATGTTACGACCTTTCTTGCGGATACATGCGATGATAAAAGAGTGTTGATAGCACAAGATCATCAATGGCGTGTATTTATGGTATGCAATCGAGGACGTTTGCGATTTCAAGAGGGGGGTCTGTCACGAGGACGTGGCAGTTATTAACCATGTCACAGAGATGTGGCAACTGCTAACCTTGGTTGTTGGTTTCTTTCCAATGGGGTTTATTTTATTTGTTTAAGACCCTCTTTTTGAAGTAGCAAACAGTCGGACATTGTATGGCCAATGTGAACGGTAGATTCACCCGCAGACGGGAAGTGGTCGGCACTGGAATTCGTATGGTAAGAGGATGTCTAGGCTCAGAGCAAGATCATATAGGTCCCCCCGTCGCACTTAGCAAGTTGGTGGATACTAGGAAGTGAACTCAATTAAGGCGTAAAGTCAAGGTGGGACTACCAACAAAAAGTATCCGACAGTTGGGCCACATTGCACTTTTGGATGCGGCTCCAATGAGGATAGATGGTCAGAAGACCAGTGGGAACCCAACGGAAGCATCTCCTAAAATTTAGGGAACTGCTACTTTGGGCCGTGAAAAGTGTTCGCGTCATTACCTCCGGTATGACTAGGGGAACATTTTATAACTCTGCCGCGAAGTCAACTGGGAAACCGGTTAGGATATTTTTAAGCGGCAAACCCGAAACGGGAAAATGCTTGAAAATGCGCCAAGTGTCACATTTTCGTGAACTTTCCTCTTGCAGAAAAATGGGCGCTGATTTTTAAGCTGGGAGAGGCCTCATTTGCAACCTGTCATAGGTTAAGAGCTATGGAGTGCTTCCTTTCCCTCTCATGTACAGTGTGGTGCTAGGAGTGATGCCCTGCACACTACACACTGCTCTCTCTCTCCCCTACGTGCAGTTATGTGATGCCCCACAAGAGGGCTCCTCATTTGACTGATGTACAATTGTGTGGGTTCATGCTTTTGTGCTGAGGCAAGAGCCTCCTTGAGCAGGAACAGGGGTAGCTAGCTGCTGCTCCAAAGCAGGCACTGGTGAGGGTCATAACCTCACCGTACAGGTGCAAAATCAGTGCTGTGTATGCGCTGTATATTCACTGTTTTTCAGCCATACGGACGCCAGGACCATTGGGAATCGTGCCCCACTGGCAGAGGACAGTTAGGAGACTGTTTGGGGCTGAAAACAGGGCAAAAACCAGTAAATACAGCGTGCTGAATTTACTGTTTTTGGACAGGAATCAGAGGGTATACGACAGTGCAAGCGAGTTCCAGTAGGGGAATTGGTTTCGCGCAAGTTTTGGGGCTGTTATGTTGCCGAAATTTGGCCAAATCAAATGGTATCTAGGTGGATACACGTGAAGGATTCCCAGGACCTTACCTTGTAATTTACCCTCCTAAAGAATAAAGAAATACCGAAAGGGGTGCCAATTTTGGGGCCTACAGGTTGTCGGCGTCTGCTCGGAGCATTCTAGCTTCCGAGCCGTGTGTGTGATTAAGTGTTAATTCTCTTCGCAGGTTCTCTTTGCAAAGTGCTCTGTGTGTGTGTATAAGAATAAAGAATTTCGGGTGAAAGCCAACGCCTACCGCCCTACGGGTCGGTTTCAGGGACACTTTACTGCATGCATGGAAAGGCTGTGTTGGGCAAGTTTATTACATTGGCTGAAATTAACTCACATGGAGTTGTGGCACAAGAGGCTTGGCCATATGAGCTAAAAGGGCCTTTCTAAGCTTTGTACTTTGAACAAGCTTGATGCTAAAGGCACAAAGCTTGACTTTTGTAATGAATGTCAATATGGCAAGCAAGTAAAGCGTTCTTATTACTCTGGTGTCGCTCGTAAATCTTGTGTGCTTGATCTTGTACATTCCGATGTATGTAGCATGCCTACTAAGTCTATGGGTGGTGCATATTATTTTGTCTCCTTTGTTGATGATCATTCTAGGAAAATTTGGGTTTATTTGCTTAAGTCTAAGGATGAAGCCTTTGCTGCGTTTAAGAGATTTCATGCATTTGTGACCACCCAAATTGGTAGAAAGCTAAAATGTTTGCGTACAGACAATGGGGGGAAGTACACAAGTGCTGAATTTAACAAGTTTTGTGAAAATTTGGGCATTAAGAGGGAGCTTACTGTACAATACAACCCCTCTTCTAATGGTGTGGCTGAAAGATTCAATAGGACACTTTGTGAGAGGGTGAGATGCATGCTGTCCACAGCTAATCTCTCTCATGGATTTTGGGGAGAAGCTTTGAAAACTGCAGTGCATATATGCAATCGATCCCCTCACATGTCTTTGAAAGGTGACATCCCTGAAGAGGTTTGGTTTGGCAAGCCTGCTTCATATGATCACTTACGCATTTTTGGTTGCGAAGCTTTTGTGCATATTAGACCTGAGTTGAGAAGTAAACTAGATGCCAAGTCCATTAAAGGCCTTTTCCTGGGATATGGTGAAGAATGCGAAATGGGTTACAGGATTTGGTTACCTCAGCTCGAAAGGGTTGTGCATAGCCGGGATGTTGTTTTTAATGAGGCAAGGCTGCTTCAAAACAATTGTGCCTCAAAGCATGACGATAAAAGGGTCAAATTTCAGCATGACCAGCCATCTGTTAGGCCTATTTTTGACCCTCAGGATGCACCACATATGGCTGAAAATGTAGACGATCCAATGGTGTTTGAGCCAGATGATGTTGGGCAGCCAATTGAGGCTCCTGAAGGACATTTGCGGCCACGAAACAATGCTGAAAAAGGTGCTGAAAATGATGTACAGCAGCCCATTGTTGATGATTTTATCATGCTACCTGATGTAGACCCATTAACGGATAATGTGGATCATTGGGTGAGGCGGTCAGACCTGAGTTGAGGAGTAAACTAGATGCCAAATCCATTGAAGGCCTTTTCATGGGATATGGTGAAGAAAGCGAAATGGGTTACAGGATTTGGTTACCTCAGCTCGAAAGGGTTATACGCAGCCGGGACGTTGTTTTTATTGAGGCAAGGCTGCTTCAAAACAATTGTGCCTCAAAGCATGACCATAAAAGGGTCAAATTTCAGCATGACCAGCCACTTGTTAGGCCTATTTTTGACCCTTAGGATGCACCACATATGGCTGAAAATGTAGACGATCCAGTGGTGTTTGAGCCAGATGATGTTGGGCAGCAAATTGAGGCTCGTGAAGGGCATTTGCAACCACGAAAATGCTGAAAATGGTGCTGAAAATGATGTACAGTAGCCCATTGTTGATGATCTTAGCATCCCACCTGATTTAAACCCATTGCTGGATAATGTGGATCATTGGGTGAGGCGGTCTACTTGTCAAACACGGCCTGTGAGCAGATATGATCCCTCTTTGCATTACATTATGTTGACAGATGAGGGAGAGCCTCTTACGTATAAAGAGGCAAAGACATGTGAGCATAGCGACAAGTGGGAGCTTGCTATGCAGGAAGAGATTAAAGCTTTGCATGCTAATCATACGGATTTGGTGGAATTGCCCAAAGTAAAGAAGGCTATTCCTAACAAATGGGTGTATAGAATCAAGACAATTGATGCAAAACCCAAGTATAAGGCAAGGCTAGTTGCAAAGGGATATGTTCAAACCAAGGGCATAGACTTTCAGAAAGTGTTCTCTCATGTAGTGAAGATGACCACTTTGCGTGTATTGTTTGCCATAGTGGCTGCTCTTGATTTGGAAATGGACCAAATGGATGTACATACCGCTTTCTTGTATGGTGATGTGGAGGAAGAGCTTTACATGAAGCAACCCGAGGGTTTTGTTATTCCTGGCAAGGAACATTTGCTATGTTAGCTCAATAGAAGCTTGTATGGGCTGGAACAATCATGTAGACAATGGTACAAGAAGTTTGACCGCTTCATGCTCAAACATGGTTACAAAAGAAGCCATGCAGACCATTGTTTGTATATCAAACGTTATGAGGATGGCAACTCTATCATTCTTGTGCTCTATGTGGATGATATGTTGATAGTTTCAAAGAAAAGAAGCACTGTTGATGCTCTTAAAGGGCAGTTGAATTCTGCATTTTCAATGAAAGACCTTGGGGCAATTGAACATATACTTGGAGTGCGTGTTAGAAGGCAAAGAGACCAGCGCATATTGTATTTGTCGCAAGAAAAGTACATTGAAAAGATGCTGGACAGATTTAACATGGCTGAAGCAAAGCCTTTTGGTGTGCCATTACAGCCATATGTCAAAATCTCCAAGGATGATTGTCGCAAGTCAAAGGAAGAAGCCAATGACATGCAAAGTGTGCCTTATGCTTCAGCTTGTGGTTCACTTATGTATGCTATGGTTGCTACTAGGCTTGACATAGCCCATGCAGTGGGAGTTGTGAGCTGGTTTATGGCTAATCTAGGTAGGTTGCATTGGGATGCAGTGAAGTCCATTATGAGGTACTTGAAAGGGACTAAAAACAAATGCTTCTGCTATGGTAAAGGACCATTGGAGTTGAAGGGATTTTGTGACTCGGACATGGCTGGTGATGTGGATACACGGAAATCCACAAGTGGTTATGTGTTTACTCTTGCAGGAGGTGCTGTTTCATGGTGTTCTAGATTGCAAAAGATTGTTGCATTGTCTACCACTGAGGCTGAATATATTTCAGCCACTGAGGCTTGGCAAAGAATGCCATGTTTCATGCACGCACAAAGCATATTGATGTGCGGTATCACTTCATTCGAGAAGTGCTTGAGGATGGCCTTATTACATTGGTTAAGGTCCATACATCACAAAATCCAGCAGATGCTCTCACTAAGTGCTTATCGAAAGCACATCATCAGCTATGCATACAGATGGTGGGAGTCACGTAGCTTAAAGGCACCATTTATGCCTTTAAGTGGGAGGTTGTTGGGTGAAAGGCCCAAATGGCCCCCTTTTGTGTATAGTTTTAAAGGTTATTAACCTTTGGCCAAGTTCACATTGAACCTGGCCACTAACTTTAAAATTGGTCCTATAGTTTTAATAAAGGGAATGTGAGCCCAATTTTGGTTCACTCACTTATTCCCCCAACTGTCACAAAGTGATGACGTGGCGGACAACAAAAACCCTAAAATTCCTGCAAACCCTAATTTCCGGAAATCGCGGAGGCGGAATATTATTATTATTATTATTATTTTTTTTTGTTGGGAAATTTTGAGCGACGCAAATCTCAGCTTTTCGCTTTGATTTGGGAGAAAGAAAGAGAAAAAGAGAACTTGCTTTTTACTGACTCTCATTGAGAGAGAGAGAATCTGCTTTTGCTTTCAAGCTTTTGGGGCTCTGCTTTTGGGCATCCCTTGTAACCTTTAAATTAGTGGTGAGGGCCTCACTTCTCATAGCATCTGGACGCAGAGTCTGAGAGTGAATCCCAACCCACTCTCTTGTACTTTGAACTGATTAATATAAAAAGAAATACCGAAAGGGGCGCCAGTCTTTGGGGCCAATATCTCTAGGCACGGAACTCCGTCGGGCCAGTGCAAATCTATTGTGATTTGTGAATTGTTTTGAAGTGGTTATTTGGTGCTGTCGCGGTTGATTCTTGACTTGGAGTGTCCAAGTCTGTTACAGTGGTATCAGAGCACGGCCGATTTCTCTTCTACGGGAAATCCGATCCCCGAATTTTTTTCCGCGGCACCTATGGCTTCATGCAATGATTAGTCGACTCCCTCTGCATCTGGAGATGCGGGCTGGGATCACAACGAAGATTCAGGCAGAGAGTATGGCCCGCATCGGCCTACTCAGAGGAGCAAAGAGAGATGGAGCGTTGTCAATTGATTGGCGATGCAACAAAGATGATGCTCAATTTTGCCAAGGATTCGAAGATGGCAAAATATATGAACCAGACCTCTTTGGAAGAGGAACAGATGGAGTGGCAGAGAACCACAACACCACTCCCGAAACCCGCTCTCAAGAAACCTTCTGCCTCCAAGAAAATATACGGAGAAGGAACTGGAGAACGTGGTTGATACACGGATTGCTCAGCTTTTTCACGCGCAAAAGAAAGTCAAAAAGCACGACAAAAAGCAGAAGAAAAGCATTGGCTTTCCAGGTTATTTGGGTCGTCAGTCGACATTTGACAAGGCAAAGAAATTGAAGAAGCGCGTCAAGTTTGAAGACCTACCCAGTTCTTCTTCTTCTTCTTTTGACAGTTCTTCTAGCTCCTCGGATTTAAGCGAAGAAGACAGGAAAAGCAAAAAGCGAAGCAAGAAACAAAGCTTCGGAAAGGGCAAGAAAAAGGCAAAGAAGGCTACATCTTGCCCAGAGACTGACAGTTCTACTGAGGACTCGTGTACACACAACTCAGATTTTGATCATGGAAAGTTTTATGCGAACAAGAAGAATTTTTACAGAGCCAACCAGTATGACTTTCTCGAAGATAAAAGCAAGAAAGTCCGAGAGTTTAAGGAAGGTGGCCACTCGATCAAGTTTGATACTTTTTCAGGATACTCAGATGCTTTGAAGGCTTTGTCTTTTATATAGCAGTTTGACATCGCTTTCGCGGGAGGACGCTATTCAGAGCACTCCAAGATTCGGAGAGCTGCCTCTTACTGTAAGGGGAATGCTCGTACTTGGTGGTCCACGCTTCTTTTAACAAGAGTGCGCCAGTTAAATGGCTGAAATTTAAGAAGCTTTTTATTTCTTCTTGGTTGACGCAAGAATATGAACGAGATGTACAAGTTGCTGGAACCATCTCCGGATGACCAAGAGCGATACAGTGAATTCTTATTGTGAAAGATTCTGGACCTTTTTTTCTACCCGCCTCTTCATTCAAGAAGATCTCGTTCAGAGAACAGATTGAGTGGTTTACCTTGGGTCTACCTACAGAGATCCGAGATCACTGCTTGGAACAGAAGCCAGCTTCTATTCAGGAGTTGATGAGTCATGCGAAGCGGGGCTTTGCCATTCACTCTGGCAGTCTGACCTACCCCACAGATAAGGCCATGACACAACGAGCCGAACAAACTTCTCGGAATGAAAGTAGAAAGAAAAAGAGCAACCCGGAGAAAAAGGATGCACGACCCAAGCTTACTCCTGAGGAGAGAGCTCGCTTCATCAGAGAGGGGAAGTGCTTTGGATGCGGGGAACATGGACATATCTCCGCGAAGTGTCCTAAAAAGGCACAGAAAGAACAGAATGATAAAGACGACGACAGGCCTGAGAGTTCGAGAGCAGCTGAGAAATGTGGCAGAAAAGGCAGATAGAAAAGCAGAATTGGTACCACATGGCGTGGGACCTGCACCGAATCTAATGAATGAAAGTACAAACTTTGCCGCTTTTGGGGCAAAGTGAAGGATCAGGAAGCTCTTTTGAAGGAGCCAAGGCCAACTTCTTTTCACTTGGAATTGGCGGCTCGATTTGGAATTACGCCCGATAGACTGACGCCACAGGCGGAGGTAGTTCGACTGGCACCCGGATGGGATATTGCCATTACACCGAGCATTGGCAAACTTTGTTTGCAATGACAGGGGTGTTCAGGGCACGCGAGTGACGTTCTACTCGGGATCCCTTGGTACCACAAGAACTACGCCGTCGTTGACTACCGGGCCGAGAAAGCGACTTTGATAAATGAAGGGCTTAGAGATTGTACTTGATGAACTTCACTTTCTTACTCATTCTTTTGGAAGAGAACTGAACGATGGATAAAGGTTGAATATGTTTTGACCTGATCAAAAGAACGCCAAGATTTTTCTCCACACTCATGCCGATTGCTTTTCAGAGGGCCTGAAGATCAAACCATTGATTTGATACCTGGAAGCACGCCACCGAATCGGCCACCTTATCGTGTGAGCCGAGTACAGAATGAAAAGATTATGAACCCAGTGAAAGACCTCTTGGAAAAGGGTCTTGTATAGCCTAGTACTTCACCGTATTGCTCTCCAGTGTTGTTGGTTTTTGAAGAAAGACGGATCTTGGAGAATGTGCATCGATTATCGCACTCTCAACGAAATCACCATCAAGAACAGATTTCCGATTCCTAGGATCGATGATATATTCGACAGGTTACAGGAATCCTCGTCCTTTAGCAGGATTGACTTGAAGAGTGGATATCATCAGATCAGGACAGCGCCAGGAGATGTCTACAAGACAGCTTTTCGGACGACTTTTGGGTTATTTGAGTTTTTGGTGATACCTTTTGGCTTAACCAATGCTCCTGCGACATTTAACCGGATGATGGACAGGATTTTTCGAGAGTACGGGCTATTTGTTGGCACTTTCTTTGATGACATCATTGTTTTCTCCAAGAATGAGGCAGAACACAGAGATCATCTGCTTCAAGTCTTCCAGGCATTACGAGATCACACGCTAGTGATTAATGCAAAGAAAAGTGAATTTTTCCTACCAGAGATACACTTTTTGGGACACATTGTGTCAGTAGCAGGAGTGCAAATGGACCTGGCCAAGATAGAGACTATCCGTGATTGGCCCGATTTGAGGAATGTCCATGAAGTTAGAAGCTTCTTGGGACTGTGTTCGTACTACAGGCGGTTCATACGAAAGTTTGCAGAGGTTGCTTCCCCTTTGCATACCTTGACACAGAAAGGAGTACCTTTTTCGTGGGGACCCACAGAGGTGACTGCCTTTCGGACATTGAAAGAGAAATTGACTACGGGACCTATTTTGACTTTGCCGGACTTGCAGAAGTCATTTGAAGTATTTTGTGATGCTTGTGGTCGTAGTCTGGGTGCGGTCTTGATGCAAGAAGGCCATGTCATAGCTTACGAGAGCCGTTTGTTCTCTAGGCCGGAGATGACAGCACAGATCTATGAGAAAGAGCTTTTGGCGGTTATCCATGCTCTTACTCAGTGGCGGCATTACCTACTCGGAGCGGATTTTACTATCTTTACAGACCATCAGAGTTGGCGCTACTTCTTGTCACAAAAGCAGCTTTCGGAAAAGCAAATGCGGTGGGCGAACATCTCGTCACAGTTCCACTTCGAGATTGTCCATGTGCAGGGACAGAAGAATGTGGTGGCAGATGCTTTGTCTCGGAAACCGTTGGTTCTGGCTGTTTCCGCGATACATCATAGGAGCTTCGAGGATATGGTCGATCAGTATGCCACAGATACAGATTTTGCAGATATTTTCACACGGATACGGGATGGGGAGACAGTAGCTGGATACTCCCTTCGGGAAGGCTACTTGATGAAAAAGACTATGTTGTGCGTTACACAGCCGTTGAGGGAAAAGGTTATGACTGAATGCCACTGTCCACTTTTTACGGGTCGCTGCGGCATTGCTACCACCATGAAGGGGGTAGAGAGATACTTCTTTGGGCCGAGACTCAAAAAGGATGTGGAAGAGTTTGTGCGCAGTTGCTTGGTATGCCAGAAGGTCAAGTTTGACAGGCATAAGGCATAGGGATTGTTACAGCCTTTACCCATACCCACCCACCCCTGGGAACGTATTGCAATGGATTTCATTTTTGATCTCCCGAGAACACAGAATGATCACAATGATTTTCCGATTACATGGCACGTCTGAGACGATTGTCTCCGACAGAGACCCCAGCTTTATGAGTTTGTTTTGGAAGGCAATTTGGGAGAACATTGGCACGCAGTTGCAGTTCTCGTCATCGTTCCACTTGCAGACTGACGGGCAATTTGAGATTGCCAATTCAGTGATTTTAGATTTATTGAAGTCTTGTATCTCGGATCAGAAGACTCAATGAGAAAAGAACTTACTTTTGGTGGAATTTGCCTATAATAACACGATACACTCTTCGACGGGGAAGACGCCATGTGAGGTTGTTGAAAGTGCTGCGAAGGTTCCATCCTTCCTGAGCACGAAAGATTAGATATTTGAAGCGGATGAATATTCGTGAGATTTGGATACGGCTTTTGCCAAGGTTCGCGAGACTTTGCAGGAGTCTCAAGAACGACAAAAAAAGGCAGCGGATCGCCATTGTCGCGACTTGAAATTGAAGGAGGATGATTGGGTGCTCTTACTTTTGAGAAAGCACGCCTAAGAAAGAAAAAGGGAAAGGAGAGTCTTTTTCCAAAGCTTAGTATGTGATACTACGGACCTTTCCAGATCACTGACAAGATAAATGATGTCTCCTTCCGATTGAAACTGCCAGATACTTGGAGGATTCATAATGCATTGCATGTGAGTCTCTTGAATCCTGTTAAGGGTGATGTGCGTGATGATGGGGAGCCTGATGAGAAGCCTGAAGTGGAAGAAAACGAGGAGATCCTTGTTCCTGAACAGATTTTGACACATAATGATACGAAGAAAGGTAAAGTCTGAAGGCGGTTCTTGGTTTAGTTCAAGAACTTTCCTGCATTTGATGCGAAGTGGATGGAGGAGGAGGACCTAGCAGATACTCCTCGGATTGTGAAACTTTACTTCGATGCTTTGGTTTAGCATAGTCTACTCCAAACGGAACCTAGAATTCAGCTTGGCCGGAGATTTGGTGCAGTGGGATGCACAAGAGGGGAGTTACTCTTCTCCTTTGTCAACAGATGTCTCGATTTTGATACTAAAGTCACTGATGTCTCTTTGAGCTTCAGGGATACTGAGAGCTGACAGTATTCTGCTGGATGACTTTATGAAATGGAATTCCCGATAATGATACTGATTTGTTCTTGACTTCTTTTGAGTGCAGGAACTGACAGACGAAATGACTGTAGCATTTTGGTTTGATTGATCTCGAATAGACATGGTTGCAATAGGGGTTAGACAATCGGACATCGTTGAGGTCCCGATTGGACCTAGATGTGATTGCTAGCTACATTGCCGATAAATCATGGTCTAAGATCCGAATGAATGTTGAATGTCATGTGATGTCCTGTGATGTCGTGTGATGTGACTGTCGATTTTGTACATGTGCTAGATGTGTGTTCCTAGTACGTAGGTAATAACAGTAAGTGTCTGCTAAGACGGTTTATGGCTTTTGTCGGTTTTGTAGGCGTAATCGCGGTCGATTACAATGCTTTCAAGAGGGGGGTATGTCACAAAGTGATGATGTGGCGGACAACAGAAACCCTAATTTCTGCCAGAAACCCTAAAATTCCTGCAAACCCTAATTTCCGGAAATCGTGGAGACGGAATATTATTATTATTATTATTTTTTTTTTGTGGGAAATTTTGAGCGACGCAAATCTCAGCTTTTCGCTTTGATTTGGGAGAAAGAAAGAGAAAAAGAGAACTTGCTTTTTACTGACTCTCATTGAGAGAGAGAGAATCTGCTTTTGCTTTCAAGCTTTTGGGGCTCTGCTTTTGGGCATCCCTTGTAACCTTTAAATTAGTGGTGAGGGCCTCACTTCTCATAGCATTTGGACGCAGAGTCTGAGAGTGAATCCCGACCCACTCTCTTGTACTTTGAACTGATTAATATAAAAAGAAATACCGAAAGGGGCGCCAGTCTTTGGGGCCAATATCTCTAGGCACGGAACTCCGCCGGGCCAGTGCAAATCTATTGTGATCTGTGAATTGTTTTGAAGTGGTTATTTGGTGCTGTCGCGGTTGATTCTCGACTTGGAGTGTCCAAGTCTGTTACACCAACTATCGTGTAGCGCTCTCTCTCTCTCTCTCTCTCTTCAACTTTGATCTGCCAGCGCCCCACTTCTGCAGGCAAGTGCGTCCTCTGCAAGCCACATCCCCTGCACATCTCCTCATGCTCTATCACTTGCACACACCGCTTCTTGCTCATCAACATCTTCTGTGCGGTGATGGCTCCATTATCTCTCTGGAGTAGTGTAGGGAGTGAGGGCTGTTTTGTGGTTGTGTCCGGCTGTATTTGAGGAAGACAGACCTTTTTAGGTGGTATGAGCCATGTATGTGCCCACCCAGTAGGTTGGCATGAGGCCGGACCCTTGCTCCTAGGGTTTCTCGGGGCCAGTCTCTTATGTCTGTAGTTTCCCCTGATGTGTCCGTCCACGGACTAGATTTGGTCCTCTGGCCAGTTTATCAGTTTTTAGATGATGTGGCATATTTTATTAGAAGGCGCTCCCCTCCCCATTTCTGGATCGTGGGGTTTTTAGGCTGAGTTGGGCATATGGTGGGGCTCCCTACATTGGGACCCCTTGGCCCCTTGTATTCATTCATTCAATGAGTGCAGATTGTCAGTGTTTTGGGTCTACAACATTTTCTCTCTTCCTCTTTCTAGCGTTTTCTCATTGCAGGAGCTCTCTCTCTCTCTCTCTCTCTCTCTCTCTCTTTTTGCTACTGGAAGCGTTTTCTCTCTTCCATTGCGATTGCACTTCCCTCTATCTATCTTCTACTGTAGGTGCTGTGTGTGCAGAGATTACAGAGGTGTGCTGCCCAATGCCTGTGCGGTGGGCTGCCCTTTGATCGGAGGTTGATTCGGTGGAGTCTGTTGCGGTAGATCCGAGATCTGGTGGCTGCCCATGTTTGAGAGTAGGTCTGATCGCAGTTGCAAGCCATCCAAGTTACCTTTTCCGCTGCACCTTTGATGAATAGAAATCCTAAATTTTTACGGTTTTGGCATCTTGGTGTTCTGGTAGCCTTGTATTTTACATGTTTCTGTAATGTATTTTAAGGAATTTTCAATGGCCACATGAGGGTGTTGATATGTGTGTGAGAGAAGCTCACTTGGTTTGAACTTGGTGCTGTTATTAGGAGTGGAAACATGAAGCCTTCTAGAGCAGCTTTCTTATCCTCAGCCCTTCAAAATCTCTATGGCTGCTTAAACAAGGCAAGATGTGGCAAAATCCTAGTCGAGGATGTTGACAATGTGGCAAAATGTGGCTTATAATTTGTTATTCATAATTACTACTGTCGGTATGCAATGTAGACAATTTGAAAAATCTGGCAAGGTTCTTGTGCATGGGTAGTAATATTTTACCAAGAGAAATATGAATGTCCTCTTTTCAGTGCAGCATGATTTGCTATGAGCACTTTGTATAAGCACGTCTTTGTGTGACTCCATTGAAATGTTAAATATATATTTTTGGATAGAAACAGTTTACTTTTTCTATCCAGGATAGATAATAGGTTATACTGGTAGTAAATGTATACAAGCATACAAATCACTGTAATGGGTTTTCTAGATATAAAGCCTAATATATAGGATGGGCTTTTGCTTGTACAAAACATCTCATGTCTCTGCTTTCTTTGTTGCTTGACGATATTTGCAGAGTAAAGCAAAGGAGATGGTGGTTCTGGCTGAAAAAATGAGGGCGAAGTTATTGGCAGCACCAACTGTGCAAGCAGAGTCAACAGATGATGAAGACTTAAAATCACGTCAAGAAATGCAAGATTGGATGCTGAGTGTTGGTATAGCATCTCCTGTCACAAAGGAAACAGCTGGTGCTCTCTACCATCAGCAGTTATCCCGCCAGGTGCCTTTCTTAGTGCTGTGCTAGCCAGCCTGCAACACGTACACTAAGGTGTGGCCAAGTGTCAAATGGTTTTTAGGACAGCCTGTTTTGTTTCCACTACAAGATGGTCTTTGTATGGTCAAATTTTTGTCTGACTTTCTGATGGTGCCTATGCTTGGTCCTGCCGCTTGTGTGTGGTGCAATTTTTTGTCTTTTTTTGGAGGGGGGGATTATTCTCCTTAATGGCAGGAGCAAAACATGACAACTTAAAACTTTGATTAACTTAAAGAGAAACATTGATGGCCACTTACAAAATACTTTTATTTATTGTCTGATGACAATGCAGGCACGAGGAGTCATCTCCCCTTGTGTTGAGAATCTGGAAAAAGTGCATAAAAAAGAGCCAGAGCCAATATTATATGGCCAATTTGTAAGGATGCATGATCAGGAACATTCACTGCTAACTAGTTCTAGAAGACCAAAGTTTGTGAGGCATAGTCTTTTGAGTACCTACCACTGAAGATGGAGTTCCAACAACACTTTATTGTGTGTGACTGTGTGGGGATTTGTGTAGATGTTGTGTTGTGTGTTGACCTGAGCATCCTCAAGGACCCACAATACTCATTAATACAGACTTGTCTTTTCTCACAAAGGAGTGAGTGGCTCCTCTCTTGTGCAGCACGTGCTGCACCTTTGGAACAGTTGCAGCTAAACCAAAAGCCTTAAGGTAAAGCTTTAATATCTGAGGAGTATTTGCCAAGTCCTTGGACAAGGGGCAATTTGCGCCAGTTGACTACTCTCTACACTCCATCACAGTATGGAGTTGTCAAGCAGAAGAACCGGACAATTGTGGCGATGGTTCGAGGGATGCTTGAGCATTGATCTCTTCCTTGAGTCTATTGGGCAGAGGCTTGTTTTA
Source organism: Adiantum capillus-veneris (assembly GCF_014529385.1). Classification (NCBI taxonomy): domain Eukaryota; kingdom Viridiplantae; phylum Streptophyta; class Polypodiopsida; order Polypodiales; family Pteridaceae; genus Adiantum; species Adiantum capillus-veneris. The sequence goes on from NC_140941.1 coordinate 112,711,629, forward strand.
CTGCAGTCTATCAGTGTCCCACGTTAAACTGTAACCCAAACAAACCCCCCCCCCCCCAAAAAAAAAAAAAAAAAAAAAAAAAGACCCCACCCCACCCCACACACACACACACACACACACACAGAGAGAGAGAGAGAGAGAGAGAGAGAGAGAGAGAGAGAGAGAGAGAGAGAGAGAGAGAGAGAGTATCTCACTCTCTGGGCCCCTCCTCAAGAGGTCCTCTCTATGTTTGCGTAGTTCCAACAAATAGAGTCTAAGGCATCTCTGATCACGATATCTCATGACCCTAGAAAGTGGTTCAAAACCCTCTCTGAATAGACAATGGAAGCGGCCTCGTATCTTATACTATACTGGGCAATGATATATGTAGTGTAACTCTGTCTTGGGCTCCGTGTGACACAACTGACAAAGTCCTGGACTTGGCTGATACTTCTCTAAGCCTACCTATCTCATCTCTAGCTGGTGTCAGGATGTGCGCAACTGACCAATAGCACACCGTATCTCCTGAGATAGATGAGTATCCATCTATCCAGGTCTAATCACAAATCCATCCTCCATAAGCTGAAGATGCTCTCTCTAGAAAGCCATCTTGTACCCAACTCATGTGTAGGCTGTATCCATCTCCTCTTGGTATCCAACTGAGTCAAGTCCTGCCTTACGAGCCTCGTAATCACTGCCCGAGTGAGGGAGATGGAGGGTGCATCCAAAGAGTATTGAAATGGGGGTAGTTTGTCCATACTAAAACCATGCAACTGAAACCAAGATGCCATGTGTGCATACCAACATGACCTATCTCCCTGTGATGCCAGCTGTCGTGAAGACTCCAAGGCTAATCGAGTGTATCTATCTCTGGGGAGAGTCCAAGTGCTATGCATAAAGGAGACTGCTTGAGTAAGCACCTCCACTACCAACGGAGGGGCAGCAAGCTCCGCCCTAACAATCTCATGTGGTACTGAGGCCTTGGTCCTAATCATTCAAGAGATCATAGAAACCAAGGGTCTCTCCAAACATCTCCAACCATTAGCACTATCAACTCTGCTGTGATGGTCCACTGAGGGTCCCCAAACCTTATAGCATGGCGAAAGTGACTAGAGTGTCAAAGAGCGAGAGCTTTGTTTGAGGTTCCTGGAACTGAACATGCGAACACATCCTCTCTAGTCTCCCTAAAGCCGCGTAAGCTCTGGTCAATCTCGTCTCCGCTACTCTTTTCAAGGAAAATATTGGGCCATTGAAGACCATCCCGAGATAGGTATATGCATCTGTATACTCCACAGTCTCTCGACTATAAAGGTGGGAGCTGACCACGTGGACCCATTGTGCCTTGCACCGTTACCTTGGTCTTACCAAGGTTCACTGACAATTCACTATCCTGGGCAAATACATGCAATGCATCCAAATGACGTTGCATCCCCTTTGGAGAGTCTGAAATCAGCACAATATCATCAGTGTATAACAATAGCAAAATCCATGTGGCTGCTAGCTGAGCACCTCTGTTTCCCTCTCGCTCTACATAGTCTGAAAACTCATCCACATACATCCCAAAAAGAGTCGGAGATAGGGGACATCCCTGCTTCAAACTAATTGTGGAATGAACCATGTCAGACATGCCCTGAGCAGTGCGTACCTGCCCCACAACTGTCCTGCATAAAGCCAAGATCCCCATATCAGCTCTATGGGCCCACCCATGTCTTGCAGTCTGCGTATAAGTCTGGCTCTCAGCATTGTGTCAAAAGCTTTGTGGAAATCCACAAAGCTACAATAGATCCTTGTGCCATGGTATCTAACCCTCCTCAATAATAGCTCTGAGTGTCAGAATCTGGTCAAGAGTGGAGTAACCTCTCCTGAACCGTGCTTGCCCTGATGCACGTATGCCTTCTCTCTACCCATCTACTCAACTCTTGCTCAAGAATAGATGCATATAACCTAGCCAATGTTTGACCAACCATGACGGTGCGATAATTCCCGGGAAGCATGGGATCTCATGACTCGAAAATAGGCACAATTGTCGACATACTCCAAGTCGTAGGAAACCCTCATACATGGCTCGACTAAACATCATAGCAAAAGGCTCTGCAAGCATATCTTTGGCATGAATGAAGTGCTTTGCTACTAGACCATCATGATCCTGTGCTCTCCTTGTCTTAATCCCGTCTATGGCTCTCCTTACCCTCTCAGCAATAAAGAAAGTACAGGTCTTTGGGCATGTCTCTGGGGGGTCAGGCAAGGGTGGCTGCCCTGACGTTGTGTATAGAGATGTGGAATATTCCCCCCATGTCATTGTGGAGGTGATGGCGTCGGGTGATGGTGAGTGCTCATGGAATAACATCCATGCGTCGCGTGAATCCTGACTCATAAACTAGTACAGATCCTGCTCTAACTGAGATAGGTAGGCCCTCTTCTTTTGTCGCACTAGGCGGCGAAAGATATCTTGACTGTCTATGTGTGGTGATACCAGTGAGCACCTCTCTTTGTAGTCTGATCCTCGTCTCTCTACACTCCTCGTCATAGTCTGTCTCCCTTGTGAAGGTATACCGAGTGTGTGTGGAGACCCCATTCAAAATGGCCAATCCATGTGCAATCCCCATGTCTATCAGGTCTCGTCCATACTCAGTGTGGTCCTCGTCGTGTGAGAGTCTAGATATCTTTGTGACATCAAGCTCCCTCCGCATCTCCTTTGAAGTATCATGGAATATTGTTTGGTGATGGGCATTCCGAGCATTGAAGTCCCCCAGGATGATAATGCCATCATCCTTGGAGAACTCCCATATGTCATCATCCAAAATAGAAAAGGGGAACTGTCCTCTAGGTGATGCATACACTGGCGTACTAGGAGGAAAATACTAAATAGCAATGTAGAGGTATCTACTTGTCTCTGTCCTCAATTTCACCCAGATGTACTTCGCATGTTCATCCATGCGGGCTATATGTATCAATGGCTGCCAGCTCCTCTTTAAATAGAACTGCCACTCCTCTTGAGCCCCGTCCTGGATGGAGTCTGCTATCTGCTGTTGGGTTAAAGGCCCAAATGACTCCTTTTGTGTATATTTCTAAAGGTTACTAACCTTTGGCCAAGTTCACATTGAACTTGACCACTAACTTAAAAATGGTCCTATACTTTAATACAGGGAATGAGAGCCAAATTCATACTCTCAACTATTCCCCTTACGAAAACGTGCAGCCTCTCTCTCTCTCCTACTTCGATTTCTCACCCCCCCCATCTCTGCAGATCGCCTCCTCTCCAAGCCTCAAGCCTTGCACATCTTCTCGTGCTCTATCACTTTGTACACATTGCTGCGCACTCATCAACCTGCAAACACTGATTTTCAGCCAAGGAGGTCAACTTTCACGCGAGGTTTTGCAATTTTATCGCCAAAGGACTCGTTCCCGGACACTAGAGGGCTCCCGGCTAGTCAAATTGACCTAAAGCAGGCTGAAATTAGGTCAAAATCAGCAAATTACAGGTTATGACAAGAAAATACAGGTTTTGCAAATCATGTATTAAGGTGAGGGAACATCTTTACTAAGTCCCCGCTACCCGAAAACAAAGAAATTGCTGAAAAACAGGTGTTTTCAGCAAATTTCAGATTTACGCAGATTTTTGCAAGTGTATTTTTGATGCATCTACATTGAGGAAAGTGCAAATTGATGCAATTTATGCACATTTGATAAGTTTTGGCTATGTATGACCATTTGTGGCTCAATTTTTTGCAATTTGATGCTACAAATTGGAGATTTTGCTCATACATGCTTCTAAAGGTTGTGCATTAGCCTTATGTATGTCCTGTGAGGCTAAAAACAACTAAACATAAATTCACACGCTGAAATACCCTGTGTAGAAATTTTGAGAAATTGCTTTTTTTGCCTAAATTGACCCATTTTGCCCAAATTGCTCCTTTGACCATTTGGAGCTATAGTACACACTTCTGTGAGGTTATACTCCGGTTTTGGTGCATTTTGCCCAAAAATTCAGCGTATTAGCCCTCTTCTTCGTGCATCTATGGCCTCATCTTCTTTGGATGTGAAGAATCTCTTCGAGATTAGGAGGTTCGACGAAACAGGTTTCGACCTTTGGAAAGACAGGATCGAGGGAATCCTATTTCTTAAGGATTGTGAAGGGGCACTTGAACAAGTAAAGCCACAGAATATGTCGGATGAAGCATGGGTTAGGCTGAACAGGAAGGCAGTTACATACATCAAAATGACCATGACCGATGAGACAGTCATTGATTTGAAAGGTTTCACAAATGCTTTTGATGTGTGGGAGAAGTTAAAGGCGATGTATGAGAATACAACGTCTGTCAACCAAGTGCATTTGATGCAAAAACTTGTTGGCATGCAGCTAGATGAGTCCAAGAGCGCTGTAGAGCACTTGTCGTTGTTTACAAGTACTTTGTCACAGTTATAGGATTTAGGTTTGCCTCCTTTTGATGATAAGCTGAAAGCTATCTTCTTGCTTATGACCTTACCTGATTCATGGGAAACATTGGTGGTTTCATTGTCGAATAACCCCAATTTGACCATTGATGGTGTTAGGGGTTCTATCTTGAATGAGGAAATCGGGAGGAAAGCAGGTGGAGAGGGAGGCAGTTCTGCCAACATGGTTAGAGGCAGGACAGAGAAGAATAATGTCTATGCACAAAGGAGTAAGAGTAAGAGTAAGGAAAGGGGAAATGCCAGCAAAGGCAAGGGTGATGTGACTTGCTATCAGTGTGGCAGGAAAGGTCACCAGAAACCCGATTGCAGGTACTACAAAGCCGAGTTAGAACGGAAAAAGAATGGCGGAGACAAAAAGAAAGAGAAGAAGGAAGTCAAGACAGATGCATAGAATAGCTCAAAGGACAAAGAGAAGGCCAATGTGGCTTCTAGTGTTGTGATTGAGGAGCTGTCAGATGTAGAGGATATTTTGTGTGCCACTTTGTCAGATGATGATGCTTATGACCTTGATGCCTCTCTTAATGTTCATTCACAGGACATGCAAATCACCAAGAGTGATCTTATTGATGCTTTGTTGACTGTCAATGATGCATTATCCCAGACTTGGATAGTTGATTCCGGTGCTTCATTTCATGTGACTCCTATCAAGGAGTGTTTCTCTACTTTTGATGCAAGCAAGTATGGCCATGTATACCTTGGAAACAATCATGCATGTTCCATTGAGGGTATTGGCACTGTGCATCTCTCCATAGATGGCACAAATGAGCTTGTCTTGCATGATGTTAGATATGTGCTGGGAATCAAGAAGAGTCTGCTTTCTGTTGGTCAGATGGATATGCATGGTTACAACATCTTGTTTGAGAGAGGATCATGGAAAATGACTAAAGGCTCAAGGCTGATTGTAAAGGGCACAAAGAAAGGGACACTTTACTGCATGCATGGAAAGGCCGTGCTGGGCAAGTTTATTGCATTGGCTGAAATTAACTGTCACATGGAGTTGTGGCACAAGAGGCTTGGCCATATGAGCCAAAAGGGCCTTTCTAAGCTTTGTACTTTGAACAAGCTTGATGCTAAAGGCACAAAGCTTGACTTTTGTAATGAATGTCAATATGGCAAGCAAGTAAAGTGTTCTTATTACTCTGGTGTTTCGTAAATCTTGTGTGCTTGATCTTATACATTCTGATGTATGTAGCATGTCTACTAAGTCTATGGGAGGTGTATGCTATTTTTTCTCCTTTGTTGATGATCATTCTAGGAAAATTTGGGTTTATTTGCTTAAGTCTAAGGATGAGGCCTTTGCTGCGTTTAAGAAATTTCATGCATTTTCGACCACCCAAACAGGTAGAAAGCTAAAATGCTTGCGTACGGACAATGGGGGGGGAGTTCACAAGTGCTGAATTTAACAAATTTTGTGAAAATTTGGACATTAAGAGGGAGCTTACTGAGCCCCTCTTCTAATGGTGTGGCTGAAAGATTCAATAGAACACTTTGTGAGAGGGTGAGATGCATGCTGTCCACAGCTAATCTTTTCATGGATTTTGGGGAGAAGTTTTGAAAACTGCAGTGCATATATGCAATCGATCCCCTCACATGTCTTTGAAAGGTGACATCCCTGAAGAGGTTTGGTTTGGCAAGCCTGCTTTATATGATCACTTACGCATTTTTGGTTGCGAAGCTTTTGTGCATATTAGACCTGAGTTGAGAAGTAAACTAGATGCCAAGTCCATTAAAGGCCTTTTCCTGGGATATGGTGAAGAATGCGAAATGGGTTACAGGATTTGGTTACCTCAGCTCGAAAGGGTTGTGCATAGCCGGGATGTTGTTTTTAATGAGGCAAGGCTGCTTCAAAACAATTGTGCCTCAAAGCATGACGATAAAAGGGTCAAATTTCAGCATGACCAGCCATCTGTTAGGCCTATTTTTGACCCTCAGGATGCACCACATATGGCTGAAAATGTAGACGATCCAATGGTGTTTGAGCCAGATGATGTTGGGCAGCAAATTGAGGCTCCTGAAGGACATTTGCGGCCACGAAACAATGCTGAAAAAGGTGCTGAAAATGATGTACAGCAGCCCATTGTTGATGATTTTATCATGCTACCTGATGTAGACCCATTAACGGATAATGTGGATCATTGGGTGAGGCGGTCTACTGGACTAAGACGGACTGAGTAGATATGATCCCTCTTTTCATTACATTATGTTGACAGATGAGGGAGAGCCCCTTACGTATAAAGAGGCAAAGACATGTGAGCACAACGATAAGTGGGAGCTTGCGATGCAAGAAGAGATTAAAGCTTTGCATGCTAATCATACTTGGGATTTGGTGGAATTGCTCAAAGGAAGGAAGGCTATTCCTAACAAATGGGTGTATAAAATCAAGACAGTTGATGCAAAACCCAAGTATAAGGCAAGGTTGGTTGCAAAGGGATATGTTCAAACCAAGGGCATAGACTTTCAGGAAGTGTTCTCTCCTGTAGTGAAGATGACCACTTTGCGTGTATTGTTTGCCATAGTAGCTGCCCTTGATTTGGAAATGGACCAAATGGATGTACATACCGCTTTCTTGCATGGTGATGTGGAGGAAGAGCTTTACATGAAGCAACCCGATGGTTTTGTTATTCCTGGCAAGGAACATTTGGTATGTATGCTCAATAGAAGCTTGTGTGGGCTGAAACAATCATGTAGACAATGGTACAAGAAGTTTGACTGCTTCATGCTCAAACATTGTTACAAAAGAAGCCATGCAGACCATTGTTTGTATATCAAACGTGATGAGGATGGAAGCCCTAACATTCTTGTGCTCTATGTGGATGATATGTTAATTGCTGCAAAGAAAAGAAGCAGTGTTGATGCTCTTAAAGAGCAACTGAAATCTGCATTTTCAATGAAAGACCTTGGGACAGCTGAACATATACTTGGAGTGAGGGTTAGTTGGCAAAGGGACCAGCGCATATTGTATTTGTCGCGAGAAAAGTACATTGAAAAGGTGCTGGACAGATTTAACATGGCTGAAGCAAAGTCTCTTGGCGTGCCATTACAGCCATATGTCAAAATCTCCAAGGATGATTGCCCCAAGTCAAAGGAAGAAGCCAATGACATGCAAAGTGTGCCTTACGCTTCAGCTTGTGGTTCACTTATGTATGCTATGGTTGCTACTAGGCCTGACATAGCCCATGCAGTGGGAGTTGTGAGCTGGTTTATGGCTAATCTAGGTAGGTTGCATTGGGATGTAGTGAAGTCCATTATGAGGTACTTGAAAGGGACTAAAAACAAATGCCTCTGCTATAGTAAAGGACCATTGGAGTTGAAGGGATTTTGTGACTCGGACATGGCTGGTGATGTGGATACACGGAAATCCACAAGTGGTTATGTGTTTACTCTTGCAGGAGGTGCTGTTTCATGGTGTTCTAGATTGCAAAAGATTGTTGCATTGTCTACCACTGAGGCTGAATATATTTCAGGCAGTGAGGCTTCCAAAGGAGCCATTTGGTTAGCACGTCTATGCAGTGAGTTTGGTTTGCCTGCCAAGGCACCTATGCTTGGTTGTGATAGCCAGAGTGCCATATGTCTGGCAAAGAATGCCATGTTTCATGCACGCACAAAGCATATTGATGTGTGGTATCACTTCATTCGAGAAGTGCTTGAGGATGGCCTTATTACATTGGTTAAGGTCCATACATCACAAAATCCAGCAGATGCTCTCACTAAGTGCTTATCGAAAGCACATCATCAGCTATGCATACAGATGGTGGGAGTCACGTAGCTTAAAGGCGCCATTCTAACCTTTAAGTGGGAGGTTGTTGCATTAAAGGCCCAAATGACTCCTTTTGTGTATATTTTTAAAGATTACTAACCTTTGGCCAAGTTCACATTGAACTTGATCACTAACTTAAAAATGGTCCTATACGTCAATAAACGGAATGAGAGCCAAATTCATACTCTCAACTATTCCCCTTACGAAAACGTGTAGCCTCTCTCTCTCTCTCTCTCTCTCTCTCTCTCTCTCTCTCTCTCCTACTTCGATTTCTCACGCCCCCATCTCTGCAGATCATCGCCTCCTCTCCAAGCCTTAAGCCTTGCACATCTTCTCGTGCTCTATCACTTGCACACATTGCTACTCACTCATCATTTGCAAGCTGTCTCCCATGTGTATCAGATAACATGTAGCATGGACTGCTTACGCCCTTAGAGGCCTGATGTGTCTCAGAGTAGAAGATGATGTCCCTCCCAGTGAAATTATTCTCAAAAGCACCTACATCAAGGTGTAGAGGTCCATTACAATTCCAAGTAGCAGCTTTGAGTGTGGTCTCGCGCCATCATGCGAAGCGCCTCTCCATAATAACCATTCTTCAATCTCTATAGAAGGTCAATTTCCTTTCTCTCAAGCTGTCCTTTTCTCGGGCATAACTTCATTTATATGGGCAAGTTGTGAGAGTGTGAGGTCATTCCCAAGAAATATCCCCGTCTTCTTTAGTGTAGGATGCTTCTTCAAGAAGTTCGTCGCTTCCATTGAGGGGAAACAGATGATCAATGCTCTCTCCTTTGAAGTCTCTCCATTTCCTTCTCTCTTCTTTCCCACCCTCCATGCCTTTGTGTGAGTAGCCTCACTACCCATCATGATGAGAAGTTCCTTGACTTCCCCCTCCACATCATCACGATCTTTTAGACCGGTTACTCGTACATGTAAAGCTATAGTCTCCCTCCTTTGCTCTTCTTCTAAGGTCATGTTGATGATTGTGGGAGTGGGGATGGTTGTTGTTTCTTTTCCATTCCCTTTCTTGGCGACTTCTATCCATTTCTCGGCCTCATCCACCTTCCGTGTCTTCGTGATCACATCCACCCACGAGGACGTTTTTACCTCATGTTGCTTCTCTCCCTCCTCAATCTTCCGTACTTGTTCCTTCATGACTTTGAGTTCCTCTATCATTGAAGGCTGGATTTCTCCTGCAAGTCTACCGCTTGCTCTAGTCTTGGCAAGCTCTCATTTGAAGGCCGAAACCTCCTCTTTAAGTGCTTGTGAGTCCGCCTTAAATGCTTGGATTTCCGCGTGAAGGTCCTCTTTTGTAAGGTGCAGCGGAATGAATGTTGTTCTTTCTCAAGATGAGTGCTCCATAATGTGCTCAAGGTTCCTTTTTGTTCTTATGGAAGGGAGAGCCTTCCGTTCTTAATGAGAGAGTGCAATGATCATAAACAATGTCACGTGACACATCCCAACCCTATGTGTCCATGGACAAGCTACACCACATCAAGGTTCATCAGTTCAGTTAGTTTAGATTAGTAGTGATCTGGCACATTTGTGAGTCTATTCGTAAACCGTGCATGCCCAGTCACTTAGCATAGATGCATATCCTCCGGTTGCACACAGCATGATCATCGGAATTCCCATCAGAATCCATTAGCATCGGTTAGGGGAATTTTCGAGTGCATTTAGCCTATTTTTGGTTATTTTCACTTATTATTTTTAAGTGACTTTCCAACAAAAGTAGGTAGGGCAATTTTGCTAAGTTAATATATAAGCAAACCCAAGTTAGCACTTTCTGGTAGAAGAGGCAGCAGGAGCTTCCCGCTCAACAGGCAACTTCTCAGCGGTACCCCCCTCAGCACCATCGCCTTGCCTCTAACAGACTTGGCGTTTTCTTCATAGCAAGCCATCGCCATCGCCATTCCCCCCAGTTCCTTGGCGTTTTCCTTATCCAACCACCATCGCCAGAAAGCATCAAAGCCTAGCGGTTTTCTCCTTGACCACCTCAGCGTTTTTCCAGCATTTACTAACGCTAGCATCAGCAGCAGGTTCAGCGTTTTTCTTCATTGAATTCAACAGAGCAAACATCAGCCCTTGTAGCGTTTTCATCAGCAGATGCATATCAGGCCTAGCGTTTCCTGTTTCCAGCCATTCGGCAGCAGAAGGTCAGAAAATCACTAACGCTAGGACAGCAGGTCAGCGTTTTTGGTTTGCAACCTAAAAACGCAGATTTTCAGCATATGGAACAGAAGCAGATCAGCCCCCAGTCGGTTGCAGAAGTCCCCCCAACTTTAGCCAAGAAAACGCAGCCAAAACAGTCATTTTCAGCCACCAAAACAGTCCCCAAATTCAGCGATTAGAAGATCACAGATTTCAGCCATCAAGTCGTCGTCGTCATCACCGTCGTCGTCATCGGCATAGTCCCATTACATCAGTCCATTGCATACGCATTGTACACCTTTGTGCAATCAAGTAGACCACTCTCGCTGACGAGAGTGGGGCCTTCGGAGGACAACCTCTCGGGTGTCGTATCTCTTCTCTCTCCTTCTCTCAGTCTCATACACTTGCACGCACATTGTCCATTCGCTTTGTTCGTGATCATAGCACTCTCCATAAGACGGAAAGCTCTCTCTTTCCCTAAGAACTAAAAGGAACCTTGAGCAATAAAGATCACTAATCTTGAGAAAATACAACATTCATTCCGCTGCAACTTACAAACAAAGTGAATGGACACTGTGCGTGCAAGTGTATGAGACTGAGAGATAGAGAGAGAAGAGAAATACGACACCAAGACGTTGTAAAACCCTCCTCCGAAGGCCCCACTCTCGTTGGCGAGAGTGATCTACGATTGATTGCACAAATTGGTACAAAGTGGATGCATGTGACTGATGTAAGCCTAGGCTAGATCGATGACGACGACGGGGATGGCGAGACCGATCTAAGGGTTGAATTCTGCCGTGTTTGTATTGCTGTCCAAAAACGCTGCTGGCTGAATTCTGCTATTGCTGAAAATGCTAAGGAAAAACGCTGATTTGCTGGTCTTATGGCTGAAAATCTGCTACTGTTGTGGGGCTGAAATGGCTATGGAAAGAGGCTGAAAATGCTGTGTTTATGGACCTATGATCGATAATTTGGAATGCAAAGGGTCAAACCCCACTTTTATTGAGAGAGAGAGAGAGAGAGAGAGAGAGAGAGAGAGAGAGAGAGAGAGAGAGAGAGAGAGAGAAGAAGAAGAAGAAGAAGAAGAAGAGAGTTTTAACGTCGTAGGAAACTATGTCTCTTAAAGATCTAGTCGACGAGGAGCTGAACTCAAGACATGTTATTGAAGAGGGAAATGGCATAACTAATCTACCACACTTGGGTGATAGAAAGGTTATAAATGTTATATTAAACGTCTTCAAAAGGTCAAAATGACCTATGAGACCAAATTGATACAATCTTGGTGGATCTTATACAATGTCTGGGTACAAAATAAAATGAAGTAAAATAAAAGCTAAAAAGAACATCAGTGTTCGAGAGTAACTTCAATGTTCTCCATAGTGAGCACTCTGGCGACTCCTGTGTCGTGCTAGTATGGTGTGGATCCTCTGTCGTAGTCTCCGTCGGTATCGAGATGACCCCCTCATCCGGGGCGACGGGATCACCCTAACTCTTATCGCGTGATCAAGCAATGTGCCTTTGGTGCCGCTATACTGTGGGGTCTACTTCTCTGTCTATGACCGAAAGAAATCTGTAATTTGCTGCTTTAGCTGTATCTCCCTCTTTGAGCCCCTCCTCAAGAGGTCCTCTCTGTCTGCGTAGTTCTAATAAGTAGAGTCCAAGGCATCTCTGATCCTGATACCTCATGACCCTAGAAAGTGGTCCAAAACCCTCTCTGAAAAGACAATGCAAGCGGCCTCGTATCTCATAGCGCAATGACATATGTAGTGTAACTTTGTCTCTAGCTCTGTCTGACACAACTGACAAAGTCCTGGACTTGGTTGACACTTCCCTAAACCTACCTGTCTCAATCTCTAGCTGGTGTGAGGATGTGCATCACTGACCAATAGCACACCGTATCCCGTGAGATAGATGAGTATCCATGTATCCGGGTCTGATCACAAATCCATCCTCCGTAAGTTGAAGAAGATGCTCTCTATAGAAACCCATCTTCTCATGTGTAGGCTGTATCCATGTCCTCCTGGTATCGAAATGAGTCAAGTCCTACCTGATGAGCCTCGTAATCTCTGCCCGAGTGAGGGAGATGGAGAGTGCATCTAAAGAGTACTGAAATGGGGGTAGTCTGTCCATACTAAAACCATGCAGCTGAAACCAAGATGCCATCTGTGCATACCAACATGACCTATTTCCCTGTGATGCCAGCTGTCGTAAAGACTCCAGGGCTAATTGAGTTATCTATCTCTGGGGAGAGTCCAGGTGCTATGTATAAAGGAGACTGCTTGAGTGAGCGCCTCCACTACCAACGGAGGGGCAGCAAGCTCCGCCCTAACAATCTCATGTGGTACTGAGGAGGCCTTGGCCCTAATCATCCGAGAGATCATAGAAACCAAAGGCCTCTCACCAACTCTGCTGTGATGGTCCACTGAGAGAGAGAGAGAGAGAGAGAGAGAGAGAGAGAGAGAGAGAGAGAGAGAGAGAGAGAGAGAGAGAGAGAGAGAGAGAGAGAGAGAGAGAGAGAGAGATGATGATGAAATGAAATGATATATTAGCGTCTTCAAAAGGCCAAAATGACCTATGAGACCAAGCCGTTACAACATAGTGAATCTGAAACCATGTCCGGAATCAAAAGGAACTGAAACAAAATATAATGTGTAGTACAATGAAAGAAAAGGGGGGGGGGGGAGGGGTGAAGATATGGTGGAGATCCATCCTCATCTGCACTCTGGACGTCGAGAGAGTATGGCTCGAATCCTCTGCTGTAGTCTCCGTCGATGTTGTGTAGCTCCTCTCCTCAATCGCGGGCGTCTAGATCTCCCTAGCTCCAATGCTCGGTCTATGAGAATGCTGGTAGCGGTAGTATGAGTGCGGACAGAGCTCTGCAATGGTGGCTGCTCCTCTGGGGGTCCAATATCTAGTGAGAAATCTGTAATCTGTCGTTGGGACCGTCTCTCTCCAACTCTCCTCAGTAAAGTGTCTTTGTGCCTGTGTAACTCAAGTAGATACAGTCCAAGACATCTCTGATCCTCATAGCTCATGACCCTATATAGAGGCCCAAAACCCTCTCTGAATAGACAATGAAAACGGCCTCGTATCTCATAGTACACTGTGCAATGACATATGTAATATAACTCTGTCTCTGGCTCTAGATGACATAAGCGGCATATCCTGCTATCTGCTGGTATCCCTCTGAATCTGCCAGTCTCAATCTCGAGCTGATGTGAGGATGTGCGTATTTGGCCAATGGCACAATGCAAGCCATGAGAAAGATGTGTGTCCATATAGCTAGGTCGAATCACAAACCCATCCCCTGTGAGGTGGAGAAGATGCTCTCTATAGAAAGCCATCTTCGTGCCCAAATCCTGTACCGGCTCTATCCATGTCCTCCTCGTGTCCAGCTGGATCAGATCCTGATGAGTGACTCTAGTAATCTCCAGCCGTGTTAGAGACATGAAGGGTGCCTGTAGAGAGTAATGAAAAGGAGGCAGCCTGTCCATGGTGAAGCCATGTGTCTGAAAGCATGATGTCATCTGTGCATACCAGCATGATGTATCCCCCTGTAGAGATAGCTGTCTGGAGGACTCTAGGGCCAGCCTGGCATATCTGTCTCTGGTAGTATCCCATAGGCTGTGTACAAAGGAGACTGATCTAGTAAGCGCCTCAATCTCCATAGGGGGGGGCAGCTAACTCCGCTCGAATGATATCATGTGGTACGGACGCCTTGGCTCTAATCAATCGAGAGACCATTGATACCAAGGGCCTCTCCATACGTCTGCAACCATCGTGGCCTACAGAAGGTCCCCAAACCTGCACCCCATATAGCATAGTAGATGCAACCAAAGTATCAAAGAGCCATAGCTTTGTCCTAGGTTCTTGAAACTGAACCTGCGAACACATCCTCTTAGTCCTCTCAAAGCCGCATAAGCTCTAGTCAGTCTAGTCTCTGCTGCTCTTCTCAAAGAAAATCTCGGCCTAGTGAAGACTGCCCCCCAGGTAAGTGTACGCATCTGTATACTCCACAGTCTCCTGACCATATGTGAAAGTAGGTGCTGATTTCCTGATCCACTGTGGTGTGGTGTTAAACACCATAACCTTGGTTTTACCAAGGTTTACACACAATCCACTATCCTCTGAAAAACTGTGTAGTGCATCCAAATGTCGCTGCATACCCTCTGGTGAGTCAATATCAACACAATATCATCAGCATATAACAACAATGGGATCCACATCCTGCCAGCTGGGCACCTCTGTCACCCTCTCTGTCAATGTAATCAGACACCTCATCGACATACATACCAAATAGAGTAGGAGACAATGGGCAGCCCTGTTTCACCCCAATAGTAGAGTGAACTAAATCAGATACCCCTTCCGGAGTGCGTACATGTCCCATCACTGATCTGTACAAAGCCATAATGCCCCAGATCAACTATATGGGCACCCCCATCTCCTGTAGTCTGCGCATCAATCGAGCTCTCGGTACCATGTCAGATGCTTTGCGGAAATCCACAAAGCTACAGTAAATCCGTCTCCCATGTGACCTGCCCTCCTCAATGATCCCTCCTGAAACTGGCCCGACCCTTTGCCCGTACCCCCTCATCCTCTGCCCAAATACTCAAGCGCTGCTCAAGAATGTATGCATACAACTGTGCCAATGTGTGTCCAACCATAATAGTGCGGTAGTTCCCAGGCTCTGTAGGATACCCTGCCTTGAAGATAGGCACAATAGTAGACAACCTCCAAGTCTCAGGTAACCCCTCACACATGGCACGATTGAACAACACTGCAAGAACCTCCATTAGCATATCCCTAGCATGTATGAAGTGCTCCGTTGCTAGACCGTCATGATCATATGCCCTCCCGGTCCTCATCCTGTCAATGGCCCTCTGTACCATCCCAGTGGTAAAGAAGGTGCTCGTAGCTGGGAGAGATGGTGACACAGCTGCCAGATTTTGTTAATGGTCCCTTGCAAAAAGCGGGAGGGATGAGAGAGAGAGAGAGAGAGAGAGAGAGAGAGAGAGAGAGAGAGAGAGAGAGAGAGAGAGAGAGAGAGAGAGAGAGAGAGAGAGGGATGGTGACACAGCTGGCAGATTTTGTTTATGGTCCCTTGCAAAAAGCGGGAGGGATGCTAGCATTAGTTGATATCTATTGCTTATTCAACCGAGCCAGGGGAACAGGTATGCTATCCTTGGGAATACGAGTAGCCTTTTTTTTTTTCTCCTGCCACGAGATTGATTGAGTTGCATGCAAATTAACACTCTCATGCACGAAATTTTTTTTATGTTCTTTCAGAGCTCATCTCTCCAGAGGACTTGCTTCGTGCATGTACGTTATGGGGGAAAATTGATGTGTAAGATTTTGGCGTCTTAATAGTGTCAATCCTTAATCAGGGTTTTGAAAGGCTTCTTTCTTTATGTTCTTGATTTCTTTGGATACAATCAGGCCTGTTGTTCTTCGACGGTTTGACAGTGGTGTGATGGTTATTCAGTCGAAGTCACAGAGCGATGATGAGGTGATCTCTCTCTCTCTCTCTCTCTCTCTTCTCTCTCTCTCTCTCTCTCTCTCTCTCTCTCTCTCTCTCTCTCTCTCTCTAGTTTAATTTATTATCCTAGTTTAGTTTATTTTGTTAATCTGACTTTGTATCAGATACACCGCATTGTAACTTTTTGGTCTCATAGGTCACTTTGGCCTTTTGAAGACGTTAATATAACATTTCATTTCATTTCATTTCTCTCTCTCTCAAAGGAGGACTTGGACCATTGTATTACTGTAGCAAATTACAAGAAGCCCAAAGGCATTACATAAGCCCGTAGGCATCATAGTAAATCGGAACTGGCAGTTAAAACACTCCCGAGATATAAGAAGGATAACAAACCATAGGGGAAAAACTACCATGATAGAGAGCTACAAAAGATGGCGATACATCAAAGACTAGGGTCTAGGGAGTGGAGGATGACTATAAAAACGAGCTGAAGCAGACACAGGCCACCCGAACTTGCGATGAAGAGGCGGGATGCTTGAGAGAGAGAATAAGAAGAGGAAACTTGAATAACCTTTCTATTACCCAAGTGTGGTGTATTTCTTATCTGAGTTCCCTCTAGAGTAAATAGGTCTTGAGTTCAAGACTTGTCACATAGACTTTTAGATCTCTTTCTCTTCTTCTCTTATGTGATGCACATTCAGATGCTGTGTGCATGTGCTGGGGACATGCAAGCAGGTGAAGGTGCATGTGTATGTGGTTTAAAGAGGTCTTGGATTGTTGAATTCATTGCAGGTTTTTTCGAGGATTAAGTCTCTGCTAATAAGGACAACGGAGTTCACAAAGGTTGGGATCAGCGCAAGTGAGGCAGCAAGAGCCTTGGGTATGGCACCTGCTCTTGCCAAGGAACAACTTCTTGCTGCAGAGAGTAAAGGTAAGCCGTCCTTTTGATCACAAACTTTTAGGCTGTAGTGTTTTTCTATAATTTGACATTGTGTGAATGTTGTGCTTGTAAATGTTGTCATGTAGGCGATCTGTGTCGCGACGATGGCCCTGATGGGTTGCGATTTTTCCTCAACTTTTTCAGAGAGTTGGTGATAGAAAGATTTGTAGATACTTTTTGAAAGAGATTTCTTTACAGGGTCCATTTATACACACATATCCTGTTCCATTGTTTCAATGAGCTGCAGAGACAAGCTTCATTGAATACTCCATAAGCTTATCAAGAATTTCTGTGAGGCTTTTTTTGGCCGCTGCTGTAAGTAAATTCCAGGGTTGTCATTATAGTTGGAGTACAAAAGAGTGCCTGGAACACTCTAGGCTCCCTTGAGAGATTGTAGCAAGGAACTTGGGTCTTCATAGTTCAACTGTCAAATTAAGAGCTTTCTTGCTACACAAATTGGGTGCCAGAAGCATTGAGGCCTGGTTTGAACTCTGTACCTTGTGGCATTCACTCACTTGCATGAATTACCCAATGTACAGTGTTTTCTAATGGGATATCAAGCTAATGTAATTGGCTCAAAGAAAGTTTTTTTTTTCTTTTTGGGGAAATGGAATGCAAAGTTTGTATTATGTTCAAATAGGGGATTTGACAAAGTTTGCCAACATGGATGAATGTCCATATTGGCCTTGCAACACTGAAATTTTTCATGCTTCGCAAATCCATCTTGCCAAGCTATATGTGAACACAAATAACGTCTTTGTATATGACTTGTTTTTTAGGTTAGGTAGCAACAAATGTCTCGTATGTAGCAAACCTAATATCATAAAATATTTCTTGGATGAGAAATTAACTCTTGTCAGTTGCAAGTAGAGAGTTTACACGTTGTAAATCAAAGGCTTTTGAAAACCGTTAATCTTTAAAGATGCATTAAAGAAATAGCAGATCTGTAAACAACTTGCATAGTGATAAATAATGCCCGTCTTAGGGCTTGCATCATCACTAGTGAACTTAAATGCTTGTGTAGTGTTGCCTAAACGTGGCAGACTACTTGAATCGTAGAATCGATAGCAATAGAAATTAATACACTTAATTGAATTGATTGATCAGGGGATAGAGGCTATAATATATTTGGTACTTGCTTGACATATACCAAGGAATATATGGTTTGGTTAAAGTTGTTTGCTCTTGTGACCTGAACATTATGCATAATTTGAATGCAAGAAAATCAATTTCTAAAGGATTGAGCCATATTTCGGCTTACCCTAGAGATCTTCATCTTGCCCTTTCAACTTTGCTTCGTTGTTTGATCAATTTGGTCAATATACTCTGATTGGAGTCAACAATCCATTGGAATTAATCACATAGGTGAAAAAATGCTTTCTTAACAAAATTGTACAACCCTCACCACAATGGCTCTCTTCCAATTGTCTTCGATTCATCCATAGATGGGTCATTGTTTCCAAAATCTTTCATAGAAATGGTTTATTGTTTGGCTTAATAAAGTTTCCAATAGCTCCAATATCATGTGTAAAAGGCTTGTTTAGTTTGTAGCACTCATGGGTACAAAGTTTGTCCCTTATACACTCTCTCCTACATTAATTTTTTCTACCATTCTTAATCACTATAGTGGTATTGATTACTCTCTTGATACCATAATACTACATGTTTTTTTTTTTACTTACACAATCTGTAAACTATGAGTCCAGATTCATTTTGATGCTTCTAATGGTATCTACATAGAAATTATAAAGGGTATCAAATCATGTCTTAGTTTCATTCTCTTTGAATTTGTGCTGAGAAATAGAAAATCTATAAAGATTTCTTGAAAATTAATTCCAATTCCTTATAGGTCTATGAAGAATTATGTACCTCTTGTTTCCAATTTTGATCTTGTAGTAAGGCTATTATTTCATACGGGCCTTACTATAGTGGTCTTAAATTCACCGACCAAACAATCTTAAAGAGGCCTATTTTGCCTTTTACATTAGACTGCTTGGGTATCTTTCATGATGATTTTTACTTATTAATTTGAAAGTTTTTAGAAAGAGATGATGGAATTTATGGAATTGGTCAACAAAGAAAGAAAAAGTTATTATATATGACATTGATGCCATTCCCATGAAAGAGATGATGGCCTTTTGATGGTGAACAAACAAACAAAAAATGTACTATTAGTTACTTTTAAAGTAAAATACTATTTAGGAACCTTTAAGGAACTCATTTCCTCTTTGGGATTCCATGATGTGTTTAATTGAAAAAACTTTAGCTTTATCACAAAAAACCTTTTCAAGATAGTAGCTAGTCGAATAATTTTTAATTGTGACATGTATAACACATGATAGACTCTTTAACACCACATGTACACGTCTCCAAGGATAATAGAATCTGCTGTCTTGTTTATATGGATGCAGGTGAAAATTCTATCTTTGCTTAAAGATGACTAGTTTTAGCTACAGTTTGGATAATGAGGATACAAACCTAATCCATCCATAAAATCATATTTTGTCCTGATGTATAGGATAATTGGAACGTTTCTTCATTCTAAATATATTGTAAAAGAAAGTTTCAAATGCGAAAAAGGTTTTGTGCCAATGCATTCTTGTTCTCCAGAGCAAGATGTCCTTTGAACATAGTGATCTTTTGTGTCAGTATTATTTTTTATACAACACTCAAGAGGCTGAAAGCGTGTTAGATCTAACTTGAATGGATGGTAAAAGTGCATTGGATGTGGCACAACTAACGATAAGCATGAAGGTGCATTCATAAGCTGGGAAGATGAAAGAAGTGGAGGGCAATCGACTGTGGGTGAATAGCAAGGAGGAGAGAAGAAGTAGGGATCTAGGAAAGATAGCCAAGTCTTTGTGTCTATTTGAGATCAACCAAACAAGCTAAAAGTGCACGACAAATGCCTCTACAGGGTTGGAATCTCACATATTAACCATAAATTCCAACCGTCCTTCCCTACTTCTATAGTCTGAAGATGACTTTTTGAGCTTCTTATGCATAATATGTGGCTCAACTACTTTTTTCTATCCACAACAAACCATGCAAAAACATCAACTATGATCCACTTAAATGCTTAGAGACCTAACTAAATTGCAAATTTCCTCGACTATACATGGATGACCACTATAGAAAACCTTCAGGATGAAACACCTCCAAAGCTTAGTTAATGCATTGAAGAGATCTTGCCCATGTGGTTGCGGAAGGGTATTAAGGGAAAGATTTGCAAATTCAAGAGTTGAATGTGCTAGCTACAAACTGTACGCTTGATTTGCACTCATGGGGTTGAAAACACAACAACCTTGGATTTGTTGGATGGAGAAGAATTTGGTCATGGTGGGACACCTAATGGGTAGCAAGAGAGTGCCTTTAATATCGGTAGGAGTGGAGGGAAATGGACTATCAAGAGGGCATACAAGGACCCAAAAATATCCATCTCTTGTGGATATGCTCTAAGGCCATGCCATGTTTTGGAGCTTTCGATTGGAATGTTCTATGGATTCTTATGGGATGTTCTAAGGAAGTTGTTGAGTTTTGCACATATGTTGACTACATGTTCTATGGATTCTTATGGATGTTCTAAGGATTTTGTTAACAAAAACATGGTTGTTAGAATGGACAAACTTGCCATCATGTATTTGGGCATGAAGAAAGAAATTATGGTGTTAGTGGGCACATATAAATATAACCTACAATGAGAGAATACCAAGTTTCCTCACTCTAATCAAATAATATGCCAAACACAACAAAGAGATAACTTGTCATACCCAACATGCTACTTAAATAGATGATAGATATTTGCTGCCATGAACCAAAGATACATTAGGTAATGAAAAAGCTAAAGCAAACCAAACCAATGACAATAAGATGAATAGTAAATCTGAGTTGATTTGCACGATTAAAGTAGAAAATTGAAAAATAACCATTGGCTTGAAACTTGAAAGAGAATGAAAAGGTTCATATCAATGCCATGCAAAGGGCCTTGGATACCAAATCATATCAATTTGTTTAAATATCCAAGGGAAGGTCCTTTAGCTTGAGCAACCATGAAAGTTTAGGCCAATTTTTGTTGATCTATGTGTTGGGTTGT
The DNA here is from genome assembly GCF_014529385.1 of Adiantum capillus-veneris. Lineage (NCBI taxonomy): Eukaryota > Viridiplantae > Streptophyta > Polypodiopsida > Polypodiales > Pteridaceae > Adiantum > Adiantum capillus-veneris. The sequence continues at coordinate 112,732,477 of NC_140941.1, forward strand.
GCTATGTTGAATATGGGGATATGTATTTATCTAGATATTTGTGCATGAAAACTTTGCACAATGGAAAGTGGCCCTTACAAGTGGATTAATAGGATGATATACCAAATTTATAAGAAATTTTGGGCCAACTCCAATTGAGTGGTGTTATTGGTGCTCTTCAACAAACAATAGAGTGCATTGAATTATAAGGGAGTGATGGAATTCAACCATAAAACATGATAAACATGTGCACTCTCAAACACAAGAGAAATGTTGGGTCAAGTCATGCTGCTCCATGTATTGGTTTGTGAAACATTGGTAGGTAAATAGATGAGAGGTAGCTAGTCACGGACAACATGCTACTTAAAAGAAGTGGTACCTTTTTTTTTTCCATGAAGTCAAGGTACATGAGGTGTTGACCAAGACGGTCCTTGAGTAGCCAAGTTATTCTAGGTCAATTCCTGCTAATGTATGTGTTGGTTATGATTTTGTGGATATGAAAATTATGTATATTAGTTGGGGTGTCTTTGTGTGCAATGTAGATAAAGGCAAGAGATGCCAGAATGACACTACTAGTCACATACAAACTGTTGGTTCACATAGGTAGCACCTATATGTTGGGTGGGTTACACTCAACGGCTTCCTTCTCTGGCTGCATGACCATGTGGATTCCATAAATGCTATGTTGGGCCTATGTTGGGCCGAGTGTTGCTCATTATGAAATTGCAATAGGTTAGATCGGGTTTGGATATAAAGGTTTGCATAATGTGGAACATGAACATGCCCATTCCCAAGTATGTGGATCTAAATATGGGTAGTATTGGCACCTTTCGACAAGAGTTAGTGTTTGATCATTTCCAAATGCCTGTTACAAAGGTCACAGAATTGGTCACTCGAGGTAGAAGTTGTCCGCAATCCGCTAATCAAGACAACTTGGAGGCGTGCCACCGGGGATGTCAAGCCCTTGGCGGATGAAACCAGGTCAGAAGTAAAGACCGACGACTAGGATTTGACTAGCTAGGAGATGGGTTGTAATGGAATTTGCCTATTCAATTTGAGAGTAGTGGAATTTAATGAGAGTACTTTCAAGAAATGATTTTGTGAGCATAGTGGGTAGACATAATTGAAGATAGCAACATAATTATAGCAATTAGTTAACTTGGCATGGACAATACTTTTGCAAGAGAGATAATTTAGAGAACATGACAACAGTTGAGGACTGGATTTATGTGGAGCCGGTCCCCCCTCCAATAGGCATTTGTATTATGATTTCTCCCATAAAGAGAGACTTGTTACAATACATTCTTTGTGTTCCTTGTGACCTAGGTGAAGCAATGAAGATGGAAAGCTTCATGCATCACCATCATAGCATAACCTAAACTTGAAGAAAGCTTTAACTATACCAAGCCTCAGTCCTAAGACCTCAAACACCTTCGAAGGTGGAGAGAGCTAGCAGGGAATGAGGGTAGGGAAGAGGAAGAAGAAACATTTCATACGAGAAAGAGCTAGTTCCTCACTTATCATAACTCTTGTGCTAGCATACATAATAGCATAGTAATGAAGAAGAAATAGATGGAAAGCTCAAGCATTGAAGCATGGCTCTTGGATGGATTTGCACTCCATAGCCAAGAGTGTTGGTGTAGGCTCTCAACCTCTACTTGCTTGGAGAAGGAGAGGGAGCTCTTGCACTTTGCATAGTACACAATGAGAGTGTTTGTGAGTGTGTGTGGGTGAGTATACCCCCTAAGCACCCCCCTAGCTTGCTTGGGTCGACCCCCCCTTGTAGCTCATGCTTGAAGCTCATTGGACCCCTCCAGGACTAGCCAATCACAAGCAGGAGCCATTACAAGCAACATGGGTAGCCTTGGGACAAGTGTCCCCCTTTCCCCTTTGAGAGAGAGGACTTGATAAATGCAAAATCAATTAATTAAATATCCTAAATTATCATTGGACCCCTTGGGTGGCCAACCAATAGGCTTCACGCACACCATGAGGGCAACATGGGAAGGAACTTGACAAGTGTTCTTGCTGCCTCTTCAAGCTGGGGCTTCCCTTGTGTGTGTGTGTGTGTGTGTGTGTGTTCTCTCTCATCCCCCCCCCCCCCCCCCCCCCCCCCCCCCCCCTTGTAGGCTCGCCCCCCTCCTTGTAGGGATATTTTTGACTTTGGATGAGCAAGCCCCTTAGTCATCAAGCATGACTAAGCACTTGAAGTAGGGGGTGTTCCCACAAGCATCTCAGGCAAGCTTCTCAAGGCACCTCAAGCGCCTTAATCATGCACCAAGTCAAGCACCTCAAGCATGGAGCCAATCAAGAACCCTAAGCATCTTAATCAAGCACCTCAAGCACGACAAGCACCTCGAGCTTGGGCCGGGTTCCCACCTCAAGCTCAGCCCTAGCTTACCTAAGGTCAAAGGACTTTTACACACATTATTGGAGCTCTTCAATGAAGCTAACCCTAAGGTCTTATGCTCCATTGGTTAGCCTTGCTCTTGATAGACCATCTCCCATTTGGGCGCCTTTACTATTGGCTCCGTGTTGAGATAGATCTATAAGCACATATCTATATCTTAACACTTGTTCCCATTTATTCTCCCACATTAAGTGATCAATTTAATATGAGAAAATCATTTGGGTTGGTTAGATATTAAATTTTATGACATTACCTCTCTCTTGAAATCATAGTCGTCCTCGACTATGAGGTAGAAGAGATAAAGCCTTAGTCATTAGTCAATCGTACTTAGCGGGTAGAGGATCCCTTTTTTACCCTACGACACCTTTCCAAGATGGATGACTAATCCATTTGGTGCTTGGGAGACATAGCTTCCGCAAGCATGTGTGCTCTTTAGTCCATTTCATTCTCCCAAAGTAGAGTGACAAATTCTACTTGGTGTTTGAGAGACGTCGTCATCTTAAACATGATTCTAAGCATGCATACTAGTTAAATTTGTGCACAATTAAAAAGAGGATTAGTCTTATAAGACAAAAACATGAGTCATTTAAAAGAGAGTTGTACATTTGCTTACTCTAATGTAGCATTGTAAGCATTGACAAGGTTCATACTATCCTTAAGTTGTACTCCTTGCATCCATTTAGCATCTTCAAAAGGATAATTTTTGAACTTAATAAGATACCGTCGGATTATCTTACCATGTCGTAGTACCTTGTCTTCATGCCGAAGGACAGCTTCGGGTTGTAGCACCTCTTCTTGGTCTTCAACTTCGGGAGGGTCTTCAATAATTGGTTCAGTTGGTGGCTCTCCTTTATAGGGCTTAAGTAGGCTTACATGAAAGGCATTGTGTATAAGCCAATGGTTGGGTAACTTGAGTTGATAAGTCGTCTCATTGATGGGCTTCAAGATTTGGAAAGGACCATAGTATCTTTTTGCTAGTTTAGCATAATACTTTTGATGGCCCGTAGGATTTTTGCCCATCGTTTGCCTTAATCGAGCCTTAGGAAACTTGAGTAAGACCCAATCATTTTCTTTGAACATTAAGGCTCTTCTGTGCTTATCAGCAGCAGCTTTTTGCCTTTGTTGAGAGATGGCTATAGCCTCCCTAATCTTTTGAAAAGATTCTTGTAGGTCACCGCTATACTCATCGGCGGCGAAGATCTTCCCATGTACTTTGAGTAGCAAGGGACTTTTAGGTCTTCCCTCTATGATCTCGAAAGGTTCTTTCCCCGTAGAAGTATGTACATTATTATTGTAGGCATACTCTACTAGAGGTAAATACTTTTCCCATTGTGAGCGTTGATCTACTTCGGTAACATAAGTCTTGAGTAGATCGAGTATCGTAAGATTGGCTATCTCACTTTGGCCATCCGTTTGTGTGTGATAGGCCAAAGAGAAATTCAATCTTGTTCCTAGATTTTCAAAGAGACCTTTCCAGAAATTACTGGTCATTCTAGGATCTCTATCTGACACGATGGATGTGGGTAATCCATGGTGCTTGAAAATCTGAGATATGAAGAGAGTTGCCATTTGATGTGCCTTAATAGTCTTTTTGACAGGAATAAAATGTGCTTGCTTGCTAAACCTGTCGACTATTGTCCATATTCTTGTATTCCCATGGATAGACTTGGGTAATCCAAAGATGAAATCCATGGATATACTCTCCCATGGTGAATTTGGAATAGGCAATGGCTGGAGTAATCCAGGTTGCTTCCCTCTATCATACTTGGTCTTTTGGCATACTACACATTTTGAAACATACTCTTGTATGTCCACTTTCATGGTAGGGCAATAGAAATACGTCTCTACTCCTCGGAGAGTAGGTTGAATACCTCTATGCCCTGCATATGGAGGAGCATGGGATTCATACATAACCTTCTCACGAAGGGAATGGGTAACACATAGCCTATTGCCGTGGAGAAGATAACCATCCTGCAAGGTGAATGGTTCCTCTTTCTTCCCCAAAGCAAGGGCTGACATTATGTCTCTAAAGTCAGGGTCAATAGCATACTCATCTATCATAGAGGATAGATCATTGTGAGTAGATATAGACACCGCATTAACTTTTGGTCGTCGTGAAAGTGCATCGGCAACTTGATTGTGCTTACCAGCTATGTGAGCAATATGGAAATTAAATTGCGAAAGAAAAGTTGCCCACCTCATTTGTTTGTCGGAAAGTTTGGTTTGCGTCATGAAATACTTGAGACTTTGGTGGTCGGTTCGTAGGATAAATGGAGTCCCCAATAGGTAGTGCTTCCATGTATCTAGGGCATGTAGAACAGCTAAAAGCTCTTTCTCATAAATTCCCAAGACTCGTTCATCACTATTGAGCCTTTGGCTCTCATATGCTATGGCATGCCCTTCTTGAAGCAAAACCGCTCCAAGGCAATCACCACAAGCATCACATTGGACCTCAAATGGTTTTGAGAGATCCGGAAGCACGAGGACTGGTTGGGAAGTAAGCTTCTCTTTGAGTTTTTCAAAAGTATTTTGCTCCTTAGCAGTCCATACAAACTTAACGTTCTTTTTTGTTAAGTCATGTAGTGGTCCTGCTACTTGAGAGAATTTTGCTATGAAGCGTCTATAGTATGCACACATACCAATAAAGCTTCTTAGCTCATGTAGATTCCTTGGGTTAAGCCATGATTTTATTACCTCTAACTTTGATGGATCCATACGAATACCATCGTGAGAGATAATATGACCTAGATATTGAATCTCTTGAAGGAAGAATTCACTTTTCTTTTGGTTGAGAAAAAGTTTGTTTTCCCTCAAGGCTTGAAAAATCACTTGGAGATGTTGCTTATGTTCCTCCAAAGATTTGGAGTAGATGATGATATCATCAAAGAACACTCCAGTGAATTTACGATATGGTCTAAAATTTTTCTCCATGAGACGATTGAAAGTAGCTGGTGCATTAGTCAAGCCAAAAGGCATGACTAGATATTCATAAAGACCAAATGTTGTGCGAAATGCGGTCTTTAGGATATCTTCATCCACTATCCTTATTTGATGATAGCCACTCTTAAGGTCAATCCTACTGAAGTAGGTAGAGCCTTGTAGCTTATCAAACATATCTTCTACCCGAGGCACGGGAAATCTGTTTTTGATAGTGATATGGTTTAGTGCTCGATAGTCCACACACATACGGTATGTACCATCTTTCTTTTGCACTAAAAGGACTGGAGAACAAAAGGGAGAGGAACTAGGCCTCACCATCCCTTTGTCTACCAATTCCTGTACTTGCCTCATAATCTCCTCTTGTTGAGCTTGTGAGACTCGATAAGGAGGTTTGTTAGGCGGTGAGCTTCTTGGAAGGAGCTCAATACGATGGTCATCATCCCCTCATTTTGGAGGTAGGTCCATAGGGATATCATCGATGAACACATCTTGGAATCCTTTTAGAAAAGTAGACAAGTCTAACTCTTCTTGATTCCTATCATTTTCATTTGATGAAACATTATTAGCTTTTAGAGACTCTTTGACATAAATCATGTACGCAGAAACTGAGCTCTTCATTGATTTATCAAAAGAAAGAGGATTTACAAGTGGAATAGTGCGACCACGCTCACTAGCATCTATATACATGTTCTTTCCCCTGTAGGTGAAGTAAATTCTCCTTTCAGGGAACTTCATGTTGGCATCCATGCGATCAAACCATGGTGCCCCTAGGATAACATCCTGATGTTGGAGAGGAGAGATGAAGAAGTCTTCTTTGTCGACATAGCTTTGGACATGAAGCCTCAACTTCCCAATCAAGGGAGTAACAGAGGCTTGTTGTCCCTTGAAAGCTGCATCAGCTGTTACTATATCTCCCATCTCAAAAGCTTGAATGCCCAACTTGGTGGCCAACTCTATTGATATGAAGTTGAGAGTAGAGCCAGGGTCAAACAAGATGAAGGCATCATGCTCTCTTACCTTTCCCCAAGCATAGGAGAGTGATGATCCTTTGCAATGAGCATCCTCTTTTGGAGCTTCGATGGTGGAAGCCCTAGGAGTCTCATTGCGAGTATTCTTCTTGGGGCAAGAACGATAGCCATGTCCTTGCTCCCCACACTTGAAACATTTATGGTCCTTGCGAAAAGCTTCAAGATCTTCAGGAGAGAGTTTGTTTTTACCTTTGTAAACTCCCTTCTCCTTGGACCGATTGTTGTTGTTGGAAGTGCCTTGGGAATTATTTTGTGCATTGGATTTCCCCTTTGCATCATTTTTATCTTTGTTTTCCATGGGCTTGACATTACGTCTAGCCCCTTGATGGAAATTGATGAGTGAAGCAACCATGGTGTGATGGATTACTTCGGTAATAGTAACAGGCCGTTGAGAGTTGATGTATTCGGCCATCTCTTCAGGTAATCCCGCACAGAATTGCTGTCTTTGTTCGGCAAAGTCTATCTTTTGAAAGACAGTAGCTTTGAGATGTAAATCCAAAAACTTGTCTACATACTTGTTGATAGACTCATGAGAGAGAAGCTTCAAGCCGCGCCATTCGGTAAGAACTTTATCTTTAGTATCGCTTGGAAGAAATTGCTTCATGATGGAAACTCGTAGAGTTTTCCATGTCTTTGGGGCTTCTCCATTGCCACGAAGGCTAGCCCACCATTGACGAGCTGATTTTTGGAAGTGCATAGCTACATGGCGTAGCTTGGAGGAATTTGTGAAGCCCTCGTCCCCAAAGGCCGCATCAAATTGCTGGATGAAGGCCAACACTTTGTCGGTAGCACCAAAGGTGCCATTGTAGGTGAGAAAAGAGATACTCTTTCCTCCCTCCTTGAACTTCTTTAGCTTTTGTGACCTTCGCCATGCAGGAAATGATTTGCGATGTCCTCCCCTCTTGTATTCTCTAGGAGAATAGCCATAACTTTCATCGGAAGAGGAGGAAGGTGAAGAAGAAGGAGAAGAGGGCGACCTCTTCCCAGGCCTTTTCTTCCTTTGTTTCCTCTCTTGCCTTCCAGAGTGATGAGGAGAAGGACTATAGGTTGCTCTTTTCCTCTTGGGAGGAGTAGGCGATCGTCTAGACTGCCGTCTTCGTGGAGCCACCTCTTCAGAAGAACTTAGACTTTCATTGCTTTCTTTCTCTTTGGATTCCTCCTCTCGAATGGGAGAGAGTCTTCTTTTGGGGGTCTCTTCAAGAGGCCTCCTAAGCTCTCTCTCCTCTGGGAGAGGAAGGGAAATTCCATAAGCACGAAGTTGTTGAGTAACTTTGGCTTGCAAAGCAGGGTTGCCCATAGCTTGCTACAACCTAGCGACGAGATAATTCACAAACATGGGAGCATCATCATTAGCACCTTCATGTGCAAAATCAAAGCTATCAATGTTCATTCTACTCTCTTGATTATTGTCAGCCATGTTAACAAAATTTATGTTTATACTTAGTGTATGCTTTGGCAGTTCAAAACCTTAGTTGCCACTCCTCTTAGCCTTTGAAACTCGGCTCTTAAGTATCTACACCCACAGCTCAAAGTGGTTAATTATAGAGAGTAGAGAAGTAGGTCTAACATAGCAGAGTTGCCAAGGGCTAGCTCCTTTCGGACTTCTTATGGCTCAATAATGGTAAAGCCGTAGGCAAGTCTAAAAAGACTCCATGATTAAGTCCAAAGCTCCCGAGGTGTGCACCATCCCCCACATAGTGGGCTTAACAAAACCGATATTAGATCCCAGTTCCACTTACTCTATTATAATTAACAACATCAACCATTTATAGGCTACTTAAGGACCTCTCTTCTTAAGCAAGAAAAGAGAAACCAAATACTCTGATACCAATGTAATGAAATTTGCCTATTCAATTTGAGAGTAGCGAAATTTAATGAGAGTACTTTCAAGAAATGATTTTGTGAGCATAGCGGGTAGACATAATTGTGAAGGAGTACGAGCGGAAGTGCGACGCGAGAGAGAGTGCGAGAAGAAGAGCACGACGATATGGTGAACTCGCTCTATTGTAATGTGTAGAGCATAGTGAGTTCTTATTAGGTTTTTATAAAAGAATATGTGTACATACCTGGCGGCCCGCCGACTTACCTGGGCGACCACATTGGGCTTTATACCCCAACAACCTCCCACTTAAAGTCCAATGTGGTACTTTAAGTGTGAGAGAAGCTACTATACAAGCTAATATACAAGAGATGTAGAGAAGTGATGTACTACCCTACACCTAACTGCTTGCGAAAATGCGCAAAGCTCTCTGAGGGAAGTCCTTTTGTAAGTAGATCAGCAGGATTTTCTGTGGTGTGAACTTTGACAAGCTGAAGTTGCTTATCCTCGAGCATTTCCCTGATGAAATGATACTTCACATCCACATGCTTTGTCTTTGAGTGATAAACTGGATTGCGAGCCAATTGTATAGCACTTTGACTATCACAATATAACATAGGCATCTCTTCTTTGATTCCCAAATCTGTTACTAGTCGATTAAGCCAAATTGATTCTTTGCATGCCTCTGATGATGCAACATATTCAGCCTCTGTAGTAGACTGAGTAACACAATCTTGTAATCTAGAACGCCATGATACTGCTCCACCAGCCAATGTAAAGACATACCCTGATGTAGACCTTCGGTTGTCTAAGTCACCTGCATAATCTGAGTCTGTAAAACCCTTTACACTTAGCTCCTGACTCCCATAGCATATACGCATACTCTTTGTAGCTTTCAAGTATCTCAATATTCCTTTCACTGCCTCCCAATGTTTCTTGCCTGGGTTTGACATGTATCGACTTCCTACTCCCACTGCAAATGCAATGTCTGGGCGAGTAGCAATCATTGCATACATCAAACTACCCACTGCAGACGCATATGGAATCTTATCCATTTCAGCCTGTTCTTCCTCAGACACAGGACAATCTTGTTTGCTAAGTTTCACATATGGTGGCAATGGGACACTCAGTGCCTTTCCCTTCTCCATATTGAAACGTTGCAAAACCTTGTCAATATACTCTGTTTGAGATAACCAAATCAACTTCTTTGATCTGTCTCTCTCAATGCGCATACCAAGTATATGACTTGCCTCACCCATGTCTTTCATGTCAAACGATTTTGCCATCTTTGACTTCAAAGCTGAAATTTCTTCCAAGTGCTTGCCAGCAATCAACATGTCATCCACATACAAAATAAGGATCAGCCAACTACCATCCTTAGCCTTCTTTGTATATAGACAGTGATCGAACTCACTACGTTTGTAGCCTTGAGAAAGCATAAACTTGTGGAATTTATGGTACCATGCCCTCGGTGATTGTTTTAAGCCATAAGGACTCTTTAACAACTGACATACCCAATCTTCCTTGCCTTTCTCAACAAACCCTTCTGGCTGCTGCATGTAAATTTCCACATCTAAATCACCATGCAAGAACGCTGTCTTGACATCCATTTGGTGCAACACCAAATCTAATATGGCAACCAATGCAAGAAAGCATCTCAATGTAGTCATTTTGACCACCGGAGAGAAGACTTCATCAAAGTCAATGCCTTGTTCTTGCTTAAAGCCCTTGGCAACAAGCCTTGCTTTGTACTTTGGCTGACTATCATGAGTGGTGATCTTATACCTGTAAACCCATTTTTGCCCCGTGGTAATTTAACTAGCTTCCATGTCTGGTTTTTATGCAGAGCTGTCATCTCTGACTGCATGGCCAATTGCCAATTCCCGGAGTCCTTCATTTGCACTGCTTCCTTGTAACATGAAGGCTCATTGCAATCAGTTAACATGACATAGTTCATAGATGGAACAAACCTATCAGGAGGTCGCGTGACACGTCCAGATCTACGCACAATAGGTGGCTCAGGATCAGCCACAACCTGTGGTTCCACTCTATCCTGTCCTTGCTCCTCTTGAGCCCTGACATTTTGTCTTGCACGTGCAGGTCCATCTTCTTGGAAGACAACTCTTCTAATCTCCTCAACCCTCTCTGGTTTAGAATGATATTTGGATTCATTAAAGTGAACATCATTGCTGCGGACAACCTTTCTGGATTCGGGATCCCAAAGTCTGTACCCCATCTCACCAGAATTACCATAGCCTAGAAAGATGCACTTTCTACTCTTTGGCTCAAGTTTGTTCCTAAATTCCTTTGGAACGTGAGTATATGCCTCACAGCCAAAGACTCTGAGATGCTTGTATGAGGGCATTTTACCTGACCATACCATCTCTGGCACTGAATCCTTCTGCAAAACCTTGCTAGGAGATCTATTTACAAGATGAACAGCTATTGATACAGCTTCAGCCCAAAACCCATTTGGCAGCTGTGCATTAGACAACATACTTCTGACCTTCTCTTGTATGGTCCTATTCATCCTCTCAGCAACACCATTTTGAGGAGGACTGTAAGGAGGAGTAAGTTCACGTTTTATACCTTTTGACTCACAAAAGTCCTGAAAGGCCTTTGAAACATACTCTCCACCATTGTTAGTGCGTAAGAATTTAAGCTTCTTGCCACTCTGATTCTCCACAAGTGTCACAAACGTTTTGAAAACACTAAACGCTTCATCCTTGTGCTTGAGAAAGTAAACCCATACTTTCCTCGAGTAATCATCTATAAATGTCATAAAGTAAGAAGCTCCCCCTAGAGATAGGTTAGGCATAGGTCCACACAAATCACTATGAATAAGTGCCAACTGTGTATCTCTTCTACTGCTTCTATGCTTATGTGGCTGCTGTGTTTGCTTACCATACAGACAATGTTCACAGAATTCAAAATCATTAAATGAAAAGCCAGGCAAATAACCAGAACGAGACAAAATTTCCATTCCCTTCTTGGACATATGTCCTAACTGGCTATGCCACAAAGAAACGTTCGGCTGCTCGGTTACATTGATTACATTTTTAGAGACATTTGATACATAAATCATGTAAAGTCCTCCAGACTTTACTCCATGTGCTACTATCATAGAACCCTTGGATATCTTCCACATGTTCTGTCCAAAAGTGGTGACGTAGCCAGCATCATCAAGTAAACTGTGCTGATCAAGCTCTTTGTAATTGCGGGAACATGTCTCACATTCTTCAGCGTGAAAGAAGAGCCATTCTGAAACTTCAATTGAACATCTCCAACACCTAAGATCTCACATGTCTGCCCATTGCCTAGCCGAACATGATCTTTAGTGGTCACATAAGAGGTAAACCACTCCTTGTTTGGAGACACATGAAGTGATGCTCCTGAGTCTATAATCCAGTCACTCAGTGCATTTCCATCAGATGCTGTAAGAAGAGCTGAGTCCATTGTATTCTTCAAGAAGTAGATGTCTCCTGACACTAGACTGTCATCCTCTGCAACAGTGTTTGTCACATTTATTTCTTGAATCTTCACTGAGGACTTGTTCTTGTCACCATGGTCTTCAGCTTTTTCTTTGCCTTTTTCTGCTTTCCATTCTCTGCAGTCTCTTTTCATGTGACCCTTCTTGCCACAATGGTAGCATTCTATGTCACTCTTGCCTTTAGCACTGCGGGACTTGCTACGAGACTGATTCCTCTTTCCACCTTTGTACTTTTCTTTGGTCCTTCCCCTGACAACTAAGGCTGTTCCTTTGCCTTTGTCCATTGTCTTTCTATTGGTTTCTTCAGTAAGCAGACTTCCTTCTACACCTGCTATGTTCAAACCATATGGAGGTGCAGAATTACTCAAAGCTGTGCGAAAAGTGTCCCAACTTTCCGGTAATGTGATCAACAGGAACATAGCTCTAACACGTTCATCAAACTTGACACCTTGAGCTGAAAACTGACTGTAGATTGTGTTGAATTCATTCAGATGATTGGACATAGGTGTCCCTTCTTTCATCTTCAAGTCAACAAGATTCTTAAGCCAGTATACCTGTGAAGCTGCACTCTGCTTCTCATAAAGATCACTCAGCTTTAAGCATGCTTGATAAGCCGACATCTCGTCTGCTACATTGAAGTAAACGCTTTCTGCCAAAGTCAGCATAATGGTAGAAAGTGCCAATTCATCCATTTCGTTCCATTCATCTTCGTCCATATCTTCTGGTTTTATCCCCTTGAGCTTTATAGGTTTTATCTGCTTCTTTTGTACCAACACGTGCCAAATCTGCTTCTTCCACAATGGGAAATTGGTTCCATCCAGCTTCTTGATATTGTAAAGAGCAGTGTCCTGTGATCCAGCCATAGCTACGCTTCACAGTAGTTTACTTTCCTGGGAAAAATTTGGCAGAGTTTCCCCTGTAAACTGACCTCTGAACCAATATCAACCTGTCAAATGAACCAAGAAAGCTTCAGATTCTGCATAAATTTTGGCAGAGTCTCCTTTGTAAAATGGCTTTGGTGTACTCAAAAACAGACCAAAAAACAGCTCAAAAAACACTGTCTCTCTGACACTGTAAGCTGCGGGTAAACCTGTCCTGCACTTGTACTGTCTCTGACTGTCCTGTCACTGTCCTGTAAGCATAGACTACGACAATTCCTCAACGGCAGTAAAGCAAAGATGCAATCCCAACTGTCTAACTCACAGTCAATACATCCTAACTGCCTATCTAAGGGTGCTTGAGGGATCGCTCCAAGACCTGTATCACCGAAAGGATCTCAACATTCGAGAATCCCCCAGCTCAATAAAACCTCACTCGACCCTCAACAAAGGCTGCAGTAAATCTGACAGTACATAGACTTCCCACAAAGTCATATGTGCGCTCCTTGCCGCACTGTCGAAGCAAAGGACTTGCCGATACACCGTGTGCGAGCCACAAATGGCTCCAAGCACACAACAAGCCTAAACTAGCAAGCTCAAGAGAGCAAAGGGTGTGTCACTCACCGCTCTACGCTCGCCTTCGTGGTGGATTCCTCGCCACGATGAAGATGAAGAAGCAGTCGTGCGCGCTCAAACGCTTCGCCGCCGTCGTGCCTTCGTAATGCTTGATCGCACACACACTCTCCCTCTCTCTCTCTCTCTCTCACATACACACACACACACACAGGAGGGTGAAGAAGAAGAGTGGAGATGGAGATGGAGCAAGAGCACTCTTCTATTGCACAAATGAGAGAATGAGTGAATTTTAGGTTTAGTTGGCTTTTATATGAGCTCACCCCATTCACACTTGGGCGCCCATGCTTAGCCAACTAATCCCTTGAATGTCCCAGTAGAGTGCGCCTCTCATCGGCGATCACTCTTACCCTTTTCCTATTGGTCCAACAAGCCCGGTACCTGACTCTACCAAATACATAATACACGTCCGTCGTAGGTGATGGGGTGTCCATGAGCCGTGAGGGTTAACATGCCCCCCTTCCTGATGTAGATTCCGTCTCGGAAGCTATTGAGTTGAAGCTCGTTCGTCGAGGTGGAAGAGCATTGAGATGAATGTCCCTTAACCTTTTCAGTCACTGCAAAATCAAACAACATTGGCACAGTAATTGCATTCTCATAAGTGATTAAAAAGCATATGCAGTTTTAGGTAGACACTTGATTGGTAAAAGAATTTCAAACAATTTGTCAGCAATGAACATTAAAATTGCAATGTAATCAAATGCATAAACAGATGTAAAGGTAAAAAATTAAACAAGTCTGGGGTCGTTAATTTGACGGTCGAAAGGCCCTAGAGATCGAATATTAATACCATGGGTAAGCTTCTTAATTTTCAGTGGTCAATTAAGTTGTTTAATCGCGAGAGCCAAGTATTCATGTTCGAGAGCTAACTAGAGGCTATATCTAGAAGACCTTGTAGTTAAGCACCATAAAAGAATTTCTCATGAAATCATACGCTGACTGATTACTGTTTCTTGACCCCCAAAGTCTTTTCACAGTGATTCAATTTGATGTGTGTGCTTATTTTGTATGCCTTGGGTTTTTTTGCTTTTCAAGAAAACGCCCACAACTGGGAACCTCTGGGCTCTAGTTACCATAAGGCAATACATGTGAGTGAAGTACCAAATCAAGCTCAGATTTTCTCTTCCAGCTTAAGATTTTATAGTGTGGCACTTTGATTTTTTGTTTGTTCATTTTTAGCATTTTAATTTTGTAACTTTGGGGGGGTCATATAACACTGATACACCTCCCAGGCTCAATCACTACCAGTAAACTCCTTTATAATACTTAAGCTAAAGGTCCATAGGGTCAAGCCCACTAGAAAGCCCTAGTACATTTCACCAATGCTGCCTAAATCGGATTAAGAAACCTAAGTAAACATTAATTATTAGGAAGCATTCCCATGGTATAAGAGAAGATTTCTAACACCTAACTTGGTTAAACTAGTTTGTCGGACTGCGTGATTTTTTAAACCTAGACAAGTGATTATGACAAAAATTAATTGATTAATGTTTGATTACAAGCAAATGCGTGAATATTAGGCTACCAATCACAATTAACAGCTGGCAATCATAGATGCTAAAAAAGCTAAGGGGCAATGTAATGGACAAGGAAAACACCTGTTTGTGTTGATGGTCGCGCTTGATTTGAAGAGTGAGTCGAAGATAAAATTCATGAAGGTCCAAATCCTACCAATAGCAACACGCTCCTGTACACAATAGAAACAAAAAGGAATACCTCCAGGAGCACATTCGTGGAAAAGGTTACCAACACATATTGAACACAACAAAACAAACATTGGAAACCCTAACCTAATTATTTGCAATCTCCCCTAGAGAGTCAAAGGGAAGAGGATCATTGTAGAGGTTTGGGGGAAACCCTAAGGCTAAACCCCTATCCTCGTTGTCGAGATAAACAAAGTCATCATCCATGAGACCATATGTGCCATCCGTGTAGTCGTGTAAATTTTCTTCTTCATCATAGGCGCCCATGTTTACTAAGAAGGTCACTAGACGCCTATAGTCATCTTGGTCAAAAGGGTAGGCTTGTGCAATGGGAGAAACACTCTTTTCTAAGTATGGATCAGACGTGGTCAAGAGACGTATCAGCCATTCTAACTCCTCAAAATTCCTCTCACATGCTAGCGTACCTATCAAATCCCATTCACATGCAAGCACTGGAAAGACCATGTGAAATATTTGTGAAAAGTAACGAGGGTACCTCTCACCCAAGGCAGGAGTGGATGACTCTAGCGTACTAGCCATATCTGTACACGCAAATAGATGATGGTTAGAGTGCAAATATTACAAGGGTCGTGTTCTTGTGCATAATTTATTTTTATTATTTTGTGTTATGGCTCTTGCTCTTTTCCTTTTTTATCTTGTTTTTGTGAGTATAAGGCTTTATATATACATTCCCTAAGATTGGAGATTGAGAGGTCAGGGAGAAAGGTTGAGAGGGAAGCAAGTGAATGATGGATGTTCACAAACACTCCCCCCTTCCTTGGGTAGATCATACCGTTTGAAATGATGTCATCACCCTTTGAAACCAATTGTTCCAGTTGGTAATAGGTGAGGATTTTTGCCAATAGTTTTCTATTACCCTAGGTGCCTCGTCAAGTTGCAAGGGTGGTAAGGTACTCTCCCAGGATCGAACTTGAAGTGGTTCATTAGGTGATTCTTGAACACTGGGAGGTGTGGACTCTTTTGTAGCTTCATGGAGGTCCATTACTATAGATGGAGGCTGTGTAGAAGCTTTTACCTCTATGGATGTATTACATGAGGAGCTAGAAGCTTCATGGAATTCCCCCCTTCCTGAGCTAGGTGGAATAAATTGGTTTTGCCTTGGAGCCCAAACTAGCTCTGGACTAGGCGTGTAGCATTCTGTGATCTTTCCCTTCCCACGATCTGCCATTGGCTTTAGCGTTACACTGTTTGACTCATATGGGTTTGTTGTCGATAGGGACGGACACATTTTACGTTTAGGTACCCAAATTTGCTCATTTCCATCATAGTAGCCTTGGGCTTCTAATAGTTGTTTTGGAATCCATCGTGATTTGGTCTTGACTCTCTTAGGGCGCGCTCTTGGTTTTCCCAGGAAATTTTTTCTTGGAATGGATGGGAGGGTTGAGGTAGTTGGAAGTAAGGCCTTGGGGACCCATTGATATGTACTCTTAGGTCGTGCAGGTTGAGTACGTGCAATATTATTGCTTGCTGCAACTACAAGTGTTGAAGTGCTAGATTCATGGGTAGCCGGCAAAGACGAGTTAACCACCTTGGCTTGTGAACGTTGGCTATCCTTCAACTTTTCTAGAGTTTGCAACGTAGGTGATTTTGCTTGAATGATAGGGGTAAGAGTCGGTGGTCGCGTCGTGACACTAACAGTATCCCAATCAATAGTGCATTTGGTTTACGTGGCCTTCCATAGCTCCCGCGGGCATGACTAGAAACCTCTGCACTATGCTTCCATTGTCATAGACAACAGGGGTCTGAAGGACTCCAAGAATAGTAGTTTTCTTTTTATTAATGCCCTTGACTTGCATCGTACTCGGGGATAGGGTCGGTTTCCCTAATTGACACCAAACTCCATAGGATAACAAATTGTGTTTAGCTCCCGTATCTAATAAGGCATTGTATAGCACTTTCCCATAGGGGCTATTTAGCTCAATTGGGTATCGTAAGGGTGGCTCAGATTCTAATGAGTCGTCATCTGTGTCCTTGAAAAATGCTTGCGTGATTCCCAGATTAGCCTCTCGTTGGCGTCTAAGATGTTGTTGTCGTTCTTGAGCCTCAACTCTTGCTTGGATTTTTTAAAGCTCTGCTTGTTCCTTGGCAGCCTTCTTTTGATGGATGGCTTGCAACTCTTCCTGGCTTAGAGGATCATAATATCTTTTGAATTTACTCCCATTAAGGAATCCAATGGTTTCAACTCCATCTAGAGTCTCTACACGAATGGTACCTTGCGGGGTAATTTCACACACTCGATATGGTCCCTTACCAGCGTATTTCAATTTCTTCATTTCATTACGTACCCCGTACATAAGAACTTTATCACCAACCTTGATGTCTTTATCCTTTAAATGGCTATCAAACCACTTCTTTCTCCTATCCTTCTCCACTAGAGCATTTCGCACAGCTAATTGCCTCTCTTCATCTAGCCTTTCCAGGATATATAATCGCTCCACTAAGGGGTTACCATCCCAACCTTCTTGAGAAGCTACTCGAAGACTAGGAATGACAAACTCCCATGGCATAACTGCTTCTTGGCCATACACCATCTTAAACGGTGTGCAATTAATAGCAACTTTATACGCAGTACGATAAGCCCATAAAGCTGATGTAAGCTTTAGGTCCCAATCAGTGCGATGAGCCTCAATTGTCTTTGTCAAAATGGAGATGAGAGTTTTGTTGGTACTCTCAGCTTGGCCATTTGCTTGGGGATAATAGGGTGTAGACTTGTGGTGAGATATCATGAAGTTTGATGTGAGTTCTTTTATTACTTCATTTATAAAATGAGTTCCGTTGCCACTCACAAGTTCAAAGGGGCATCCAAAACGTGTGATAATGTTCTCAAAGAGGAGCTTAGCTGTTGTTTTTGCATCTGCCTTTCGTGTTGCTTTTGCTTCAGCCCATTTGGTTACATAGTCGGTAGCCACAATGATATATCGTGATTGCGTGTTACGTGCAGCCGGACTAATCGGTCCTACAAAGTCTAAGCCCCACTTTTCAAATGGTTGGGTTACCTTGATGGGATGTAGAGGCATCCTATCCCTTCTTTGTGGCTTGTTGAAGCGTTGGCATTCATCACATCCCTTTGCAAAAAGTGATGCATCCTTAAACAGAGTGGGCCACCAATAGCCTGACTGTAAGATCTTTTGGGCAGTCAAGTTTCCTGAAAAGTGACCACCAGCTACACCCATGTGTGTCTCTTGTAGAATATATAAATACTCATCCTCGCGGGCACAGCGTCTAAGAACATCATCTTTTCCTCTCTTATAGAGAGTTCCAGCCAGTAAGCAATAGGGTTCGCATTCCTTGATTAATTTTTGAGCTATATCTTTTCGCAGTTCTTTGGGTGGAAAACCATTAACTAAGAAGTTAACAATCTTTTCACTCCATTCAGGCATTGTCTCAACAATGAACAAAGGAGTATCAGGCAATTCATCATCAACCCCCGTAGGAGCTTCGCCATTAGGGATACGAGATAAATGATCCGCCATGACATGTTTCCTCCCAGGCCTCACAACAACGGTGAAGTCAAACTCAAGAAGAATTAACAACCATCGTGTAATTCGACCTGTGGAACACGGCTTGTTTACCAAATATAGCAATGCTTGATGATCAACATAAAACACAAACTTGGTAGCAAGAAGGTAATAGCAAAATTTCTTTACTGCGTAAATCATAGCTAGACCTTCGCGCTCTGTAGTAGTGTAGTTCATCTCGGCATCATTTAATTGGCGACTTGCAAAGCTAATAGGGTAGTCCAATTTATGTTCTCCTGGTTGAGTTAGAACACACCCAATAGCAAAATTTGATGCATCAATATGCACATGAAAAGGTACATTCCAATCGGGTGTTCGTAGGATTGGAGCACTTGTTAGGGCCTTCTTTAATAACTCATAAGATTGATGACATTCTTCCGTCCAATGAAACTCGATAAGAAGCTTGTACAATGGACGCGCTATCTCGGCAAAGTTTAAAATAAATCTTCGATAATAACCAACATGGCCCATAAATCTTTGAAATCCTTTATAGTTCGTAGGTGGTGGCAAATCGGCAATGGCTTTAATCTTACTCTCATCTGTGGATATCTCGTTCTTGGACACTATATGCCCTAGAATGACTCCATGCTTAACCCAAAATTGGCATTTGAAAGGGTTCAATGAGATGCGATAAAATCTGCACCTTTCAAATATTTTTCGTAGACATAACAAATGATTCTCCCAAGAAGAATAAACACAAAGGTCGTCTAGGAAAGCTTCACAAAACTCCCTTAGAAATTCTTTAAATGCAGTGTTTATTAATCGTTGGAATGTAGCAGGTGCATTCGTTAAGCCAAAAGCCATAACACGAAATGCAAACACTCCAAACTCTGTGATAAAAGCAGTTTTAGCTTGGTCCTCTAATGCAATTGTGATTTGATTGTAACCAGAGTACCCATCTAAAAAGCTATAAGCTTCCTTGCCCGCAACTCTTTCAAGCACATGTTCTGAATATGGCAAGGGATAATGATCTCTCCTAGTAGCTGCATTAACTTTCTTGAGGTCCACGCACACTCTTAGTTTCCCATTCTTTTTTGGCACAATGACTATTGGAGAAACCCATTCTGAGTGCTCAATAGGGTATATGAATCCACATTGGATAAGTTTTTCAATCTCCTCTTGTACAATTTTGGCGTACTTAGGATTCATTGGATAGGGTCGTTGCTGGACGGGTTTAGCAGTGTTGATCATGGGAATTGTATGTTGCACCACAGAAGGTGGAACGCCCTTCATGTCATGATATGTCCAAGCAAAGATATCCTTGTATTCCTTGAGGAGCTCCTTAAGTACAACCTCTTCAGTTTCGGTAAGGTCTTGAGCAATAAAGACTGGTTTAGACTCCTCACCTGGTTCTGCTAATTCTATCTCTTTAACTACCGCTGGACCATCATAGACTCCACTGCTTCCATTGGTAGGTATTCGTTGGGCTTTGGCATACACAACCTTTCGCTCCCCCTGTGGTATAAGATTTAAAATGTTCAGGAGCCGTATGTAAGTCAGCAGGCTCTTGTCCTGACGGAGACCTTTCTTTTAGTTCTGCCTCCTTTTGTTGTTGTGCTAACTCTCGGTTTTGATGTCTTCTTATAGTTCGACTCAATTTCGGCTCTGTAACCTCCAATTGAGCGAGGTCAATGGGTCGCGGGCTGCACCACATGACACTCTGGAGATGTTCACCCCAATTGTCTACTAGCTTTCGATGAGCATTAGATGCCCCTAGATAGCTAAGCCATTCTGCAGTAGATCTTTCCTTGTTTATCCTAGCTCTCACATTCGCTCGATATCGTCGTCTCTTATATGACCTTTGTTTCTTGTTAAGGTTTTGATTTTGGTAAATGTATGAACTCGACTCGCTTGATAGGTCTTCGCTTGTATCTTCTTCACTCTCATATAAATTACCATAGATGGTCGTACTAGACCTTGAGTGTTCAGTTTCTATACTTGGCTCACTCGATGTTTCCTTAGGTTCTGAATCCATTTCTCCATGAGATTCCGTTTTTGATGTGTATTGTCCTGAAGCCTTTGAGGAATCATTGGTTTCACTCTCAGGTAGGTGTGCCTCTTTCTTATCATCGGATGTTACATGCGCTACACCTAACATGTTTACTGGTGCAATGTGTGGTATCTCTTTCCCATCTGGTGTTACCCAAGTTGTTCCTCTAGCTCCCCATGTATCTATAGTTGCCGCTAGGTGTACCCAATCGACATTGTCTGACTCAGCCATTCCGGGTAGGATATCCATATAAGGAGAGTTCTCCCCAATATCCGTGTCTTCGTTACACGTGTAACAATACTGTAATGGAGCTGAGTGAATTGTTGTGTCTGATCGATTATCAATGATGAATTTATTTCCTAGAGGATGCGTTCGACCACTTAAAAGATGAACTCGAATGACAGAGTCTTGGAACTGTAAGTAGACGTGGTTTTTGGACCAGTCATGCACCATTTTTGCTTCCCTCATGAATGGACGCCCTAAGATCATCTCAAATGACATAGGATGCTTGGAAAAATCCATAACAATGAAAGTCTGCCTTACCTTGTGTCCCAAGACCTTGATCCTGAGATCCTTAAGCATTCCAATAGGCGTAACAATAGATCCATTAGCCATTTTTACCACTACGCTTGTGGCTTCAAGGTGAGGTCGCCCCATAGACTCCCAACAACTCTTTGTCACCATGCTGACTCCCTCACCACCGTCAAGGACTCCCTTTACAGTTAATCCTTTAGTAGTGATTGGTAGAGTAGCATTAGATTCATCACCTTCAAAGTATTGCCCCAACTTGTTAACGGGTACTTCAATTACAGATTCATGTCCCGCTAGGTCAGATGGTGGTGCTAAATGTTCCTCATCATTCATTACCGAGTCAGGTTTGTTCATATGTGCAAACTGTGGTAATCCGGCCTGTAATTCTCCATTGAGGAAGGCTCGAAGAGCTGAGACTAGCTCGGGGTCTTTATATAGTTTGGACATGATGGTGGTTCTAACTTCTGAAGACATGAAATCCATCAATTTGGCAACATTTAATGGCATCTTGTGGGACGTAGGACCCTGACAAGAGAATGGTGAAGATGGAATCTCCACTTCCTCAAGGGGGTCGGGCATTCCCTCACCAAACATTCTCTCTAGTAGGAAAGGTGTGTGTCCACTTTCAGATGTCCTACCCTCACTCTCTTCCCGAATGATACTGGGTATAGCTAACGGCCTGTAGTTCTTGTGAGGTTGAACTTGTGTGGGAAACACTGTGTCCGACATCTGGATATGTTTGGGTTCAGGTTCTAATGTTCGTTGAGTTTCTTCCACCAAACCCCTCAGTTGTTGGACTCGTTCAATTTCCACTGTTGGGTTTGGATAGGTTCCAATCTTTCTCTTGCAATCCTCATTTTTTGTCTCTCGTGGCTTATCTTGGGGGTTCGCAACTGGGTAGTTTAACTTTGAATACTCTTTTGGTGTTCGTTGTAATTCCCTCTCGTGATCCTCCTCACTGGCTTTTTCCTTTGTAGTAATAGTTTTGGTCTCCGTGGTCTCTATCGAATCTGAGTCATCCTCAGGGTCATTCATATACACGGGATCCTCTCCTGTCCCTATGTTAGTCTTTGAACTAGGTTTTGAGCTAGAAGCATTAAGGGATTTCTTTCTTCGTGTTTTCTTCTTTCTCGCTCGGCCAATGGATGCAGCATCTCTCTCTTCGAGGATGTAATTTTGCTTTTGGAGCATCGACCTTGTGAGTGCATTCACTGGTGCTACTTTTATAGTTGGTGGTGTCCCATCAACAATCTCTATTATGTTCAATGGTGTGATTTTCGGTGCGTTTGGATTGTTAGGACACTGTGCGATCAAATGATCTATGCCACAACGATTACAAGTGAGTATTGGCATTGCCAATGCACTCCCTTGACTTGTTTGCATTAGTGCAACATTCTTTTGCATTCTAATGGGGCACTCAACTACTCGATGTGGTCCACCACATTCATAGCACTGAAGAGGTGGTCTCCTGGCAAAACTATTAATGTTTTGGCCTCTTGCTGCTAGCGCAGTAGCTTGATATACCGGTTTGATTTGTCCCCAATGGTCTTCCATATAGTACATGGGACACTCCTCAAGCATGTCGACTCCATAGGTGATACTAGAGTCTATGTCCTCTTCGCAATCTACATAAGTACTAGATGACTCGCAACCTATTTGGTTCATAGGTGTAACTCTTGGATGAGGCGGTTGCAGTCCTAGCACTGGAGGTGGCAACGGTGTGGTTTGGACCACATTTTGGGTTCTAGGGACCATGTGCTGTAATGGCAACTGTTGCTCCATGGGTGGGGTAGGCATCAATGCAGGAACTCGAGGTGAGTCTGCCCAAGCTATAGGCGGTCTATTTTCCATGATGCGTTTAAGCATTAGGCAATCCTTCGCTTGATGGCCATACCTACCACACGCGTTACAAGTCCCGTTAAACTTTACTCTGAAAGTAGGGCATTCACTCGTAGTATGTGGGCCCAAGCAAATTGAGCACCATTGTTGCTCCCTTCTTGGATACATATGAGTGTTTTGTGGAGCACGATTACCCCTAAGGCTTTCTTGGATGGCCTTTGTGAGATCTGCCAAAGTCATCTCAGATATCGTTTGCTCTTTCACGATTGGCTTTATCTTCATTGGCTCATGCCCTGATGCTTGCGAGCTACTTGACTTCGGCTCGGCAGACACTCTTTCTCCTGCAATCATTAAATTCCTCCAATTGGATTGCATTCATGGTGACTGCTTCCCAAGTAGTGATACCTCTAATGACTAGGCCATTATAGATACTTTCATGTCATAGTCCCCTAATGAATCTATCGAGCAATTGGTTGTTGTTGAATCGCTCGTTTGGATTGCATCGAGAATTCAAATTCTTTAGGCGACTAATGAAGTCTCTCACGGATTCACCTTCTTCTCGTTGGGCTTTCTGGAGCTGAGAGGCTACACCCCAAAGTACTCCCTCTCGTATGTATTCTTTTAAGAACAGTCTCCTAAGAGTAGAGTAGATCGTTTTTTCTTCTACTCTTAAGGTTCTATACCAATCTCCAGCCTTTCCGCTTAGGGTCAAACTCAAAGCCTTACACTTATGTAGCTCATTGTGATCTTCCAAGGAATCGCACACATGTTCAAAGACTTCCATATGCTTTCTAGCATCTCTGTCTCCATTGAATTTCTGTGTGAGATTAACTACTTGAACTGCCTTGCTCCTAGGCTCTCTATCAGGTGCACCACGCATGTTTTCCGCAATAGAGCGACCGATAGTTTGAGCAAATGCTGCCAAATCTCCTATTTGAGCAGGTATAATGGGTGTATGTGCTCCTGGAACCACATATGAGATGGGAGTTGGCCTTGGCCTTGGCATACGCGCGGCTCTTGGGTCCCATATTTTGTATGGTGGTGTACCAGACGGTGGTCCAAAGTTTACAGGCGTGGCCCTAGGCATAGGGGGTGCTTGATATGGCATGTTATTATTAAATGACATGGCTCCACTTGTATAAGAGCTTGGATAATTCCATTGTGGATTGTAAGCTCTTGGAATAATCGGAGGTGTAGGAGCTACATGAAGCTGAGGTACGACAGGTGCACATGATTGATACATACATGTAGGTATAGTTGGGGGCACTGTGCTACTAGGCATCGGCGTAGTGTTAACAAATGAACTCCATGGTGTACTTCTTGTCATGCTCACCATTGGGATATGCATGGTAGCCGTAGTGTCATTAAGAGAAAGATGAGCTAGATCTGGGAAGGTAAAGCTGCCACTTGTGGGCTCAGATTGTACTGAGGCTCCTGGCGAAACAACATATGGAGGATCAATGGGGCTCACTGAGGGGGTCTCCATTTGTGACAAGGTTGGTTGGTTGGCCTTTCCCGTATCCAAGAATCTCATTAGGCCTGTTGAAGGCATGTTGATCCCTGTGTTCTGTCTTTCTAACTCGACAATCCTATGGAGGACATCACAGACTTTCTGTTGTTCCTCATCTATGCTAGTAGCACCCGATGTGGATTGTAGAACATCTAACCAACCCACATGATAGGTGTGCCCTGTGTACCGATCAATTAAAGCTTCTGCTTGTAGGTCATACTCCCAATTTTCGTTTAGGAATATCCCATCTAGGCCTGGCGTGCTGGAGGTTTCCCTTGAAGTGGAAGCATTATTGCTCCCCATTGCTTGCCCCTCCGTGACTGCTACCTTGGGAGCACTCGGTTGCTCGGCTGGTATGATTGTTGGCATAGGAGCCTTTGCTTTCAGGGCTCGACTTTGTTCTAGCCCTCGTAGGTTCTCAATTTCCCTCTCCCTTGTTGCTTGCATATAGCGTTCGATCTCTTGTACTTCGGCAAGACTCCTACCATCGGGTAGTAAAACCTCAGAGGGAGATAGTCCTAAAGGATCAGGAGGTGCAGTGGATGGAACATTCACATGCACACTCTCAAGAAGCATAGAGTCTATTTTAGGCATGAATGACGAATTTACTTCCCCACTCCCTTCATTTATTTCATTAACCGCATGTTCGAAGCGAGTAGCTCTACTAAGGGTCTCTTTTATGCAGCTAAACACGCTGGACCCAGGCAGTGGGCCCATGGCATGCATGTCTTGACTTGAACTATCAGGGCTTGGTGTAGGATATCCCTCCATGACTTCGTAGTTAGAGGAAGAATCACTAGACGCGATATGAGGATCTTGGGTCGCGCTACCTTGAGTCCCGGCCGAAGGTCCAGAACCTAGGGTGGAGGAATAATGGGTGCCCGCGTAAATGGAGGCACTACCAATATGCTCGTGCTCTAACACTCCTCCAGAGCATAGGTTCATATGACTTCCACACTCTAAGCGCGTTGGTGAGTGCCCGTGAAGGCCGCTCACTTAGTTTTTTTTTTTTTTTTAGTTGTTTATAACCCAAGTTTTTCGTTATTTTTGGTTATTTTTTGTAACCGAGCCACAAAATATGGTGTGTAATAGCTCAAGACGAGCGTTTTAGCTAAAGGAACGTGCCGTGCTTTACAGCTCTCTATTTGGCTACGTGAAGCCCTCGAAATCCTAAAAATAGTTTTTATAGTCCTCGAAATCCTAAAAATAGTTTTTAAATATAAAAAGGTGTATAAACTTTTTTTTAAAATTGAGGACTAAGGTCTGGGTTTGGGCTTGAGCTTGGGGAATGATCCCCAGCCCGAAAATAAATTTTTGATTTTTTAAATAATTTTTTTTTAAATTAAAATAAAAAAAAAGTCGTCGCAGCCGCGCCGCGCGCGCGCGCACACACACTTAACCTACACCTAACTTATCTACTTACAGCTAATGGAGATACTGCCACACACACTCTAACACTGTTTACACAGTACTACAGTAGCTAACAGATCTACAAAACTAACCTTACAGAACTAACATTGAACCTTACAGAACTAACATTCCATAGCTAATACCTTAATTCTAACAGTACATTGCAAAAAAAAAAGTAACTCCTTCTTTAACAGAAAACAAAAAAGACAGTACAATGTAACAAAAAACCTTCTCCACACAACCACACACCTTCCTTCTTCACAAATCCTTCTCCACACAACTACACACACTCATTCCCTACCTTTCCTATGATAGAAATTGCACCACAAGAAAGCGTAAAGTGCTTAACCGAGCTTAGTGTAGGGCATTTCCCCGGCAGCGGCGCCAAAAATGTGCGCTCCTTGCCGCACTCTCGAAGCAAAGGACTTGCCGATACACCGTGTGCGAGCCACAAATGGCTCCAAGCACACAACAAGCCTAAACTAGCAAGCTCAAGAGAGCAAAGGGTGTGTCACTCATCGCTCTACGCTCGCCTTCGTGGTGGATTCCTCGCCGCGATGAAGAAGAAGAAGCAGTTGTGCCGCGCTCAACCGCTTCGCCACCGTCGTGCCTTCGTAATGCTCGATCGCACACACACTCTCCCTCTCTCTCTCTCTCACATACACACACACACACACACACACACACAAGGAGGTGAAGCAGAAGAAGATGGAGATGGAGATGGAGCAAGAGCACTCTTCTATTGCACAAATGAGAGAATGAGTGAATTTTAGGTTTAGTTGGCTTTTATATGAGCTCACCCCATTCACACTTGGGCGCCCATGCTTAGCCAACTAATCCCTTGAATGTCCCAGTTAGAGTGCGCCTCTCATCGACGATCACTCTTACCCTTTTCCTATTGGTCCGACAAGCCCGGTACCTGACCCTACCAAATACATAATACACGTCCGTCGTAGGTGATGGGGTGTCCGTGAGCCGTGAGGGTTAACATCATACATCCACAAATTTCCCACTGTATGTTGTAACCGCTGCGGCGGTTGTTTGATGCGTGACTCACAACCAGCAAACCCTCAACAAACATACATCATCTCTGACAATACATCCCATGTGGAAGTACCTGCAATGTCAGGATGAAATCTGGAATATCAAGCAGCAAACACAAGCTACCTGATGAACTAGTGGATGTCTCCTACAGTCTGTGTGTAGATGCGCCCGTGTCGTATGTGACACGTCTCCAAGAACTGTGAGCCGTCCTTCGATGTGTAGACAACCACAAATCAACACTCTGGGAGTGTCGATATCCTCAGCACCTACAGTCGTAGGCCGAAAACCCCAAATTTGCAGAGTCGGATC
This sequence comes from Adiantum capillus-veneris, assembly GCF_014529385.1. Lineage (NCBI taxonomy): Eukaryota > Viridiplantae > Streptophyta > Polypodiopsida > Polypodiales > Pteridaceae > Adiantum > Adiantum capillus-veneris. Next base: position 112,759,529 of record NC_140941.1, read on the forward strand.
TGCACCCGTCGAGACCACGTAGTCGAAAATGGCCTGCGCAGACCTTTGTCGAAGCCGAACAGTGGCGGAGATGACCTCCGAATGACATTCTGAGAACACCAAGCTGTTCGGGCTCTCCCACAGGATTTGGGGCCGTGTCTTCGCCTGTCGAATTTCACTCCAATCTGAGCTGGTGACTCTAGCCTCCTGTAGTGCTGCCCCGAGCCTCGATCTGAGCTCTGATACCAGTTGAAGGAGTATGAGCGGAGGTGTGACGCGAGAGAGAGTGCGAGAAGAAGAGCACGACGATATGGTGAACTCGCTCTACTGTAATGTGTAGAGCATAGTGAGTTCTTATTAGGTTTTTACAAAAGAATATGTGTACGTACCTGGCGGCCCGCCCACTTACCTGGGCGACCACATTGGGATTTATACCCCAACAAATTGAAGATAGCAACATAATTATAGCAATTAGTTAACTTGGCATGGAAAATACTTTTGCAAGAGAGATAATTTAGAGAACATGACAACAATTGAGGACCGGATTTATGTGGAGCCGGTCCCCCCTCTAATAGGCATTTGTATTATGATTTCTCCCATAAAGAGAGACTTGTTACAATACATTCTTTGTGTTCCTTGTGACCTAGGTGAAGCAATGAAGATGGAAAGCTTCATGCATCACCATCATAGCATAACCTAAACTTAAAGAAAGATTTAACTATACCAAGCCTCAGTCCCAAGACCTCAAACACCTTCGAAGGTGGAGAGAGCTAGCACGGAATGAGGGTAGGGAAGAGGAAGAAGAAACATTTCATACGAGAAAGAGCTAGTTCCTCACTTATCATAACTCTTGTGCTAGCATACATAATAGCATAGTAATGAAGAAGAAATAGATGACAAGCTCAAGCATTGAAGCATGGCTCTTGGATGGATTTGCACTCCATAGCCAAGAGTGTTGGTGTAGGCTCTCAACCTCTACTTGCTTGGAGAAGGAGAGGGAGATCTTGCACTTTGCATAGTACACAATGAGAGTGTTTGTGAGTGTGTGTGGGTGAGTATACCCCCTAAGCACCCCCCTAGATTTCTTGGGTCGACCCCCCCTTGTAGCTCATGCTTGAAGCTCATTGGACCCCTCCAGGCCTAGCTAATCACAAGCAGGAGCCATTACAAGCAACATGGGTAGCCTTGGGACAAGTGTCCCCCTTTCCCCTTTGAGAGAGAGGACTTGATAAATGCAAAATCAATTAATTAAATATCCTAAATTATCATTGGACCCCTTGGGTGGCCAACCAATAGGCTTCAGGCACACCATGAGGGCAACATGGGAAGGAACTTGACAAGTGTCCTTGCTGCCTCTTCAAGCTGGGGCTTCCCTTGTGTGTGTGTGTGTGTGTTCTCTCTCATCCCCCCACCCCCCTTGTAGGCTCGCCCCCCTCCTTGTAGGGATATTTTTGACTTTGGATGAGCAAGCCCCTTAGTCATCAAGCATGATTAAGCACTCGAAGTAGGGGGTGTTCCCACAAGCATCTCAGGCAAGCTTCTCAAGGCACCTCAAGCACCTTAATCATGCACCAAGTCAAGCACCTCAAGCATGGAGCCAGTCAAGCACCTCAAGCATCTTAATCAAGCACCTCAAGCATGACAAGCACCTCAAGCAGGACAAGCACCTCAAGCACGACAAGCACCTCGAGCTTGGGCCGGGTTCCTACCTCAAGCTCAGCCCTAGCTTACCTAAGGTCAAAGGACTTTTACACACATTATTGGAGTTCTTCAATGAAGCTAACCCTAAGGTCTTATTCTCCATTGGTTAGCCTTGCTCTTGATAGACCATCTCCCATTTGGGCCCCTTTACTATTGGCCCCGTGTTGAGATAGATCTATAAGCGCATATCTATATCTTAACACTTGTTCCCATTTATTCTCCCACATTAAGTGATCAATTTAATATGAGAAAATCATTTGGGTTGGTTAGATATTAGATTTTATGACATGGGTGAAGAGATGGGCTGCCCGTGAGTAGAGATGTAAGAGAAGCTAGATTTGCTTGTCGGTGGACCCTCTACCGGTGAGATAAGCAACAAGGCTAAGAGCCTATCAGATGAGATGCAAGATAAATCAGAGTTGCTTGATAATCCCGATGTAGAGGCTCGAAAGTCCAATGAATGTAGTTTGCATGACTCTTTTGTAAGTGGAACTCAAGACCAGAAATTGGACATCATCAACCATATTTTTAAATGTCTCAGCTATACGACCAACACTATTAGTAAACTAAGACGAAAGAAGAAAAAAAAAAGTGATCGTCGTTGCTTCTCTTTTCAGCGGCTTGTTTCCTGTGCATTGACTTAGTAGTCAAGGGGCGTGTTGTGGCAAGGCTCTCTCCTTGGTGGCAACCCCAAGCCAGTCTAAGTTCCCCTTTGTTGTTGATGGTGTATGGTTACAGGGTGGTGCCCTTTATCAATTTATCTATCTGGCTTTTTTGTGTGGCTAGGTTGATGGTTGATACCATGGCTTGGATGAAGCATGGCTTTCATTGTAACTTTTTTTTTTGCCTTTTTTCCCCAAAGGGTTCACTTAGGGTGATTAGATTGATATTAAACAAACACAAAAAATTACATATCCAGCTCAGTCATAAATCGTGCCCTGAGCCCACTCACAGACCATACAAAGTTCAAAATTGTTCAATATCCATGACGAATGGCACTGGATTTATGCTTCGTGAAGTCAGACATGTTCCTAAACTGACTAAGAGTTTGGTGTCACTTAGTTAGCTTGATGATCTAGGCTATACTACTGTTTTTGGTAATGGTTCTTGGATGGTACGTAAAGCAAATTTGCTTGTCATAAAGGGGAAAAAATTTAGCTCACTGTACTCTTTATACATCTCTTCAATCAAAGAGACTGCTATCTATGTAGCCGAGTAGGCTTCAATTGAGTTGTGGCATAGCCAGCTAGGCCATATGAGCCAGAAAGGAATGAAAATCTTTCAACGTTTGGGCTACTTACCCGTATTAAACTTTTCTGATTTCAATCTATGTAAGCATTGCATCTATGGCAAGTAAACTAGGAAAACTTCCTCGCCATTACATCGAGAGTTGGGAGAACCTCTAGATTTGGTTCATAGTGATTTATGTGGGCCAATGCCACACAAATTTCTATGGGGGGCACTATATTTCTTGACATTCATAGATGACTCTACTCGAAAAGTGTGGGTCTACGTCTTGAAGGGGAAAAACAAAGTGTTTGCCACATTCCAAAAATTCTTAGCTATGGTTGAGAACCAATCTGGTAGAAAGCTAAAATCTTTTCGAACTGACAATGGTAAAGAGTATGTCTCCACAGAGTTCAAGAATTTCTATAGAAAACAAGGGATTTGGCAATAATTTACTACGTCATATACACCTACTTAGAATGGAATTGCTAAGTGTATGAATCGCACGATTAAAGAAAGAGTCACAACCTTGTTATCTATGGCAAATTTACCTCCTGAGTTTTGGGGAGAGTCTCTTATGGCAAATGTAACATCATCAATAGATCACCTAGTCCTCCGTTGAATTTTAAGATTCCGTAAGAGATGTGGAATGGAAAGAAGCCAAATTATGATAGATTACGTGTGTTTGGGTGCGAAGCATTCTCACACATTCCCAAAGAACTTTGCAAGAAGCTAGATCCCAAGTCATACAAGTGAATCTTCATGGTTATGGTGCAGATGGAGAAATAGTATATTGTCTCTGGCACCTGAAATCTAGAAAGATTATCCGTAGCTCACAAGTCTACAATGCCTATTAAAGAGTCCAAATATAAAAAAATCAGATTTAAGGATGTAGCCTCCACAAATATGAAAAAACCAACTCAGTCTACTGGTGATATTCCTACCACTAGTAGTGCTTGAGAGAGAGGGAAATCTAGAAGTCAGGGAGTGAGGAGATCTACTTGTGTATCTCGTAAACCTGAGTGTTTTGAGCCAGGATTGGAGTATATGTTAGTCACTGACTATGATGAGCCCACTTGTTACAAAGAAGCTATTCATATGGAAGATATCGTGAAGAGGGAGCAAGCTATGCAGTCTGAGTATAACTGTATTTTAGCCAATGAGACTTGGGAATTGACAAAGTTCCCAGAGGGTAAACAAGCATTGCCTTGCAAATGGGTGTACAAGAAGAAGTACACAATAGAAGACATCGAGCCTGAGTATAAGGCTAGATTGATTGCTAAAGGCTTTAAGCAAAAGAAAGGCATAGATTTTGATGAAATTTTTCTGACAGTAGTCAAGATGACTACACTATTTCTTGTTCTTGATTTAGTAGCCATTAAGGACATGGAATTGGTCCAAATGGATGTGAAAATGGGGATCTTGAAGACCATGTCTACATGAAGTAACCAAAAGGTTTTGAGATCAAGCGTAAAAAGCCAACAAGGGTAGAACTGGTGTGTAGACTCAAGAAAGCTTTGTATAGACTAATTCAAGGAAATGTTACATCAAGTTTGATAAGTACATTCAATCCCAAGGTTATGTATATATCCAAGAGGATCACTGCTTATACACAAGGAGGTTGAACGATGGTTCCCTCATCATTCTCATTTCATATGTGGATGATATGCTCACAGCCGAGAAGTCCAAAGATAAGGATGCCTTAAGCAAGCAATTTTCCATAAAAGATTTGGGTAATGCACATCATTTTCTTGATATGCGTATCAAGAGGGATCGTAAGCGTGAAATACTTGAACTATCACAAGAAGAGTATATTCACACGGTCTTGCAACATTTTAACATGCAAGAGGAGGAAACATTGAGTACCCCAATGGTTGCATATGTAAAACTTAGGAAGAATGATTGCCTCAAATCAGATGCTGAAAAAGGCAGAGATGGAAAATGTGCCATATTCTTCAACAATTGGCAATCTCGTGTTCTTTGTGATTAGCACACGACCAAATATTGCATTTGCAATGAGAGTGGTCAGCAGGTATATGGCAAATCCAGATAGAAAGCATTGGGAATCATTGAAGTATATCTTGAGATACATCAAGGGTTCAACCAACAAGTGCTTACTCTCTGGGAATAGTGATGCATCTATAGTTGGATACACTAATTCTGATTATGCGGGTTGTGTGGATACTAAGAGATCCACATCTGACTACATTTTCTTGTTTGCTGGAGCGTTAGTCTCTTGAAGATCATGTCTCCAAAACTGCACTTCGTCTTCCATCACTGAGGCTGAGTACGTTGTAGTTTTCATTGCCATCAAGGAAGTTGTATGGTTATCTCATCTAGTGGGAGATCTTGGTATATACTAGACTCTAGTGCTACATTGTGACAGCCAGAGTGTGATTGCGTTAACAAAGAACCCCATGTTTCATTTTAAGTCGAAACACATCGAGGTTAGGTATCATGTGATACGAGATATTTTGGCTAGCAGACACATTGAGTTAGCTAAAGTTCACACGGATGACAACCCTGCATATGCTCTTACGAAGAGCTTAACTTCAGAGCGGTTTGCACATTGCATTGAGATGATGGACGTAGGGTGAAGCCCTCGTGATACTTCACATTTGTACAGATTTGTACTATGGCCTTCAATTGGGAGATTGTAAGGGTGCATGCCATACTGGCCGGGCGCCACCCATTATTAACTTTACCTTATTCATTCTATAATACATAAAAGAATAAGGGACTGTGGATGATTATCTAATCAGAGCTCTCACACACGCTTGCCTCACATCTTCACCTTAGGCAGTGTATGTTTAATTGCCATCTGGATGTTATGCAATAGAGTGTGCTAGGCTCAAGGGTCCGTTGCTTTCACATATTCTCTTAGCTTGGTTAGATCCAACTTAATGAGGGACTTGGAAAACGGGTCCTTTCTCTCTCTCGACAAGTTTTTTCCTTTTCCCTTCAGGATAGCAGTCTTCTTCCTTAGCCCTAGCCACTCTTAGCTTTAGGGAGAAATGGCCACACATAGTTACGGTGGTATCTACAACTTGATCTACATTCAACTCAATTAAATGTGAAAGCTAGTCTACTTGGTGCGAGATGTAGCACCCATCCAGACAAAAAACCGCATTGGCATATTGGAGATTAATGCAGGTTAAGCTAGAAGAGCTCCTCTATGGACCAATATTCCATAAGTCAGTCAATGCCCATTTCTCACATAATACTTTTCATTTCTCTTTTTCCAAACCTGCCATGCCAACATGCTAGATGTGCATGGCTTGTAAGTTTTAATATGCCTACTTGATAGTTAAAAGCCATACCATAAAGTAGATCAAGATGGTGATAGCATGAGTGCTAAAATCCTTAGAACTTCCAAGAAATAAACGACAATGCTACCTTTGCATCCATGATCCATAACATGAAATTATGGGAGACATGAACTTTTTATAACTACTCATATTCATCAATCCAAACTTTTTTAACGTGAGCATAACAGAGAGACACACAATGTGTGCGTATGTGTGTATACACACATATGCACACATGCACGTATCTATGTATGTATGCCTCTTAATGTATGTACATGTGTGTGTGTGTGTGTGTGTGTGTGTGTGTGTGTGTGTGTGTGTGTAAGTGTACACACATACATTTACATGTATGTGTCTGTGTGTGTATGTATGTATAAGGTGTGTGTTTGTATTTGTGCATACAAATAGTTGAATGCATATGTAAACAAGTGTCACGTGTGTATGTTTGTGTATACATATACACGTGTATTTTGTGTGTGTGTTTTGTTTGGGGGGGCGGGGGCGAGGGTCTTCTTTCATCATTGCATGCGAACAAAAAGTCTTGCAAAGAGCAATGGGGCCTTGCTATGGAATTTGAGAAAGCACCAAAGATGAGCTGCAAACGTGCACAAGGCATACTTATTCTTCTATGCAATTGTAGCAACGTGATAGACAACGATTGCTTTGACACAAGCCTTTTTCCATAAACCCGGAATCTATAGGGTTTTTAAAACGGAACCGAAAGTCTACATTTGGGGGGTGCCTTCCCAAAGGGAAAACAACATTCGATCTTGCGGTAACCATGAGAGAGCAACAATATTGTCAGTAGGTCCTCCCAATTTTGGAAAGGAGCTGAATTAACAAGAATCTAAGAACACGAGTGCTATGATTGAACACTTCTAAATGTCATGTTTTCTTCTTTTCCATGCATATATGTTGTAACCAAAAAATCATTTCTTTGGAAAAATGCAATAAGGAGTCAAATGTTGGCCTTCCGAAGCTCCTTTCATAGGCTTGGCCCCCATTTTGGCTTCTCAAGATTTGGTTGATGGTGCTAGGCTCTCCACAAAAGCCCGTGTTTGGTTCTAATAGACGCTCTGTTTTTGCTTCTCTCCGAGCATGGAGCATCTTTGCGGTGATGGAGCTTGGAAGGCTCCCGCCTTATACGGCCTTAATTCAGTACATGGTTGTCCCCTTCTAGTTGCTCTTTTTTGTATATGGATGGTCCCCTTGTCTGTCGTATGAGTCTTTGCTAATGTTGGTATGTATTGTGGGTGTAGGCCCCCTAAAAAGGCCAGAACATTATGAACTTTTTGATTATGGTTGGGCCTTCTGGCACGGTCTATGGATGAGGTTATAAAGTAGGCCTAGTGGTTTTGGTTTCTGCAATACATTCTTCAATCACCATTGGTAAGTTTTGCTTTTTTATTTATAAAAAAAAGGATTGTTAGTTTTTTACTGCAAACTTTTGCTGACCTCTAAGAAAGTTTAGATTTATTTTTTGCTAACATAAAACTTCAAAGTATGTCCCATTTTGAGTTTCTGTATGCAAAATCTTTTTTCTTTTTGCCATACTCGCAATTGTAAGTGGATTTATTAAATTCTCCATAAAGAAGTGATTTGTACTGTTTTGTATACAAAATCATAGAATCCTCACAATACAATCACGTGAATGAAATTATATTAAGTGTGCCGGAGGCGATTATGAAGTGAGCTTTTGTTTTTCATCCCACCACCATTACCTCCCATTGGCACCTCTTAGCACCCATTGCCACCACCAACCTAACCGACCACTAGTGGTTGGTGGTGCTAGCTTACTGCCACCATGTGTCACCCTTACTCCTACCACTACTGCCCATTGCCTCTCCTCCCTCTAGTGGAGTAGCCAAGGACTCTGTGTGTGTGTGTGTGTGTGTGTGTGTGTCCCTTCCCCCCCCCCCCCCCCCCCCCCCCCCCCCCCCCCCCCCCCCCCCCCCCTCTCTCTCCTCTCCTCTCTCTCTCTCTCTCTCTCTGCCGGTCCCCCCCCGCCCCTCTCTTCCCCCCGGTGGATCTCTTTTGAAAACAAACCAAGGCACTAGCTATATTGCTAGTTCCTTGGGGTTTTTTAATTAAACCCCCTACCCCTCTCTCCCTCTCATGATCCCTCCAATTTGTCCCCTCTCTCTCCCCCTCTTCTCTCTCTCTCTCTCTCTCTCTCTCTCTCTCTCCCTCCCCATGCGTGGTTAGCCCCTCCTTTTTGGAGAGAGAGAGAGAGAGAGAGAGCAAAAGAGAGGTTCTTGTAAAGGATACTTATGAGTATGTGTAGTGGCACAAAAATAAATAAATTTGGACGAATTTCTTTTAAAGGAATCTAGGGAGATACTTATGAAAAGTTTTGAGTGAATGGTAATCAAAATGGAAAGACAATGCGGAAGGGGGGGTGTACAAGTGGTTGGACATCGTATGACAAGGATGCGAGGCATAGAGAGAAAGTAGGACAAGCGTGACACACGTTACGAGCCATAGACAGTGAGGGAACATAGCTACGCCACAAGACAAGAGCATGGAGAGTTGGAAGTTCCAACTCTCCATGCTCTTGTCTTGTGGCGTACTAGAAGGGAGATATAACAAGACTTTGCCGTAGGGAGTTTCAAAACTCACACGCACTAAATAAAGAGTAAAAGAGTTTATGTAAGGGCATCCAGTATTCAGGAAAAGGCAGTATTGGAAACATGCAGAATTCACTTTAGGGTAGCTTCAAGGAGGAAAATTTTCAAAATAAGTTGATTTAACTTTATTTTATTAATTTTTTCGAACATATTTTCTCCTTCTCCCCCACCATTCAACTAGTTGTTTTCATTTTTCAACCAACATACTTTTCCCGAACACTGGCCCAGGCACCTTTATCTTACCAAGGTGTGAGTTTTGAAACTCACTGTGCATGGACACTCTAAGAACTTTTTCTTCAATGGCTTGCTGACCATGAGAACAATGACGCGAGCACAAGAAGGTGGTTGGTGCATGTTATGTCTCCATGAACTAGAGCACCAAGGTTCAAATCTGGCTAAAATTCGTGGTGGTTTTGCTTCCTGCGCTTGTTGGTGGGAGAAGATATATAAGAATTTTTATCCACCTAATAGGATATATCGAATTCCACAAAAGATAATCCAAGAGCTAATGTCTTTCAAAAAGAAAAGAGCAATTTTTTTTATTTTTTATTTGCAAAACTCAATTGCTGGAGAAAAGAACATGTTTAATATGGGCACTTTTTTAGCATGTTAAAACATGCCCTAGAGACCAGATTCACTAGTTGAAGCAACAAGCAACATCAATAAGATCTAGGGTTGAGCCCCGCTGTGGTGGCAAGCTTTGCAACATCTTTGTGCAACAAGATAATTGGACTCTTGTTACACTTTGGTGAAGTGGAGTGTAGTAGGGATGCTTGGTGCTTTCTACTGTGTCTCTTGTAGGATGAGTAAGCTGAGTTCTGAGTTATTTAGCCCTATTGAGTTGGTAGTGGAGATCTAGTCGTGGCAACCACTTTGGCATCGACATTGGTAGTCTTCAATTGATGGACTTAACTATTCCCCCCCTTTTGCAGATATATGCTTTTTTATGTCGATAGTGGGGGAAGCCGTTAAGTCCATTACCATTGATGGACTTAACGACTCTCCCCTTTTGCCGATATATATATATATATATTTGTATGTTGATGACGGGTGGCTCCCATAATAGCCAAAGTATGGATTTTAATGATGTGCCCCCAAGGGAGTGATCCTGTTACTATGGTGCCCTCTTGGGTGGTAGTATGTTTTGGACTCTTAAGTGGATGGAAGTTCTTGGCTCAATGTGAGCATGGCTATGTATGTAATTCTTTTTGAGTTTTAATATATCATAACTTAGTGTACGTGAGCATTGCAAAAAGAACAAGTGAAAGGGTCACGGTGGTTTTCTACAAAATAAGAATTGGCCATGGTTCGTCATGAGCATGGTAGGAATATATAATTTGTTGGATATATCAACATAGCTGTTTCCAACACATGGACAGAGAGTGCATCTCTCCAAATGCAATCCGTACACTTGCACTTTGAAGGCCTGTGGCATTACACAAGATGTTGATATGAGAAAACATCGTGCTTGGCACTACCTTGGTTGACATATATACCAAACGTGGTGCATTTCAGTATGTATGTCAAGTGTGTCTCAACTTAGCCTTAAGCCGGTTAAAAAACCAAATCAGTCGGTTGAAGGGAGGGGGAGAAGGGGAAATCCGCTTAGAAAACTTAAGAAAATAGAGTTAAATTGCAAAAAATACCAATTATTTTAAAAAAATTCCTCTTAAGGGAATTTTGTATGTTTATTCTACTCCAGAAGGGAAAGCCTTTTTTTGGCTTGCCACGTGATATCGAAAGGAGGCTTAGAGCAAGGTGAGGGGAGTTGCGAGCTTCCGGCTCATGCTTCCACATGGAGAGGATAGTGGGAGCTTGCAGCTGTGCTCAGTGCACACACCACACAACAGTGGGGGGGGAGGGAAAGAGAGAGAGAGAGAGAGAGAGAGAGAGAGAGAGAGAGAGAGAGAGAGAGAGAGAGAGAGAGAGAGAGCTGGAACTGTTGCAGTATAGAGAGAGTAAGAGAGGGCACTGGAGTCACAATTTGGAGAGTCGAGAGACAAATAGAGAGTTGACGTTACTTTAAGGAGCATGCTTTTTGGGATGTCCTCTCTTCGAATGCATTGATTGCGAGATATGCCTAGCTTGGAAAGGGCCAAAAAGCTCTGGGAAAATGCAAAGTGAGGGTGTCTCTCTAGATGCAATCACATACACTTGCAACTTGAAGGAAAGGGTCAGCTGAGGTCAGGAAGTGGATGAGCTGTTTCCAACAGATGGAGAGAGAGTGCATTTCTCTAAGTGCAATCCATACACTTGCACCTTGCAGGCATGTGGCATTACACAAAATGTTGATATGGGAAAACATCGTGCTTGGCACTGCCTTGGTTGACATGTATGCCAAACATGGTGCATTTCAATATGTATGTCAAGTGTGTCTCAACTTAGCCTTAAGCCGTTTGAAAAACCAAATCAGTCAGTTGAAGGGAGGGGGAGAAGGGGAAATCCGCTTAGAAAACTTCAGAAAATAGAGTTAAATTGCAAAAACTACCAATTATTTAAAAAAATTTCCTTTTTGGATCTACCCTAAAGGGAATTTTGTATGTTTATTCTACTCCAAAGGGAAAGCCTTTTTTTGACTTGCCATGTGATATCAAAAGGAGGCTCAGAGCAATGTGAGGGGAGCTGCGAGCTTCCGGCTCATGCTTCCACGCGGAGAGGATAGTGGGAGCTTGCAAGTGTGATCTGCACACACCACACAACAGTGGGGGGAGGGAAAGAGAGAGAGAGAGCTCGAACTGTTGCAGTATAGAGAGAATAAGAGAGGGTGCTGGAGTCACAGTCTACTAGTGAGTTGAGAGACAAATAGAGAGTTGACGTTAGTTTAAGGAGCATGCTTTTTGGGATGTCGTCTCTTTGAATGCATTGATTGCGAGATATGCCCAACTTAGGAAGGGCCAAAAAGCTCTGGGCTATTTTCAATGAATGCAAAGTGAGGGTGTCTCTCTAGATGCAGCCACATACACTTGCAACTTGAAGGAAAGGGTCAGCTGAGGTCAGGAAGTGGATGAGCTGTTTCCAGCAGATGGAGAGAGAGTGCATCTCTGCACCTTGAAGTCATGTGGCATTACACAAGATGTTGATATGGGAAAACATCGTGCTTGGAACTGCCTTGATTGACATGTATTCCAAATGTGGTGCATTTCAGTATGTATGTCAAGTGCGGCGCAGTCGTCAATGAGCTTCCTATCCGCAATGTTGCCTCATGGAATGTATTGATTGCAGGATATGTCCAACAACGTTAGGGTCATGAAGCACTAGGCTATTTTCAATGGATGTAGAGAGATGCCAGCTCTACAAATGCAATCACGTACACTTGCACCTTGAAGGCATGTGGCATTACATAGGATGCTGATATAGGCAAAAGAATTCTCGATAATATTGTTAGTCAGGGGTTGTTGAAAGAAATTGTCGTGATTGGCACTACCTTGGTCAACATGTATGCCAAATGTGGTGCACTTCATAAAGCACGTTAGTTAGTATGTATTTCAAGTGCAGTCATCGACAAGCTTCCTATCGGCAATGTTGCCTCATGGAGTGCATTGATTGCAGGATATGTCCAGCGGCATCAGGGTTAGGAAGCTTTAGGTTGTTTTGAGCAGATGCAGAGAGGGGGCATCTCTTCAAATGCAATCACATACCCTTGCACCTTAAATGCATGTGGCATTACACAAGATTGTGATGTGGGCAAAAAACTTCACGATGATATTATTATCTAGGGGTTGTTGAAAGAAAACGTTATACTTGGCACTACCTTGCTCAACATGTATGTCAACAAACATGGCAATGATTATATAAGAGTTATGGTAACATGGACTATATTAAGATGGTTAAATAGATTCATGACGAGATCATTATGGGGGTTCTTGGGGTTCTATGGGTATGCATGAGTGAGCTTGAGAAAAAGCATAGTATTGGTCATTCAAAACCATTAGTAAGAGCGAGCGAGACCCGTGGTAAGTGGATAGCGTGAACTCATAAACATAAAAAATAAGACAATTTAATAAAAGAAATCTTTGTGAAATCTTTAAAAGGACTTTTTACAAATCAATATATTAAAAAAATCTTATTGAATCAATACTTCATATCATGCGATCACAATCTTATTAATACAAGCCTTTTTTAGCATATCAAAAAAATGAATATAACTTTAGGAAATAGCATTTGAAAGGGACAAGATTTACTTTTCTTGAAGACCTTTAGACTCACCTGAGGACACATGTCTAACAAATAAAATTGAACGACCTTTCGTCCATATGATATCAAAGTCTTTAGCATACAAAAAAGAACTCATCGTGTATCTATAGAATTTATTAAAATTATACAAGGTGAAACTTTAACATTTTAAAACAATATACTGCAAGAAAAGTAAAGACATGTATGTGAAATGAAAGGTGAAATAAAAAGATCCATTTACTATTCTAAAATTGAAATAACATTTAAAGTAACTCTTAGTCATCACTGAAAACACATTGAAAGTATGTTATCCAACTCTCCTCTAAAGCAAAAGTCTCAAGACTTTCTTTTTTGGCTTTCTAAAAGAAGCCTTAGTGTTCAGTAGAGTTAGACATCCTTTCAATGTTTTCAGTGCCAGCTATGGAGACTCATCTTCAATGTTGATGGAGTTTGTCAAAGGGTCCCTTTCATTTCATAGCTTTACAGAGCTTTTTAAGACTTTGCCTTGTTTGTTTTTTTTGACTTTGCTCATCTTATATTATTTTAAACATGAATACACAATTTATACTTTTTCTTTTTTCTTAGGATGAAACTACATGCTTTTATTTTGTGTATCTTTTTATTTTTAAAGCTTTTAAAAAGTAAAGAGTTTTTTTCACAAAAACAAAAGATTGTGATTCTCTCTCTCTCTATATATATATATTGTATTTTTATTTCCCTCATATCTTGATTTCTTTTTTGAAAAGCCATCGTGAAATCTCACCTTGTTTTTTTCTTTTTGGGACTCTCCTCTAAAGCAAAAGTCTCAAGACTTTTTTTTTTTTTTGGGACCTTTTTGTTTTAAAAAGATTTATAGTTTGTAAGCGGTCCCTTCATGTATACCTTAAATGTTTTTTTTTTTTCGGGACCTTTTGGTTTTAAAAAGATTTATAGTTTGTAAGCAGTCCCTTCATGTAGACCTTAAATGTCCTTTTCAATCTTTTGTTTTAATATCTCATGAGTCTTCACCTCGTTGCTCGTTCAACGTTAGAAAATGTGCTACTTGTAATTTTCATAAACAACAATCTCTCTCTTTTTTTTTTTCCAATTCCCACATGTGAGATATTCTGATAACGTTATGTGAGTTATTTGTATTAAGAAAAAACTAGAGAAGTCCTAGAGTTAGGGTCTTTTGGAGAGTCTTCGCCTCTGGCTTTGTAGCTTCTAAGGCCATGGAGCCGGTTGTGCTCAAAATGGCACTATGATAGGGCAAAGCAGAGGTGGTGTCTACTAGAGATTGACATTTGGGAGGTCTTGGAGGGGGGTTCAGTGTCCACCCTGGGGTAGGTAGACATGCACCTTCTCCTTGCCTATCTACGATCTCCCTTGCGGACCCCTCCTTTTTGGAATAGGTGGAGGTTGCCCCTCCTTACGGACGCAAAGTAGAAATGGCGGCTTGTGTTTTGACAGTCAAGAGTGTTGGGCCTATGGAGAATAGGAAAGATGGTGGCACCTCTGCCCTGTTCGTGGCATCCCACACTTTGAAGGTGCATGGCCCACATCAACGGCCCAATCTTTGGTGTAAGACGAGATCTGTTTGTACTCCCTTATTTAGATTTGATTGCTATTGCAACAATTTCTTCTTAGTCTTGGTGGTGATGGAGCAACATTGCTTTTCCCATATGCAACAATATTTCCCTCTGTATCTCTATGGTTTTGTTTGGGTGATGTCTTGGAGGGTGGATGTCTATCTAACCAATGTATTGCCGTGCTCTCATCTTGGAGCACACACACACTCTACCTACCTACTTACAACTAATACACCTACTGTTACACACTAACACACTTCATTAGCTCTCACAGATCTACTTCCTACTTACTGTACTTTACATTACACAGAACTAACAACCTTAATACCAACACCTTAGCACAGAGAAAACATAGTACCTTTCAAAACTTCATTAACAAAGAAATACACAGTAGCAAAAACAAAATCCTTCTTCTCAACACACACAACTTCCTTCACTACCTTTCCTACAATTGAAATTGCACCACAAAAGAAGCACAAAGTGTCATTCAAGCTTAGTGTATGGCATTCCCCAGCAACGGTGCCAAAAATGTGCGTGTATGTCGCACGTGTCAATGCAAGGAATTGCCGATACACTGTGTGTGAGCCACAAACGGCTCCAAGCACACAACAAGCCTAAACTAATAAGCTCAAAGATGGCGATGGTGTGTCACTCACCGCTCTATTCTTGCTGTCGTGGAGGATTCCTCACCGCGAAGAAGAGGGAGACGCCGCTACGCCGCGCTCAACCGCCTTGCCGCCGTCGTGCCGCCGCAATTCTCTCTTTCTCTCTCTCTCTCTCTCTCTCTCTCTCTCTCTCACACACACACACACACACACACACACACACACACATACACACACACACACACACACAAGGAGATGAAGAAGAAGACGATGGAGATTGAGCAAGAGCACTCTTCAATTGCATAAATGAGAGAATAAGTGAAGTTTAGGTTTAGTTGACTTTTATATGAGCTCACCTCATTCACCCTTGGGCGCCCATGCTTAGCCAACTAATCGCTTGAATGGTCCAGTTAGAGTGCGCCTCTCATCGGCGATCACTCTTATCCTTTTCCTATTGGACCGACAAGCCCGGTACCTGACTCTACCAAATAAATAATACAGCGTCCGTCATAGGTGATAGGAATGTGCGTGAGAGTTAACATGGTTCCACTGCAAATGCTAGTTTCACTACTAATGCATCCATTGTTGAGTCTTCTATGAAAGGAGACTGTGATGTTGATGTTGATGCAGAATGGGCTTTTAGTGCAGAGTGCACTTACAATCGTGTTGTCCATGATGCATGCATGTCAGTTGCTACAAATTCACATGTGTGGTATTTTGACAGTGGTGCTACAAAGCACATTACCTCACATCGTGAATTGTTCACCTCTCTCGAGTTTGTCCCTCATGGGAATTTAGTCATTTGTGCCAACAATGCCTCTTATCCAGTTCAGGGAGTTGGAAAGATTGTGCTTACTGCTGCAAATGGCAGTTCTTTCACATTTGTTGATGCACTTAGGCAAAACAACTCTAGCAGCAATAGACCTTCCAGAACCTACAACATCCTCAACAGAGCATGTATCCAAGCCCACATTGGGTAGACGTTATCCCCATCCAGTTTATCCTCAACAACAAATATCTATGTTGTTGTCATCCATGGCGATTGAGTGCACTTGATGTCCAAATTGCCTCAAAAGAGGAAAAACAAAGTAAGACTAACACATGTTATATAGCACAACCCAAATAGGACTGTAAGCGAGCTGTTCTACTAAAAATTGCATAGATATAATTTTTGCACAAAAGGACAATGTTACTTACACAATACTACCTGTAGCGGAGACGGGAGCCAAAATGAGCACGAATCAAAGTTCTGAGCACATCATGCTCTTTGAGCTCACCCAAGTATTAATTGATGTTTTGACACTCACCAAAGCTTACCCAAATCAGAGAAAATGAGAAGGCAAGTGCTAGCGACTATGACCAGGAGGACGCAACCTCCTCTAGTACCATCGTTGGAAATAGGATTGCAAGGATGCACACACACCTTGGAGAAGATGATGAAGCTTAAGGCACACAACAGAGAGTATATTGCTTAGTGCACAGTAGAAAGATAAGCTAGCCCTAGAAGGATGGGTGTATACATAATGCATGGATAAAAAAACATCTTAGTGAGGGAAAAATGCCCCAACGATCCTAAGTGTGTTCACACACATCACTACCACATATATGGTAACAAATGCAAGACGTCATCGTTGGCACCACCCAAGGGAAAAAGCTCGATCTTCTTATTGGTCACCTTTGGAAAGTTCCTTGTTCGGCTACAAGCACTTTTCCGGTCAAAAAGAAGAGGTGATTATCTTGTAAATGCTTGGTTTATGACTGTATGGGTGTTGGCTCCATGTGAAATCCATGTTTGCATAGTCCTTAAGTACTGATGGCAAGGCAACTTTGCATGGAAATGTTGTACCATTTTTTTTCAATACTAAGTAAATTAGATTAAAATAGAAATATACCATACATCTCCAAGCTCAAAACATGCGATGTCTCAAGACAACATTCACCCGTGACGATCAACTGTCAGGACTAAAATCGCACGACTGGCATAAGTTCTTGCAATTTATTCTTCCAATTGTGATCAAGGGGTGTTTAACGGAGAAAGTGTGGTCCTGCATATACAGAGCTAGTGCGGTGGATCTCTTCCAAGGAGATACAAGAGGAATCCATTGTAGTCGCAAGGGCTAAATCCATTGAGGCAGTTTGCATGATTGAGAAGTATCTACCCATGAGATGCCTAACTATCCAAATGCACTTGCTCGTCCATGTAGTAGATGAGGTTGCAGTGACGGGTATAGTCCATAGCCGTTGGATGTTCTTTCTAGAGCGGTTCATGAAAACACTTAAGGGTTTTGTTCGCAAAAAAGCGCGTCCAGAGGGGAGAATGGCAGAAGGATGGCTGGTGCAAGAGTCTCTTGTCTTGACGATTGAATTTCTATCCGTTTCTGACCCAGAAATGCCTCGACTATGGAGCGATGAGGAGGATGCAAGATTGGTGGGAGAGGAACCGCATGGGCAAGGGGTGCCGAAGAAAATGAACGACGCCATGCGAGAAAAGATCATGAAGTTATGTATACTAAATTAAGAGCCGATGCAAAAATGGCTTGAAAGGTACGAAGAAGAGAAAGAGAGACGCAATAGGGAGCGGCACGATTTCAAGCAAAGCCGAACGACTAGAGGCATACCCTTGCCACTCGCTCCTCTACCTGAATTCCTTACAATGGCATGGTTGGACAAGACAGTGAGAGCAGCTCGATAGATCGGAGAACCCATATCTCTAGAAGAGGAAGAGTTGGCTATTGGATTTGACTGGAGGTATCATACATACATGGCACTGTGGTCGCATGGAAAGCATTTCAGAACACAACAAATTGATAGCAGAAGACACACGTTTGATAGTGGGTTAATGGTTAGTTTCATGCAAAAGAGCAGGGCCAGTGCCAGAGACACGAATGAGAGCACTAGCAACCTGGATTACTGTGGTCTGGTGTCAGATATCTTGAAAGTCAGCTTCAACCGGTTTGAGATGTTTTTGTTGGATGTGAAGTGGTTCAAGGTGATTACTTCTGGTTGCAATGCAACGGTACACAGAGATGGAAACAAGCTCGTGTAGACAGATTCTACAAAGGTTTGGACAGATGCGAGCGACACGTTTGCTCTCCCTGAACATTGCGAGCAAGTGGTCTTTGTACTGGACCCTCGAGAGCGACAATGGTGGTTTGTGGTTCAGGTTGCTTCAAGAAATAAACAAGTATTTGAAGGGCAAGAGCTCCTGGAGGAAATTTAGCTAGATGACACAGATACTACTGTGACATTAGATGATATGGACGAAGGTATGGAAGAGGAAGCTGACATATATACGAGGGATGACGCAGACGAGGTAGATATGACACTTGTAGATGAAGATGCAATGGATGAAGACAATCTGCCAGAACGAGTTGGGGCAGTGTTATGTCTGCAATTAGAGATAGACGATGATACGGTGCAAGATCTTATCGATGATGCCTCACTAGTCGAGGTCTGTAAGTGTTTGTGTGAAGACGTTGATTTAAAATTAAGCTTAAAGTTAATTTAAACAAAGGTGTTCTGACGCTTTCTTTTACTTTCTTTGTGCAGGACTTTAGTATGGCAGACCAGTATCCAGATCCCGCTTCTATGAGTGCAGATGCATTTATGGGCTTCGTCACACGGATGACGCCCAGTCAGATGGCAGATGCATCTCAGTACTGGGTAGCGAGAGGCACGGGTACCACGCCTCCGGGCTTCACACCCGAGGGTCCGACGCCTATGGGGGGGGGGATGCCTATGGGTATGATGCCTACGAGGTATCCCATCATAGCTTCTTTGACACCTAGAGGTACGGCAGAGATGGGTACGTCCTCATCTCCGCAACACAGTCACACTCGTCGATCTCGGCGATCATCAGATGGAGGTGGTGGTTGCTGTGGAGGAGGGTCCACAGATGCTTCAACCCCTCCTCACTCACGACCCCCGTCCTATCCAGGCACACCTCTCGACACACCTCTTAGCACACCTTGGACACCTTGGGGGACACACGATCCTAGTGCCTCCAAGGTCTATACTGTACAAGCAGATGGTTCTATTGACATGGATAGAGTTGGGACTGAGATGAGATAGCGGGTTCGCCAACTCGTGGAGCTGCAGTTTTCGACTAGCATTCTGACGCCTTGGCCTGAGCATGATCGCAACAAAATCAATTATATAGTGGAGACCATCATGAGAGAGTATCAGCCTGCTCTGGGTTCAGAGGATCTTCCAAGGAGGTGGATCAAGGGTGTTGCACGGGACACCGTGAAACATCGTCAAGATGCAGCTCGTCGGGCTTTCAAGACCGGCTCGCCGAAGCCTTCGGCATCTCACACGAGACATGGCAACAGATCGGGGAGGATGAGCAGACATTGGACACGCGGTTCAGACAGCAGCATCAAGCCACGGAGGTATGACAGATGACCAGGGACACATCTCATCTTGGCAGCGAAGGCTTCAACACCTTTCGCTATGAGTTTGTGACTTTCCAATCCAATCCTAGCTATGGCGTTTTTTGTAAAACGCAATGAATCATGTATTCTTAATTACTTTGGTTTTTGCATAAACACAGAATATTGCAATGCATCGAGCCCCGACACGCTAGGAGGAGACCGATGGATATCGGAGAGGCATTTATGAAGTATTGAATGATCTTTCTTTCGCCGTAGGAGAGCCTGTAGACTGGGAGGCCTTAGAGTCTCACTGATCGATTGAGGTGAGACGTTAATATGTGTGTGTTGATTTAATTAGATAAGTATATGTGAAGTAATATCAATACTAATTTTGTGACTTGTCCTATGTGCAGGTTGTGACGCGTAGCCATCAGTGGATTTCTATATATGTTTTGTGAGACACAGACACGCCTTTGTGTCTCTTTTCTATATAGACATGGTTATGGTTATTGTTCAGACATGGTTATGGTTATTATTTAGTCATGGTTATGGTTATTGTTTTCTTTATGGTTATGGTTATTGTTCTTGTATAGACATGGTTATGGTTATTGTTTTGTTTATGGTTATGTTTAACTTTATGATTATGGTTATGGTTATTGTTTTGCTTATTGTTATGGTTATCATTATGGTTTTGATCAATATGGTTATGGCCGGTTATGGTTTTGATCAATATGGTTATGGCCGGTTATGGTTTTAATTTGGTTATGGTTTTGCATAAAGTTCGTTATATAGGAATTTTGTTATGGTTATGGTTTTAATTTGGTTATGATTTTGCACAAAGTTCGTTTCATTTCTTTCATTTGCCTTATACATGGATATCATGTAGGAGGCGTATACATATGGTTTTGTTTTTTAAGTTTATGTTAAAACGAAGGGAACTCTGCCGAAATTTCTGCGGGAGCATGGTTGATTTTAGTGCTGCTCGCTTTCTTGGGCAGAAGGCAGGCAGTCTGGCTGTGGCTGTGTCCATCTTTTCACTGGGCATAGGTCAAGCTGTGTGTCCTCTGTCCAAGATTTTTTTTTTTTTGATATGGTCGTCGAAATACGCGTCGATAGGGACATCAAAATACACGTCGAAAATAGTGCCTTTCGACACAGATATCGACGCGTATTTTGACGTTTTCACAGGGACGAGTATTTCGGCGCACTTTTCGACGGATGGTGTCGAAATCTGCATCGAAGGCACCTTTTTTTGTTGTAGTGATATGAACTATGGACCACCACATGGCACAACATCGTACCCAACGTGGAACCTAAGGGCTTCCTATATGTGCCAAGCCCAATGTCAATACCTACTCCACATGTAGTCTCTGGAGCACCTCCACCCACGGTTCCTGCTCACTTAGGTGACTTGGAAACATTTGCTCAAGCTATTGGTTGATCTATTGCTGAGAATATGTGTAACACGCCTGATAGAGAGCCTAGAAGTAAGGCAGTACAAATAGCCAAGCTCACACAAACATTTAGTGGAGACGGGGATGTGTGAAAGCATATCGAAGTGTTTGAACAAATATGAGATTCTCTAGGAGAACACAATGACCTACATAAGAGTAATTCTTTAAGCCTAACCTTAAGTGGAAAGACTGGGGATTGGTATAGAACCCTAAGGGTGGAAGAAAAAACGATTTACCCTACTCTTAGGAGACTGTTCTTAAAAGAATACATACGAGAGGGAGTGCTTTGGGGGAGTAGCCTCTCAACTCTAGAAAGCCCAACGAGAGGAAGGAGAGTCGGTGAGAGACTTTATTAGTCGCTTGAAGCATTTGAATTCTCGTTGTAATCCAAATGAGCGCTTCAATAATAATCAATTGCTTGATAGATTCATTAGGGGATTATGACATGAGGATATCTACAATGGCTTAGTCATTAGAGGTATCACCACTTGGGAAGCAGTCACGACCAATGCGATCCAATTGGTGGATAATTTAATAATTCAAGGAGAAAGAGTGTCTATTGAGCCTAAATCTATTAGCTTGCAAGCATCAGGGCATCAGCCAATGACCCTAAAGCCTATTGCTAAGGAGCCAAAGATATATGAAATGACTTTAGCAGATCTCACCAAGGCCATTCAAGAGAGTCTTAGAGATAATTGTGCTCCGCAAAACAATCATATGTATCCAAGAAGGGAGCAACAATGGTGCTCAATATGCTATGGACCGCATAGTACTAGTGAATGCCCTACTTTTAGAGTAAAATTCAATGGGAGTTTCAATGCCTGTGGAAGGTATGGTCATCAAGCTAAGGATTGCATAGTATTTAAGTGCGTGATGGCCAATAGACCAACCTTAGCATGGACAAACACACCTCAAGTGCCTGCATTGATGCCGGACACCCAACTCTTGAACAAACGTCACAACACATGGTCCCTAGGGCCCAAAATGTTGTTCAAACATCACCCTTACCACCTCCAGTGCTAGGACCGCAACCACCACATCTGAGAATCACTTCTGTGAATCAAGTGGGTTGTGAGTCATCTATTGCTTGTTTGGAAGGCTGTGAGGAAGAAATGGACGCCTATGGGATGGATGTGCTTGAAGAAAGTCCACAATACTACATGGAGGACTATTGGGGACAAGTCAAACGTGTATATCAAGTAGCTGCTCTTGCGGCAAGAGGCCAAAATATCAATTACACTGCTAAGAGACCACCTCTTCAATGCTATGAGTGTGGAGGTCCACATCGTGTAGCCGAGTGTACTATTAGGCTACAAAAGAACACCACAATAATGCAAACCAATCAAGCGAGCACGTCTACAATGCCAATACTCATGTGTAATCGATGTGGCATAGATCATTTGATTGTCCAATGTCCAAATAATCCAAATGCACCGAAGATATCACCATTAAACTTGATTGAAGTTACCGAGGAGCCATCACAAAGTACATTTGTGGTCCCAGTAAACGTACTCACATGATCAATGCTCCAAAGACAAAATTATATTCTTGAGGAAAGAGACACGGCATCAATTGCCCAATCTCAGAAAAAGAAGAAAACACGAAGGAAGAGATCGCAAAAAGCAGCGAAGTCACACCCCAGTTCAAAGACCAACATAGGGACTGGTGACGACCCCGTATATATGAACAACGCTGAAGAGGATTCAAATTTAGGTGAAACCATGGAGACCAAAACGACCACTAAGATAGAAACCAACAAGGAAGACCTTCATGAGCCATAATGGCCAGGATCCAAGAAGAAGATAGGAACTTTTCCCAACCCTACAGAGGAGATCGAGCGAGTCAAGCAATTAAGGAGTTTGGTAGAAGATACCCAAAGGGATCTAGAACCAGCACCTAGGCAGATCCAGATTATAGACACGGTGTTCCCTACGCAACAAAAACCTCACCAAGTCCATAGACCCTTAGCCATACCTAGTGTCATTCAAGAAGAAAGCGACTTAAAGTCATGGGAAAATGGGCGTACTCACTTCTTGATGGAAAGAATGTTTACAGAGGGACTACTTGATCCTATCGAAGAAATGGAGATCCCATCTTCCTCACGTCAAGGGACTGAAGCACAAAAGGTGCCGTTAAACATTGCCAAATTGATGGATTTCATGTCATCAGAAGTTAGAACCACCATCATGTCCAAACTATATAAAGACCTTGAGCTAGTCTCAGCTCTTCGAGCCTTCCTCAATGGAGAACTAAAGTTTGGGCTACTACAATTTTCACAGATGGATGGAGCTGGGGATATGCCAATAGAGGAGGAACAATTAGATCCTCAACCCAACCTAAATGAGAACCTTGTTATAGAAATACCCTGTTAACAAGTTGAGACAATACTTTGAGGGTGATGAATCCAATGCGACCATAGCAATCACTACTAAGGGATTAACTGTGAAGGGAATCCTTGATGGTGGTGCTGGGGTTAGAATTGTGACTAAAAATTGCTGGGAAACTATGGGAAGACCTCACCTTGCGACCACAACCATTGTAGTGAAGATGTCCAATGGGTCTATTGTTAAACCTATTGGGATGCTAGAAGACCTCAAGATCAAGGTCTTTGGACATAAAAGAAGAGTTACCTTCATTATTATGGATTTCTCCAAGCACACTATGGCATCGAAGATGATCTTAGGACGTCCTTTCATGAGGGAAGCTAAAATGGTGCATGGCTGGTCTAAAAACCATGTCTACTTGTAGTTCCAAGATTTTGTCATTCGAGTGGATCTTGTGACTGGTCGAGCATATCCTCTAGGAAACAGGTTTATAATTGATCATAGATCTAACACCACAGTTCACTCAGCCCCATTGCAGTATTGTTACACGTGTAAAGTGGACACTAATGTTGGGGAAGATTCTCCTTATATAGATGTACTACCTGGGATGACTCAGTCGAACAATGTGGATTGAGTCCACCTAGCAGCAACCATAGACACTTGGGGAAATAGGGGGACAACCAGGGTAATACTTGAGGGGGATGAAATGCCATCACTTCTACCCTTAAATATGCTAGAAGCAATGCATATAGCTTCTGACAAGACTCATCCTCATATAACAAAAAAAACTTACAAGTGGGTCCTTAAATCTTCTTTAGCGACCATGGTTGATGCTAAAAAACAGAATCCTTGTAAAAAAATGTCCCACTCACTCCAAGAAATGTAAGAAAACGTGGCGTTGGATTCCTAAACAACTATTGGAAGCCCAAGGCTACTATCAAGGAAATGATCAAATCTGAGTACCAAAACGTAGATTGTGTTCTTACTTGTCACCTGACCTATGTGAGTCAAACCCTGTGACGACAAAGCCGATGAAAGATCGTGGGAAAGAAAAAATCACAGAATGCTACACACCCGCTCTAGAGCTAGTTTGGGTACCAAAGAAAGAACGATTTGTTCCACCTAGCTCAGGAAGGGGGGAGTCCCATGAAGCTTCTAGATCCTCATATAATGCATCCATAGAGGTAAAAGCTTCTCCACAGCCTTCACCTACAATAGTGGACCTCCATGGAGCTACAAAGAAATCCACACCTCCCAGTATTCAAGAATCACCTAATGAACCACTTCAAGTTCGATCCTGGGAGAGTACCTTACCACCCTTGCAACTCGACGAGGCACCTAAGGTAATAGAAAAATATTGGCAAAAATCCTCACCTATTACCAACTGGAACAATTGGTTTCAAAGGGTGACGAGCACATTTCAAACGGTATGATCTACCCAAGGAAGGGGGGAGTGTTTGCTGACATCCAGCATTCACTTGCTTCCCTCTCAACCTTCCTCCCTGACCTCTCAATCTCCAATCTTGGGGAATGTATATATAAAGCCTTATACTCACAAAAAACAAAAATAATAAAGATCAAGAGCAATTAGAAAATGAGTATGCACAATAAAAGTCAAAACATTGACCTAGGCCTACACATTCACATCCTGTACACTGAAACAGAAACCTATGTCATCAAACACCTTTGATCCTCATCACTCGAGTGATGGAGGGTAGGTAGGATTAGATGATAGGAGTGTTTTTCTTTTAGAGTTTAGTGATTAGCAAAGTTCTTTCTTTCCACTGATATGCCTCCTAGAGGTATTCTTTGTGTTTCCTTGTGTGTACAGGAACGTGTTGCTGTTGTTCGGATTTGGACCTTCATGGAATCTTTCTCTCGTTCGCACTTCAAATCAAGCGCGACCATCAACACAAACAGGTGTTTCTTGTCCATTAGCATTGCCCCTTATCTTTTTGCATCCATGTTTGTCTGCTTTAATTGTGATGATATTCAACACATTTGCTTAGTATCAAACATTAAATTCAATGTAATTTTTTGTCATAATCACTTGTCTAGGTTTAAAAATCAAGCAGTCTGACTAAGCTAGTTTGACCAAGTTAGGCGTTAGAGATCTTCTCTTAATACCATGGGGAATGCCTTCCTAATTTTCAATGGTTACTTAGGTTCTTAATCCGATTTAGGTAACATTGTATGAAATGTACTAGGGCTTTCTAGTGGGCTTAGTCCCTATTGACCTTTAGCTTAAGTATTATAAAGGGAGTTTACTAGTGTGATGAGCTTAGGAGGTGTAACAGTGTTATATGACCCCCCAAAGTTACAAAATTAAAATGCTGAAAACAAAAAAAATAAAAATAAAAAAATCAAAGTGCCACAATGTAAAATCTTAAGCTGGAAGAGAAATCTCAGTTTGATCGGGTACTTCACTCACATGTATCACCTATGGTACTAGAGCCCTAGAGGTTCCCAGTGTGGGTGCTTTTCCTTAAAAAGAAAAAAACCCAAGGCATACAAAATAAGCACACACATCAAAATTGAATCACTGTGAAAAGACTTTGCGGGGTCAAAGAAAAGAAAATAAGTTAGGCGATGATTTCATGAGCAATTCCTTTTATTGTATCTTAACTACAAGGTTCTCTAGGTGTCAGCCCTCGGACATGAAATACTTGGCTCTCGCGATTAAACAACTTAATTGACCAGAGAAAATTGAGAAGCTTGCCCATGGTATTAATAGTCGATCTCTAGTGCCTTTCGATCGTTAAAATAGTGACCCCAGATTTGTTTAATTTTTTACCTTTACAATTGTTTATGCATTTGATTATATTGCAATTTAATGTTTATTGCTGACAAATGGTTTAAAATTTTGTTACCAATCAAATTGTCTGTCTACAATTGCATATGCTTTTTAATTGTATATGAGAATGCAATTATTGTGCCAATTGTTGTTTGATTTTGCATTGACTGAAGAAGGTTAAGGACATTCATCTCAAATTCTCTTCCACCTCGACGAACGAGCTTCAACTCAATAGCTTCCGAGGACAGAATCTACATTAGGAAGGGGAGCATGTTAACTCTCACGCACATTCGTATCACCTACGATGGACACTGTATTATTTATTTGGTAGAGTCACGTACCGGGCTTGTCGGTCCAATAGAAAAAGGGTAAGAGTGATCGCCGATGAGAGACGCACTCTAACTGGAACATTCAAGGGATTAGTTGGCTAAGCATGGGCACCCAAGTGTGAATGGGGTGAGCTCATATAAAAGTCAACTAAACCTAAAATTCACTTATTCTCTCATTTGTCAATTGAAGAGTGCTCTTGCTCCATCTCCATCTTCTTCTTCTTCTTCATCTCCTTGTGTGTGTGTATGCATGAGAGAGAGAGAGAGAGAGAGAGAGAGAGAGAGAGAGAGAGAGAGAGAGAGAGAGAGAGAGAGAGCGATCGAGCATTGTGGCGGCACGATGGCGGCGAGGCGGTTGAGCGTGGCGTAGCGGCGTCTCTCTCATCTTCGCGACGAGGATTCCTCCATGACAGCAAGCCTAGAGCGGTGGCTGACACACCATCGCCATCTTTGAGCTTACTAGTTTAGGCTTGTTGTGTGCTTGGAGCCATTTGTGACTCGCACGCAGTGTATCGGCAAGTTCCTTGCATTGACACGTACGACATATGCGCACAAATCACCCTCTTTCTTCTTAGCCTATTTGGCCTTCAACTTAGGACACTGCTTGATCAAGTGATCATTAGCTTTACAATAATGGAAACGCGTCTTCTTTTTGCCCTTATCACCAGAATTGCCAGACGAAGTGCTGCCAGCAAAAGCATTGGGAATAGATGTTTTGCCACTCGCAGTAGAACCATAAGAAGTGGTTGCATTGCTGTTACCACCCTTTCTTTGAGAAGCAATATAAGCCTGTTCAACTGCATGCTGTCTAGTCCTGTTTTGTGGAAAATGACTCTTGCAACAGCAATGTGCATGATGCATCAAACATGACAACTTCAGGATTTCCTTGGGTCATAAGTCTCCAAGTACTAACAAAAGTCTGGTAAGAATCTGGTAAGGCATCAAGAACAGTCTACACAAGGGAGCTGTCTGAAATGACTTCACCTGCAAAAATAAGTTTCTCATTGACATCCTTGACACCAGCAAGGAAAGTGTCCATATCATCTTTCTCATGCATAATCTTCGACTCCAGCTCTTTACGTGCAGCAAAGCAATTTTAGTCTCATTGCGACTTGCATAAAGACCAACCAAAATATCCCAAGCTTGTTTTGCAGATTTTACTGAATGAATGTGAGAAACAATGGTGTGCTTCATATAGAAAGCAATCAATGCATGAGCCTACGCGTCCTTTACATCCCAATGAGATTGTTCTGCCGTAGGAAAAACAACTCTAATAGCAACAATCCTTGCAGCAAGACTTGCCACATCCTCAACATCGCCTGCATCCTCAGAACCAGGACGTACATCAATGCCCAACACAATATTCCAGACTCCCTTTGACACAAGAACATGTTGCATCATGTAAGCCCACATAGGGTAATTGTCCCCATCCAATCTGTCCTTAGCAGCAAACATCTTGAACACATCTGTGTTGTTGTCAGCCATGGTAAATGATGCACTTGATGTGAAAACTGCTCGAAAAGAGGAGAAATGAAGCGGGAACAACACGTGCTATATAGCACAAATTGTAGAAGACTGTAAGGCACCTGTTATGCAAAAAAACGGCACTGACAAAAATTCTGTACAAAATGACAAAATAGCATGTGTAGTACTGCTTGTAGTGGAAACGAAGGCCAAAATGAGCCCGAATAAAAAATCTGAGCAGAAATTTTTGTCAACTTGCGAACGCTCGCCAAAGCTCACAAAAATTGAATAAAGTGAGCAGGCGTGTGCTGGAGCTGCTGTCGCATGAGCCCGGGAGGACGCAACCTCCTTTGATACCAATTGTTGGAATTACGGTTGCAGAGAAACACACACAACTTGGAGAAGACGAAGGAAGCTCAAGGCACACAATAGAGAGTGTGTTACTTAGTGTGCAATGGAAAGATAGATTAGCCCTAGAGTGATGGGCATATATACAATACACAGGGGAAAAAAACCTCCTAAAGAGGGAAAAAATACCCCGGCGGTCCGAGTGTGTTCACACACATCACTACCACATGTATATGGTAACAAGGCATAGAGGAATTCAAGCTACTCTCAAGGGAGTAGAGATGTACTTTTATTGCCAACAATGGAAGGCAGACATACCAGACAATGTTTCCAAATGCATTGCATGTCAAAAGACAAAGCATGATAGAGGAAACAACATGACTTGCTTTAGCCATTGCCTATACCTAATTTTCCATGGGAAAGTATATTCATGGATTTCATCTTTGGATTACTCAAGTCCATACATGAGAACACATGAATATGGACAATAGGGGAAGTATTTTTTGGCGAGCGCTTTTTTGGAATGTGGTGAGCAGAGTTCCAAAAAAGATTCTTTTTCTCTCTCCTCAACTTTTTTTCTCTCTTGAACCTTTGCCGGCCTCTCTCTCTCTCTTAGATTTTTTTCCTTGGCAAACATACCTCGATCAAGCATTGTCATCCCCATCGCTTTCTCTCCTTTTTTCTCTCTCGTGATCCTCCATTGGCCTCTCTCTCTCTCTCTCTCTCTCTCTCTCTCTCTCTCTCTCTCTCTCTGAATTTTTCCCTTGGTGAATACACCTCAATCAAGCATCATTGTCACCATCGCTTTTGCTCCTTTTTTTTCTCTCTTGATCCTCCGTCGACCTCGTCCTCTCTCTCTCTCTCTCTCTCTCTCTCTCTCTCTCTCAAATTTTTTCCTTCGCGAACACATGTCGATCAAACATCGTCAATCACCATCACTTTCACTCCTTTTTTCTCTCTCCTGATCCTCCGTTGGCCTCATCTTTCTCTCTCTCTCTCTCCCTCTCATTTTTTCCCTTGGCAAACACACCTCAATCAAACATTTTTGTCACCATCGCTTCTGCTCCTTTTTTCTCTCTCACGATCATCCATCGGCCTCATCCTCTCTCTCCCTCTCTCATACACACACACACACACACACACACACACACACACACACACACACACACACACACACACACACACACACACACACAAAAGGACCAGTACACACCTAAATAATTAAACATGAAGATTAACGCTAACAAATAGAGAGAGAATGATTTTTAAACCAAGATAATTCAAAAACACCTTTCCCTTATGGAGACTCTCTCTCTTTCACTCTCTCTCCATTACTGATAGATAACATTACATTTATGTTGCTTGCAATACATAAGGCAATACTTTATATGGTGTGGCCACATTCATTTTTTGGAACCACTGAGCTTTGTAGGAGTCCTACCCTCTATAGGCAAGAGATGACTCACCATGCACTCTAGTTGCACCTTGTATCTCCCCTCATTGAAACGTGTTGTTTTGGACTTCTGAAAATTAACCAGTTTTGGAAAACTTTCATTGAGACACTTTAGGGCACGTGCACACTGACTTTTGCAACACACTTCAGGAAATGCGATGGTCGAGGTTTGTAGTTTGGTCCAGTGGTGTGGATCATACTTATGTTCCACAACATCCATTGGATGGACATTTCCTAAGGTCAGTGGAAACTCAAACATCATGTTACCATTGTACACCTTTGGTATTTCCGACACTTGTTTGGTTTCTACTATCTTTGAAAGAAGATTTGTCAAGGTGTTGGGCTTCGTCATCGCATTGAAAAATGAAAAAATACTATTTGTTCTCCTTAACTCAATAGAGTTTTGCAATGCCTACTCCCCAAAGAGTTGTTTCTTGCTTGGACTAGTAAGGTCTATGTAGGGAACATCCACCAAACGAGCAACCACCCCATTCAAATTTGAGATTATGTCATCTTCGACTAGCACCACAAACAATGTAGAGAGAGATTCGTCCACAACATAAAACTCCTCTCCTAAAAGATTGATTGTTTTCTCTAGTGACACTATCAACTTTTCACTCCTAACCATGACAATGGCATGTAGAGCACTAAATATTTGTGGCGCAACATGCTCTTTTAAATATCTAACCCCAAAAATAATCTTTCCATTGGTAAAGGAAAAATCTCTTTCAAAAGAAGGGAATACTATAGTGCACTACATGATAGTAGAGTTGAAAAAATAAGCAATAGATTAAAAACATGAGAGTGAAAGTGTTTAATTGTGTTTAGAAGACTTAAGGGCATTTTATAATTAATCTTAGTAGTTATTAGTATTACTTAATAATTTTTCAATTTCAAATTAAATTATTTTTAAAAAAATTACATTCTCTCTCCTCCCCCAAACATCCACCTCCTACCTCTTCTCTCTCTCTCTCTCTCTCTCCACCCGCCTCTTGTTCCCCCGTGGGAAGCGTCTCTCTCTCTCTCCTCCCATGGGAATCACCCCCTCCTCCATGGGAGCCGTCCTCTCTCTCTCTCTCTCTCTCTCTCTCTCTCTCTCTCCACATGGGAACCACTCCCCACCCCCCCCCCCCCCCCCCCCCCTCCATCCCTCTCCACGTGGGAACTGTCCCCTGCAAGACCCTGTGGTTGGCTACTAGGGCCACGTGACATACCACGTGGACTACGAGTCACTCCCAATCCATGTGGCATGCCATGTGGCGTTGACAACCACGAAGTCCCACGGGGGACCACATCATGCGTCCAGGTAGACTATGAGTGCACTGCAATTCATATGCCCCCCGCGATCTTGGTTCCCTCCCCTCCCCTTTGGACTATTGCCTCACCCCCCCCCCCCCAAAAGGGTTCCCTCTTGCCCTTTTTTGGGCCTGCTAAAGGCCTTGCTATCCATATGGGTGAAAGTCGTTCAAATTTGTTTGCTTGACATGTGTCCCTTTAAAAATTGAAGAGAAAGAAGTCATTTCCTTTCAAATTCTATTTCCCAAACCTGCTTTCATTTTTTTTGGCATGTTGAAAAAGACTAAAGAGCAAAGGATTAAAGAGTTTCCATAGGAGTTTGATCCATATATGATGTGAAGTATTGATTCAAATTTTTTTTATACTCTCAATTGTGAATAGTTCTTTTATTTAAAGACTTCACCAAGATTCATTTTATAAAATTAATAAATTGAGTTATTATTCTCTATTAGTATAGTAGACGGCTTCTCTCTCTCTCTCTCTCTCTCTCTCTCTCTCTCTCCGTCACTGTGTTCCCAGAAGCTGCAGGCGACACACGCCGGATGATTGAGCTTCTGACGCGTGGCAGGGGGGGAGCCGGAATTTCCTCCCCCATTATCTATTAGTATAGATGCTTTTTCAAATCTATCCTTTTTAGCAACAAAATTAATATATTCTTTTGTTTTAGACAATAATGTGTTTTTTTATTTTATTGCTTATATTTTTTAACTTTATTTTGTTTTCAAGTAATAATGTGTAATGTGCACCTTTCAAGTTATTAATTAAATGGATTTTTTCTTGATATATAAACTATTCGAGATTATGGTTGGATTCACGAGAGCCAATGACATTAAAAAAGAAATGTGCCTTCACCACGAAGGTTGTCCACTCGTAGTAAAAGAGATTATACTTCTGTAGACCCACAAAAAATTTAGCAAGCCTTCTCCCCCTCGGAAGAGCAGTTCTATCGTCTACTTTTTAGTACAAAACATGGACCGATGTGATTGAGTTGAATCCAACAGCTACGTACTTAACAACACTACCACTACACTACAGCTCATTGGACATCAATATCATACAGAATAAACTTTATAGAGCTACCTACATCCCTTGTGAATGAAGAGAGAGGTTTAAGAAAGAGTACGAGGTTTTTGCCACTTACTCTTGTGAATTTAGCTCGTGTATGTATAATGAATAATATAGTGCACATTTTTATGTTTATTTTTATTTATTTATTTTCGTTTTCAAATGATAATGTGCAATGTGCATCTTTCACCTCATTGTTTAAATGGGTCCTTTTTTAATATATAAACTATTTGTGATTTTATATGTATAATGGATAATATCATTTTATATTAAAATACAATAAAAATTCCACGTGATTGTAAGCACTCATTTAAACTTACTTTCCATAAATCTCATTCCTCCCTTATCTTAGTAGGCCTTCGTGCCTCTTCACATTGTTCTTTCTCACTCTCTCTCTCCACCTTTCTTTTGCCATAAGCATTAGCGAACAACAAAAAAACACCTCTTTCTCATTTGATTACCCTCTCCTTATCCCTTTCCTATAACCTTTGCTTTTCCTTTCCATTCTTTTTTCTCTCAAATTTTCACTCTCTTTTCTCTCAAACCTCTCCCCCCTCGCTCAAACTTTCCATTCTCTCTCACTCTCACTCTCACTCTCACTCTCACTCTCCACCTTTCTCCTCAAAGCCATAAACTTCCTCCTATATTTTTTTCCTCGCCGCCAAATTGTCACTCTTTTTTTTTACACCCCTATTATAAAAAAAATGCCAATTCTAACAAAAAAATGAATCTAAAGGAGTGGATCGCCCAGAAGAAATGACTCTCTACACCACTCAAGAAGAAATTCCTCTCCACACCACTCAAGAGAGCGGTTCCTCTCTTGGGATGACATCTGTGGTGGTTGGAGCGTCTGTGTTGACAACTACATACGTACCTTCATCGAATAGTGCAGTCATGTTGACGTCCATAGAAGTGAAAAATATGGGTAATGACCCTCTTACTGATCTCTTCGGATTCGTGGATGATTGCCACATTTCTTCAGACTAGATTGATGCACATGTTGTGCCATACAATCACTTGTTGCCACATATCCTTCTTTGTCGTCTTTTGACCAATCCAGCCATTAGAAAAAATGATGATTGTGTGGCAGAACTAACGATCTCTATAGCCGAAAGAGGTTACCAATCTATGATGGCTCATTTCATTGTGTGTGAAGCTTTTCTCGGATAAGATCTTATACCATTCAATAGGCGTGGTACTTATGGGAGAGAGTGAGTGATGTCGAATACTTTCGATGACCAAATTAGAGACATTCCCGAGCTCTCTCACATGGAGGAGGAAATATTCATTGTATGGGATGGCAATCACTGGCTCCATGCGTGGAAAGATTGGGCATTGCAAGAGCGATTGGATGAATTGTCTATATTAGAAGGTTGAGTGCACGATTGTGAAGTGTGACCCAGAGGAGATGGTGAAATTTTTGCTAGTGCTTGGCATGATCAACAAGTAAGTTTCTTCACGATTTTATTGGTGCACTTAAGTTATTAATAGTCATTAAAATTTTATATTTAAAAATAGGGTTACACGAGTCCATGTGCCTCACACTATTGTCCACGATACCTTTATGATGCAAAAATTAGTGCTTGCCGACCCATAGTCCTTATTGGTGGACAAATTTAATGAAGAAGATAGGACAAAAGCTGAGAGGAAACTTCGTGGCACGGAAATCAACTGATCAAAATGGCTTAGATTACTTATGTCTTTGCTAGCACAACTACTGTGGAAGGTAATTCTAAATTTATAATACACATGCATTAGGTAAGTACATGGGGTTTTTCTTGGAAATCACTTTTTTTTGGCAATTTGTATAGCAAGAAGAGTTCGATGCAATATATCGGCTGAAAACACAAAATTTACCAGCCAAGGGGAGTAGAGAGTACCATATGCACGAAGATGATAACAAGGCAAGCTATAATTTGGCAATAAAGCAGATCGAGAACTTTTTTGTGCCTAAGGGATTAGAGATAGCGGTCATAGCCAATCTTGAGAATGGCGTAGAGTTTTTTCAAGAATGCATTTCTTTTGTGGGTTGGGGAGAGAAGAGTTGCCGAATGACTCCCTTCAGAGTCTCTAAGGTTGCACCGGCACACATTAGTCATGCGGAGTGAGTATTATTTTCTTTTGCAAGCATTATTCCATTTTCTTAATTCTTAAGAATTTTATCCAATGGTAAATGGCAAAAAATTCCTGAACGATAGATTGACCAAGGGAAACGTGTTGTTGGTGGAGGCATCTATTCCAACTCAAGAGAAGCCATTCTCGGAGTGGTTGAGAATGCACGTATATTGGTGGTAGTAGAAAGGTAAGCATAGTAACATCAGAGTATGGGGTCTTATCTAGTATTTCCACATTACTAATACTTGGATTCCAAGGGTGTATTGAGCTTGGCAGAGAAGTTGGAAGCTGAGAACTCCACGTTGAAGAAGCTACACGGCCAAGGGATGCCCAAGCCCAAAAACTGCACTGGGCAGACCTAAACAAGGTAAAAAGAGAGGACGACAAGTCATCAAAGAACTTAAGGAGTTCTTGAAAGAGTTTCAGAGTGAACGGAGCGAGCAGCAAGGTGGCAGATCAAACTATGAGTAGGGTGACTCCAAGCGACACTCAAAATCACGGAGATCTAGTCCATCCTAGGGTTTGAGATCTTGGAGTCTCGAGAAAACCATATCTATTGCTACTAGGCAAAGCTAGGGCAACCACCTAGTTTCGGTTCGGCTACTCAAACCACTTGCTTCCTTTCCTCCAAGTAAGAAACGCAACCACAAATCAATTATTTTTTTTCAAAATTTAATGGTACCTAACATCTGATTAAATTTTGCATGTGACACAATATTGGCTCACTCTAATGCAAAAATGATAGAAATCATAAGTGTCAAAGTGGTTTCAATACATCTACTCATTAAATCTAGTATCTAACCAACCCAAATGATTTTCTCATATTAAACTAATGATTTAATGTGGGATAATAAACAGGAACAAGGGTTAGAATATAACATGTGCTTATGGATCTATCTCAACACGGGGCCAATGGTAAAGGGGCCCAAATGAGAGATGGTCTGTCAAAGAGCAAGGCTAACTAATGGAGCTTAAAAGACCTTAGGGTTAGCTTCATTAAAGACCTCCAATGGTTAGTGTTAAAAGTCCTTTGACCTCAGGCAAGCTAGGGCTGAGCTTGAGATGGGAACCCGACCTAAAATTGCCTTTGACCTTAGGTAAGCTAGGGCTGAGCTTGAGGTGGGAACCCGACCTAATTGACCTTAGGCAAGCTAGGCCTGAGCTTGAGGTGGGAAATCGACCTAAGGTGCTTGTCATGCTTGATGACTAAGGTACTTGAGGTTCTTGTCATACTTAATGAGGAAGGTGCTTGAGAAGCTTCCCATGCATGGGGGGTAAGGTGCTTGAGTCAAAAAGAGACCCTACAAACTTAATGAGGAAGGTGCTTGAGAAGCTTTCTATGCATGAAAGTCCCAAAGTTAGGGGAATCTTTGACCTAACCTTCCACTCACCCAAAGGGCACCCCTTTTCTCAAAGGGCACATGGGATACATGTCGTACTCTCTCTAAGCTTAACCACATGGTGTGCTTGAATGCTATTGGTTGGGCTAAAGAGGGGTCCAATGAGCTTCTAGTTCCATCCAAAAAATATCTAGATATTTTCAAGCGCTCTCTCTCTCTAAGGGGTAAGGAGGACACTTGTCAAAAGACTACCCATGTACTTGACTGCATGCTGCATGTGATTGGCTAGGGGGGAGAGGGGTCCAATGAGCTTGAAGCATGTGGACAAGCCACAACTTGCCCCAAGCAAGCAAGGGGGGTGCTAGGGGGATATACACCACACACACACACACTCATTTTGTGGATCATCCTCACTTGGTGAAAGTTGAGGAACTCCACCTCCTTCTCCAAGCTTGTGAGAAATGAGAGCCTACACCAACAATCTTGGCTATGGAATGCATGACCAACCAAGAGCCATGCTTCAATGCTTAAACTTTCCATCTTCTCCATCTTCATTACTATGCTATTATGTATGCTAGCAAGAAGAGTGATGATACGTGAGGAACTATTTCTTTCTCCTATGGAATGTTTCTTCTTTCTCTTCCCTATCCTCATCCCCGCTAGCTCTCTCCACCTTCGAAGGTGTTTGAGGCCTTGGGACTGAGGCTTGGGATAGTTAATGCTTTCTACAAAGTTTATGTTATGCTTGTGATGCATGAAGCTTTCCATCTTCATTGTATCACCTAGGTCACAAGGAACACAGAGATTGTATTGTACCAAGTCTCTCTTGATGGGAGAAACTATATACACATGCCTATTGGAGGGGGGACCACCTGACTCCGTATGAATCTGGTCCTCAACTATTGTCATGTTCTCTAAACTTACTCTCTTGCAAAAGTATTGTTCATGCGAAGTTAACTAAGTACCATGTTTATGTTGCTACCATCAATTAAGTTCACCCTCTATGCTCACAAAGTAATCTCACAAAAGTGCTTCATCTAATTTCTTAATTCCACTACTCTCAAAATTCATAGGCCATTTCCATTACATTGGTATCAGAGCATTTGGTTTGTCTTTTCTTGCTTAAGAAGAGAGGTCCTTAAGTAGCCTATTATACCACTACTCTCTATCATTAACCAATTCGAGCCGTGGGTGTAGATACTTAAGTGTCTATTTTCAAAGGCTAAGAGGAATAGCAGCTAACGTTTTGAATTGCAAAAGCATACACTAAGTAAACACACCTATCAAAAACAGATTTCTTGTACCTCGGGTAGAAGATCTGTTTGATAAGCTACAAGACTTTACCTACTTCAGTAGGATTGACCTTAAAAGTGGCTACCATCAAATAAGGATAGTGAATGAAGATATCCTAAAGACCAAGTTTCGTACAACGTTTGGTCTTTATGAATATCTAGTCATGCCTTTTGGCTTGACTAATGTACCAGCTACATTTAATCGATTAATGGAGAAATTTTTTAGAACCTATCGAAAATTCACTGGACTCTTCTTTGATGATATCATCATCTACTCCAATTCCTTAGAGGAACACAAGCAACATCTCCAAGTGATTTTTCAAGCATTAAGGGAGAATAAGCTTTTTCTCAATCAAAAGAAAAGTGAATTTTTCCTTCAAGAGATTCAATACTTAGGTCATATTATCTCTCGGGATGGTATCCGTATGGATCCATCAAAGTTGGAGGTAATAAAAGCATGACCTAATCCAATGAATCTACATGAGCTATGAAGGTTTATTGGTATGTGTGCATACTATAGACGCTTCATAGCAAAATTCTCTCAAATAGCAGGACCATTACATGACTTAACAAAGAAAAACATTAAGTATTCATGGAGTTGTAAGGAGCAAAGTGCTTTTGACAAGCTCAAAAAGAAGGTTACCTCCCAACTAGTCCTTATGATTCCGAATCTCTCAAAGCCATTTGAGGTCCAATGTGATGCTTGTGGTGATTGCCTTGGAGCAGTCTTGCTTCAAGAAGGGCATGCCATAGCATATGAGAGCCAAAGGCTCAACACGGATGAACGGGTCTTAGGCATTTATGAGAAAGAGCTGTTAGCTGTTCTACATGCCCTAGACACATGGAAGCACTATCTATTGGGGACTCCATTCATTTTACAAACAGACCATCAAAGCCTCAAGTACTTCATGACGCAAACTGTCATAAAATCTAATATCTAACCAAACCAAATGATTTTCTCATATTAAATTGATCACTTAATGTGGGAGAATAAACGGGAACAAGTGTTAAGATATAGATATGTGCTTATAGATCTATCTCAACATGGGGCCAATGGTAAAGGGGCCCAAATGGGAGATGGTCTATCAAAGAGCAAGGCTAACCAATGGAGCATAAGACCTTAGGGTTAGCTTCATTGAAGACCTCCAATAATGTGTAAAAGTCCTTTGATCTTAGGTAAGCTAGGGCTGAGCTTGAGGTGGGAACCCGGCCCAAGCTCGAGGTGCTTGACCTGCTTGAGGTGCTTGTCCTACTTTAGGTGCTTGATTAAGGTGCTTGAGGTGCTTGACTTAGTCCATGCTTGAGGTGCTTGACTTGCCGCTTGATTAAGGTGCTTGAGGTGCCTTGACATGCTTGCCTGAGATGCTTGTGGGAATACCCTCTAGTTCAAGTGCTTTGTCATGCTTGGCGAGTAAGGCGATTGAACACCTAAACTCAAAAGCATCCCTACAAGAGGGGGCGCGAGCCCTTTTCCTAGGGATTAGATAGAGAACACACACTCACACACACAAGGGAAGCCCCAACTTGAAGAGGCAGCAAGGACACATGTCAGGTCCCTACCCATGTTACCTTCATGTGTTGCTTGAAGCCTATTGGCTAAGCTTCAAAGGGGTCCAATGATAAATTACTTGAATTATCTAATTGTTTTTGCCTTTATCAAGTCCTATCTCTCAAAGGGGAAAGGGGGACGCTTGTCCCAAGCCTACACCTAATGCAAGAAATGGCCCAAGCTTGTGATTGGCTAGGCTTGGCAAGAGCCAATGAGCTTCAATTATGAGCTAGAAGGGGGGGTCAACCTAGCAAGGACGGGGCTTTCTTGAGGGGTATACTCACCCACACACACTCACAAGCACTCTCATTGTGTGCTATGAAAAGTGCAAGATCTCCCTCTCCAAGCAAGTAGAGGTTGAGAGCCTACACCAACACTCTTGGCTATGGAGTGCAAATCCAACCAAGAGCCATGCTTCAATGCTTAAGCTTGCCATCTCCTTCTTCTTCATTACTATGCTATTATGTATGCTAGCAACAAGAGTATGATAAGTGAGGAACTAATTCTTTCTCCTAAGAAATGTTTCTTCTTCCTCTTCCCTACCCTCATTCCCTGCTAGCTCTCTCCACCTTCGAAGGTGTTTGAGGTCTTGGGACTGAGGCTTGGTATAGTTAAAGCTTTCTTCAAGTTTATGCTATGTTTGTGATGCATGAAGCTTTCCATCTTCATTGCATCACCTAGGTCACAAGGAACACAAAGACTGTATTGTAACAAGTCTCTCTTAATGGGAGAAATCATAATACAAATGCCTATTGGAGGGGGGACCGGCTCCACATAAATCCAGTCCTCAATTGTTGTCATGTTCGTTAAATTCTCTCTCTTGCAAAAGTATTGTTCATGCCAAGTTAACTAATTGCTATGATTATGTTGCCATCTTCAAATATGTTCACCCGTTATGCTCACAAAGTTATTTCTCAAAAGTACTCTCATTAATTTCCGCTACTCTCAAGTTAAATAGGCCAATTACATTACATTGGTACCAGAGCATTTGGTTTCTCTTTTCTTGCTTAAGAAGAGAGGTCCTTAAGTAGCCTATAAATGGTTGATGTTGTTAATTATAATAGGGTAAGTGGAACTGGGATGTAATATCGGTTTTGTTGAGCCCACTATGTGGGGGATGGTGCACACCTCGGGAGATTTGGACTTAATAATGGAGTCTTTCTAGACTTGCCTAGGGATTTACCATTATTGAGCCATAAGAAGTTCGAAAGGAGCTAACCCTTGGCAACTCTGCTATGTTAGACCTACTCCTCTACTCTCTATAATTAACCACTTTGAGCCGTGCGTGTAGATACTTAAGAGCCTATTTTCAAAGGCTAAGAGGAGTGACAACTAAGGTTTTGAATTGCCAAAGCATACACTAAGTACATACATAAATTTTGTTAACATGGCTGACAATAATCAAGAGAGTAGAATGAACATAGATAGCTTTGATTTTGCACACGAAGGTGCTAATGATGATGCTCCCATGTTTGTGAATTATCTCGTCACTAGGTTGTAGCAAGCTATGGGCAACCCTGCTTTGCAAGCCGAAGTTACTCAACAACTTCGTGCTTATGGAATTTCCCTTCCTCTCCAAGAGGAGAGAGAGAGCTTAGGAGGCCTCTTGAAGAGACCCCCAAAAGAAGACTTTCTCCCATTCGAGAGGAGGAATCCAAAGAGAAAGAAAGCAATGAAAGTCTAAGTTCTTCTGAAGATGTGGCTCCAGGAAGACGGCGGTCTAGACGATCGCCTACTCCTTCCAAGAGGAAAAGAGCAACCCATAGTCCTCCTCCGCATCACTCTGAAAGGAAAGAGAGGAAACAAAGGAAGAAAAGGGCTAGGAAGAGGTCACCCTCTTCTCCTTCTTCTTCACCTTCCTTCTCTTCGAATGAAAGTTATGGCTATTCTCCTAGAGAATACAAGAGGTGAGGACATCGCAAATCATTTCCTGCATGGCGAAGGTCACAAAAGCTAAAGAAGTTCAAGGAGGGAGAAAAGAGTATCTCTTTTCTCACCTACGATGGCACCTTTGGTGCTACCGACAAAGTGTTGTCCTTCATCCAGCAATTTGATGCGGCCTTTGGAGATGAGGGCTTCACAGAGTCCTCCAAGCTAGGCCATGTAGCTATGTACTTCCAAAAATCAGCTCGTCAATGGTGGGCTAGCCTTCATGGAAATGGTGAAGCCCCAAAGACATGGAAAACTCTACGAGTTTCCATCATGAAGTAGTTCCTTGCAAACGATGCAAAGGACAAAGTGCTTACCGAATGGCGCAGCTTGAAGCTCCTCTTTCATGAGTCTATCCACAAATATGTAGACAAGTTTTGGGATTTACATCTCAAGGCTACTGTCTTTCAAAAGATAGATTTTTCCAAGCAAAGGAAACAATTCTCTGCAGGATTACCTGAAGAGATGGCCGAATACATCAACTCTCAACAGCCTGCTACTATTACCGAAGTAATCCAACACACCATGGTTGCTTCACGCATCAATTTCCATCAAGGGGCTAGACGTAATGTCAAGCCCATGGAAAACAAAGACAAAAATGATGCAAAGGGGAAAACCAATGCTCAAAATAATTCCCAAGTCACTTCCAACAACAACAACAACAACAATCGGTCCAAGGAGAAGGGAGTTTACAAAGGTAAAAACAAACTCTCTCTTGAAGAGCTTGAAGCTTTTCGCAAGGACCATAAGTGTTTCAAGTGTGGGGAGAAAGGACATGGCTATCATTCTTGCCCCAAGAAGAATACTCGCAATGAGACTCCTAGGGCTTCCACCATCGAAGCTCCAAAAGAGGATGCTCATTGCAAAGGATCATCATTCTCCTATGCTTGGGGAAATGTAAGAGAGCATGATGCCTTCATCTTGTTTGATCCTGGCTCTACTCTTAACTTCATATCAATGGAGTTGGCCACCAAGTTGGGCATTCAAGATTTTGAGATGGGAGATATAGTAGTGGCTGATGCAGCTTTCAAGGGACAACAAGCCCCCGTTACTCCCTTGATTGGGAATTTGAGGCTTCATGTCCAAAGCTATGTCGACAAAGAAGACGTCTTCATCTCTCCTCTCCAACATGAGGATGTTATCCTAGGGGCACCATGGTTTGATCGCATGGCTGCCAACATGAAGTTCCCTGAAAGAAAAATCTACTTCACGTACAGGGGAAAGAACATGTATATAGATGCTAGTGAGCGTGGTCGCACTATTCCACTTGTAAATCCTCTTGCTTTTGATAAGGCAATGAAGAGCTCAGTTTCTGCGTACATGATTTTTGTCAAAGAGTCTCTAAAAGATACTAATGTTTCATCAAATGTAAATAATGGGAATCAAGAAGAGTTAGAGTTGTCTAATTTTCTAAAAGGATTCCAAGATGTGTTCATCGATGATATCCCTATGGACTTACCTCCAAAACGAGGGGATGATGAACATCGTATTGAGCTCCTTCCTAGAAGCTCACCACCTAACAAGCCTCCTTATCGAGTCTCACAAGATCAACAAGAGGAGATCATGAGGCAAGTACAAGAGCTGGTAGACAAAGGGATGGTGAGGCCTAGTTCCTCTCCCTTTTGTTCCCCAGTCCTTTTAGTGCAAAAGAAAGATGGTACATACCGAATGTGTGTAGACTATCGAGCACTAAACCGTATCACTATCAAAAACAGATTTACCGTACCTCGGGTAGAAGATCTATTTGATAAGCTACAAGGCTCTACCTACTTCAATAGGATTGACCTTAAGAGTGGCTATCATCAAATAAGGATAGTGGATGAAGATATCTCAAAGACCGCGTTTCGCACAACGTTTGGTCTTTATGAATATCTAGTCATGCTGATGGGGGCTTTTCACAAGCCAAGCTCCCATACCCCTCTTCTCTCGTCCCCACCCCATGAAAACCTCCTCTTAGGGAGGGAGTGATAAAAGGCATTGGAAAAAGTAAGAAAAAAATAAAGTATGATTATGTAAATATATGAGAAAGGTAAAATAGGCCACCTCATGCCTGCGGGGCAGCCCATCCCCACCTTGCCTCCTTTTTTTTCACTGTTGCCCCGCCGTGTGTCCCTTTTCCTCTCCTCCACTCAAAAGGTCAACCCCCTCTCTCTTCCCCTTGTCCTTTCTCCTTTATCTCTCCCCTCAAGCTACCCCACCTCTCACCAATAACGCATTATAACTCACCAATAATGCACCAACTCACATGCAACTTACCCTGTCTTCCAAAATAGTATACCCCACCCCCCCCTTCTCTCTCCTATCACATCCCATGACCCAAATACCCCCCCTCTCTCTAAAGGGCGCCGTGTCTCTTGTCTTGTAGCTAAATAACC
The DNA here is from genome assembly GCF_014529385.1 of Adiantum capillus-veneris. Taxonomy (NCBI): domain Eukaryota; kingdom Viridiplantae; phylum Streptophyta; class Polypodiopsida; order Polypodiales; family Pteridaceae; genus Adiantum; species Adiantum capillus-veneris. The sequence goes on from NC_140941.1 coordinate 112,802,217, forward strand.
TCCCCCACACTCACACACACTCAGTTTCACTGAAAAAGGTGCCCACAAACCCATCCCCACCCGGTGGTTACCTGATTTTTCTTGTGTTCACACACATCTGCACACAGATTCACCTCTGAACACACTCCCCTCTCTCCCCTCTTGTAATTAATTTATTCTCCATGTCACCTCTCACTTTTTTTCATCAACCCATCTCTCTCTCTTAGTCTCTCTCTCATGAGACTGCTGTTCTGGCACATATACACACAGCCAGACAAGTGGGGCCGACAGTCACATGGCCTATGTAGATAATGATTTCTTCATTTCTAAATTCTAGAATTTCTCCCCCCTCCTTCCCTATATAAAGAGGGGTCACCATCACACTAAAGACACACACAACATCACCAAAGAACACACTATGCACTGTCTGTGCCTAGTGCACACACACACACACACACACACTATCACCATCACCGCAATCACCATGCTTGTCTTGAGCATGACCTCTACACCCTTGGCTATGGAAGATGAAGGGCAACTAAATGAAGGATGATGGCCATAATCCTCGTGCGAGTCTTCGCCATCAACTCCCACCTATCCGCCATGTGCTCTACCACTCTCTCCCTTCTCATTCCCCTACCCTATGCTCCCCATTTCATCGCCTTATTCTCTAAATAAAGCTTGAGGTTTTGTGAGTATGTTTTCTTGCAATGTTTTGCCCATGTGAGGTGTGCGGAATCGCCACCTAGTCTTGTGTTTTGGAGTGAGCTTGTGTATGTGCGAAGGGTGTGCGGATTCGCCATCCTTTTGTGGTGCCTAAGTACTAAGCCGCTATACCCCCTCCCTCACTCTCTCTCTCTCTCTCTATCTCTCACTTGATCTCATTCCCTTTCCTCTTCATCATTACTCCCAAGCATCCATCTCTCTTGGATGAAAACTTTGTTATGGTGGTGTGTTGTTTGCGTCCTAGCCGTTGAAGCTAGGTGGTGCCCCCTGTTTGCTTTACCATGACAGGCTCGAGGCGCGCCAGTGGGTCCCCGGTGTTTTAGAGGCCGTCGGGGGGTTCGGGGTTCGCTTTGCTCCCGTCATTTGGTGCCCCCACTGAGGAGGGCTTTCTAAAACCCTTCAGTTTACAATGCTGAAAGTGACGCCCACTATCAATCATGGACGAATGGCTGAAGGAATTTTTTAACTGGAGGACGGAAGAAGAAGAGACGAAGGAGGCACTAGCCGCCTTCATTGAGGTGCTACTGCCAGGCTGCAGTGTCGTCAGCATTCAAGAGGTAAATTCTCCATCTCGTGTCGCTCGTTCTAACTATAAATTGAGAGCATCAGGTGGGAGGTCGGTGAAGTGCCATCACTGTTGTCAACCAAGGCACACTGTCAATGAGTGCCAGCAACGAAGGCAGCGAAAGGGCTGAAGTCATCTACATCGACATTCATCGCAAAGAAGTCATTCACATCAAGGAAGGGAAGCAAACGGTGAGACCTCTTTTCCCTAAAGAAACTATAGTCAAAGTTATAACTCCAAAGTGGCCTAAAGGGGCTGCTCGAGCCAAAGGCAACGAGAAGATAAGCCAGTCTGGAAACACATGACCCCGAAGGGAGAAGCATCTGGCCAAGCAAGTGCTTCAAGCTCAGAAAGCCGGGTTGTACCTAGTTTGCCAAAGAGGAAGTCATCCGAAGCTAAGCGGCGAAAGGTCGCCTACCGGTTTGCACGACGCATGTGAGTGCTACCAATCCACTTCGACAATCCGGAAGAAGAAGTGGTAAGAAGATTCCCATGTCCTAGAGAAGAGTGGTTCGGCTACTGCTCTCGCTGTTTTGGAAAGAGAGTGGAGGATCTTCCTCCTCTCCCGGTACAACTTATCTTGAAGAAGCTCTCTACCATGGGAGAAACCCAGTGGGCTGGGGACGAGTTGCAACTGAATGGAGTAGAATTCATGCAACACGCCGACTACGGAAATTACCTGCAATTGTTGTTAGCCAAGAGGCTGGGAGTGGTCAGACTCGTCGCCATCACCCCGTACGTGCTGAGCAACGAAGGAAAGGTAGAGCCCATGAAAGGCGACGACCTCTTGTGGATGTGCCGACTCATCAACACTGGCACGATAAGAGTATAAGTAAGTATTTCATCCTCTGTGCATGATGGAAAATGGGCCAACGGCATTCCCGTTCAGATTCTTGCAGCATATGCATGTGAATATCTATGTAGATAGGAAAGTCTTCTACCAACTGAAGATCGTACACCTATTCGGTGCGGCGGTACTAGGAGAAATCCTCAATTCCCCGAACCCTATCATTCTCCCCATATTAGATTACCATCATTCCTTTAATGTTTCTATCTTTATCTTGTTTTAACCTATCCACCCACCCTTGTAAAAAGCTGCTATGAGCCGCACTGTTAATGTAATGTAAAAAAAGAAAAAAGGTTTGTAATTTCCTGAGTCACTACCATGGCAAGTGTTTCTTTCCCCACGTTCAGTGGAAAGAAGGGAGAGGATCTCACCACCGACTTTTTGGATGATTTCGACATTGCTTGTATCGTCTCCAACAAAGATGACGATGCTTCACGACTTAGAATTTTTCCTCTACTGATGAGAGTAGAGGCCAAGTCCTGGTATAATGCATTGCCCCAGGCCACCAAGAATGCATGGGATGTGTTAATGGCTACTTTTGTAAAGAGGTTTGGTGGAGGCACAACCTCGGAGAGGCTATGGCAGTTACTGACAGAATTAAAGCAGGGAGGCCTGCTGGAGTATGCCACCTACAAGTCCAAATTTGTGGACTTATGGGAGAGATGGGTTGCCTCGCTAGAGGAAGGTGAAGGAGCACCTAATTTCCTAAAGAAGGACCGTTTCATTGCTGGTCTATGGTCACCGCTTAGAGAGAAGGTGAAGGGAAGGTTTCCTGCAACATATGAATTGGCAGTCGAAGTGGCCCGCCTTAAAGACAAGAAGCTATGCATGCAAGCAAGAGTAAACGAGTAAGAGGAAACAAGCTCAATACAACCAACCCCAGTGAGTGCAACAGCCAATCATAGAGTCCAACCGCAGGAGGCATCAGAAGAGCAAGACCTGCTGAGTCGTATCACCACCCAACTAGAGAGTTTATTTGTGCATCTGGTGCAGCAAGGGCATACACCTGGCAGGAACCCAGAACAAGGAAGAGGACAACGAAGGCAGAACCCAGAGTACCACTGTTACAACTACGGGGAAGATGGCCATGAAATGTACTACTGCCCACACCCGAGGAGGCATAATTTCAATAGAGGGGGGAGATAGAATCAAATCTCTCCACCAAGAGCAAGACCTCTGCCACTCAGGCAACCAATCCCACCTGTTCAAATCACACCACCAGTGGTGCAACCACAGCTGGCCACACCAATTCGACGCCAGTCACCAATGCAACCACCACCACAATCACCACTTACAATCATCCTACGCCCACCACCAATTGGTACCCGCACACCAAGTATCATTGGTCTTGCAGAAGAGGTCAAGATGAGTGTAACAGAAGAAGGATTAAGTAAGAAGACTATTCAAAGAACTGAAGCAGTGGAACAAGAGGTTAAAGAATCAAAAGATGCTACCCAGGTGGGGGAGGTAAGTCAAGAAAATTGTGTTACAAATGTGAGTACATCTTTAACCTTGGATGAAATAGGCACCAAAGCGATCAATCGACATCATTGGGCAGTAAGGGTAAGAAGATATAAAGTGTTGATTAGGCCTCGTCAGAGTAAGAGGAATGCAAAGGTCATGAAAGATACAAGAGAAGAGGAAAACCAGCCTATTAGCAAGTCTTTGTAGAAGATGGACAACATATCAAGCAAAGGGGAGGGCTTTGAAAACGGAAGCCTGTGCACCAGCATGGACCCAGGACAGTGTAGCAAGCTAAAGGAATCTTGCATCAAGGCTGTTTCACTAGAGGACCATAACAAAGAGGTAAGTATGACTGAAGGTTTGGAGTTGGATATTTCTCCAAAGGCTTGGCAGCCGAGCAAGATTTTATTGTGTAGTGTTATAGACTTGGAGATGGGTAATGCCTCTAGTCTACTGGAAGATGTTATAAACTTGGAGATGGGTAATGCCTCCAGTTTATGTGAGGATGTTCATAGTAAGTTTGATGATCAATATGTTGCCAACCTTTTAAGGATGTTCCAAACTCCTCCACAACACAACATTGTGTTTGCATGGGATGCATCAGACCTATGGCTATGGCTAGCTGCTCTAACATATAGAGATAAGATCAGCATGGAGATAAGAGAAAAGGAGCCATGGATAGACAAAAGCCTGATAGAATGCAAGAATGAAGACCTCATTCGCAATTTGGTACAATTTTTTTACAAATGGTGCATCCTCTCTTTGGAGAAAGGTAAGTGGATTACGCTTGAATTTAAGCCGCAAGGTAGGTGGCTTGCTATTAGCATCAGTAAAGGAAGATGACATGTTTGAGCACACCCAAAAGAAGCATGATATGCTTGCAGTTTTTTCTAATGGCAGTAAGCAGGACTCTGAAGACAACTTGAGATCACCACACCAACAAGGTGGCCATATATGGTGGATTCTTGGTACACTCTTGGGAATCATAATTTTCAGTTCTGTCTTTGCAGGAGCCAAGATGCTCATTTCCCCTCTCGCTACTGGTGGTTACAAATTTGATCCAATTTGGCATGCAAATTTTATTGTTCGGACACTGCAAACAATAATCCTATTTTTCACTTGGGATCCAGGAGGACATTGGCACAAAGTTCTGGAAGCCATGGGCTTCCCCTTTAATCAACCGACACTATTCCAAGGAACAAGCTATCACCCAGACCTCTTACAGATTCATGAATATCCCAGAAATCTCACCAATGGCCAAATGGAATGGCTAATTCAGAAGGCAACTCGATATCGGATCCTATAGCTAAGCGGAAGAAGAAACATATGAGCTAGAGGCATGAATGCCTCTAGCCAAAAGGGGAGGGCTAATGATGGGGGCTTTTCACAAGCCAAGCTCCCATACCCCTCTTCTCTCGTCCCCACCCCATGAAAACCCCCTCTTAGGGAGGGAGTGATAAAAGGCATTGGAAAAAGTAAGAAAAAAATAAAGTATGATTATGTAAATATATGAGAAAGGTAAAATAGGCCACCTCATGTCTGCAGGGCAGCCTATCCCCACCTTGCCTCCTTTTTCTTTACTGTTGCCCCGCCGTGTGTCCCTTTTCCTCTCCTCCACTCAAAAGGTCAACCCCCTCTCTCTTCCCCTTGTCCTTTCTCCTTTATATCTCCCCTCAAGCTACCCCACCTCTCACCAATAATGCATTATAACTCACCAATAATGCACCAACTCACATGCAACTTACCCTGTCTTCCAAAATAGTATACCCCACCCCCCCCCTTCTCTCTCCTATCACATCCCATGACCCAAATATCCCCCCTCTCTCTAAAGGGTACCATGTCTCTTGTCTTGTAGCTAAATAACCTCCCCCACACTCACACACACTCAGTTTCACTGAAAAAGGTGCCCACAAACCCATCTCCACCCGGTGGTTACCTGATTTTTCTTGTGTTCACACACATCTGCACACAGATTCACCTCTGAACACACTCCCCTCTCTCCCCTCTTGTAATTACTTTATTCTCCATGTCACCTCTCACTTTTTTTCATCAACCCATCTCTCTCTCTTAGTCTCTCTCTCATGAGACTGCTGTTCTGGCACATATACACACAGCCAGACAAGTGGGGCCCACAGTCACATGGCCTATGTAGATAATGATTTCTTCATTTCTAAATTCTAGAATTTCTCCCCCCTCCTCCCCTATATAAAGAGGGGTCACCATCACACTAAAGACACACACAACATCACCAAAGAACACACTATGCACTGTGTGTGCCTAGTGCACACACACACACACACACCCACACCATCACCATCACCGCAATCACCATGCTTGTCTTGAGCATGACCTCTACACCCTTGGCTATGGAAGATGAAGGGAAACTAAATGAAGGATGATGGCCATAATCCTCGTGCGAGTCTTCGCCATCAACTCCCACCTATCCGCCATGTGCTCTACCACTCTCTCCCTTCTCATTCCCCTACCCTATGCTCCCCATTTCATCGCCTTATTCTCTAAATAAAGCTTGAGGTTTTGTGAGTATGTTTTCTTGCAATGTTTTGCCCATGTGAGGTGTGCGGAATCGCCACCTAGTCTTGTGTTTTGGAGTGAGCTTGTGTATGTGCGAAGGGTGTGCGGATTCGCCATCCTTTTGTGGTGCCTAAGTACTAAGCCGCTATACCCCCTCCCTCACTCTCTCTCTCTCTCTCTCTCTCTCTCTCTCTCTCTCTCTCACTCACTTGATCTCATTCCCTTTCCTCTTCATCATTACTCCCAAGCATCCATCTCTCTTGGATGAAAACTTTGTTATGGTGGTGTGTTGTTTGCGTCCTAGCCGTTGAAGCTAGGTGGTGCCCCCTGTTTGCTTTACCATGACAGGCTCGAGGCGCTCCATTCAGTCCCCGGTGTTTTAGAGGCCATCGGGGTTCGGGGTTCGCTTTGCTCCCGTCAATGCCTTTTGGCTTGACTAATGCACCAGCTACGTTCAATCGTTTGATGGAGAAAATTTTTAGACCATATCGCAAATTCACTGGAGTGTCTACTCCAAGTCTTTGGAGGAACATAAGCAACATCTCCAAGTGATTTTTCAAGCATTGAGGGAGAACAAGCTTTATCTCAACCCAAAGAAAAGCGAATTCTTCCTTCAAGAGATTCAATACCTAGGTCATATTATCTCTAAAAATGGTATCCAAATGGATCCATCAAAGTTAGAGGTAATAAAAGCATGGCCTAACCCAAGAAATCTACATGAGCTAAGAAGCTTTGTTGGTATGTGTGCATACTATAGACGCTTCATAGCAAAATTCTCTCAAGTAGCAGGACCACTACACGACTTAACTAAGAAGAACGTTAAGTTTGTATGGACTGCTAAGGAGCAAAATGCTTTTGAAAATCTCAAAGAGAAGCTTATTTCCCAACCAGTCCTCGTGCTTCTGGATCTCTCAAAGCCATTTGAGGTCCAATGTGATGCTTGTGGTGATTGCCTTGGAGCAGTTTTGCTTTAAGAAGGGCATGCCATAGCATATGAGAGCCGAAGGCTGAATATTGATGAACGAGTCTTGGGCATTTATGAGAAAGAGCTTTTAGCTGTTCTACATGCCCTAGACACATGGAAGCACTACCTATTGGGGACTCCATTTATCCTACGAACCGACCACCAAAGTCTCAAGTATTTCATGACGCAAACCAAGCTTTCCGACAAACAAATGAGGTGGGCAAATTTTCTTTCGCAATTTAATTTCCATATTGCTCACATAGCTGGTAAGCACAATCAAGTTTTCGATGCACTTTCACGACGACCAAAAGTTAATGCGGTGTCTATAGCTACTCACAATGATCTATCCTCTATGATAGATGAGTATGCTACTGACCCTGACTTTAGAGACATAATGTCAGCCCTTGCTTTGGGGAAGAAAGAGGAACCATTCACCTTGCAGGATGGTTATCTTCTCCACGACAATAGGCTATGTGTTACCCATTCCCTTCGTGAGAAATTTATGTATGAATCCCATGCTCCCCTATATGCGGGGCATAGAGGTATTCAACCTACTCTCCGAGGAGTAGAGACGTACTTCTATTGGCCTACCATGAAAGTGGACATACAAGAGTATGTATCAAAATGTGTAGTATGCCAAAAGACCAAGTATGATAGAGGGAAGCAACCTTGATTACTCCAGCCATTACCTATTCCAAATTCACCATGGGATAGTATGTCCATGGATTTCATCTTTGGATTACCCAAGTCTATCCATGGGAATACAGGAATATGGACAATAGTCGACAGGTTTAGCAAGCAAGCACATTTTATTCCTATCAAAAAGACTATTAAGGCACATCAAATGGCAACTCTCTTCATATCTCAGATTTTCAAGCACCATGGATTACCCACATCCATCGTGTCAGATAGAGATCCTAGAATGACCAATAATTTCTAGAAAGGTCTCTTTGAAAATCTAGGAACAAGATTGAATTTCTCTTCGGCCTATCACCCACAAACGGATGGCCAAAGTGAGATAGCCAATCTTACGATACTCGATCTACTCAAGATGTATGTTACCGAAGTAGATCAACGCTCACAATGGGAAAAGTACTTACCTCTTGTAGAGTATGCTTACAATAATACTGTACATACTTCTACGGGAAAAGCACCTTTTGATATCATTGAGGGAAGACCTAAAAGTCCCTTGCTACTCAAAGTACATGGGAAGATCTTCGCCGCCGATGAGTATAGCCGTGACCTACAAGAATATTTTCAAAAGATTAGGGAGGCTATATCCATCTCTCAACAAAGGCAAAAAGATGCTGCTGATAAGCACAGAAGAGCCTTAATGTTCAAAGAAAATGATTGGGTCTTACTCAAGTTTCCTAAGGATCGATTAAGGGAAACAACGGGCAAAAATCCTACGGGCCATCAAAAGTATTATGCTAAACTAGCAAAAAGATACTATGGTCCTTTCCAAATCTTGAAGCCCATCAATGAGACGGCTTATTAGCTCAAGTTGCCCAACCATTGGCTTATACACAATGCCTTTCATTTAAGCCTACTTAAGCCCTACAAAGGAGAGCCACCAACTGAACCAATTATTGAAGACCCTCCCGAAGTTAAGGAACAAGAAGAGGTGCTACAACCCGAAGCTGTCCTTCGGCATGAAGACAAGGTACTACGACATGGTAAGATTATCCGACGCTATCTTATTAAGTTCAAAAATTATCCTTTTGAAGATGCTACATGGATGCAATGAGTACAGCTTAAGGATAGTATGAACCTTGTCAATGCTTACAATGCTACATTAGAGTAAGAAAATGTACAAATTTCTTTTAAATGACTCATGTTTTTGTCTTATAAGACTAGTCTTTTTTTTACTTGTGCACAAATTTAACTAGTATGCATGCTTAGAATCATGTTTGTGATGACAAGAGAGAGGTAATGTCATAAAATCTAATATCTAACCAAACCAAATGATTTTCTCATATTAAATTGATCAATTAATGTGGGAGAATAAACGGGAACAAGTGTTAAGATATAGATATGTGCTTATAGATCTATCTCAACATGGGGCCAATGGTAAAGGGGCCCAAATGGGAGATGGTCTATCAAAGAGCAAGGCTAACGAATGGAGCATAAGACCTTAGGGTTAGCTTCATTGAAGACCTCCAATAATGTGTAAAAGTCCTTTGATCTTAGGTAAGCTAGGGCTGAGCTTGAGGTGGGAACCCGGCCCAAGCTCGAGGTGCTTGACCTGCTTGAGGTGCTTGTCCTGCTTGAGGTGCTTGATTAAGGTGCTTGAGGTGCTTGACTTAGTCCATGCTTGAGGTGCTTGACTTGCCGCTTGATTAAGGTGCTTGAGGTGCCTTGACATGCTTGCCTGAGATGCTGTGGGAATACCCTCTAGTTCAAGTGCTTTGTCATGCTTGGCGAGTAAGGTGCTTGAACACCTAAACTCAAAAGCATCCCTACAAGAGGGGGGGAGAGCCCTTTTCCTAGGGATTAGATAGAGAACACACACTCACACACACAAGGGAAGCCCCAACTTGAAGAGGCAGCAAGGACACATGTCAGGTCCCTACCCATGTTACCTTCATGTGTTGCTTGAAGCCTATTGGCTAAGATTCAAAGGAGTCCAATGATAAATTACTTGAATTATCTAATTGTTTTTGCCTTTATCAAGTCCTCTCTCTCAAAGGGGAAAGGGGGACACTTGTCCCAAGCCTACACCTAATGCTAGAAATGGCCCAAGCTTGTGATTGGCTAGGCTTGGCAAGAGCCAATGAGCTTCAATTATGAGCTAGAAGGGGGGGTCAACCTAGCAAGGACGGGGCTTTCTTGAGGGGTATACTCACCCACACACACTCACAAGCACTCTCATTGTGTGCTATGAAAAGTGCAAGATCTCCCTCTCCAAGCAAGTAGAGGTTGAGAGCCTACACCAACACTCTTGGCTAGGGAGTGCAAATCCAACCAAGAGCCATGCTTCAATGCTTAAGCTTGACATCTCCTTCTTCTTCATTACTATGCTATTATGTATGCTAGCAACAAGAGTATGATAAGTGAGGAACTAATTCTTTCTCCTAAGAAATGTTTCTTCTTCCTCTTCCCTACCCTCATTCCCTGCTAGCTCTCTCCACCTTCGAAGGTGTTTGAGGTCTTGGGACTGAGGCTTGGTATAGTTAAAGCTTTCTTCAAGTTTATGCTATGTTTGTGATGCATGAAGCTTTCCATCTTCATTGCATCACCTAGGTCACAAGGAACACAAAGACTGTATTGTAACAAGTCTCTCTTAATGGGAGAAATCATAATACAAATGCCTATTGGAGGGGGGACCGGCTCCACATAAATCCGGTCCTCAACTGTTGTCATGTTCTCTAAATTCTCTCTCTTGCAAAAGTATTGTTCATGCCAAGTTAACTAATTGCTATGATTATGTTGCCATCTTCAAATATGTTCACCCGTTATGCTCACAAAGTTATTTCTCAAAAGTACTCTCATTAATTTCCGCTACTCTCAAGTTAAATAGGCCAATTACATTACATTGGTACCAGAGCATTTGGTTTCTCTTTTCTTGCTTAAGAAGAGAGGTCCTTAAGTAGCCTATAAATGGTTGATGTTGTTAATTATAATAGGGTAAGTGGAACTGGGATGTGATATCGGTTTTGTTGAGCCCACTATGTGGGGGATGGTGCACACCTCGGGAGATTTGGACTTAATAATGGAGTCTTTCTAGACTTGCCTAGGGATTTACCATTATTGAGCCATAAGAAGTTCGAAAGGAGCTAACCCTTGGCAACTCTGCTATGTTAGACCTACTCCTCTACTCTCTATAATTAACCACTTTGAGCCGTGGGTGTAGATACTTAAGAGCCTATTTTCAAAGGCTAAGAGGAGTGACAACTAAGGTTTTGAATTGCCAAAGCATACACTAAGTACATACATAAATTTTGTTAACATGGCTGACAATAATCAAGAGAGTAGAATGAACATAGATAGCTTTGATTTTGCACACGAAGGTGCTAATGATGATGCTCCCATGTTTGTGAATTATCTCGTCACTAGGTTGTAGCAAGCTATGGGCAACCCTGCTTTGCAAGCCGAAGTTACTCAACAACTTCGTGCTTATGGAATTTCCCTTCCTCTCCAAGAGGAGAGAGAGAGCTTAGGAGGCCTCTTGAAGAGACCCCCAAAAGAAGACTTTCTCCCATTCGAGAGGAGGAATCCAAAGAGAAAGAAAGCAATAAAAGTCTAAGTTCTTCTGAAGATGTGGCTCCACGAAGACGGCGGTCTAGACGATCGCCTACTCCTTCCAAGAGGAAAAGAGCAACCCATAGTCCTCCTCCGCATCACTCTGAAGTCAAGAGAGGAAACAAAGGAAGAAAAGGGCTAGGAAGAGGTCACCCTCTTCTCCTTCTTCTTCACCTTCCTTCTCTTCCAATGAAAGTTATGGCTATTCTCCTAGAGAATACAAGAGGGGAGGACATCGCAAATCATTTCCTGCATGGCGAAGGTCACAAAAGCTAAAGAAGTTCAAGGAGGGAGGAAAGAGTATCTCTTTTCTCACCTACGATGGCACCTTTGCTGCTACCGACAAAGTGTTGGCCTTCATCCAGCAATTTGATGCGGCCTTTGGAGATGAGGGCTTCATAGAGTCCTCCAAGCTCCGCCATGTAGCTATGCACTTCCAAAAATCAGATCGTCAATGGTGGGCTAGCCTTCGTGGAAATGGTGAAGCCCCAAAGACATGGAAAACTCTACGAGTTTCCATCATGAAGCAGTTCCTTGCAAACGATGCAATGGACAAAGTGCTTACCGAATGGCGCAGCTTGAAGCTCCTCTCTCATGTGTCTATCCACAAATATGTAGACAAGTTTTGGGATTTACATCTCAAGGCTACTGTCTTTCAAAAGATAGATTTTGCCGAGCAAAGGCAACAATTCTGTGCAGGATTACTTGAAGAGATGGCCGAATACATCAACTCTCAACGGCCTGCTACTATTACCGAAGTAATCCATCACACCATGGTTGCTTCACGCATCAATTTCCATCAAGGGGCTAGACGTAATGTCAAGCCCATGGAAAACAAAGACAAAAATGATGCAAAGGGGAAAACCAATGCTAAAAATAATTCCCAAGCGACTTCCACAACAACAACAATCGGTCCAAGGAGAAGGGAGTTTACAAAGGTAAAAACAAACTCTCTCTTGAAGAGCTTGAAGCTTTTCGCAAGGACCATAAGTGTTTCAAGTGTGGGGAGAAAGGACATGGCTATCGTTCTTGCCCCAAGAAGAATACTCACAATGAGACTCCTAGGGCTTCCACCATCGAAGCTCCAAAAGAGGAAGCTCATTGCAAAGGATCATCACTCTCCTATGCTTGGGGAAAGGGAAGAGAGCATGATGCCTTCATCTTGTTTGACCCTGGCTCTACTCTCAACTTCATATCAATGGAGTTGGCCACCAAGTTGGGCATTCAAGCTTTTGAGATGGGAGATATAGTAGTGGCTGATGCAGCTTTCAAGGGACAACAAGCCTCCGTTACTCCCTTGATTGGGAAGTTGAGGCTTCATGTCCAAAGCTATGTCGACAAAGAAGACGTCTTCATCTCTCCTCTCCAACATGAGGATGTTATCCTAGGGGCACCATGGTTTGATTGCATGGCTGCCAACATGAAGTTCCCTGAAAGAAAAATCTACTTCACCTACAGGGGAAAGAACATGTATATAGATGCTAGTGAGCGTGGTCGCACTATTCCACTTGTAAATCCTCTTGCTTATTATAAGTCAATGAAGAGCTCAGTTTCTGCGTACATGATTTTTGTCAAAGAGTCTCTAAAAGATACTAATGTTTCATCAAATGTAAATAATGGGAATCAAGAAGAGTTAGACTTGTCTAATTTTCTAAAAGGATTCCAAGATGTGTTCATCGATGATATCCCTATGGACTTACCTCCAAAACGAGGGGATGATGACCATTGTATTGAGCTCCTTCCTAGAAGCTCACCACCTAACAAGCCTCCTTATCGAGTCTCACAAGCTCAACAAGAGGAGATCATGAGGCAAGTACAAGAGCTGGTAGACAAAGGGATGGTGAGGCCTAGTTCCTCTCCCTTTTGTTCCCCAGTCCTTTTAGTGCAAAAGAAAGATGGTACATACCGAATGTGTGTAGACTATCGAGCACTAAACCGTATCACTATCAAAAACAAATTTCCCATACCTCGGGTAGAAGATCTATTTGATAAGCTACAAAGCTCTACCTACTTCAGTAGGATTGACCTTAAGAGTGGCTATCATCAAATAAGGATAGTGGATGAAGATATCTCAAAGACCGCGTTTCGCACAACGTTTGGTCTTTATGAATATCTAGTCATGCCTTTTGGCTTGACTAATGCACCAGCTACGTTCAATCGTTTGATGGAGAAAATTTTTAGACCATATCGCAAATTCACTGGAGTGTCTACTCCAAGTCTTTGGAGGAACATAAGCAACATCTCCAAGTGATTTGTCAAGCATTGAGGGATAACAAGCTTTATCTCAACCCAAAGAAAAGCGAATTCTTCCTTCAAGAGATTCAATACCTAGGTCATATTATCTCTAAAAAAGGTATCCAAATGGATCCATCAAAGTTAGAGGTAATAAAAGCATGGCCTAACCCAAGAAATCTACATGAGCTAAGAAGCTTTGTTGGTATGTGTGCATACTATAGACGCTTTATAGCAAAATTCTCTCAAGTAGCAGGACCACTACACGACTTAACTAAGAAGAACGTTAAGTTTGTATGGACTGCTAAGGAGCAAAATGCTTTTGAAAATATCAAAGAGAAGCTTATTTCCCAACCAGTCCTCGTGCTTCCGGATCTCTCAAAGCCATTTGAGGTCCAATGTGATGCTTGTGGTGATTGCCTTGGAGCAATTGTTGAGCCCGTCGGCGCTCTCACTCGCCCTTGCACCCCTGGACCCAGCCCTCGCGGGCGCCTCGAAGCAATACAACTACACCCCCCCCCCCTCTCTCCCTCACACTCGCGCTGTCCGTAGGCGGCCGCCCCTCTTACTCTCGTACCCACTCCCTTTGTAGCCTGTACAGGCACCGTTCCTAGCACCGTACACACACACACACACACACACACACACACACACACACACACACACACACACACACACACACACACACACACACACACACACACACACACACTGCGAACACACCCTCTCTCTCATTCACCATCTCTTCACCCTGCACCCTCTGTGTCGCCAACAGGTCCAAAAACAAAACAAAAAATATATAAATATATTTATATGATATACAGACACAGCCCCATTCCCATGCACGCTCGCGCACACGCCTATACATATACATATTCACACACGCATCCATCCATACACACACACACATGCATATACGCACACAAATGGTAAAAAAAATACAAAAAATGGAGGATTCAACGACTACGACACCATCAACAAAGGAGGACGACCCGGATCACACGACACCGACAACAAAAAGAACAAATGCGTTGAAGGTATGCCCTGGCCGATCCCGAAGAGACGTACGCACGACACTGACGCACCGGCAAAGCTGCCATTCACGAGAATCACGCGATCACGATGCCCTCTTCAGTAAATCATAGGTTTTTATCATCATTTTTCAGTTTTCACCCAAGCCTTGTAAAAAGATCCCAACTAGTAAGTTTTCATCTCTCTAGGTGATGGTCAGAAAGGCCCACCTAGAGGTTTTCATTTTAATAACTCCCAAGACAAAGCAAGGGTCAACCACCCCGGGCCCACCGCCTTGCTTTCTCTCCCCGATTAGCTTACCGTAATCAAGCCACATTACCCTAATCTAAAGCAACCAACACCTATAAAAGGGCACTAAGAGGTCACTATCGGGGGGGGGGGGGGCAATTCATGAGAGGCCAACACTTGGTAGAGTTTTAGTAGGAGGAATTGACACTATTGGCATCACAAGAGGGGGGATTTAGTGTAATGGTTTGTTTTGGGAATTGCATCATGTGAAGGGAGCTACGTCCACCTCTCGACTCCAATGGTCGATGCCCACACACACACATTCTTGGTAGCAAGTTTCACATCACCCCCATCTCTAGAGAACGCACCATGTAGGTTCACTATCTTCCCCTCTATCGCTCTATCACCACGGTGTTCCACCTCGTCGGAAAGAAGATCATTTGTAAATACGGAAAGAAGTAATTCTCCCTCACACCCCCGAGGGCTTTCATCATTTGTTCATTCTCTCTATCTTTCTCTGTGTGTGTGTGTGTGTGTGTGTGTGTGTGTGTGTGTGTGTGTGTGTGTGTAAGTTCGTGATATCTCACATCACCGTTGTCTGCGTCCTAGCCGCTCAAAGCTATGTGGAGCCCCCTGTTTGCTTTACCATGACCGGCTCGAGGCGTGCATCGGCTCCTGGCATTGTAGAGGCCGTCGGGGTCCGTGTCTCGCTTTCCTGCCGTCATTTGGTGCCCCCACTGAGGAGGGCTTCTAAGAAACCTTCAGGTTACAATGCTGAAAGCAATGCACCTCATCAATCATGGACGAATGGCTGAAGGAAGTCTCTAACTGGAGGACGGAAGAGGAGGAGACGAGACTAAGGAGGCATTAGCCGCCTTCATTGAAGTACTACTGCTAGGCTGTAGTGTAGTCAGTAATCAAGAGGTAAGCTCCCCATCTCGTGTTGCTCATTCTAACCACAAATTGAGAGCATCATGTGGGAGGTCTATGAAGTGCTATAACTGTTTTCAACCAAAACACACTGTCAATGAGTGCCATCAATGAAGGCAGCGAAGGGGCTGAAATTGTCTACATCAACATTCATCGCGAAGAAGTCATCCACATCAAAGGAGGAAAGAAAACGGTAAGGCCTCTCTTTCCTAAGGAAACTGCAATCAAAGTTATAACCTCTACTCCAAAATGGCCTAAAGGGGCTGCTCGAGTCAAAGGTAAGGAAAGGCTAAGCCAGTCTGAAGACACATGACCCCAAAGGGAGAAGCAATCTGGCCAAGCGAGTGCTTCAAGCTCAAAGATCTGGTTCGTACCCATCTTGCCAAAGAGGAAGTCATCCGAAGCTAAGCGATGGAAGGTCGCCTACCGATTCGCACGACGCATGCGAGTGCTTCCAGTCCACTTCGACAATCCTGAAGCAGAAGTGGTAAGAAGGTTCCCATGCCCTAAGGAAGAGTGGTTCGGCTAGTGCTTTCACTGTTTTGGAAGATAGGTAGAGGGTCTTCCTCCTCTCCCTGTACAACTTATCCTAAAGAAGCTCTCCACCACGGGTGAGACCCAGTGGGCTGGAGACGAATTACATCTGAATGAAGTGGAATTCATGCAACACGTTGACTACGGTAATTATCTGCAGTTGCTGCTAGCCAAAAGGCTGGGAGTGGTCAGACGCGTTGCCATCTCTCCGTACGTGCTGAGCGACGAAGGAAAGGTAGAGCCCATGAAAGGCGACGACCTCCTGTGGATGTGTTGACTCATCAACACTGGTACGGTAAGAGTATAAGTAAGTACTCCACCCTCTGTGCATGATGGAAAATGGGCCGACAACATTCCCGTTTAGATTCCTGCAGCATATGCATGTGAATATCTATGTAAATAGGAAAATCTTCTACCAACAGAAGATCGTGTATCTATTCGGTGCGGTGGTGCTAGGAGAAATCCTTAATTCCCTAAACCCTATCATTCTCCCCATACTGGATTACCACCACTCCTTCAATGTTTCTATCTTTATTTTGTTTTAATCTATCCACCCAACTCTGTAAAAAGCCGCTATGAGCTGCTACTGTTGTTAATATCTTTTTAAAAAAAAAGTTTGTAATTTCCTGAGTTACTACCATGGCAAATGTTTCTTTTCCCATGTTCAATGGAAAGAAGGTAGAAGATCTCACCACCGACTTTTTAGATGATTTCGACATCGCTTGTGTGGTTTCCAACAAGGATGGGCGACGCCTCACGGCTTCGAATTTTTCCTCTACTGATGAAAGTAGAGGCCAAGTCTTGGTACAATGCATTGCCCCAAGCTACCAAAAATGAATGGGATGTGTTACGTGTTGCCTTTGTGAAGAGGTTTGGTGGAGGCACAACCTCGGAGAAGCTATGGCAGTTACTGACGGAATTGAAGCAGGGAGGTTTGCTAGAGTATGCCACCTAAGAGTCCAAGTTTTTGGACTTATGGGAGAGATGGGTTGCCTCACTGGAGGAAGGCGAAGGAGTGCCTAATTTACTAAAGGAGGAACGTTTCATTGCTGGCCTGTGGTTGCCGCTTAAGGAGAAGGTGAAGGGAAGGTTTCTTGCAACATATGAGTTGGAAGTAGAAGTAGCCCGCCTTAAAGACAAGAAGCTGTGCATGCAAGCAAGAGTAAACGAATCAGAGGAATCAAGCTCGGTCCGACTAACCTCAGTGACTGCAACAACCGCTCATATAGCCCAGCCACAAGAGGCATCAGAAGAGCAGCAAGACCCTCTGAGTCGCATTACTAGCCAACTAGAGAGTTTATCCGTGCATCTAGTGTAGCAAGGGCATGCACCTGTCAGAAATCCAAAACAAGGAAGAGGACAATGAAGGAAAAACCAAGAGTACCACTCCTACAATTGCGGGGAAGACGGCCATGGTATGTACTACTGCCCACATCCAAGGACGCAGAATTTCAATAGAGGAGGGAGACAGAATCAGATCTCTCCGCCAAGGGCAAGACCACCACCACCCAGGCAACCAGGACTGATTCCACCGGTCCAGATCCTTCGACCACCTGTACAACAACAACCACCACCGCAACCTCTTATTCCACCACTACCCCCACCACCTGCTATAAACCAAGCGGTGAGTGTTATTGGCTTGGAAGCTAAAGGGAGGGCAAAGGTAGAAGAACCAGTTCGAGAGAAGCACAAAGGCAAGGAAAAAGTAGAAGAAGTGGATGCTATGGGAGTGAAGCATGTCAGGCACGAGGAAGCCTCTCAAAGAGAAGAGAAAATGAAAGGGAAGGTCGAGTCTAGCAAGCAAGCAGCTAAACCGCAACGGAAGATAGACATCGTGGATTTCTCACTAGGTGAGTATGCTAAAACCTATGACTTGGTTCAGGATGTGTTGATGCAGGGCCCGAAGATAACTTGGCCCCAATTACTCCACCTTGCACCAAGTGTGAGGAGGCAATGGACAAAGATGGTGAGTACCAGGAAATCAAGACCAAGGATAGCTGGGGCTATCTCTGGGAGGGATCTCGACGACATCCTACCAACTATGGATGCCCACATCAAGGGTCAACAAATCTCAAACGTCTACATAGATGGTGGCATGCAAATATGCGTCATGAGTGAAAAAATGATGCACCATCTGGGTCTAGAGGTGAGTAGGCTGGCACCCTACCGAGCCAAAATGGCAAATAACTTAAGAGTGGAATGCGTAGGCATTGTGAATGCGATCAAGGTAAAAGCATTCAATATAGAAATGGAGGTAGATATCTTTGCCATGCCACACAAAGGGGAGGGCTACCCTATCATTCTTGGGAGACCCTGGCTCATGGCTATGGAAGCTAAGCAAGACTGGAGCACCAGAATGATTTAGATGAAGGACACTAAAGGGAAGTCCATATTCTACGACATGAGGACTGGGAAGCAACACAACATGATCTTGGAGGCTTCAGAAGATGAGTCCACCATCGACTATTTGTCTACCTTAGGAGAAGAGACAACCACAACTGATGAGAGTGATAGTAGCATCGAAGTGATGGGGGTCATCCTTAAAGACTCAAAAAGACTGACACAATCTGAAGCACCCCCGACAAACCGACAGGAACCATCAGGTACGCAATCCTTAGAGGAAGCAAGTAAGTTACATCGGATGCTCTCAAATGAGTTAACCGATGAAGAAAGGAAGGAATATGTCTCCATGCTGGGTAATTTCACTACACTGTTCATTGATGGCTATGATAAGATCACAAGAATGACAGTAGTACAACACCACATAAAACTCAAGGAAGGCAGTAAACCCATGGTGCAAAAGCTCAGAAGACTTGGGGTAATCCAACAAGAGGCACTACTTGAAGAAGTGAGGAGTTTGCTACAGGCAGGTTTCATCTAACCCGTCGAAGACTCAGAATGGGTCTCCCCACTAGTAGTCACACCAAAGAAGAATGGCAAGTGGAGCGTCTGTGTGGACTATAAACCTCTCAATGCAGCCACAAAGAGGGATCACTTTCCCCTCCCATTCCAAGATGAAATTCTTAATCAAGTGGCAGGTCATGAGCGCTACACAGTATGTGATGGCTACTCAGGATACTTTCAGATTAGCATTGTGGAAGAAGACCAGAAGAAGACAACCTTCATCACACCTTGGGGATGCTTTGCTTACAGAGTGATCCCTTTTGGCCTCACCAACGGTCCGGCCACATTTCATCGCTATGTGACCTTTGTTTTCCAACCCTACTTTGGAACGTCAATATGGGTTTTCATAGATGATTTCTGCATCTATAGTTCACGGGCCCTCCATTTAAGCAAAGTCTATGATGGCTTAACCAGGCTGCAAACCTTGGGTGGCCAGCTCAAGATGGATAAGTGTCACATTGGTGAAAGCAAAGTTACTCTCCTTGGACATGTAATTTCATCAAAAGGGATTGAGGCTGACCCTAGCAAGATTCAAGCTCTGGTATCTTTGTCATCGCCCACCACCGCTAAGCAGTTGGTTTCTTTCCTTCAGAAGGTAAGATACTTGAGCAAGTTCATTCACTTGCTATCTCAGGTGGTTCTCCCTCTACAACAAGTTGCCCAGAGGGATGTCTTCTCTTGGAGTGAAGAAAATGAGTAGCAATTTACCGAGGTGAAGCAAATCCTAGCCACGCTTCCCACCATTTCACCCCCCAAGTGGGACGAGCCATTTTATGTGAACCCCAGTGTATGAAGTGGTACACTCGGAGCTGTACTAATGCAAAAGGACCCCCAAACTTCTTTCATGAGTCCTATTTACTTCTCTAGTCATGTCATGACCCCATCACAAAAGGGATTCACCGAAGTAGAACACATGGTTCTTGCACTAATGTTTGCTACCACAAAGTTTCGCTCCTATCTTCTGCCTAGACCCTTTGTAATTCTGACAATGGAGGAGGTATTTCCATATGTAACGCGACACATGGATGTCTCATCTAGGATCTCTAAATGGCTGGTTAGATTACAAGAGTTTGACTACACCATGCAAGTAGAAAACTCCACCGGGGCTAGTCTAGCATTCTTACCCATCGCGACTATGAAAAGAAGCTGAAGGTCAACACGAAGCAAAAGAAGAAACACCAATGGTAGAAAGTCCTATGCTAGAAAGAGCTCACTCTCTTTTCTTTGACAGAGCATACAAAAGAACAGTGGACCAGTCCGCAACTATCTTAGTTATTTTTAATGAGCAATAGGAAAGGGTATTCTCCATCGGGCAGCTATTACACTCCCACTCCAACAACGAAGGAGAGTATGCAACTTTAATTCTTGGGTTAGAACAATGTATTTCACAAGGAATTCAACGCCTAAATGTGTTTAATGATGCTTTGCTTTTGATAAGGCAGATAAACGGCACTTGGGTTTGTAAAAATCAGGTTTTACTTGGTCAACTACGCCAAGTTAAGGATCTTTTAAGGAAGTTTGAAGCAGTGCAATTATTTCATGTCCCCAAGACAGAAAATCAAGAGGCAGATGCTCTAGCAAAGGAAAGAATAAGAGATGTTCCCGTAGGAGCAATCAAACTGAAACTACCCCTCTTTCAAGGTAGCGATGCTATGCCTGATATCATTAGCTTTCTAAATACAGGAGAATGTCCAAAAGGGTACACTAAAGGTCAGAAATAGTGGCTGGTAAGGAAGGCTACCAGATACCGCCTTGTAAATGACCACTTGTATTGTAAGGGCAAGGATCAGATTCTCAGGCGAGTGCCCACCTCCAGTGAGATCACAGAGGTAATTTCAAGTTGCCATGATGGCATCTGCGGCGGTCATTTTGCTTTAGATATCACTAGTAGGAAGATTCTACATGCACGAGACTCTTGGCCTAGTCTAAACAGGGATGTACATCATTGGTGTAAAACATGCAAGGCCTGTCAAGTGGCCAATGATTTCACACTAACCTATGAGCCACAGACTCCTATCATCTCATATGGTTTGTTTGAGAAGTGGAGAATAGATGCAACTGGTCCTTTACCAAATGCCCAATCAGGTAAACTGTACATTATAGTGGGTGTAGATTACATGACCCGATGGGCAGAAGCAACAACCACCACCCGCATCACAGCCCAAGAGGTAGCAAAGTTCGTATTTGAGCACATCTGTTGGCCTTTGGCACTCCTCTAGAGATAATATCAGATAGGGGACCAGGTTTCAAAGGCGATATGCTGGGAGAACTGATGAAGAAGTTAGGCTTCACATGCCGACATTCCGCACCATACTATCCACAGTGTAATGGCCTAGTAGAAAAGGTAAACGGAATGATCTGCAAAATCATCACAAAGCAAGTGAAAAATCACACAGGAGACTGGGATAAACATCTCATGGCCACTCTATGGGCCTATCGAACGATGTTTCGCACATCATTAGGTTTCACCCCTTTCCATCTAGTTTATGAAAAGGAATCAATTCTACCGATTGAGGTACAGATAGCCAGCTTACGAGTCTTGGCTAGCCAGATACAGTGCCCAATTGTAAATCTCCGCAACCACATCTTGGATCTGGAAAGGCTCCAACTAGATAGGGAAGAAGCAATCAATCACTATGCAGTGCAGGCAGAACAACGCCGGCTCACCTTCAATCAAGGGCTTAAGGAAAAGGGCTTGGAGAAAGGCATGCTAGTATTGAGATATGACAATAGATTTGACACCAAGAAGGACAAGAAATTTCAACACCGATGGGAGGGACCATTCATTGTCAAAAGGTGCTATGACAATGACAGATATAAGCTGATGGAAGCAGATGGCAGAATTCACAAGACTAGAGTCAATGGATGGAGGCTGAAGAGGTATTTCCTTAGGTTTGATCCAGAGTTCATGCTAAACATTCCAGAAGAGGGAGAACCCTCCAATTCCACAACTAAAGATGCAAAGGAAGGGCTAGAAGCATGAATGTCTCTAGCGAGATGGGAGAGCTAATGATGGCCAGTTTTCGAAACCGCGACCACGAGAACCACACCCTAAGGCATATTACCAAAAGAAGAAGAAAAAAACAAAACAAAAAAGAAGCTCTTTACCATTCACCACCCCCCCTCTAAGCTTAACCACTAGCAGGGCGCTGCCAGTTTGGCCACACCTCTCCATTATCGCCAGAAGACGGACTCTCTCTCTCGTACTGCTCGGATCCACCAATATTCTCTCTCTCACCTACTTTGCTGCTGCATCACCGGGCCCAGTGGGCGCATAAGACGTTGATGCCTCTGTCACACCCTCTGGCGGGCCGCCACAGATATTTTATATTCTCTCTCTCTCTTTCAAATATCCTCTCTCTCTCTCTCTCTCTCTCTCTCTCTCTCTCTCTGTCTTTGCTCGTCCACACCCAGCCCCAGCGGGCCGCCACATTATGCCTCCATCTCCCTTCGTACACACCCTCTTTGGCCTTATACCCCCCCCATTTTCGTCCCCAACCCTGGCGGACTGTTGAAAGGACGCCCTTTCAACAACGTTTCCACAAAGATTCCATTAAGATTCCTCAAAGATTCTGCAAAGATTCCACATGAAGATGGTGATGAAGTAATGAAGATGAAGATGGATGCTGCAACATGAAGATACGAGTTCATGGACGTAATCGAATATCCCGTTATTATTATTTTGAGCCATTACGACCACTTTTGTAATGTTTACGGGAATCTCATATTTTAAATCGGCACTTGTATTTTGGCCGCAAATGCTTGTATCATGAGTAAAGCCAACTCAGTTTCTTGTAATTAAGCTCTGTAGAAGCCTAGGGACAATTCAGGTCATTTGGCTAGACATTAGGTTTGAAGGCCTTGTATATAAGCTGAAACCTAAGGCTTTGTAAAGGACACATTACGTTATCTCAACAATTAATATACAATCGTGGGTTCTGCAGCACACAGTAGTGAGCTTCACGCACACACACCGTCGTGCACACTAATCACAATGCAGATATGAGAGTAGGAGAGTGTTAGCATCGAGGAGCTCTCCGCGTCGACGCAAGCAATGCAAGCCGAGGACCACATCGCGAGCCCGCCTGCTACGAGCTATATTTGGTCGTAAGTACCTCAAACGACATCCGTTCTGAATGATCGAGTAGTCGTTAGAATCAGGGCGAGAAGCTCTTCATGTTGATGTCTTTGTAGATCAGTTCCGGACACTTTGAAAATTGTTGTTTTGAGTCTATTGCGACAGCAATTAGAGATCTTACAGTTATGGTTTTCAGGGTTTAGGTGTTTGGCCATATAGGATATATCCTTGTGAGTCTTGCCCTCCGATTTCGAGTCATTCTGATATGATTTGAGACTGTTTTGAGCTTGTAGTGTTTTGTAGGATGCATTGTCTGTTTCTTTGCTTTATGGTAGTGTTATGGTAGGATTAGTGACTGTAGAGTGTTGTTCGTGTTTAGCTCAGGGTTGACAACCCAGAGATTGCCTCCATGCCCTAGTCGGGTCAGCTACGTCCTCGGATTGACAGTTTGTTGGTCTGTGTTCTCGCTATACTCCATCGTCCGTGGCGGTGTACCCGCTAACATTGGCACCGTTGCCAGGGACGAAGCGTCTAAACTAGCGTAGACCGCATCACTCGTGTTTTTGATAGTATAGCGTTTCTCTAGAGTTTTCTAGAGTGTTGTCACCATTTGCCTTCTTAGTGGGAAGTCAGAGAGCGGATCTCTTTACTGAGGGATAGCCAGGGGGCCTGCGTCTCGCCGAGGTGGTCCACCATGAGATTGAGGTATGGTTATAATATTTTGTTGTGTGTTTAGATTAGGTTTTATGGTTTGTGTGTTTGGTTGTGACTTATGGTTGTGAAGAACTCGAAAAAAAAAAAAACGCAAAAGGTAAGAAGGAGGCTGTTTGCTTGCCAGAAAGCAAAAACAACCATTCAACCATCCAAAGTAGGACTTTAGGTAGTTTAGGACATCTGATGTTGATCTAGAGCAATTTTGACATGAAAATGTGCTTGAAAACACAAAAGGCGGAATTGTGTTGATTATGGTAAAAGTGCTCTAAAACGGCCGTTTGAAAGCCGATTTGAGTGCTTGTTTTTGCATTGGAGACCTTAAGGTGGGGGAAAAACACAGATTTGGTCCAATCCACACCAAAAAAAAAAAAAAACTCTTAAAATTCCAAAAAAATCTATCCACAGATTTCCATATTCTCTAGAGCTTCTATGTGAAATTTCAAAGCATGTGCATCAGTGCTTGTGCATCTAAGTGGGAATTTTCTTTTTCTGAGTGTAAGGAAGTGAACTGTGAAATGCTTGAATCCAAAGGAAAAGAAGTCCAAATTGAATGAATCTTTGGGGATAGGCTTCTAAGGGCATTGGGAACCAAACTGTCCAAAAACAGAGAAAAAAATACTTCCCAGTGGCTCTCTGCCCAGTCTATCGCGATAGACTAATGAATTGGAGATAGACTCACAATCAGGCAAGACCCCTCATGCCACAGGTAAAACACATCAATACAAGGCTGCTCCCAAAAATTGAGTGTACTTGGACACCTGCTTGACCACTAAACCTCAAGTCTGGTGTTTAGAGTCAGACTTCAGAGACAAATTGGGTAAAGGGACTTGACCAAATTTCCAAACCTTGTGAAACTTGGTATACATGATCTACAGAGGGTAGGGAACACATCTGTGAAGAGAAATTTTGAAAAACGTGTCATGTTAGCATACTTGGTGAGTCTATCGCGATAGACTAAGAACCCAGTGATAGAAACTGAATTTTTCAAAAACCTCTGTGGCATAGCTTGGAAAGGTGCTATCAAGGACACATAAAAATTTTGAAGTTATTTGGACATAAGAAAGTGGGTCTAAGACCATTTGAGAGGATTCAGCTTGTAGAAAACACCAGATCTGGTCTAACTGACAAAGTAAAAGTCCAAACCACTTGAAAATTGGTAGGAGGACTAAGGAGAGGTGTTGGAACACAGTGGTATAGTCAAAGTTCAAGTTTGACCTATAAAAGGGGTACTTGCTGAGTCTATTGCGATAGACTAAAAGCAGGGCCAAAGAAATTGAAATTTTCAAAACCCTTTGGAGCATAGCCTGTTTAGCCTCTTAGGAGGTTACACACAAAAGTTGGTGGATTTTGGACAATTGGGAAGTCATCCTAAGTCTATTTCTAGTGATCTGATAGACTCAGAATTCTAGAGTTGGAGTTAGAGACCTAAGAAAAAGTCCAAAACAAGTGAAAATTGGTGAGCAAGGTGTACAGAGCATAGGGAACACAGTGGTAAAGAGAAATCTGGAAAATTTTCAAAACTAAAGAATCTGCTGAGTCTATCGCGATAGACTAGGGTTTTTTTCACAAAAATTGAAATTTTTGAAAATTGACCATAGGGCCTTGTTCTACATGTTGTTGTGAGCCTATGGTTAAAATTTGAGTAAATTTGGAGTATTGTAAGTGCATCTAAGAGGATTACTTCATAAGATCAGAAAAGAGACTGTTGTTTGATGCAAGTTACAAAGGAAAAGTATTCCAAATTGGTTGAAACTTGGTGAGTAGTATCTCAAGAGAAGGGAGAACTCAAATATGTGAAAACGGTTGAAAAACTGTATCCTAGTAAAACTCTGGTGAGTCTATCGCGATAGACTAAGGAATTCACTGTAGAAAAATCAAAATTCAAATCTGACTTCATATTTGGGTTCATAAGGCCCATTATACCCCGTACACAAAGTTTGAGTGCATTTGGACATCTGCAAGGGGTACTTGGTGAGCCTATCGCGATAGACAAGTGAGGAAAAAATTTTGAGAAATTTTTTTGAAACAAAGTATACCACTGGGTTTATCATTGCCTAAGGAGTGCACACACCAATTTTGGGCTCAAGCTGACCACTTGCAAAAACATCAGATAGAGAAACTTTCCAAATTACATCTCATTGTTTTGGTCATAACTTTCACATACGGACTCCGATTCCAAAACTTTTTTTTATCAAAACGTATCTTGAGAGCAGCACTATAGATCTTAGAGTAAAATGACCCAAATGGTTGCCAATGGCATACATTTTGGTCAGTTTAAAAAAAAACGTTGTTTAAGGCCTCAAAATGCATCCGGAAGTCAGCGGTGTCTAAAACCGACAATTTGAGAGAATTGTGAGAAAACACTCACGGTTTTGGACATAGTTTTGGATTTTCCTTGACCAAAACACTTGAACACACTGAGAGAGGTATTACTACAGCAAGCTAGATCTATTAAGCCTAGAAGTCATGTCTACATCAGACTCAGCTTATACAAGCACATGGATTGCAGGGATAGATGAGCACCCGCCCAGAATAGATCTTCCAAACCTACAATACATAAAGACCAATTTTGTGGAGAGAGTTTGGACGTATAACCATGAAAGTGAAGGACTATATAGATATATTAATGGAAATCAATTCAACCTTTACAGTTGCTTAGAGCCTTACCCAGATGAGCTGACAGAGTACAAGCTCTTATATGTCTATACATACGAGGTTGACCGACAATGGACATCTTTATTTGTTGACAAGTATGGACGAGAATATAGAGCTGTAGAAAGCACAAATCCACGAACCAAATTAGAGATGAGTGGATATTTGGTCAATGAAGGACCTCAGATACATCCACCAAACATAGGAACCTCTAAGAGAATTCCAAAGAGGGGACCACCACTTGGATTTCCTCCTAGAGCGATAATGAGAGATGAAATGATACCAGAGAGGAGTATGGTTCCATACTTTGCACCCCAAAGTATAAGACCATCTCAGCTAAGAAAATGGGTAAATAGAAAGTACAATGGCATAGGAGACCCATACGCCCATGTCTCGGCTTTCAAGCAAGTCCTACGAGCAGAACGAGTAGAGGACTTCCACATGCAGTATGAGGGTTTTGGACTTACATTGGAGGACAATGCACAAGTATGGTTTGAACTATTGAACCAGAGAGAGTTCACAACCATTGAGAAAATGTTGGATGAATTTTTTCAAGAATTCACCAAGAGGGGCATAAAACATAACACCCTTCCTAAGATTCAAGAATTTAAACAAGGCGAAACAAAAACATTGCGACATGCAATACTGCGTTTCAAGCAATATGTTGCTAGATGTCCTACCCAAGAGTTACCCACGCCAGAAGACAGATCCTATGCTTCATCAGAGGGATTAGGAATGAGAATCTCCAAAAGGACCTATACATGAAAAGATACCAAACCTTGGAAGAGGTGACCAAAGCGGTAGTTGACCTAGTTGACAATTGAAAATTCTATGAAGATGGTCATCAGAAGATGAATGATGCGAGTGAGAAAAAGAAAACCACTGATCTTGAGGATCAAAGAGGGAATCTAGGACAAAACCAAGTAAATGTTGAGGAGCAAATCATAGAGAATGTGATGCAACACATCAACCACTCTGACAGAGTACCAGCCTATAGAATCCCTCAATGACGAAGGTGCATGACATGTGGAGGGGACCATCCAACGCAACATTGTCCTGACTATAGACCTAAGACTCCACCAGGGTTTGAGCATGTTATGTCTGAACCTCCTAGATATCATCCTATAGCGGAACAAGTGTTCTTAAGTGAAAGACCTATAGTTGCTAGAAATGCATGTGTGAGTCATGAGCTTCAAATAGAAAGATATGTGGTAGATCAGAGGCCACTTCAAGGTCAATATCAAGTATTGCCACAACAATCAATACGTCCATGTCACAGATGTGGTAGTAGTGATCACTTCATTAAGGATTGTCCACACCATGATATCATGATAAATGTATATTGTAATGAGTGTGCAATCACACATATGATTTTGGATTTTCCTAAGAATCCAAGAAAGAAAGGTAAAATGCAACCACATGTTACCTTTCCTTCTACCATCAAAGAAAGAACGAGCCGCAACAAAAGGAGAGACGACAACAACAACAGAGCAAGAAACAATTGCAAAAGAACATGTGCTTAAACAACAAGAAGATGAAAGTAAGCAAGTTGCTCCAGTAAACATTGTCACAAGAGCACAAGCAAAAGTGCAAGAGCAGAAGCCTATAGATGGAGAGACTAGTAAGAGTTCCAAAAGCCGTAGAAACTCTAGACGAGCAAGAAGGACTAGAATGAAAGCGAGACTAGAAAGGGAAAAAGGAGAAGAAAAGGTTGTTACAGCTGAGTTGGAAACAACTCAAGAGCAACAGACACAGCAAAGGGAAGTTGAAACCCTTAAACCAGTTGAAGCACCCAAGAGTGCTAGTTCAGGAGGATCTGTCCTAGTGGATAAAGTGAATGAGCCTTTAGATGCGATTCTACAGGCTTATGAGGCTAGATTGGCAAATAGACAGACCTTAGAACAAAGATGGATGACTTATCCTTATCCTGAACTAGAGAGGCAGAGGCTAGAAATGTGTAAGCAGCTCATTATAGCTGCTAAAGCATTGGTAGAACCAACTCCACCAGAAGTGAAGGATAGGATAGTCACCCCAGTGCACAAAGATGAGAGCATTAAAGTAGACGAATTGCCTAGAGAAGAGGTGGATCATAGGGAAGAACCACTACCAAGGTCGCAAGACTCGAGGGTAGTCCAAAATACAACAGATGAATCAATGAGGGATTTCCCACCTTATGTTCCTATAGTTGAGGAGCAGTGGCCAGAGGAGTTATGGAAGGCTGTTCGAGATGCCCAAAAAAGAGAAGAGGATGCTGGACCAGCACCATTTCCTGAAATCACATTAGATAGACCACAAATGAGTGTTGATGCGAGGTCATATTATGGTGATGTAGGATCGATAGCCTCCGAAAACAGTAGACCTACATCGTTAAGAACTTTGCCACAGTACATGGGAGATTTTGAGGCAAAGTCTGAGATTGTGAGAGTTCCATCACAGAGGCTAGGGGGGACAAAGGAATTGGACACAAAAATTTTGACTGACTTGCTATCCACGCCAGTGAAGTGCACAATTACGTTGGCAGAACTTTTGAAAATCAGACCATGTATGTGGACGGATATAGGAAAATGCTTAGAAAAATTGGGATCAAAATCCCGTTAAGGTTCCTGGAAAAAGAGCTAGATGAGATCGAGAAGCCTAGATCAAATGTAAGACCGGTACCTCTGAACAAAGTAGGAGAGTACTGTGAAGGAGAAGATGGTAATGCCACTTTGCCTGTCGAGTACAATGGGATTGAAACGAAAGCTATACTTGACAGCGGAGCAGGAATTTCCATAGCAACAAAACGAATATGGGAGAAATGGGGTAGGGCCGACCAGAATAAAATTACAGCTAGCTGATGGGCATGTGGAAAGACCCATGGAATTGCTAGAAGCGATAGTGGTGTCTTCTTGTGGTATAGAGTATGCACATACTTTTGCCATAGTTGACTTTGGCAAGAAAAATAACTATGAAATCATCCTTGGAAGACCATTAATGAGACAACTCAAGATGGTACAAGATTGGGGTTATGATTATCTATACTTGAGACATAGTGAAACCACAACACGTGTAAATATGAGAAATCATAGTTACCAAGATGTAACTAGAACGCCCGTGGAAGATTTTGATTCTGCAACACAAAGTGGATCAACAAACCATCCGTGGATGGGCAAAAAGAAAGAAATCTTGATGTGCGGAGCATCGGAGTGTAGTGACTTTGGGAGAAATGAGAATGCCTTAGAGAGGGTCTTAGAAGATGATGCTTACATAAGAGAACCTTTTCCGAAAGAGGTGTTAGAACCGCTAGAGTGGACTCAGATATTGGCTACTTTGGATGTCTGTGTTAATGAGACCACACCAACAAAATATTGCGATGCGAATGGGTATGACATAGTCCCCTACTACATGCTAAGGTTTATGGGTGAGACAGATGACGAATCTGAGTATGAGTTCGAAACAGGGTTATCAGCTATGGGGATAACACAAAACCAGATACCTAGCCTGAATATTGGTCATATAGAAATAGGTGCTCTTTGCGATCAGTGTGCGATAACACACTTGATTACAAACTGTCCAACTCGAATGCATAGTACAAAGGAGGAGCCGCAAGTCAACGAAGCAAAGTTGAAGGAAGAAGGGCTAAGATCCAAAGAAGATGCTTCAGGTCCAACGCCTACAAATGAGCAATATGAAGACTTGGAATCAATCAAAGAAGAGGTGCAACAAGTGACAGGAAGTTCAGACACTATTGGTGACATTTCAACAGCTGAAGTCGAGGAAGAAGAGCCTATGACTCTACAGGAACCAAATGCTGATTTTGTCTCTCCAAAAGACATATCAGAGGAAATGGTGGTCAAGCAGGAGCTAGAACACACAGATGAACTCAGAAGTGTGAACAATGAAGAAGAAGACGACAAGGAGTCCAGGCCAAAGATTGCTCAAGTCACTCAAGATAACACAGGCAATCTAGTACCAAAGAAGATCAACTTTTTGCTAAGTGCACAAGACGGAGTCAAGATGAATTTTATGGTAGAAATTGATACAAATTCCATGACTAATGTCATGTCATATGGCATGTGGTTACTTCTAGGTAAGCCAAAGCTTTATGATATTCAGATAAAGGTAAATCTCTCACCTGAAGTAGATGTTATAAGTATGGGGATTGCAGAAGCTACTCTCCAACTACACTCACAGAATGTCAAAGAAAAATTCTTGGTGGTAGATTCTCAACAAATGGGAACACACTTGATTTTGTCCAAGCCATGGGCACAAGTCTTTGAAGACGAGCCTGAATCTTCAACAATGGTCATCATGACAAGCAATCAAGTGGCAACAGAGGTCAAGCCTACAACAATTCAAAGATTCTTGGCTATTGAAAAAGGCAAAGCTAAAGTAAGCCCACAGTCTCTAGCCCAGCCAATGCAAGTGCAAGACAAAGCCTCTACATCAAAAGCCAAACCATCGACAAAACAATGGAAACCCAAGCAAAAAGTCTATCAACCAAAGTTTCCATCGCCCGAAAGTCTCCAAAGGAAGTCAAAACAGGTCAACCAAGTGCTAGTATCCAAGGCACAGATTAAAGTTAATGATCCAATTTGGATACAATCACAGGAACAACCTCAACAAGCAAAGGTAACAGGATGGATCACATCAAGCGAGTCAATTATTGCACAAGGCTACAAGAAAGGAAATTCAGATGTTTGGGTCAACAAGCCCAAGATAACAGCCTGGCGATTTTCATCCCATGACAACCACTCAATCAGAAATCAACAAAGCCGTCAATGTTAATCACATACCTCAACCAAGAGAAAGGACAGGTACAAAAAGCAAAAGAGAAGGTCTTCCACTGGACAAACCATACGACAAGTCTGGGTAATGAAGTCAGAATTCTACCAGACTACCCAACAAAGTCAAGTGAAGATCACCTCCAAGCAAGTCCAAAGATTCATTCCAGTCGAGTTACTCGAAGCACAAGGATTCTATGAGGGTAACTTTCAAATCTGGTTACCTAAGGTAGTAGCTTATCAAAGAATCACCTAGGGAAAGCAAGAAACATCAAGAAATCAAGAGCAGCCACCCGCTACACCCAAGAGTACTACAACCTATCGATGGATCCCTCGTCAATTACTACAAGAGCAAGGCTTTTACAAAAGTAACAGCCATATTTGGAAATTAAAGACAAGGTACCATCAAGTCAAAGAAGAAACAAGGCAAGTGGAAAAGGACATCACACCAGGCCCAAGAACAATGTGGGTTCCAAAATTCACGATTGAAGCTCAACAACAAGAAAGATACACAACTCCTTTACAGCCTCTTAACATAAAAAAGAAAGCAACGGTAAATGCGGAGGTCACAGTTTTGAAGAACACTATCTAGACGAAGAAGACTTCATCAACCATTGCTTTAACATCAATACCTGTCTCATCAAGCGACCACAATTTGCTACCAAGGAATGAAGAGCAGATATATGCCAATGTATTGGACAACATGGCATCTCAAACAGAAACTAATGAGAAACGCCTAAACATCAAAAGCATATGGAATTGGATTTCAGGCCGTGATCAGGTAAGTCCAAGTTGCCATTAAACTTACATGGCATAAGAGTCTAAAGTCGGGCAGCTAAGCCATTAAATGAGCGAAGTGTCAGACCCAAGCTTCAAGTTAATATTTTTCTGTGGTCTATGAGTCTAGCTAATAGGTATAAGCTCAAGTTGGAGAGTTGAGCATACATAAAGTCATGTCACTCATGCTGGAAGAGGTGAGCATAAGAGTCAAAGTCCATATAATATATAAGGTGGAGAAGGCGGAGTAGTCCAACAAAAAAAAAAAAAAAAAACTCACGCACTTGACACAGTGAGGAAGAGTGGAGAAACCTCAACAGCAAAAACCCTTCTTGTGAGTAGTGAAAGCTTTTGAAGCACTCATGTTATATGTTTTTCTCGCTACACTAACTCCATGAAGAACCCATCAATACTCTTCTCTCGCACTGCATCTTGTTTAACATGCATAACTATGTGCAAGCATATAGATGTCCCATCAATGGACATATGCATTAGGCACTCTGTTTTATTCCACCCATGCACTTACACAAACAAATGACGATGACCAAGCGGAAATAGGTTTTATAAGACTTTTCTCAATAACAATGACTTTGACTTCAAGCTACTAACACTTATCCATGTATATCAAGCCCATACTAGTAGCCATATGTCCATATGTACTTTAACTCAGCATAACTCTATAACATCAGAACCTAAGTACATATAGCCTCACATTTAATTATGACTAAAGACATTTTTTCCCACTGGTTTTTTCCCTTTAGTCTTATCCAGGTATCCAAGACCTTCATTTTGTACATACGCTACATTTTACTTTTACTCTTTTATTTTTTATAACAACAAAAACAAGAAGAACCAGGATATCCCCACACTACTAATTGCAAATCTACTGACAAGTCAAAAGGGAGAGGCCAAAAAACAGCTTGACAAAGCTTCAAGTCAACTTACAGGTACAACTGCGAGATAACAACCACAGGAAAAGCAAATACTAGAGCTACAATGACAACGACCTGCTGCACCAACAAGTCGATACAACCTCATGCAATTCAAGATACAACAACCAATCGGAGGGGGAGAGTTCCAGGCTTCAGATACAATACAGGTACAACTTCAAGCCAGCTTTAACATCCCGCAAAGCAACCAACTACAGAAGAGGCTGCCACAACAACTTCAACCAACACCAAGACATCAAGAACTCATCAAGGCCAGCAAAGACATAAGGTCTTGTCAGGGACGACAAGAATTTGGAGGGGGAGAGTGTTGAAAGGACGCCCTTTCAACAACGTTTCCACAAAGATTCCATTAAGATTCCTCAAAGATTTTGTAAAGATTCCACATGAAGATGGTGATGAAGTAATGAAGATGAAGATGGATGCTGCAACATAAAGATACGAGCTCATGGACGTCATCGAATATCCCGTTATTATTATTTTGAGCCATTACGACCACTTTTGTAATGTTTACGGGAACCTCATATTTTAAATCGGCACTTGTATTTTGGCCGCAGATGCTTGTATCATGAGCAAAGCCAACTCAGTTTCTTGTAATTAAGCTCTGTAGAAGCCTAGGGACAATTCAGGTCGTTTGGCCGGACATTAGGTTTGAAGGCTTTGTATATAAGCTGAAACCTAAGGCTTTGTAAAGGACACATTATCTTATCTCAACAATTAATATACAATCGTGGGTTCTGCAGCACACAGTAGTGAGCTTCACGCACACACACCCGTCGCACACACTAATCACAATGCAGATATGAGAGTAGGAGAGTGTTAGCATCGAGGAGCTCTCCGCGTCGACGCAAGCAATGCAAGCCGATGACCACATCGCGAGCCCGCCTGCTACGAGCTATATTTGGTCGTAAGTACCTCAAACGACATCCGTTCTGAATGATCGAGTAGTCGTTAGAATCAGGGCGAGAAACTCTTCGTGTTGATGTCTTTGTAGATCAGTTCCGGACACTTTGAAAATTGTTGTTTTGAGTCTATTGCGATAGCGATTAGAGATCTTACGGTTATGGTTTTCAGGGTTTAGGTGTTTGGCCATATAGGATATATCCTTGTGAGTCTTGTCCTCCGATTTCGAGTCATTCTGATATGATTTGAGACTGTTTCGAGCTTGTAGTGTTTCGTAGGATGCGTTGTCTGTTTCTTTGCTTTATGGTAGTGTTGTGGTAGGATTAGTGACTGTAGAGTGTTGTTCGTGTCTAACTCAGGGTTGACAACCCAGAGATTGCCTCCATGCCCTAGTCGGGTCAGCTATGTCCTCGGATTGACAGTTTGTTGGTCCGTGTTCTTGCTGTGCTCCATCGTCCGTCGCGGCGTACCCGCTAACATTGGTGCCGTTGCCGAGGACGAAGCGCCTAAACTAGCGTAGACCGCATCACTCGTGTTTTTGATAGTATAGCGTTTCTCTAGAGTTTTCTAGAGTGTTGTCACCATTTGCCTTCTTAGTGGGAAGTCAGAGAGCGGGTCTCTTGACTGAGGGATAGCCAGGGAGCCTGCGTCTCGCCGAGGTGGTCCACCATGAGGTTGAGGTATGGTTATATTATTTTGTTGTGTGTTTAGATTAGGTTTTATGGTTTGTGTGTTTGGTTGTGACTTATGGTTGTGAAGAACTCGAAAAAAAAAAAAACGCAAAAGGTAAGCAGGAGGCTGTTTGCTCGTTAGAAAGCAAAAACAACCATTCAACCATCCAAAGTAGGACTTTAGGTAGTGTAGGACATTTGATGTTGATCTAGAGCAATTTTGACATGAAAATGTGCTTGAAAACACAAAAGGCGGAATTGTGTTGATTATGGTAAAGTGCTCTAAAATGGTCGTTTGAAAGCCGATTTGAGTGCTTGTTTTTGCATTGGAGACCTTAAGGTAGGGGGAAAACACAGATTTGGTCCAATCCACAGAAAAAAAAAAACTCGAAAAATTCCAAAAAACTCTATCCACAGATTTGCATATGCTCTAGAGCTTGTATGTGAAATTCAAAGCATTTGCATCAGTGCTTGTGCATCTAAGTGGGAATTTGCTTTTTCTGAGTGTCAGCTACGTCCTCGGATTGACAGTTTGTTGGTCTGTGTTCTCACTGTGCTCCATCGTCCGTCGCGGCATACCCGCTAACACGGACCACTAGCTTTATTTCCCCCCCCCTATCTCCACCTAGCTCTAGCTCTCTCTCTCTCTCTCTTGGGAGAGCGGTCCCACAAGCCTTAGGGGATCCATTCTCTCTCTCTCTCTCTCTCTCTCTCTCTCTCTCTCTCTCTCTCTCTCTCTCTCTCTCTCTCTCTCTCTCTCTCTCTCTCTCTCTCTCCCTCACCACACACCTGTCCCCTATCCTCTCACCCCCCCCCCCCCCCACCTCAGACTCCCTCTCTCACACTCTTTTTCCCATGGTGGGAACCCGCCACTAAGCACTCTCTCTCTCTCTCTCTCTCTCTCTCTCTCTCTCTCTCTCTCTCTCTCTCTCTCTCTCTCTCTCTCTCTCTCTCTCTACGCTAAGACCTTCGTTGACTAAGTACCCCCCCGTTTTGGCCGCTGTCGAGCCCGTCGGCGCTCTCACTCGCGCTCGCACCCCCGAACCTAGCCCTCACGGGCGCCTTGAAGCAATACAACCAAACACACCCCCCCATCCTCTCCCCCCCCCCCCCCCCCCCCCCCCCCCCTCTCCACACCCTCTCTCCCTCGCACTCGCATTGTCCGTAGGCGGCTGCCCCTCTTACTCGCGCACCCACTCCCTTTGCAGCCTGTACATGCGCTATTCCCAGCACCATACACACACACACACACATACACACCACACACACACGCTACGCACACACCCTCTCTCTCATTCACCATCTCTCTCCCCCCCCCCTCCCCGCCTCTGCGTCGCCAACATGTCCGAAAACAAAACAAAAAATATATAAATATATTTATATTATATACATACACCCCCCCATTCCCACGCACGCTCGTACACACGTCTATACATATACATATTCACACATGCATCCATACATACACACACACACACACGCATATGCGCACACACAAATGGTAAAAAAAAAAAACAACAAATGGAGGATTCAACGACTACGACACCATCAACAAAGGAGGACGACCCGGATCACATGACACCGATAAAAAAAAGAATAAATGCACCGAAGGCATGCCCCGGTCGATCCCGAAGAGACGTACGCACTACACCTACGCACCGTCAAAGCTTCCATTCATCGGCATCACGCGACCATGACGCCCTCTTCAGTAAACCGTAGGTTATTATCATGATTTTTCAGTTTTCACCTAAGCCTTGTAAAAAGATCCCAACTTGTAAATTTTCATCTCTCTAGGTGATGGTCACAAAGGCCCACCTAGAGGTTTTCATTTTAATAACTCCCAAGACAAAGCAAGGGTCAACCACCCCGGGCCCACTACCTTGCTTTGTCTCCACGATTAGCTTACCTTTATCAAGCCAAATTACCCTAATCTAAAGCAGCCATCACCTATAAAAGGGCACTGAGAGGCCACTATCGGGGGGCAATTCATGAGAGGCCAGCACTTGGTAGAGTTTTAGTAGGAGGAATTGACACTATTGGCATCACAAGAGGGGGGATTTAGTGTAATGGTTTGTTTTGGGAATTGCATCATGTGAAGGGAGCTACGTCCACCTCTCGACTCCAATGGTCGATGCGCACACACACACATTCTTGGTAGCAAGTTTCACATCACCCCCATCTCTAGAGAACGCACCATGTAGGTTCACTATCTTCCCCTCTATCGCTCTATCACCACGGTGTTCCACCTCGTCGGAAAGAAGATCATTTGTAAATACGGCAAGAAGTAATTCTCCCTCACACTCCCGAGGGCTTTCATCATTTGTTCATTCTCTCTATCCTCTGTGTGTGTGTGTGTGTGTGTGTGTGTGTGTGTGTGTGTGTGTGTATATGTGTATGCGTGTGTAAGTTCGTGATATCTCACATCACCGTTGTCTGTGTCCTAGCCGCTCAAAGCTAGGTGGTGTCCCCTGTTCGCTTTACCGTGACCGGCGCGAGGCGTGCATCGGCTCCCGACGTTTTAGAGGCCGTAGGGGTCCGTGTCTTGCTTTGCTCCCGTCAGTGATAGAGAAGCTTCCTATGCACAAAAGTCCCAAAGCTAGGGGGAATGTTTGACCTAACCTTCCACTCACCCAAAGGGAACCCCTTTTCTCAAAGGGAACATGGGACACATGTCAGACTCTCCCTAAGCTTAACCACATGGTGTGCTTGGATGCTATTGGTTGGGCTAAAGAGGGGTCCAATGACCTTCTAGTTCCATCCAACAAATATCTAGATATTTTCAAGCTTTCTCTATCTCTAAGGGGTAAGGAGGACACTTGTCAAAAGACTACCCATGTACTTGACTTCATGCTGCATGTGATTGGCTAGGGGGAGAGGGGTCCAATGAGCTTGAAGCATGTGGAGCCACAACTCACCCCAAGCAAGCAAGGGGGTGCTAGGGGGATATACACCACACAAACACACTTATTTGTGGATCATCCTCACTTGGTGAAAGTTGAGGAACTGCACCTCCTTCTCCAAGCTTGTGAGAAGTGAGACCTACACCAACACTCTTGGCTATGGAATGCAAATCCAACCAAGAGCCATGCTTCAATGCTTAAGCTTGCCATCTTCTCCATATTCATTACTATGCTATTATGTATGCTAACAAGAAGAGTGATGATAAGTGAGGAACTATTTCTTTCTCCTATGGAATGTTTCTTCTTCCTCTTCCGTATCCTCATTCCCTGCTAGCTCTCTCCACCTTCGAAGGTGTTTGAGGCCTTGGGACTGAGACTTGGGATAGTTAATGCTTTCTACAAAGTTTATGTTATGCTTGTGATGCATGAAGCTTTCCATCTTCATTGCATCACCTAGGTCACAAGGAACACAAAGATTGTATTGTACCAAGTCTCTCTTGATGGGAAAAACTATAATACAAATGCATGTTGGAGGGGGGACCGCCGGCTCCGTATGAATCCGGTCCTCAACTATTGTCATGTTCTCTAAACTCTCTCTCTTGCAAAAGTATTGTTCATGCCAAGTTAACTTTATGTTGCAACCATCAATTAAGTTCACCCGCTATGCTCACAAAGTAAGCTCACAAAAGTGCTTCATCTAATTTCTTAATTCCGCTACTCTCAAATTCATAGGCCATTTCCATTACACATCTCACAGTAGTTACTGATATATACCATCTACGAAAGGTGCTCATAGACCCAAAAAAAATTATGAGTAAGTTTCTGACACTTTGGCATCTAATTTCAGTTTTGATGTTGTTGAGCATTCAATCAATCTTCTTTTGCATGGTATTATGTATCGTAGGAGCCTTTGAGTGGTCCAACTTTTGAATAGGTATTTCTCACACTCTGACAAAATGGACCCTAATCAATAGCTTGGAGGGGTGCGGCTTGTGTGGGTAGACCTTCCCACACATTGCAAACTTGAAGCCATCATTGGTGGCATACCCTGATGGAATGTATTCTCTATCAAGCTCGTTGCCAGTGTGTTCACCCTAGATATAGAGTTTTTACTACCGGATGATGCAGTAGTCGTGGCATGCCGAGCAGACCAGTTGGCCCTCGTCATCGAGGAGGCCCGCTTGTGTGATTTTTGCCATCTTTACATCATCTTTCTCTGGGTGCTGTCACACACATACGCTGTGATTGATGACTTTACCGATCCAATAACTTCTTAACCATTTCTCCACGAGTTTCATGGTAGATATGGTGTATTTATTGTCTTAAACGTTAACCATATTGTAGGTCAAAAACTTGTTGTTGGCCATGTTCACACGTAAAATTGAAGGGCTTCCAGTGATTCCATTATATGATCGTCAAAAAGGAGATCATGTCGCATCAAACAACGATGGGTTTGAATTTGATAGTGACATAATTCGAGAGCCACTTCGGAACCTGCCACAGATGCTAGATGCCCTCTGAGCACCATTTCAGCATGGAGTGGAGAAGAGCGAGTTCTTTGCTTGGTAAGTGGAGGAGGGGAATTCTTTGCTCGGTAGTTTCCATTGCAATGTCCACTAATGTTTGTGCTCCTATAAATAGGTGGTTGTTGGTTACCTTCACAAGGGTTGGGGATGCAGTCTTGGGTTGTATTGTAGGATGTGACGGCTTGGCAATGGAGTGTAAGCATCTACAATGACATTGCATCAACATTGATTGAGATCAAAAATTGTTTATGACATGTGTTCAACTACATCAAGGGCTTCCTAGTGGTCTAGGATTGACTCTTCATGTGGGCGAGGTATCACATTCAACACAGTCACAGCCACCTCCATCGCCTTTACGAAATCACCACGAGTCGATTGTGCCGTCCGCTCCACCTCCGAGTAGACCTCCAACTGTAGTTCTAGGTTGCATGGTCAACCGCTCTATATGCCACTATCTCCCACACTACCCATGGGGCTCCCACATGCACACGCCTCAGTAGTGCAACCGCCACAAGAATTGAGACCACCAGAAACCTAGATCCCAATTTGTATTGATTACTTCATATGAGCTTATTCTTTATGCAATGACACATCTAAACTTACTGATTGTTCATACTATGTTTTAATTTTTGATGACGGTATTGTGTACTATGTGTTTACCACTATGTTTTAGAATTTGTCACCATGTTTTAATTTTTGAAGGCAAGTCAATTGAAGGTGTTTAATCTTTTAGTGAGATTTTTTTCACTTTATTTTATTTAAAAATATTATAGAGGACATGGTGTGAATGATTTTGGAAGTAAAGTTAGTCGGGGCTCTTTATAAATAGCAAAAAAAACACTAGTTTCATTCATTCATTCATTCACAAGTTTCTCTATGTTTTTATTTTCACAAGCTAATCTTTTAGTCTTCTCTCATTCACATATTTACCATGCCTATGAGGAGGACAACTAGATTTCATATTTCTTTGCTATTGCTAGAGAAATAAGCCCCTAACACCATATGAGTATATTGTACTCATATCTATCTTTATGTAGTTGTTGTTTTAAGATGTGTACTTTCAACCCTTTTAATATTAGTCTATGTGGGTTTGTTATTGCAGTCTTTTAATGTTGTTCAAAGTCAAATTGGATTATTATGGAGTGTTAACTGTCAAAATTGGCTTGTTGCAAACAATTTGTCTGCATGTATCATTGTCCGGTTGATGGCTAATCT
The DNA here is from genome assembly GCF_014529385.1 of Adiantum capillus-veneris. Classification (NCBI taxonomy): domain Eukaryota; kingdom Viridiplantae; phylum Streptophyta; class Polypodiopsida; order Polypodiales; family Pteridaceae; genus Adiantum; species Adiantum capillus-veneris. The sequence goes on from NC_140941.1 coordinate 112,842,542, forward strand.
TGTTGTACAGTGTATATAATGTTGTTTGAAAAGAGTGTGTGTACTCTGATCTGGGTACATATTTCGTGTTTGTATACAAGTGTGCATGTGCATGAGTGCACACAAGTGTGACAGAATAGAGAAAGACTTATCAAGTTGGTGGTTAAACTTGTTGTTCAATGTATATCATGACATTTGAGAAGGCTATGTGTGCAATGATTCAAGTATATTTTTGCGCTTGTGTATGAGTGTGCATGAGTGAGGCAAAGACTAAACTCGATTGTAGCATTGTCCAATTGGTGGTTATTTTGTTGCTCAACATAGATTATGATGTTTGAAGGGGTGTGTGTGTGTGTGTGTGTGTGTGTGTGTGTTTGCAATGATTTGGGTCTATTTATGTGCTTGTAGGAGGATATATGAGAGAGCCGAGAGCCGAGAGAGAGAGAGAGAGAGAGAGAGAGAGAGAGAGAGAGAGAGAGAGATTTATAAATGATGGAAGCTTGATCGAGGTGTGTTCGCCAAGAGATAAATTCAATGTGTGCACGCGCGCGCGAGAGAGAGCGAGAGCGAGACAGAGAGAGAGAGAGAGAGAGAGAGAGAGAGAGAGAGAGAGAGAGAGAGAGAGAGAGAGAGAGAGAGAAGAAGAAGAAGAAGAAGAAGAAGAAGAAGATCGTTTTAAGATTGTAGGAAACTAGCCCAAGAGACCTTAAAGATCTATCCAATGAGGAGAGTTGAACGCAAGACACGTTATTCAAGATGGAAATGGCATAATCAATCTACCAGACTTGGATGATAGAAAGGTTATACAATTTTTCTCTTTTTGTAGCACATATACACTCACCCACAAAGCACACACACCTGAGAGAGAGAGAGAGAGAGAGAGAGAGAGAGAGAGAGAGAGAGAGAGAGAATATTTTTGGAATCTGCTCATCGAATTTCAAAAAAGCGCTAGCCAAAAAATTACGTATGGACAATAGTAGACCGGTATAGCAGGAAAGCACATTTCATACTTGAATTATTAAAGCACACCATTTGGCAACCCTCTTTATCTCACATGTCTTTAAGTACTATGGCTTACCAACATCTATAGTATGTCCGATAGAGATTCAAGAATGACTAGAAATTTTTGGAAGGGTCTCTTTGAGAATTTGGGTAGTAAGTTGAATTTCTCTTCAGCCTATCACCCACAATCGGATAGCCAAAGTGAGATAGAAAATTCAACCATCATCTATCTACTCAAAGCCTATGTTACGGAAGTAGATCAAACAGATCAATGGGAAAAGTATTTACCCTTAGTAGAGTATGTGTACAATAACACTATCCATACTGCTACAAGAAAGGCACCCTTCGAAGTAATTGAAGGAAGACCCAAGCTCCCATTGATAGTCAATACACTTCGGAATATATTTGATGTTGATCAGTATAGCAAAGATCTTAAATAATCTTTTTCAAAAGATCAAAGAAGCTATATCCATCACTCAACAAAATCAAAAGGCTACTATTGATAAGCATAGACGAGCCTTAACCTTCAAAGAAAATGATTGGGTATTGCTCAAGTTTCCAAAAGCATGCCTAAGTCACACTACAGGCAAGGGAACAAGGACTCCTAACGCCGTCACCATAAATCTAATGCTAAGATAGCAAAAAGACATTTAGCACATTTTAAATTATCAAGCCTATCAATGAAACATCTTACAAGTTAACGTTTCCAAGTATCTAGATCATTCATAATGCCTTTCATGGGAGCGTCTTGACACCTTATATCCACCCAAAGAACCATTAATTGAAGAACCACCTGAATTCAAGGGTCAAGAAGAGATTTTGTAGCCAGAGAGCATTTTACAACATGAAGACAAGGTTTTACAAAGTGGTAAGACTATCCAACAATACCTTGTCAAATTTAAAAATTATCCTTTTGAAGATGCAAGGTGGATGCAAGACATCCATCTGAAGAATAATGTAAACCTTGTAAATATTTATAATGACTCCTATCAAGGTAAGAATTAGGTACTAAAAAAATATTTTTTAAAAGAATTTTTTTACATTTTGACTTTAATATTTCTTATAAATGTTAATAAGTTTTAAGTTATGCATACCATACATCATACTTGCAGCAACTTAGTTGTTAGGGAATATGACGTAGCTAAGTAGATATTTGAGTAGTTTACTTAATGGAGAGAGATAATTTTTTACACAAGAGAGATTATAGACTAGAGAGAGAGAGAGAGAGAGAGAGAGAGAGAGAGAGAGAGAGCACGATATACGTGGTCCACCCAATGTGGGCTACGTCCACGGGAAAGGAGCCACTCAATGGATTTAGTACTTCAAAACAAGAAGTAGATTACAAAGGGATTATACCATTTTGGAGCTCTTGCCTTGCTTCACTCTCACCACCTCACGTCCACCTTGTTGCATCAACTTCACAATGCTTCACCTCTTTTTTGTGTGTAGAAAAGGCCTCCTTTTATAGGCCAAAAGGGCTGTCCTCTCTCATGAGAGGCAGCCGTGTGTAGCCGTCCGAGTTGAATTCTCCCATGTGCCCATGTGTGGCTGCCCTTGAGAAGACAAGTCCAACTTGAAATCGGCCATCGGCTATTGACTTCCGGCCACTGGCCAACCATTGACTATTGGCCACCGGCCAATCGGCCAACCGATTGGCTGTTTTCGACCACTTTTCGGCCGTTGTCCCGCCATAACAGAAAAGGAATATTCCGATGAAAAGAATTTTGGTTTTTCGGCGAGTCATTTTTCTTCACACACAATGGTTTCTCCTCATAACGGTGGCCTTAAAAATGTGCGTTTTTAATACAAAAAATTACAAGGGGTAAATCAGGCTCCATAACAATCTCCCACTTGGAGACTCATCTCCATACCAAAACTATGACTTCTTTCCATCTTGACTTCTTATCCTTGAATGTCGATTGAAGATGAGCAGAAACTCACTTCTCCTTGTTGACTACCTTTGTAAACATATCTGCAGGATTCTCACTTGTATGCACCTTTCCTAGCTTTAACTGCCCCTCTTCAAAAAGAGTGCGTATGAAGTGATATCTTACCTCAATGTGCTTTGTCCTTGAGGAAAGATTGAGTTCTTTGCAAGATGGATAGCGCTTTGGCTATCACTGTACAAGACACAATTGTCTTGTTTGAATCCAAGCTCTTCTAAGAATCTGTGAAGCCACATAATTTCTTAGCTTGCCTTTTTCATTGCTACATACTCTGCTTCCGTGGTAGAAAGTGAGACCAATTTCTGCTTTGAAGCCCAACTTACTACAGTGCCTCCAACCGTGAAAACATAGCCAATAGTTCTCCTTCGAGTATCTTTGTCACTTGCCATATCTGCATCAGCATACCCTTCCAAAACAATATCAATTCCTCCAAAATACAAAGCATTTGTTTGTTGTCCCTTTTAGATAACTAAGTATCCACTTCACAGCTTGCCAGTTCTCTTTACCCGGGTTGTCCATGAACCTACTTATAACTCCCACTGCATGTGAAATGTCTACCCTTGTCTAGACCATATCATACATAAGAGAACCTACCACTACATCATATAGAACTTTAGACATATAGTCTATCTCCTCTTGTGTCTTTGGACACATATCCTTGGTTAGTTTAAAGTGACCAAACAAAGGTGTAGAAACCGGTTTTGCATTTTTCATTGCAAACCTTTCTAGTACCTACTTGATGTAATCCTCCTGAGATAGCTTTATTGTCTTCTTCAGCCTGTCCCTTGATATCTTCATACCAAGTATCTTCTTTGCATCCCCTAAATCTTTTATTGAAAAATATTTAGACAAATCCTCTTTTAGATCTTTGATGTCCTGCATGTTAGCACTTGCAATTAGCATGGCCTCAACATACAATATTAGGATGATGAACTTCCCAGCTTCCAAATTATTTGTGTAGATGCAGTGATCTGAGTTGCATCTTGTGAATCCATGATTCAACATCCATCGATCAAACTTCAAGCACCACTATCTTGATGCTTGCTTTAAACCATACAAGCTCTTCTTTAATCTGAAAACCATTTTATCCTTACCTTTACTTCATACCCCTTTGGTTGAAGCATGTAAATTTCCTCCTCTAACCGTGAGGGAATGCCGTATTTACATCCATTTGCTCAAGATTTAAATAATGAGCAGCCACAAGGCTTAAGACAAGCCTAAATGAGTTCATTTTTACAACATGAGAAAATATTTCATTGAAGTCAATACCTTTCTTTTGAAGCCATTTCTGGAGGTCTACTTGCTCTTGTAGACTTTTGGAGAATAGGTTGAGGCTCCTCATTTGGTTGACGTTGTTGCACATTGTCACTGTTTGCACTCCTTAAGTCTTCACCATCCTCAAGCTCATGTACTCATCAACTGTTTCTTTTGTTTGTTTTCTTTCCAAGTAATCTTTGTACATATTTTGTTCATTAAAAATTACAACCCCTCCTAAATATTTTACCATCTTCAAGATTCCATAGGCGATACCCAAACTCACCTTCTCCATAGACTATGAAGAAACACTTTTTTGACTTTGCATCTAGCTTTGACTTTAGGCTTCTATCTATGTGCATGAAAGCCTCGCACCCAAAAACTTTGAAAAATAAATAATTCACTGGTTTACCTGCCCATGCCTCCTCAGGAACTCCCCCATCCAATGCCGTTGAGGGTGACCGGTTGATTAAGTACACAGACGTACTTACTGCTTTCGCACAAAGCTCAAGCGGTAAGCCTGCATGTAGCTGCATGCTTTGGGCTTGCTCCATGATTATTTAGTTCATCCATAGGAAATGCCATTTCGTTGAGATGTCCTTGGGATTGTCCTTTGCCTCCGAATGCATTGCTAGCACAAAAGCATTCAAAATCTTGGCTGCAATACTCACCTCCATTGTCCGATCTGAGGCATTTAACATTGGTACTTGTTTCATTCTCCACAAAGGCTTTCCACCTTTGAAATATGGAAAACACATCGTATTTACTTTTCATTACATAAACCCATGTTTTCCTAGTTGCATCATCTATGAATGTTACATAGTACAATGAGCCACCAAGGGATGGTGTAGTGCACGACCCCAAACATAAGAATGAACCAATTCAACTTTTTTATTTTTCCTTTCATTTTTCGGTTTTAGGAATTTTACCCTCTTTTGTTTACCATAAACACATTCTTCACATAACTCTGTCCACTTCTTTCAAACTTGGTAGAAGCTTCTTTGATTGAAGAATTTTCATTCCTTTGGTGCTCATATGCCCAAGCCGATAGTGCCACACCGCACTGTCGACTTCTATAGTTGTTGCACAAGCTGAAGGTTTTGTGCTGACAGTACACAAGTAAAGTGTACCAACCTTTTCTCCTTTGGCAACCACCAAAGATCCCTTTGGGATCTTCCAACGTTTGTTTTCGAATGCAATGTTGTGACCTTCATCGTCCAATTGTCTTGTAGAGATCAAAGTTTTGCGAAGAGAAGGAACATGCCTAACATCTTTAATCTTCCATTCATTTTCGTTAGTAGTTTTGACATAAACCGTACCTTTGTCAACAATTTCACAAGCTTCATCATCTCCCAAATATACATACCCAAAATTACTTTTGGTGTAATCTTGGAAATGTTTGCTTGTGTGGTGTCGTATGGAATGAAGCCCCGTAATCTATTATTTAGGAATTACACACATTGTCTAATGAGAGAATTAGGGAATAGAGGTCCTACTAATAGAGATAGTTTTCAATATGCATCTTCCAGTGTTGATAGTTCTTGCCGTTGAGCTTCTCAATGTTGATCTTCCCTTCCTCCACCATTACTCCCACTCAATTCAAGGAATCCTTTCCTTGAGAGACCTTAGCTACGAGCAAACCTTGCAATGATACCAGTTGTTAGGGAATATGACGTAGCTAAGTAGACATTTGAGTAGTTTACTTAATGGAGAGAGATAAATTTTCACACAAGAGAGATTATAGAGTAGAGAGAGAGAGAGAGCACACATGATATACGTGGTTTACCCATGTGGGCTACGTCCACGGGAAAGCAACCACTCATCAATGACTTTAGTACTTTAAAACAAGAAGTAGATTACAAAGGGATTATACCCTTTTGGAGCTCTTGCCTTGCTTCACTCTCACCATCTCATGTCCACTTTGTCGCATCAACTTCACAATGCATCATAATGCTTCACCTCTTCAATCCGTTTTTGTGTGTAGAAAATGCCTCCTTTTATAGGCCAAAAGGGTTGCCCTTTTCATGAGAGACAGTCGTGTGTAGACGCCCTTGAGAATACAACTCCAATTTGAAATCGGCCACCGGCCATTGACATTCGTCCACCGGCCACCGGCCAATCGGCCAATCGATCGGCTGTTTTTCGACCACTTTTTGGCCGCCGTCCGGCCATAATATTCCGGTGAAAAAGAATATTTCGACGAAAAGGCATTTGATTTTTCGGCGAGTCATTTTTCTTCACGCACGATGGCTTCTCCTCATAACGGGGACTTTACAAATGTGCGTTTTTAATGCAAAAAATTACAAGGGGTAAATCAGGCTCCATACTTAACATTAGTCTCTCAAGCATCTCTAGTAGACCTTGCCAATCTACTATGAAAGATGATTATGGCTAAGTAAAGACTTGCTTTCTGCAGCTAAGCCTTCCAAGCACCAAGTGAAACTAGTCTCATGACTATGAAAGAATGCTGATGGGTAAAAAGGGATACTGTACCCAAAGCAACAAAACTAGCTATAACTTTATTTTTCCTTCCCCATAGTCGAGGTAATGTTATGAATATTAATTTCTAACCTTCTAAAAATATTTTCAGCTTAAATTGGCCACTTAATTCCAGGAAAAATAAAAAGAAAACATGTGAAATTGATCAAGTGCTAATGGACTAACCGATCAAAGCTTGGGGATCAAAAGGGGAAAAGTCCATAAAAGAGCAAGAGTAATTGCTAACCAGTTATCCCAGTTATAGACACACGTCAAGGAATGATAAATGTATCTCAGGCAACCTTGATCAAAGGTACATGACAAAGGACTCGGCCTCAACACACTCAGATCTAGTAGGTCATGTGATCAACAGAGTGTTCGGGAAAAATCAATTTTCCAAACATACAAAATTCCTTTCCTTGAATTTGCCAAGAGGAAATTTTAAAAAATTAGGTTACTTTTTCAAGTTTTTACATTATTTTTCTCTATTTTGGGGTGGAATTTCTCCTTTTTCCCTTGCACTCAACCTGCATTTTAGAAATTGAAAACGGCACGATATTAAGCTGAGACACATTTTTCCCGAACACTGGATCATCGACAGCTTGATTGACATTGGAGGTCTGCCACCTCCGAGAGGGATAATAACTTGGGAGTCGAGGAGCAGGCGAAGGAGAATAGGAAGAGGATGCAGACCTTGCACACCCCCCGGCGCCCTCGATCCTTGCATCGCAGGCAGCACGCCGCCTCAGCACCATCCACACACCTCACTCTCTTTTCCTCTGCCCAACACCAGCCTCCTAGAGAACCTTCTGATGAGTGGGGAACGGCTTAGGAGACAATGATAGAGAGAGTCCTTACACCGTCGAGCAAACCCTAATGGATCCTTTATTATGTTGTGACACATACCATCTTGTTCTCACTTCACATGTAAGAAGAACTTCGAAGAGAAGAACGTAGTAGGAACAATCGGACGAGTCTTGAACTCAGGACGTGTTAGGGAGTCTTCACTGGTAGGCCATGTCGTGAGTCTCACCTAATAATAAGACACACCAACACACTAACGAACGGACTACTGGCTAGTGACGGTAAGCGAGTGCTAAGTCCTCGACGTCACCGGCTGGTGCGGAGGGGCAGGGTTGTTAGAAGGTCGAGAGAAGAGAAGGTAGCCGGTCATAATCAAGGGGAGGGCCATTGTTATGTTCATCACCGACCCTTTCTTTGTGAGAGGGGCCAGCAATATATATACCTTATACATGCACAATTATTGCATTTATTGATTTTTCTTTTTTGTGGGTTTGATTGTTGAGATCTCTCTCTCTCTCTGTGTGTGTGTGTGTGTGTGTGTGGGGCTAAACTCACAAGCAAAGGTACCCAAATAAAGGCATTATTGCAATGTGGGTTGCCTGCACACAGAAGCAATTTCTAGCTTAAGCACAGCTTTCACTTTATTTGAATAATTCTCATTGTTGGCTTTCTCCCTTAGCTCAATGTGTAGAACTCAAGCTTACAGACCCCTCTTGCTTGTGCTTATAGTAAGCTTAGTTCTACCACATTAGCTTGGTGGGTGCCTCAATATACCAATGCTGAAGGCCGGTTTAGCACATTGATTTCATGCTTTAATCCTCCATATCACATTTGTCAGAGGATTGGATCTGTTGCAGAGAATGCCCATATAGCACATTCTGCACTGTGCTTTTGCAGTGAATTGTGGATCCGACCGCGAGATCGTTGCTGTTTATGTGACGATCTGTTGTAGCCATATCCTTCATTTCTTGTATGCTAGTTCCCCAATTACATAGACAATAAGGCTTGACACATTGTTCCATGCATCCATACCCATAACCAGCAAATGCATTGTAGATCTCTCATCCGTCGAATCAGACTCTCTTCGCTATCATCGGACGGAAACGCTCTGTGTGTGTAGCCTGTCCAACATCCTATATCTATCAAGATGCATGCTCATAATGCCTGGGGCGGCTCCTTCGACGTTTCCATGGACTCGGCAACGGACGATGACAGAAGCCGGAATATGGATCTCGACCGGGCATCGCTCGCGAGACTTGAAGAGACTCACCAAAGCTGGCTTTTGGGACCTGCAGACAAGAAGAAGAAGGACCAACAGGTGGACTTGGGATGCATGCTATGTAGCAAGAAACTGTTGAAGAAGATTGGATGGGGCGTGCTAGCGGTCGTGGTGTTGATAGGCATCATTGTGATGATAGTGAAGCTAGTGCCCCACCGTCGTCCGCCTCCCGCTCCCGAGGACGAGTACACTAAAGCACTCCATAAAGTGCTGATGTTCTTCAATGCTCAAAAGTGTAAGTGTTTTTCTTGTCTTTGAGAGTTGTTTGTATGATTGAAATTTGATTTGGTACCAGACGATTGGTTTTAGGTGTTCCTCTTAATGCTGTAATTTGTTGGCATTGGCAAAGGTTAGGGTGCTACATCCCTCACAAGAAGTTTTGGACATATTCTCACAATAATTCCCACATTATGACTTAACGCAACATCATGAGCTTCTGTGAGGGAGGCACGGGCATACCTAGCTAGGTACGATTGGGGGCAGGGGACCACCGGCCTGGTGGGGGGGCCGGGGGTCCCCTGCCCCCAATCGTACCTAGCTAGGTATGTGGTGCCTCCCGAGCAGAAGCTCATGATGTTATGCATTGTATGAAAAACACTGAAAAAGTCTCCCTTTTCCTACATGAAAAAATTTCTAAATCTTCTTGTGATCCCTGTTGGCATGGATTCTTATCCTGTAACACAAAGCCTATTGATCTCTAAATTATGACTAAAACCATGTATGTATACCTTGCTTTGTATGAGATATATTGAAAGAGAAAAACTTATCTTTGCTTGTCCAACACACCAAGAGGCCTACACAAGTGGAGGCCTACACAAGTGGGCAACCAAATCGGCCTCTGGCGCTATTAGCCACGTTTCGTGGTCAATGAAGGGCACAATCACCATTATTGTTAACTAAATTCGGTTCTGATGAAATGTTGTCAATTCTTCATTCAACTGATCCATGTATGCTTGATTCTCTTCCTCTCAAGAGAATGCCCAACTTTAGGTTTGACGCATCCCCCGCCCTTGCAAAGTTTTGTTGCCATTTCACACCGACTTGTCAGTCCCGTGTTGCACATCTTCATGTTTTTAACCTTGTTTATTCAGCTTTTTGACTGCTTTTTTTCGGCTTTCAGCTGGCAAATTGACAAAGAGCAATAACATAACATGGCGTGCGAGTTCAGCATTGCATGATGGTGAGCCAAATGCCGACTTGTCTGGGGGCTACTATGATGCTGGAGACAGCATCAAGTTTGGCTTTCCGGGGGCCTTCACCATCACCATTCTCAGCTGGAGTGCAATTGAGTATAAGGACAAGTATGAGGCTATGGGAGAGCTTAATCATGTGAGAGACCTTATCAAGTGGGGCTCTGATTACATCCTCAAGACCTTCAACAAGTCAGCTGACTCCATCTCCCAAGTCTATGCTCAGGTTTGCTCATATTCTTACATTAATTTAAGAGAATTGAGAATGAGTTGAATTGAACCAAATGCTTATTGTGTATGCATAAGGGTGATCCTCTTTATGGCCACCGGGTGGCCGTAGTTGAGGTTTTACCCATTGTCGTATGGTCGTGCATGTAAATGCCATACTTTGGTACTCCCATTGTGCGTTTGAACCTTAACTCTTTTGTAAAGCTTAGGGCTTTGAACTTTACACTCCTGTTTATGGCCAACAATGAAAGCAGTCTCAATAGAGTATGTAAGGAATTTCCTGGAGTGAAACGTTCAAAGCCCTAAGCTCTATGCAATGGGTACCAAAGCTTAAGGCTTTGAACCTCACATTGGAGTGAAAGGTTCAAAGCCCCAAGCTTTGGTACTAGTTGCATAGAGCTTATGGCTTTGAACCTTACACTCCATGCAGTTCTTTACATATTCTATTGAGTCTTCTTTCCTTGCCCGCCACCGATACTGTACCAAAATGTAGAGCATCCTCTATCCCTCTCTCATAACAAAGAATGGTGTTTTTGTATTTGCATGGGCAACTGAAAATGTGACATGTGAATGTGCATGTATGTGTGTATTCTTTTCAGTTTAATTGGCATTGATGGCCTTACAAAAGGCCATTGATTAATGATCATGCACATCTAGTTTCAATTGCTTGGAGCATCTTTTGATATATAATGACATCTGAACAGGTCGGGGCCGGGAACACAGCTACAAGTTCGGATAACAACGATCATAGTTGCTGGGAAAGACCGGAAGACATTGACTACGACAGACCAGCTGTTACATGTGGAGCATGCTCTGACCTTGCTGCTGAAATGGCAGCAGCCTTGGCAGCTGCCTCGATTGTATTTAGGGACGAGCGAAAATACTCACAGGAGTTGGAGCATGGGGCAAAGGTATGGCAAGTTCAGGGTTTTGGCTTTGCATGGAAAGTATCCTAGGTAAGACTGTACAAGAAGCTTGATTTTCCTCATTTGCAAAGGCTCAAGGTATTTTGGGCATTGCATCAAAAAGGAGTCCTAAGCATAATTCATGAGTCTCTACAAAAGGGCTAGTTTTTCTCATTTTAATTTGATATTGCACGTCACATTAAAATAATCTGAGTAAAATATGAGAATCAAAAGAGAAACTATGAAAAATATAGCTCAAATTTTACAAAAGCACATAAAGGAATTTTGTATGTTTAGGAAAATGATTACAAACTCAATTGTTTTGGCTTTATTTTGCAGGTATTATTTGACTTTGCAAGAGGGCCACGTGGTAGATATAGTGCAGTAGTGGAGGATGCTGCACTATTCTACAATTCTACTGGCTATTGGGATGAGTATGTGTGGGGAGCTACCTGGTTGTATTATGCAACCGGTAACTCCACTTACCTCTTGCTGGCCACCAATCTCCAACTGGCCACGCACGCTGGTGGCATCGATAACTCACTTGACAATCGTGTTTTCAATTGGGACAATAAGCTCCCAGGAGCACAGGTAGTCTCTCTCTCTCTCTCTCTCTCTCTCTCTCTCTCTCTCTCTCTCTCTCTACACAGGTCTTCAGTTTAAGGCCATCTTCTCGACAATGTTGGAATATTAAACCCCCTGCCCCCCCCCCGCTCCCCCGGGGCCCCCAAAACCAAAAAAAAAACACACACACAAAAGTTAACACATGTAAAAAGGTAAGTTAATCACCACGCAAATGCATTCTCATCTCGATAACCACCTTATATAAAGGTTTTCAAATGTACCTTTTGACAACACTCTTCAAAGTAATATTGACATCAACGTAAGCACACTAACAAAATCTTACATAATGCGCTCTCTCTCTCTCTCTCTCTCTCTCTCTCTCTCTCTCTCTATATATATATATATATATATATATATATATCTCTTGAGCATAGAGAGTCACTTATCAACTCCACACCTCTCAGATGATATGTTTTTTTGGTCCCATAGGTCATATTGGACCTTCGAAGACAATAATGAAATCTCTCTCTCTCTCTCTCTCTCTCTCTCTCTCTCTCTCTATGCTCATTTCCACAATTTTTGAGCATCGAGAGTCACTTACCAGCTCCACACCTCACACATGATATGTTTCTTTTGGTCTCATAGCTCATATGAAATCTCTCTCTCTCTCTCTCTCTCTCTCTCTCTCTCTCTCTCCACGCTCATTTTTACAATTCTTGAGCATCGAGAGTCACTTATCAATTCCACACCTCCCACATGATATGTTTCTTTTGGTCTCGTACGTCATATTTGACCTTCGAGGACTAATGAAATCTCTCTCTCTCTCTCTCTCTCTCTCTCTCTCTCTCTCGCCTTTGTTTGATCAATGTACATGTTTCAGTAAACACTAAGGAAATAATTTCATGTTTATCAAATTAACATATAGTTTGAAGGTTTTAGTAAAGGGGTATCAAAACATTATTATCTTCATTAAGTACCACCACAAAAGCATAAAAGGCTCAAGGTGTAATTTGTTGAGGGAAAATAGAAACTCAAGATTAAGTAATCTTTGCTTCAAAGCTTGGAACAAATTATGCTAAAACTTTTTTTTTTCTTGCAAAACTCACAATTATTAAGAACATTAGAAATATACGCCAACCTCAAGCTCAGACCGAGCTAAAACTTCAACAATGGTTTAATTTTCATGTCATGTATGTAGCTAGTGTTGACACGGTTACGATTGATGATGAACCCGGGCTTCCCTTACGAGAATGTACTCAACCTCTTCAACAACCAAACGGACATGGCCATGTGCTCCTACTTGCCACAATTCAAGGCCTACAATGTGACAAAAGGCAAGTGATGAAGTATTGAAAAAGTTGAATATGTCTCAACAAAAATGGCTATTAAGACTAAGTTTTGGTTTTGCAAATGAATGTTTTTGAGCTACGGGCATACATTCATAGTGGGTATGTGTTTAAGAGCAAAAGGATAAAATGTGATCTCACTCACACACTCACTCTCTCTCTCTCTCTCTCTCTCTCCCCCCCTCTCACATGTAGATGTCATAATGTACACAGGGGGGCTTGTGCAATTGAATAGGGGGCGACCTCAACCTCTTCAGTACAATGCAGCAGCGGCATTTTTGGCTGCATTATATGCAGACTATCTTGTTGCAACAGATATCCCAGGTTGGCACTGTGGACCAACGTTCTTGAAGACCACTGATCTACGGAATTTTGCTCGCTCCCAGGTACAAAACTGTGTGTGTGTGTGTGTGTGTGTGTGTGTGTGAGAGAGAGAGAGAGAGAGAGAGAGAGAGAGAGAGAGCATTCATCTTTGAGAGAGAGAGAGAGAGAGAGAGAGAGAGAGAGAGAGAGAGAGAGCATTCATCTTTGGTGTTTGTTTAGACTGATTACATGACAAGAAGTATTAAGACAAATTCCCACTATAATTCCCACATTACATGTGAAGACGACATCATGATCTGCTCCGAGGGAGGGATTGCATGCTTAGCTATGTGTGGTTGGGGAGTAGATTATGATGTTGAACACTATAGGGAAAGATATGGAGAAATGAGCTCCTTTTCTACTTGGAAAAATGTCAAAAACTTTTTGTTAAAATATATTAGGTGAAGAGAGAGAGAGAGAGAGAGAGAGAGAGAGAGAGAGAGAATTTTCTAAAATGTTTTTTTAGATTGACTATATATTGGGTGACAACCCCAACAAGATGAGCTACGTGGTGGGCTATGGCAAGCGATATCCAACACATATCCACCATAGAGGCGCGTCTATTCCTAGCAATGTGGGTTCAAGAGGATGCACCACAGCACTTAAGTACAGGGATACCAAGTCACCCAATCCGCACGTGCTTGTGGGTGCCATGGTGGGTGGGCCGGACTCCCACGATCGCTTTTCCGATGTCCGAACGAATTACAACTTCACAGAGCCCACCATTGTTGGCAATGCGTTTTTAACTGCTGCTTTGGTTGCTCTCTCTGGTGGTGATGGTGGAAGAATTGACTCTAATAGTTTGTTTTCTGCAATCCCTCCTTTGTTCCCTCCTGCACCTCCACCTCCAGCCCCTTGGAAACCTTGAGCCCTTTTTATCAATTTTGATGTGACCTTACAATGATGCCTTTGTATTAGAGCGCACATTCAAGGTCAAAACACATGGTAAAGAGCAAAACCAAGTCACACTGTAAATCAAATCGGATGCTTATGTTTCTAGCTTGTAAATTCAATTTTCAAGTGCTTTGTATGTCCCAATGTTCTATTTTTGTTGGTTATAGTCACATGGACTATATGAATTATGAATTCTCTCTCTCTCTCTCTCTCACACACACACACACACAGACACTGGCGCGCGCGCACACACACACACACACGTGCATGTGCACGCACACACACACACATGTATTTATGTATGCATGTTTGCTTGTGTATGTATATATAAATATAAATACATATATGTATATATGTACACATCACGTTTTTCAATCTTGGAGTTGGGTCTCCCATTGGAGAACTTCTAGTTCAAGAAAGCAACACAATCACATGCACATTGTAGGATGTACCTATTTATTTTAAGTTATTTATGTGCCATGATTGCACCCACTACCCTTTTTCATTCCCAAGAAAGCTACATAGTTACTTAATTGAAAATGCTTTTATGCATGCATTTATTGCTCTTTAAGGATGCAATTTGCAAACATCGTTTGATACTAATACTAATTAGAGACGAGAGACACAACATTACATATAGAAAATGTATTTGCCTCTAAGATGGGGGGGGGGACTTCCCCCCCCCCCCACCCCACACCCAAAAAAAAAAAAACCCTTTCTCCTTTTTTTTTTTTTGTTGGGGGGCAATACTCTCCCACATAGAGTTATCTACACTAGATTTAATGGGCCGTAAAATTTTCAAGGAAGGAAAGGGTCTCCAAGTGTCATTCATTGGACTCTCTCTACACTAGATTTAATGGAAAGTAAAATTTTCAAGGAAGGAAAGGGCCTCCAAGTGTCATTCATTGGTTCACTTAAAAACAAAAAATCGAGGTAAGATTTGAGATGCAAAAGTGAAGGATAAGATTTCAAGAAATAAAAGTCTTTTGACAATGTAATACAAGGTGAAAATTCACTATGGCCTACATAATGTTTTTGAGAAGAATTTTATATTAAAAAGCTTCTTTACGAGAGAGAAAAATAAACAGTGACTAGTATTTTTTAAGCGTGTGGTATCATAATAAAATATTATGTTTTTTGAAATTTTTTAACAATGAAGTACTTAGATGACAATATATTTCAAAAGCATAAAAAATAATGCTTGACACATTATTCAATGTCTTTCTTTGAAGACAGAGGTACACAAATGTCAACACCCTCTCACAAAGCCTACATAAATAATAAATAAAAGTTTCTTGTCATTAGCTTGCCAAGTGGCACTAATCTACAAGCTTTATCCAATGGTCCAGAGATGCACCCAAATTTCAACCCTTTACTAAGGACTACTTATGTAGTCCAAAAATACTTTCTACTTTACATACAATAAATGATAAATGTACCAATTTAAATGCACATAGCAAAAAGGATAATTTTAGTGGAAAATTTGTTATATAATAAAAATTTGATTTTTAAAGATGATTTTGCTTTATTTTTCACATATCCATGTGACGACTTGGAATTCTTCCGCTTTGAGGACATGCATGCAGCTGAAGGGATTGTTATCCACCTTATTGTGTGTGTGTGTGTGTGTGTGTGTGTGAGAGAGAGAGAGAGAGAGAGAGAGAGAGAGACCATTGATTAGATATGTCATGAAAGTGCATTTGTCATGACATGCATGTAGACGCAGACATTGAAGAGTTTTTAAAACCAAAAGTTTATTATTATGGATGTAAGTATGTAAATTGTAGCACATTGTTCTAGAGGCACCCTCAAAGTTCACTTGCAAGCGAGAGTTCCTTGTGATAAAACATTGTACATGGGTGAGATCAGAATAACCTTCAAAACACTCTTCTTCTTCATTAGAGAAAGAATCTGATACATCGTGTGATACTCCACACAAGAGAGTGTGCTCATGTTACAACTTATGACTAACTTATGTTACAACCCTCTTATGACATATGATGATGGACAATACTCAACAACGACAATATTCCTCCACCTGAGTACTTGATTATGGTGCTAGCTAAAAACCAACAAAATGCCCAAGAACTTTCCAAAAGACATTAATTCCGGTTTTTTGCTCTAAGGACAAGGAGTCTTGATGGGTAGCATTAGTAATGGAAAATTAATAACGTGTCAGCATATTGCAAATGCTATTGAGTGTTCCCCTTTGATCACAATGTTTCCACACATACATGCTTAGTAAATGATCAAATATCATACCCCAAAGCCTTTGGTATCCAATTTGGCTTTTAGGTGGTGCCTCATAGACCATACATGTGTGAAAACGGTTGGGATATTGTGTTTGCGAGGCTACTCTAAAATTGAGTTTTTCATGTATTGAGCAGTGCAAATTGAAAGTACTTGTTTTGAAAATAGCATTTGCAAAATGTCTTTTGTTTCATAGCGTTCAAGGCTCAAGCTACTCAAGTTGATTTGCCTTTTGAGATAATGAACTGAAGAAGGGTGGTATTTCTATGGTCTCTTGATAATGCAGCTAGTGGTAACTCACAATATGGCTTCTTTCTTTTGTGCATGATAAAAAGCGATGAAAGATTGATCCAGAAAAAAAATAGAGTTGCTCTCAGAAGGAGACCTGCAAGCTGCATGTAGGGACCATGGCATATTGGATGTCTTCAAGTCTTGAACGAGAGAGAGAGAGAGAGAGAGAGAGAGAGAGAGAGAGAGAGAAGAGGGAGGGGGGGGGAGAAGAAGAAGAAGAAATAATTTTTTAACGTCGTAGGAAAAGTCTCAAGAGACATCCAAAATTTATCCGACCAGTCTCATGATGAGAAATACTTATGTCGTAGAAACAATCCTAAGAGATCTCCCAACATGGGTTCCATCTTGCTATAGTGTAACCCAACAATCTTTTATCTAATATATTTCTCTTACCCCAAAGGTCTCTTACATGAGTCTTGAACCTAAGATTAGGATAACCACCTATGACTCTAGAATTTGAGAGAGAGAGAGAGAGAGAGAGAGAGAGACAGAGAGAGAGATAATGTAAGTCTACTTTGTGCAACCTACACACATAACCATTCTCACCACTAAGTTTCCACAAATATGCAACCATTCATGAACATCTCTTGAAATCTCTCCTTACACTAGATTTGTGAGTATAGTTTGAGAAAACAATCATGGGGTTCTTCCAAACAAATCACAAATAAGGACTACGATATTTTTCTCATAAGGTGAGATGATCTCAATGAATGTTAGGGCCATTAGAGACAATGGTTGAAGTAGATCATATGTTAAAGGCTTTAAACTCTTACTTCAACAAATGAGGTCGCACAAGATCATATGTTATGGTTGCGTTCCTTTGTAAATTTTTGGCTTTCTAATTCAATTTTGCATGTGCTTGTGTTAAAGAAGAATAAGAGCCGCAACAATGCGCGTGACACTTACTATAGATAATGCATCTTAAAATTTTCAAGGAAGGAGAGGGTCTCCATGTGTCACTCGTTGGTTCATTCAAGAACATTTTACAAAACATCTAATCTAAAAGAACAAGTGAAAGGGTCATGGTGGATTTCTAAAACAATAATAAAATGATACAATCATTAGATTGAGTTTTGTAAAGCATTGTCTAAGAATATCTCTTTTACTAGGGGACTGAGTTTACTCCTTGCAAAGAAGAAAACCGGAAAGATCCATCTTTGTTCTGTATCCTTTTGTGAGCCGTGGTTTCAACATCATTCAATGTTGTTCTGTTGTATACCTGCTTCTTAGGTATCCTAGGATATTATCGAGGTTGATACCTTGTGGGTCTTCTTTCTTGGGAGGAGCTTGAAGTTACTTCATATGCTCTAACTTGTGGTTTTGGCACCCATATCTATCTGTTATCTCCATAGTACTCCTGTTCCTTTAAGTTCCATTGTGATGCTATCCATCCCATGTGTTTGTCTTTTTGTGTTGATTTCTCATCCTTAATCCAAACCGGATCATTGACTTTGACTAAAATGTTCGGTACAAACACTTGCTTGAATTTCCTTTGATTTATTGAGTACTTTGGCTGATATACCTTTGATTTTTTGGGTGTCTCCTTAGAGGTTTCCATTGGGTCAGCAATTGACTTGAAGTTTTGAAAGCTTGACTTGCTAGAAGTATCCGATCCATGAGGGTTCTTTGATGTAGAGGCATATGATGTCACACCTTTTATGCTAATCGGAGGAGATTCCACTTTAGCTTTACCTTTGTTTGCAATATTTGTCTTCTTTACCTTTGGTCTCGGTGGCATTCTTTGCTCAATAGCTTCCGTGGTTTCTCTTTGCTCTGTTTGATCTGCACTTGCTATTGCCTGATTTTCTTTAAGCTCTTTTGAAGTTCTGTTTGATGGAGATGAATCATCTTTAATAAGCTTTTCTTTGGCATCGGTCTCCATTTTATTTGTGCTTGAGGACTTTGTGTTGTCGTCCACGGGTGACCAATCTTGGTCTTCATTCTTTGTTGCCTTTGAAGACTGCATCTTCATTGAATTCTGTATCTCTAACATCTTCTGGGCCATTGGAATTCCCATTATGATGTCTTCTGGCATATCCTTTGCTGTGATAACGTGGAATTGAGCTTTGATGATCTGTGAACTTACTTCAATGGTGTTGGAGATGATTCCCCAGCATTCTGCTCGTTTGTCTCCTGATATGATCACAAATTCAGGAGCATCTTCCAATTGTGGTTGACCACATTTTTTCCAAGTGCAAAAGGATATGAGGTTCTTGTTTAACTGAAAATCTAGCTTCACTTCGCTTGAGAGTTTTTCTTTGTTTTCACCAACAATGTTGCACTTGATTGAACTTGGTTGAATTTTATCTGCATTTTCTTTGCTTTGACCACCTGCTTCCGTGGATGTTGGCTCGTTTTGTTGTAATACTGCACCTTTTTCTTGTAACTGTTGAGCATTGTGTTCCTACATTTGAGTAACTTCTGATCTTAGAAGATTCACTGTGCTTTCTCGTAGAATCTGTCCCTTCGAAGGAGATTTTGATGGTGACCTTTGTGTGGCCTTTTGGACTTTAGCTTTCATTGATTTTGTCTTTTTTATCACCTGTTCTGGTAGCTTGAGGCTTTGCATCATCTTCAGATAGTTCTTGACTTCAGGTTTAA
The DNA here is from genome assembly GCF_014529385.1 of Adiantum capillus-veneris. Lineage (NCBI taxonomy): Eukaryota > Viridiplantae > Streptophyta > Polypodiopsida > Polypodiales > Pteridaceae > Adiantum > Adiantum capillus-veneris. Next base: position 112,861,916 of record NC_140941.1, read on the forward strand.
CATCCATAGGGGCTTGTACGAGGTCATGAACCTGCTGAGAATCATTTCCATTTGCATCTCGATATGCATATGGGAGCTTGGTCTCATGCAATTTCTTGAACACTATGGGATTTGTTGGCTTTTGACTCTGACTCGTGGAGATCAAGTGAAACTTTTTTCCCTGATGATCTTCATAGAAGAATTTTCTGCAGATTTTGATGGTTTCTGGGTCAATGGAAAACTTCCAACAACCATATGATCTTCCAATGTTTTTTGCTTTGAAGGGGTCTGCTGGCTAGAAGTTCTTGGGCTTCTAATTGGTGTAGCATTTTCTGGTACTAGAGCTAAGATTGAATTTGCAACTCCCCCCTTCCTAGGGTGATCACTATAGCCTGCTTCATTGTGAGAGCTCAAAACTGTTTGGATTTGGTTGCGTCTCACCTTTTGGGATTGTGAAGGTACACTTTGGGTAGCACTGTTGATGTTTGGCATCTGTAAACCTTCTACATAGTTTCCTATGTATCTTCGTGAAACATGACAAAGTATTCCCCAAGTCAAGCTGTAGATAGCATTATCTTTGCCCTGATATTGCCCATCCCATGGGTCTCCTATGATATGAGCTTCTGTGGTTTCAATACCCAATGCATCATAGATGCTAGACTCTCGTCTATATCTACGACTGTTTTGATCAAAATATATGCTCGTTTGGTCACAACATTGAAGCTTGATTTTTGATGGAGGAGAGTTTGGCTCTGAACAGATTTTTGGGTTCACTTGGATAATATCTTTCATCTCTAGAGAGGATGGGCTATAATAGATTCTTTCCTCTGAAATGAACCATCCTTTTTGATCTATCACTGGACGCACTTCTATGAGCTGGTATGTGGGCCATTCAAACACTGGTTGATCCTTTTTGTACAATTGCCATTTTTGGTCTACATAGTGTGCATATGAATTATGTGTATCATACAAAGCTAACATCATTGTAAATTTCTAGATAAACACTTGGGTTGACTTTTTGAACCTCTATGTGCAATTCATCTTTGAGCTTGCAATACTTGGCTCCACTGAAGTCTGTGAACATCTGGGAGTTCTCAAAATCTGGCTTTACTCTAATCAATACGATCTTGGCTCCTGTGCTGCTTTTTCTGTTCATAAAGTATCTATGGCCTTTTGAATCTGTATACAAAACTTTATCTCCATTGTACCCATAAAGATGTAAAATCTGCTCTGTTGCACTTGTAGATGTGTTACCACTGCTACTGGCTTGCTCTGTTGTACTTGAACTCTCAGATCGAGACGAGTTCATGTCAACTGGTTCTGTAAAAACTATCTCCTAGAAGACTTTGGTATTGATTACCAAAAACATTTTTGCTCAAGTTTGATAAGACTGCTTTTTCCAAAGTACTTTTGGCAGTTGATTTCTCTTAGACTCACAAGAGTTGATTAACTCTAGCTCGAAAGTGTCAGAATTGATTGCATCCTTTGAAATGATGAAAATCTAGGCCTTGAATAACCTAACCTGCAAATTAGATTGTTATCCATTTTTTCCATTTGACTTGAATTCAACTCTTGTCAAGCTCTCAATTCTTTGCCTGCAACCTGGTTCTTCAATCAGAGCTAAGTAAGTCAGCAATTGAGATTTCCAAATTCTATCCTTGCAAGGAGCTAAAGGACTAATTTGTAACTTGAAACTGAGTTAACATGTACCAATTTTGGATCTGATGGAACCCAAAATTGACCAGTGACCTTGTATTATGTTGTTCGAGCACACTACAAGCTCAAAAGTCCAAAATCTTGTTTCTGGGGCTCAAAAGTAAATAATCCCGATTATTTACTTTTCTCAGTTTTTATATTTTATACGCTTGTTTTGTCAAGTAATTACCTTGTTGTGGTCTCTAGACAAGTTTGGTTGAGTTTGATCAAGATTTGTCTAAGTTATCAACAACTGTTTAGTATCCGCCGCAGACTCTGATTCCAAGAATTTGGCTTAAGTCTCAAATTTGTGATCCAAATTTGATTTGTGGAGTCTACTTGATGTGCTTGACCCTGTGGTATACTCAATTGTGCAAAATTTTTCAATTCTGGAGCAAAAGTAAATAATCGCGATTATTTACTGCTGGTTTTTTTTTTGAGATTTTTTTTCCAAAAGTAAATAATCACGATTATTTACTTTTGGAAATTTTTGGTCAACTGAGCATGTACACTTGTTTAACACATAAATATAAGCCTATGAGTCAAGTTTCATTGAATTTGAACAAGATTTACCAAGTCACACTCAAGTTCTCGACAATCAGTACAGATTTCAATTTTTATCAAGGTTTTGGTCTGTTTTATGATCCAAAATTCATGAGCCTTCACAAAGATGTTTGAAATCATAATTAGAGTCTATGGTATCAACCTTGGTCAGTTTTGAGCCAAAAGTTAATAATCGTGATTATTAACTTTTGACCTAAAATGATAACTTTTTTCAACTTTTTCAGAGGAGAGTCTTTTTATGATCTATTTTGAGCCTATGAATCAAGTTAAAACTTAATTTGAACAAGATTTATTAAGTCAGACTCAATTTCTCGACAATTAATCAGATTTTAGTTTTTAGCAAGTTTTTGGCCTGTTTTGTGATCCAAATCTTTTGTGCCTTTACAAAGTTGTTTGTACACATGTAATGAATCACTGGTATCAACCTTGATCAGTTTTGAGCCAAAAAGTCATAATCGCGATTATTGACTTTTGACCTAAAATGACAACTTTTTTTAACTTTTTTCCTAAACAGTCTTTTTATGATCTCTTTTGAGCCTATGAATCAAGTTAAAACTTAATTTGAACAAGATTCATCAAGTCAGACTCAACTTCTCGACAATCAGTACAAATTTCAGTTTTTGTCTAGTTTTTGGCATGTTTGTGATCCAAATCTTTTGTGCCTTTACAAAAGTTGTTTGTACATATGTAATGAATCACTGGTATCAACCTTGATCAGTTTTGAGCCAAAAGTTCATAATCGCGATTATTAACTTTTGACCTAAAATGACAACTTTTTTTAACTTTTTTCCTAAATAGTCTTTTTATGATCTCTTTTGAGCCTATGAATCAAGTTAAAACTTAATTTGAACAAGATTCATCAAGCCAGACTCAATTTCTCGACAATCAGTACAGATTTCAGTTTTTGTCAAGTTTTTGGTATGTTTTGTGATCCAAACTCTATGAGCCTTCGCAAAACATGTTTGCAATCATGCTTAGAGTCTATGGTATGAATCTTGATCAGTTTTGAGCCAAAGTTCATAATCGCGATTATTAACTTTGACCTAAAATGACAACGTTTTTTTAACTTTTTTCCTAAACAGTCTTTTTATGATCTCTTTTGAGTCTCTGAGTCAAGTTGAAACTTAATTTGGACAAGATTCATCAAGTTTATCAACTATTTCGTGTCCACAGACTCTGATCTCAAGAATCTGGCTTAAGTCTCACTTTTGTGATCCAAATTTCACCAAATTTGATTTGTGAGGTCTACTTGCTATGCTTTACCTTGTGGTATGCCCAAATATGCAATATTATCAATTTTTGGACCAGATGTAAATAATCGCGATTATTTACTTCTGCTAAATTTTTGTAAGTTTTTGTTCCAATCTTGACACAGATCTATTAAGCACCTCAAGTTAAGGTCTCTAGCCAAGTTTCATCAAGTTTGAACTATTTTTTGTCAAATGGTCATCAGTTTTCTGTTCGCAGATTGACTTTGCAAATTTAGTCACAATTTTCAATCCAGTGATCCAAATCTTACCAAATTTGGTTTGTGGGCTTATTACAACATGGTAAAACTAGTGGTATGCTAACTTGGTCAAAAAGGTTGAAAAATGAGGCATATGTAAATAATCGCGATTATTTACAACTAATTTTCTTTTTCATCTTTTTGATCAACTGAGCATATATACATGTTTATCACATCAATATAAACCTATGAATCAAGTTTCATCAAGTTTAGACAATTTTTTTCCCAATTTACACTCAAGACTCAAAAAGTCAGTACAAACTTTAGTTTTTACCCAGTTTTTAGTCATTTTAGTGATCCAAATCTTTTGTGCCTTTACAAAAGTTGTTTGTACACATGTAATGAGTCAATGGTATGAACCTTGGTCAAATCTGAGCTGAAAGTTAATAATCGCGATTATTAACTTTTGGCCCAAAATGAACACTTTTTTGAACTTTTTTAGTGGACAGTCTGTTCATGATCTATTTTGAGCCTATGAATCAAGTCAAAAATTAATTTGGCTTAAAATATCAAGAAAAAGTAAATAATCTGAGTTTTGGCAAACTTTTGAAAATTTTACCTCAAAGTATCCTTGAGCTTACCCACTGGTTCATACAACTTTTAGGCTTACTCTCCAGTTGGATTGAGTGGTTTAGAGTCTTTTCGTGCTATTTCTAGCCATAGATCTGAAACTATGCAACTTTACATAAACAACTCACAGATGATTCGTTTGGAGTGAGCAATGTTCTGAAATCCACTTCGAATCCTACTTACCCTACTCCTAAGTTCTCATGCAATGGGGTTGTGGAAAGTGTCCACAAACACTCGTTTTCTTATTTTTTATGGTTTTCAGAGCCTTGATCTTAAGACTTGTCTCGCCTTTCAATCATTCTCCAAATCCTAATCCAAATCTACAATCCTACAATCCTAAAGGCACTCGACAAGTACAACTTACCTCCAAGCTACCTCTACACAGCAAAAGACGACACTCTTAAGCTATGCGGTTTAAAAAGAAAGTTTTACTCTAGGTGAACATAGAGGAAGTTAATGGACAAAGTTACACAATACGCTCGTGTTTTTCCTAGTTTAGGTCTATTCGTCCCTGGCAGCGTGCCAAATGTGGGACGCATGTCTAACCTCACCATCCTATCTTATTGCAGTATTAGCGAGAATCACGATTAATTTGTCAAACCATGGGACGAAGCTGACTCGACTAGTGCATAGAGGCTACAAGAGGTTTTCAATCTCTTGGAAAACAACTAACAACTCGCATTTAACTCAAGCTACACTGAAGTGACTGAAATCACCAAAAGCCAATCGCTCATCGGCAAGCAAATCACATCCGTTACAGCATCAAATGACATCCAAATGTAACGAAACTTGTAGGATAAGTTTATAGGACCTAAGCATACATGCCTATGGCTCAAATCCCACTTTAGGTCAAGTTCCAAAATCGTGATTATTAACAGCAGTGGATTTTTGACCTAGTCATTTTCGACCTAAAATGCATTTAAATGCTTAGCAATGATGCCCCAATACCCTGCCTATGCTTAGTTTTTGTTTTAAAAGTGTAAATTTCTAGTTATGATGAAATTAGGACGCAAGTCGGCGACGCCAAAAGCTACGAAATACTGTGAATGACTTACGTCAATGCGTAGAGCTCTTACTTGCGGTTGCAATGCAACAAACGCATTCGCAATGTGACAACCGGAGAGGGAGTAGGAAGCGCGAGAAGGAGAGAAGTGAGCGTCGTTACCTCACGCTGTGTATTTCTTATCCAAAAACTTCATAAAATCTTTACAAAGTTGGCTTTTATACCTTAGCCAAGGTTTAAAATGTGTAATGGCCGGTGCCCAAGACTTTGAGACTCCACACTTATTGTATCTGCAACCTAACTGACATGTTCTTTACAACTTGGAACTCCCATTGAGCCCATAACACATTAAAATATTACAATGGCTTGAAATAAATCAGGAATTTACAATACGTGACCATTTTGGGAAAATGTGGAAAATGTGTAACTCCAATCTTTACTGCTTCTTCAACTTGATCTTTGATGTGTATCCGTACTTCTTCAGTCTTTAGCAGCTTTTGTTAATTGACATTGACTCAGTTAATATAAGCTTGATCCAAACAGAGAAAAAAGTGTGCTCATTGGCTATTCCCTTGAGAAGAAAGGGTACAAGTGTTACAATCCTGTCTCACGGGTAAAGTGAGGGTGAGCAAGGATGTTGTTTTAGATGAATTGCAAATTGGTATGTTAATGTAAAAGATGATTTGGGGGATTGATGTAAAAGAGAACGTGGCTACAAAAAAAACAAGTGTGCAATCACAAGTCTTGGGTGGCCTGCAAGGGTCACTTAGTGTAGGTCATGACGAGAATCCATGGAGTGGCACGCTGCATGAAAGAGTGAGTCCTAATAACTCTTCAAATGTATCAATAAAAGGGAAGGAAAAGGTTGATGATGCCCCTAAGGTGCCAAATTTGAGTGTTGGTCATGATGATGGTGATAACAATGGTTTTGAGCAAAGTTTAGATGAGGAGTTTGGCATGCCCTCTGTGAAGAATCCGGTTGCAAGAAGGATGCAAGCAGGGAACAAAGCACCTGAAAGTGATCCTGGACAATGTAGGTCAAAAAGAGTAAGAAATTCCATATAGAGATTGACTTACGACAGTTATGTGGCTTGTCATTGTGAATTTATGGCAAAGATTACAAAGGAGGTAGAACCCACATGTTTTGAGGATGTTGTCAAAGATGAAAAATGGTGGCAAGCTATGGATGAAGAGATGGTTTCATTTGATGCAAATGGAACATGGTAACTGGTAAGGAAAAGAAGGAAATTGAATATAAGTGGGTTTACAAGATAAAGAATAATGCTAATGACAATACAAGGCTAGGCTTAATGTGGCCAAAGGTTATGCACAGACTTATGGGATTGATTATGAGAAGATGTTCCGCCCCATAGCCAATATGGCTACCATTTGTGTATTTCTTGTAGTGGCTGCCGCGTTAAAATGGGTGCTAAAGAAAATGGATGTAAAGAATGTATTTTTGAATGGAGACTTGGAGAAATTATATATATGGAGCAACCAAACAAGGTTATGAAAATATGAGGCTACATGACCTTGTATGCCGGCTAAAGAAAGCATTGTATGGGCTAAAGCAAGCATCTAGAGTTTGGTATGAGAGGATTGTGGAATTCTTCATTTCATTGGGGTTTGAAATGTCTTATATAGATCATTCTTTGTATGTGCGCAAGAATGAGGCAAGAATTGTGGTAATATGAATATATGTGGATGACTTGATTGTTGGAGGAGATACTTGGGCTAAAGTAGATGCTGTACATACTTTACTCATGCAGGGATTTGAGATGAAAGTTGTGGGAGACTTGCAATATCTCTTGGGCATTGAAATTATTCACACAGAAGAGAATGCATGGCTGTCACAAAGGCAATATGCTTTGGATATGTTGAAAAAGTATGGTATGGCTGATTGTAATCCAATTTCAATGCCTTTAGATCAAATTTGAAGTTGGGGAATAATGTAGATCAAGTGCTTGAGAATGCTAATATGTACATGAAGATAATGAACAACTTGATTTACTTGACTATCTCACGTCCAAACTTAATCTACACAGTTGGATTGGTGAGTTAGTTTATATAGACTCCCAGGAAACCACACTTGGATGCAGTGAGGTGAACTTTGTGCTATGTGAATGCTACTTTGGATTATGCACTCTTTTATAGGGTTGATGTGGAGTTGCAACTCTATGTCTACACATTAGATACAAATTGGGTTGGTAGTACATACGATTGTAAGTCTACCAGTAGATTCATGTTCTCACTTGGGAGTGCTGCTATCACATGGAGCAACAAGAAGCAACCTACGGTTGCTATTTTGAGTTCAGAGGCCGAGTACGTGGGTGTTGCAGTGGTGGCATGGCTGGACTTGCTACTTCACAACTTTCGAGTATGCGTACAGAGGCCGGTTGTCATCTACTTGACAACCTTAACAACATACAATTGGCATGAAAATCAATGTTTCATGCCAGGGCAAAGCACGTCAAGGTGCACTACCACTTCATTAGAAAGAGGGTCTTAGCAGCATGTGACATTGACCTTAAGTACGTGGTGATAGACGAGCAGGTTGCCAACATCTTCACAAAGGCCCTTGGAGCAGAGAAGCTACATCAATTTTGAGTGATTCTTGACATATGAGAGATGGCATTGAGATTGAGGGTGAGTGTTGAGATGGCAATATCAACATGTAAATTTCCTAGATGAATATCACCGACAATCATCATCATTGGCATGCCTTGGTGGATAGGCATATCTTCGCCAATCATACTACAAATATACTACACCGAGTTGGTCTACCTACCGGAGTGATGACACACTTATCTACTCACCTCACTCACTCACCGTTTACACTAAACCGTTGTACTAGTTTTTACCTTATGATGTATTTTTTTCCTTATGTTTTGTAGACCTCTTATCTTGAGTTAGTGAAGAAGAAGAAGTACAATCTTTTTGCCTCATCTCTTTGTGTATGTGTGTGTGTGTGTGTGTGTGTATGTGTGTATGCTTGCAAGAGCTCAAGCTCTCTCTCCTTGTCTATCTCTTAACACGATTGGGTGGTGGTGAGACCCATGTATGCATCGGGAAATCGATCTAGTCCAGGTAGGCTTGATGCTGATGGGAAAAAGAGTAAGGAAAATGGATCCAAGAAGGGATCAGATAAGGGAGGAAGATGTGATCTAATGAATAGACTCTTCTAATTGTTTGGTAAAAAGGAACCTTGGAAAGGCTTATAGCTTTTTAGATGGGTACTCTGGTTACAATCAAATCATGATTGCACTAGACGACTAAGATTAAACTGGTTTTATAATAGACTTCAAAGTGTTCACACTTTGTGTTATGGATTTTGGCTTAACCAATGCCCCCAAAGATTAATAAACACTAATTTTAGAAAAAAATTAAGGGAATTTTGTAAAGCTTTTTTAGATGACCTTTGTGTTTATTCTTCTTTAAAAGAACATCTATCATGTTTGAAAGATGCAAATTGTATCGCATCTAATCAAACCCTTTCAATGTGGATTTTGGGTTAAACATGGAGTCATTTTAGGACATATAGTGTCCAAAAATGGGATTTCCACAAACGAGAGCAAAATTAAATCCATTACCATTTCGCACCACCTACAAACTATAAGGGAGTTCAAGGATGGGCCATGCTGGTTATTATCAATGGTTTATTTTAAACTTGGTCGAGATAGCTCTCCCATTGTACAAGCCTCTTATCAAGTTTCACTGGATCGTGGAGTGTGACCATTCTTATGAGTTATTAAAAAGGGCCTTGACAAGTGCTCGAATCCTACGAGTGCCTGATTAGAACGTAATTTCCATGTGCATATTGATGCATCAAACTTTGCTATTGGGTGTGTTTCAACTCAACCAGGAGAACATAAACTAGACTATCCTCTTAGCTTTGTAAGTCGCCAATTGAATGATGATGAAAGGATCTACACCACTATAGAGAGAGAAGGTTTAGCTATGATTTATGCAGTAAAGAAATTTTTCTATTATCTTCTTGCTAACAAGTTTGTTTCTTTTGTGGATCATGAAGCATTGTTGTATCTAGTAAACAAACCATTTCCATGGGAAGAATTACACTATGGTTATTAATTATTCTTGAGTTTGATTTCACCGTTGTGGTGAGACCCAATAAAAGACATGTCATTGTTGATTATTTGTCTCGCATACCTAATGGTGAAGCCCCTACTGGAATTGATGATGAAATACCCGCCGATACTTCCCTTCTCCAAGTTGAGACCATTCCTGAATGGAGTGAGAAGATTGTAAACTTTTTAGTTAATGGCTTTCCACCCAAGGAGCTTCATCAGGATATAGCTCAAAAGCTACTAAAGGAATGTGAACCTTATTGTCTAATTGCTAGAACTCTCTACAAGATAGGAAAGGATGCTATTCTTAGATGCTATGCTCGTAAGGATGAGTATTTGTACATACTGCAAGAAGCACATATGTGCATAGCTAGAGGGAAGTCTTTAGGAGAAATAAATGCTAGAAAGTGTTACAATCAGGCTATTGGTGGCCCACCTTATTTAAAGATGCATCACTTTTTGCAAAAGGGTGTGATGAATGAAAATCTTACAAAACCACACAACAAAAGGATAAGATGCCCTTACATCCTATTAAAGTGACTCAACCATTTGAAAAATGGTGATAGTTAAACTAGAAATGCTAGACTTTTTTATTTTTTGACCTTTACAAGTGCCCATGATTTTAATTATACTACATTTGAATGTTTACTGCTCAACAAGTTGTTTAATATTTTCTTACCAATCATTCCAGTGTTCAAGTGAAAATAAATATTGCGCTCTTATAGAGGACAAGTGCACCCTGCACCCTCTTGTAGTGTTAAACTTCTTGATTGAGGGCACATCCATGGGCCACTACTATCACCAAGATGTTTAACTACTACAAGACCCATATGAGTGATTCCACGGATTTCGTGTTTTTCATTCCTAAATTCCAAGGATGGAATTTACATCAGGAAGGGGGGCATGTTAACTTAAAGTGTCACTCTCATTTATTTATATTGAGTCATGAGCCGAGCTTGTCGGTTCCACATGTGTATTCATGGGTGATCGCCGATGATAGGTGTACGCTAGATATAGTAGAGAGAGAGATAATATGTTGGACTGTTGGCCAAGTGTGGGTGTCCATATATGGATGGGACAACCCACATAAGTGGTCTATAACCCTAATTTTTGCTCATTCTTGAATGCATGGTTTTGCTCTTGCTCTCCTCCTTCTCTCTCTTGCATGATCTCTCTTTTGTGTGTGTGTGTGTGTGTGTGTGTGTGTGTGTGTGTGTGTGTGAGAGAGAGAGAGAGAGAGAGAGAGAGAGAGAGAGAGAGAGAGAGAGAGAGAGAGAGAGAGAGTGTACGAGCATGCATGAGCAATAAGAGAGAGAGATAAGGAGTGTAAGAGCAAGCGTGAGAGATGATATGACAGTGGTGAGGCAATCGAGTAGCTGGGGTGAGCTCCCTCTTCATGGTGCTGCGAGTTTCTTGCATTGACAACAATATAGAGGTGAGTGACACACTTGCTTGCATTCGTGAGCTTCCTTGGGTGTGTGTTTGCAGCCTCAATGGCTCACACACAACGCACAACAAATCCCCTATGATTTGACATGGGCACAATGTAACCTCCCTCAAATTCCCTTAGATTATGAAGTTAAAAAGTTTTAGGGATCCCATTAAGTGAAGTAGAGATAGTCCTTTTACCCTAGTCTTGGGATTTACTCCACATGTGGAGAGTAAATTCACCCATTGACTTAAACATAGGGCACCAAACTTCTTTCATGTGTCACATGCATGTCCAAATTCCAATTAGCTTGATTGATTTGCATTAATTTTGGAGAAAACTCTGCGAACAATGAGAGTAGTAAGTTTTTCTTTGTCAGAGCACTTTGCTTGAGGTAAGCTCTACTATTAGTTGGGAAGTGAGAGCAATAATTTTTGCTCAGCTAGAACATCTCACTTAAGGTAGGCTCTACTATTAGTTCAGAAGTCAAGGCAATACATTTTTCTTAGTTAGAGCATTTCGCTTCAAGTAGGCTCTATTATAAGTGCGAGATGTAGGTAGAGGTTCCTTTTGTCCAAAGGAGCAGTCTCTTAAAAGGATATTTGATTGCAATCATTTAGTTCGTTTTATGCTATGAGTAGATAGTTGCAACTCTGAGTACTTGAATTGGATTTACCCAAGTGGATCAATTGTTTCATTGATGTTTTCTAGGATGAAAACTCTCCTTCAAGGGGGAGAAATATCAAGACAAGGGTAGGACCAAGGGGGGGCATGACTCTTGGGCAAGGCTAGCTAGGGCCAAGGGCTATCTATAAGAGAATGTGCTAGGTAGATATGAGCTTGTGGTAGTCCTTTGTTGTCCTAGTTGCCATAGGACATATCAGTGCAACACTTTGCATTACAACTTATGATAACTAGCATAGGTCATGTGAATAGCAAGTCTTGCTCCTCTTGCTTGCAAGCAAAGATTGAGTTTATTTTTGTAGCTGGCTTCCATGCAATATAAAAAGTGATCAAATTTCAAATTTATTAACACATCCTTTTGCTAAAGTTTCTTTGTAAGATTTATGTCGTGACCCATGGTGTTTTCACCAATAGTCAATGCTACATTATGTTATGCACAAAGTACAAATTGTCATAGGGAATTGTGTGCAACATGGGCACTGTGATTGTTGGGATCATTGGCACTTGGCCATTGACATTTTGGGTCACTAGTGCCATATGTGCCTATTGGTTGGAAACAATAGCCATGCCAAAATTTCTCTATGTCACCCCAAATTGGCCCTGGTTGCCATTGATCCACCCTTGAAATACCCAGGATGTATCGTGGGTGATGGAAAAACTTGCTGCATAGCCTAGAAGTTGGTTACCTATCCATTTAATGCAACATTTGGACTCTAAAAGGTGATTGTGGATGAACTGGTAAAGCCTGTGTATTAGGCGTCATAACCACTTGTTCATGAACAAAAGAAATTTGTCTTGGATCCCCAACTGGCTTCGCAACATGATGATGCACAATGGATCTAGGCTTGAGCCTCAACTACATGAGATAGTTGCCTTATTTGCTGTAACATTGGTGACGCTTGTGAAAATTCCATAAACCTGAGATTTTGCACCAATCGAGAAAACAAATTCATAGCAGCAACCAATTGTGTCTTGAATGCATCCTCGTCTAATTGCCCAATCACCCTTGACCTTGTGGAGCAATCAACTAAAGATAGAGACAGGGGTGGTTGTGAACTCTCACCATGCTCAAACACTGGAGGAGGAACAACTTGTTTGTCCTTTGAAGAGGAACCTCTTTTCTGACGTATTTGTCACTCTTTAAGGAAAACATAATTCTATCATGAAATGGGCCCATAGGGTGGTAGACTTTATCTATTACTCAAACCTTTACTTGATAAACTATACTTGAACTTTACGACACAAAAGAGGAACTTCATGATTAAACTTGTGACTAGAATTAACACTTCAATCAATTCACGGCTTGGTAGCCAGAGTGCTATCAAGCAGACATTGACACCTCATAGACCCCAAAGACTGGTGCCCCTTTTGGTATTTCTTTATTCTTATTAATCTTGGGAGAAAAATTTGCAAGTTCCTATGAGTTCTCTTGCTTTTATGGGGATGAAAATTGCCTACTCTAGCCCGATTTTGGTAGCATAACCGTAGTAGGAGGCTTCAAATACAAAATCCCCATGCAAAAGGTGACTTCCCTAGTGCATACGAGCACTTTTTCAAACCTATCAAGAATCTATAGCACACTAAATTCTCTTTGCCCCAAAAATGCACCAAATTACCCGTACAGTGATCCCCTCACTTCCCTGAAGCTCTTGAAGGTAGTAGGGATCAATTAGGTCAAAACCCTAAACCTGCAAAAATAATAGTAGGCTGTATTTTATCATTTTGGGCTCCATTTTGTGTGCTGGTTGCATCTGTAGCAAGCCCTTGGTACTGTTGCACCTGTATGGCTCCTTGCCTTTGTTTGGCCATTTGTGACTTCAAAAAGAGGGTCCCAAAATTACATAAAAATCAAGGGAAAGAGATGAACAACTAAGGTTAGTGGTTGCCACAACCTTGTGACACTATAGATGGTTTATTTATAGATTTGTGGATATTGCTTTTCCTCTACATGATTTGACATAGAAAGGGGTTCCTTTTGCATAGGGACCATCTGAGATTACTGCCTTCAAGGCTCTCAAGGAGAAGTTGATAACTGGCCAATGTTGGTTTTGCGAGACTTGCAAATCCTATGATGCTTGTGGTCACATTTTGGGAGAAGTCTTGATGTAGGAGGGCCATGTTATAGCCTACAAGACCAGGATGTTCTCCCGTCTTGAACGGGTTTCACAGATTTATGAGAAAGAGCTTTTGGCAGTTATCCCCCTTTTATACAATAGCAACATTTTCTACACGGTGCCAACTTAATTGTGTTCATTATCATCAGAGTTTATGCTACTTACTCTCTCAATAGCATATTTTGGAAAATAAGATATGATGGGCTAATATTCTATCACAGTTTCACTTCCAGATTGTCCGTGTTCAAGGACATAAGAATTTAGTGGCACATGTTATCTCGCAAGCCATTGGTTTTAGCTATTTGGTTATTCATCATACAATCTTCAAGGATATGGTACATTAGTATTCCACCAACCTTGATTTTGCAAAAATATTTAGCCGGTGGCAAAGTGGGGAGATAGTTGCATACTATTCTATATAAGAAGGCTACTTGATGCAAAAAACAATATTGTGTGTTACACAACTGCTGAGGAAAAAGGTTATAACAAAGTTTCACTTCCCACCTTTTTTAGGGCCATCGTGGCATAGATACCACCTTGAAAGGTGTCGAGCATTACTTTTATTGGTCAAGGCTCAAAAAGGATGTGGACGAGTTTTTTTGCAGTTTTTTAGTATGCCAAAAGGTCAAGTTTGACAGGCTTATGGCACCAGGTCTTTTACAATCTCTACCCATACCTTCTCAACCATGGGAAATCATAGCAATGGACTTTAATTTTTATCTACCCAAGAATCAAAGTGGCATGATGACATTTGGTCAGTCATCGACAGATTCAATAAGCAGGCTCATATCATTTTGGTAAAGAAGACAGTTAAGCCCGATCATTTGGTGAAACTGTTTGTCTTGCAATTTTTTTGGTTACATGGTATGCCTAAGTTTATTGTTTTGGACAGAGAGAGTCCCCAATTCACAAGTTTGTTCTGAAGGGCAATCTGGGAGAACATTCGCATGCGGTTGAGATTCTCATCCTCATTCCACCCGAGACTGATGGGTAATGTGAGACATTCAATTGAGTGGTTTTGGACTCGTTGAATTCATATATCTCAGAACAAAAGGCTCATTGGGAAAAGTATTTGCCCTTGGTGGAGTTTTCCTACAACAACACAATTCATATGTCTATGGGGAAGGCATCATTTGATGTAATTGAGGGTGCTAAGAAGGTTCCACCTTTTCTAAGCACGAAAGGTAAGATTTTTGAAGCAGATTAGTACACTTACAATCTGGACACTGCTTTTTCTAAGGCACACGAGGCTCTTGAGAAGTCTTAAGCACATCATAAGAAGGAAACATACAAGCATTGATGTGACTTGTAGTTGAAGATGAATGATTGGGTGCTTTTACAGTTTGAGAAGGCATGCCTACGGAGCTTTTTTCAGAGCTATGTATGCAATATTATGGCTCTTTCTAGATTCAAGAGAAGATCAATGATGTATCCTTCATATTAGATTCTTCATTTGAACGCCAATTTGGATAATCTATAGCCTCAGTTGAAGAGAACAATTCCCTGTATGCATTGATGAAAAAATAAAAATTTTATGGTCATGGAAGGCTTTTTTGCAGCATCATTTTTGAAGTGAACAGGTTTGGGAAAGTTGAATCTCATCTCTTATTTCACATACAATGTCTTCCAGCACTCACAAGGGTTGTTCTCCTTCAACAAGGTCCACAACCACTGTAAAAAATGATCCAAAAAGTGTGGAGATAGCAACACAACCACTCAACCAACAACATCAAAAACCATGATCATGGCATACTTGGTATCATTGCGAGAGACCGTAAACAAGCAAGGTCAAGATTTATGAGAGACCTTAAACAAGCAAGGTCAAGATTTATGGGCACTTGCAATGAAGATTGGCCTAGTAGTGGTTCTTGTGGTTGAGAATAAGAATCTCAAGAGCACACTTGAGCTACAAACAACACGTTTGATGAAACTTGAAGAGGAAGTCAAAGAATGTAAATGATCTCTTGTATAATTGAATGCTTTGAAGGAGCCCATAACAAAAGTGGAGCATGACCAAGTATTGAAAGAGGAGAAATTTGACACCATGAGCCGAGATGTATGTGACATGAAAAATGTATGCATAAACAAGTCGTAGGGTGATGTATGTGGTAGCAATGTGGTTCCTAATTCCTCCCTCATGTAAGTTAAGGCTCAAACAAAGAATGTTGAGAATGCATATGTGGAGGAGCTAAAGGAACGGGAGAGATGTTCTAAGAACATTGTTTTTCATGTATTTACCATTGTTATTGAAGATTTCTTCAAAACCCAACCTCATCAGCTGCATGGGAAGCACTAGAAAAAAACTTTGAAGAGCAAAGTGAGCTTAAATAAGGATCTATAAAAATTAAAAATGGAACATAACAAAGATATTGTAGCTTGGTCAATCGCCTTAAAAGCATGAACACACAACTAGCTTATGTCAATAGTGTAGTACGAGAGGAGGAAAAAATTTCAGCTATTCTAGCAGCCTTACCACCTAGCTTTGACGGGACAAGGATACAACACTAGATTTCCCAGATGGATTCAACTCTTTAATGTCCAAGGAGAAGAAGCAAGGAAAATTTTACTTCAGGGGAAGGATCTTTTGCAGTTAGTTCAAGTAATAAAACTTGTTTCAAGTGTGGCAAAGAAAGGCACATAGCAAAGTATTGTCTAGCATCAAAGACTTGCAGCATTTGCAGGAATAAGGGTCACCTTCCTTCCAAGAAAGGACAAAGGCAACACCATCAAAAATTCAGGGACCAAAGTATATTTGGTAGAAAAATACAAAGATGAAGATGAAGAAGAAGGAAGCAATAGACTTCTAGTCTATGATGACATTTCTATAGCTTTTGTTTTGTGTTTCCCCTTCAATTGTATTTGTTTGGAGATAGCTTGGACTAGCTTGGTCTCAATTTTATAACGTCTGTTTGAGGGGATGTGTTGAGTGTCTCTTGGATTAGAGATGGTTTGTCTTCTAGATTGGGGATGGTCTCCCGGATTGGAGATGTTCTTTTGCTCTTGGATTGGAGTGTGCCAGAGATGTCAGATTCTTTAGTTTCTTCATAGTCCAAACCTCAAGGGGAGGATTGTAAGGTGTGAGCTTTGTCCTAGAGTCACTAGAGTATGAATCAATGAGAGAAGAGGTGGAATTATCCCACACGTAGTGGTGCAACGATGTAGAGCTACTAAGCTCATTTTATGAATAAAAGAATCCATTCCATGTTTGCATTACATCTCTCTTGTTTATGGTGAGCTTGTGATTGGTTAGCAAACTACTCAAGATCATGTTTATGAGTCCAAGTTAATCAATCTTGGAGCCTAATTTACTTGTGTAACAATCTAGCCTACACACACTCAATTGTGTGCATTATGTTTGTCTTTCATCCACCCTAGCTAGCACGATCCCATTCCCATCAGTCTATACGTTTGCCTTTCTTCGGTCCATTGTAAGATGTACCTGGTTCTTTAAGTTCTTGCATCGGTTTTTGAACTATGATCTTTCAATATTGTATTGTGTACTTTCTTTAGGAGTAGCGAGAAGGAGTGTCAATTTCTTTTGTGTTTGATCCCTCCTCAATATCCGTTTCAGTCATCCAGACCGCTTTCAAGATTTGCTTCATTTTTTGATACTCTCGTTTTTGCTTGGTTTTTGTCATTCTAGTTGACATTTCAGTTGTGTCTTTGTTTTTTGTCTTGCTTAGCTTCCTTGGATTTGTCCTTGTTGAAGCAGGTCTCGTGTATTCTCGTGTAATTTTGTCTTAAACATAATCAGTTGCTTGTACGAGCATCAAATACTGCGTTTTGGTCTTCATAAGAGGCGTAGGTTTTCTTTCCATTTGATTTTGTTTCCTCAATCATTTTTGTGATACCGTTCTTATCTTTTGGGTTTTTGGTTAAGGAAAATCATAGAAGATTGCCTCTTTTTCATTTGGTTTCATTTTCTTTTTGGAGCTACTTGATAGATCATCCTCTCACGAATATCATCTTGTGAATTTTAATATTCTTTGTTGCTTTCATCACTAAGATCTCTCATGGAAATCTTGTCAACTATGCATTTGCGCTCAACCGTTCCCTAATCATCTAGGTACTTGATCTTTGATCCTGATTCCAAGATAACATTCACCATTTGGAAGGGTGCTATGCCATAGCCCTCTTTGATCTTGTCAGGGTTACTTCATTCACGCATACATCTAGAGTAGCCAGTATCTGATTCCAGTCAAAAGGTTCAAATAATTCTTGTGGAAATGATTTAAAAATATAATCTTTTCCTTCCACTGGTCTCTCTAGGATGCAATCTTCTTTAGCCTGGCTCTCGCACTCGGAAGCTCCACACTTCCAAATATGTGCTTTAGTCTGTAACCATGCAGATATCTCTTTTTCATTGATCTTTTTTGAGTCAAAATCCTATGTAGAAGTTTGACTAACATCTTTGTACTATGGTCCTTGATGTCAATTCTTGTTGTCATAACCTCTTTGTGTCGTAAGTAGATATGGTCGTAGCTCCAATCTTGTACCATTTTAAGTTGATGCATGAATGGTCTTCCTAAAATGATGTCAAACTTGTTACTCTTGGCCAAATTCACTATTGCAAAGGTATGCTTATACTCTATTGCACATGGGGGCACTATGATCTTTTCCAACATACCCATTGGTCTCTCCATATATCAATCTATAAGTTATAGTTTCATTCTTGTTTTTCTAGAGAGTTGGTATCCCCCATTTCTCCCATATCCCTTTTGTGGCCATGGCCACCCTAGCGCCACTATCTAGTACAACAATCATCTTGATACCTTGGTGCTCATTGGAAAGGTGGTATTACCTTCTTCCCCTTCACAAGTGTCACCCATCTTGTTTATAGGCACTGGTTTCATATTTGGTTTTTCTTGTGTCGTTTCCATGTGTTCATCTAAGGGGATGTCTTCATGAGGATTTTTTAGCCCCATCCTCTCTAAGTTTCTACCCACTTTAGCCCATAGATGCGGTCTAATCTATTTCAACTTTGAGAGGGTTATCATACATTGTATAGGAGTTGACATAATCTCACGAAGGCTTTTGGTAACCACCATCTTTGGAACTGGCTTCCATTGAGAAGGAACTACCCTAAACTCCAATTTTGTTTCATGATCTCCTATGAAAGATGACAAAGTCTTCAATGTTTCAATTTTACTCCTCGTAAATGCTTATGTTTTTGTATAACCGTACAAAGATTGTATATCTCTAGGGTAGAAGTTCTGATCCATGCTGATCTTAGTGATAGGTGCAGACTTAAAAGTTGCACTACCATACTTTCTATTCCAAATTGTTTCCCATAAGGCTTGTGGACACGGCTCTTCCACTTTCCAAATTGGCATCATCACTTGTGACTTCAAGTTATCCATGGCATTAGCCACTACCCTTGTGCCAATGGTATTTCTAGCTCAGGATTCACGTGATCAACTTTTTTGTGCTTAATTTCCTCTTCCTGTTTATAGATTAAAACTTCTTGTTTAGGAATGTTTAGTTTTTTTGCTACATTAGAGCTTGAGTTGACTCTATGAGCTTTTTGTACATTTTTAATCTATGTTTTTCAACCTCAAGATGTGGATATGTCAACCATCTTTGTTCCAGTGTCTGGCTGGTTTTCAGTCTCACTTCATAAGCTTTCAATAGATCCTCTAAGGGTTTTGTAACCTTATCTACCAAGACTAGACCTTGGGATGATACTTTGGATGACACAACTCTCTCCATTTGAATCTTGTTTTCCCTTTCATATTTTAGCTACTCTTTGGCTTGCTACAACTCTGTTTCTAAGGAAATTTTCTCTTTTAGCCTCTTTGCTTTCATTTTGTCTCTTTTGGCTTTCCACAAAACTTTTTTGAGTCTTTATAGATAAGCTCTCAAATTTTGTCTGAATTGGTAGGTTGTTTTTGTCCTCAATAGTTGGTTTTCTTATAGCTTCTTAAGCTTGAGCTCTAGTCACCACATTGATTGGAAATGTAGGCTTGGTTTCCAATCCACTCTTGCACGAAAAAATCCCAATGATGCTCGTCGCTCGTCGCTTTCCCCTTGTTGTCAGCATTCTTGGGATAGTTTGAAAGGACATCATCTATTCACACCCATCACAGAACCCAAAAATCTTCTTATGTTCACCCTTGTGTAGACAAACTCTCACCCAATGATCACGTCCACATTCATAGCATGGACCTTCCAATTGAGATGCTTGTGGCACCCTCACTGTTTGTCTTGACCTAGGAGGATCTAGGTTTGTAAATTCTAATTTTCTATGAACATGAGCATGTTCTCGTCCATTGTGTAATGATTTCTCATCAATTGTACAATGTATGATGGCTTTGCAATTTGATCTGTACTTACCCATGAAGGATAACCTTCATTAGCATATGCAATACTCTCAGGTTCTCTCTCATAGACCTCACTTGGTTCTTCATAATATAAAGTTGGAAACAATTATCAACTAGATACAATGGTTCTCTAGTGACTTTTGCTCAAAACTTGTGTGTGCTTTCAAGTGCAAGTCATTTTTTAGAGTCTCGTCATCAAGCCCTCTATAAAGAGAACTGACAATCCCTCGTCTTGCGATAACTCTCATTCTATATGTATTGTTTGAAGCAAAGCAAATATTCCTTCACTTTGTCCTTTCTTTCTAGTTGAAAGCATAGAATTGGCACACTCTATTGTGCTTGATTCCTATTTTAGAGAGTTCCTCAGCAAATTCTCATCGAAGTTGCTCTATGTTTGAAAAATAGCTACTATTCAAAGGTTGGAACCACATCAACTATGTTCCTTTCAATGTCAACCCAAATCATTTGTATTGAGTCTAGAAATCCTCCACCTATTCAACTTTTAAAACTTGTTTTGACAAGTGAAACATGCACATATGGATCTCTCGGTCCATTGTATTTCTTGACAACACACTTAGCTTCATAAGATGATTGCATTTATTGTGTTTTTGCAACCATTCTCACAAGTCTAGTTTCTCTTGCAAGTAAATCTCTAGCCTCATAACCACCACTAGGAAATATAGTTGGAGTCCTCTCTATGGATGTCTCCTCAGGTTGCACATCTCTTGCTTCTGTCAAGGTATTTGGAACTCTTGTACTATAGATCATGGTTGGAGTTTCGCTACCCTTGTATGTGGTTATTGGGACCCTTGAATCCAAGGATCCCATGGGTCTAGAAACTGAAAACTATGATCGAATCAGTGAGTTAGCAATTTGAGCTCTATCTAGACTCAATCTTTCCATTTTTGGTGTTGTCTTTGATACAATAGGTTTGTACGTTCTTGGAGTGACATAATACTGATGGAGTAGGCCTCCAAAGTATGTGTATCTCTCAAGTTCCTTACGGTCTACTATAGAGTATCTATACCCATAATCAAGCACGGTGATATATGTATCTCTGCCTTTAATGTACATAAAGTCACATAATCATTTGTGCTCTGGCAACTCTCTAACATAGGGCTCATCACACTTGTAATAGAGAATTTTCTTGCCATTAATGTACTTGTATAGCCCCACATACGTGTTGTCCGTGTTGACTCATTTCATTTCTTTTACTCACTGGATATTTTCATTTTGAATGTTCAACTTAGGAGGTTCATCCTCCATCTCTACGTGAACTTTGTCCTTTGTGCATGCCATTCCCCATTTGTCCACAATATAGGGATTTTACACAACTAGGTCCAGTATCCCCTCATCATCAAAGTATTGATCACCACTATAGTCCACAGGAACTAGGTCCTTAAACTTGCTAGGTTTCTCCTCTAACTTCATGTAGTAGTGATCCATACCATCCTTGTAATTTTTCGCATTGTGGTCATTCTCAAATTGGTATTTCAAGTGCAAGAGTTTCATTGTTGGTGCTAGTTGGGATGGGTCCGCTTTCATGTTTGTTCCCTATTTAAAACTCACATTTTTTAATCCCTCAGCCATGTAGGTGTAGGATCTCTCTGAAGATGTATCAAATAAATTTTTCTGAGGGATCAACTCTAAGGGAGCCAATGGCCCTTGATTCATGCTCTCTTCAGTGGAAATGTGGTCTCCTAAGGCAAGATTTTGAATTGGATAGAGCCTACTTGATCTCAAATACATCAAGAAAAAGCACTCTTACATAATCTTGATATGTTATCTCTTAAACTGCTTCTAAATATTTAACTTAAACTGTATACCCAAGTAATGATGCAACATCCCCAAATCTTTTATCTTGAAAGTAGCATTCAAATCAGCCTTAAATTCAACAATATGTCTCTCATTTGGTCGAGTGATCAGCAAATTTTCACATAGAGAACGACAATGAGAAGTACATCACTCTCATGCTTTACACACAATGTGCTTTTTGTTGGATTTTTGAAAAAGCCTTGTTTGACCAAATGAGTGTCAGTCTTCAACCCATACAAAGCTTTCTTACATTTGTGCACTTTATCTTCCTGCCCTTTAATGACAAGACCGCACCGTTACATAAACTTCCTCAAATATGTCACCGTTCAAGAAAGCAGTAACAATGAGCTGCCAATGCACATAGAAAATTCATAGTAGTCATACGACAAGTGGGAGCAAAAGTGCGTCCCACAACCCTAAGACAATGTGTGTGTGTGATGGAAATGGTTTGATTTCACTAAGCATTGGCTTAATTTTGTGCAAGCTAAGTGACAGCGCCATAACAAACAACTGCATTTGCAAGTCATAAACGAGGTACTATGCAAGTGTCATTCCTCTCTCTCTTCCCTTTGCTCTAACTCTCTTTGTTCCATTTGGTGTGTGTCTTGGTGTGATATTTTTTGTGTATGTTTCCTTGTGTCTTCTCTTGGTCATGACAAAATCTCTCTTGCGTCCTAGTTCGCATTCCATAACTAGGTGGTGCCTCTTCACTTGTTGGCTGTGGGTTTGTAGTTTCTTTTCTTGCTTGTGGTTTTCCCATCCCAAATTGAGAAGCATGGGAGCCTTGAGGGGTGTATAGAGGTCGTCTCTCTTGTTTTCCACCCGGATCACCTCAATTTTGGTGCCCTTGCTGAGGAGGGCTTGGTGTATATTGTTGTTTCATATTGCGTGAATGCTTAGCTTTTAGCATAATCAAGTATTGCATGAATCACAAAAACTTGTATGACCCATTTGTTCCCATTGCAAGTCAAAAGGTGCATATAATTGTTCATAGGATTTTGGCCCTCTTAGGTTGGCCAAGATAAACGCTTTAGTTAATCCTTTTATTTTACCTCTCATTAGGTACGATCTTTGTTTGGACGTTTATATTTTTATTCTATTTTAAGAATTAGGTCATGCATAAACCATGGACAATGGCAAAGGAATAGAGGTTTTTTCCTTTCATTTCAGTCCACACATTAAAATAAATGTTGCAATTAGTAGAAAGTTCTCAACAATGTATGGTGTTCATGTTTGGTGCCCAAAGAGTAGGCATTAGGAAAAATTTGAACTCTCAAAGGGACCCTAGAAGTAGGTTTGACTTTGCCTCTCTTATCCAAAGTGGGCAACCCGGTGAAGCTCATAAAAGATTTGTCAAAACTCTATCAACCAACATGTCATTTGAAAGATCTTAGAAATTAGGTTTTAGATCCCCAAACTTTGAAAAATTTGGAGTTGATTTGTAGAAGTTATGCCCTCCCAACTGAAGCTGAAATGTAAGAAGAGATTCCATTTATAAGACGGAGTTGTCACATAAAAAAATAGAATCTTTTACAATATAAGAAATCTGATGGCATACTATATATCAATGGATAGATCTCGATGAGTACATTTTAAATCCAAATGGTCTGACAAGTTTTGATTTCATTTGTAAAATTTTTACCTTGTGTCGGTTTTGGACAAGAGGAAGAAAAAGTCCTTATAGAGCCCATTTGAGAGTCCAAAATTTTCCTAATGAGAAATTATCATGTCACCAAACCCTGTCATCCTGCCTCTTGTTGACTACCGTAGATGATTTAATGTGCATATTTTTATTTTGTTGTAGAATAGATTACAATTTAGAAAAAAATATAGTGTAAATCTTTTTAAGAAAGAAGAAAAGAAACAATTTGTCACTTTGAAACTGTTTCAATGGAGTTCCAACACTAAATGTTAGGATATCCTCTCTTTTTTGGAGAGCTAGGCGATGATGCCGAGCTATTTCTAGCAAATTTCAAAATGGCTTGCTGCATAAAAAGAGTGATAGGAAATGAGGAATGCTTAGAAATGTTTGAGGTGGTTCTGAGGAAGGATGCTAGCACTTGGTTTGATTCTCTATCTCAGGAGGTTAAGGGAAGATATAAGGATGTTGTTTATCATTTCAAGAGATACTTCTTTGATCCCCAAAACACTCAAAAGCTATGGCAAGACATCATTTCTTACAAGCAAAAAGACTTAGATAACTACTACATGTACAAACAAGAGTTTCTACGTCTTTGGGCTATATGGGTGAGAAACGTTTCTAACCCTGATGATGGTGTAGAGTTCCTAAACAAAGAGAGGTTCACTCTTTCATGCACTCAAGATAAGTTGAGGTGGGTGCATGTGCTACCTTTGATGTAGTTGAAACTAGGGCTACCGAGAAATATAGAAAACTCAAGTACCTAAGAGGAGAGGTTCCAATAGAGGGTCCTAGACCCAAGGGAAAATTGCAAGCATCAACATATAGAGAGATTCATGAGGTAATAAGTGAGGTGATTGAAAAGTTAAATGAATTTTTAAGCACTTTGTCAATGCATCTTGCACAAGTTGTAGCTCTCAAGGGACAATCAAAGAAGATAGAGGAGCGGGAGTCATGACCTAGGCGACTTTTGCAATGTTGAAATTGCGGAGAGTTTGGATATGGGATGTATAATTGTCCTTGGCCCCGTGGGGAGCCAGGGAGACCTAGCTTGAATTACCCATTGATGAATATACGTGAAGGAATTGGTCAATGTTAGCAGCGGCTAACACAGGCTACACCGAATATGCATCAAGTGGGAGATATCTATGGATGTCACAATATTTCCCATTCACTTTGTATAATTCTTGGGCTCACTTGGAGTTCCAAAGTTGTAAATGCTAGTTTGAAGGCTCAAGCTTAAACCCATAGTAGAAGAGATTGTGGTGAAAGCCTTTAAAAGGAAGCCTTTATGCAAGGAGGATTCATTCTTGAGTATCCACTCTTGAGAATCTAGTTTTGAGAGCTTCCTCTCTCTTGAGTGTTCACTCTATGGCCTAGCCTTAAGCTTAATGTCTATGCTTGAGAGGCTAGAGTTAACCATTGTAATTAGAGTAAGATATTTTTTATTAATCTAATTCATATTTTCTCATTAGTCTTATCTTCTCTACATTTCATTATGTCATGGAGTAGTATTACACTCTTACTATTCTAGATTTGAGAGAGGTATGTACTTCTTGCTATTAACCACTCCTATTCTTCTACAAGCATTCAATTTGTGATATTTAGCATCACTAATTAAGCTGATTAATTTGGGTCTTAATCTTGTAATTGGTGTGTGTGCCCTATTGTTTGCTTGTGTGTAGATAGGTTTTATGAAGCTCTAGCACCATTCACCTCATGTGTGTAGCTATTGATGAAGTGTCATGATTGACATGTGGTAATTAGTGCGTGCTTATCATTCGTGTGCTTGGGGTTTTTAGTCTATGGTAAGTCGGACATCGGTGGACTTGATGTGTGTAGGAGTTGTTAAATTAGTGATTAGAGTATGTTTAGAGTTAGTCTTGCCATGGCTAATATCTACTAGCATTGGAGTGGTGATCTCTTGAATCCTCTGTTCCTATTCATCCGATTCTCGTGCTTCCATGCCCTAGCTGGGTTACCGATCCACATATTTGATAATTTTGTGTGGGTTGTGATTAGGTCGTGCTACAATGCCTCCCAACATTTGATGAGACCCGCCGACGAAGTGCCAACGGCCGAGAAACTGGGTCATGGAGTCCACGTGCAAGGCGGACTCCATCTTCAAGTTCAACCATGCACACTCATGAATGCACGTCCGAGGTGCTCCTCGTTCGCCAACCAACGGGCTGTCGACAGGTTCGACCCACCCCGACCCGAGGCGGTCCAGGGTTTCCAAGTTTTCCCAAAGTGGCCTGAGAGAGTTTCAGCTGCGGCTAGCACAGGCTACACCGAATATGCATCAAGTGGGAGATATCTATGGATGTTACAATATTTCCCACTCACTTTGTATAAGTCTTGGGCTCCCTTGGAGTTACAAAGTTGTAAATGCTAGTTTGGGATTGTAGTGAAAACCTTTAAAAGGAAGCCTTTATGCAAGGAGGCTTCATTCTTGAGTATCCACTCTTGAGGATCCAGTTTTGAGAGCTCCCTCTCTCTTGAGTGTTCACTCTATGGCCCAACCTTAAGCTTAATGTCTATGCTTGAGATGGTAGTGCTAACCATTGTAATTAGAGTAAGCTCTTCTTGATTAATCTAATTCATATTTTTGCATTAGTCTTATCTTCTCTATGTTTAATTATGTCATGGAGTAGTATTACACTCTCATTATTCTAGATTTGAGAGAGGTATGTACTTCTTGCTATTAACCACTCCTATTCTTCTACAAGCATTCGATTTGTGATATTTAGCATCACTAATTAGGTTGATTAAGTTGGGTATTAATCTTGTAATTAGTGTATGCGCCCTATTGTTTGCTTGTGGGTAGATAGGTTTTATGAAGCTCTAGCACCATTCACCTCGTGTGTGTAGCTATTGATGAAGTGCCGTGATTGACATGTGGTAATTAGTGTGTGCTTATCATTAGTGTGCTTGGGGTTTCTAGTCTATGGTGTCGGACTTCGGTGGACTTGATGTGTGTAGGAGTTGTTAGATTAGTGATTCGAGTATGTTTAGAGTTAGTCTTGCCATGGATAATCTCTACTTGCATTGGAGAGGTGATCTCTTGAAGCCTCTATTTCTATTGACAGGAGAAAAGCGAACCCCAAACCCCGACGGCCTCTAAAACACTGGGGACCGAATAGCGCGCCTCGAGCCTGTCATGGTAAAGCAAACAGGGGCACCACCTAGCTTCAGCGGCTAGGACGCAAACAACACACCACCATAACAAAGTTTTCATCCAAGAGAGATGGATGCTTGGGAGTAATGATGAAGAGGAAAGGGAATGAGATCAAGTGAGAGAGAGAGAGAGAGAGAGAGTGAGGGAGGGGGTATAGCGGCTTAGTACTTAGGCACCACAAAAGGATGGCGAATCCGCACACCCTTCACACATACACAAGCTCACTCCAAAACACAAGACTAGGTGGCGATTCCGCACACCTCACATGGGCAAAACATTGCAAAAAAACATACTCACAAAACCTCAAGCTTTATTTAGAGAATAAGGCGATGAAATGGGGAGCATAGGGTAGGGGAATGAGAAGGGAGAGAGTGGTAGAGCACATGGCGGATAGGTGGGAGTTGATGGCGAAGACTCGCACGAGGGTTATGGCCATCATCCTTCATTTAGTTGCCCTTCATCTTCCATAGCCAAGGGTGTAGAGATCATGCTCAAGACAAGCATGGTGATTGCGGTGATGGTGATGGTGTGGGTGTGTGTGTGTGCACTAGGCACACACAGTGCATAGTGTGTTCTTTGGTGATGTTGTGTGTGTTTTTGTGTGATGGTGACCCCTATTTATATAGGGGAGGAGGGGGGGAGAAATTCTAGAATTTAGAAATGAAGAAATCATTATCTACATAGGCCATGTGACTGTGGGCCCCACTTGTTTGGCTGTGTGTATATGTGCCAGAACAGCAGTCTCATGAGAGAGAGACTAAGAGAGAGAGATGGGTTGATGAAAAAAAGTGAGAGGTGACATGGAGAATAAAGTAATTACAAGAGGGGAGAGAGGGGAGTGTGCTCAGAGGTGAATCTGTGTGCAGATCTATGTGAACACAAGAAAAATCAGGTAACCACCGGGTGGGGATGGGTCTGTGGGCACCTTTTTCAGTGAAACTGAGTGTGTGTGAGTGTGGGGGAGGTTATTTAGCTACAAGACAAGAGATATGGCGCCCTTGAGAGAGAGAGGGGGGTATTTGGGTCATGGGATATGATAGGAGAGAGAAAGAGGGGGTGGGGTATACTATTTTGGAAGATAGGGTAGGTTGCATGTGAGTTAGGGTGCATTATTGGTGAGTTATAATGCATTATTGGTGAGAGGTGGGGTAGCTTGAGGGGAGAGAGAAAGGAGAAAGGACAAGGGGAAGAGAGAGGGGGTTGACCTTTTGAGTGGAGGAGAGGAAAAGGGACACACGACGGGGCAACAGTGAAGAAAAAGGAGGCAAGGTGGAGATGGGATACCCTGCAGGCATGAGGTGGCCTATTTTACCTTTCTTATATATTTACATAATCATACTTTATTTTTTTCTTACTTTTTCCAATGCCTTTTATCACTCCCTCCCTAAGAGGGGGTTTCCATGGGGTGGGGACGAGAGAAGAGGGGTATGGGAGCTTGGCTTGTGAAAAGCCCCCATCATTAGCCCTCCCCTTTTGGCTAGAGGCATTCATGTCTCTAGCTCATCTGTTTGATCATTATCGTCGGAGGTGGCGGCTGATGGTGTGTCCTCATCTGGAATGTCAATTGGTGGAGCCTGGTCAAATCGAAGAAAATAAGGTTTAAGTCGCCAACCATTTACCTTGGTTTTATGAAGTTTTCCATCAGCCTCCATAAGCTGGTAGCTTCCATTGGCATACTTTTTCCTGACGATGAAAGGACCTTCCCATCGAAGTAGGAGTTTCTTATCCTTGCGTGTGTCGAAGCGATTGTCATAGCGGAGCACCAACATTCCTTTCTTCAATTCTTTTTTCCGGAGATGCTCGTTAAAGCTAAGCCATCTATGCTCTGCTTGTACTGCATAATAATTTATTGCTTCTTCTCTGTCCAGCTGCAGTCTTTCCAAGTTGATGATGTGATCTCTCAAATGCATGTTGGGCTGTTGAAGTTGGCTTGCCATTACTCTGAGACTTTGTAGTTGCACTTCAATGGGCAAGATTGCTTCCTTACCAAATACTAGATGATACGGTGTGAATCCCAAGGATGTACGAAATGAAGTTCTGTAGGCCCATAAAGCTGGTAGTAGATACTTATCCCAGTCTCCAGGATGATTGTTTACCTGCTTGGTAATAATTTTAGAAACCATTCCATTTACCTTTTCAACTAGGCCATTACATTGAGGGTAATATGGTGAAGAGTGCCTCCTTGTAATGCCCAGTTTCTGCATTAATTCTCCTACCAAGTCTGCTCTGAAACCTGGCCCTCTATCAGAGATGATCTCTAAAGGTGTGCCAAACCTACAACATATGTGCTCCTAGATAAATTTAGCTACCTCTACCGCTGTGATTCTAGTGGTGGCTGTAGCCTCTGCCCATCTAGTCATGTAGTCGACCCCCATGATAATGTAGAATTTTCCTGAGTTGGCCCTAGGTAATGGCCCAATGGCATCGATACCCCATTTTTCAAATGGGCCATATGAGAGAATAGGTGTCTGTGGTTCAGGCATAAGTGACCTAGTGCCGGCCTTTTGACACAACTTACATGTTTTGCACCAGTGGTGTACATCACGGTTGAGGCTAGGCTATGCATATGAAGCCTGCCTGCAAGATTTTCCTACTTGTTATGTCTAGGGCAAAGTGACCACCACAAACCGCGTCGTGACAGCTAGCAATTACTCCCGTGATTTCTTGAGAGAGAGGGACCTTCCTGAGTATTTGGTCCTTACCCTTATAGTACAAACCGTCATTGATGAGTCGATACCTTGTGGCCTTCCGCGTCAGCCATTGCTTCTGTCCCTTTGTTAAATCTGATGGGCATTCCCCTGTTTCCAAAAAATGCATGATGTCAGGCAGGGCATCACTTCCTTGAAATAGAGGGAGATTTAGTTTTATTGCTCCAACCACCACTTCCTGTAGTCTTTCACTTGCTAGGGCATCTGCTTCTTGGTTTTGAGCCCTTGGGATATGGTGTATTTGAACTTCTTCAAACTTACCCAACAAGGTTTTTACACCACTTAAGTGAGTCCTTAAACTAGGATTCTTGCATGTCCATGCTCCATTTACTTGCTTTACCAGAAGTAGAGCATCCCCAAATACATTAAGGCGTTGTACACCTTGTGAGACGCACCATTGTAGACCCTTGGTTAGTGCTGCATACTCAGCTTCATTGTTAGAATGTGAATCTAACAATTGGCCCAACGAAAATACCTTTGTCCCTTTGTCATCAAAGACCACTATGCCTGCAGCTGCTTTGTCGGACGCTCGCTTGTAGGCTCCATCAAAGTAGAGAGAGTATGCTCCTTCTACCATCGGTGGTACTGGAGGTAATCGGACTTCTCCTTCCTTAGATTGCTTCTCCTTCCCTTCAAAGACTTGGTAGGTCATGAGTCCCCCCAAACTTGCCCTTGTCGTGCTTTCTACCTGTACCGTGTAGTCAAACTCTTGCAGACGAACTAGCCATTTAGTAATTCTAGCAGACACATCCATGTGTTGTACAACATAGGGAAATATTTCATCCGTGGTTAGAATCACAAATTGCTTAGGCAGCAAATATGACCTAAACTTTGTTGTTGCAAATCTAAGAGCTAGGACTAAGTGTTCCACATGGGTGAAACCTTTCTCTCCTGCTGTCATCATTCAACTAGAGAAGTAGATTGGCCTCATGAAAGATGTCGTTGTATCCTTTTGGAGTAGCACAGCCCCCAATGAGTCATCACCAACACTTGAGGTGACATATAATTTTTCATCCCACTTAGGTGGTGAGATAGTTGGCAGAGTGGCTAAGACCTCCTTTACCTTATTGTAGTGATGTTCACTTTCCTCATCCCAAGTGAAAGTTGATCTTTGAGTGAGTTGTTGCAGTGGTAGAACAAGTTGTGATAGTAGATGTATGAATCTACTTAAGTACCTCACCTTCTGTAGAAAAGAGACCAGTTGACGTGCGGTCGTTGGTGAAGGTAGGGCTATGAGTGCGGACACCTTACTTGGGTCGGCGTTGATACCTTTTGCTGAAATTTCATGGCCTAGTAGAATGACTTTACTCTCCCCAATGTGGCATTTATCCACATTTAATTGCCCGCCTAGGCTCTGCAACCTGGCCAAACCTTCAGTTACCTTTTCTAAATGTGAAATACGGGAGCTATATATACAAAAATAATCAATGAACACTCTTATGGATGTTCCAAAGAAGGGTTGAAAAACATATGTCACATATCTTTGGAATGTGGCAGGTGCATTTGTGAGACCAAATGGCATAACCCTGTATGCAAAACAACCCCATGGCGTGATAAAAGTGGTTTTTAGCTGATCTTCCAAGGCTATGCGTATTTGAAAGTATCCAGAATAACCATCACAGACGGTATAGCATTCAAAACCCGCTACTTCATTCAGAATTTCATCCAAGAAAGAAAGAGGAAAGTGGTCTCTCTTTGTAGCTGCATTTAGTGGTTTGTAGTCAACACAGACCCTCCACTTACCATTCTTTTTAGGCGTCACCACTACGGGTGACACCCATTCTGAGTTTTCTACAGGATAGATGAATCCCGCCTCCAACAGTTTCCTTACCTCGGCCAAGAGTTCCTTTTCTTGTATGACCCCCAGTCGTCGTAGCTTTTGCACAATTGGTTTTACCCCTTCCTTCAGCTTAATATGATGTTCCACCATTGTAATGCCTGTGATTCTTTCATAGTTGTCAATGAACAGGTTAGGAAATCCCATCAACATTTGCAAAAAACTATCTTTCTCCTCAAGTGTTAATTCCGTAGACAACATACCCTTCAACCTACTTCCTCCTAGGCCAGGTGATTTGCTCTCCTCTTCATTGGGTTGCCCTTTTGGTGATGGATCACTAGTTGTGCTTACCCTTTGTGGATCCTTCATAATGATACCCATCACATCAATGGAATTGTCACTTTCGTCGGTGGATGTGGTCTCCTCCTTAGAACTGGAAGATTCGCTAGTGGTATCATCTGCCGATGTTTCCAGATTCATTTGCTTCTGCTTGCCAATCCCCATGTCGTAGTAGATTGTCTCCCCTTTCTTACCGGTCATGCGTAGAAGGCCAGTACCCCAGTCCTGTTTTGCCTTCATGGCCATCAACCATGGCCTTCCCAAAATTAGTGGATAGCCCTCCCCCTTAGTAGGCATTACAAAAACATCTACCTCTACCTCAGTGTTGAAAGCTTTGATTTTCACGGCACTTACCACACCCACACACTTTACTTTTGCGTTGTTTGCCATCTTTGCCTTGCATGGAGAAGGCCTGTCAACCTCGAGCCCTAATCGAAGCATCATAGCTTCGCTCATTACACAGATTTGTGCACCTCCATCAATGTAGGTGTTTCCAACCCTCTTTCCTTTTATGTTTACGTTGACAATTGGAAGGATGTCATCCATGTTGCATCCCGAAATTGCTCCGGCTACCTTTGTTTTGGAGCGTCTTGTACTTACCATTTTAGACCATTGTCGCCTTACTTTTGGTGCAAGATGTAGCAGTTGTGGCCATGTAATCTTCGGTCCTTGCTCTGCCACATCCAATGTTAGATCATAGGGCTTAGAACTTTCCCCTAGCTGGAAGTCGGTGATGCCCAATTTCCGTCGTGGCCTGGATGGCCTCTTGCTAGTTTCTCCTCTCATGCTTCTCTCATCATCTGATTGTGTAGCTTTCTCCCTCCTAGCTCTTTTCACAGTCATGGCTTGTGGTTCTAAAAAGGTTACCTTCTCCTTACCCTTGTCCCTCTCCTTTGCTCTGGGTGGATCCACTACTACGGCTTTTCCTTTCTCTTCTAGCCTTATGATGTTTACAGGGCGATCAGGTGGTGGGGCTGGTGGAAGAGGTGGGATGGATGTTTGTAGTGATGTCTGGGGTGGACGTAGAATTTGTGTTGGTGGGGGTGGTGCTCGGGGTGGGGGTGTTCTTTCTCTAGGGGGTGACAATTGGTTCCTCCTACCTCCTCTATTATAGTTTTGTCGTGGTTTGGGACAGTAGTACATACCGTGACCGTCTTCTCCGCAGTTGTAGCAATGATACTCCTTGTTTTGTCGTCGTGCTCTTCCAGGGTCTTTATCTCTTTCTTGACTCCTCCCTTGTTGTATTAAGTGGACAGAAAAATTCTGCAGTTGGTCAGTAATATGGGCCAACATATCTTGTTGGTCATCTCTTACCCCAAGAGCCGGTGGTGGTGGTGGAATGGTGGTTGTCATAGTTGCTGGTCGACGCGATGTTCCTGCTTCTGTTGACTCGGTTTCTTTGGCTTTCATTCGCAGCTTCTTGTCCTTAAGGCGAGCAATCTCAACGGCTAACTCGTACGTAGCCGAGAATCTACCTTTCACCTTCTCCTTGAGAAGCGGCCATAAGCCATGCGTGAACCGATCTTTTTTTAGGAAATCGGGTGCAGCTTCCCCCCTTGCCAGTGACTCAACCCACCGTTCCCACAAATCCACAAATTTGGACTCATAGGTGGCATATTCTAAAAGACCCTCCTGCTTCAAGTCTCTCAACTTGTCCCACAACTTTTCTGAAGTGGTACCTCCCCCAAAGCGCCTCTTCAAAGCGGTTTTTAAGGGTTCCCAGTCATCCTTGGTTGCTTGTGGTAGTGCATTGTACCATGATCTAGCTTCTAGCTTCATGAGATGCTTAAAGATTCTAACCCGGGATTCATCCGTATCTTTGTTGCTCACTACACATGCTACTTCAAAGTCATCTAGGAAGTCTGTTACCAAATCCTCCCCCTTCTTTCCTTTAAATGTTGGAAATGCTACACTTGCCATGATTACTAAGAGACAGCTAGAAAGACACACTACTTAACTTGCAAAAGTTTTTTCTTCTTTACAAGGAGGCGTGTATACCCTCTTATACTAGGACATAGATTAAAACTTCAAACGGTACATTGCCTTGTACCAAAGGTAAGACAAATGGTTGATCTGATGCCAGAACCTCAAAAAACCGCTCCCCACCCAGCATGGTGTCAATGACGTGCTGGTAGTGAGCCTTCAAGTCCAGTATTACCTTGATTGAGCGTACACGTGTTGGTATGTGTGATCTGTCTTGAGGTAGGTTGTACTGATTCATGTGAAGCTTAGAGGTGCTTAGTCATTGTCCAAGCTTGTGGGAGAGG
Source organism: Adiantum capillus-veneris (assembly GCF_014529385.1). Lineage (NCBI taxonomy): Eukaryota > Viridiplantae > Streptophyta > Polypodiopsida > Polypodiales > Pteridaceae > Adiantum > Adiantum capillus-veneris. The sequence goes on from NC_140941.1 coordinate 112,895,589, forward strand.
GTGGTGTTCTTTCCTGAAACAAACTCAGTAGATCCCTAGTTTCTCTAGTGAGAGTGTGAGCCAATGATTCCGTTATCTGTGCTGCAGCATCAGGTGCGACTTGAAAACTGACTGTGATAATTACCTCGGTGACTTGAGTTACCCGATTCTCAAAGTAGAATAGTGTTGATTCTCTATTGTGTAGAGCTCCTTCCATTTTGTTGTTGTGGGTTGGTTGTAGGTTGCGGACATGGTTTAGACCTTCTCCTTCTTCTTCTTGGCACTTGGCCTATGTATATCCACTGGGTTTGGCGTGTTGGTTGACTCTCCCACTGCAAATCGATTACCGTTACGCCTGGCACTCGAGCTTCGATGGAGATGCAGAGTTCGTCTAGTTGTGCTTGGAGCTCTTCTTCTTCTGTCGTCCAATTAGCAAATCCTGCTAGCCATTCATCCATTCACAATAGTTTAGGGGTTTCAGTCTTGTAATCTGAAGTGTTTCATGAAAAGATCCTTAGTGGGGGCACCAAATGACGGGAGCAAAGCGAACCCCGAACCCCGACGGCCTCTAAAACACCGGGGACCGAATAACGCGCCTCGAGCCTGTCATGGTAAAGCAAACAGGGGCACCACCTAGCTTCAACGGCTAGGACGCAAACAACACATCACCATAACAAAGTTTTCATCCAAGAGAGATGGATGCGTGGGAGTAATGATGAAGAGGAAAGGGAATGAGATCAAGTGAGAGAGAGAGAGAGAGAGAGAGAGAGAGAGAGAGAGAGAGAGAGAGAGAGAGTGAGGGAGGGGGTATAGCGGCTTAGTACTTAGGCACCACAAAAGGATGGCGAATCCGCACACCCTTCACACATACACAAGCTCACTCCAAAACACAAGACTAGGTGGCGATTCCGCACACCTCACATGGGCAAAACATTGCAAGAAAACATACTCACAAAACCTCAAGATTTATTTAGAGAATAAGGCGATGAAATGGGGAGCATAGGGTAGGGGAATGAGAAGGGAGAGAGTGGTAGAGCACATGGCGGATAGGTGGGAGTTGATGGCGAAGACTCGCACGAGGGTTATGGCCATCATCCTTCATTTAGTTGCCCTTCATCTTACATAGCCAAGGGTGTAGAGGTCATGCTCAAGACAAGCATGGTGATTGCGGTGATGGTGATGGTGTGTGTGTGTGTGTGTGTACTAGGCACACACAGTGCATAGTGTGTTCTTTGGTGATGTTGTGTGTGTTTTTGTGTGATGGTGACCCCTCTTTATATAGGGAAGGAGGGAGGGGAGAAATTTTAGAATTTAGAAATGAAGAAATCATTATCTACATAGGCCATGTGACTGTGGGTCCCACTCGTCTGGCTGTGTGTATATGTGCCAGAACAGCAGTCTCATTAGAGAGAGACTAAGAGAGAGAGATGGGTTGATGAAAAAAAGTGAGAGGTGACATGGAGAATAAAGTAATTACAAGAGGGGAGAGAGGGGAGTGTGTTCAGAGGTGAATCTGTGTGCAGATGTGTGTGAACACAAGAAAAATCAGGTAACCATCGGGTGGGGATCGGTATGTGGGCACCTTTTTCAGTGAAACTGAGTGTGTGTGAGTGTGGGGGAGGTTATTTTAGCTACAAGACAAGAGATATGGCGCCCTTGAGAGAGAGAGGGGGGTATTTGGGTCATGGGATATGATAGGAGAGAGAAAGAGGGGGTGGGGTATACTATTTTGGAAGATAGGGTAGGTTGCATGTGAGTTAGGGTGCATTATTGGTGAGTTATAATGCATTATTGGTGAGAGGTGGGGTAGCTTGAGGGGAGAGAGAAAGGAGAAAGGACAAGGGGAAGAGAGAGGGGGTTGACGTTTTGAGTGGAGGAGAGGAAAAGGGACACACGACGGGGCAACAGTGAAGAAAAAGGAGGCAAGGTGGAGATGGGATACCCTGCAGGCATGAGGTGGCCTATTTTACCTTTCTTATATATTCACATAATCATACTTTATTTGTTTCTTACTTTTTCCAATGCCTTTTATCACTCCCTCCCTAAGAGGGGGTTTCCATGGGGTGGGGACGAGAGAAGAGGGGTATGGGAGCTTGGCTTGTGAAAAGCCCCCATCACTATTCATCCGATGCTCGTGCTTCCATGCCCTAGCCGGGTTGCCGATCCATGGATTTGAGAATTCTGTGTGGTTTGTGATTAGGTCATGCTACAACGTCTCCAAACATTCATCCGATACTCGTGCTTCCATGACCTAGCCGGGTTGCCGATCCATGGATTTGAGAATTTTGTGTGGGTTGTGATTAGGTCATGCTACAACATCTCCCAACATTTGGTGCCGCTGCGGGAGATTGATAACCTAAGCTAATGAGTTTAGGATGTGTAGAATAGAGTAATTTGATTACTAATTTCTCGGTTTTTGAGTGTGTGTAACTCAATTTTTTGTTTGATTTGATGATGGTGTGCAATAAATTGATGCTAATGTTGAGTTATGAATACCCCAAACCCCCAATTCCATCCCCAATTTCATTATTTCATAGTAACCCTTGCTAATTCCACTTCATTACCATGCTAATTTCTAACATGCTAATTTTTACTAATTTTGACTAACCTTGCTAACCTAACCACTAACATTTGAAGTGTAAAGTATGTTAAATCCCCTTGCAAGAGGTGGAATCATCACTCTAATCAAATTAATTGTGCTAATTTATGCCTAATTTGATGATTTGAGTGTTTGAATTATAAAATGGTCAGTTTTGGAGCCGATTTGATGGTGCACACACTTGTGTGTGCAATGATGCGACTTTGCGTGGAGCAAAGGAATAGCTTGGAGTGTAATTACAATGCAAGTTCATTCACTTGCTCATGTCAATTCTTGATTGATTAATGTGATTCAATGTGCTAATTATTTGCTAAAATTAGGTGTGTAGCATAAATTGACCTACACTTTGTACCTAATTTGATACACTTGGAATGAAATTGATAGTCAAATTGTGACAAATGAACTTTTTGTTTATCTAAACAATGCTTAATTCTCATCAAGAATTCATATGTGTGCATAAAAATAATTGTGTGTATGCATGCACCAAAGAGAAAAAAACTGTCAAAACTTTCAAGTGTGTGCGCACTTAATCTTGAATGTGTGCATACATAAAAATTGATGAAATTGATGATACATGAGTATGCAATCATATAAACGATGTGTATGTTAGGCTAATTCAATCATTGGATAAGCCTAATTGTCAAAAAATTGGGCCAAAATTGAGTGTGTGCGCCTATCCAAGACCACTTGATTTTTAATGATTGATGGTCAATTGGGGCACCAAAATTCTTTTTGATTGTGGAATGTTCATGAAAAGTGTGTGCAATCATTAGGTGTAAGCTTAAATTCAATGCCAATGGAGCCAAATTTGATCTTTTGTGCTTAATTTTTTAGTGTGTGCATTGCTTGATTGGGTCAAAATAGTGTTAATTTTTTAGAAATTAAGCATGCATGCATTCACTTATGCTTGATTGAGTTTGCAATTTGAGCATTTCAATGTGGAATTAATGTAATTTTTTCATATAAATTTGGTCTAAATTTGGGTGTGTGTGCCTACTCAATGGCATTCAAAGTCCAAATTGAAGATGAATGATTGGCCTTGGTTGCCAATTATGACGATTAAAAGACCTAAAAAGTTGGTATGATTGTGTATAATTAACTTGGGATGATTCAATTGGTGCACAATTGAAAATGATTTTTTGTATTACCATCATGATATATGCCAATTGATTTGACCGGATATGGCAAAAATGCATTAATGTGTGTGCCTATGCAATGGAATTATCTATCCAATTTAACGATGAATGATTGGTGTCATGCCACTAATCATGATGATTGCAAGACCCAAGAGATTGGTAAGTGCATCATTTGGGAATGAGTGTAGATTACTCCATTGATATGGAATTGGGGATGATTATATATGTATTACCATTGAAGTATATGCGAGTTTGATTGGATGTGGTAAGAAACTTTGTGTATTTTCCATTCCAAAATCACGACCGTGTAATATTGAGAACCAAAATGACAAGTCAATGGGGTTTTGATGATTTTAAACAATGGAATTGGCAACTCATATTGCAAAAATCACTAATGAAATTTGGACTTGGCAATAAAAGGAGTCCATTATATCTAGATTCTGCATTGCTCAATTAAAAGAATAGAGTCACACTGAAACTTGAATTCGAGTAATGGGCATACATGCACTTTAGTTGAAGTAATTCAGAAGAGTGAATGATAGAATATGTAGTGGTGTTAGCCTATTTTTTTTTAATAAGGGAATGTCTCATTACATGTTGAATATGCAAGATCAATTTTGTTAAGAATGTATTCACAAGTCTGAACTTATATATAAAAAAAAGGTTGATATGTTGTTACTCTTGTGATCGTGGGAATGCCCCCAAGAAAGTGTTTAAAAAAAAATAAAAATAATAAAAACCCAATTCTTAGGCTGCCTGCCACTTTTGGCATCTTCAAAAACACACACACGCCTAATTTCCCACTGCAAGTTCTCGGTCGCTTTCAATGGCTTGCGTACTACCGCCAGGTCCTCACATACACACTTGCTCTGCCTGGCATCATGCTACATACTTTCTTGGCTTGTAGCACATGAACCCCACACACACACACACACTATTTCTTTTATAAACACCGAATCAGGGAGCCGAGTCTCAATACCTTCACGCACACACACTCATTGACTTGGTTGGCGGGGCCATCATGCCTTCAAGGTGCTACCTGCAAATTGCCCACATGCAACCTGCCTCAGCTCAACTAGGCCCCACTTGCCCGTTTCACTACTGCTCTCTTGCTTTAACCACATCCACATGTTGGGACCGGCATGAGTCGGCATTAGCATGACCCTCCGGTTTACTCTCAGACCCAACCTCACTACTACCCACCAAGCTTGGCTCGTAGCTCACAAACACACACACACACACGAATTTTCTACAGCTGCACGCCGCCACTCCTCATGTGAGATCTTGAAGCATATCATAGCCTGTAGTACCCATACTGGTCCCACACTTGGCAACACTCCACCTCCAACTCTCTTCTTCTCGGTCCCTCTGATTGCCACAATCGGGCGCACAGAGAAGATGATTTTTTATTTTTTTAAAAACCATAAAAGAGGATTTCTTTAGACACCTTCCGTCTTTGATTCAATGGTGGTGCAAAATGGAAGAGATTTGAGTAAGCACAAGGATGTGGCAGTATATGAGTAACAAAGCTTGGCATAGAGAGTGATGTGAAGAAAGGTCAGTTCTCAAAAAGGCGAAGAAGGCTGCAGCTTGCTGCTTTAGCTGTACGAGAAATCAGTGTGCGCAATTGCTCCGAAGCTTAGGACGAAGATAGGCTACTGTCCATTCTGACACTTCTTGAGATTGAAGGAAAAAAGAAAGTACAAGTAAGGATTGGTAAAAGCCTGGAAAGCAGACTTTAGATATAGTTAAGTGCCTACGAAATGGCAATGGTATACACACATCCCAATTTGCGATACCCTCAATGGACCATAGAAACAGTCGGGAAATTGTAGTCTTGCTTTGCTTGGCTCAATTTAGGGGGAACCCCACCGTTCGCATGTCTTGGGGTCCCACCTTCATTGGTGGAAAGCTTTACCTTTTGAGTCCAAATTTCACTACTTGGGGACCACCAAGAGCAGGTTGACTTGTTCGTTAAAAAATGAGTTCAACAATGCGAAAATTTGTAGCATAGCCAACATTGTCTCTCTTTTCTTGTTTTGTATGACTAAATTAGTTGATGAGAGTAATCACATCACATTGCGCTTTCCATTGTGCTTGCAATGGTGGTCATAGGATTTGTGTGTCGATTACAATGATTTAGTGCTTGGCTTACATGAAAAAAAATAAAAAATTTGCACTAATACTAATGTTGAGGGATTTTAGTGCTTATTTTGAACGCTAACTACTTGCATGCAATAAGTTGTTTTGAGGTGGTATGGAAAAGTACTCAATAGGCATTTGAGAGAGCTAAAACATTAACTTCATCATCTTTGTCTCTTTGTTATGTATACCATACTCGCTACATGAGAGCAAGCAAAAAAGAAATCATCTCTAGCTCATAGCGTGCTCTAAAATTGTAGAATTTCATGAGCTAGTTGTTAGCCAACTTTTTGGAAATCTTTAAATTGTAAAATTTGGCTTTCAAGAGCCACATCATTTCATCAAAGTTGCATTATTTTCAGCTCTTGGCTTGTTTTCAATTCCATATTTCATTGAGCTAGAAACTAATCAACTCTGAATCGTGCATGAGAGATGGTAAAAGTTGCAAAATTTGCTTATGTAGAAGCATTTTATCTCTCTCATTGTTGATACATATGCATAAATTTTCTATCAAAGAGCATCATGCAAATAACCAAAGGCACTTTTTTCCCTTTGGCGAATTTGGGTATGCAAGACCTTAGCTTTAGGTTTTCATTAATGTTTTGTGTGCTTTTTTATTTCAACAAAAGGCCTTTGAAGCTTGTGTTCACACTTAGCTTCAAATCAGCTTCTTTTGCAAATAAAAAGATCAAGAGACTTCTTGCTCAAGGATGCACAAAGAGCATGAATAGGTGTACACCTTCCATGATTTTGCTCTTTTGTTCATCTCCCATTCTCTATGCTTGGCTTAAGTGATTTTTGCTTCTAAGCTATGGTTCTTTCATGTTCAAAAGCTATGCATACTAAAGTTTCAACACTTTGCTTTGTGAAAATTAACTCATCAAAAATTAGGTTTTATGTGTGCTAATCATAGGTAATTGGCCTTGACCTTAGGTTAATGTAGGTTCATTTCTCATTAGTCCTAAACTCTTAGTGATAGTATTAATACTCCATTCATTTTTAACATGACCTAGGGCTATGATTAGGCTTTAGTCCTTTATTCCATTTGCCATAAGCATCTCATAAGGAAGAAATAATGAAGTGCTAAAAATTGAATCAATGAAGCAAAAAGTGTCAAGAGAAAGTAGCGAAAATGCTACTAGACACATGAAAATCAAAATCTTTATGTTATATTATGTCTTTGTGAGGCTTAGCGCTTTATTGGCACTTGGCAGGCGAGGGGAATCAACTTGGATCTCTTGGTCAAGGCCCTAAATTGATGCCCTGGGTTGATAGGGGTTAGCCGTCACCTTGGTAGGCTAGTAGGATTTTGGAACACCTTCTTGAGGGTTCAAGGAGCCGAGAGTCGTACCTAGACTTGCCTTGGGGTGGTAGCCTTGTATTGTGATTTACTTTTTTCTATGAATGAAAAAAACAAACTTTCATGAGCTTCAAAAAAGCTGTGACAATGAACTAATAGACTATGAGCTTTTTTATTAGCCCGTAGACATGATAGACTTGAATGATTTATTAATATTGGTCACATAGTTTTTGGGCTAATAGGTTTATGAACTTGCATTAGCCTAGGGTCATAATTCATTGCTTGTGTTTCATGCATAAAACTGAAATTTCAAGTGGTTTAATCTTCACGATAGTTTGAGTGTTTTTCTGCTTTATGTTGTCTAGTTTTTGACTATGATTCACCCATCTTTTAGAAGCAAAAAATTCACTTTGCATTATTGTTTATTGTACTTTATGTTTTGTATCCTTGTTGGCCTTTGATGCTTATGTTTTGCAGCTCAACATTTCTTCCATGGACTTGCTTTCTACCATGTCATCGTGTCTTACTTCACCGGCACACGAGGATGTGTGCCAAATTAAGAAGGGGAGAATGTTAGCAGCGGCTAACACATGCTACACCAAATACGCATCAAGCGGGAGATATCTATGGATGTCACAATATTTCCCACTCACTTTGTATAACTCTTGGGCTCACTTGGAGTTACAAAGTTGTAAATTCTAGTTTGAAGGCTCAAGCTTAAACCCATAGTAGAAGGGATTGTGATGAAATCCTTTCAAAGGAAGCCTTTATGCAAGGAGGATTCATTCTTGAGGATCCAGCTTTGAGAGCTCCCTCTCTCTTGAGTGTTCACTCTATGGCCGAGCCTTAAGCTTACTGTCTATACTTGAGAGGCTAGTGCTAAACATTGTAATTAGTGTAAGCTCTTCTTGATTAATCTAATTCATATTTTCTCATTAGTCTTATCTTCTCTACATTTCATTATGTCATGGAGTAGTATTACACTCTCATTATTCTAGTTTTGAGAGAGGTTTGTACTTCTTACTACTAACCACTCCTATTCTTCTACAAGCATTCGATTTGTGATATTTAGCATCACTAATTAGTTTGATTAAGTTGGGTCTTAATCTTGTAATTAGTGTGTGTGCCCTATTGTTTGCTTGTGTGTAGATAGGTTTTATGAAGCTCTAGCACCATTCACCTCGTGTGTGTAGCTATTGATGAAGTGCCATGATTGACATATGGTAAATAGCGTGTGCTTATCATTAGTGTTCTTGGGGTTTTCAGTCTATGGGAAGTCAGACTTCGGTGGATTTGATGTGTGTAGGAGTTGTTAGATTAGTGATTAGAGTATGTTTAGAGTTAATCTTGCCATGGCTAATCTCTACTTGCATTGGAGAGGTGATCTCTTGAATCCTCTATTCCTATTCATTTGATGCTCGTGCTTCCATGCCCTAGCCGGGTTGCCGATCCACGGATTTGATAATTTTGTGTGGGCTGCGATTAGGTCATGCTGCAACGCGTCCCAACAATCAACAACCAAGGCTTCTACAAAGACCAAATGTCAAGCAAGACCACCTCCACAAGGAGGAGGAAACCCACCCTCCGAGCAAACTTTTTTGAGCATATGAAAATCTGAGTGACATTTGATAAGCACCTTGATATAAAGTAGATTAGAGGATAGTAGCAAAATCTTCTTATGTAACATAAAAATGATTATCAACTACCTTAATTATATCTTCTACTAGATGCATTCATACAAAAACCACCTTTTTATTGCTATTGTTTCAACTACAAAATTCTCTAAAGTTGGTTCACATCACAAAAACTGGACTAGGAAAATAAAAAAAGCAAAGTTGTGAGTAGCTTGCCCATGTCATTTAGCAACTCAAAAACCATGTTTCCATAGGAAGTAAGATAAGTGCATAAAAATATCTTCACTTCTCAGTCATTAAAGAGAGACATGTCAACAATTTTCATCCATAGGAAGTTCTAAACATTACAAAAATAATTCCTATTTGGTCATAATTTTAAAAGTTGTCAACATGTGGTTGGTATAGAAAAGCAATCCCAGTCCATTTCTTTATTACATATATATACACATACATACATACATACATACATACATACATATATATACATATATATATATATATATATATATATATATATATATATATATATATATATATATATATATAGAAAGAGAGAGAGAGAGAGAGAGAGAGAGAGAGAGAGAGAACAAGCTTGAACTCGCATATGGCATACTCCTACGTACAAAATCTATACATTAAATATTTACATTGAGCACTCAAAATATTTTTAATGTTAATCAAGGTGAAACTTACTCACATTCTTGCTTGAGGTGCACCATGCCACCTTGTACAACGACTCCCTCTTTCACCAATATTAAACCACCATGATGGAGAGTAAGACCTGGCAAAGAGTGAGGGAAGGGGGGGGGGGGGGGGGGGGGGGGGGGGGGGGGGAGGGGGGAGAGAGAGATTTTCATGTCATAGGAACAATCCCAAGAGACCTCAAGATCTATCCAATGAGTTGAACTTAAGAGCTATTGTGTGTGTGTGTGTGTGTGTGTGTGTGTGTGTGTGTGTGTGTGTGTGTGTGTGTGTGTGTGTGTGAGAGAGAGAGAGAGAGAGAGAGAGAGAGAGAGAGAGAGAGCGGGGGGGGGGAATGAAAAATGTGTTAGCCTCGGAGGAACAATTTCTATTTGAGAAAGAGAGTGATTCCATGTTCCTGTATAATTGCTTATCATTGGGTATGCCTCTTTGCTCTCAAATGCTCATCCCCTTATTTTGGGCAACAATGTGCCTCCTCAAATAAATCCTAAACATTGATTGAATCTTAGGTGCAAAACCGCAAGTTTTGTTAAATTTGAACGAGACATTAAGCTGGTATAATTGTTGATTCCTTAAAGTTTGGGGTAGCTACCATCTTGAGCATCACATTATTGCCATCGTTGTTTCATTCTAATCTTTCTAGCCTTCATGGCAAGCCCTAAGTTTTCTATTATGGCTTCCATTGGAGCCCATAGTAAGTGTTTGTATCCATCTGCGTCAATGAGGACGGCCACATGCAATTATCATGGGTTAATTTTCTCTCTGGTATTAACTAGGTTTAGGTTCCATCCAAAACAGTATGCCCCTTGAGTGTATTGTACAAGGTCAGTGTAGCATTTCCATGAGAATGAATGTGATTTTATCTAAACATGTTTTTGCTTTGTTTCTTAAAGTGATTATAGATATCTACATATTGTTTTGGTTTTTTGAGCAAGGATAGGTGTATACCTAATGTGACTTAATTGTGGACTTGAATGAAGTGATAACATATGTCTATGCGATAGAAAACATTCATTTTCCTCTCTCCCTCCCTCTTCCTTAATGTCTCTATTGCCAATATGGGGTCTCTTAAATTTCTCTCTCTCTCTCTCTCTCTCTCTCTCTCTCTCTCTCTCTCTCTTCAGGTTCTATGTTTGCCTGAAAATCGCTCGGATTTTTTCTTGCTTGGAAACTTTTGCTCACCATTTGGTAAGACTCCACAAGGAGTGGAAGGATTTCCACCTTTTCCAGATCCAAATGTGCATGTGGTAGAGATGACAAATCCAAATGAGATTGACATGGAAGAAAATGGCATTAAGTGCGGCCGTGGAAAAGGTAAGGAGAAAGAAGGAGTCACATCACAGAGTGACCATGGACGAGGCAAGAAGGAAAAGAAGACCAAGGAAGCCAAAAGGACTCGACGACATATCGACCTCCAAGGCTTCCCTCTTGGACATGGTATGGCTCCATGCAACCTATTGGAAAACATGAGAGGTAAGGGTCTTGATATCTCATGGCCTGAATTTCTTGCATTGTGTCCACAAGTTAGGAGGGAGCTAACGAAGGTAGTTAGCACTAGGAGAAAGGTAAAAGAGAATGTGCATGTTGTGAAGATTGCACAAGCTAGAATGAATGAGGATATTACACCTATGCTAGATTGTTACATCAAAGGAAGGTTGGTTAGGAAAGGTCTAGTGGATGGGGGTGCACAAATTTGCATCATGAAAAAGAACCTCATGCAAAGACTCAACCACGAGACACCTCAAATTAAAGTCAAGATGGCAAACAGTAGCAAGGCTAGGTGTGTAGGAATTTGTAAAAATGTTTTTGTGGAGGCCTTCGGCATTAAGAGAACGGTTGATATCTACGTTATGTCTACCAAGGGGAATGGTTGTGCATTTATCACGGGAAGACCATGGCTAATGAAAATGCGAGCTTTGTAGGATTGGGAGAGTAGAAAATTGATTTTCAGGAATGACAATCATAAGAAGATTGTCTTTGACATGAAGGAGCAACATCAAGAGGTGCTCCACGAAGAATCATCTGAGAGTGAGATGGAGGAAGACTGGACTGATAGCACCTTAGAGGAAGAAAGTAGCGGCAACATTACTGAAGAGGAGTTTTCTATTGAAGTCATGGGGGTAAGGTTTAAGCCAAGCAACAACCAAGAGACCTCTTGTCAAGGCTTGGAAGAGGTAGGTCCTCAAGAGAACCAACGTGTGGAAGATGAAGGGATGTTAGAAGGTATTCTGTCTACAACACTTACAAAGGATGAAAGAGATCAGTTCAAATGTGTGCTAAGAAGTCTCCTAGGTTTTTTGCTAACAACTACAGAGACGTTCAACATAAGATCAAGTTAAAGCCAGAGGCCACACCTAAGGCTCAAAAGCTACAAAGGATAGGAGTCATCAAGGAGAAGGCTGTACTCAAAGAGGTAAGAAAGCTTTTAGCAACATGTTTTATTTATTCGGTGGTGGAGAATTTAGAGTGGGTCTCCCCAGTTGTGGTCACTCCTAAAAAGAATGGAAAGTGGAGGGTGCGTGTGGACTATAGGCAACTCAATGAAGCAACCAAATCATCTTTCCCTCCCATTTCAGGATGAGATACTAAATGAGGTAGTTGTTCATGATAAGTACATTGTGTGTGATGGCTACTTGGGCTACTTTCAAATATGTATCAGATTAGAGGATCAATTGAAAACAACCTTCATCACTCCTTGGGGTTGTTATGCTATCAGAGTCATGCCATTTGGCATGACAGATGATCCTTAAACTTTCTAACGCTTCATAAACATGGTGTTTCAAGCATTTTTTGGAAAGTCCATTAGGGTTTTTATTTATGACTTTTGCTTTTATAGTTCAAAATCATTGCATTACAGAGGGTAGAAGAAGGTTTGAAGAAATTGTACGACATGGGAGGTCAACTCAATCCTGAAAAATGCCATATAGGTGAGGATGAGGTGATCTTGCTTGGTCATAAGGTTTCCTATCAAGGTATTGAGGTGGATCCTTCAAAGGCAAAGGCTCTAATTGAGTTACCATCACCCAAGAATCTCAAAGAGGTCATCTCATTCATTCGATGAGTGAAGTATATGTCCCGCTTCATTCACTTAGCCTCAGAGTTACTTCACCTTTTCAAAAGTTGACACAACAAGGAGAATTTGTATGGTCTTATGAGCTTGAAGAGTACTTTTGTAGCATAAAAGTCATTATGTCCGAGCTACCTACACTCATGCCTCCTTGTTGGGAGTACACATTCTTTGTTAGCTCTAATGTTGGGAAAGAAACAATTGGTGTTGTTTTGCTACAATAAGATCCCCACAATACCAGGATGCGACCCATCTACTTTGCTAGTAGGGTCATGAATGCCTTGGAGAGAGGCTACATAGAAGCGGAAATCATGATGCTTCCTCTCATATTTACAGTGAGAAAAAAAACAAACTTTCATTTGATTCTCTATATTCCTTTTTTCAATTTTATATCTATATACAACTGACATGAGAGCTGACACTATTCCAGATTCCATGAATTGTTTATATACTAACTTGTTTTTTTCATCATATCCATATATCATATTTGAGAATAATCATAATCCATGCATATTTTCAAACCCTCAAGAATCTATTAGGTCATGGTCTCATGCAAGAAGGGGCTCACTCTTGGAGGATTATGAAAATTCAACAAAAGGGGGGTCACTGAAGACTTTTGTAGGAGAAAAAAAAAATATTTTGGTGAAATTTTTGGCGTCCACCTCCACTTTGAATTTGAGGAAGTGGCCAAAATGAAAATTTTAGCTCACAAAGTGAATAATCACCTCAAACATTTTCATAATTTTTGGAGCTTCCACCGGTAAGATATGATTTTCTTTTGTGAACCCCAGTCTACCAACGTTTTCTCACAAGTCACCCTAGTCTCCTCTCACTTCCCTTCACACACTTCGACACACACGCAAATTCATTCATCTCCATCCCTCACTCAAACCTGCACCTTTCATGGTTTCTCTCACCCTCTTCACCATTAACCTCCCCTCTCAATTCCATACTCTCATATGAACTCTACATGTACATAAACCATCTCTACGCCTCTCTCTATTACCTCTAAATCACAATTCCTTTTACCTCTTCTCTGTATACATAAAATTCAGCATGTAGAATCTTGATTAATCTCTACAAACTAAGTAATTCTCATCAACCAACATCGTCACTTTCATCATGGTGTTCAACCTTTGCGACGACGACGTAAGAAGAGAAGGAGAAGAAGAGGATCGATAATCATTTTGAGAGCCTACACAAGTAAGTTCAAAACTTTTGCAAAGCTTCAAGGATTTACTCACTTCATTCATGTCAACCATCCAGCTCATTCTACCCATTGTAAATATATCATTAAATTTTTAGTGATTACTATCACTAACCATTAACATACTAACACCATATATTCATTGACGTAACCATAAAAGACACCTCACCTCAACACATATACATAGTAAACTCTTTCTATCTCTCTCTCTCTCTCTCTCTCTCTCTCTCTCTCTCTCCCCCTTCCTTAACTCTCTAGTTTGACCCTATCTACCATCAATAATGCCTCTCTCTTGAGCCCTCATCCATGACTCAAGGAGACAAAGAAGGCCCACAATTTTTTAATATTCAAAAGAAATCATAATCTTGATTTGATAAGCGTGTAAATAAGCTTATCAATAATCTTAATGAGGGGTCTCCAACCTATAAATAGGTGCCTCTCATTCTTGTAAATGATCTCCAATATCTCACAAAGCATCCCAACACTCTATACGCGAGGAGAGATTTAGGTGTAGTCATCATCTTATGAGCTTCACACTTGGCGTAAGAGAAACTTTGATGCTACACAATGCAATGTGAGAGAGTGTGAATTCCCTATTTCAAACCACTATTGTACATGCACTATCAACAATTGAGGTTTTGGTACTTCAAAGGCGTGCCACGTTTCAAAATCATTGGGGCCTTCGATTTGTGTAGAGTTATTGGGCAAGTGCAAGGTGACTTGTATCTTTAAGTGTTTTCATTTGAGCTTGCTTGAGTAAGTGATTAGTGTGTTTTCATTGTCAAGTTATTGCTCATTGTAGGAGGGTATGGTGGTGAGAGGCATCCAACAACTCCAAAACTGTTTGTGTGTGATGGCAATGGTTAGATTTCACTAAGCATTGGCTTAACCTTGTGCAAGCCACGTGATAGCACCGTAATAACAAACAACCTACATTTGCAAGTCACAAACAAGGTATTATGAAAGTTTCATTCCTCTCATTTTCCTTTTCTCTAACTCTCCTTGTTCCATTCGGTGTGTGTCTTGGTATGAGATTATTTGTGTGTGTGTTTTTGCACCTCCTCTTGGTCATGAGACAAAATCTCTCTTGTGTCCTAGTACGCATTTCATAACTAGGTGGTGCCCCTTCACTTTTTGGTTACTGGGTTGTTATTGCTTTTCTTGCTTTTGGTTGCCCCAACCCCAATTGAGCAACATGGTTTTTAGATTTCGCCTCTCTTGTTGCACGCCCCCGGACTGCCTCACTATCATATTCCAAAATCCACATAGGTTCTCTGGTCTCAATGCCTTCATGAAGATGTCTACTACTTGGTCCTATGTGCCAACATAATCCCCCTCTCTTGAATGTAATGGTAGTAACGCTCAATATTTTCTCATCAATAGGCATCGACATACATTCAAGTGCAGATATGGATGGATATGTGCTGGTCATCAAATTCCCTAATTATTGAAATACCTTTGTATGTTTTGGCAATGCAATGACATATCATTGTAAATTTGTCTTGTATTGAGTTCCCGCTTGTATTAGCATTGCCGTAAGAGGTCACCTAGATCACACTAGAAGTGTGTAGATATCCACTAAAGGACCTGGGCACTCGTACATTGCAATTAGAAACCCTAAGTATATAAGGAAACATGTAAAGTGTGAACTTGAGTTTTAGAGCTCTTAGTTTTGAGTTGTGAGGTTTGGGTCTAGGAGTTAGCTTGGAAACACTCTTGTTATGGGAGAGGAGATGGCTATGGAGTTCTTGATCCTTTCTTGAGATTTCTATGTCTTGGAACTATTTTATGAATACAAAGGCTTACTTATTTTCTCTCTAATCACTTTCTGACTCTACTAATTGCTTATGTGTATGCTAAGATCGCATTGCAAAGTGCTCTCTCTCTCTCTCTCTCTCTCTCTCTCTCTTTCCTATGATAGTTTCATTTTCCAAGTTTATGATTTTGTTGATTAGATTAGAGATGCATACATGTATAGATTTTCAATGTTTGATTTGTGTGTATGTATAGATTGCAGTGGTTTGATTAGTGCATGCTAATCTTGTTTAGTGTGTGTGTGCATGCATGCGTGTGCGTGCGGTTGTAGAGGATCATGTGTGTGGTTGATAAATCTAGAGATTGCATAATTGCATTAGTGTGTGTAGGGGGGGGAGATTGATAGATTTAGGATTGAGTAAGTGTGAGGTCAATTGTGAGATGGCTCCATGACTTAACTGGGTTAAATAAGGTCCACAAATTTGCCGTCCATGGGTAGCTATGTGTGTAGCATTCCGCTATGCTATTGTTAGCCTAGCACTGGCACCATTGTTGGGGATCAATTCCCTAAGATAGAGAAGCCATTTTTAATCTTGGAAAGAGATCTAAACTCACTTTTTCTCCATTAGTACTTAGGAATTTTTGCTTAGATTTGAGCTGCATGTGTTTGATTTTAGGCTTAATAAGGACTCTAGTGCATTCGTTACACAAAATTTTTGCATTAACTTTTGCTAATTCTTCACTAATCTTGACCTTGATTAATTACTAATTTTACTAATTTCTTGCATTTACATCCAATTTCCTAATTAGAGGCCTATGAGGCACACTTATCACATTAGCTTGTGCTAATTGCTCACTCATTTTGTGATTTTGGTGCTCTTATTGGTGAAATTGTTGATTTTGGAGCAATTTTGGCATATAGACACGTGTGTGTGACATTTCCAACACCAATTGAGCATGCTAGAGTTGGTTTTAGTATAGATTGTGCTTGATTTTATCGAATTTTGGGTTTCTGTGCGCATCAATTTTGCATCGTTATGCTGTCAAATTGTAGCCAATTTATCATTTTATGTCACTTGATTTTGGCATTTGTGCATTGATTTTGGAGTGTACTTGTGTCAATTTGTGAGCGACTAACATAAATTTTTCCAATTTTCATCATTAAATTTGCATGAGGATGTATTGAGCTTGGATTTGTATTCAAGTTAGCAATTTTGCTTGATTCGGGTTTGTGGGTACACATGTGCACACACACACACACATACTTTCTCTCTCTCCTCATTTATTGCACCCTGTTTTTCTTTTGCCCTCACTTCGACTTTTTCTCTCTCCAGGTGCACCCCCACTTATACACACACACACACACACACACACACACACACACACTCTCTTTTTCTGTCTCCTTTCACTTTGTCTTTTTCCTTCCTTTCACTTTTTCTTTCTCCTTCTCTCCCACTTTTTCCTCTCTCCATTTAATGTTCCTCACTCACTCACACACACACTCACCTTTCCTATCTTCCTCATTTAATGTTTTTTAACTTTTTCCCTCACTCTTACTAAATCAAACCAAAATTCTGGTAAACTTTTGATTGATTTACAGCTTTTTGACAAAGTCTCCAGCAATTTACAAAAAATTTGGCGAACAAATTTTAGACAAATTTTTGGCACTTCACAGATTCTCGGCAAAATTTTTCTAGCAAACTTCCAACGGATTTACAAATTTCCAATAAAGTCTCAATCGATTTGGCCAATTTTCCAACAATTTGCAGGTTTCTAACCAACTTTTTGGCAATTTGTAGATTTCCTAAAGAGAAATTTTGGCAATCTTCCAACTGATTTACAAATTTTCAACGAAGCCTTCGATTGATTTAAAAATTTCCAACATAAAATTTTCAGCCAACTTTTCGATAATTTATAGATTTTTGACATAAAATTTTCACCAAAATTTTGGCCAATTTATAGATTTTGGACGGAGTCTCCAGTGATTTGCAAAATTCTGGCCAACTTTTTGGTGATTTATACATTTTTGGCAAAAAACATTTCTGAGCAATTTACAGATTTCTCATGATTTGCAAATTTTGACCAAATGTTTTGGGATTTATAGGTTTCCAACGATTTACAAATTTTCACAATTCAACTCAATAGCTTTCGAGGACGGAATATTCATGAGGAAGGGGGGCATGTTAACCCTCACGGCTCACGGACACCCTATTACCTACGACGGATGTTGTAACCTACGGTAGACATTGTATTATTTATTTGGTAGAGACAGGTACCTGGCTTGTTGGTCCAATAGGAAAAGGGTAAGAGTGATCGCCGATGAGAGGCGCACTCTAACTGGAACATTCAAGGGATTAGCTGGCTAAGCATGGGCGCCCAAGTGTGGATGGGGCGAGCTCATATAAAAGTCAACTAAACCTAAAATCCACTCATTCTCTCATTTGTGCAATAGAAGAGTTCTCTTGCTCCATCTCCATCTCCATCTCCTTCTTCTTCACCTCCTTGTGTGTGTGTGTATGTGTGTGTGTGTGTGTGTGTGTGTGTGTGTGTGTGTGAGAGAGAGAGAGAGAGAGTGTGTGGGCGATCTAGCATTACAAAGGCACGACGGCGGTGAAGCGGTTGAGCGCGGCGTAGCGGCGTCTCCTTCTTCTTCGCGGCAAGGAATCCTCCACGAAGCAAGCGTAGAGCGGTGAGTGACACACCATCGCCTTCTTTGAGCTTACTAGTTTAGGCTTGTTGTGTGCTTGGAGCCATTTGTGGCTCGCACACGGTGTATCGGCAAGTTCCTTGCATTGACACGTGCAACATACACGCACAAGGACCTAGCAGATACTCCTAAATTTTGGAACTTTACCTCGAAGCTTTCTGTTTAGCATAGTCTTCTCCAATAGAACTCGGACTTCAATGAGGGCGTCTAGTGCAGCGGATTTGCACAAGAGAGGAGTCACTCCGATCCTTTGTCAACGGATCTCCCCGATTTTGAATAGAGTCACTAATGTCCCCTTTGAGTTTTAGGGATACTAAAGGGCTGAGTAGTATAATTTTGCTATATAAATTTTTAACTTGAATTCTCGAAAATGAAAATGATTGATTTGTACTTGACTTGTTTGAAATGTAGGAACTGAAAGACAAAATGACTGCAGCATTTTGGTCTAATAAATCTCTATAGGCATGATTGCAAGAAGTATAAGTTAATCAGGCATCCGTGAGGTCGGGAATGGATCTAGATGCGATTTACTAGATACATTGCCGATTGATCATGGTCTGAGATTTGAAATGAATTTGTATGTGACTTGTCACGTGATCTTCAGTGATGTCAAGTGATGTCCTATGATGCCCGATGATGTGATGTTGTCTTGTACAAGTGCTAGATGTGTCCTGTCTAGTGCATCGGTACTAACAGTTAGTGTCTACTAAGACAATTTATGGCCTCTGTCTGTTTTGTAGGCGTAATCGAGGGCGATTACAATTCTTTCAAGAGGGGGGTATGTCACAAACTGGTGATGTGGCAAGTCCTCAGACACAACCCTGTTGGTAGAATCCCAAAAAATGCACTGATAGACTAACGTGTCAAATGTACGGATGTTTTCAATTTCCACTGACTGCTACGTGGCAAAATTTCCATAAAAGCGTTGACATGCTATAAGGATTTTTGGAAATTACACTGCTGCTTTTTTACTGGCTGAAATAGCACTAGCAAGATTTTGGGACATTTTACTTTAATTATCAAAAGCATTCGAGTTAACTTTTGGGGCTCTGCTTTTGGGAAATCCCTTCTTGTAAGAATAAATAAGCCTCAAGGGCTCACTTCTCTAGGCATCTGGACAAAGAGACTGAGAGTGATTTGCACACAGATAAATATAAAAAGAAATACCGAAAGGGGCACCAATCTTTGGGGCCAATACCTCTTGGCACGGAACTACGTCGGGCCGTGTCGTCTTTTGTGAATTGTTTTGAAGCGAATCTCTACTATGTCACGGTAGAATCTTGACTTGGGGTGTCCAAGTTTGTTACATTTGTCCAAAGTCTGTCTTAAGGGGCATGGCCATAAAGAACCCAATAGCACACATGGGTTCTCGTGGAGAATCTAATAGAGATAGCACTTCTTAGTGGGAAGGCAAAGAAAAGGTGAAACCGGACGTGGGAACTGAAGAAAAGAATGAAGAATTTGGCAAATTTTTGACGGGAAAGCTTGCCTGAATGGAGTACAAACGTCAACTGCATGTTGACACGTGTGTGAAAAGAATCATCAAGTACTCGAAAGACCCAAGATCTGCGAAACACCTGAAGCATTACTCAAGTAATGAGATTCTGTGCATGTATGTCGCACGTGTCAATGCAAGGAACTTGCCGATACACCGTGTGCGAGCCACAAATGGCTCCAAGCACACAACAGTCCTAAACTAGTAAGCTCAAGAAAGCGATGGTGTGTCACTCACCGCTCTACGCTTGCTTCGTGGAGGATTCCTTGCTGCGAAGAAGAAAGAGCCGCCGCTTCGCCGCGCTCAACCGCTTCGCCGCCACCGTCGTGCCTTCGTAATGCTCGATCGCCCACAATCTCTCTCTCTCTCTCACATACACACACACACACACAAGGAGGTGAAGAAGAAAAAGATGGAGATGGAGCAAGAGCACTCTTCTATTGCACAAATGAGAGAATGAGTGAATTTTAGGTTTAGTTGACTTTTATATGAGCTCGCCCCATTCACACTTGGGCGCCCATGCTTAGCCAACTAATCCCTTGAATGTTCCAGTTAGAGTGCGCCTCTCATCGACGATTACTCTTACCCTTTTCCTATTGGACCGACAAGCCCAGTACCTGACTCTACCAAATAAATAATACAATGTCCGCCGTAGGTTACAACGCCCGTCTCGTAGGTGATAGGGTGTCTGTGAGCCGTGAGGGTTAACATGCCCCCCTTTCTGATGTAGATTCTGTCCTCGGAAGCTATTGAGTTGAAGCTCTTTCATCGAAGTGAAAGAGCATTTGAGATGAATGTCCTTAGCCTTCTTCAGTTACTGCAAAATCAAACAACATTGGCACAGTAATTGCATTCTCATATAGAATCAAAAAGCATATGCAATTGTAGGCAGACAATTTGATTGGTAACAGAATTTTAAACCTTTTGTCAGCAATAAACATTAAATTGCAATATAATCAAAGCATAAACAGTTGTAAAGGTAAAAAATTAAACAAGTATGGGGTTGCTAATTTAACGATCGTAAGGAACTAGAGATCGACTATTAATACCATAGGTAAGATTCTTAATTTTCTTTGGTCAATTGAGTTGTTTAATCACGAGAGCGAAGTATTTCATGTTCGAGGGTTGACTAGAGGCTATACCTAGAAGACCTTGTAGTTAAGCTACGATAAAAGGAATTTCTCATGAAATCATCGCCTGACTGATTACCTTTTCTTTGACCCCCCAAAGTCTTTTCACAGTGATTCAATTTTGATGTGTGTGCTTATTTTGTATGCCTTGGGTTTTTTGCTTGTCAAGGAAAAGCGCCTACACTAGGAACCTCTAGGGCTCTAGTACCATAGGCGATACATGTGAGTGAAGTACCCAATCAAGCTGAGATTTCTCTTCCAGCTTAAGATTTTACATTGTGGCACTTTGATTTTTTGTTTGTTCATTTTCAGCATTTCAATTTTGTAAGTTTTGGGGGGTCATATAACATCGTTACCCTCCCCATGCTCATCACACTAGTAAACTCCCTTTATAATACTTAAGCTAAAGGTCAATAGGGACTAAACCCACTAGAAAGCCCTAGTACACTTCACACAATGCTGCCTAAATCTGATTAAGAACCTAACTAACCCTTGATTATTAGGAAGGCATTCCCCATGGTATTAAGAGAAGATCTCTAACACCTAGCTTGGTGAAACTAGCTTAGTCGGACTGCTTGATTTTTAAACCTAGACAAGTGATTATGACAAAAAATCACATTGAATTCAATGTTTGATACTAAGCAAATGTTCTGAATATTATGCTACCACTCACAATCAAAGCAAAAAAACATGGATGCAAAAAAGATAAGGGGCAATGCTAATGGCCAAGAAACACCTGTTTGTGTCGATGGTCGTGCTTGATCTGAAGTGTGAACGAGAGAAAGATTCCATGAAGGTCCAAATCCTAACCACAGCAACACGCTCCTGTACACACTAAGAAACACAAAGAATACCTCTAGGAGGCACATCAGTGGGAACAGGAACTTTGCTAATCACTCAACTCTAAAACAGAACCACTCCTATTGTACTGATTCTACCTACCCTCCATCACTCGAGTGATGAGGATCAAAGGTGTTTTATGGAATAGGTTTCTACTTCAGTGTACCGGATGTGAATGTGTAGGTTTCGGTCAATGTTTTGACTTTTATTGTGCATACTCATTTGCTTATTGCTCTTGCTCTTTATTTTTTTATTTTTTTTGTGAGTATAAGGCTTTATATATATACATTCCCTAAGATTGGTGATTGAGAGGTCAGGGAGGAAGGTTTAGAGGGGAGTGCGTGAATGATGACTGTCAGCAAAGACTCCCCCCTTCCTTGGGTAGATCATACCATTTGAAATGAGCTTGTTACCCTTTGAAACCAATTATTCTAGTTGGTAATAGGTGAGGATTTTTGCCAGTAGTTTTCTATTACCCTAGGTGCCTCGTCGAGTTGCAAGGGTGGTAAGGTACTCTCCCAGGATCGAACTTGAAGTGGTTCATCACGTGATTCTTGAACACGAGGAGGTGTGGATTGCTTTGTAGCTTCATGGAGGTCCACTATTGTAGGTGGAGGCTGTGGAGAAGCTTTTACCTCTATGGATGCATTACATGAGGAGCTAGAAGCTTCATGGGACTCCCCCCTTCCTAAGCTAGGTGGAACAAATCGTTATTTCTTCGGTACCCAAACTATCTCTGGAGTGGGTGTGTAGCATTCTATGATTTTTTTCTTTCCGCGATCGTTGATTTGTTTTGAAGCTACAGGATTGAGCTCACATGGGTCAGGTGACAGGTAAGAACACAATCTACGTTTTGGCACCCATATTTGATCATTTCCTTGATAGTATCCTTGGGCTTCCAGTAGTCGTTTAGGAATCCAGCCCCACGTTTTCTTACATTTCTTGGAGCGAGTGGAACGTTTCTTACAAGGCTTCTGTTTTTTAGCACTAGCTATGGTCGCTAAAGAAGATTTAGGGACCCACTTGTATGTTTTCTTCGTCATATGAGGATGAGTCTTGTCACAAGCTATATGTATTGCTCGTAGCATATTTAAGGGTACAGGCATTTCATCCCCCTCACGTGTTACCCAGGTCGTCTCCCTGTTTTCCCAAGTGTCTATGGTTGCTGCTAGGTGGACCCAATCCACATTGTCTGACTCAGTCATCCCAGGTAGTATATCCATATAAGGAGAATCTTCCCCAACATGAGTGTCCACTTTACACATGTAACAATACTGCAATGGGGCCGAGTGAACTGTGGTATTAGATCTATGATCAATTATAAACTTGTTTCCTAGAGGATGTGCTCGACCAGTTACAAGATCCACTCGGATGACAGTATCTTGTAACTGCAAGTAGACATGGTTTTTAGACCAGTCATGCACCATTTTTGCTTCCCTCATGAAAGGACGTCCTAAGATCATCTCCGATGCCATAGTGTGTTGGGAGAAATCCATAACAATAAAGGTAATCCTTATTTTATGTCCAAAGACCTTGATCTTGAGATCTTTTGGCATCCCAATAGGTTTAACAATAGACCCATTGGCCATCTTCACTACTATGGTTGTGGTCGCAAGGTGAGGTCTTCCCATAGTTTCCCAGCAATTTTTAGTCGCAATGCTAACCCCAACGCCACCATCAAGGATTCCCTTCACAGTTAATCCCTTAGTAGTGATTGGTATGGTCTCATTGGATTCATCACCCTCAAAGTATTGTCCCAACTTGTTAACATGTATTTCTATAACAAGGTTCTCATCTAGGTTCGGTTGTGGATCTATGTATTCCTCCTCTATTGGCATCTCCCCAGCTCCATCCATCTGTGCAAATTGTGGCAGCCCAAACTTCAATTCTCCATTGAGGAAGGCTCGAAGGGCTGAGACTAGCTCGGGGTCTTTATATAGTTTGGACATGATGGTGGTTCTAACTTCTGAAGACATGAAATCCATCAATTTGGCAATGTTTAACGGCACCTTTTGGCCTTGAGTCCCTTGACGTGGGGAAGATGGGATCTCCATTTCTTCGATAGGATCAGGTAGTCCCTCTGTCAACATTCTTTCCATCAAGAAGTGAGTACACCCACTTTCCCATGACTTTAAGTCACTTTCTTCTTGGATGACACTAGGCATGTCCAAGGGTCTATGGACTTGGTGAGGTTGTTGTTGCGTAGGGAACACGGTGTTTGTAATCTGGATCTTCCTATGTGCTGGTTCTAGATCCCTTTGGGTATCTTCTACCAAACTCCTTAATTGCTTGACTCGCTCAATCTCCTCTGTAGGGTTTGGATCCTGGCCATTGTGGCTCATGAAGATCTTCCTTGTTGATTTCTATGTTAGTGGTCGTTTTGGTCTCCATGGTTTCACCTGAATCAAAATCTTCTTCAGCGTCGTTCATATATACGGGGTCATCACCAGTCCCTATGTTGGTCTTTGAACTGGGGTCTGACTTCACTGCTTTTTGCGATCTCTTTCTTCGTGTTTTCTTCTTCTTCTGAGATTGGGCAATTGATGTCGTGTCTGTTTCCTCAAGAATATAATTTTGTTTTTGGAGAATCGATCGTGTGAGTACATTTACTGGTACCAGAGGTGTACTTTGTGATGGCTCCTCGGTAACTTCAATCAAGTTTAATGGCGTGATCTTTGGTGCATTTGGATTATTTGGACATTGGGCAATCAAATGATCTATGCAACATCAATTACACATGAGTATCGGCATTGTAGGCGTGCTCACTTGATTGGTTTGCATTAGTGTGGCGTTCTTTTGTAGCCTAATAGGACACTCGGCTACACGATGTGGACCTCCACACTCATAGCATTGAAGAGGTGGTCTCTTAGCGGTGTAATTGATATTTTGGCCTCTTGCCGCAAGAGCAGCTACTTGATATACAGGTTTGACTTGTCCCCAATACTCCTCCATGTAGTATTGTGGACTTTCTTCAAGCACATCCATCCCATAGGCGATATTAGGATCTATATCTTCCTCATAGCCTTCCAAACAAGAAATAGATGACTCACAACCCACTTGATTCACAGAAGTGATTCTCGGATGTGGTGGTTGCGGTCCTAGCACTGGAGGTGGTAAGGGTGTTGTTTGAACAACATTTTGGGCCCTAGGGACCATGTGTTGTGCTGTTTGTTCAAGAGGTGGGCCGGCATCAAGGCAGGCACTCGAGGTGTGTCTCTCCATGCTAAGGTTGGTCTATTGACCATCTCATGCTTAAATACTATGCAATCCTTAGCTTGATGACCATACCTCCCACATGCATTGCAGTTCCCATTGAATTTTACTCTAAAAGTAGGGCATTCACTGGTACTATGCGGTCCATAGCATACCGAGCACCATTGCTGCTCCCTTCTTGGATACATATGATTGTTTTGCGGAGCACGATTGTCTCTAAGACTCTCTTGAATAGCCTTGGTGAGATCTCCTAAAGTCATCTCAGATATCTTTGGCTCCTTAGCAATAGGCTTTAGGGTCATTGGCTGATGCCCTGATGCTTGCAAGCTAATAGATTTAGGCTCAACAGACACTCTTTCTCCTTGAATCATTAAATTATCCTCCAATTCGATCGCATTTGTGGTGACTGCTTCCCAAGTGGTGATACCTCTAATGACTAGGCCATTGTAGATATCCTCATGTCGTAACCCCCTAATGAATCTATCAAGCAATTGGTTATTGTTATGGCGCTCATTTGGATTACAACAAGAATTCAAATGCTTCAAGCGACTTATAAAGTCTCTCACCGACTCTCCTTCCTCTCGTTGGGCTTTTTGGAGCTGAGAGGCTACACCCCAAAGCACTCCCTCTCGTATGTATTCCTTTAAGAACAGTCTCCTAAGAGTAGGGTAAATCATTTTTTCTTCCACCATTAGGGTTCTATACCAATCCCCATCCTTTCCACTTAAGGTTCGGCTTAAAGCATTGCTCTTATGTAGGTCATTGTGTTCTCCTAGAGAAACGCATATTTGTTCAAACACTTCAATATGCTTTCTCACATCCCCGTCTCCACTAAATTTTTGTGTGAGCTTTGCTATTTGTACGGCCTTACTTCTAGGCTCTCTATCAGGCGTGTTCCGCATATTCTCAGCAATAGATTGACCAATAGCTTGAGCAAATGTTGCCAAGTCACCTAAGTGAGCAGGCATTGTGGGTGAAGGCACTCCAGAGACTACATGTGGAGTAGGTATTGGCATTGGGCTTGGCGCATAGGAAGCCCTTGGGTTCCACGTTGGGTACGATGTTGTGCCATGTGGTGGTCCATAGTTCATATGAGTGGCCCTAGGCATAGCAGACGTCGGATGTGACATGCTAATGCTAGCCGGTATAGTCCCATGGGAATAAGAACTTGTGTATTGTGGTTGTGGATCATAGGTAGTTGAAACAATGGGAGGGGTAGGGACTACATGAGTGTGATGACCCATAGGTGCATACGATTTGTACACACTTGTAGGTACTATTGCAGGCATTGAGCTACTATGTAGCGGTTCTTTACTAACAAACGAGGTCCATGGCGTGTTTCTTGGCATGCCCATCATTGGGGTAGGCATGGTAGCCGTGGTGTCATCAAGGGAAAGATGAGATAGACTTGGAAAAGTAAAGCTATCACTTGTGGGCTCAGATTGCATTGAGACCCCTGGTGAAACAACATATGGGGGATCGATGGGACTCACTGGGGGAGTCTCCATTTGTGATAGAGTGGGTTGTTTCCCTTTGCCCGTGTCTAAAAATCACATAGGACCCGTTGAAGGTATGTTTATTCCTCGATTTTTCCTCTCGGATTGGATAATCCTATGGATGACATTGCAGATCATGTGTTGTTGTTCCTCTAGACTAGTCGCACTAGATGTAGATTGTACAACTTCTAACCAACCCACATGGTATGTGTAGCCCATGTATAGGTCGGTCAAAGTCTCCGTGTGTAGGTCATATTCCCAATTTTCCTTGAGAAATACCCCGTCCAAACTTGGTGTACTAGAGGGTTGCTGTGAGGTGGATGCAATGTTGCTTCCCGTGTTTTGACTTTTAGGCACTGCTACCTTAGAGGCGACTTTGGAAGGTGGTAGCTCAATAGGGCCCTCATTAAATGAGGTAGGTGGAATGTCCACGTGGACACTCTGAGGGAGTGTGGGGACTACAGGAGATGTGAATGGTGATTCTACTTCCCCAGCCCCTTCGTTTACTTCACTAGCCGTAGGTTCAGAGCGCGTAGCTCTACTAAAAGTTTCCATCAAACGGCTAAAAACACTAGTTCCAGGTTGTTGGGCCCAGCTAGGCACGATTTCATTTGTTCCCCTGGGGCTTTGTGTAAGATGCTCTTCCATAATATCGTAGTTAGAGGAAGAGTCGCTAGCCGCTATATTTGGGTCTTGGGTTGCACTACCTTGGGTCCCCGCCGAGGGCGTAGATCCTAGCGTGGAAGGATAGTGAGTACCCCTGTAAATCAAAGCACTAGCTAGTTGTTCGAACTCTAGCACACGACCGGAGCGTAGATACATGTGCTTTGGGTGCCCTACAAGTGTCGGCAAGTACCCTCAAAGGTTACTTGCTTTGTTTTGTGGGTGTTTTGCACCCCGTTTTCTACTTGATTTTTTCTTGTTTTTGATGTTTTTTAGTGTTTGAATTTTTTTGATTAAAGTGTGTGATAGCTCGAAACGAGCGTATCACTTAGAGGGTCGCTGTGTGCTTTACAGCACAATTTTCGGGCATCTGACGTTCCGTTGGTCCTCAATTTTTTTTAAAGCTACGTGTGAAGCTAAACTTCGTTTTTTTAAAAGGTGACTGAGGCCTAGGCCTGAGCGTGAGCTTGTGC
Source organism: Adiantum capillus-veneris (assembly GCF_014529385.1). Lineage (NCBI taxonomy): Eukaryota > Viridiplantae > Streptophyta > Polypodiopsida > Polypodiales > Pteridaceae > Adiantum > Adiantum capillus-veneris. The sequence goes on from NC_140941.1 coordinate 112,923,127, forward strand.
TTGGGTCTAGGCTTGGGTCTGGGAGATATTCCCAATCCCGGTCCTACCTTTAAAATTTTTTAAATTTTTTTAAATATTTTTTTATTTTTAAAAGGATAATGTCACCGCGGCCTGCGCGAGAGCACACACACACACACACACTCTCTATCTACCTACTTCTAACTAATACACCTACTCTTACACACTAACACACTCTATTAACTCTCACTAATCTACTTCCTACTTACTGTACACAGAAAACTAACTACCTTAATACACAGAGAATAAACACAGAACCTTTGAAATCTCTATTAACAAAGAAAACTAACTACCTTAATACACAGAGAATAAACATAGAACCTTTGAAAACTCCATTAATAAAAAAAACACACAGTATAGCACTAAATCCCTCTTCTCAACACACATACACTCCTTCCTTACCTTTCCTATAATTGAAATTGCACCACGGAAAGCACAGAGTGCTACTCGAGCTTCATGTATGGCATTCCTCGGAAACGGCGCCAAAAATGTGAGCGTATGTCGCACGTGTCAATGCAAGGAACTTGCCGATACACTGTGTGCGAGCCACAAATGGCTCCAAGCACACAACAAGCCTAAACTAGTAAGCTCAAGAAGGCGATGGTGTGTCACTCACCGCTCTACGCTTGCTTCGTGGAGGATTCCTCGCCGCGAAGAAGAAGGAGCCACCGCGTCGCCACACTCATCGCCGTCACCGCCGTGCCTTCGTAATGCTCGATCGCCCACACTCTGTCTCTCTCTCTCTCTCTCTCTCTCTCTCTCTCTCTCTCTCTCTCTCTCTCTCTCACACATACACACACACACAAGGAGGTGAAGAAGAAGAAGATGGAGATGGAGATGGAGCAAGAGCACTCTTCTATTGCACAAATGAGAGAATGAGTGAATTTAGGTTTAGTTGACTTTTATATGAGCTCGTCCCATTCACACTTGGGCGCCCATGCTTAGCCAACTAATCCCTTGAATGTTCCAGTTAGAGTGCGCCTCTCATCGGTGATCACTCTTACCCTTTTCCTATTGGACCGACAAGCCCGGTACCTAACTCTACCAAATAAATAATACAATGTCCTCCGTAGGTTACAACGTCCGTCTTGTAGGTGATAGGGTGTCCGTGAGCCATGAGGGTTAACAGATTCACTCAAAATGGCGTGAGGCCATTGATTTTCCTCTCAAGTCGGGAAGAAAGCTGAAAGGACAAACGATTGCAAAAAAGTGGAAACTGTACTCGCAAAAAGAGCTCGACAAAGCTCTTCACAAGAAGATGAATTAGATAATGAAAGGCTTGAAGCACTCTCAAAAGAATAGGAAATCAGCGGATTTCCCCGGTTATTTGGGCCGAAAGTTAAGTTTCAAGGTGGCAAGCAGATTCAAGAAGCATGCTCGTTTCGAGAATGACTCATACATTTTATTCAAAGAGTTTTGACAATTTGCCGTCCTCTAATTCTAGGGGCATTAGAAAACGTGGAAGAAGCAAAGAAAAAGCAAGAAAAGCAGATTTTTGAAAATATCTAGAAGACATGGAGGGCCATCTAGAAGTTTAGAGGAGGAGAGCTCGTCCTCTTCTGACGTGACCAAATGAGCAAGAAGACCATGGAACTCAAGGAACGGGGTCAAGCCATTAGGTTTGATAAAATTTGTAGGTTACTAGGACATCCATCGAGCCCTAGGGTTTGTACATCAGTTTAACGTCACCTTCTCTGGAGGCTGATTCACGGAAAACTCCAAGGTGCGAAGGGCGGCATCATACTTGAAAGGAACTGCATAGACATGGCAGTCTACTCTATTGTTAAGCAGAGAAGCACCCTGTGACATGTTCAAGAAAATTTTCACATCAACTTGGATATAAGACAAATATGAAAAAGATGTCATTATGGTTTGGCATCATTTGAGAATGACTAAGAAAGATACATTGGATGACTACTGCCAGGGGTTTTGGGATACTTATTTGCCAGTGTCTTCATTTCGGAAGATTACTTTGAGAGACAATGTTGAGCGGTTTTGATGTGGATTGTCAAAAGAGATTCACGAGTTTTGTATGGAACAAAAGTTTGACTCTATTCAGAGACTATTGGACATGCTAAGCAAGGATTTGGAATGCATACCGTCTCATTGACTTATCCTATGGACATGATAGTATCCACCACATCAAGGAAAGTCTTCCAATGAGAGAATGAATCAAGGGAACCAGATGCAAGTTCATCAAAGGATTCCAGAGAAGAAAGGGGATCAAATGATAGTGTGTCTCAGGGTTCCGGCCATTGAGACTTATGTGCCAATGGACAAGGGAGGCTAGCAAAGCTACCCACAGGTCCTAGGGCACAAGGAAAGAAAGGAAAGGGAATCACTTGGTAGATCAAAGAATTCCCCCGATCCAAATTGAGGTGCCAAGGACAGAGAGGCCACCAAGGCTACCAATAGGTCCCAAAGCACAAGAAAAGAAAAGAAAGTTAAGCTAGGTCCACCAAATAATTTGGTCAAGGGTACTTTTTGGTCCTCGATGCAAAGTGGTTGGAGGTAGAGAACCTCGTAAATTCTCTTTCAGAGAGAGCTGTACCTTCAAGCTTTTGAGCTATTAGTAGTGTTTATGCCAAAAGTTACCGATGAATTAGCAAGGTTGAATCTGGTGTGGTGCAGACTCCACAAGAGGGGAGCCACTCCACTCCTTTGTCACATTGCCTAGATTGAATAAAGTCACTCATTTATCTTTGAGATTTTTGGGTACTGACAGACTGACACTATTTTGCGGAATGAATGTATTGAACTGTATACAATAAATTGGAAATTTCCTTGATTGAAGTGAAAGATGTGCTCTTTCATGTGTCTATTGTTAGAGACATGTAGAAGAGAAGAAATGTTTGCAGCATTTTGTCTAATGAATGATTTAAAACTAGTGCATCTAGATATCTATTAGAGATCGGTGAGATCTGGATGTGATGGCTAAGTAAATGAAGAATGAATGTGATTTGAACTTAGTGCATCTGACATCTGTTAGAGATTGGTGAGTTGTGGATGTGATGCCTAAGTGAATGAAATTCTAGTGCATCAAGATGTCTATCTGGATGAGATGAATGGATACTGTTGTGAGTGCATCAAGAGTTCCAAAAGGATGAGATGGCTACAAAATGATCTAGGTGCAGTAAGAGTTCTGGACGGAATGAGATGGCTAGATTGAATGATTGAAAACTCCATGTTCAGAGTGAACTAGTGTGTGCTTTTGTGAGCTGCATGCAATGTGGATGTAAGCTCTACTTCATCCTTAGAGAAGACTATAATGTCATCAAAGAAAGTTCCAACAAATGATCTATAGTCTCCGAAAATCCTATCCATCATTCAGTTGAAAGTTGTTGGATCATCGGTAAGACCAAAAGGCATCACCAAAAATTCATATAAACTGAAGCTTGTTCGAAAGGCTGTCTTGTAGACATCTCCCGGAGCAATTCTAATCTAATGATATCCGCTTTTCAAATCGATCCTGCTGAAACAAGAGGATCCCTCAATTCGTTCAAGAATATCATGGATCATTGGAATCAGAAATTTATTTTTGATAGTGATTTATTGAGAGCTCTATAATCAATGCACATTCTCCAAGATCCATCTTTTTTTAATACCAACAACACCGGAGAGCACTAGGGTGAAGTACTCGGCTGGATAAGACCCTTTTCCAGAAGGTCTTTCACTTGGTTCATGATCTCTTTATTCTAGGCTTGGCTAACACGATAAGCTGGCCGGTTTGGTGGTGTGCTTCTAGGAATCAGATCAACGGTGTGATCCTCAGGGCGAGGTGGGAGTAACTCGCCTGGCAGGCCCTTAGAGACACAATTAGCATGTGTGGAGAAAATCTTGGCGTTCTTTGTCAAGCTCAGACATGTTCGTTTTGTGTTCATCATTTAACTTTTTCAAGTAGATTAAGTAAACAAAGAGACTAAATTTCATTAATTTGGAAATGGTCGAGGCTGATACAATAGGGACGGACTTGCCCTTTAGTTTTACATCAAGTACAAATTTTTGGCCCTTTTCATTTGTTAAAGTTGCTTTTGTAGCCCGGTAGTCGACCACGGCGTTGTTCTTATGGTACCAAGAGACTCCTAGGAGGACGTCGCAGCCTTCCAAAGGCATGATTTAGAAGTCCTCGTGCCCTAAATACCCCTGACAATGCAACCAAAGTTTTCCAATAACAGGTGTAATGGATATGTCCCATCCGAGTGCCGCTAGAACTGCCTTTGCTGGTGGTCCCATCCTGTCGGCGGGTGTAATCTCGAGCTGCGCCGCCAATTCAGATGTAATCAAGTTGGTCTTGGCTCCTTTTCTACCATGTTACTCTTGTGCTCTAGAACACTCTGGCCTGTCTTCCGTATGTTCCTGTTGTGCCTTTCTCAGGAACTTTGCGGAGATGTTCCCATGTTCCTCGCAACCAAAACACTTCCTATCTTATATAATTGTCCCTCTCTCAAAGAGTGATCCGGGGCCGTGTCTCCTTATCCTTCCTTTCTTGGGAACTCTTTTTCTTTCTACTTTCATTATTGGAGGTCTGTCGGGTTCTCTGAGTCATGATCTCATTAGTGGGGCAAGTCAAATTTTGTGAATGTATCGAGAAACACCATTTTGCATGACCCATTAATTCTTGGATAGAATTTTACTTTTGTTCCAAGCAGTAGTCTCAGATCTCTGTAGGGAGTCCGCAGCAAAACCGCTCAATATGTTCCTTAAAAGAGACCTTCTTGAAGGAAGAGGTTGGTAGAAAAGAGTCCCAAAATCTCTTACAATAAGCATCCAAAGACTCTCCCTTGGTCATCCAAGGATGGTTCCAAGCGGTTCGTAAATCCGGTTTGTACTCTCGGGTAAGCCAAGAAGAAATAAAGAGCCTTTTGAATTTCAACCACTTGAGTGGAGCTTCTTTCCTCAGCAGAAGAGTGGAACACTATGTTTGAGCATTACCTTTTAGAAAAGATGCAACCCTCCTATTCTTGGAGTGCTCTCAGTAATGCCCTCCAGAGAAGGCTATGTCAAACTGTTGGATGAAGGCCAAAGCCCTCGGAGCATCTTGAAATCCAAAAAAGGATTTAAATTTTATCGACTATCCACCTTCTTTAAATTCTTTTTCTTTCTTGCTTTTGTCTTCGTGGAAGTCATATTGGTTGGCTTTGTAAAAATGCTTCTTCTTTGCATAAAACATATGGTCATCGGAGTCTGAACTGTCAAAGGATGACTCCTCTGTAGAGCTATCAAAAATTGGACAGAATATGGGTTTCTTTACCTTTTTCTTGCCCTTTCCAAAGCTTTTCTTTTTTCTTCGCTTTTTGCCCTTTTTGTCCACCTCACTCGAGTCCGAAGAGCAAGAAGAAATCTCAGAAGAAGAGGAAGAAGAAGAACTGGGTAGTCCTTCAAATCATACATACTTCTTTTTCTTTCTTGCAGATGCAAAAGAAGATTGACGGCCCAAATAGTCCCCTTCTTGAGCTTTCTCACTTGCTTTTTGGATTGATTGTTCGCGTCCAAAAGCTAACTGATCTGGGTGCGAACCACCTCTTGCAGTTCTTGTTCTGTAAACATCGTCGGAGAAAGAGGTTTCTTGATTGCCTGTTTGATGGGTGGTTCGGTGGCCTTTTGCCACTAAGTATGCACCTTAGTGATGGATTGCTAAGACAAAAAATTTGCAAACTGAGGATCCTTCACAAATTTAATCATCTACTTTATGTAGTCATTAACTTGTTGTCGACGTTCCATCTCTTGAAGTCCGTACTGAGTAGGCTGAGGAGGCCCATGGTCAGCGTAGATTTTGCATTGTACGTACATGCTTGCCACATCATCACTGGCTGCATGTGTGGGTTTATTTTTTCTCTTTGTGTCACTTGGGTCCCATTGCACGGGGTCCCATAAGTTGGAGGGAACTCTTATTTAAAAATAGGCCACTCGGCAAGACTTTGTAAGTTGGCAAAACTTCTCCTACTGCTTCAGCTTCTTCACTTAGGGTTTAGACCTTTGAGCCGAGATCTGTAGGTTGGCTCCATTCTTCAGTGGCTTGACACGACAAAAATTTGTGACACGAAATTTGTAATGCCAAAAGATCACTTATGGGTATCCGTGTCGCTAAAGAAAGAGCACGGAACCTGTAGAGTTCGTTCTCCACTAAGTCCCCTCTGACCTCTTTGTCGGATTGCTGATCCTGAATAGATACCACATTCTCTATGATGATCACCTCCATGCCAAGCTTGCACACCTCGTGCACAGACATAAGATGAAATTCCAGCTTCGGAGCATAGAGTACCTTGAAGGTATGCATACCTCTTCTACCATTGTGTTTCAACTCCATAGATCCCTTGCTATTAATAGGAATTTTAGATTTATCTCCAATATACAGTGTCTCCATGTTGGACAAAAGATCCTTCGAAGGTGTCATGTGCCGTGAGGAGCCTCCATCCAGAATCCAATCACTATCATCTCGACCCGCAAGAGTCAACTCAACTCCCATGTCCCTAGAGAGTCTTTTGAGGGGAGAATCTCCAAATGAACAAAGACATCTGACTACAGCACTGCCGCCAAAGAAGTCGAAGCATCTCCAACTCGCTTTGAACACTTCCTCCAATAATGTCCCTTCTCACCGCAACTATTGCAATGTTGTTCTGCCTTCAAGGCTTCCCGCTCGTCATCACTCTTCTTGTCTTTGGTATTGTTGCTTTTTTTCTTACCCTTCTGCTTCTTGTTGTTAGAAGAGCTGGTCAAGACTTCGGAGTGTGACTTCATCCCAGTATTGAACCGCTCCTCCTATCCCAATACCATTGGAACAATCTCGTCCCATGAGATAAGCTGGATGGCCATATCCTCTGAACTAATAAGCTTTCCCATATGAAGTATCTCTTGTTAAAGCTCCTACATCTTGTTGATATGATCCCGCATGGAAGAGTTCTTCGCATCGAAGGTCCTCAACTACACCTCGAGGGCTATCCGCTTCAGTGGAGAAACTCCATCATAAAGTAAAGAAAGCAGATCCCAAATCAACTTTGCATCTTTCATCAATTGTATGTGGCTAATAACTGATGGTGTACTATTGAGGATAATGAAACGCCGGATTTAATCATTGACACACTCCCATAAGTTTTCTCCCATAGGGTCCTTTGGCTTTTGAAAGTTTCTCGAGACAAAACCTCCAAGCTCATAAGAGTCGAAGACCGCCATCATGATAGCTTTTCAAATGGCATAATTGTCTCCAAGGGAGGGTAGGTATCTTGATTGGTTGATCACCTATGCTGGAGTAGAAATGGGACCAATCTCCTGACTCCTCGTTGACGGGTGGTCCACCACCACCACCGATAGCATTTCCATGATGTACGTCTTCAATACGGAGTGAATTCATGTCAGAATCATCACTCCTCTCCATGGTGTGGGAGAACTTGGACATGTGACATGGCTAGGTTGAGGTAGAAGAGAGAAATCTTCAAAGCTGTCCACTATAGCTGAAATCAGCCCCAAATGAGTGAGAAACACAAAAAAACAGCAGACCGTCTCTTTTCATCGTGGAAATTCAACACCCAAAACTGGGATAAATCACCGATCCGATTCAAGAGAGCGCCATGGCTCTGATAACATGTCAAAGGTGCAGTAGAAAAGGGTGAATCCGATGATACTCTCGTCTGCAACTGCAGCAAAAACACCTCTCAAGACCGGGTAGCCGATGGATCTCCGATCTATCGTGACAAATCTCCTCAAATTCCTATCACGTACCGCCCACCGCTTGGGAATGGGTAACCAAGCACACGTGTAACCACACGTGTAGGGGCTCAAGACAGAGGGAAAAGGAAGTGCTAGAAAAAGAAGAGAGACTAGGTTAATTGCATCTCCTGATTATAATGCAGTAAGCATGTAGATAGGTTTAATCTATGCGAAGCACCAAGCAAACCAAATAGGGGAATGGGGTGCATCGTTTTTTGTATCTTCCATCACTGTCCTTGTGCAACCCCATTCCTTGAGGGAGAGTGTAGGACGGACAAGGAAAGTGTCCGCCCGAAGTGAACCGGCACAAGCATCATTTATATACATGTAATCGCCACAAGTAATACAACAAAACTGAAAAAGGTTGTATCTCTGTGTTTGTGCCTCTGTGTGTGTGTGTGTGTGTGTGTGTGTGTGTGTGTGTGTGTGTGTGTGTGTGTGTGTGTGAGAGAGAGAGAGAGAGAGAGAGAGAGAGAGAGAGAGAGAGAGAGAGAGAGAGAGAGAGAGAGAGGTCTTCATTTTTTATTTCTACACACTAGTGTCCTAACTCTAAGAGAGATTGAGTGGGTGTGTGTGTGTGTGTGTGTGTGTGTGTGTGTGTGAGAGAGAGAGAGAGAGAGAGAGAGAGAGAGAGAGAGAGAGAGAGAGAGAGAGAGAGAGGTCTTCATCTTTGATTTCTACACACTAGTGTCCTAACTCTAAGAGAGATTGAGTGGACCATGACTATATGCACCAATATAGGCACAAGCTAAAGATGTCTATCACTCAGGCATGCTGTATTGCAACAAAGGCTATGCACAAAGGTAGTGGCGGTGGTAAGATGTTTTGCCTACCATGCCAAAGTTTAGAATTGTAGAACCGCTCTTCACATGCAGCACATGTGAATCAGTAAACAACGTCTTACCTTGTGCCAAATATGTCTCTTGTAAAAGGGTTGTAGATTCTTCATTGTCTAAGAAGTCCGGAAAGAGCTTCTGCAAGTCTTCAAGGCTCAAGTTGAAGATCTTCGCATAAATGTAGCCCTTCAATGAACTGTATAGTGGCAATTTGTTGAAATGCTCCCTTAGCAAGTTCTCTACCATTGCCTGCACATTTGGTGTAAAAGAATGGAGGGGCTTTACAAAGCTAAAACAACAAGTTCTATATGCTTTTTGACCAAAGGCCTTAGTTGTAAGGCAATCTAGTGGTGGGTACAAATTGCTTCAAAAAAATTAACTCACTACCCAAATAGTGCAACATACACTGGCTCGCTTCAATTTATATTAGGAAGAATCTTCTTAGATTTACTCCTCAATGCCGTCTACAATCTACTGTGCTCTCTACTTGTTAGTAAAACAGGCGACAGGGATCGATCTCGTGTGCAGGGGAGATGCATGCGATTTGAGTTGGCATAGGCCACAAGCGCAATTGCGCTCAGATGTTGAGCAAGAGCATCTTTTATTTTTTTTAAAATGATATTGATCATGAGGTTTCTCAATTGTACAAGGTTGTTCTTTTTACTTCATGTTCCGATTTAGTGATGGCTCTCTGGTTGTACAAGAAGGATTACAACAAAAAAAAGATGTCATCTGCTTAGTTGAGAGCGTGCAAGATCAAGGAACCTTAGCAACCAGGCTTCTTGAACTTGCTAAGGCCCATGCTCATATAGAAAAGTGGGCTGGCCTTCAAGATCAACAATCTACTTTGCACCTAGCTGACAATGTGCCCATCAGAGAAGAGATTTCTCCACAAGAAGAAGAAGGACAAGAAGACATATGCTACACATTTTATGAATGGCTTGTACCTTAAGTGAATAATTTCTAGATTAGAGGTTTGTGTTGCTTTGATGTCATTCACAAGTGGGTTTATTCTCAATGGGTGCTAGCTTGGACAAGTGGTGGACCTTGAACCAAAAATTCAGGTGCTCCTTTTGACCTTAGCTTGAACAAGTTGTGGGCCTTCAAAACCAATGTCTCCATGTTAAGATAAGTTGTAGGTAGGAAAATAGATTATAAACAATGACAATGGAATCAATGTACTAGTCTCTTGATGGTGCAACCACCCAAAACCATAATTTTTCTTGGCCAATGTTTCTTTCAAATGTCTAGTCTAGTACAAAACGTCAACACCTTGTACATGATATACTGAAAGTTGTCCAATCTGGGAATTGGGATTTTCCCACTTTACCTAATATGGTCTTTAATCATGTTAATGTACCACGTGAGTTCAGTAGGAGGGGTTTTAAAATGAAAACATTTTAGGCAATTTAACAGAGATACTTTAAAATAAGGGGGTTTATATTCCATTTTGAAAAAATTTCTAAAATAAGGGGTTATTTTATTCATTCAAACATGTTAAAAGACGGGTTTTTTAATTACCCCATGAATGCACATTATATAGGGATACTCAATAGTGAACTCCTAGAGACAGCTGCACATTAAACAATTGTACTTGTTAAAAGCTACATCTATGGGCTTGGGGCACAAAACTAATTCACATAAAGTTGTAGTACTCTTGTATGCATGCTAAGAAGCATTGCAAGAATTAATGTGTAAATCATGGGCGCATATTGAGCATGTGCAATCACATGCAACTCCATGTAGGCCAAAATACTTTTGTGGCATATGAGTTATTGCTTCCCTTAAATAGGTCATTTGCACCTGCACTATACAGCAACATGTGATTCTTTCCTCAGCTTGCGCACAAAATATGGCTTCAAATACTCAAAACATCGTTGTTGAATTTGAATGTATGGATATGAAACCTTGAACCTTTCAAACAAGTCCACCTAAAAAACAACACAATGACTAAATTCCAATGGAGTGCTACAAACATATCAAGGATTGATAAAAAACACCTACTTAATGCTAGAAACTAGGTAGTCCAATCACAAAAGCACAATAGTGCTACATTGACCACCAGAGCACTGCTAGAAACCTCCCAAGAACTATTAGAAACCTCCCAAATAGTGCTTTAAAAAATGATTATACTACTACAAACCTCCCAAGCATTATTGGTAACCATTTAATTGCTACTTGAAAAGTCAAAGCTAGAAACTCCATGTCACATTGCTAGAAACCACCTTGTCATATAGAGCTACCAAACACCTACTCAATGCAACAAACCACATAGTCACAACTAGAAACCTGTCAACAAGCAGTACAAATCTCCCAATAACTACTAGAAAGCACCTACTCAATGATTTCTACAAACCTGTCATGGATTACTAGAAAACACCTAGTCAATGGAACAAACCACATAGTCATAGATAGAAACTTGTCAACAAGCAGTACAAACCATCCACGTGTTGAGATCTTGGTAGAAGGCAACGGCTTCTCTCATAAACATGTCTATGGAGTGAGAAAGAGCATCAAGGAAGAAGAGAAGATAAGGTGCACGATTGGACACTAAAAAAAAGAGAGTTCATTTAAATTTTTAATGCCTAATATAGGCTTACATAGCATTCACACACACGTCTTGGTCACCCAAGTTGGGTTGACCCCAACAATCACCCCCTTCTACCAAACTTGGTGTCATCATCATCATCCTACACCCCCTTGAGCTAAGTTCTTCACTCTCATGACACAATGAATTTTTGGTATACTCGCCAGCCATGAGTTTTAGGTTTTCTCACACCTTTGTGCTACTATTGAGCTACCAACACAAGGGGTTTTTGGTTTACTCCCAAAGCTTGTGTGTAGGTTTACATGTTAACCTCATGAGAGTGAGTTACAAAACAATCTAGGTTTTTTATAACTCGTGAGGGAAGGCCTTACCGTTGGATTTATTTTCTTTTGCTGAGGTAGTGTCTAATCCCATACATATGTTGATAAACAAATAAACATGGCAAAACACTTGTGGGGGTTTTGTCCCTAAATCTTCATTTGGCATGTTTAGCTCACAATTTTCTTTGTAATCACAAGCAACTCTTGCATCAAAAGTCTTTGCTATTGATAAGCTTTGTTGCATATGAGCACTAGTTGTGTTCGAAAGGCGGAGAATTCATGTGAAAAAGATCCCAAAAAAGAGGAAAAAAGTAACATAAAATACCTCCGCTTGCTACTTGACCATGGGACACTTATAGAGGGCTTCTAGAATTGTTGTACCATTGTAGGCCGGATAGCAAGTATAATTGGAGCATTGAAATAGCAAATCCTCACAAAGAAATTGATAAGGAGGAAATGTTAAAAGGGGAGGTGTCTGTGAGAAAAGGATCTTAGTAAGAAAGTGAGATTTTCAAAGCTTAATGGAAATCTGATGGTGGTTGTAGGTTTGATGGCAAAGAGGTTTGCATGAAATCTGTCGGTTGCAGGTTTGATGATGAAGTGATTTGCTTGGCAGGTTGAGCAGAGCAGCTCATTAGCAAGGGAAGAATTCCCCATGGCAAAAGATCTTGCAGGAGCCTTACATTGAAGGAGTTGGTGTTGCTCTATCTGGCACTCCTCAATCACCCTCTATCCTACCTTTTTCAATCGACAAGTGTACTCCACTACAGAATCGAGTGTCATTATCTTGCAAACTCTCCTTGTCTTGGATGCAATAGGTAGATTTTATCTCTACTGTGCTTGATTTTTCTCTCATGAGCTTCTCAACTTTGTCCAAACTTTCACCAAAGCTCCGATACCACTTGTTGAGTTCTTAGCGAAAGGCAACAGCTTCTCTCATAGACATGGCTACGGAGCGAGAAAGAGCAATAGAGAAGTAGAGAAGATAAGGTGCATCATTGGACACCAAAAAAATAGAGTTCATTTATATTTTTAATGCCTAATATAGGCTTACATAGCCTTCACACACACATCTTGGTTGCCCAAGTTGGGGTCATAGTATTCACACACATATCTTGGTTGCCCAAGTTGGACTAACCAAAACACCATGCACTACTAGAAAGCACCTATTTAGTGCTAGAAACATTATTAAAAAATACCTACTTAGTGCTAGAAACCAACAAGTTCAACCACTAAAGTATTACTAGAAACCTCCCAAGATTTGGTAATTGGAATCGACTACTAGAAACCCTACGGTCACCATTACAAACTTGCCAATCATTACTAGAACACCTAATTAGTGATAGAAAACAGAAACAAGTCAAGCACTACTCCTAGAAAACACTCATGCAATGTTAAAAACCAATAAAGCTTTCCAAGATCAATTTTGAAGTGCTTCAAACCATTACAATAGGGAAAATCGGTCAACTCCACAATCAAACATTGTCAAAAACCAATCTAACATTGCTAGAACCGGTCAACAAGCAATACAAACCTCCCAAGAACTACTAAAAAGCACCTAGTCAGTGCAGCAAACCACATAGTGTAAAGTGTGAGCTTTGTCCTAAGGTGTGAGTCAAGGAGAGGAGAGTGGATTTATCCCACATGCTGTGGAGCAAGGCTGTAGAGCTACTTAAAGCTCATTTCTTGAATGAATAAACAACAACTTCATATGCTTGTCTATGGTGAGCTTGTGCTATTTTGTTTATGAGTCCAAGCTAATCCTATCTTGGAACCTAATTCACTTGAGTGATAACCTTGCTTACACACACTCACACACTTGCACCATGTTTCTCTTTCATCCACCATAGCTAGCACGATCCAATTCCTAACATTTGGTATCAGAGCCATGGTGTGCTAGCTAGGATTTTCATTATGCATTAGTGTGTGTTAATCATTAGCATCTCTATTGGATCGATTAGCATTTCATTGTCACGGCCCATTAAAATTTTTCATAACTAGTTGCATCTCACTAATTAGGCCCTAATCTAGTTATGTGTGGGCATGTCCTTGGCACACCCAAGAGGCCACTACCCTCCATGGCTAGATAGGCTTGATTAGGGAGAAGATTTTTTGCATTTCTAAGTCATTTTTGTGTCAATTTTCTAGTGGTTTTCACCTCCAATTAATCTCTCCACATTTGAAATCTCCAAACAACATTGAACTCATCTTGAAGTGCTCGACGCAAGCTCTCCGTAGAGCCTTCAAGCTCTGCAATCCGAGCTCAAAAGCATCTCAAACTCCATCCTCAAAATTGCCTATATTTAGGTGTGTGTGTGTGGAAAGCCTGCTGAGCTTTGCTTAAATTCAACCGGCTTGCTAACGCACCATCGGACCACTCACTTTTCTAGCAATTTCCTGGCGCATCGCCATTCTGAACTAGACGCCACCGCAATTTCTCAGCTAAGTACATTTCATTTACGTTATTTATTTTATTCTCTTTTGCATAATGCATCTGTAAATATCATCAAATAGCCCTTTTAAACATTATTATTTATTTAAAAAATTTATTAAAAAAAGAAAAATAAAATAAAAAAATAAATATAAAAATATAAAAAGCAAGCAATCATGGCACACCTTGGCTTGTTGGCTAGCCCAAAATAGCTTGTCCAATATTGGCTCGAGGTTCTGGGGTCAAATTCCATTGCCTATTGTGGGGGGAGTGGGCGGATCCGAAAGTGAATTCAAATATAGCTTTTTGCAGCGCTGGTGGGTCCGCAAAGGGGAGTTCCCACGACAAAGCACCTTGGCCTTGCCCTTTTTCTGCCCGCCGCTGCCCAGCGTTCTTGCCCACCTGCGCGCGCTATCTGGAGAGTGCCCGCCCTTGTTGGGCCCCGCTTCCCGCGCTGATCCAAGGAAAATTTCCAAGGGCTTTTTAAGCCCCTGCTCCCACCAAACTGCATCAAATTTCTCAAGTTTCCGAGGGTCTTCTAAGCCCCTACTCCCACGGAGCAGAAATTCCCAGAGGCTCAAAACCCCAAGCTTGTTACAACCTTTTGCTTTGATGCTTGAAATAAAACCCTCCTTAAAGTTAGCTTTGGAAGGGTTCTTTTGAAGTGCCGGTGGGACACTCCACATCGGCTTGGCTAGATATCCAAACATACAAAGGAGCATTACCTCCTTGTGAAGAGGGGCTTCACTGACGCGATGATGAAGAGGAGCTTCACAAAAAGGGGGATCTCTCTCTCTCTCTCTCTCTCTCTCTCTCTCTCTCTCACACACACACACACACACACACACACACACACACACACAATGAACCCTTAAAATTATTGCAACCAAACACAAAATTTTGCAAATAAATAATCATCTTTCTTTATTTTGTGCACCGTGTAAAGAGGCAGACACTGGCTAGGAGAGCCTCCTAAGCTAAGACCCCTCTATTGGCACAAATGGGGGACAAGGGAATAGAGAAATTCAATGGGGAGGGATTTCACACTTGGAAAACGAAGTTAAGAGGCTACCTTATGAAAAAATGTTTGTGGTCTGTCATCAGCATTGCCTTAGAGCAACAAGCCGAACCCGATGGAGTGCACACTAGGGCATCTACACTCATAGCAAGTGCACAGAATTTGGCCAAAGATGAACAAGCAGTGGGAATCATCATCACCTCCTTGCATGACAACTACGTGCATTTCATAGATGAATGTAAGCATGCACATGAAGCCTGGCATGTCCTAGAAAGTAATTTTGGAGCTAGAGCCAAAAGAAACAAAGTTAGTCTTAAAAGACAGCTTTACAAAGTTACTATGATTGAAGGGGAGGACATTGCTAGCCTAGTGAACGGGCTTAAGAGCATTGTCACACAGCTCACTTACATCCAGGTTGAAGTACCAGAAGATGACAAAGTGGCCATACTATTAAGTGCACTTCCACCTTCGTATGACCACTTAGTCACAATTCTTGAAGAGAAAGAACCAGCACCACCATTCCAAGATGTCATCAACTCAGTCCAAGCAGAAGAAAGGAAGAAACGAGGTTCACTCACCTCATCAGGAGGAGTTTTTATTGCAACATCTTCAAGGGGAAGGCATTCGCCATCAATATCGACAAACGGAAGAAAGTGTTATGAATGTGGAAGAATGGGACACGTAGAGAAATATTTCTACACAAACAAACCTTGCAACAAATGTGGTAGGAAGGGACACCCTCCTTCTCGGTGCTACTCAAATGGAGGCAGTAGCAGTGGAGAAAGCAACAGCAGAAGCAACGAAGGCAAGAGACCTGACAGAGGATCAACTCACATAGTAGAAGACAAAAAGGATGAAGACGAGAGTAACTTCTGTTATGAAGACCCATTTTGAAGATGTAGACTCTCTACTTGTAGGGGAGGACTTTTTCCTGTGTGGATGCCAGCTTATCATCCTGTGTGGACATCACCATCCTTTGTGGATTTTTCTTGTGTGGATTTTACCATCATGTGTGGACATCACCATCCTTTGTGGACTTTATTTTCCTGTGTGGATATCACCATCCTATGTGGATTTTGTTAGCCTGTGTGGATCATGCATCTTCAGTACCCCGTCTTAGTCCAAACCTCAAGGGGAGGATTGTAAAGTGTGAGCTTTGTCCTAAGGTGTGAGTCAAGGAGAGGAGAGTGGATTTATCCCACATGCTGTGGAGCAAGGCTGTAGAGCTACTTAAAGCTCATTTCTTGAATGAATAAACAACAACTTCATTTTGCACTACATGCTTGTCTATGGTGAGCTTGTGCTAAGCTAAGTCAATACTCAAGATTGTGTTTATGATTCCAAGCTAATTCTATCTTGGAACCTAATTCACTTGAGTGATAACCTTGCTTACACACACTCACACACTTGCACCATGTTTCTCTTTCATCCACCATAGCTAGCACGATCCAATTCCTAACACATAGTCACACAGATAGAAAACTATCAACAAGCAGTACAAACCAGCCACACACTACTAGAAAGTACCTATAATTTAGTGCTAGAAACATGCCACATCATCACATCAAATGAGCAGCACCAATGGTTGGAACCGCCACCGAACTGTCACCCATCGTCAACTCTATCCACAAAATACGTCGGGCGCCATAGACAATGAGGCAAGGAGCTCCCAAGAGTTCTTCACTCGCCACTTCTACCCTAAATGGGCACCCTCGTTCAGGTGTTATACAGCATGCTACCAGTCCCGACCTTTGCATGTGGGACACTAGCCAACCACCCAAGGCCTCTCAAGGCACCTTCATAATTACCATAAAAAGCTCACTTTTCTTCCCTGTTTCCAAGCTTGCACCATTAGGAGAAATATGAACCTTGCATGGGCCTTGTAAGGAATCCTAATTTTTAGGGATTAAGGCTAATGGTGTGTAGGGTTAAGGGGACAAGGGCATTCAAGAAGCTAGTTTTGAGTAGGCTTTTCTAGCCTTTTTTTTAGACACATGTAGGATGTGGACCTAGGAGGTCACCTTCTCTCTCTAGCTTTTTGAAAGTGAAGGGAGTAAAGAGGTGTGGCCACATGGCTATTTACAAGGTTGGGTGGATGGATGTAAAACAGGATAAAAATGGTAACATTGAAAGAGTGGTGGTAGTCTAGTACGGGAAGAATAATAGGATTTGGGGAGCTAAGGATCTCTCCTAGCACCGAAGCACCAAACAGACACACAATATTCTGTTGGTAGAAGATTTTCCTATCTACATAAATATTCACATTCATGTGTTGCAAAAACGTAAACAAGAAGCTATTGGTCCATTTTCCATGATGCACAGAAGGTGGAGCACTTACTTATACTCTTACCGTGCCAGTATTGATGAGTCGGCACATCCACAGGAGGTCGTCTCCTTTCATAGGCTCCACTTTCCCTTTGTTGCTTAGCACGTACGGGGTGATCAAAAACGTGGATCACTAAGAGCCAAAATTTGACTTTTTTTAAAAAAAGTTATTTTTACTTATTTTTGACTTAAAACTCCCCCCCAACATATATCCATATCAAAAAAGTATTTTTTGACATTTTTTTAAACTTACAAGCACTAAAAGTTCAATTTTTCAAAAAAAAACCTTTCTTCTCTCTTCCTCCTCCCTCCTTTCTCCCTCTCCTCTCCCTCCCTACCCCTTCTCTCCTCCTCCTCCCCTCTCTCCCTCTCTCCCACTGTCCCCTTCTCTCCTCCCATGTTCCTCCCTCTCCCTCCCTGTCCCCTTCTCTCCTCCTTCTTCACTCTCTCTCTCTCTCCCCTACTACCCCCTTGTCTTCTCCCATGTTCCTCTCTCTCCCTCCCCCCTCTCTCTTTTCATACTTTGCTTCCTCATGCAACAGCTACCATGGTGCTCAAGGACATCACAAATCGTATGCATACATATTTGCTTGTTCGCAACGTTTGCATCGAAGGCCGCACGTGAGGGTGAGCAGAGGTCATCCTAGGAACGTCGTACCATCGGTGAGATGAATGTTGACGATTCTTCAATATCTTACCAATAACATCACATATTTGAATAAAACACCCCTTTATGCAAGGTAACAATATACTTTTGACTTTTGATTGTGTTCTTCTTATCATAAACTTTGAAGTCTAAGGTGTTGCCTCTACTTGTTTTGTAGTGCTTGGCACAAAGGTTGCTTTTATGCACAAATAGTGAAAGGCTGCAGGTTAGAGAGGCCAAGTGTCACCACTTTTCCTCTAAAACAGTCTTCTTTATTACATCTTGCAGGTAGGTGCTTCAAATCCATGCTTATTAGGAGTGGTAGTCTCATCCTAATGTATATTTTTATATTGTTTATTCCCAGCTAGATAGAAATACTTGCAAATTTGTACAACATATACTTAACAAGTGTCTTCATTATATAGCTTGCAAATGTTGAACTCATACATGTTTTTGTTACAAGGTGACCTCTTGCTATGCTAGTTGAGTGGCATTGTTTGCAAGAATGGCTCAAGGAACTGGCATAACATGAAGCTTTTACGGTGGCACAAAGCTCTCCTCAACGGCAATGTGGCTCCCACTACACCAAAAATCATTATGCTGACATGAAGAGATCCCTAGTAGGACAATGCAAAAACTTTTCATCAGCAGCAACACACTCTTTCCTAACATGAGGGCACTCCTACCAAAGATATTTTTATGTGATAGGTCACCCCAGGAGCATACCATGTCATGGAATGGATGTAAGAACTATGACCACACTACTCCTTGTAAAGTGTTCATAGATGTATGTTTATCAAAGTTAATGAGAAGAAATTTGGACTTTTTTGTTTGTTGATGTGTAAGAGCACTCTAGGTCTACCATATTTCAGATTGTTTGATAAGTTGAATAAAATTTGTAGTCATTTAAAGTGTAAGTTTGTTTTTGTTTGGTAAGATTGTACATGAGAAGACATAATAAAGTATAAGAGATCTTGACGGAATAAGCCTCAATGAGATTCCTACCATGCACTTGTGACACCAGACCTCTCCTTGAACCTTTTGATTTCTATCATTGTGGGAAGTCTAAGGGTGGTCTATTTTCAAATTTTTAGCAATAACTTTTTTTAAAAGGAAATTTTGGTTATTTTAAAGTTTGTACACAGTCTAGGAGTTCATTCTGATTGTTTTCCTTCAGTTTCAATTTTTGATCGAGGGCACTCCTTGGAAGCCACTTTTGAAGGTGTTAGGGTGAGATTTTGAGAAAGTTTTGTATGTAGGAAATGCAGTCCTTAACACAATAAAACACATTGGTTCTCTGAGTATTTTCAGATTCCATGGTTTTAATGCCCGTTTGAGCCTGTAGATTAAGAAAAAAGTAAGAAATGTCTGTTTTACATCATTTTTTAAGAAATTGCCAACTTGCACGTTGATTTTTGGAAAATCCGAGTAGGATATGATTTTTTTGCATCACACGATAGTCGAAGAGCGCGACGAGATGAACAAATTTATGTGAGACAAGCCCAGACAGATTCAGAGCCAATTGAACACTAGAAGCTCTTGAAAACAACCTAAAACTCCAACCTCTTGAATTATGACCATGTATAAAAATAAATCTTGTACTTGTCATTTTAGGGCCCCAGGGACCCTCAACATGAGGGGCCACAAGGGCGCGCAAATCAGCCATCCAAAATTTTTTGGATGGCTGATTTGCGCGCCCTTGTGGCCCCTCATGTTGAGGGTCCCTGGGGCCCTAAAATGACAAGTACAGGCTTTTTTTGATGCATAGCCATGAGATAGAATTGGGAAAATTGATGTATTCATAGCAAACTCCCCCCCCCCACAATGGCAGATAGCTAAACATTGTATCATGCCATGCATTAAAAAAAGCTTGTACTTGTCATTTTAGGGGCCCAGGGACCCTCAACAAGAGGGGCCACAAGGGCGCTGTCGAGAAATTTGCGGTCTTGCCAGGAAAGCACCAGGCTTATGGCTGTGAGAGTTTGTGAGAGAACTCAACAAAAACTATATGAAGGAGTTAAACCATAGATGCCATGAAGAATAGGGTTTGGAAAGAAGTGCAATCAAAGAAGACTCACTCTTTCTCTCTTGCACTCACACACACAAAGAAAGAACGCAAAAGAGAATGTCAAAACAATACGAAGATGAAAACATCAAGGCTATGGTCATATCGTATCATGGGTAATATGAAAGGGTTAATGGATGAGTTAATGGCATTCAATCTTGGCTGACCAAATAGGCTACGAATTGTTCTTTGGAATTGTAGTTTTGTGCTTACCATAATATATATATTTTGTCTAGTGATTGGGATTAATTGTGTGTACAAATCCTCTTCGTTCATAGCAAGATAACTACGCTTACATCAAAAGTAAAATTATAGTCTATGAGAGGTGGTATGATGGGATCCGGTGATAGAAGTATTTCATTGAGCCTTTCAGGGCCGAAGAGAAACACTATACGTTGTTGAAAGTGTATTTTACGGCTAATCCATACGTTAATTCTAATAGATCGTACAGAGTGAAAGCAATAGAAATGATTATCATGTGGGTTATTCATCTAGGATAGTATGTGAGAAATGTAGATATGAGAGAAGTGAAGAGATGAGAAGTTTCCCTCCCAAGCCCTATTCTTGCCCGTAGGCAATAAGGATACTGCGGGGAGAGATGTACCTGTAGCAAGAGACCCTAGAGAGGATGAATTACTAAGAATGAGAGAGATAGGTTTGGTTAAGGAGATGACATTAGATACATATATATATATATATATATATATATATATATATATATATATATATATATATATATATATATATATATATATATATATATATATATATATATATGCTGGATTAGAGATGAAAATGAAAACAACAAGAAATCAAGAAAACATCAATGTAGAACACATCTTACTTGAAACCCTTCGGCACCATTATTGATGGGAGAGAGAAGAAGAGTGGATAATTCCACTTTGATTGATACACCAAGTGCAAGACCTTCTTTGATTAGAGTTGATCTTCCAAGGTTAGCTTGTTGCAAGAATGGCTAGTCTCCCTCTAGGAGAAAGTGTAGGCTTGGGCTTATGTTAATGGCTAAGTACAATTAGGCATTACTACTCACTCCCTCAAGAAATCCTCTCATCAATGGCTTGAATACTTGAGTTCTTTCCAAGGAAGAAGAGGTCCCCTTTTATAGGTGAAGGGAACCCACAAGGGTTTACACAAGAAGAAAGGAGCCAGTGTGAACAGGAATTGGAAAAGTTGGAAATGAGCTGCCCCTGCATGATGTGGGCAGACTGGGGTCCAATATTTTGATCATATCTCGTCAACCGTGGCTCCAAATAAAAAAGTAAAAATATGGGCAAAAACTTCAGCTCATTAGCTACGATTTTTATTTTAAAATCGTTTTCCAATTCGGATTGGAACCTTGTGTAAAAAATTCATCAAAATAGGGTCCATTTATGGCAGCAAAAGTCTTCATGTGGTCTCCTTAGCCTAGACTTTCATTTAATTCCAAAGGACACCTCATGCCATATGAAAGCATGACATTGCTCCTTGACAAAGTTTTGTAATCATGCTTGCAATAATGCATTAAAATAAATGTATCTTTGAAATCATGCCACCTAGTGTCCCACTAGGATTTGATTCTCTCCTAGTAGCTATTTAAAAAGAAATTTAAGAAAAGTATAAAAAATACATAGAATATATATATATATTGGAGTTTACCTTAGATATAGGATCTAGCTAGGGTGTGAGATGATAATGAAATAGTAGAAATAAAGAATCAATGCTTTTTGCCCCAAGTTAAAGAGGCGGAGCTATTGATGCTTTTCCCATAGTATTTTCTGATGGTAAAGTAAGGATAGGTTACCCTTGAGAAAAATAATAGGATGAGATAGAAGGCTTATTATTATACTTAAATATGCATATGTACACTATAGGAAATATAATTATGTATCTAAAAAAATACAAGATAGATCTTGTAGCATGCGTTCCCACTATATACATGTCACAGCACGACATCCACCCCCTCTAAACCTGCACATCCTCCGGTATGTGCCACATTGTCTCTTTGTAAGATTAGACCTCTTATACATCTTCCTTGTCTTTTTCTTCACTGGATGATTCCAGAGCTTCATGTTCACTTTGATCTTCACCTGTGTTTTTATCTTTTTCCTCATCAATATCTTCTAGATCATTGTCTCCTCTTCTCTTAAACATTTTAATCCTTTTTCCTGCAATGGGAATCTTTACTTCTGTACCATCTAGTTCAGACAAGCTGTAAGTAGCATTTTCATGCACATGCTTTACAACATACGGTCCAAACCATCTTTTTGAGAACTTACGCATGACTGTGTGCTGGTTATCAAGGCTACTATCATACACTAAAACCTAGTCACCTTTGTCAATTGCTTTGCTCCTAAGTCGATGTCGCTTATCAAAATAGTCCTTGTTTTTCAACCTTGCATTTTTGAGTCGTTCTTTTGCAGCTCAATGTCTCCAGATCTTCTCTCTAGCTGCCTTATACGCAGTGCAAGGAGATCTTCCCTACTAAGCCCCTCTTGCCAAGGTAGTACATTCCATGTGGGAATTGTTTCCTCAATAGGCATCACTGGCTTTTGACCATGCATTAGCTCCGCAGGCATGCAGCCAGTTACTGAGCTATGTGTTGTACGATCAGCCCATAAAGCATATGGTAACAATTTTGGCCACTCACCAACTCTTCCTTCGCAAGCCTTGGCCAAAGCTTTGATGATAGGAGGATGCCCTCTTTCACTCTTTCCATTGCCTTCAGGGTTGTAAGCTGTAGTAAGAGAAAGATTGATCCCTAATCTAGAAAAGAACTCCCTTGCTTCTTCAGCATCCAGTTCACCTCGATCTGCATTGATTTTTCCCACACAACCATAACGGAAAATCACCTCAGCAAGAAGGAATTTGCACATAGCTTCTGTGGTCTTAGATCTTAATGCTCTTCCTTCAACCTGGTTAGTTAGGTCCTCTCGTGCAAGAACCAAGTATCTTATCTGCCAGAGTCCTAAAGGCATCGTGACTAGATCCACAACCCATTTATAGTGCATGGCTAGTGGATATGTAGGGTGCAATCCATCACGATGTCGAACATTTGAATACATTTGACAAGTTACACATGACTCTACAAACTGAGATACATCTTTATACATACCCTTCCACCATTATTTTTCTTTCAACTTGGAGAAGGTTGCCCACACACCCCTGTGTCCGGCCCATAGACTCTCATGAAACTCTTGCATGAGCTTTACTTGAGTCTCTTTTTTACATATAACCCGTTGTGGTGTAGCACCCTTTTGTTTAGGATGCTTCCACAAGTAACCATCCCTTAAAAAGTACCCATATGATTTCCTGCGTATCCTCTTGAATTCTTGTTCGGACCAATCATCCTGTTTTGTTAGAGTACTCAAGTACCCTCCAATAGAAATCCAATCACCTTCATAAAGATCTTTCAAGAACAATTCAAGTGAATTAGTCATGCAGACATTGTTACCTTTGACATGAGAGATAGAATAGAATTTTGTGCCTACATCATCTCCCTCATCAATCATTTGTGACTCATCTTCATACCTTGCCCTTGATAGCATATCTGCCACTGTATTGTCTTTACCTGCAATGTGCTTAAACTCGGGATTTAAGGACTTAATGTAGGCAATCCACCGTAACATAGCAATGTCTGGTGTTGAGCAGCTTGTAATCATCCCAAGAAGTGGTAGACAATCTGTTTCTACAACCACACATGCACCAATTAGGTACTCTTTCCCACTTTTCAAGGCTGTAGCCATACCCCATAACTCTCTCTTTATCTGTGGATAGTTTCTTTGGCGAGCACTTAGTACCTTTGCTCCAAATCTTACCACATACCTGTGTCCTTCTTTGTCATCTTGCCCTATTGCCCATCCAATCCCTGTAGGAATGGTATCTACTGTCACAATCACTGGCCTTTGACACTCATAGTCTACCTTTCTCAAAGTCGTTGCTGACTGGAGTAACTCCTTTAGCTTTTTCATGTATTTTACATGTGCTTCTGTCCATTTAAACTTTTGATTCTTTCTAAGCAGCTGATAAAGAGGATCAGCTACATGTGCATAATGTGGAATCCAAATAACATAGAAGACACATGCTCCCAGAAACCTTCTAACCTCAGTGATGCTAGTGCATGTTTCTTTCATTCTTTGGATGGCATCTACCTTTGATGGACAAGGTTTCCTACCATATGGCCCGCACATGTGCCCCACAATGAGCACTTCTTTGACACCAAACATAGACTTTTTCCCTGACAATGTAAGATTCACTTCTTCCAACCTAGACAAAATTTTATCACAATCATTTATGTGATTTACCACAAACCTACGACATCCCTTGAGATCCAAAGCTTCATCTTTGCCACTTTCTTCACATCCTTTGATAGGCAAATCATCAATGAAAGGCATTGTGATTTGAGGAATAAAGTCACGTAAGACCTTATTCATCCCATTCATCATATGTGCAACTGAGTTGGTTGCTCCCTGTGGCAAGGTACACATCCTTACCAAACCCAAAGGTGTCCTCATGGTTGTCAAGTCTCTGCTTTCGATTGCAATCTGAAATTGATCATACCCTGAGTAGATTGCCCTCCTTGCAAACGCCTCTGCAAATTCATCCACAATTGGACCTGTCCCTACATTTCTAATTGTCACTTTGTTCACTGGTTGCATATCTTGGATGAAGCGTAGAGAACCATTCTTCTTTGGAACTGTGAACCACCTGTTTGAGTATGGAGCACAAGAAGGCTCCAAGATTCCCATTTTGATTTTCTCATTTAGTAGCTCTACTAACTTTGGCAAATGAGCCTTTGGAACCGGAATAGACCGCAGATTCCAAGGCACATGAGGTATTGTGAAAATTACCATAGGAGCTACAATATAAGGATCAACACATCCTATCTCATGTGGCTCAAATGCAAAAGCCTTACCATGATTTGAAAGCATTTCTTTGAAGCACTTTGTCTCCTCCTGTGTTAGAAACTCCTCGCAACCAATCTGCAACTCTTGAAAGGACGCCTTTGTGAAGGTATGCCCGATCTTTTTAGGATTCCGCAAACTTGGTTGTAAAGAAGCCTGTTCAATCTTTTCCTTGTTGTTGGGTGGTAAGGGTGAAGCTACTGGTTTCACCTTCTTTGCTACACTCTTGTATTTAGTTTCAACATGGACTTCTGGGCCAACTGTTTGGCTTTTTTTAAAGGCTTCTATTACTTGATACATTTCCATAGAGCAAACTTCCACAACTTCATTTTCAAGATGCAAACTATGAAGTCGCGGAGCGGAGTGTGGGTCGACTCTCTCTCTCTCACACACACACAGTGAGCTTACACAGTACACAGTACACAGAGATCTGTTAGAAGGGTTATCTCCCAAATCCTTAGTATTCACAAAGAATATGTTAGTATATACAAAGAGTTAGAGGTAAGTGAGTTAGGCGGGCGGCCGGCCATATCCGCATAAGAGGCCACTTGGGCTTTAATCCCAACAACCTCCCACTTAAAGTCCAATGTGGCACTTTAAGTAACTGCAAATCTATGAACATAAATGTACAAAGATTTACATGGCTGCCATCTATCCAATGCCCAATAACTCACGACAATGCACAAAGCCCTCTCCTGGAAGTCCCTTTGTGAGTAGATCAGCAGGATTGTCCTTGGTGTGGATCTTCAGCAGTTGTATCTGCTTGTCTTCAAGTACTTCCCTAATGAAGTGATACTTCACATCAATATGCTTAGTCTTCGAATGGAACACTGGATTCTTTGCCAATTGTATAGCACTTTGACTCTCACAATATAACTCTGGCATATCTGCATTGATTCCCAAGTCTGCAACCAATCTACCAAGCCAAATAGCTTCTTTGCATGCCTCATTTGCTGCAACATACTCAGCTTCTGTAGTAGACTGCGTAACACAATCTTGTAATCGAGATCGCCATGATATGGCACCTCCAGCCAATGTAAAGACATAGCCTGATGTAGATCTCCTCTTATCCAAGTCTCCTGCATAATCTGAGTCAGTGTATCCTCTGACACTCAAATCCTGACTACCATAGCATATGCGCATACTCTTTGTATGTTTTAAGTATCTCATGATACCTTTCACTGCCTCCCAATGTTTCTTGCCGGGATTTGACATATATCTGCTAACCACTCCCACTGCAAATGCAATATCCGGACGTGTAGCAATCATTGCATACATCAAACTACCCACTGCAGACGCATATGGAATCTTATCCATTTCAGCCTTTTCTTCCTCAGACACAGGACAATCTTGTTTGCTAAGTTTCACATATGGTGGCAATGGAACACTCAATGCCTTTCCCTTCTCCATATTGAAACGTTGCAAAACCTTGTCAATATACTCTGTTTGAGATAACCAAATCAACTTCTTTGATCTGTCTCTCTCAATTCGCATACCAAGTATATGACTTGCCTCACCCATGTCTTTCATGTCAAACGATTTTGCCATCTTTGACTTCAAAGCTGAAATTTCTTCCAAGTGTTTGCCAGCAATCAACATGTCATCCACATACAAAATAAGGATCAGCCAACTGCCATCCTTAGCCTTCTTTGTATATAGACAGTGATCGAACTCACTACGTTTGTAGCCTTGAGAAAGCATAAACTGGTGGAACTTATGGTACCATGCCCTCGGTGATTGTTTTAAGCCATAAAGACTCTTTAACAACTGGCATACCAAATGTTCCATGCCTTTCTCAACAAACCCTTCTGGCTGCTGCATGTAAATTTCCACATCTAAATCACCATGCAAGAACGCTGTCTTGACATCCATTTGGTGCAACACCAAATCCAATATAGCAACCAATGCAAGAAAGCATCTCAATGTAGTCATCTTGACCACTGGAGAGAAGACTTCATCAAAGTCAATGCCTTGTTCTTGCTTAAAGCCCTTGGCAACAAGCCTTGCTTTGTACTTTGGCTGACTATCATGAGCGGTGATCTTATACCTGTAAACCCATTTACAAGGTAGAGCCTTTTTGCCCTGTGGTAATTTAACCAACTTCCATGTCTGGTTTTTATGCAGAGCTGTCATCTCTGACTGCATGGCCAACTGCCATTTTTTCGAGTCAACCACTTGTAATGCTTCCTTGTAACAAGATGGTTCTCCGCAATCTGTGAGCATGACATAATTTAGAGATGGCACATAACGATCAGGTGGTTTGGAGACACGCTCAGAACGTCGCACCACAACTGATTCTGCCTCTCTAGCCACTATAGGCTGTTCCTGAGCCTGACCATGCTGTCTTGATGTGCTAGCACTAGGTCCATCTTCCCTGAAGACAACTCTTCTGATCTCCTCTGTCTTCTCTGGCTTAGCGTGAAACTTGGCTTCATTGAAATGCACATCATTGCTACGAATAAGCTTTCTGGACTCAGGATCCCAAAGCCGGTAACCCATCTCGCCCGATTCTCCGTAGCCAAGAAATATACACTTCTTGCTCTTTGGTTCTAACTTATTTCTGAACTCCTTAGGAATATGGCTATAAGCTTCACAACCAAAGACTCTGAGATGCTTATACGAAGGTGCCTTGCCTGTCCATAGCATCTCGGCCACTGCACTCTTATCCAGAACCCTACTAGGAGACCTGTTTGTTCCTGTGTTTGCTTACCATAAACACAATGCTCACAAAACTCGAAATCTTGAAATGAAAAGCCAGGCAAATAACCATAATGAGAAAGTATTTCCATTCCTCTTTTTGACATATGTCCCAACCTACGATGCCACAGTGACACACTTGGCTGCTCAATCACATTAATTACATGGTTTTTAACCTCTGAAACATGTAAAGTGTACAGAGTTCCTGACTTGCTGCCATGTGCTACAGTCATCGAACCTTTGGAGATCTTCCAAGCGCTGTTCCCAAAAACTGTCACATAACCCGCATCATCCAACTTCCCTGTACTAATCAAGCTCTTTCGGATTGCTGGAACATGTCTGACATTCTTGAGCCATAAAGAAGAGCCATTCTGAAACTTCAACTGCACATCTCCCACTCCAAGTATGTCACAAACCTGCTCATTGCCAAGTCTGACATAGTCTTTAGTAGCCACATATGATGTAAACCACTCTTTGTGCGGAGAAACATGTAAAGATACCCCTGAGTCGATAATCCAATCACTCATAGCATGTCCATCCTCTGTAGTCAAGAAAACAGAATCAAGATTGCTTGTAAGGAAGATGTCACCAGCTGCTATACCAGAATCACTGTCTGAACCAGATCCTGTGACATTCACCTCTTCAATCTTCACTGAACTCTTCTTTTCATCTTGCTCAAAACTCTTTGTTTTGCCTTTTTCTTGTTTCCACTTCGTACAGTCTCGCTTCATGTGACCCTTCTTGCCACAATGGTAGCATTCTATGTCATCCTTTGACTTCGAATCACGAGACTTACTTCGGTTTTGTGCCTTCTTACCCTTCTTCTCTTTAAACTGTTGTCTCCCTCGAACGACCAAAGCACTATTGCCTTTGCCTTTGTCAATGTTCTTCCTGTTCACTTCCTCTGTGAGCAAGCTGCCTTCTACATTGGCACTTGTAAGACCTTCTGGCGCGACAGAATTACTTAACGCTGTACGAAAAGTATCCCAACTGTCTGGCAAAGTGATTAAGAGAAACATAGCCTTCACTGAATCTGGAAAGACTATCTCTTGTGCTGTTAACTGGCTGAAAATTGAGTGAAATTCATTCAGATGATTTGACATGGCTGTCCCTTCCTTCATCTTCAAATCCACCAATTTCTTGAGCCAGTAAATCTGAGAAGCAGCACTTTGTTTCTCGTACATATCACATAGCTTTGGCCATACGCCATACGCTGTAGTCTCTTCTGCTACGTTGAAGTAAACATTTTCTGCCAGTGTCAGCATGATTGTGGAACAAGCTAACTCGTCAAGCTCTTCCCACTCATCTTGAGCCATAAATTCTGGTCTCTCCCCTTTGAGCTTCAGTGGCTTCACTTGTTTTTTCTGCACCAAAACCTGCCAAATTTGCTTCTTCCAGAATGGAAAGTTTGTGCCATCCAGCTTCTTTATGTTGTAAAGAGTCTCACTGTGAGAAGATGCCATATCTGCCAAACTGTTTACTCCTGAGAAAAATCCGGCAGAGTTTCCCTTGTAAACTGGCCTCTGTACACAGTAAACAAGCTATAATCAACAAGCTGAACACCTCTCCTCAGGAACTGTCAGTATTTTTGAAAATTTTTGACAGAGTCTCCCCTGTAAACTGAGCTCTGGGAACCAAAAGATAGCTCAAGAAACAATCATAAATAGCTGACCAATGACAAATCTAAAAAATCCCTGTAATATGCTGTCCTTTAAGCATACACTGTCTCCTCTCTGGGCGATGACAGAACCTGTATCTGTCTCAAGACTGAACCCTGAACAATGCCTCAACGGCCTGACGCATAAGATGCAATCCAGTGTCTACACAAAGTCATACATCCTAAGGGATAAAAGTCGCCGAAGAGGATGCGTGTAGAGGGGAACTCCAGCAACCTAATCCACCTCACACTGGGTAACCCAGCCCCCAGTGCTTGGCTTCAAAAAACCTCACACACGACCCTCTCAGATGGCTCAGCAAACTGCCCAGAACTAGCATACATCCTATAATAGACCAATCACTGTCCTATGACCGCTGCGGCGGTCTGTCTGCTAGCGTGACTCACAACTAGCAGACCCACAATCACAGTACATCAATCTGCAATACATGCCAGTGGTGTCAAGCCGTCGTATGGCCACACCTCCCCTGGAACCTGGCAAGCACAAGAAGTAGCAATGCAGACTGCAATATATATATCTGATGATATATATGTGTACCTGGTCTATAGATGATGCTCTGAAGACGAATAAGTGATGTATGTCGATGTCGATATTGATGTCGACCACCTCCTGCTTGCCAATCTACACAAGACGGATTTCTTTGCGGCTGAAATCTATCTTCTGCTGTAGTGCTCAGAACGAAATTCTGAGGGCATAAACGGCTTCGAAAGGGGGGTAAAACCCCAGGTCGCCTACTGGAAACGCTCCCGGAACGCCGAGTGTGAATTTTCGAACTCCGGATCCAGAATCTGCCGGAAAAGTGCGCGCGCGCGCGATTGCGCAAATCCGCACTGAACCAAGGCTCTGATACCAATTGAAGTCGCGGAGCGGAGCGTGGGTCGACTCTCTCTCTCACACACACACACACAGTGAGCTTACACAGTACACAGTACACAGAGATCTGTTAGAAGGGTTATCTCCCAAATCCTTAGTATTCACAAAGAATATGTTAGTATATACAAAGAGTTAGAGGTAAGTGAGTTAGGCGGGCGGGCGGCCATATCCGCATAAGAGGCCACTTGGGCTTTAATCCCAACAAACTAGACCTCATTATAGCATCAAGCTCACCCATAGTATCTACAAAAGAAACTTGTTCACACAAACCCAAAACATTTTCAGTAGGCTTTAGCAACCCACTCTTTTTCATGCCTATTTGTACATTATGCACATATTGCCTCTCATATCTCTTCAAATCTTCAAGTTTTGTAAAACATACTGATCCATTCCTTGTTACCAAGGAGCTCATCGAGAAAGTTTCACCTATTTTTTGATCAAGCGAGACCTTTTTTCTTTCTATAACACTGCAATCCCGCTTTACAATGGTACTTGGCCAAAACCCATCATTTTTCTATGATCATGAAACTCTTTGCTTACCTTTGGTAGAGGATGTTCTCTGAGGTTGTCACGATTTCTTTCATGGTTTACACAGACTGTGAGAAATTGGACAGCTCGTTTACCATCTTTGCTACGTATTCTAGCATATGCTGAACCATCGTCCATTACCTTTGTTTCCATTCGAACTCCTACAATGTAGGGTTGTCCAAGGATGAGATGATATGAAGATGTATCCTGTACAAAGAAGTTTTGGTCAATCTTTACATCACCTATTGTTACCTTCACACCTGGACATGCTGCATACAATTCACCGGATGAATTTTTTGCCACTTTTACCATCCAGCCATGATCTGTGTCCATC
This sequence comes from Adiantum capillus-veneris, assembly GCF_014529385.1. Classification (NCBI taxonomy): domain Eukaryota; kingdom Viridiplantae; phylum Streptophyta; class Polypodiopsida; order Polypodiales; family Pteridaceae; genus Adiantum; species Adiantum capillus-veneris. The sequence goes on from NC_140941.1 coordinate 112,954,047, forward strand.
GGCCATTTCCACTTGTTGTAGAGACTCTTTGACATTATGTTTATTTCTGAACCATGGTCAATCAAGGCAACAAATGGCTCTTCAAGATCACCTACCTTGACCAAAGTTTCTGTAGTAGCCCTTGCCCAATGACTTCGTGAATAGTAACTCCTAGGAATATCTTCAACTTCTTCATCATCATTTGAGAAATACACTTGCTTCACTCTCCCACTAGAGTGGTAGCATCCTACCACAGCTCCATCATTCTCCTTATTTTGCAGTTGCATCCCTTGTGTCTTTGAGGTTTCCCCTTCAACCTGTGGACGAGAAACTTCAGCAAGGGTTTGCCTCTTTCTCTTGATGATGTCAATGATCTCCTCATGGAATTCACGCTTTGCAATGCCAAGAACTTCTCCCATAGTAAACTCAATCTTGCTATTCAAGATCCTTTCCTCCAAGACTTTCTTTAAATCTGTAGCACCCTCAATATCAGATTGTAGTTTATAAGTTGGGCCTTTTGTCTTACCTTTCGTTGGCTCTTTCTTCTTTCCTGTTGTAGACTCCTCCATGAGTACTTCAGGTGGAGATGCTCCTTGTGTTGAGGGTGCTTGAGAAGGCATTGAGTCGCTTCTTCCCCCACTTCTAGAAGCTCTTTTTGATGGTCCTTCATCAGCATTCTCACGTCTGCGCTTCTCTTCTACAATTGCCTCATTTTGTTGGCATTTTGTAATGTAGGCATGCACTGACAATGAGTCCACTGGATCATTCCATCCTGTTTCTAGACGTATGCAATCACCTGCTTCATGTAGAATATCTTTTGTAAGCTTTCCCTTTTTAGCTAATTGCATGACATTTGGCCAAATTTGACCATGATGGTCACTCACCTCTTCATCACAAAAATGTTCAATTTTTACTCCATAAGTAGCTGCCTCAACTGAAGAGGTGGCATGCTTGGTTGCCATATCTTCAACTAAGGTTTGCATTCCCCCCTTCCCAAAGTTAGTTCTCAAGGGTAGACCTGTCTCTCTTAAGTGGATTTTACCATCCTTAAAAAAGACAACATCTTTTGACAAAGCATCACTAAAATCATCACAATCCCTTCTTACATGGTCTGTACTATCACACCAAATACATCTATTAACAAACCCTTCTTTGGGCTGTTGTCTTTGCCTAGGAAGTGGCCCTGATGGTTGGCCTTTTTCTTCAAGCTTTGCAAACTTCACCTTCAAGTCACGCATTCCCTTCACAAGCTCATCTAGCATGGACTCATCAAACTTAGGAGCGATAAAAGTAGGCTTTACCATTTTGTCAGGAGTTGAGGTGGAAGGACTTGTAGTGTTTATTACCATCTTGTCCCTTCTTCTTTGTCGTTTGGCAAGCAGTGAGACAGCACCTTCAACCTCATTCCAGTCGGTCTTTAGTCCTTGCTCAGCATCTTTATCTTCAAGAAGAAGCTCCAAATTTTCTTGAAATTCTTTACCTGCAGCTTGTAAGAAAAGATGTGTCTTCTCTGCATCTAGTGTGGCCCTTTCAGTCCTTGTGAGTTGTGCATAGCGCCGCTCAAATTCCCTAAGTAGTTCTGTTATTGATAGTCCTTGCTTTGGCTTGACTACCCATTCTAAGAATGTCCTTTTGGTCACTCTCTCAGAGTCCTCCATGAAATATTCCTTCTTTAAAGCTACTTTGAGTTCTTCCCAATTTCTCCCATGCCCGTCTTTAATTGCCCTAACATACTCCCTAATTTCTGGAGCAACAACTAGCTCAAAGCTTTGAATCATCTCACCTTTTGACATGCGATGCAGCTCCATCTCCTTCACATACTCGCGTAAGTACCTGGTTACATCTTTGCCATTGAATTGATCCATTCTGTTGACGACCGCTTGTATGGCCTTCGTTGCTGAAATCTCCCTTCTTTCAGTGGCATGTTGTTGTTGCATGAACATTGAAAATGCTTGAAACATTTGCATTGTTGTTGGGTCAAAATGCATACCCTGCTACTCAACATGATCACCCATGGTTACCCACAAACTCTCACCCTAGCAGTTTCGCGTCGGGTTCACCAAAAATATGTCAAGAAATTTGCCGTCTTGCCAGGAAAGCACCGGGCTTATGGCTGTGAGAGTTTGTGAGAGAACTCAACAAAAACTATATGAAGGAGTTAAACCATAGATGCCATGAAGAATAGGGTTTGGAAAGAAGTGCAATCAAAGAAGACTCACTCTTTCTCTCTTGCACTCACACACACAAAGAAAGAACGCAAAAGAGAATGTCAAAACAATACGAAGATGAAAACATCAAGGCTATGGTCATATCGTATCATGGGTAATATGAAAGGGTTAATGGATGAGTTAATGGCATTCAATCTTGGCTGACCAAATAGGCTACGAATTGTTCTTTGGAATTGTAGTTTTGTGCTTACCATAATATATATATTTTGTCTAGTGATTGGGATTAATTGTGTGTACAAATCCGCTTGGTTCATAGCAAGATAACTATGCTTACATTAAAAGAAAAATTATAGTCTATGAGAGGTAGTATGATGGGATCCGGTGATAGAAGTATTTCATTGAGCCTTTCAGGGCCGAAGAGAAACACTATACGTTGTTGAAAGTGTATTTTACGGCTAATCCATACGTTAATTCTAATAGATCGTACAGAGTGAAAGCGATAGAAATGATCATCATGTGGGTTATTCATCTAGGATAGTATGTGAGAAATGTAGATATGAGAGAAGTGAAGAGATGAGAAGTTTCCCTCCCAAGCCCTATTCTTGCACGTAGGCAATAAGGATACTGCGGGGAGATATGTACATGTAGCAAGAGAACCTATAGAGGATGAATTACTAAGAATGAGAGAGATAGGTTTGGTTAAGGAGATGACATTAGATACATATATATATATATATATATGCTGGATTAGAGATGAAAATGAAAACAACAAGAAATCAAGAAAACATCAATGTAGAACACATCTTACTTGAAACCCTTCGGCACCATTATTGATGGGAGAGAGAAGAAGAGTGGATAATTCCACTTTGATTGATACACCAAGTGCAAGACCTTCTTTGATTAGAGTTGATCTTCCAAGGTTAGCTTGTTGCAAGAATGGCTAGTCTCCCTCTAGGAGAAAGTGTAGGCTTGGGCTTATGTTAATGGCTAAGTACAATTAGGCATTACTACTCACTCCCTCAAGAAATCCTCTCATCAATGGCTTGAATGCTTGAGTTCTTTCCAAGGAAGAAGAGGTCCCCTTTTATAGGTGAAGGGAACCCACAAGGGTTTACACAAGAAGAGAGGAGCCAGTGTGAACAGGAATTGAAAAAGTTGGAAATGAGCTGCCCCTGCATGATGTGGGCAGATTGGGGTCCAGTATTTTGATCATATCTCGTCAACCGTGGCTCCAAATAAAAAAGTAAAAATATGGGCAAAAACTTCAGCTCATTAGCTACGATTTTTATTTTAAAATCATTTTCCAATTCGGATTGGAACCTTGTGTAAAAAATTCATCAAAATAGGGTCCATTTATGGCAGCAAAAGTCTTCATGTGGTCTCCTTAGCCTAGACTTTCATTTAATTCCAAAGGACACCTCATGCCATATGAAAGCATGACATTGCTCCTTGTCAAAGTTTTGTAATCATGCTTGCAATAATGCATTAAAATAAGTGTATCTTTGAAATCATGCCACCTAGTGTCCCACTAGGATTTGATTCTCTCCTAGTAGCTATTTAAAAAGAAATATAAGAAAAGTATAAAAAATACATAGAATATATATATATTGGAGTTTACCCTAGATATAGGATCTAGCTAGGGTGTGAGATGATAATGAAATAGTAGAAATAAAGAATCAATGCTTTTTGCCCCAAGTTAAAGAGGCGGAGCTATTGATGCTTTTCCCATAGTATTTTCTGATGGTAAAGTAAGGATAGGTTACCCTTGAGAAAAATAATAGGATGAGATAGAAGGCTTATTATTATACTTAAATATGCATATCTACACTATAGGAAATATAATTATGTATCTAAAAAAATACAAGATAGATCTTGTAGCATGCGTTCCCACTATGTACGTGTCATAGCACGACATCCACCCCCTCTAAACCTGCACATCCTCCGGTATGTGCCACATTGTCTCTTTGTAAGATTAGACCTCTTATACATCTTCCTTGTCTTCTTCTTCACTGGATGATTCCAGAGCTTCATGTTCACTTTGATCTTCAGCTGTGTTTTTATCTTCTTCCTCATCAATATCTTCTAGATCATTGTGTCCTCTTCTCTTAAACATTTTAATCCTTTTTCCTGCAGTGGGAATCTTTACTTCTGTACCATCTAGTTCAGACAAGCTGTAAGTAGCATTTTCATGCACATGCTTTACAACATACGATCCAAACCATCTTCTTGAGAACTTACGCATGACTGTGTGCTGGTTATCAAGGCTACTATCATACACTAAAACCTAGTCACCTTTGTCAATTGCTTTGCTCCTAAGTCGATGTCGCTTATCAAAATAGTCCTTGATTTTCAACCTTGCATTTTTGAGTCGTTCTTTTGCAGCTCAATGTCTCCAGATCTTCTCTCTAGCTGCCTTATACGCAGTGCAAGGAGATCTTCCCTACTAAGCCCCTCTTGCCAAGGTAGTACATTCCATGTGGGAATTGTTTCCTCAATAGGCATCACTGGCTTTTGACCATGCATTAGCTCCGCAGGCATGCAGCCAGTTACTGAGCTATGTGTTGTACGATCAGCCCATAAAGCATATGGTAACAATTTTGGCCACTCACCAACTCTTCCTTCGCAAGCCTTTGCCAAAGCTTTGATGATAGGAGGATGCCCTCTTTCACTCTTTCCATTGCCTTCAGGGTTGTAAGCTGTAGTAAGAGAAAGATTGATCCCTAATCTAGAAAAGAACTCCCTTGCTTCTTCAGCATCCAGTTCACCTCGATCTGCATTGATTTTTCCCACACAACCATAACGGCAAATCACCTCATCAAGAAGGAATTTGCACATAGCTTCTGTGGTCTTAGATCTTAATGCTCTTCCTTCAACCTGGTTAGTTAGGTCCTCTCGTGCAAGAACCAAGTATCTCATCTGCCAGAGTCCTAAAGGCATCGTGACTAGATCCACAACCCATTTATAGTGCATGGCTAGTGGATATGTAGGGTGCAATCCATCACGATGTCGAACATTTGAATACATTTGACAAGTTACACATGACTCTACAAACTGAGATACATCTTTATACATACCCTTCCACCAGTATTTTTCTTTCAACTTGGAGAAGGTTGCCCACACACCCCTGTGTCCGGCCCATAGACTCTCATGAAACTCTTGCATGAGCTTTACTTGAGTCTCTTTTTTACATATAACCCGTTGTGGTGTAGCACCCTTTTGTTTAGGATGCTTCCACAAGTAACCATCCCTTAAAAAGTACCCATATGATTTCTTGCGTATCCTCTTGAATTCTTGTTCAGACCAATCATCCTGTTTTGTTAGAGTACTCAAGTACCCTCCAATAGAAATCCAATCACCTTCATAAAGATCTTTCAAGAACAATTCAAGTGAATTAGTCATGCAGACATTGTTACCTTTGACATGAGAGATAGAATAGAATTTTGTGCCTACATCATCTCCCTCATCAATCATTTGTGACTCATCTTCATACCTTGCCCTTGATAGCATATCTGCCACTGTATTGTCTTTACCTGCAATGTGCTTAAACTCGGGATTTAAGGACTTAATGTAGGCAATCCACCGTAACATAGCAATGTTTAGTGTTGAGCAGCTTGTAATCATCCCAAGAAGTGGTAGACAATCTGTTTCTACAACCACACATGCACCAATTAGGTACTCTTTCCCACTTTTCAAGGCTGTAGCCATACCCCATAACTCTCTCTTTATCTGTGGATAGTTTCTTTGGCGAGCACTTAGTATCTTTGCTCCAAATCTTACCACATACCTGTGTCCTTCTTTGTCATCTTGCCCTATTGCCCATCCAATCCATGTAGGAATGGTATCTACTGTCACAATCACTGGCCTTTGACACTCATAGTCTACCTTTCTCAAAGTCGTTGCTGACTGGAGTAACTCCTTTAGCGTTTTCATGGATTTTACATGTGCTTCTGTCCATTTAAACTTTTGATTCTTTCTAAGCAGCTGATAAAGAGGATCAGCTACATGTGCATAATGTGGAATCCAAATAACATAGAAGACACATACTCCCAGTAACCTTCTAACCTCAGTGATGCTAGTGCATGTTTCTTTCATTCTTTGGATGGCATCTACCTTTGATGGACAAGGTTTCCTACCATATGGCCCGCACATGTGCCCCACAATGAGCACTTCTTTGACACCAAACATAGACTTTTTCCCTGACAATGTAAGATTCACTTCTTCCAACCTAGACAAAATTTTATCACAATCATTTATGTGATTTACCACAAACCTGCGACATCCCTTGAGATCCAAAGCTTCATCTTTGCCACTTTCTTCACATCCTTTGATAGGAAAATCATCAATGAAAGGCATTGTGATTTGAGGAATAAAGTCACGTAAGACCTTATTCATCCCATTCATCATATGTGCAACTGAGTTGGTTGCTCCTTGTGGCAAGGTACACATCCTTACCAAACCCAAAGGTGTCCTCATGGTTGTCAAGTCTCTGCTTTCGATTGCAATCTGAAATTGATCATACCCTGAGTAGATTGCCCTCCCTGCAAACGCCTCTGTAAATTCATCCACAATTGGACCTGTCCCTACATTTTTAATTGTCACCTTGTTCACTGGTTGCATATCTTGGATGAAACGTAGAGAACCATTCTTCTTTGGAACTGTGAACCACCTGTTTGAGTATGGAGCACAAGAAGGCTCCAAGATTCCCATTTTGATTTTCTCATTTAGTAGCTCTACTAACTTTGGCAAATGAGCCTTTGGAACCGGAATAGACCGCAGATTCCAAGGCACATGAGGTATTGTGAAAATTACCATAGGAGCTACAATATAAGGATCAACACATCCTATCTCATGTGGCTCAAATGCAAAAGCCTTACCATGCTTTGAAAGCATTTCTTTGAAGCACTTTGTATCCTCCTGTGTTAGAAACTCATCGCAACCAATCTGCAACTCTTGAAAGGACTCCTTTGTGAAGGTATGCCCGATCTTTTTAGGATTCCGCAAACTTGGTTGTAAAGAAGCCTGTTCAATCTTTTCCTTGTTGTTGGGTGGTAAGGGTGAAGCTACTGGTTTCACCTTCTTTGCTACACTCTTGTATTTAGTTTCAACATGGACTTCTGGGCCAACTGTTTGGCTTTTTTTAAAGGCTTCTATTACTTGATACATTTCCATAGAGCAAACTTCCACAACTTCATTTTCAAGATGCAAACTAGACCTCATTATAGCATCAAGCTCACCCATAGTATCTACAAAAGAAACTTGTTCACACAAACCCAAAACATTTTCAGTAGGCTTTAGCAACCCACTCTTTTTCATGCCTATTTGTACATTATGCACATATTGCCTCTCATATCTCTTCAAATCTTCAAGTTTTGTAAAACATACTGATCCATTCCTTGTTACCAAGGAGCTCATCGAGAAAGTTTCACCTATTTTTTGATCAAGCGAGACCTTTTTTCTTTCTGTACCACTGCAATCCCACTTTACAATGGTACTTGGCCAAAACCCATCATTTCTCTATGATCATGAAACTCTTTGCTTACCTTTGGTAGAGGATGTTCTCTGAGGTTGTCACGATTTCTTTCATGGTTTACACAGACTGTGAGAAATTGGACAGCTCGTTTACCATCTTTGCTACGTATTCTAGCATATGCTGAACCATCGTCCATTACCTTTGTTTCCATTCCAACTCCTACAATGTAGGGTTGTCCAAGGATGAGATGATATGAAGATGTATCCTGTACAAAGAAGTTTTGGTCAATCTTTACATCACCTATTGTTACCTTCACACCTGGACATGCTGCATACAATTCACCGGATGAATTGTTTGCCACTTTTACCATCCATCCATGATCTGTGTCCATCGGCCATTTCCACTTGTTGTAGAGACTCTTTGACATTATGTTTATTTCTGAACCATGGTCAATCAAGGCAACAAATGGCTCTTCTACAATTGCCTCATTTTGTTGGCATTTTGTAATGTAGGCATGCACTGACAATGAGTCCACTGGATCATTCCATCCTGTTTCTAGACGTATGCAATCACCTGCTTCATGTAGAATCTCTTTTGTAAGCTTTCCCTTTTTAGCTAATTGCATGACATTTGGCCAAATTTGACCATGATGGTCACTCACCTCTTCATCACAAAAATGTTCAATTTTTACTCCATAAGTAGCTACCTCAACTGAAGAGGTGGCATGCTTGGTTGCCATATCTTCAACTAAGGTTTGCATTCCCCCCTTCCCAAAGTTAGTTCTCAAGGGTAGACCTGTCTCTCTTAAGTGGATTTTACCATCCTTAAAAAAGACAACATCTTTTGACAAAGCATCACTAAAATCATTACAATCCCTTCTTACATGGTCTGTACTATCACACCAAATACATCTATTAACAAACCCTTCTTTGGGCTGTTGTCTTTGCCTAGGAAGTGGCCCTGATGGTTGGCCTTTTTCTTCAAGCTTTGCAAACTTCACCTTCAAGTCACGCATTCCCTTCACAAGCTCATCTAGCATGGACTCATCAAACTTAGGAGCGATAAAAGTAGGCTTTACCATTTTGTCAGGAGTTGAGGTGGAAGGACTTGTAGTGTTTAGTACCATCTTGTCCCTTCTTCTTTGTGGTTTGGCAAGCAGTGAGACAGCACCTTCAACCTCATTCCAGTCGGTCTTTAGTCCTTGCTCAGCATCTTTATCTTCAAGAAGAAGCTCCAAATTTTCTTGAAACTCTTTACCTGCAGCTTGTAAGAAAAGATGTGTCTTCTCTGCATCTAGTGTGGCCCTTTCAGTCCTTGTGAGTTGTGCATAGCGCCGCTCAAATTCCCTAAGTAGTTCTGTTATTGATAGTCCTTGCTTTGGCTTGACTACCCATTCTAAGAATGTCCTTTTGGTCACTCTCTCAGAGTCCTCCATGAAATATTCCTCCTTTAAAGCTACTTTGAGTTCTTCCCAATTTCTCCCATGCCCGTCTTTAATTGCCCTAACATACTCCCTAATTTTTGGAGCAACAACTAGCTCAAAGCTTTGAATCATCTCACCTTCTGACACGTGTTGCAGCTCCATCTCCTTCACATACTCGCGTAAGTACCTGGTTACATCTTTGCCATTGAATTGATCCATTCTGTTGACGACCGCTTGTATGGCCTTCGTTGCTGAAATCTCCCTTCTTTCAGTGGCATGTTGTTGTTGCATGAACATTGCAAATGCTTGAAACTTTTGCATTGTTGTTGGGTCAAAATGCATACCCTGCTGCTCAACATGATCACCCATGGTTACCCACAAACTCTCACCCTGGCACTTTCGCGTCGGGTTCACCAAAAATATGTCGAGAAGTTTGCGGTCTTGCCAGGAAAGCACCGGGCTTATGGCTGTGAGAGTTTGTGAGAGAACTCAACAAAAACTATATGAAAGAGTTAAACCATAGATGCCATGAAGAATAGGGTTTGGAAAGAAGTGCAATCAAAGAAGACTCACTCTTTCTCTCTTGCACTCACACACACAAAGAAAGAACGCAAAAGAGAATGTCAAAACAATACGAAGATGAAAACATCAAGGCTATGGTCATATCGTATCATGGGTAATATGAAAGGGTTAATGGATGAGTTAATGGCATTCAATCTTGGCTGACCAAATAGGCTACGAATTGTTCTTTGGAATTGTAGTTTTGTGCTTACCATAATATATATATTTTGTCTAGTGATTGGGATTAATTGTGTGTACAAATCCTCTTGGTTCATAGCAAGATAACTACTCTTACATCAAAAGAAAAATTATAGTCTATGAGAGGTAGTATGATGGGATCCGGTGATAGAAGTATTTCATTGAGCCTTTCAGGGCCGAAGAGAAACACTATACGTTGTTGAAAGTGTATTTTACGGCTAATCCATACGTTAATTCTAATAGATCGTACAGAGTGAAAACGATAGAAATGATCATCATGTGGGTTATTCATCTAGGATAGTATGTGAGAAATGTAGATATGAGAGAAGTGAAGAGATGAGAAGTTTCCCTCCCAAGCCCTATTCTTGCCCGTAGGCAATAAGGATACTGCGGGGAGAGATGTACCTGTAGCAAGAGAACCTAGAGAGGATGAATTACTAAGAATGAGAGAGATAGGTTTGGTTAAGGAGATGAGATTAGATACATACATATATATATATATATATATATATGCTGGATTAGAGATGAAAATGAAAACAGCAAGAAATCAAGAAAACATCAATGTAGAACACATCTTACTTGAAACCCTTCGGCACCATTATTGATGGGAGAGAGAAGAAGAATGGATAATTCCACTTTGATTGATACACCAAGTGCAAGACCTTCTTTGATTAGAGTTGATCTTCCAAGGTTAGCTTGTTGCAAGAATGGCTAGTCTCCCTTTAGGAGAAAGTGTAGGCTTGGGCTTATGTTAATGGCTAAGTACAATTAGGCATTACTACTCACTCCCTCAAGAATTCCTCTCATCAATGGCTTGAATGCTTGAGTTCTTTCCAAGGAAGAAGAGGTCCCCTTTTATAGGTGAAGGGAACCCACAAGGGTTTACACAAGAAGAGAGGAGCCAGTGTGAACAGGAATTGGAAAAGTTGGAAATGAGCTACCCTTGCATGATGTGGGCAGACTGGGGTCCAGTATTTTGATCATATCTCATCAACCGTGGCTCCAAATAAAAAAGTAAAAATATGGGCAAAAACTTCAACTCATTAGCTACGATTTTCATTTTAAAATTGTTTTCCAATTCGGATTGGAACCTTGTGTAAACAATTCATCAAAATAGGGTCCATTTATGGTAGCAAAAGTCTTCATGTGGTCTCCTTAGCCTAGACTTTCATTTAATTCCAAAGGACACCTCATGCCATATGAAAGCATGACATTGCTCATTGACAAAGTTTTGTAATCATGCTTGCAATAATGCATTAAAATAAGTGTATCTTTGAAATCATGCCACCTAGTGTCCCACTAGGATTTGATTCTCTCCTAGTAGCTATTTAAAAAGAAATATAAGAAAAGTATAAAAAATACATAGAATATATATATATATATTGGAGTTTACCCTAGATGTAGGATCTAGCTAGGGTGGGAGATGATAATGAAATAGTAGAAATAAAGAATCAATGCTTTTTGCCCCAAGTTAAAGAGGCGGAGCTATTGATGCTTTTCCCATAGTATTTTCTGATGGTAAAGTAAGGATAGGTTACCCTTGAGAAAAATAATAGGATGAGATAGAAGGCTTATTATTATACTTAAATATGCATATCTACACTATAGGAAATATAATTATGTATCTAAAAAAATACAAGATAGATCTTGTAGCATGCGTTCCCACTATGTACGTGTCACAGCACGACAGCGCGCAAACTGGCCATCCAGAATTTTTGGATGGCTTGTTTGCGCGCCCTTGTGGCCCCTCTTGTTGAGGGTCCCTGAGCCCCTAAAATGACAAGTACAAGCTTTTTTTAATGCATGGCCATGAGATACAACTGGGCAGTTTAATGCGTTCATAGCAACCCCTCCCCCCCCCCAAATGGCAGATACCTAAACCTTGTATCATGCTTATCATCCATTTTTTACTTCCTTGTGTCCATCCCCTGTTCTTGGAAATATCTTGGTCCCTATTTGTGCCTGAATGGGCATTCTATGCGCCGTTGTGGTCCTTCTTGTTGAGGGTCTCTGGGGCTTCAAAATGACAAATAGGGGCTTTGTTTTAATGTATGGCCATGACATAGAGTTTTAGTGTTTGATGTCCGGAGTATTCACTATGTCAAATTTTCCTATATCATGTGCGTTCACCACAATGGATTGAAAGTAGCCCTTATAGGCCTTACCTACACATGTTTCTGTAACTTTACAAGAATATAAATTCCATTATGTTGAACACATGTGCTATGTTACATATACTTTAGTGTGAACTCGCAAGGTCAAAGGCCTCCCAAATTTTGTGCACTCAGAACATTTAGCACTAGAAATCAACCAAACAAGGAGCCAATTTTTACTTCCTTGTGTTCACCTCGTGTTCTTGGAAATGTTTTGGTTAAGCCATTTCTTTGGTATTTAAAACCACATGTGACCCCTATTGTTATAGTATCCGACCAAAGGTTTCTTGATTAGCAGTTATATAGGTTCGAGTGATACATATCTTCTATGTTAACAATGCATGTATCTATAATTTATGTTTACACTTTCTCTATCCAAATGAGCTACATAGTAAAAATCAAATCCGCAATTCAACAATTAAGTTCACAAGGTGATAGCTATTGGTATGATCTTTAATAATACCAAATAAATAGCTACCAATAGCGGATGAATAGGGATATTTAAGAAGGTTTGATACAAAAAACTTGTCAACACTACTCAAAAAGGTGGAAACTCAAAGGCTTTATAATATATATGATGAAACAAGAATCAATAATAATTCACCCCTATATATCTACACCTCCATCTCAAGTTGTCATTTCTCTAAGTCAAGCTTGGCATAGGCATAGTATGGAAACAATAACATTTTGGAAAGCAAGAATTTAGCTTTCTCAACTTTTGAAATGTTGCTATTGATATATATTCAACATCCCCAAATGAGGACATCTTGACAAAGGTTATGATCCACTTAATAAGAATAACCATTAGTGATTAAACTGAAATCAAAATATTGCATGAATTTCTTCATGGTGGAATGATTAAGACTTGAAACTTCAAACATCTTACAGGCAAATCAGAATATCCAAAAAAATCAACAATATTTCTCAAATCTGTATGAAACTCCAGTAATCTAAATAAAATACTCTCACTCAGTGTGACCCCATTTAACAAAAAGAAATATTTATATTGCATTTATTGAGGAATCCAGCCTCATAAAAATAATTACAAATGGAGACAATGTTGTTGTTGTTAGGCTTCTCTTATAGGTATTTGTCTTTCTCATCTAGAGATTTATATACACGATTATTTGTGTGTCTATGACACTAGGGAAGATAGTAGTACTATAGGGATGGCTTTTGTAAGAGCTCTTAGAGAGTACCTATTGGTTTAAGATTCTACAAAAATCCTACTATTCTTATCAAAATCTTTTAACACGGTAGTGAAAGGTTCCTCACAGAACAAAAATAGGGTGATTTCCATCTCTGCACATGGTTGCTTGCTCATGTCCTCTCAAAACAAGTTGACTCTGTAAATAAACAACAGATTATGTGAGCACAAAGTTATAAAGTACAAAATGATATCATTCTAATAATCTAATGACAACTATACAAAGAATAAATTATAAGAAAAATCTTTGATGACTCTCCATAGATAACACAACTTACTTACATTGTGAAACTCAATCACATGCTACAAAACTATAGATGGCACACCAAAGCCATCAACAAAATAGCACCACCCAATGTTATGAGGTGTGAAGCCTAAACATTGAAAGCCATAAAGAGGTTAAGTCCCTCCAGCATGATAAACTTAAAGATGGAGATGATCTTAAGCTCTGAATGTAAGCTACAAGGGTAGTTTTCTCACCATTCTATCTTTATGTTGGAGATGAATCCTTGCAATGCCCATGCACTATTCACACCTCCTGTTCTTGTGGTATGCAAGTCATGTGAGTTGATGCTTTTTCCACCTTCGGGAGTAGAGGTTTCCATGTAGTGCGAGTGAATGAAAGTAGAAGGAGGAGAATCTTGTTTCATGCTGTAATGGAGGTGAGAGAAGGGAGAGGAGCTACCTTGGTGTGGAACTATGTGGTGGGCAAGGGAAAGAGATGGGGAAGAAGCTTGCTTGGTGCTACAATGGAGATGGGAGAAAGCTAGTAGACAGATAATGTTGGACTATAGGGGGTGCATGTGGTTGTTGCAGCCATGGAGAGCTTGGAAAAGGGTTTGTAGAGAGAGAAAATCACTTTTAGCTATAGAATAGGTTTGGAAAGACTTTGGAGGGTGGAAACTGATGTTTTGAATTTTTTTGAAAATTTTTAATTTTTTGGAATTTTTTAGTGCACGTTTTTTACTTTTGGAGGTCAAAAATACTTTTTTGACCATGAAATAGGTTAGGGGACCTTTTAAGGAGGGAAAACTTGAAATTTGAAAATTTGAAATTTTTAGTATATTTTTAAATCCGGGCCAAAAAGTGGGGAAAAAAAGGTCAAAGTGGTCCCCCCCCCCCCCCCCCCCCCCCCCCTCCCTTTCCCCTAGCCACCTCCCTTACCTTCTCACTAGGTAAGAGGCCATTAAGAGGTGTAAGGCTACCTTGTCCCCCTACTTTTTTGAGGGTATAGAGTGTGTCCACCACCCTCTTCCTATTGGCTGGCCTCTAATTAACCTTAATCCCAAAGGGCCCCTAGAGGGTTCATATTTTTCCTAATGCAAGGATCCGATGCTCAAGACCACAATCCCTACCAAAATACCATCTCCCCGGCTTTGAACCCCCTCCTCCATGCTGCATCCCAACTGCTCTAAGGGCTCAAACTGAGTGTACCAAAAGAACCGGTCATCCCCAACTGCCAACTTCCCCCAGCTATGATTGACATGTAGTCTCCTCTTGCTAGATCCATATCGTGCATACTATCTCTATAAATTCCATCAAGCTCCAAAAAACATCTGATGGCACACTCTTCAATGCAAGAAAGCTGGCCCACAATTGGCCCCCGATAAATATTCAAATCCTAGTAACTCAACAACTGGAATTTTCATTGGCGATCTAAAAAGACGATAAGATTCCACATAATAAGCTTTACACATCTATTTGTTGAAACCAGCTTTGATGACCTGTCTCCACCTGCCCTGTTCATCTCAGATCAACACTGCACTTCACCTTCAAACTCAAATATCTTGCACTCTATCGCTCCGTTTGATGATCCATTTGGATGTGCTCACTCACCACCTCAATCTCTACATTTCTAAGCCAAAAACCTAGCACCATGAACACCTTTACCAGCCATCCAAATTTGCCCTTTTGGAGTTCTTTTTGGCCTATAAACCTCATAAGGCATACATCTTTGTTGTCACTTACCTGCCCAGGCCTTCCAATCCTGCTTTAGCACTTCTTTTTGCACTCATCAACATCTTCAGATCTGCATAACACACCTTTCAACACTGACCAACTTTGCTCGCACCATTATTGCCCACCGCCTATTGAACATTTATGCTCAACCAAAAGCAGTTTAAATGAACTTGAAACCTACAACACTTTGCCAACACTCAATCAAGCTAGAAAAAGTATGACCATGTATACAATATATGGTTACAAAACTTCATTTTCACCATACTCCATCTTGTCTAGGTGCTTTGCCGAACCCCCCTGTCTATGATCAAATTCACATTCGTGGCACCAAACTTCTGTTGAAGCACAGCATAAGCCACACCCCATTCATCATGTTTCGAAGCAACTTACCATTCATTCATGTCAACTAATAGGTCCCATTGGGAAAGTCCTTTTGTACTTAGTATGGACCTGTCCACTTCTTCTTGAACTTCTTTTAAAGTGTAAATAGCTCTCATACTTCATTACAAGCTCTCCTTCCTCTATCTTCTTTTTAGGCAAGCTCTGGTTGAACTGAGCAATCTATTTCTCCCACTGGTAGTCCGTTGTTGCCTTGCTATCCATCCAAAAAGTTTCAAGGTTGGTAATCCGATCTTGTAACAGCTCTTATTGTGTGGCATTTATTTGTCACACCCCCTTCAAAGGACCTAATTATGTGTGCACTGGCAACATTGCTTCCTTACCATATACCAACTCAAACGGAGTGAAGTTAATAGCCACTCTGTATGAGGTCCTTTATGCCCATAAACACTTCTTGAGATTTGCCTCCAACTCTGCTTCTTGCTTTTAAACATACTTGGCCAGCATCTTTATGATGTGCACTGGCAACATTGCTTCCTTACCATATACCAACTCAAACGGAGTGAAGTTAATAGCCACTCTGTATGAGGTCCTTTATGCCCATAAACACTTCTTGAGATTTGCCTCCAACTCTGCTTCTTGCTTTTAAACATACTTGGCCAGCATCTTTATGATGTGCACTGGCAACATTGCTTCCTTACCATATACCAGCTCAAACGGAGTGAAGTTAATAGCCACTCTGTATGAGGTCCTTTATGCCCATAAACACTTCTTGAGATTTGCCTCCGACTCTGCTTCTTGCTTTTAAACATACTTGGCCAGCATCTTTATGATTTTCCCATTAGCACTCTCCACTAGACCATTACACTGAGGATGGTAGGGTGAGGAAAATCGGTGCTAGATGCCCAATTTCTCAACCAAAGCTTTCATAAGCTTGCTTCTAAATCCTTGTCCCCTATAAAACATGAG
Organism: Adiantum capillus-veneris; assembly: GCF_014529385.1. NCBI lineage: Eukaryota > Viridiplantae > Streptophyta > Polypodiopsida > Polypodiales > Pteridaceae > Adiantum > Adiantum capillus-veneris. The sequence goes on from NC_140941.1 coordinate 112,970,473, forward strand.
CACCCAAGATACTCCAAAATGACAGCAAAGGTTATCAAAGACAAACTGAGCCACAAAATGAGCATTTACCTCTTTCACAACCTTTGCCTCTACCCACCTGGTACATTAGGGAATTTGGGAGGTCATTTGGAGGGCCTTATTGAGGAGAGAGAAAAGGAGGTGCATCCAATGAACAGCAAGCCAACATAACATAGAAATAGGAAGAAATAAATCAAAAAATGCAAAAGAAAGGGAAGAACATGAGGTAAAACCTTGTTTTTACGGCGTTGAAGGTATCTATATGTGGGCCCACAATCTATTTGTAGTTGTGGTATTGAAAGACAGCGACGATAATGTATCATTATCCAACCACCAAAAGGTCTTTCTCCATAACCAAGCATTCAAAACTAAATCTCCCTCCATTGGAAGCAAGTTTACGCTTTCTTCTACAACGCAGATAGATCCATGGTTTCTTCTTTTTCTTCTTCCTGCCCTCATAGCTCTAGGGGTTGTGTTCTCTCCTTAGAAAGCCTCACCATTAGTCTCCCAAGGAGTCCAAGTAGAACCATAAGCTCTATCACTATCTCAAACTCCATCAGTATAGATAGTCAATGGAAACAACAGACAATATAAAAGGTTCTTGGGTTCTTATGAAACCAAGAAGGAGGGAAAGATCCTCAACAAAAAAATCTAGCTATTTCGTTCAGCATAGAAACCACGAGCGCTAGATTTCAAAGTGGAGGTGGGCAAGAAAACTGTTAAGGAAGTTTTGGTCCAACATGTCTATAGTCACTCCGATGTGATTGTGGCGGAGATGTCTCATTGGCTTATCATCCTCGATGCAACTGTGAGTGTGTTCATAGCCTTCCATCTCTATTCTTACTTTTAGACCTTGATGTTCTCTTAATTTGTTTTTTCTTTTGAAGAGGTAGAACAATATTAACAGAGCAAGATCTATTTCTCATAAGTTCTTCATTCATTTAAGTAGTTAGACTAGGTTTCTTACATTTTGTTTTTGTAATTGTAGATGTCTATCCTTCATCATACGAGGAATGGGAGCCATTGGAGTGTATTATAGGTCTCTATAACCCACATTGACATTGGTTTTTACAGTATGATGGAAGAACTAGCAAGAGTTTTGTAGATGAGGGAATTTTCTTCTATGAGCATTTCTACTAGCTCAACCAAAACAATCAAAAAAGTAATCTGGTTAAACTCCCTCTCCCTACCAATTGGAGCTATATTGACTGGCCAGCCCTGGACACCACCGTGTGTGAGGCTCTCAAAAGTAAGCTATTTAGGGATGTGCAGAGGTCCCTACAAAAATCAGTACTACCCACTAAATTGGTAAAGATTACTAATTTTTGTCCTATAAGTTTATTTGTGGAACTATTTCACACCTGCCACATACATGTTGCAAAGACAATGCTAGTATGTAAATCTCTAGATGCTTGCTTCTATGATAAGCTGCTTGATAGAGGGTGGTATGTTAATGAGGTGGACGGCATACATTGAGAGGTTGCAATGGACACTTTGGTGGCCAAGTACATGATTGGCACATACTCCCTTCTCATCTCCTTCTGGTACCAGCGCTCTCAGATTGTTGAAGGCCACTCTAAGTTTATTCCTATGGATCAAGAGTCAGAAGGCTTGGAGAACAATGGTGTCATAGATGTGGAGGTATTCAACAAAGAGCTCAACCTTGTGACAGTTGTCAAAATAAGAGAGCAATGCAACCTTCTGCAACTTTGGCACGACATCATGGACGAGTCCGCAGAGAACGAGCCCTCGCTATTCTACTTCTTAATTGGTGGACGCAAAGTAATGCAACGATGGGAAAAAGAGATTGTCTGTAGAGAACTAACTAACCGAGTCCAAATTGTGCCAACATAACTTAAATGAATCTATATTCATGACTTTAATTCCAATGTTCTTGCAATTTGGTTATGAGATGATTCCCACAATTTGGTTATATCTTTATTTCAACTGTAAGATGAGGTCTATCTCACTACCTATGTCCCTTTGTTAGATAGTAGTGTGCTAATTGTATATTTTGAACAACATATGCAGAGTTATGTATAATCAATCAATCTCTCTCTATCTCTCTCTCTCTCTCTCTCTCTCTCTCTCTCTCTCTCTCGCACACACACACACACACACACACACACTTCCATGGCACCACATTGAGAAGCACAAAGAATCTCTCTCTCTCTCTCTCTCTCTCTCTCTCTCTCTCTCACACACACACACACACACACACACACATTTCCATGGCACCACATTGAGAAGCACAAAGAATCTCTCTCTCTCTCTCTCTCTCTCACACACACACACACACACACACACACACACACATTTCCATGGCACCACATTGAGAAGCACAAATAATCATATTAATCTAGATAGCTAGCATTTCGGAGAGTATTTGTAAGTACAAATTCTGAAACAGTCAATGGGCTAAAATACAAATTCTCAATATAAGGGATCAAAATCTCCTCTAGATAAAAGTCATGCTCATGACCTTCAAATGAGGGTGGGGACAGAGTGGTGCATGGTGGATTTAGCAAGCCCTTATGGGGTGTGTCATCTATCAACAAAGTGTTGATATCATCATGTGGAACATGGATTTGAAAAAAATATTTATAGAATAGCAATACATTTGGTTTTGTAGAGTTGTAGTCGCCTTCAATGTAAACACGCTCCTTCTGCAAATACAAAAAATCAAATTGCAAACGTTCGATTTCCTCTACATTGCAAAGCTATTTACAAGGGGATTGAGGTTTCTTTGTAGCATAGAGGACCATATGAACCTTGAAACTAGAAACTGTATAAATTCCTTGGTTCTTGGATGCACAATACATCTGCAATTGCATATCCTAAAGTTGCACAAGTTGATAACTTTTGCGTGGGGATAATACGGCTCCCAAAACACCAACAATCTGTTGACATCCAAAATAATCAGTCTGCAAACATTCTGTAAAACAAATAAGTAGTTAGAAAATAGGTTGACTTTCATATTCTTTAATATAGCTTATTACCTAAACAATCATAGGGATGTCTAGCAAGGGTCCATACTGGGTTTTCCTGCCATCAAGGTTGTCTTGTCCAATGTTGAGATCATGGACCGTCTTCTCTTGTTCTTTGGTTGTTCAAGACTCTTGTGTCTCCAGTGTTGAGGGATCCATTGCACCTGAATTTGCTTCTAATGTGCTATGATCTATTTGTGTGTCAGGCATAAAAGAATCTTGATTTTCAAGCTCAAAAGGTGGAGGTGTGGCAGAGGTATGCTCTGCTTGAGGTTTAGAGTGTTCTTTTTCAACCCCTCCCTCTGCATAAATTCTATCCTTTTGAAACCCTCCAAATGTAGAGGGAGTTTCAACATTTATTTCTTTCTTAGCCAGTCGATCTGTATGATCTTGCTCCTGTGTGGGCTTCCCCTCATTTGGACTTTTCTCCTTATCAAACTCTCCCTCTGTAGCATTTCTCATCGCAAAAGTCCCTCCTTCCTCTTGCTCATGTCCTTTCTTAGGTACACTTATGGAATCTGTTTTCTACAGTCCATCAACAGTCATCATAAAATCTACAACATGGTCACCCAATAGGGTTTGTTCTCCATCCACGCTCACAGTACGTGAAATTACAAGCAGATGTTGGATTAGGGTGGCACGGTATTGGTGAAAATACTCTATGGTGTACTTCTCCAATGCACTCTGCAAAATACAAAACAATAACAAAAAGGAACTGCGACACAACTTGGTCCAAACTGTCACAATGTTGTAGTAATCATGTGCAAAATGCATACCTTTGACATGAATGGATTTAATGCAAAAAGCTATGCAATATAAACTCAGCATGGAGGAGACAACTCCATTTACAAGAGTTGCCATCAATCTGTAAAGGTATCGTGACTTCCTTAATTTCTAACCTGTATATATCTAGATTCCCACATAGCCTTCCATATGTGTGCAACAGTCTTTTTTTGCATCTGCAAGCAAGAGGAGTTGGTATGAACCCAACACAATAACTGTCTCCAATTTCTATCAAAAATAAAACCAATTTATACTTATCAATACTCACAGTCTCAATTCTGGATGCATTCCTTGAATTGAGTTTAGTGTCCAGACATCTGACTTATCAAGTTCAGTGCACATGAGGCTCCAGTTGGCTGTTGCTCTCATATGGAAAAATTATGGTTGTTACTTGCAGCATTGGACAATGAGCAAGCCACTTCTCGAATGTGCCGACATGGTATTTTTCATTCTGAGAAAGGGAGAAGTCTGGGAATCCAATATATATATTTCTACATGGCATTGTGGAGGTAGCTAGCTCTTTATCAAACTACAAGATAGTTTGATGTTGTTAGTCTCGAGCCTCAAGGCTGAATAAAAATACGCTAGAGCTGGTGAAAGCATCTTACTTCAGGAAGATATATACAATTGAATCTGTGATTTGAGCATCTGGATCCCGCAATATATTTATATCCGTAGAATCTAATGCAAGTCTTCTTACATTATCTTCTAGCTGTATATCTACTATTAATCCTTCCTTCATAGATGACAAAATTTTGCCTTCTCTTTCAGTTTATTTAACTCCTCTGCACGCAGATTTTCCTGTTCAGCCCTAGCCCTAGTATTCACATCGTGAGTGACTTCTACAATCTTCACCACCTCTGGCTTTGATGGAGGATTAAGCCTTTCATCCACACCATCCATTTGAATTACTTCTTCTCCCCTTTGTGTCCCATTAAACCATTCCTTCTCATTTCATTCCTGAAACAACAAGCCTCTCTCTCTAACACCACAACACTTCTTCTTCTTCTGGTGCTACCATGTCAATCCCCTCCACTTCAAGGAAGCCAAAGGATTAGATAGAGGCGTTTTGCTTGCATAACACTAGGGATTCTGATGGGGAATGTGTGCCGTAGGTGGGTTCTAAAGGATCTTGGATCCTCATGAAACCTGCATCTATCCGGCCTCATCGAGTTCAAAACCATGGCAACCTTGACGAACATTGGAAGGGGAGACTTCTTGGTTTCAAAAACCATCAAGTCAATGGCACAGTGGCCATTTTTCAATACGTTTACTCTTGGCATTCCATGCGCTTGAGGAATGGAAGCTCAAGAGTTTTCCCAATACATTGTAAGTCGTAAAACATTGTTGTTTTGCTGATTGTAAACGCTTGTTATTTGTTTTTTATTTAATAGTTGTTGGTGTTGTCATAGATCTATTCACATCCGACCTTGTTGAGGAACAACCAATCAAGAGTCTCACAGGAACCTTCAACGCTCTTCATCTGGACATTGGTGTTATGATGCTTCCCAACTTGCCACCTTCGATTTTGCTGCAACGCAGAATCTTCTCCTACTCACACACGTATGTAGTGCCGACCTCGAAGGATGGATATGGTAAGATCATTGCTGTTGACAAACCTTCATTATTGAGTCCGGAATGGCCACAACCCAATGCGTGGTCACTTTTCTCAGTGAAGGAGAAGATGCTTTATGATATTTGCTCCTCATTAAAATTTGGGAAGGATTTTAGATCATTAGGGCTTAGTTGGTGCTACCCCATGCATGTTTTTGTACACCTGTTCAAGACATTGCCATTCTGTGTCACACCTACTATGTTTTGTAGCAAGAATGTCATGTATGAAGCACTAAAACTAGTATTTGGAGATAATTGGGGAATGGTTGAGGAAGTACACCAAGGAGATAAATACAAGTGTAAGATGGGTGCTTCAGGTATAGGGATATGATATTTGAAAGTGCACACTACTTTGTACTTACATTTTCACTATGAGCGTTGGATGTGTAAGAGTGGAAAATGGATACCCTTACAATCTAGTGTTGCTAATTCTGTGACATTTGACATGCCCGTTACTTTGTCAAATGGTGGTTTTGAGATTGTGCAAGTCAGTGAACATTGGACACTCACCAGCATATGGGAACACTTGATTATCTTGGGCTACGAAGAAATCAAAGATGCTTCCTTTCGTCTCAATCGGCAAAAGGTCAGTTTAGTTTATATGTTGTCTACATGTGCCAATTGTTAGTCTTATTAAAATCATTTTTGTTGTTTCAGATTGGTAGGCAGATGGAGGCAGCCATGAAAGTGCAAGAGGAGTGGAGGGTTGGCGGTGCACTATCTTTAAGTTGATCTGATAGATCAATGTAATTGGCTCTAATGCCACGTTGTAAAGCCTTTTATTTAATATAAATTCAAAAAAAATTGTCATTATAGTATCACCTTTGTTGGTTAAGTTTTTTAGATTTTGTTTGGGTGTTTGTGTGCGCACCCATGTGTGTTTGTATGTATATCAAAGAGCTTTGGGATGGTACGGTCTTTTTCTGTGCGGGGAGGGGGGGGGCTTCTTATTTTTCTGTCAACACTTGAGAGAGATAGAAATAACACACACACACACACACACACACACACACACAGAGCCATGGCAGCACATGCTAGCGCATCCTCCTCCCACGCAACAATAGCGTCAGAAGAGACACACACCCCCCTTTCGTGGTTTCTTCTTTTCTTAAAGGACACCAAATATGTTGGACGCAATGATCTTCACGGATTCTTTACCCGCACAGTGGACTTACAAAAAACCATGCAACTCCACAATGACACTTTTCACAACATCGTAGAGTATATGCATACGCATATACTCAAGTATGTTGTGAGCTTTGAAGACAATGCCATGTTGTGGTTGCCATGTGATCTGCTTCGCTACATCCACAAGGGCAACACAGCATTTTCAAAGAGACTATCTCGCTTTGAAGTGATTGCAAAAGAGGCAAACCACTTCCGTCAAGTGATAAAGGAAGTTGAACACTCCTTCAAGAAGCGCAAAATTGGGCAATCTTTATTGTCCAATATTGCCACTCTCTTCTTCCTCTTCAATGAGGAGCCCTCCTTGGAGGAGATGGAGATCCCGCATTTGGCAGTTGGTGGGGTGCTGGCAGATTTTAAAGATCCCAAGGTTGCGCCTATAGATTTCCAAAGTGAGCGAAGACTACAAGTTGTCGAATATCCCCATGGCTTGGAAGAAGCAGTTGTAGCAAGGAGCAGTTTGCTGGCACCTTCGAGGTGCCCAACCCCGAGTGTCGTGACCCTGCTGTGATTCCCAAAGTGGAGATTAGCCGTCTCAACAACATAATTATAGAAGATGAGGAGTATTTATTCTTACATGATCTTGAAAAGTCTTTTGGTGTCTGACTAAATGAGTGTCTTAGCCTCATATGCACCAAGATGGAGTTACCCCTTGATCCTACACCAGAAGCTCTAGATGGCAAGTTGCTTCCATTGGGGGACTCTGTTTTGCTAACACAATTGCGCTAGTGATAGCAGATATTCTCGGTGCAGAGCAGAGCAAAGTCACAGACGAGGAATTCGTTGCCACACAAGCCAAAGTTGTTGCCAAACAAACTCTTATCCACCCCGATTTGCCTGGTTTGCAGAGCCCCCATAAGGTTGATGAGATAAAATCCTCTATCAACCTTGAAGCCACACCAACAATGGATGATGAGGTTAAGCAACAAGAGGTAATACTAAGCATCTTCTATGTTGATAATTCAACCTTTCTTCTTTGCTTTTGGTTAATTACAATTTTTCACGATGTTTTGGACATGGACCTTTGGGCTAGCCGGAAGGGGGGAGAGCGCACGGTGTTTGGGCCTCAAGCTGCCCTAGCACACTACATCAGCAAACTACCAATGCAAGATGTGTGCATCGTTCACAAGGATTTCTCCCAAAATGGCCATTTTGTTTTCTGGGTGCTTAAAGCCACAAGTAAACTCCTATATTTGGCCACCATCCCTCAAACAGCCATGTAGTTATTCTTGTGAAAAAATCACTGGCAATTGCCACTTTTGGCACTGGCTTCCGCGGCAAGGTCATGACACGCATAGCTCTTTGTCAAGCCCTGGGGGTTGACAGTGCCCAAGCTATAGCTGCTTCTGTACTGACATCCATTCTACCCAACGCTATAGAATGTCGTAGAGAAGTTACAAAGCGCCTCCTTCTAAAAGATCGTTAAGCCAAATGTACAAGCTTTTGAATGAAAATTATCTCTCTTCTCCATGATCTTTGCAAAGTTCAATTTACTGTTTTGTTCATGTTCAGTGACAAGGAAAATTGTTTTGTTCATGTTCAGTGACAAGGCAAATTGTTTGAAAGTTGATTTTGTACATTGAGAAAAGAAATTCCAAAAGATTGTATATAATAGCTTTTTTGGTACTAGTTGTGCCCTAAAACTGACAAATCATGCAATTTTCAATGTATCTACAAGGTAGCAAGATTTGGCCCTGCAAGACTGCTTTCTGGCCAATTCTCACTGTCTTGTGGACAACACAAATTTTTCAAGCTGTGAAAATTTTTGGCAAATACAAAGCAAAATATTTACCTAATGGACAATTTCAAGCCAAACAAAAAAATTATTTATCTTTGGTTGCCAGTTGATTAGCCTTTTGTACATTTGATTAGCATCTCACCTTCAACCATTTAACAAAATAAATGTAGACAAATAGACAATAAAATTGGACAAAAAGAGACGGATTTTATTTGTCAGAAAGTGAAAATACATTGAGTTCTCAAGAAAACTTGAATCCAGTACAAGGGTTCCAAAGTAGATTGATTCCGATACAAAAGTTAGTTACAAAAAAAGGTTTTTACATCAAAGGTATCAGTCTTGCCTTAGGCAACGTGCAAGTTGGATGTCCTTGGCCATGACTGTTACACGCTTGGCATGGACAACACATAAGAATGTGTCTTCAAAGAGACTAACCAAATAAGCCTCTGCAGCCTCCTGAATTGATTTGAGGGAAATTGCAGACATCCAAAGCTTTGTGTTGTAGCTTTGTAGCACTTCTTTACATGTCCATGCAAAAGGTGCTTTCCTAATAAGCAGGTATGTTGTCTGCTAGTAATGCCGAATCTCAACAAAACCGTCTTGTTTTTTGAGGTTGGTGTTGTGGGGGCCTCTAAGCTCCTTGTGGCTTTGCTCTTTGCGGCTTCCTGTAGAATTTTGACTTTCGACGGTGCTTGAGAGGTGGTTGGGGGGCATCTTCATCTGGATCATAATCCTCATCTTCACTGCTCTACGCTCATCATTGTTGTGATGATTAGAAGGCATAGCACCCATTCCTCTGGGCAGTGACTTGTCGACCATAGAGGGGCGACCTGGGCCAGATGGCCTCGTGCCCATTTTGCCTGGAAATGTCTTCTCGCCCACCCTATGGTTCACTAGAATGTCCTCCCCTTCCCACGGTGCACGTTCATCGGATGTGTCCATCTCTATTCGATATGGGTCAGCTAGCTCTTCATGTTGTCGATTTACGCTCATCTTCACTGCTGCTGATTCTTCTTTGCAGTTTGTTTTGTCCTTGCCATCGTAAAAGTGCGTTTGGGGGCCTTCGTAGAGCTTGTGGTGTTTAATGAGGGAAGGAGTGTTATGTGTTTGAGAAATGGGGGGTTTCACCTCTTTATATAGGGTGGCCATATAAGGGCGGGTTCACATGGTGGAAAAGAGCCGCTAAAAGAACGAGAAAATAATCTTTTGAATTTTAAAACCACGTGAAATTGGAGAACTATTCAAACACATAGAGCGAAACGTATATCTCTAGAATTGCATAAACAATCAAACAATGCAAATGCTTGATCCAAAAAAAGAGAGCATCCAAATGTAGTAGATTTTTCATTTTCTTGAGATTCTAAATACAACTACTACCGCCTCTGACCCAAACTTTTCCAACCCTAGTCCTTGATGCTCACCACACTGCATGCCGTGCTGGACCTTGTGAGGATCTCCAGCGTTCTGAGGAACGAACATGGGCCGGTTTCTTTTGCCAAGCGCAATGACCTTGCATGTTCAATCGACACTTTGCATCCAAAGGTGGTGCAATAAAACCAATTGAACATTTCCTGAAGATATCATGAGCACACTAAACCTTCTGCATGTCTTGTATTCTTGAAGAAGACACCCCTAGCACGATAGTGTGACTTCTCCATACCTTGCATGCTCCAAATATCCAATGAACCATACATGTTCATTAAGTATGCACCATGGGCATAGAGGATGTGCTACCCAAAAATCCACAACACCAATGATCAAAACTAAAGCATAGTACAGACCAAGTCGCAATAGCAAGCACTCACCATATAGTGTGTAATGTTCAATTCACCCCTTGCAATGACAATTGCCTTTGTGAACTCCAACACCAAACTTTGGAATTCTTGTCGTTGCTTATTAATTGTGCTTGCAAGTTGTAGTATCTTCATCATCTTGTCGAATACCGCCAAACATGTTGTCGGTTAAGCACAACACTTGCATTGCTATCATTGTCTGTTGTATACTTGCAGAGATCCTTCCACAACTCCCATCCACCTTCAGATGTTGATGTTCTGGCAGCAGCACCCCTTTCCTTGGACCGAACCCTCTTCAAAAAATTCCTTGCCTTTAGTCCACTCATGGACACTGGTTGGGCCACTTTCTAAGCGCTTGCATTTTTCTTCTATGCAACAATGAATGGAGGTGTTGGTCCCATGACACCTCCATTAATTGTTGCACAGAAGAACAATGTAGGCATCAAATGACCTCTCCGCAGGCTTCATTGTAAAGGCATAATCAATATGAAGTTTTAATAAACGATCAAAGATGCACATAAAAAACATGAAGTGTGCAAAAATGGACATTTTTGAGAGAGAAGTTAAACATAGGGTTCCATTCACTGTCTTTTGCGGCAGGATTGGGCTCCTCCAGCATAGGACAGCTCCCACACACGTGTAATTTGTGAATTGTCATCTTCCTCTGTTTTGGCGACCATTGCGATCTTGTGTACATTCCCCTTATAGCCCTTAACACTAGAATGGTAATAACAAGACACATTTATGTCCTTGGACACTTTTGTGTCCTATTAAGTGACCATTTTGCTTGAATTATTTGAAGAGTATGAAAATGAATTTCTAGGTGCTATATATCCACAAAGTTGTCTTATGAGCTGAAAAAGACTCAGCTTTTTTTTTTGAGTATCGATCTCACCATTAACCTTACTCTTGCACATCATTTTTGAACCTAAACTGTGTGAAAAAACGGGTCTTCTTTTTGGCTTTTTTTCAATTTTTAGCAACTATACCACTCTAAACTTCATGTTTGTGAGGTTTAGATGGCTAGAGGTTAGGCCTTCATAGTTCTCAACATGTTTTGATGCTTGTAGGGAGAGCTAAGTGTTAAAATTGAAAGTTATGACCAATTTACAAGAATTGCATAATCCTGTTTTTTGGCCAAAATTAGCACTTTTATGATTTTTTTGGTAGCTTTCTTGATATCCAAATTCAATTTTGATTGTGTAAGTGTAATGTATAACATAAATCTAATCTTCCTTGAGTTTTGGGGGACCTAATATGCTATATAGCATAGTATATGATGATGGTTGAGTTTTTTGATTGCTGAAGAATACGATACATTTTAGAGTAGCAAGTATAACTTTATCAATATTGCTATTTTCTTAGGCCAATTGTGTGTATTTTGTAGGTAGTAACCATATCTAATCATAGACTACAAACTTGGCTAGATATTGAGTAGTTTCTATGGGTTTCGAGAGGTCATAATGCTAAACCCAGTTTTTGCATGTTTGCTGTATTTAGCACTTTATCATTGCCCCCAAGGTTCCAATTGTAAGAGATCCATTATCCTTTTGACATGCTCCATGGCTCCTTTTGAATCTAGAGGCCCAAAGGGAACTAAGAAAACATGTATATAGTATCTGTATTGAGCGTGACTATAGAAACTTTGATGATAGGTCCGCAGAATGGCAAAAATGCAACTTTTTTGTACCTATTTTTTTTGCCCAAAACAAAATTAGTGAGGTAAAAGCAACCATATGTTTTGGTCACCAACCCATTGAAGTTAACGGGGCATTTTATCTCATGTCCTACAAAAATCTCCACTCTTATTTATATGCAATCAACCATAAGAAATTGCTGTTTTGGGCAAAATGCAGTGGTCCATCAACTTTGGAGGCTTGTAGTGACCAAGGGATGAGTAAAATTACAAGTTTCTCATTTTTTCCATATGTAGTAGTTATTGAACTATAAGCTCATGAAAGGATTTTTCAAAATGAGTGGATCTACTATGGTTTTGGAATTTTTTCCCAAAACCCTGAAAGGATACTTTTATGTCCTATTAGGTTACCATTCTAGTGTTAATGCAAAATGGACAAGGATACAGAGCTCCTACCCCTTGTTTGCACCCTAGAATGCACTTGATTGTTTTCAAACTGCCACCTAAGTGCCAGTCAACTTCAAACTCCCCCATGCCATCTACTTGGAGTTTTTCCCCAGCTAGTTGTACCTTAATGACATCTGTTATCCATGGAATGCGTTCAAAAATCCAAGCAAACACTCCATGGGTCTCCTTGGAAACCTCAATAGCACCAAGTCACCAAATTTCTTTCTCCGACTACACACTAAAATATGGTGCACAATCCTCGTTCATAGTTGTACGTTTTGCATGAAATAATGCCTCGTTCATGAGAATAATACTTATCCTTTCTAATATTTGTTTCTTCACAATTTGACACTCATCTAGCTTGAGCACAAACACCAACTTTGAGCCTAGCACTAAAAAATGTCCAAATAACATAAGGAAAACCATAATTGAAAAAAAAAGATTGCATTGTTGTAGGCTCATCATTAGGTGGTACACCGTAAAAATGTATCAGTGCCATTTGAAGTCTTCTCAAATCAACAAAAATATTATTTGACATTGAGTAAGAAAATCCCTTGTCCACCCTATCTGCACCTACGCTTGCATTGGTACGTTTCTTAACTCCTTTGGACTGCTTGGTAAAGATGGATGAAGGCATTATCTCCTCTATGTGCAAATAGCCTCCTATTCGAAAGTACACCTCTTCGCTCGAGGCCTTCTTAGCAAGATTGACCTTAAGTGGTATAGGAAAAACATTCTCAGTAATTCCTCTTTCCCTTTAAGCATCCTTAAGGAGACCATATAAGGCAATGTATCCCTTAGTACTAATTCCAACTTCATCACAAGCCTTCTGTACATCAACATTGCTCACAAGATTTGAAAACTTTCGCATCACCTCCTTTGTGACAGCATTGTTTAAATGTTCTACATTTGGTGCTCATAAAAGGGCTACGACATCCGATTTCTTGAGGCACAAACTTACCAAATGAATGCGATCCTCCTGGCTGTGGCCACCACACAGCTCTTGGATAAAATTCCTACAAGAATGAACAAAAACATTATTACAAAAATCCTACAAGAATGGACAAAAACATTACCACAGAAACACAGATTGGAGCGTAGCAAAATGTACCTTGTAGTAGCTGTAACCCTTCTTTTTCTAGCACCACCAGGTCGTGCATCTTTGGAAAGCTTCCATTTGTGATGCAGCTATGGAAAGCTTGGCGGGAGGGGGAGAAGTGGCTAATGGGCAGCAAGGGGAGAAGAAGTAGTTCAAAGGAATGGTGTGGATGAAAGGGGGAGACAAGTGGTGCAGCTTTGGAAAGCTTCCTCATGTGCTGCAGTTATGAAAGCTTGGAGGCAAAAGGAGAAAGAGAAGAGAGAAGAGGTAGAATAGAGGGTATTGCTGAGAAATGCAAATTTTGGTCAAAGAAAATAATTTTTTGACCATGTATTTGGTTAGGAGAGCTTTTGGAGAGTGAAAAGTGAGATCTAGAGATTTTTTAAAAAAAATGAAATTTTAGGGTTACTTTATGGGTGCCCATGAAAATGGAGGGGACCCCCCCCCCCCCCCCCCCGGTCCCCCTTTTCCCCCTTCTCTCTCTTTCTAGGGGACAAAGCTATAATGAGGGGAACAAATAGGCCCCCATGCCCCCTACTACCCTACCTTTTGAGAGGGTGTAGTTGTGGCCACCACCCTCTTCCTATTGGTCCATGCTTAATCACCCCTTAAGCTAAAGGGCCCTTTTGGGGTTCGTATTTTTCCTAATGGTGATGCATGAAGCTCATTATCTTCATTGCACCATCAAGGTCTTAAGGAACACAAAGCTTGTATTGTATCAAGTCTCTCTTTTTGGAAGAAACTATAATACAAAAGCCTTTTGGAGGGGGGACCAACTGCACATAAATCCGGTCCTCAACTGTTGTCAAGTTCTCTAATTCTCTCTCTTGCAAAATTATTGTTCATGCCAAGTGAACTAAGTATAATGGTTTTGTTGCTACCGCTAATTAAGTTCACCCTCTATGTTCTCAAAGTAGTCTCATAAAAACGCTCACTATAGTTCTCTTAATTCCACTATTCTCAATGTTCATAGGCCATTTCCATTACACTTTAGCTTTGCCCCGCATCACCAATGGAAAAGTCTGCATCTTGCTATCTTCAGCCGGCATCGGCAACCACATCATATAGAGTTCAAATTATGGTATCCTCTCCTCGGGTTTCACTTCACCTGTGAATATTGGACTCTAGCTTCAAGACGCCATTTCTTCCAACGCAAAAAATTGTGTCTTCTTCACTGAACTAGGATCAATCACTGTAGTCCTTAGTGGGGGTACCAGAAGATGGAAAGGAGGAAGGGGATACACACTCAACACACAATAAACACACCTCTCTATAGCCCAAGGTAAACACAACACCCCCAACCGCGAAATTTCACCTTCAAAAACAACACAATCTTGCCTGCAAACACCTGTTTTAGAACACCAACATGCACATATCTGCCACGAAGAAGCTCTAGCACATACCATACACACAAAACCTTTATTCCGCACCACAAATACACACATCTCTCTCTCTCTCTCTCTCTCTCTCTCTCTCTCTCTCTCTCTCTCTCTCTCTCTCTCTCTCTCTCTCTCTCTCTCTCTCTCTCTCTCTTCTTTGCAAACCACAACCACGGTTTGGAATTGCACTCAGTCGCACTGGCATCAAAACCACATGCAAAAAACATGAGCAAAAAAGAAAGAAAGGTGGCAGGGAATCGACACCCGTTTGGGGCAATGATGAGCTCTCTTAGCCAAGACGGTTATAAAGCTCCCCCCCAAAAAAAATCCAAAGCAAACTCCTCCTGTGCTTCTTCTTCCACCTCGTTAAAAAAAAAAACCCTTTGTAAGGTGTATTCAAGTCCAACTCTTCAAAAAAACAACTCTTCCTGTGTAGCCACTCCACGAGCTCCTCTTAGAATTTTTTTGTATTTCAGCCAAGTGTCACCTCGTTTTTAGAAACCTTGCATGTTGCTGACACCTGAACAAATTTCCACTGCATGTGGACCACCACTTAGGGACCTTATCCCTCTCACATTGCACATGAACCTTTCTTTAGAGACCTAGGGAGAAGTCTTGACGACGTGACTGTCCTTGTGGGACTCCCTTCAATAAAAGGTTTCGTCTTTTTTTAAGGCCTAGGTAGTTCCACATCATCACATCAAATGAGCAGGATCAATGGCCAGCACTATTGTCGAACTGCCACCCGTCGTCAACTCTATCCACAAAATCCGTCGGGTAGCGCCCACGGCTATCTAGCGCCATAGCGAACGAGGCAATGAGCTCCAAGAATTCTTCACTCGCCTTTTTTACCCCAAATGGGTGCCCTTTTTCAGGTATTATACCACATGCTGCCAGCCCTTGCCTTCGCATGTGGGACATTAGAAGCACCATGTGGTGGCCAACCACCCAAGGCCTCTCAAGGCACCTTCATAATTTTCATAAAAAGCTTCCAAATAATTCACTTTTCTCCCTGTTTCCAAGCTTGCCAACTGATGCACAAGGGTTTAATGCTCAAGCTGGAAATTCCTATCAAAATCCCATCTTCCCAGGTTTGAACCCCCTTCTCCATGCTACATCACGACTCCTTTGAGGCCTCAAATTGAGTGTACCAAAAGGATCAAAAATACAAGATCCTCCACGGTCGTCCCCAACTCCCAAATTTCCCCAACCATAACTTCGCGGTCTAGGCTTTGATTGACATGCAGTCTTCTCTTGCTAGCTCCATACTATGCATACTACCTTTATAAATCCCGTCAAGCTCCAAAAAACATCCGATGGCACACTCTCCAATGCAGGAAAGTTGGCCATCAACTGGTCCCTGGAAAATATTCAAAGCCCTAGTAACTCAAGAATTGGAACTCAGATTCACAATCTGAAAAGACGAGCAAGCTCCACAAAATAAGGTTTACACATCTATTTTTTGAGACTATCTTTGACAAGTTGTCTCCACCTACCCTATCCGTCTTTGACATGCAATGCATTGCCCCTTCAAACTCAAATTTCTTGCACTTTATTGCTCTATTTGGTGATCCATTTGGACCTACTCACTCAGCAGCTTAAGCTCTACATTTCTAAGCCAAAAACCTAGCACCATCAACACCTTTACCTGCAATCCAAATTATCTCTTTTTGGAGTCCTTTTTGGCCTATAAACTTCATAAGGCATACATCTCTGTTGTCACTTACCTGCCTAGGCCTTCCATTCATGTTTTAGCACTTCTCCTTGCACTCATCAACATCTTCAGTTCTGCACAACACACCTTTTAGAACTGACCAACTTTTCTTGTACCATCATTGCCCACCCCCATGTTGAACATTTATGTTCAACCAAAAGCATTTTTATTGCACTTGAAACCTATAGGATTTTGCCAACACTCAATCAAGCTAGAAAAATTATGACCATATATACAATATATACAATTTAACTGCATGTTCACTGTACTCCATCTTTTCTAGGTGCTTTGCCCAACCCCCCTATCTATGATCAAGTTCACATCCGGCACCAAACTTTTGTCGAAGTACAACTTAAGCCGCACCCTATTCACCATGTTTTGAAGCAACTTACCATTCATTCATGTCAACCGATAGGTCCCATTGGGAAAGGCCTTTTGTACCTGGTATGAACCCGTCCACTTCTTCTTGAACTTCTTTTGGAAGGTAAAGTCTAAATATACTTCACTATGAAGTCTCCTTCCTCTATCTTGTTGTTAGGCAAGCTCTAGTTAAAATTAGTAATCCGTTTCTCTCACTGCTTTGTATAGTAGTCCATTGCCACCTCTTTATCCATCCACAAAGTTTCAAGGCTTGTAATCCAATCTTGTAATAGCTATTGTTGTGTGGCATCTATTCCCCACACCCCCTTCAAAGCACCTAATTGTGTGTGCATTGGCAACATTGCTTCATTACCATATACCAACTCGAATGGAGTGAAGTTAGTAGCCAGTTTGTATGCTCAGTCCTTTACACCCACAAACACTTCTCAAGATTCGCCTCCTTACTAGTACACCAACTCGAATGGAGTGAAGTTAGTAGCCACTTTGTATGATGTTTTTTACTCACATAACACTTCTCAAGATTTTCCTCCCATTCTACCTCTTGCTTGTAAACATACTTGGTCAGCATCTTTATGAGTTTCCCTTTTACACTCTCCACCAGACCATTACACTGAGCAAACATATCGTGTGCTTCTTCTTCCACCTCATTAAAAAAAAACAACCCCCCTCTAAGGTGTATTCATGTCCAACTCTTCAAAAAACCATTAAAAAAATGTTTTTTTGACCCATGCAGTTCCTGAAGAGCTCTTCTTAGAATTTTTCTTGCATTTCATCCGAGTGTCACCTCATTTTTAGCAACCTTGCATGTTGTTGACACCTAGCCAGCTTTCCACTACATGTAGACCACCTCTTAGGGACCTTATCCCTCTCACATTGCACATGAAGCTTTCTTTAGGCCCTAGGGAATATTTACGACATCTGACAATCCCTATGGGACTCCCTTCAATAAAAGGTTTCGTCCGTTTTTAACACTAGGTTGGTAATGCGACACTTTTATGTCCTGTTAAGTGACCATTTTCCTTGAATTATGTCAAGAGTTTCAAAATGGATTTTGAGGTACTATCTGTCTAGAAAGTTGTCTCATGAGCTGAAAAAAACTCGACATTTTTTTGGAATATCAATTCCATCTTTAACCTTGTCCTTGCACAACATTTCACAACGTGAACTGTATGAAAAAACGGGTCCTGTTTTTGGCTTTTTTCAACTTTTTGCAACTATACCACTCTAGAATTCATGTTTGTGAGGTCTATAATGCTAGAGAACTATCTTTAGTAGTCCTCAACATGTCCTGATTCTTCTAGGGAGAAATAAATGTTAAAGTTGTAAGTTATGACCAAATTACAAAAATTGTCAAATTCTGTTTTTTAGCCAATTTTAGCTCTTCTATGATTTTTTTGGTGGCTTTCATGATATCCAAATGCAGTTTTGATTTTCTATGTCGCATATTGTAACATAAAGCTAATATTCCTTGAATTTTGGGGCACCAAATACCCTATTTTGCATAGTAGACAACGATGGTTGATTTTTTCAATTATAGAAGAAAACGAAACATTCTAGTATATCAAGTATAGCTTTTTCAATATAGTTAGTTTCTTGTGACAACTACATGCATTTTGTACGTAGTAACCATATCTAGTCATAAGGATCAAATTTGGCTAGATATTGAATAGTTTCTATGGGATTCTACAACTCATAATGTTGAACCCAGTTTTTTCATGTTTGCTGTATTTAGCACTTCATCTTTGTCCCCAAGATTCCCCTTGGTAAGAGATGTATTA
Organism: Adiantum capillus-veneris; assembly: GCF_014529385.1. Lineage (NCBI taxonomy): Eukaryota > Viridiplantae > Streptophyta > Polypodiopsida > Polypodiales > Pteridaceae > Adiantum > Adiantum capillus-veneris. The sequence continues at coordinate 112,989,025 of NC_140941.1, forward strand.
TTCTTTTGACATGCTCCATGGCTCCTTATGAACCTAAAGGACAATAGGGAACTAAGAAAACATGCATATATTATTTGTATTGAGCGTGGCTATAGAAACTTCGATGATAGGTTTGCAGAATGGTAAAAATTTAACTTTTTTGTACCTATTTGTTTTGGCAAAACAAAAAATAGTGAGTGAGAAGCAATGATATGTTCTGATCACCAACCCATTGAAGTAAACTAGGGAATTTATCTCAAGTCCTATAAAAATCCCTAATCTTATTTTTATGCAACAAAGCGAAAGAAATGACTGTTTTGATGAAAATGTATTGGTCCATCAACTTTGGAGGCTTGGTGTGACCAAAAGATGAGAAATTTTACAAGTTTTTTATTTTTTCCATGTGTAGTAGGCCTTGAACTATAACCTCATGAAAGGATTTTACAAAATGAGTGGATCTACTATGGTTTTGGAGGTTTTTTTCAAAACCCTGAAAGGACACTTTTATGTCCTGTTAGGTTACCAACCTAGTGTTAAGGCCCCGTAGGACCCCGCCCCTAGGTAGTGCAACATCATCACATTGAATGAGTAGTGCCAATGGCCAACATTACTGCGGATCTACTGCCCCCCATCATCTCCATCCAAAAAATCTGTTGGCCAACACCCACGGCCGCCGTACGTAGCGCTTGCTACGCCAGTGCCATAGCCAACGAGGCAAGGAGCTCCCAAGAGTTCTCCATTTTCCACTTCTACCCCAAATGGGCACCCTTGTTCAGGTGCTATACGGCACACTGCCATCCCCTACCTCGGCATGTAGAACATTTTGAGTGCCACATGGCAGCCGACCACCCAAGGCCTCTCAAGGCACCTTCATAATTTTCATAAAAAGCTTCAAAAATTTTCACTTTTCTCCCCTATTTCCAAGCTTGCCAAACTGATGCACAAGGGTCTGATGCTTGAGATGGAAATTCCTATTAAAAGCCCATCTCCTTGGCTCTGAATTTCCTCCTCCATGCTGCATCTTGACTCCTATGAGGCCTCAAATTGAGTGTACCAAAATGACCAAAATTACACGATCCTCCAAGGTAACTGCCAACTTGCCCCGGCCATAAATTTGTGCTCTGGGCTTTGATTGACATGTAGTCTCCTCTTGTTAGCTCCATATTGTGCATACTACCTCTATAAATCCTATCAAGCTTCAAAAACATTTGATGGCACACTCTCCAATGCAAGCAAGTTGGCCCACAACTAGTCCCAGACCACCCGGTTATTCAACAATTGGAACTCCAATTGACAATTTGAAAAGAGCAGTAGCCTCCACATAATGAGCTTTACACATATATTTGTTGAAACCAGGCCCCTTGTCGTGTTTTCCTCAGATTTGCAATGCACGACACCTTCAAACTCAAATATCTTGCACTTTGTAGCTCTGTTTGATGAGCCGTTTGGACATGCTCACTCAATAGCTCAAGCTCTAGATTTCTAAGCCAAAAACCTAGCACCATTTACCTACCATCCAAATTAGCCCTTTTTAATGTTATTTTTGACCAATAAACCTCATAAGGCATACATCTCTATTGTCACTTGCCTGCCCAAGCATTGCATTCTTGCTTTAGCACTTCCCCTTGCACTCATCAACATCTTCATCTTTGCATATCACACCTTTCAGAACTGACCACCTTTGCTTGTACCATCGCCCCTTGAGCGGGCTCTCTCTCCCTCCAACTCTTTGCCAAGTGAGGTATCCCCTTCTAGCATTTATACACCATCTCCCATGCTTATGTATCTGCATATAGGACCATATAGGTGCCACGTGGCGGCCCAATAGTTAACACTTCCTCTTTGGGGCCTCAAAACACACCCTCCATTCCCTCAAAGAAAATCCCCATTCTTGGATCACTTTCAATTTTGCATTATTGTCTGCTCATGCAGCCAAGTTCACTTGCATCTTTCCATGCCGAATTCAATCTATGAAATCCTTGTTGAACGACTCTTCCCCAAGACCGTCAATTAAGTTGCAAAAATAGAGGAAAATCGTCCCTGGGGCAATCGTATCCAACTCCACCAACCCAGCATATATCGGCCATCGTGACTCCGATTGATGTACCCTAAATACCTATGGCCTTCACATGCCGCATATCACCCATACAAATCCTAGCACAACTAAAAAATCTTCAAATGGAACACCTACCAAGGTAGCCAAATCGGCACATAAATGGCCCCTGATGAAGTTTCAATTGCTCATATCTTGCACGTTTGAACTCTCATTGCCGATCAAAAAAGAACCACATGGATCACAAGATGAGCACTTTAGGCCCATGCATTCACTTTTTCTCTGACCATCCATCTCTGATTGCCCAATCTGATATTGATCTACAAATAGGTTTAAACTTGAAGCTGCCATAATTCCACTCTATAGCTTCGTTTAAGGAGCCATCTAGACCAGCATGTAGACCACATCAAGGGCCACCTTTAGCACTCCCATTTTTTCACTTTCCACACTTTGACCAATGTTTCAAGCCTGAAACCAAATAAACCATACATATGTGATGCATCTTTTGCCTACTCTTGATCTCCACAATTGCTTGACCACTTTGGCATGCCCTTGAGAGCATACATACCCCCGGATTTCACTCCTCAAAGCATCCACCAACTTTAGTTGCACCATCAAGATGGAGAGGTGGAATGGGAGCACACCCATAAACACACACAGATGCCTCTCTATAGTACATGGTACTCACAACACCCCCATCAATTAGAAATCACATTCAAAAATCCACACTTTCACAAGAAAACCATTCCTTGCATGCAAACCAATGCACACACACTTCACACGATCACGAGACAACAATCACCTAAATTTTTCTCGCTTCCAGCACCTACACAAATCAACACCTCTCTCTCTCTCTTTCTCTCTCGCATACAAAGATGGCACGGGGGGCACACGCCGCTCACACACATTCGAGCAGGGCAAAGAAGAAAAAAGGGGGGAAGGGGGAAACACAACACCAAAATCCGCCAATGATTAGCTTCTTCCTCAACAAAGAACACCACATACAACCACCATGTGCTTCGCATCAAGGGGCACACTCCTCCCTCTACTCAGCTTTGTTGGTGCACACATTGACATGGAAATCTTCCTTCCTCCTTGCAAAAACTCCTCCTTCCTTGGTAGCCCTCGTTGGCTTCTCCTTGGTGAGGCTCTCCCTCTTTGAAAAGTCCCCCCTAAATGGTAAAAATATTTTCCCTTATAGGGCATCCTTGTTTTTTCATCCATTTCTATTTTGATCAAGCTCTATTTTTTTCACTCAAACTTTCCTTGCATGCCAAGTCTCGCATGACACCTCTCTCCCTTATGGGATGTCATAGCACCGACAAGGGGGAGGGATGAACCTTCTCCTCATAAATGTTTTGGGGCCCATAAACACTGTGGGAACACACCCTACGGGGCATGCCATGTCATCACTACAATGGACCTCCACTGTAAGCCAACTAGAAACAACCATTCTTACCACATCTTGCAAAGTATCCATAACCACCGCCCATCACCATCGATCCCTGACGTTTCCATAGTGCTGCATAGAGGACACCATAGCCATCCCTTGAGAGAGCTCTCTCTACAACTCTTTGTCAAGTGAGGTATCCCCTTCTAGCATTTATACTACATCCCCATGCTTATGCATTTTCATACATGACCATATAGGTTCCATGTGGTAGCTCAAAAGTTAACGCCCCCTTTTGGGGCCTCAAAACACACCCTCCAATCCTCAAAGAAAATCCCCATTCTTGGACCATGGTGAATTTTTCCTTATTGTCTGCTCAAGAATCCGATGCTCATGTCTCCAAGTCAAGTTGGAAGCCCTCTATGCCAACTTCAATCCATGAAATCCCTACCAAACTTCCTCTTCCCGAAGATCATCAACCGAGGCTACAAAGATGGAGAAAAATTGTTGGGCACCCTCCCTTGGGTACATTGTATCCAACTTCAACCCGGCATATCTCGGGCACCATGACCCCAATTAAAGTGTCATAATTTCCTATGGCCTCCACATGTTGCATATAACCCGTACAAACTCTAGCACGCTAAAAAAACTCCACATGTACAACCTACCAAGGCAATCAAACCGGCACATAATTGGCCCCTGATGAAGCTTCAACTGCTCATATCTTGGCTGTTTGAACTTTGATTGCCATACAAAAAAATTTAAATGCATCACGAGATGAGCACTTTAGGCCCGTGCCTTCACTTTCGCTTTGACCTACCCAATCCGGTATCGATCTGCCATAACTTTCACTTTGTAGTTTCGATTGAGGAGCCGTCTGGACCATCATGTAGACCACACAGTGGGCCACCTTTGGCACTCCCATTTTTTTACTTCCCAAACTTCAACCATACACCTTTGACATGGACCATTGCATCGTATTCCGGCCCTAAAAACCACATAAAGTATACATATCCATTATATCTTTTTTGCTCTTGAGATCCATAGTTGTCTGACCACTTTGGCAAGCCCTTGAGAGCATACATACCCCTACATTACACTCCTCATAGCATACACCATCTTTAGCTACACCATGAAGATGGAGAGGAAGAATAAGAACACACCAAGAAACACACATAGATGCCTCTCTATATCCCAGGGTGCTCACAGCACCCCCATCCACTAGAAATCACCTTCAAAACTTCACACTCTTATAATCAAACCATTTCTTGCATACCAACCAACGTACACACGCATTGCAAAACCACCAGACATCAATTGCCTTAATTTTTCACACTTGTAGCACCTCCACAACTCAACACCTCTCTCTCTTTCTCTCTCTCACACACAAATGGCACGGGGGTGCACACTGCTCACTTATAATGGCACCACACACACTGTAGTAGAGCAAAGAATAAAAAAGGGGGGAAGGGAAAAAGACGACACAAAAATTTGGCAATGATTAGCTTATTTCTCAACAAAAGAATTCCATATACAATCTCTATACAATTACCATGTGCTTTGCAAATAGGAGCACACTCCTCCCTCATATCGGCTCCATCAGCACACACATTGATGGAAAAAACTTGCTTCCTCCCAACAAAAAACTCCTCCTTCCTTGGTAGCCCTTGTTGGCTTCTCCTTGGTGAGGCTCTCCCTCTTTGAAAATCCCCCCTAACAATAATAAAATTTTCCCTTATAGGGCTTCCTTCTTTGATTGGCCCTTTCTATTTTGATCGAGCTCTTTTTTTTCACTCAAACTTTCCTTGCATGCCAAGTCTTTCATAACACCTCTCTCCCTTACGGGACGTCAAGGCATCGTGACAAGGGGAAGATATGGACCTTCTCCTCATAAAATCTTTGGGGCCCCTTAAACACTGTGGGAATGCACCCTACGGGGCACACCACATCATCATTATAACAGACCACCATCGTAAGCCAACCAATGAAAATCATCCTCATCACATCTTGCAGAGCATCCATAACCATCGTCTAGCCCTGGCCTTCATGCAGCACCACACAAAGCATTCCATAGCCGTCCCTTGTGAGAGCTCTCTCTCGCTCCAACTCATTGTCAAGTGAGGTATCCCCTTCTAGCATTTATACTCCACCCCCGATGCACATGCATCCACATATGGGACCATACAGGTGCCACATGCTATCTAAACAGTTAACACCCCCTTTGGGGGCCTCAAAACACACCCTCCAATATTCAAATGAAATCCCAATTCTTGGAGTGCTTTCAAATTGGCCTTATTGCCTGCTCGAGAATCCAATGTTCATACCGCCAAGTCCACTTGAAAGTCCTCCATGCCAAATTTTATCTACAAATCCCCACCAGACTTCCTCTTCCCCAAGATCGGTAATCGAGGCCACAAAAACAAAGAAAAATTGTTTTGGCACCCCCTCTCGGGCAACCATATCCAACTTCAACCCGGCATATCTCGGCCACTGTGTGACTTCAATTGACGTTGTTGGGAACATGTAATTTTGTACATATAAACATCATGTCCGATGTCAAAAGGGTGCATGGGCTTTCTTTTTGTTTTCTAGCCTGCTTTAGCAAGCACATGTACATGCAATGCAACTCGCTAGTGTAGCACTAGTTGTCGGGTTGCTCTAGGTACCGTAAGTGAGTTTTTTAAGGTGTCCCTTGTATGTAGCTAAAACTCATGTAAAAACTAAAAAATTATTTAGCCAAAGGTCAGATGATTGAAGTTTTTGGGTCGTTGTGTCTCCTTGATGCTTTTGGATGCAGATTTTGTCCTCACCATGCCTTCTCTACGTGTAGTCGTACTGGGACAGCACTCTCATCATGTCAATTTTACACATAGCGGCGTGCTTGGCATCCTTTGTATGACAGTAGGAGGTGATTCTATTTTTCTGGTTAAGCAGGTAATTGGGGTGTGGCAAAGTAAGAATCCAAGGCACTTAAAAATATGTGTTTTCAAGTGAAGAATCTGCTCAAGCGTTTTGAAGCTTGGAGTTTAAGACATGTGGACATATCTCAAAATGAAGAACGACATATTGCAACACAAGCTTCAATTGGACAATTGTATGTGATAAGGGTTGTTTATCCTCTTTATTTTTGAAGAGATGCTTTAGAAACGGAAAAAGAGTTTTTGCAAACAAGTATGCTTCCATCAGAGTTGGAGAAATCAAAGAAGTATGCCTTCCTTCGTCATGCCAAAAGGTATGTGATGCTTGGTGATACCTTGTATATGAAAGGGGATGATCTTGTCATGAGAAGAGTGCCATGGAAAGAAGAAATTTAAAAAAATTTAGAGGAGAATCATGAGGGTCGTCTGGTGGTCACTTTGCATAAAATCTTGCAGGAGGGATATGTGTGGCAAAGCATCCAGTGTGATGTTGAACATTGGTGCAGGTCTTGTAAAGAATATCAAAGCATGGCACGTAGGGTTCTCAAGCCAAAACTAAGAGGCACCATTTTGTCTTGTGATGTGTTTGAAAAGTGGGGAACTGATGTAGATGACCCATCGTCTATGACATGTAGAGGCAAACGGTACATTCTTACCATAGTTGACTATCTTTCTAGGTGGGCAAAAGTTAGAGCTACAAAGCATACCACAAGCAAAAACGAAGCTCAATTTATATATGAGGATATTTTTTGCGAATTTGGGATGCATTTGGAGCTACTTTCTGATAAAGGTCCAGGTTTCAGGGAAGAGTTGGTGGACTATCTAGGTGAGAAGTTTCGTGTGCATCGTAGGTTTATTACTCCCTATTATCCCCAATTGTTAACCCTCACGGCTCACGGACACCCTATCACCTACGAGACGGACGTTGTAACGTACGATGGACATTGTATTATTTATTTGGTAGAGTCAGGTACCGGGCTTGTCGGTCCAATAGGAAAAGGGTAAGAGTGATCGCCGATGAGAGGCGCACTCTAACTGAAACATTCAAGGGATTAGTTGGCTAAGCATGGGCGCCCAAGTGTGAATGGGGCGAGCTCATATAAAAGTCAAATAATCCTAAAATCCACTCATTCTCTCATTTGTGCAATAGAAGAGTGCTCTTGCTCCATCTCCATCTCCATCTTCTTCTTCTTCACCTCCTTGTGTGTGTGTATGTGTGTGTGAGAGAGAGAGAGTGTGTGTGTGTGGGCGATCGAGCATTACGAAGGTACGACGATGGCGGTGAAGCGGTTGAGCGTGGCGAAGCGGTGGCTCCTTCTTCTTTGCGGCGAGGAATCCTCCACGAAGCAAGCGTAGAGCGGTGAGTGACACACCATCACCTTCTTTGAGCTTACTAGTTTAGGCTTGTTGTGTGCTTGGAGCCATTTGTGGCTCGCACACGGTGTATCGGCAAGTTCCTTGCATTGACACGTGTGACATACGCGCACATTTTTGGCACCGTTGCCGGGGAATGCCATACATCAAGCTCGACTAGCACTCTGTGCTTCTCCGTGGTGCAATTTCTATTGTAGGAAAGGCATGGAAGGAGGGTCTGTGTGTTGAGAAGAGGGATTTGGTGTTATACTGTGTGTTTTTTTTGTTAATGGAGTTTTCAAAGGTTCTGTGTTTATTCTCTGTGTATTAAGGTAGTTAGTTTTCTTTGTTAATGGAGATTTCAAAGGTTCTATGTTTATTCTCTGTGTATTAAGGTAGTTAGTTTTCTGTGTACAGTAAGTAGGAAGTAGATTAGGGAGAGTTAATAGAGTGTGTTAGTGTGTAAGAGTAGGTATATTAGTTAGAAGTAGGTAGATAGAGTGTGTGTGTGCTCTCGCACAGGCCGCGACGACCTTATCCTTAAAAATATATATATATATACTAATAATAATAATAAAAATTTTAAAAAAATTTAAAGGTAGGACCGAGATCGGGAATATCTCCCAGACCCAAGCCCAGACCCAAGCCCAAGCTCACGCTCAGGCCTAGGCCTCAGTCGCCTTTTAAAAAAACAAATTTTAGCTTCACACGTAGCTAAAAATCGATTTTTTGAGGACCAACGGAACGTCAGATGCCCGAAAATTGTGCTGTAAAGCACACAGCGACCCTTTAAGGCTACGTTCGTTTCGAGCTATCACACACTTCAATCAAAAAAATCAAACATTCAAAAACATTCAGAAAATATCAAAAACAAGAAAAAATCAAGTAGAAAACGGGGTGCAAAACACCCACAAAACAAAGCAAGTAACCTTTGAGGGTACTTGCCGACACTTGTAGGGCACCCAAAGCACATGTATCTACGCTCTGGTCGTGTGCTAGAGTCCGAACAACTAGCTAGTGCTTCGATTTACGGGGGTACTCACTATCCTTCCACGCTAGGGTCTACGCCCTTGGCGGGGACCCAAGGTAGAGCAACCCAAGACCCAAATATAGAGGCTAGCGACTCTTCCTCTGACTACGATATTATGGAAGAGCATCTTACACAAATCCCCGGGGGAACAAATGAAACCGTACCTAGCTGGGCCCAACAACCTGGAACTAGTGTTTTTAGCCGTTTGATGGAAACTTTTAGTAGAGCTACGCGCTTTGAACCTACGGCTAGTGAAGTAAACGAAGGGGGTGGGGAAGTAGAATCATCATTCACATCTCCTGTAGACCCCACACTCTCTCAGAGTGTCCACGTGGACATTCTACCTACCTCATTTAATGAGGGCCCTACCGAGCTACCACCTTCCAAAGTCGCCTCTAAGGTAGCGGTGACTAAAAGTCAAAACACGGGAAGCAACATTGCATCCACCTCACGGCAACCCTCTAGTACACCAAGTTTGGACGGGGTATTTCTCAATGAAAATTGGGAATATGACCTACACACGGAGACTTTGACCGACCTATACATGAGCTACACATACCATGTGGGTTGGTTAGAAGTTGTACAATCCACATCTAGTGCCACTAGTCTAGAGGAACAACAACACATGATCTGCAATGTCATCCATAGGATTATCCAGTCCGAGAGGCAAAATCGAGGAATAAACATACCTTCGACGGGTCCTATGCGATTTTTAGACACGGGCAAAGGGAAACAACCCACTCTATCACAAATGGAGACTCCCCCAGTGAGTCCCATCAATCCCCCATATATTGTTTTGCCAGGGGTCTCAATGCAATCTGAGCCCACAAGTGATAGCTTTACTTTTCCAAGTCTAGCTGAGAATATGCGTAACACGCCTGATAGAGAGCCTAGAAGTTGTACAATCCACATCTAGTGCCACTAGTCTAGAGGAACAACAACACATGATCTGCAATGTCATCCATAGGATTATCTAGTTCGAGAGGCAAAATCGAGGAATAAACATACCTTCGACGGGTCCTATGCGATTTTTAGACACGGGCAAAGGGAAACAACCCACTCTATCACAAATGGAGACTCCCCCAGTGAGTCCCATCAATCCCCCATATATTGTTTCGCCAGGGGTCTCAATGCAATCTGAGCCCACAAGTGATAGCTTTACTTTTTCAAGTCTAGCTGAGAATATGCGTAACACGCCTGATAGAGAGCCTAGAAGTAAGGCAGTACAAATAGCCAAGCTCACACAAAAATTTAGTCGAGATGGGGATGTGAGAAAGCATATAGAAGTGTTTGAACAAATATGCGATTCTCTAGGAGAACACAATGACCTACATAAGAGCAATGCTTTAAGCCTAACCTTAAGTGGAAAGGCTGGGGATTGGTATAGAACCCTAAGGGTGGAAGAAAAAACGATTTACCATACTCTTCGGAGACTATTCTTAAAAGAATACATACGAGAGGGAGTACTTTGGGGTGTAGCCTCTCAGCTTCAGAAAGCCCAACGAGAGGAAGGAGAGTCGGTGAGAGACTTTATAAGTCGCTTGAAGCATTTGAATTCTTGTCGTAATCCAAATGAGCACTTCAACAATAACCAATTGCTTGATAGATTCATTAGGGGATTATGGCATGAGGATATCTACAATGGCCTACTCATTAGAGGTATCACCACTTGGGAAGCAGTCACCACCAATGCGATCCAATTGGAGGATAATCTAATGATTCAAGGAGAAAGAGTGTCTGTTGAGCCTAAATCTATTAGCTCACAAGCATCGGGGCATCAGCCAATGACCCTAAAGCCTATTGCTAAGGAGCCAAAGATATCTGAGATGACTTTAGCAGATCTCACCAAGGCTATTCAAGAGAGTCTTAGAGACAATCGTGCTCTGCAAAACAATCATATGTATCCAAGAAGGGAGCAGCAATGGTGCCCAGTATGCTATGGACCGCATAGTACCAGTGAATGCCCTACTTTTAGAGTAAAATTCATGGGAACTGCAATGCATGTGGGAGGTATGGTCATCAAGCTAAGGATTGCATAGTATTTAAGTGTGCGATGGCCAATAGACCAACCTTAGCATGGACAGACACACCTCGAGTGCCTGCATTGATGCCGGCCCCACCTCTTGAACAAACAACACAACACATGGTCCCTAGGGCCCAAAATGTTGTTCAAACAACACCCTTACCACCTCCAGTGCTAGGACCGCAACCACCACATCCTAGAATCACTTCTGTGAATCAAGTGGGTTGTGAGTCATCTATTTATTGTTTGGAAGGCTATGAGGAAGATATAGATCCTAATATAGCCTATGGGGTGGATGTTCTTGAAGAAAGTCCACAATACTACATGGAGGACTATTGGGGACAAGTCAAACCTGTATATCAAGTAGCTGCTCTTGCGGCAAGAGGCCAACATATCAATTACACTGCTAAGAGACCACCTCTTCAATGCTATGAGTGTGGAGGTCCACATCGTGTAGCCGAGTGTCCTATTAGGCTACAAAAGAACTCCACACTAATGCAAACCAATCAAGCAAGCACGTCTACAATGCCGATACTCATGTGTAATCGATGTGGCATAGATCATTTGATTGCCCAATGTCCAAATAATCCAAATGCATCGAAGATCACGCCATTAAACTTGATTGAAGTTACCGAGGAGCCATCACAAAGTACACCTGTGGTACCAGTAAATGTACTCACACGATCGATGCTCCAAAAACAAAATTATATTCTTGAGGAAAGAGACACGGCATCAATTGTCCAATTGAGGAAAAAGAAGAAAACACGAAGAAAGAGATCGCAAAAAGCAGCAAAGTCAGACCCCAGTTCAAAGACCAACATAGGGACTGGTGATGACCTCGTATATATGAACGACGCTGAAGAAGATTCTGATTCGGGTGAAACCATGGAGACCAAAACAACCACTAACATAGAAACCAACAAGGAAGATCTTCATGAGCCACAATGGTCAGGATCCAAAAAGAAGATAGGAACTTACCCAAACCCTACAGAGGATATTGAGCGAGTCAAGCAATTAAGGAGTTTGGTAGAAGATACCCAAAGGGATCTAGAACCAGCACCTAGGAAGATCCAGATTACAGACACCGTGTTCCCTACGCAACAACAACCTCACCAAGTCCATAGACCCTTGGACATACCTAGTGTCATCCAAGAAGAAAGTGACTTAAAGTCATGGGAAAGTGGGCGTACTCACTTCTTGATGGAAAGAATGTTTACAGAGGGACTACCTGATCCTATCGAAGAAATGGAGATCCCATCTTCCCCACGTCAAGGGATTGAAGTCCAAAAGGTGTCGTTAAACATTGCCAAATTGATGGATTTCATGTCTTCAGAAGTTAGAACCACCATCATGCCCAAACTATATAAAGACCCCGAGCTAGTCTCAGCTCTTCGAGCCTTCCTCAATGGAGAACTGAAGTTTGGGCTACCACAATTTGCACAGATGGATGGAGCTGGGGAGATGCCAATAGAGGAGGAATACATAGATCCACAACCCAACCTAGATGAGAACCTTGCTATAGAAATACATGTTAACAAGTTGGGGCAATACTTTGAGGGTGATGAATCCAATGCGACTATACCAATCACTACTAAGGGATTAACTGTGAAGGGAATCCTTGATGGTGGCGCTGGGGTTAGCATTGTGACTAAAAATTGCTGGGAAACTATGGGAAGACCTCACCTTGTGACCACAACCATAGTAGTGAAGATGGCCAATGGGTCTATTGTTAAACCTATTGGGATGCTAGAAGATCTCAAGATCAAGGTCTTTGGACATAAAATAAGGATTACCTTTATTGTTATGGATTTCTCCAAACACACTATGGCATCAGAGATGATCTTAGGACGTCCTTTCATGAGGGAAGAAAAAGTGGTGCATGACTGGTCTAAAAACCATGTCTACTTGCAATTCCAAGATTCTGTCATTCAAGTGGATCTTGTGACGGGTCGAGCACATCCTCTAGGAAACAGGTTTATAATTGATCATAGATCTGACACCACAATTCACTCGGCCCCATTGCAGTATTGTTACACGTGTAAATTGGACACTGATGTTGGGGAAGATTCTCCTTATATGGATATACTACCTGGGATGACTGAGTCGGACAATGTGGATTGGGTCCACCTAGCAGCAACCATAGACACTTGGGGAAACAGGGGGACGACCTGGGTAACAACTGAGGGGGATGAAATGCCTGTACCTTTAAATATGCTACAAGAAATGCATATAGCTCCTGACAAGACTCATCCTAATATAACGAAGAAAACTTACAAGTGGGTCCCTAAAGCTTCTTTAGCGACCATGGCTAGTGCTATAAAAAAAATCCTGGTAAGAAACGTCCCACTCTCTCCAAGAAAAGTAAGAAAACGTGGCGTTGGATTCCTAAACGACTATTGGAAGCCCAAGGCTACTATCAAGGAAATGATCAAATTTGGGTGCCAAAACGTAGATTGTGTTCTTACCTGTCAACTGACCCATGCGAGCCCAATCCCGTAGCTCCAAAACAAATTGACAATTGCGGAAAGAAAAAAATCACAGAATGCTACACACCCGCTCCAAAGCTAGTCTGGGTACCGAAGAAAGAACGATTTGTTCCACCTAGCTCAACAAGGGGGGAGTCCCATGAAGCTTCTAGCTCCTCATGTAATGCATCCATAGAGGTAAAAGCTTCTCCACGGCCTCCACCTACAATAGTGGACCTCCATAAAGCTACAAAGGAATCCACACCTCCCAGTGTTCAAGAATCACCTAATCAACCACTTCGATCCTGGGAGAGTACCTTACCACCCTTGCAACTTGACGAGGCACCTAAGGTAATAGAAAACTACTAGCAAAAATCCCCACCTATCACCAACTGGAAAAATTGGTTTCAAAGGGTGACAAGCTCATTTCAAACGGTATGATCTACCCAAGGAAGGGGGGAGTGTTTGCTGACAGTCATCATTCACTCACTTCCCTCTCAACCTTCCTCCCTGACCTCTCAATATCCCAATCTTAGGGAATGTATATATATAGCCTTATACTCACAAAAAACAAAAATAATAAAGAGCAAGAGCAATTAGCAAATGAGTATGCACAATAAAGTCAAAACATTGACTCAAACCTATGCATTCGCATCCGGTACACTGAAAGAGAAACCTGTGTCATCAAACACCTTTGATCCTCATCACTCAAGTGATGGAGGGTAGGTAGAATTGGTATGATAGGAGTGTTTCTGTTTTAGAGTTGAGTGATTACCAGAGTTCTTTTTTCCCACTGATGTGCCTCCTAGAGGTGTTCTTTGTGTTTTCTCGTGTGTACAGGAACGTGTTGTTGTGGTTAGGATTTGGACCTTCATGGAATCTTTCTCTCATCCACTTCAAATCAAGCACGACCATCAACACAAACAGGTGTTTCTTATCCATTACCATTGCCCCTTATCTTTTTTGCATCCATGTTTGTCTGCTTTGATTGTGATTGGTAGCATAATATTCAGTGCATTTGCTTAGTATCAAACATTAAATTCAATGTAATTTCTTGTCATAAGTACTTGTTTAGGTTTAAAAATCAAGCAGTTCGACTAAGCTAGTTTGACCAAGTTAGGTGATAGAGATCTTCTCTTAATACCATGGGGAATGCCTTCCTAATAATTAATGGTTACTTAGGTTGTTAATCCGATTTAGGTAGCATTGTGTGAAATGAACTAGGGCTTTCTAGTGGGCTTGACCCTATTGACCTTTAGCTTAAGTATTATAAAGGGAGTGTACTTGTGTGATGAGCCTGGGGAGGTGTATCAGTGTTATATGACCCTGTTAAGGCGGTTACGCCGCTAGCGGAAGCTAAATAGCGAGAACTCAACCAACAACAGAATTTGTCAGACGAGGACGAAGCTTGACCCGCAGGCGCATGGAAACAACTAGGTGGGTGTCAAATCACCTACTCGACCTTCTAATGACAATCACTACTAAGGAAATCAAATCTAAGTTCTAAAATACGTAAGTGACTGAAATCCGTACTACGAACGAATGCTATACGAAACATGATCTAGAATCATTGAATCGATCTCAAACTCAAGGGGACGTCTATACACTAGGTAAGAACAACACCCTAAAGACTTGAACTGCAAAATCAACCTATAACCACTCCGTGCGGTAAACGCGTATGAAGACAGGCCGAAAATTACAGGTGACCGAAACTTGACCCCGATGGTACTAATGCGTAGCTCTACTCGTTGTGGTTCTATAGATATGCTGCACGCTCTATTCCGACACACGAGTTGGAAGAAAACTCACACCGAAGCTCGTAGGAACTAACCACACGTAGAAGCCGATAGCGCGCACTCTTGGTATCTGTGCGTAGCTCTCACCGTTGCTAACACAATGGCGGTGTCGCTTCTCCAATGGCGGCCCCGTAGCTCGCGTAGCAAGGAGATAAGACTCTCTCTCTCTCTCTCTCTCTCTCTCAGACACAGTCACGGCGCTCAAAAACTCACTTTGATCAATAATTGAATCTTCTTTAGGTTACAAAACTTTGGCTTATATACCTCAGCCTTGGAGGTGAGAACATCTCTAATTATTTACATCAGCAGGTGAAATTACGTCGGGATTACAGGCTGGAAACTCAATTGAGTCCCGTTACTTAATGAATGGCTCAAATCAAAATTAATGTCGGAAAGACATTTATTACAATCAATGGTTACAAAATGATGGGTGTGAGCAAAAATGTGGTTGTGATCCTCTGCTGGCTCAACACTCCCCCCCCTCCGCGTTCATGTCGTCCCTGACATGACTTTTAGGCTTGATCAATAGAGTCCTGTCGTCTTGAGCATCTGCAAGTGTGATTCGTAGCGTAGGTTGCCGATGGTCAAGGTTGGGCCGAATATTTTGCTTTCGTGAGTGAAAAAGCCGGTGTAGAAAGCTTCTTCGAATGTTTGCATGTGGAAGCTAGGCAAAAACATAATTCTTTGGTATAAGAGATGTAACACCTTTGGTGATGGCTGCAATGAAAGATCATACATCATATCCGTCACTGTGTCGGCCGTCGATAGTAGACTCGAGGTCGTGGCTTTGTCTGGCGCGAACACTTCAATGCATGCTAAGAAAGTCCGGCAGATTTTCTTTAGCATCTGACACGAAAGGTCAGGAGAGCCAGTAAAGAGTTTGATGGTGCCCGTTAGGATTTTCACCATGTAGGCTTTACCTATTCTCTCTCCTTCCTTTGGTCCTGGCATCCTTGGGTAATTAAGCCAATTTGGCTTCTTTTCTGCAATCCTGCCATGCTCTTTCCAGCTTCTGACTCTTGGCACCGGGCAGAAGGTTGCATCCTCCAGAATCTCTTTTGGAGCCTCTACCAAGTAGATGAGGTAGGCTGGGTATTTGTTCAGCCAACCTTTCCTCCATCTAGGTTGAGAATCTACAATCTTCTTTGATTGTTCATCCTTTGTGATGTCGCCTTCATAAAGAGCGACATACTGCTCCTCCTCTATTCTCTTTTTCGTCTTTATCACTTCAAATTTCATCAGAGGGAAAGGCAGGCTTGGTTGCATCCACTCTTCGTGGAGCACTTTTGTGTTTAAACCTTGAAGTCTAATGGAAATGAGGAGTCTCCTTTCCCATTCCATTTCCGCCTTGGCACTTTCCTCTGTTGACTTTTCTATTTGGTCCTGGAGCCTTCGTTCTTCTTCTTCAGAGATTCCTGAAGTTGAGGCCACTTCTTGAACTGGGGCTGGATCTTCAATTGTGGTTGCCTCTCCAGTTTCTGGTAGCTCTATGGCTGCTCTCCCTGCTTCTTCTTGTGGTGGCTCTGTTTCTCTTCTTTGTTGCTCTTGGAGGTCTTGGAGCTGTTTGCGGAGGGCCTCATTTTCTGTCCTTAGTGTTTGGTTTTCTGATGTGAGCCTCTCCTCTGCAGCCAATGATCCCTCCGCCATGTGCAATCTTTGTACTTGCTCTAACCTCAGCTCTCTTTGCAAACTTCTGACCTGATCTTCCAGAGCTGGTACGAGGGCTCCCTCTTGTTCTGTTCCTGCTCTGCTAGCTCTAGGGGTGGTCCTGAGTCTCATGATTGTCCTTTCTTGAAGTTCGACTCTTTCCCTTAGCTCAATGAGCTCATCCTTGGCTGCCTCCAGCTCATCTTCTATTCTCTCCTTTGCTTCCTGTGAACTTGTTACCTCTCTTGAAGCTTCGGCTAGTTGGAGTATCAAGCCGTCTCTCTCGTTTTCGGCGTCGTAGAGTGATGCTTTATGACTTTCAGATTCAGTCATAGCATTCTCTAACTTCTTCTGCAACTCTGCTTCCTTTTGTTTTGCTGTCTCAAGTGCTACTTCCTTTGCTCTGGATCTTTCTTTAATCTTGCTGAGCAATTCGTGCACCATGTGCATGTCTTTTTCATCTTCATCTGTCAACTTGACAGCTCTTTCTGCCACCACCTCCAATGGCTTCGGCTCGACCATTTTTTCTTCACTCTCCATTGTACCCTTTGTCTTTTCTTTCGTCCCTTTCCGATCATCTTGTTTCCGTAGGGATATCCCATAAACTGCCTCCAGGGCCTCTTCTTCACTGTATCCGATCGCGACCAGATCCTCATAATCATCTTTCTTTTGCTGAATTGGATCTATCCTCTTTTCCTTGGTCCCGGCCTCCGGTTTTTCCATAATTTCTGTTTCCATTTCTATTGTGGTTTCCTCCACAATAATTTCCATCTTCTTCGGGCTTGGTACAACAGTAAAAGAGGGCTGATTGTCTTCAGTCACCTTGGCTTTCCCTTTGTTTGCTTGCCTGTCTTTCTCTTGAGGATCAGTAGACTCATCTACTTTCTTTTTCCCCTTGTCGTCCTTTTGCAGCTCAGCTTTTAAAAGCTGTACTTCCTCTTCGGTATAAGGTTCGACAGGTTGTTGCTCCAGTATGGCCTCCGACTCCTCATAAGCTCTAATATATTGATCATATTGATCAACATGTGGCCTGGCTGAGCTGGTTCCGACTTTACTGGGGTCTGGCACCCACATTTCTTCGAAGTCCCCCTTTAGAGCTCTTTCCGCTCTAAACTGCTCCACCAACCTTTCCATTCTTGCGGCTTTTTGACTTTTGGTTTGCTTGGGATCGGCCTTCTTCTTCACTTTCTTCTTGAGCGGCTCGTCCACAGCCTCTTCAGGTTCTGAAACTATTTCTAGTTTTCGGCGTGCTCTTGTGGACGCCCTCTTGGATACTTCTTGTTGTTCTTCCTCCTCATCGGCTTCTCTAAGCCACTCATTCTGGGAGGGAATCTGTGGCCCTTGATCCCTAGCTCCAATAGCTTCATAAGCTATTCTTGTTAGGATTTCTCCTCCTCCTATGTACTTTGGCTTCTGGTTGTGCATGGCGATTACTTGCTCGTGGATGTATTGAGCATAATTCACCTCTTTTGGCACGTTTCTCTTCAGTGCCCATGTGATGGTTGTGGCAATGGCATGGGGTGGTGTAGTATACTTCTGCGGTCTTTTGCTGCACACATGGAAAAACTGGTTGTATAATCGGCAAAGGGTTGCCGCTCGTTGATCTGCCATATCTCCGTAGGTTGTATTTTGTTTCTTTGATCCATAGACCTCTATGGCTTCCCTTCTTTCTCTGACAGAACTCCCTTTGTTGTGCAGCTTCAATGCATCTGCAATGAGCTGTGGAGTGATCTGTACTTCAACTGTTTCTCCATCCATGGCTGTCAACGTGGCTTTCCCATCCTTCTGAATGGATGTTGCCAACTCATACACTCTTCTTTTGTCTACACCTGATGGTCTCGAGGTGAAGAACCTGTGTAAGTCAGCCTTTTCCAGGTATCTACTTATGTTCTCTGATCTGCTATAATCCACTAATTCTCGTGGGATCATAGGTACATCGACCGATTGCCCTTGAGGATCTCTGAAAGTCCCCTGGTAGATCTTTATTCCCTCTTTTTCTAGTACTGCTTCCTCCATCCAAGTCTTGGTTGGCTTGAGGGTTTCTGTTGGAATATCAAAAGGTTCTGCTTCTGCAAGAGCATCCTTGATGGTTGGTCTTTTTCTCTTAGTTGCCGATGACTTAGCGGAATCCATGGATCCTGTAACTCCAATTACAGAAGTTAGCGTCTTTTTAGTACTGAAAGCCGAAATGAAGCTTTTAACTATTCAAATGACTTGAAAATTGAAACATGAGCTATTCAGGGCCTAAGGTTGCAATGTTGGTGAAAAAATATGCAAACTGGGCTCAAAAACATGCTTGAGACATCATACGCGTATGATGTCTTTTGTGTCAGAATGACTTCATATTGGTTGTGCTTGTAGCTGATAGTGTATACATGAGTGTCATATGCTTGGATTTGAGTTTGGATCCCATTTGGTCAAGTTTTGGTCAGTTTAGTCCAGTTCAGGCTCTTGGCAAAATTTTGAAAGGGAAATGGATTTTATGATCCAAATTGGGTAAAACTTGGTGGATTACCTTCAAATGGCATGTAGAACACTTCTGTTTGGTGGTTGAAGCCCTTAGATGCCAAAATCACATAGTGAGACATCATACGCGTATGATGTCTTTTAGTGCATTTTTGGACCAATTTTTTCTATAAGCTTGGATTTGGCTTTAGATAGGCTTATTCAGTGGATTTATCAAGTTTGGATGGAATTTGGACAAAAAATGGCTCTGGAGACATCATACGCGTATGATGTCTTTTTCATCAATTTTTCATGGGATTGGTTCTGTGGACTCTCCATGTGCTAGTGAAGGACTGTTTATACTCAAATCTTGGTTTGGACTTGAATATGTTGGATTTGGGACAAAAATAGGCTTTGTATGAAGGATTTTCTCTTAATTGGGCTAATGGGGTGATCCACTTGACCAAATGGTTCCAAACTTCATATGTAGCATGTATTAGATATATATAATGGATGTATGATGACAAATGAGCATTTTTGGCTCTGTAAGTGCAAATAGACATCATACGCGTATGATGTCTTTTGTGTCAAAATGGTGCTTTTTGGTTCCAGATAGCTTGTAGATGTGTTAATCAACAATCCTACAAAGTTTCAATGAGTTTGGAGTTATTTTGACAAAATTAGGACCAAAAATCAATTTTATGGCCTACTTTGCGTCTTTTTGGTTTTCCTTGGGTTTTCTAACTCCAATTCTCATGATACTTGGTTCATAGGATGTGATTAACATGTGGAATGAGGCTATGCACTCAAATGTTGAAATGAATGTTAAAATCATGCTGTGAGACATCATACGCGTATGATGTCTTTTCTTGAAATGTTGGTCTTTTTGTGCAAAGAATGCTTTGTGCTAGTGCCCTAAGCCCTGCTAACTAGTTTTCAACTTAAAAAGTCATCAGTTTAGCTAAAAAGCCCCCTTATAGGCATTTCAGTCTCCGAAGTCGTCTTTTTGCCTTGAATTTCTTCAACTTTTCTTCTCGAGAGTTGCATTTCCAGCTCATTGGATATGTTGTGAAGCCACCTATTTGGTTAAACTTGACTTTGGCTCCCCGTTCTCCATCTTTCTCCATTTGGTTGCCCGAAAGCGTCTTTTTCACCATCGGTAAGTGAATCAGCTTTCTTTTGGGTTTTGCTTGCAAACATAAGTCATCCATGTATATTTTAAGCTGCTTGTGAAGTTTCACGTCATTTGGTCGTCAATTTTAGCCGTTATGCCAAAATGACGCTTTGTGTGTCCAAAGCCGAATCGGTTGTTCCGACCTACTTTTGATGATCCAAACCCGGAGATACTCCATGGTTGCATTGCCCTCGATGTTGTTAAGCTTCCTGAGAAGTTTTGTGTCGTTCCGATAATTTTTTTCTGTTTGCCTCTTGCAGGCTCTGTTGACCTAGGGTTTTTCCAGTCGTTCTTTCTCGAGCTTTGAGTGCTAGAAACTCATCTCCTATGTTAGGGTAACCCACCTCTAAGTTCTTGTAAGGTTTGGTTAGGCGGTTGTGCCCCTACCTAGCGTTCCTCCCCATTCCCCGTCTGCTCTTGTTTCTTGGTTTTGGTGAGTTTTCGCGACAAAAGTTAACGATAAGCATCAAAAGCTTATGGCAACGAGTCTACCTCTCATGTCTGGTGTCCTCTGAGCTCTCGTACCAGTCGTAGAAGGCGGTAGAAGGTCGGATGCTCCTGTGTGCTCTTTGCTCTCTCCAAGAAGGTAATAGTGGAAATGAGCTTGATAGTGAAGTGAAAAATACTTAACTTCGGGCTTCCCGGATCACTTGTTACCAAATTTGACATGTGCTCCTATCTCGTCGTGAAATGCACTTTAGGATTTGAAATTTCTCAATTTGGACTCCATTTGACCTGTTTCTGAGAAATCTGTCCACTTTGCCAAAATTCTGTCATTTCGGGCTTTCCGCAACTTTTTTCAGAATTGTATCCCTTTTTTACCATGTGTTGCCCCTGTCATTAGGATCAACACCGTCTATTCTTTTCTTTTTTCCGATCTCATTTCACCTGCTTTTTTATTTTTCTTTTACTTTTATTAAGAAAATCATAAAAAATAAAGGAAAATAGCAAATTGAAGCCAAAAAATTCCAAACATACATGATAAATAGCTGGTAACCCTGTGTATATGAATATACACTTCTTTGTGATTTTTGGACTTGGATTACCACTTTTTCCACTTTTTAGCTCCAAAAACACTCTTATTTAGTGATATTTACACATCTAGAGACCCAAATTCATCATTTGATCTCTTCTTGTTGCAAAACAAGGTATATAAGGGCATAAATATTATCAATATCCGCAATCAAACATAAAAAATTGCAAAATCATGTAAGACACTGCCCTTGTAATATAATTTTTGTTTTTCTTTGTTTTTTCCGCTTGTAGCTGCTTTGTAGCTCCTGTATACCTCCCCCCCTCCTAGTCTGAGTCCTCCCGGACGACTATGAAGTGTCTGTGGGTGAAGCATTGTAGTTGTTTTGGTCATAAGTTCCCAATGCAATTGTAGAGCGACGATACAACATTCTTTCCAATAAAGCTGCTCTCTGTTTGATTGAAGGATTGGTGGTCGGGTTTCGGGTTGGTTTTGGCACTTCGGTAGTAGAATCAGTAGATGGATTCTTCGTTACCTTGTTGTTTTTTTTCACAATCCAAATCTGCCTCCGCTTTGCTTGTGCTTGCCACAAACTCTTTGCGACCCAAACCTGCGTTGATCTGTGTGTTGATTTCCTCGCCTTGAAATACCTAGGAGTTTCCGTTGATTGTATTGAAGGGAGTTCCTGTTTACAAATCTTTGGGATCCAAATTTGCTTGCTGTAGCTTTGTGCCGTCATGACCTTCTTTGGAATCCAGATCTGTTTCACTGTCCTTGATTGTCTAGAATCACTCCGTTGTCTGGTATTGAAGACTCTGTTTTCCACCTTTGTGTTCTTTGGCACAGCCTTTTTTGGTCTCCATACCAACTTTGACTCCGTTGTTTTCCAAGGTTGAGCTGTTAGATTATTGCTTGTCTTCCTTATCCACTGTTGAGAATTCCTCGTCGAAGAGTAATCCGGTTGTATAGAAACTTTTGGTTGCCATTGCTTCTTCTTTCTCTCTGTTTGTTGTTTGCCCTTGTTCGTGGATTCTTCCTTTGGAGTTGGCTCTTCTCCTTTGGTGAACTTAACTGATTGACTTTCACCTTCGTATTTGATAAGCACTGATTTAGAACTCCAGTCAATCATTGCATTGTATTGCTTCTGCCATGGTTGTCCTAGCAATAATGGATGTTGTGTAGCTTGGTCTTCAACCACGTAAAACATATGAGGATACACATACTGGTTAATCTGTATATGTAAAACTGTGCACCCGACAGTTTTGATTGCATTCTCAGAGTAACTCTTTAACTCTTGCTTGGCAGTTTGTAGTTTAGTGTCATTTGTCAATTGTCTATAAAAACTGAGTGAAAGTAGGTTAGCTTGAGCTCCTGAATCCAATAGTGCTCTGGCTTTGATTTGGTTGGTCCCTACTTTGCATTCAATGATGGGTTCTTCTTTGTCATTCCCCATTTCTGTTATACTGACTGCGTTTATTCGTATTGCTCCTTCATTGCGCTGTTTCTGACGTAGTAGTCTTCTTTTCTCCATTCTTTCCTTCGCCTCGGCTTGCGCTTCCTCCTCAATCTTTTTCTTTTTCTGGACACGCAGCTTTTCTTGATGTATTTTGAGAAGCATGTCTTGTGTTAGCGGCAACAGATACTTTTTCACTCTGCATCCACTAATCCAATTGGGCATTTCTTCTCCGTCTAATGTAGCAAGCTTGACGGCTCCACTTGGTGATAGATCTTTAATCACCAGAGGTCCCATCCCTCGCTTTTTAAGCTTTTTAGCATGCTGTTTCAGAGTGTAAACTAGGACATAGTCCCCAACTTTAAACTCTTTAGTCCGCACATGCTTATCAAAAAATTCCTTTTGTCGCCTTTTTTGAGCGTAGATGGAAGCTACTGCTTTTAGGCGAAGCTCATCTAGCTTTTCCAGGTCATCTATTCTATCAGAGAGCTCATGCCCTGTCCACTCTAGATCCTTAGCCACCCTTAAGGTTGAAATCAAGAATTCTATTGGTAAGATAGCATTTAGCCCAAAAACCATGTTATATGGGGTCGTTCCTATTGATGTTTTATATGCTACCCTATATGCCCATAATGTTGAATGCAACTTCTGGTCCCAGTCAGTTCTCGACTTAGATACAATCTTCGTGAGGACCGTACATATGGTTTTGTTTGTTGCTTCAGCTTGTCCGTTTGCTTGTGGATGATACGGGGCTGATTTCCTATGGATTACCATAAATTCATCTAGAAGGATCTCTATCACTTCATTTATGAAATGTGTGCCTCGATCACTCACAATTTCTATTGGCAATCCATATCGTACAAAGACGTATTCATACAGAAATTGTGCCGTGGTCCTGGCATCTGCTTTTTGAGTTGCCTTTGCTTCGACCCACTTTGTTAGATAGTCTGTAGCCACAATGATGTATTGTGCATGAGTCTTATATGCAGGAGGTGAAATGGGTCCGACATAATCAATCCCCCATTTTGCAAAAGCTCTTGCCCCCATCATTGGTCTAAGCGGCATATCATCTCTTTTAAGTGGTACTTTGGTCCGCTGACAGTCATCACACCGTTTAACGTATTCCTCAGCGTCCATATGTAATGTTGGCCACCATATTCCTGCGGCTAAGACAAGTTTTGCTGTCTTATCACCTGAGAAATGGCCTCCACCTACTCCTCCATGAGCTTGCTCCAGGATTATCACATACTCAGACTCTGATGCGCAAATCCTAAGCTGGTTGTCTTTACCTCTCTTATAGAGTTGATCTCCTATTAAAGCGTAATCTCTAGCTTCTGTCTCTACAGATTTCTGACGAGCTTTTGACGTTCCTTCTGGGAAAGTTCTATTTGTGAGATATTCAACAATATACTGACTCCATTCTGGAGCGATCATTATCTGATATAATGTTGAATACTCGGCTGGCGGTTTTGATGAACATACAATACATACTGTGACATATTCATGTACGCTTTCTTTCATTCCTGGCCAATAGACTCCCAATTGTAACAAATTCCTATATGTGTTCCTTCTTGAACAATGAAATGCACATTCCTGAACATGTGCTTCGCACAGATATATATTATATTCCTCAGGATTGATGCATAGTCGTAAAACATGATCATTTCCCAATTGATACAACCTTCCTGCAATCAATTGAAGATTCTTGGATTGCTGAATAGCAATATGTTTCAGGTTGTATTCTCTTCTATCGAACTCTCCTCCATAGGTTAATAGGTCAACGACATTTTGAGACCACTTAGGTATCATTTCTATGTTGAACAAGTACGCGTCTGGCATGTCGTCATCTACTCCTATAGGGTCTTCTCCATTCGTCAATCGCGAAAGATGATCAGCTCTAAGATGTGTTTTTCCTTTCTTTACTACTACCGTGAAGTCGAATTCCAGTAAGATAATGAACCATCTCACTATTCTCCCGGTATTGCATGGTTTATTCACTAGGTAGAGCAAGGCTTGGTGATCCGTAAAAAACACAAACTTGTTGGCTAGAAGATAATGCCGAAATTTCTTCACAGCATATATCATTCCTAATCCTTCTCGCTCTGTTGTGGTGTAATTCTTCTCTGCATGGTTGAGCTGTCGACTGGCGTAACAGATAGGAAAATCCATGTTTCCTTCTTCTGGCTGAGCCAGAATGCATCCTATTGCATATGCCGAAGCATCTATGTGCACATGGAATATCTTCTCCCAATCTGGTGATTTCAAGACTGGAGCAGTAATGAGTGCCTCTTTCAATTTCTTGAACGATTCCTCACACTCCTCTGTCCATTCAAAGTTCACTATTAGCCTGTAAAGTGGTTGGCCTATTATAGCGTACATGTAAATGAATCGTCTATAATATCCACAATGTCCCATAAAGCTCTGTACTTGTTTCGCATTGGTTGGTCTAGGCATATCCACTATAACTTTTATCTTCTCTAAATCCGTGGATATTCCGTTTTGTGAGACAATATGTCCCAGAATTCTGCCCTGTCGGACCATAAACACACATTTCTCAGGATTGAGACAAATGCGATATGTCCTACATTTCTCAAATACTTTTCTTAGGTGTTCTAGATGCTCATCTCTCAGTAGAGAATGTACACATAAGTCATCCATGTAATTTCGAGAAACAGCCTTAAGTATTCTTTGAAAGCATGCGTCATCAGCCTCTGGAAGGTTGCGGGAGCATTGGTTAGACCAAAAGGCATAACCCGATAAGCATAAATTCCCCACTCCGTTGCAAAAGCTGTTTTATGTTGATCTTCCAGTGCTATGGCTAGCTGGTTATATCCTGAAAAACCATCAAGAAAGGAGTATGCTGTTTTCCCTGATACACGCTCTAGAACATGATCAGTTATCGGCAGGGGATAATTGTCCCTGATTGTTGCAGCATTCACTTTCTTTAAGTTGACACACACTCGGAGTTTTCCGTTCTTCTTAGGTACTACCACAATCGGAGATACCCAATCAGTGTGTTCAATCTCGTATATGAATTCAGCTTCCATTAGCTTATCTATCTCTTCTTTGATTCGCTTAGCAAAAGTATCATTATATGTGTATGGTCTCTGTCTGCTAGGCTTTGCGTCTTGTTTCAGTGGGATTGTGTGTTGGCATATCGATGGGTCGACTCCCTTTAAGTCCTTATAAGACCATGCAAACACATCCCTATACTCTCTGAGAAGACTCAAAAGTCTCTCTTCCTCGCCTGGAGACAAATCTGTGGCTATGTATACCGGTCTAGGCGTCTCACCTGGAGCTGCTAAATCAACTTTTTTTGCATCCTCCGGTCCGTCATAAGATTCGTTCTCCTTCCTCTCTCGAATAGGTGGGGTTAATATCACCTTCCTATCCTCTATTGTGAATTTCCTATAGTGAGAGGGAACATCCATGTTTTCCTTGATTTTGGCGCTTTTGTCCTCTCCACTCTCAATTTCTGTCGTCCAAACTTCCTTCAGAGTTTTCTTGAGCTCTCTGTACTTGTTTCTACGTTCTAACTTGGACTCCGTGTATTCTCTGTTGCGCTTGTTCTTTTCTGTTTTTTCTGTTTCAGTTTTCGTTCCATTCTTTTGAACTTGATTTCTTGAGCCTCTTTTGTCTTTTCGTAAGCTCTTTTGATCACTGCCTCTCATTCTTCCAGAAATCTTATCCTTAACACAATCTTCAGCCTTTACTAGCATTAGGAATTGATTTTTTCCTCTTATTCTAGGCATCGGATTGGTTCTAACCCCTTTTGTTTTTTTCTTTGCTCTATAGTGTTTCTGGCGTTGTTTAGTTTGGTTCGGAAAATCATAAAATCGGACATCCGTTATAGTTTCTTCGTTTCCGCTTGAATTGTCCGTTGACTCGTTGTCTGCTTCATTTCCCCACTCTGGATGATCGGGAATGTCGTGAAACACCTCTTCTTCATCTTCCTTTTCCAGTGTATCGTTCTTTTCAGTTTCTTTTTTTAGTACAGTTCTCAACATGAAATACGGAACCACGTCGTACCCGTCCTTGTCGCAAAATTTCGTTGTGGGACCATCCGGAATTGCACAAACATCTAGGGTTGCTAGAATGTGTGTCCATTCTAATGGTTCAAACGTGTCCTCTGGAAAGGGTTCTCCTACATAAGTTTCGTCTTCGATAGCCCTTTCTAAAACACATTCTTCTCGTTTCAGACTTCCACATTTCGAAGCTCCACACATCCATAACTCCTTGGGTTTACCTAACCAAGCTGGAAATTCGGATCCCGCCAAAGTAGCTGAATCAAACTCCTCTACCGGTGTTCGGTTCACATCTTTGTAGCTATGGTCTTTCAGGTTCACACGTGTAGTGGTTTCCATATTTCTCAGGTATATGTGATCGTAGCCCCAATCCTGGACCATTTTCAACTGTCTCATGAATGGTCTTCCCAGTATGATATCATAGTTATTCTCCTTGCCAAAATCGACAATAGCAAAAGTATGTTCGTATTCAATGCCGCAAGAAGTCACTACAACTTTCTCTAATAACCCCATAGGTTTCTCCATGTGTCCATCTGCTAATTGGAGTTTCAACCTAGTCTTCCTTATTGCTGGTTTCCCCCATTTTTTCCAGATTTCTTTTGTAGCAATGGCTACCCCAGCTCCGCTGTCTAGTATTGCCATCGTCTTCACTCCTTGGAATTCAACTGGTAAGGTTGTATTCCCCTCTTCACCTTCGCAATACTCTCCGACCTTGTTTAAGGGTACAGGCTTAGCGTTCTTTTGTGGCTTGCTCAGCTCCTCAATGCTCTCTTGCAATCTCGATGTTGGATCTTTTATCCCGAATTTCTCCAAGCATTTTCCTACAGTGGTCCACATATGTGGTCTTAGCCTCAAAAGCTCAGCTAGAGTGATAGTGCATGTCACTGGTGTTGACAAAATCTCTATCAATCCTTGCGAGTCCATGACTTTTTCTGATGAGATTTTTCGTGAGGGAAGTGCTCTAATCTCGGATTTTGCTTCATACTCTCCTAAGTATGAAGGTAAGGTTTTCAGTGAATGAGGTTTGCTCTCCATTGTTCTAACAGAGCCCCCATCTCCCCAGTAAGATTGCAGATCCAAGTCCACTTGAGATCCTGCCTCAAATTCCACTATGGGAGGATTCCTGATGTCCTTTTCCCAATTTGTCTGATTAGCTTGGCAACTTAGCTCGTTTGCAAAGTTTGCCTCTCTCACTTGTTTCCAAAATTCATTGTAATCCTCATCTTTTCCGTAAATCCTCTGTATGACTGGATGAAAACTCTCTATCTCCTGATCGGTTGTGTTCAATACTATGCGGTCATCCTTTTGTGTATTTTCAGGCTTTTGTGCACTGGGAGTCTTTTCAGCTACCCGTGAAACGATAGTCTCTTGCTGAATTGGGTTTTCCTTTCCACAATTCATTGTTTCTTTTGGTGGTTCTAATAAGGCTTGTGCAGTCTCGATCATTCTCTGGCACATTTCAAGTCTCTGCTTTTCCAATTCCGCGTTTGGGTATGTCATCCACCTCTGTTCTTGTGTTTGGTTGTTCTTAACCTAGCTTCGTAAGCTCTCATCAGTGCGTCCAATGGTTCGTGTACTTGTCGACTAGCACTGATCCCCCTGAGCTTAAGCTCGTTGTTTCTTTGATACTCTTTTGTTTCGTTCTTTCCGGGCTCATCTCTCGTTTCCCGTTTTGACTCTCAAGTTTTTCTAATCTAGCTTTAGTTTGCTTTAGTTCCTCAGCTAGAATAGCGTCTTCACGTTCTTTTCTCAACTTCATGCGTGCTTTTCTAGCTTTCCATGTGTTTTTCTGACTCCGCGGTCCTTGACTAACCACTTCAGTCGCTAACTTTCCATTCTCAGGTTCTCTAGTGGTTTTCTTAGCTTGAGCTCTAGTAACAACTTGCGTTGGTATCAGAGTTTCATTTTCAGACCCACTGCTGGTAGGAATAGTTTCTAACATATTCAATGTCGTCTTTTGCACTTTGTTTGGATTCTTTGAACAATCCTCAATGAAGTGAGTAACCCCACACTCAGTGCAATAAGCGTTAATTCTAATGATTTCCGTATGTGGGCAAACATTCATCAGATGGTCACCTCCACACTTGTAACAGGGTCCTAGTGCTGGTCTTGGTCCCATTTGATTCGTCCTTTGTGGATAGGATGGTCTTTGTCCTGTTAACCCTCCATGAGCTATGAACATCAAGGTTCTTGCGTCCAAATTGTATCTCTCTTCATCAGAAGCACTTGTAACTGTTGGTATTCCAACATTCCCCATCATGCCCCATGGTTCTGGTTGTTTTGGTTCTTCTGGTGGGTAATACACTGTCGGAGACATGTGTGCACCCGATTCTTCATAATAGGCTTGAACAGGCACTAAGGCTTGTTCTTCCTGATTCTCTAAGGTTGGTGCATATCTAATGCCCACTGGTCTTGCTCCTGGTAAAGGTGGTTGTTGTCCCAATACCGGTTGCGGTCTTTCTATCCCCATAGGTCCTGGTACATTTCCCGTTGGGTATCGAGGTACTGGATGTATCTGAGGTGGTGCTAATTGAGCAGGAGGTGCATACTGGCGCTCCCTTACATACCCTTTGTTGTAATAGCACTCCTCTGTTGGATGATTTGTCCATTTTTGTTCAATAGCACACCATTTCAGTGTTTTTGGCAATGGTTTTTGGTATGGTGCCATCCTTTTTAGAGCATCTTCTATCATTTGCTCTACATTTGGCATGGTTGTTGTTTGAACATTCTTTTTAGTGGTAGTCTCGCTCGCTACGGAGGAGGAGCTACTGGATGCAAAATCTGTATCCGCTGACACCTCTCCATAAACCGTACAGTTATCCACTAAGTACAATGCCTCTCTCGTTACTTGCTCGAAACTTGTACAAGCTTTCAAGTGCAAGTCCTTCTTGAGAGTGTCGTTCCTCAGTCCCTCAATAAAGAGAACAGATAGTCTGTCATCTTGTGGTCGTTCACGTACTGGACATCTCTCAATGTATTGTTTGAAGCGAAGTGAAGCTTCCTTCACCTTTTCGTGTTCTCTCTGTTTAAAAGCATATATTTGTGAGACCGTATTGTGCTTAATCCCTCGTTTTGAGAATTCCTCAGCAAACTCTCTTAGCAAATGGTCAATGTCATGGAATCCCCCAATGTTCATTGGTTGAAACCATGTCAATGCGGTACCTTCTAGAGTAAGACCAAATCCCTCGTATTGTGTATGGAAATCTGTTATCTGCTCAGCTCTTAAGACTTGCTTAAAGAGTGACACATGTGCATACGGATCTCCTGAACCACCATACTTCTTTGGCATACACTTGGCTACTTGAGATGGTCTCATACGTCTATGATCTGCTACCAATCTCATTGCTCCTGTGTCCCGGCTAAAGCTTTCTCTAGCATCATGGACTTCATGGGTTACCCTTGTCGGTTCCTCTGCCCTGAATCTACTACTGGGAGGTAAATGTGATGGTTCCGCTTCAAACCTTGGACCTGGAGTGGTATAGGTGGGGATTGGAACAGCACTACCTCGATTCGTCTCCATTGACTCTCTGGAATGTAATGATCCCATTGGTCCGAGCTTCGAGTCCCAAGGTTGACTGAAAGAGTCAGCAACCTGCGTTCTTTGTCCTCCTGTTGTCATTGAGTTTTGCACTCCACTTGTTGGTGCTGGTCTATGTGAGCTAGAAGTAACATAATACTGATGTAGTGGTCCCCCAAAGTATGTATATCCTTCTAATTCTTTCTTGCCCATTGTTGAGTATTGCCTGCCATACTTATCGTAAGCGGCAATTTTCACTTCCGATCCCTCTGTGTAGGTAAAGACATAGAGTTTTTTTTGGTCTGTCAACTCTCCGGTGTAGGGTTCTTCACATCTATAATAGAGATCTTGCTCCCCATTATTATATTTGTACAGCCCCACATAGATGTTATCAGTGTTGATCCTTGTAGTTTCATTCTCTCTTCTTAACCTCACATTAGGGAAGTTCATTATTGGTGCTTTCTCCTCGAGTTCTTCATCTATTTTGGCTTTGGTGCCCATCAATCCCCACTTGTCCACAATGTTAGGGTTTAGGACTACCAAGTACATGGTACCCTCGTCATCTAGATATCTATCTCCGCTATAGCTCACAGGCACTAAGTCCTTGAACTCACTAGGTCTATCTTCTATCTTTACGCAATAGCGGTCCATTCCATCTTTGTAGATCTTGGCACCTTGCTCATTGTCGTACTGGTATTTTATGAACAATAGCTTCATGGTGGCGGAAGGATTTGATGATCCTGCTGCCATATTTTCTCTGTTGTTCCTTTTCGAGTGTTCCAAGTTTTCAGTGAAAATCTCGTAAGATCTCTCCGAAGAAGTATCAGAGACACTTCCTTCAAAGATCGGCTCTAATGGTTGCACCCAACTTTGGTTTACACTTCCCTCGGTTGATATGACACTTGCTGGTTCCCCTTGTTTTGGTTGATTATTCCGGAGATTCCTGCCTGATCTCAAATTCATCAATTCCCCTAAAGGACTGTAGCTTTTCCGTCTCGGCAATTTGTTTTCCCCAAGTTTTTGTGGTCAGAATTGATCCAAACTGATTGATACTTGGTCAATTGTTTAATCTTGTCAGTCGGACAACTTCTGTTTCATCCAGTGAGAATTTTGTTGCAGTTATGCTGAAAAAGACATTATACGCGTATGATGTCTTTTTTTCACAGATTTTGACTATTTTGGTTATGCTCACTCTCAGTGGCCCCTTTATGCTCTGTTCACTCACAAAATTCAGTTTGAACTCTGTTTGAGCAAGTTATGGCTAGTTCAGGCTTTTCTTGGCAATTTTCCGCTTTTGACTTGTTTTTTGGGTCAATTGTGATCCAAATGGTATGAAACTTGAAATATAACCTCTAGACAGCTATTACAATGGATCTGTGTTAGCAAAGTATCAAAATATGTCCAAAATTAGGTCAAAGACATCATACGCGTATGATATCTTTTTCATCATTTTGGGTCCAAACTTGATATTTATGCTTTCAACAGTGTTTGTGACAATCTTGTCAGGTCAGATTTCAAAAATAAGCAGTGGATGTGCCAAAAAACATTATACGCGTATGATGTCTTTTGTCCCAGATTTTGACTATTTTTGGTTTTAAGCCTTCTCCAATGTTTATAATTGAGTTTCAAGTGTTTTTGTCAGGTTTGAATGTAAAAACAAGATTTGAATCCAAAATTTCCTATTCTTTGCGTTTCTTGGACTCCGACTTGTCTTTTTTGGGTTTCTTTGAGTGTTAATGCTCTTGTTTTAAGTTGATCTTAGGGTAAAACCCCCCTTCTAAACACTCTGGCAATGTCAAATTTTCAATTTTAGTCTCTGTTTAGGTCCTAAGACATCATACGCGTATGATGTCTAAAGTTGCAGATTTCCAGTTTTTCAGCACAGAACTCTTCCAATAGCTCTTTTAAGTGCTCAGCAACAATCAGTTACACAGAAATTTTTTTTGAACTTTGTTTATTGCATATTTCACTACCAAAGAGACTTTTTCAGTGATCTAACATGCAATTAAACACATCAAGCAAATAGAACACCTTTTGATAGCTCTAGATCAGGATCAAATCAGGCCCTACCTAAGCTACTTCTAATCATAAAATGGATTTTTTGCAATTGAAAATATAAAGAGATTTACTACCACACAAGGAGTAGCAATTGCTTTTTATGTCAACAACCACTTAAACACCATCAAAAAACAATCTAATCTAAGCTAGACTAAAAATACTGTCAACGCGGAAGACCCAGGAATACACCACTTCCTAGTATCTCTTGAGACCTTCGGAGTCCACCACTCCTAGATCTTTTCTAACTAAAGTATACAAAGTAGTTTATACGACTCACCTCGTAGGATTAGTCTAAGGTCACCTACTTAGGGCTCTCGTCCCTGGCAGCGGCGCCAAATGTTAAGGCGGTTACGCCGCTAGCGAAAGCTAAATAGCGAGAACTCAACCAACAACAGAATTTGTCAGACGAGGACGAAGCTTGACCCGCAGGCGCATGGAAACAACTAGGTGGGTGTCAAATCACCTACTCGACCTTCTAATGACAATCACTACTAAGGAAATCAAATCTAAGTTCTAAAATACGCAAGTGACTGAAATCCGTACTACGAACGAATGCTATACGAAACATGATCTAGAATCATTGAATCGATCTCAAACTCAAGGGGACGTCTATACACTAGGTAAGAACAACACCCTAAAGACTTGAACTGCAAAATCAACCTATAACCACTCCGTGCGGTAAACGCGTATGAAGACAGGCCGAAAATTACAGGTGACCGAAACTTGACCCCGATGGTACTAATGCATAGCTCTACTCGTTGTGGTTCTATAGATATGCTGCACGCTCTATTCCGACACACGAGTTGGAAGAAAACTCACACCGAAGCTCGTAGGAACTTACCACACGTAGAAGCCGATAGCGCGCACTCTTGGTATCTGTGCGTAGCTCTCACCGTTGCTAACACAATGGCGGTGTCGCTTCTCCAATGGCGGCCCCGTAGCTCGCGTAGCAAGGAGATAAGACTCTCTCTCTCTCTCTCTCTCTCAGACACAGTCACGGCGCTCAAAAACTCACTTTGATCAATAATTGAATCTTCTTTAGGTTACAAAACTTTGGCTTATATACCTCAGCCTTGGAGGTGAGAACATCTCTAATTATTTACATCAGCAGGTGAAATTACGTCGGGATTACAGGCTGGAAACTCAATTGAGTCCCGTTACTTAATGAATGGCTCAAATCAAAATTAATGTCGGAAAGACATTTATTACAATCAATGGTTACAAAATGATGGGTGTGAGCAAAAATGTGGTTGTGATCCTCTGCTGGCTCAACAGACCCCCCAAAGTTACAAAATTAAAATGTTGAAAATGAACAAACAAAAAATCAAAGTGCCACAATGTAAAATCTTAAGCTGGAAGAGAAATCTCAGCTTGATTGGGTACTTCACTCACATGTATCGCCTATGGTACTAGAGCCCTAGAGGTTCCCAGTGTGGGGGCTTTTCCTTGAAAAGAAAAAAACCCAAGGCATACAAAATAAGCACACACATCAAAATTGAATCACTGTGAAAAGACTTTGGGGGGTCAAAGAAAAGGTAATCAGTCAGGCAATGATTTCATGAGAAATTCCTTTTATCGTAGCTTAACTACAAGGTCTTCTAGGTATAGCCTGTAGTCAACCCTCGAACATGAAATACTTGGCTCTCGCAATTAAACAACTTAATTGACCAGAGAAAATTAAGAAGCTTACCCATGGTATTAATAGTCGATCTCTAGTGCCTTTCGACCGTTAAATTAGAGACCCCATACTTGTTTAATTTTGTACCTTTACATCTCTTTATGCATTTGATTATATTGCAATTTAATGTTTATTGCTGACAAATTGTTTAAAATTCTGTTACCAATCAATTTGTTGCCTAAAAATGCATATGCTTTTTAATCGCTTATGAGAATGCAATTACTGTGCCAATGTTGTTTGATTTTGCAGTGACTGAAGAAGGCTAAGGACATTCATCTCAAATGCTCTTCCACCTCGACGAACGAGCTTCAACTCAATAGCTTCCGAGGACGGAATCTACATCAGGAAGGGGGGCATGTTAACCCTCACGGCTCACGGACACCCTATCACCTACGAGACGGACGTTGTAACCTACGACGGACATTGTATTATTTATTTGGTAGAGTCAGGTACTGGGCTTGTCGGTGCAATAGGAAAAGGGTAAGAGTGATCGCCAATGAGAGGCGCACTCTAACTAGAACATTCAAGGGATTAGTTGGCTAAGCATGGGCGCCCAAGTGTGAATGGGGCGAGCTCATATAAAAGTCAACTAAACCTAAAATCCACTCATTCTCTCATTTGTGCAATTGAAGAGTGCTCTTGCTCCATCTCTTTCTTCTTCTTCTTTATCTCTTTGTGTGTGTGTGTGTGTGTGAGAGAGAGAGAGAGAGAGAGAGAGTGAGAGAGGGAGAGAGAGGGAGTGTGTGGGCGATCGAGCATTACGAAGGCATGACGACGGTGAAGCGGTTGAGCGCTGCGTAGCGGAGTCTCCTTCTTCTTCGCGGCGAGGAATCCTCCACGAAGCAAACGTAGAGCGGTGAGTGACACACCATCGCCTTCTTTGAGCTTACTAGTTTAAGCTTGTTGTGTGCTTGGAGCCATTTGTGGCTCGCACACGGTGTATCGGCAAGTTCCTTGCATTGACACGTGCGACATACGCGCACACCAATGTAATGGTATGAATGAGAGGTGTAATGAAGAGGTCATAAAGATGCTTACAAAGATGAAAGAAAATAATGTGAAGACTTGGTATTTAGAGCTACCTTGTGCTCTGTGGGCTTACAAGACGACCATCAAACAAGATGACGATCAAATCAGGTATTGGTTTCCCTCCCTTCCCGGGGTGTCCACTATGTATAAGTCCTATATATCACGTGCATTCAAGAACACTTTTTCAAAATCCTATGTAATTTATTTTAAGAACTTTTTGTAACCCCTCTGTAAATTTCTAGCAAACTGATAAATCTCTTATTTTGAATAAACACACTCTCATGCCATCTTCAACGGTGGCCTTTTTTCTATCACATTGATACTCTTTTTGTTCTTTCTTAAGTACACAACATTTAGTCTAGATACACACCACCCATAAGTGTCCCCAAACCTTGCCCAACCTTGAGACACTTTAAAAAAGCATGGTGAAAAGTGGAGCTTTGCTTTTCATTGGCCTACCATAGTAAATTTTACCTTACTTTAAGAGGAGCATGGAGATGTTGGGAAGGTGTTGATGGAGCTTGAGATTATATCACTCAGTTTGGTTGAAACCTCTCAAACCCATGAATAAAAGATACAAAATTAATGGACATAGCAGCAAACACCCTGATTTTAGTCTAAGATACAATTGCATCTCTACATATCTATCAAACTAGTGACCAACAAAATATGCAAAAAAATTTGGAATTACCAACAATGAGCTTTACATAGAGCACAAGCTTCTCATTCTCAGATTTTCTTTCAATCATCTAAACACATGCAATCCTCCTTTTTCTAAAATTCTCTTTTTCTTGAGAAAAAAATGTGCAAATGGTATAAGAATCACATTCTAGGAAAAAATGATATTTGAAATAGATTACAATAGCCCCACTCTATAACTTTCAACCCGTTATTTCTCACTCTATATTCCCCTATTCCCTTATTGTAGCCCTATTCTTAATGTCATAGAAGCTAGGAGCTTGGTAGGGATGCCACAAATAAAACATCAATCTCAAGTAGCAGCAAATAAGTAGGCTCTCACTATTGCTTTATCAAATAGATCGAGATTTGTAGGAAATAGAATCAAAATTTCAACTTTTGCAATCATTCGTATGCTTTTTGGACATACTCATCCATAGCCTTGTCCAGTATAGGTTCATTAAAACCCCACCCATTTTCATCACCTACTACAAATCCATGACAAGATTCTTCATGACATACATTAAGAGTTCATAATCCAAAGTAGCACTCACATAGCACAAAGTGCACCTCACCACATCCAAGTGTGGTTTCCTAGGAGACTGCATAAACTGACTCACCAATCCAACTGTGTAGCTCAAGTATGGACGTGAGATAATCAAGTAGATCAAGCTGCCCACTATCTTCTTGTACATAGTAGCATTCTCAAGCAGTTGATCTACATCATTTCCCAACTTCAAATTCTGATCTAAATACATTGCAATCGGCTTACAATCACCCATACCATACTTTTTTAGCATATCCAAATCATATTGCCTTTGTGACAGCCATACACCTCTTCTATGTGAATAATTTCAATGCCCAAGAAATATCACAAGTCTCCCAAATCTTTCATCTCAAATGATTGCATAAGTAGAGCTTGTATGCCCTCTGCTTTAGTCAAATTATCTCCTCCAACAATCAGATCATCCACGTATATGCATATCACCACAATTCGTGCCTTATTCTTGTGTACATACAATGAATGATGTGCATCAGACATTTCAAACCCCAATGAAATGAAAAATGTCACAATCCTCTCATACCAGGCTCTCGGTGCTTGTTTCAGCCCATACAATGCTTCCTTTTGGCTGGCATACGAGGTCACATAGCCTCAAATTTGCGTAACCTTGTAGCTAATCCATATATACAGTTTCCTCCAAGTCTCCATTCAAAAATGCATTCTTTACATCCATTTGCTTTAGCACCCATTTTAACGCAACAGCCATTGCAATAAACACATGAATGATAACCATCTTGGCTATGGGACTAAACGTCTCCTCATAATCAATCTCATAAATCTGTGCATAACCTTTGGCCACAAGCCTAGCCTTGTACCTACTCACACTTCCATCAGCATTATGCTTTATTTTGTAAACCCAATTACATCCAATTCCGTTCTTTCTCTTTGGTAATGGCACCAATTCCCATGTTCCATTTGCATCAAGTGTAGCCATCTCTACATCCATAGCTTGCCATCATTTTTCATCTTTGAGAAAATCCTCAAAACATGTGGGTTCTACCTCCTCTGTAATCTTTGCCATAGGTGCACAATGACAAGCCACATAGTTGTCATAAGTCAATCGCTACAGAGGATTTCTTACTCTTTTCGACCTATGTGGTCCAAGATCACTTCCAGGTGCTTTGTTCCCTGCTTGCATCTGTGGGACGCATGTCTAACCTCACCATCCTATCTTATTGCAGTATTAGCGAGAACCACGATTAATTTGTCAAACCATGGGACGAAGCTGACTCGACTAGTGCATAGAGTCTACAAGAGGTTGTCAATCTCTTGGAAAAAAACTAACAACTCGCATCTAACTCAAGCTACACTCAAGTGACTAAAATCACCAAAAGCCAATCACTCATCGGCAAGCAAATCACACATCCAAACGTAATGAAACTTTTAGGACAAGTTTATAAGACCTAAGCACACATGCTTATGGTCTCAAACCCCACTTTAGGTCAAGTTCCAAAATCGTGATAATTAACAGCAGTGGATCTTTGACCTAATCGTTTTTGATCCAGAATGCATCTAAATGCTTAGCAATGATGCCCCAATACCCCGCCTATGCTTAGTTTTTTATTTAAAAGTGTAAATTCCTATTTATGATGAAATTAGGCAGCGGGTCGGCGACGCCAAAAGCTACAAAATACTGTGAATGGCTTACGTCAATGCGTAGAGCTCTTACATGCGGTTTCAATGCAACAAACGTAATCACAATGTGAAAATCGGAGAGGGAGTGGGAAGCATGAGAAGGAGAGAAGTGAGCGCCATTAGCTCACGATGTGTATTTCTTATCCAAAAACTTATTAAAAACTTACAAAAATTGGATTTATACCTTAGCCAAGGTTTTTGGGTGGTCAAAAGTAATAATCTGGAGCTCTACCAAAGCTGCGAAATGGCTAGCTGATACAATCTGGAAGCTTGTAGCCCCGGCTCATTAATTACAAAGTTTATATGAGAAAATAGGAGTTACAATATTCTAATTCATCAAAATAATAAATTTTTTACAAAGAGAACTCCGAAAAATGGTATCAGGGTTAGCTTGTTGCTAACATAACCCCCCTCCTCGCCTGTGTTGTCCCTTGACACAGCTTTATGGGCTGAAATAGTCTTCGGGTTGACGGCTGGCGAGGCGGTCTTTAAGCGCGGCCGGTGCCTTCTAGTATTTGATTCTTCTTTCTTTGTCGGACACTTGCAGAAATTGCATTGTTACTTTATTCTTCAACTCCACTGCTGAGTAGCCTACAAACCTGGATGTTAGGTTGCCGATCACCGGTGCAAATATCTTCGTTCGCCAAGTGAAGAATCCAGTGTAGAATGCTTCTTCAAAGGCTAGCATATTATTCGATGGCAAGAACATACATCTGGCATAGAATCCATAAAGGACTTATTTTGAAGGCTTCCCACTCAGATTGTAGCATACGCCTTTGTTTCCTTCCAAGAATGATAGCCATGGGGCTCCTGTTTGCTCAGGCTCATTAAAAACGTGAATTCATGTTAGCAACATTCTACAGATCTTACATAACATGGCACAAGAGAGATCTGGCAGACTCTTGAAGAAAGACATGGCACCCGTTAGCCATGTATTCCTCTGTTGCTTATCCTCTCTCTGGAGCTGGCAGCCTGGGGAAGTTAAGCCAAGTTGGCCTCTTCTTTTGCAATGCTCATGCGCTTGCCATGTCCTTACTCTGGGTACAGGACAGAAGGTCGGATCTCTTTGAAGGGCCGCAAGTGCTCTTGTGAATAGAATCAGGTATCTTGGATTCTTGTTCAGCTAGCTTAGCCTCCACTTTGGGTGGTCTTTATCTGCGCCATCTTCTTGCATATCTTTGTATAGCCTTTCTTTCACCTGTAATA
Organism: Adiantum capillus-veneris; assembly: GCF_014529385.1. NCBI lineage: Eukaryota > Viridiplantae > Streptophyta > Polypodiopsida > Polypodiales > Pteridaceae > Adiantum > Adiantum capillus-veneris. Next base: position 113,028,112 of record NC_140941.1, read on the forward strand.
GTTCCACTTTGATGAGAGGGTATGGCAGAGATTGTTGATGCCATTGAGCGTTGATCTGATTGGGAGTGAGTTGAGTGACGTCGACAGACTGTAAAGCTCTCAACTCCCAATCCATAGCGGCTTTCCACTGCTCATCCACCTCTAGTGTGATCTTTTCCTTTAGTGCGTCTTCTTCAGCTTTTGACAGCTGGACCATTGGCACTATGTCTTCATCCGTGATGTTAATCTGAAAATCTTCATTACCACTCGGCTCTACTATGGACTATGTCTCAAACGCAGCAAACAAGACCGAGGGTATGTCTATCTGTGACGGCTCTGAAGTGCTTGCCTCTTCCTGCATGTCTCGTGTTCCATCTCTAAGGAGTTGATTAATTCGTTTTTCTACTATCCCCTTTAGGAGCTCCTCCTTTCTCTGAACTCGCATCAATGCCAGGTCCCTGCACTGTGATTGTTCTAACTTTAATTTTCAAGGTATTTATTTTTCTTTTTAAGTGCCTTATACACTTCGTGAGTTCCTTTGATTGAGGCCACGGCTAGATTTTCGCTGATTGTTGTAAGAAAATGGTGTGATCATTGATCCTCTGTTCAGAATACTACAGGGAAGCATTGGCAACATCTAAGTGCACCTAAATTTTTTGAGTTGTAAGAAGTTCAGTCGTAACTTCTGTCAGCTGCTCATCTTTTGCTTTGCAAGCATCGGATAGTTTGGTGAGTAGATCACCTAACTCCTCCATTTCTTTTTGTTGCCTATCTCTGGCTAATGGATGATGTTCCGCTTCTGCCTTTAGCTCTTGCACCTGCCTTTGAAGATCAGTGATGACAGTCATCCTGTCTTCTAACTCTCCTTGGAGAGCGTCGATCACCATCTCAAGTTCCTTGGCCTTTGTGTTGCGGTTTAATGCTACTGAGTGGAGTCTCTCCATCATTTCCTGCATCTGCTGTGCACATTCATTGACCTGTACTATTACTTCATCGTTTGATTGCCACTCCTCCTCTCTTGCCAGCTAGGATGTGCCTGCAGCCTCATGTGTGGCTTCTTGCTACGTCGTAACTGCTGGTGGTTCTTGTGTAGAGGTAGATGGTCAGTCTTCTTCTTGGATATCCTGAGGCTTTGATGTCTCGATCGTTTCTGGTTGAGTGGAAGTAGATGGTGTTGGATCAGACCTTGTTGTCTCTTTAGGTGCCGGCCTTTCTTCCTTCTCTGGCTCAGGTTCTGTCCCATGTGCAATGGTAGACTCTTTTCCCGCATTTGCTTCTTTGTCAGTCTCTTGTTCAGATCCACTTGCCTTTTCCTCTTCTTGCTATTGAGTATCTTTTGTTGCCTTCTCGAGTTCCGGCTCGGCTTCTTTTTCTTTTTGGTTGTTATGCTAGTCAGCTTCTTTTGCGGATTCTGTTGGTTTGGTGGACTCAAAATCTTTGTCTTTCTCAGGCTCTGTTTCTTCATTGGTGTCTTTGCCCGCCGATGATGGTGGTGGGCTAGGCATGGGATGGTCTTGTTGTTCTGTAGACGGTGAGGTGGGTCGGGGAGATCCATGACTTTGTTCTTGTCTAGCCATTTCCTCGGCTTGCCCACTGGTCTTTTGCCTCCTTGGCTTTCTTAGCAGCTTCTTCTGCCTCCTTCAGCTTTAGAGCTTCAGTCTCTTGGTACATTCTTTCTAAATGCTATGTTGAATCATCCGCCTCTTTTCTTGTATGATGCTTCGTTCGAGGGCCTTTAAGTCCAGTAGGTACCCATTTTTTTGGGTCCTTCCCTTGTGCTTGCCTACTGTGCTGGTACGCCTGTTTCTCTCTTTCAAAGTGCATTTGTTTTTGAGTTGGCTCTTCTTGGTGTGCGGCCACAACTTTTCTTTTCATCACTTCTCTCCGAGCTCTCTTTTCTTTGTTGTCAGAGCTCTTGCTGCTGTGCCGTTCCGGCGAGCTATCAGCTGACTCTTCATCATATTTATATGATCTTTTACCTGACCTTGTAGCCCTTGGAGAGGGTTGCGCTACCAATATCCATGTGTTCTGATCAGGAGCAGGCAGTAGGTTGTCGGCCATGCCAATGGCATGATATGTTATTCTAGTCAAGACCTCTGGTGCACCCAAGTACGCGATTTTTCCCTCCTTCTTGGTGCCCTTCAAGGTTGTCAACACATACTGCACATGGTCCACGGGTTGCCTTGTTGTTGACTTGAGAACTTGAGTGAATGTGGTGGCCATGGCGTGATTTGGTGTAGTGTATCTTGGTGGCCTTTTTGCCAAGAAATGGAAGTGTTGGTGGTACAAACGGGTTGGCTCTTCCACATGTTTATGGATAAGGTCGGCGAATATAACCGCAGCTGTCTCTTTCATAAATGTGCCTGCGGTTTTCCTATCTCTTGCTCGTATGGTCATTCCTTCTATGGGTAGTCTGAGTGCCTCTACCACTATCTCTTTTGTGATCACTACCTCGACCTTGTTCCCTTGGGTGTCGGATTCTGTGTAGTTCCGTCTTCTTTGATTGTGGATAGAAGCTCATAAGCCTTCTGAAAATCCACTCCGCAAGGCTCTTATTCGTAGAAATTCCTGAGCCCCAACTTGCGATTAGCCTCTTTTGTCTCTGGCTTTGCGGCTACATCATAGACTTCTTTGGGGAGGAGTTACAACTCCTCCTGATGCCCATCTTCACTTTTGAACTTGCCAGTGAAAACTGTAGTGTGGTGCTCTTCCAGCTGTTCTTTGGAAAGGTAGGATGCCTTTGCTGCTTTGACCGACTCGAGGTCTAGTTGAGACGGGGACAGTTCTTGTAGTTTCTCTTTTTGGTTTAGCTTCTTCTTGGCCCTCTTTGCTGCTTCATGGCTCCTGTTCAGTGAATAAAGTGCAAAGTTAGCAGATTTGTCAGAATTTTCTCTGAAATTTCCTTTTGGCTGAAATGCTAACAATTTGGTCCACTTTGCTTCAAATCAATTTTTGAACAAGCAAAGATGCATAAAACCATGCAAGGAACAAAAGTGTATGGTCAAAACAAAAATTTGCAACCAAAGTAAATAATCGCGATTATTTACAGCTGAGAAAAAATTTCAAGCAAACTTGGCTTTATAGGCTTGAAGTATATACCAAATACATGCTCTGAGTGAAATATGGGCTTATTTGGATGCATAGGGTGAAAATGGTACCAGATTTTGGCTTTAGGTCTCTGAAATAGTAGATATAAAAAAAAAATGTGATTTTGAGCTTCAAATTGATTCAAAATTGGCTAGTGGGCTCAACTCATCATGTACTTTGGATGTATGATGGCAAAATATCAAAATTCTCCAATTTTGACCAAAAAGTAAATAAGCGTGATTATTAACTTTTCTTCCAAAATTAACATTTTTTTGGTATAAATTGGTTCTAAGCATTGTATAGACCTTGGGTATGAGATATGAAGTGATTTGGATCAAGAAATGTGGTTCATAACCAAATTTTGGCTTGCAAAGACTTCTTTGCATTTTTTGACAATTTTACAAGTAATGGGTGGTCATTTTGGCTCATACTTGATTTTTGGCATGTAATAGGTGTGTACACATGATAGGTGAGATGATTTGACAATTTCCAAGCAAAACTGATACAAAAGTAAATAATCACGATTATTTACAATGGTGACAAAAACTTTGCAAAACCTACAAATTATGACCTAGATATGTTTCATACACCTAATACAAGTCCTAAATTGAATTTGGTCAAGTTTGGTCATGCCGGCATCACTTTGTGCTTTGTCAACTCTGAAATCACCACTTTTTGTGACTACCCTTCGTGTTGGGTTGGTCGGTCAACTTTGCGGCTTTGGACTTGTCCGCAACATAGTCGTGAAGCACCCTGTCCAATTCTGGCTCATTTGGAGTCAGTTTGACCCCCTATGTCGAATTTGACGCTTTGTAACCTTCGAGCCATTTTTTACTTTTCGAGGGCTTTGCTTGATGGATTTCACCAAACCAATCATATACATTGTATATGGACCTCATTAGCAAGCCATCTGTGGAGTCAAGTCGGAATTCTAGCATTTATCAAAAACGTAACTTTTCTAATGGGGACCCCCTCGACCCAGCAGAATGATCATCTGATGGTATAGAAAGGTTCTATTATGTTAGGGCATGCTATGGTTCAAATCCCAATTGATTTGGTCAAGCTGACAGGCCACTATGGTCAATTTTAGGTCGTAGGTCTTCGTGCACTGCTCGATTTCTAGGGTTTTTTCTAGGGCTTTAGACTAGCTACTGGCCCTACAAAATGGATCATTGTCGAGTAAAGAACTTACCCCTCATGTCTCCTGTGAGACAGCGCTGAAAATGGTCAACTGTGGGCTCCGAAAAAGTCACGCGAAAGAGGGCGAAATCTCTCTCTACAAAGGCTCCAAGTGGAAACGAGGTGGTTTTAGCCTACCTTGGATATCTATACCCGGACTACCTGAACCAAATTTCCCGAGATTCCCCCATTAGTCCTACTAGGCCGTGAAATCTATGTTAGACTCAAAAATTTCCCTGATCGGATTCTTGTAGCTCATGCTGCCAGAATTTTGCAAAAGTAGGCCTGGCCACCTAATTTAGGCTTCCCGCTTTCATTTTTTGATTTCATTGGATTTTTTTGTGCTTGTCCGCCTTGTCTTTTTGATCACCATCGTGTCTTCCATTCTTCCATCTGATACCTGCTATTTATTATTAACTTTTGACCTGTTTATTTGAAAAAATCAAAGAAAATAGCAAAATGCTCTAAAAAAGTAAAGTAAAAATCCAATAATTAAGAAAATCCCTTGAAAAATACAACTTTATTGTTTTTTGTTGGAATTTTTTATTTTTTAACCTTCATTATCAATAAAAACGATGAAAAATACCCAAAAAAGGAATATTTTTTATGATTTTTTGATAGTATATACACTATTTACACTCATCGGAAAGATATTATCAGTGAATTTTCCCTTGATGATGAATTATAAGGGCATTGCTAGGTAATTTTGCAAAAAATCACACGTTAACATTGAACTTTTTCCTCCCTCTTCAAACATTGCCCTTAATTACTTAGTACTTAGTACTTAGTGCCCTTCCACCCCTCCTAGATGACGTATGTTTAGGCGGTTACACCGCTAGCGGAAGCTAAATAGCAAGAACTCAACCAACAACAGAATTTGTCAGACGAGGATGGAGCTTGACCCGCAGGCGCATGGAAACAACTAGGTGGGTGTCAAATCACCTACTCGACCTTCTAATGACAATCACTACTAAGGAAATCAAATCTAAGTTCTAAAACACGCAAGTGACTGAAATCCGTACTACGAACGAATGCTATACGAAACAGGATCTAGAATCATCGAATCGATCTCAAACTCAAGGGGAAGTCTATGCACTAGGTAAGAACAACACCCTAAAGATTTGAACTGTAAAATCAACCTATAAGCACTCCGTGCGGTAAACGCGTATGAAAAAAGGCCGAAAAATACAGGTGACCGAAACTTGACCCCGATGGTACTAATGCGTAGCTCTACTCGTTGTGGTTCTATAGATATGCTGCACGCTCTATTCCGACACACGAGTTGGAAGAAAACTCACACCGAAGCTCGTAGGAACTTACCACACGTAGAAGCCGATAGCGCGCACTCTTGGTATCTGTGCGTAGCTCTCACCGTTGCTAACACAATGGCGGTGTCGCTTCTCCAATGGCGGCCCCGTAGCTCGCGTAGCAAGGAGATAAGACTCTCTCTCTCTCTCTCTCTCTCAGACACAGTCACGGCGCTCAAAAACTCACTTTGATCAATAATTGAATCTTCTTTAGGTTACAAAACTTTGGCTTATATACCTCAGCCTTGGAGGTGAGAACATCTCTAATTATTTACATTAACAGGTGAAATTACTTCGGGATTACAAGCTGGAAACTCAATTGAGTCCCGTTACTTAGTGAATGGCTCAAATCAAAATTAATGTCGGAAAGACATTTATTACAATCAATGGTTACAAAATGATGGGTGTGAGCAAAAATGTGGGTGTGATCCTCTGCTGGCTCAACACTCCCCCCCTCCGCGTTCATGTCGTCCCTGACATGACTTTTAGGCTTGGTCAATAGAGTCCTGTCGTCTTGAGCATCTGCAAATGTGATTCGTAGCGTAGGTTGCCGATGGTCAAGGTTGGGCCAAATATTTTGCTTTCGTGAGTGAAAAAGCCGGTGTAGAAAGCTTCTTCGAATGTTTGCATGTGGAAGCTAGGCAAAAACATAATTCTTTGGTACAAGAGATGTAACACCTTTGGTGATGGTTGCAATGAAAGATCATACATCATATCCGTCACTGTGTCGGCCGTCGATAGTAGACTCGAGGTCGTGGCTTTATCTGGCGCGAACACTTCAATGCATGCTAAGAGAGTCCTGCAGATTTTCTTTAGCATCTGACACGAAAGGTCAGGAGAGCCAGTAAAGAGTTTGATGGTGCCCGTTAGGGTTTTCACCATGTAGGCTTTACCTATTCTCTCTCCTGCCTTTGGTCCTGGCATCCTTGGGTAATTAAGCCAATTTGGCTTCTTTTCTACAATCCTGCCATGCTCTTTCCAGCTTCTGACTCTTGGCACCGGGCAGAAGGTTGCATCCTCCCGAATCTCCTTTGGAGCCTCTACCAAGTAGATGAGGTAGGCTGGGTATTTGTTCAGCCAACCTTTCCTCCATCTAGGTTGAGAATCTACAATCTTCTTTGATTGTTCATCCTTTGTGATGTCGCCTTCGTAAAGAGCGACATACTGCTCCTCCTCTATTCTCTTTTTCGTCTTTATCACTTCAAATTTCATCAGAGGGAAAGGCAGGCTGGGTTGCATCCACTCTTCGTGGAGCACTTTTGTGTCTAAACCTTGAAGTCTAATGGAGATGAGGAGTCTCCTTTCCCATTCCATTTCCGCCTTGGTACTTTCCTCTGTTGACTTTTCTATTTGGTCTTGGAGCCTTTGTTCTTCTTCTTCAGAGATTCCTGAAGTCGAGGCCACTTCTTGAACTGGGGCTGGATCTTCAATTGTGGTTGCCTCTCCAGTTTCAGGTAGCTCTATGGCTGCTCCCCCTGCTTCTTCTTGTGGTGGCTCTGTTTCTCTTCTTTGTTGCTCTTGGAGGTCTTGGAGCTGTTTGCGGAGGGTCTCATTTTCTGTCCTTAGTGTTTGGTTTTCTGATGTGAGCCTCTCCTCTGCAGCCAATGATCCCTCCGCCATGTGCAATCTTTGTACTTGCTCTAACCTCAGCTCTCTTTGCAAACTTCTGACCTGCTCTTCCAGAGCTGGTACGAGGGCTCCCTCTTGTTCTGTTCCTGCTCTGCTAGCTCTAGGGGTGGTCCTGAGTCTCGTGATTGTCCTTTCTTGAAGTTCGACTCTTTCCCTTAGCTCAATGAGCGCATCCTTGGCTGCCTCCAGCTCATCTTCTATTCTCTCCTTTGCTTCCTGTGAACTTGTTACCTCTCTTGAAGCTTCGGCTAGTTGGAGTATCAAGCCGTCTCTCTCGTTTTCGGCGTCATAGAGTGATGCTTTATGACTTTCAGATTCAGTCATAGCATTCTCTAACTTCTTCTGCAACTCTGCTTCCTTTTGTTTTGCTATCTCAAGTGCTACTTCCTTTGCTCTGGATCTTTCTTTAATCTTGCTGAGCAGTTCATGCACCATGTGCATGTCTTTTTCATCTTCATCTGTCAACTTGACAGCTCTTTCTGCCACCACCTCCAATGGCTTCGGCTCGTCCATTTTCTCTTTACTCTCCATTGTACCCTTTGTCTTTTCCTTCGTCCCTTTCCGATCATCTTGTTTCCGTAGGGATATCCCATAAACTGCCTCTAGGGCCTCTTCTTCACTGTATCCGATCGCTACCAGATCCTCATAATCATCTTTCTTTTGCTGAACTGGATCTATCTCCTTTTCCTTGGTCCCGGCCTCCGGCTTTTCCATAATTTCTGTTTCCATTTCTATTGTGGTTTCCTCCACAATAATTTCCATCTTCTTCGGGCTTGGTACAACAGTAGAAGAGGGCTGATTGTCCTCAGTCATCTTGGCTTTCCCTTTGTTTGCTTGCCCGTCTTTCTCTTGAGGTTCAGTAGACTCATCTACTTTCTTCTTCCCCTTGTCGTCCTTTTTCAGCTCAGCTTTTAAAAGTTGTACTTCCTCTTCAGTATAAGGCTCGACAGGTTGCTGCTCAATTATGGCCTCCGACTCCTCATAAGCTCTAATATATTGATCATATTGATCAACATGTGGCCTGGCTGAGCTGGTTCCGACTTTACTGGGGTCCGGCACCCACATTTCTTCGAAGTCCCCCTTTAGAGCTCTTTCCGCTCTAAATTGCTCTACCAGCCTTTCCATTCTTGCGGCTTTTTGACTTTTGGTTTGCTTGGGATCGGCCTTCTTCTTCGCTTTCTTCTTGAGCGGCTCATCCACAGCCTCTTCATGTTCTGAAACTATTTCTAGTTTTCGGCGTGCTCTTGTGGACGCCCTCTTGGATACTTCTTGCTGTTCTTCCTCCTCATCGGCTTCTCTAAGCCACTCATTCTGGGAGGGAATCCGTGGCCCTTGATCTCTAGCTCCAATAGCTTCATAAGCTATTCTTGTTAGGATTTCTCCTCCTCCTATGTACTTTGGTTTCTGGTTGTGCATGGCGATTACTTGCTCGTGGATGTATTGAGCATAATTCACCTATTTTGGCACGTTGCTCTTCAGTGCCCATGTGATGGTTGTTGCAATGGCATGGGGTGGTGTAGTATACTTCTGCGGTCTTTTACTGCACACATGGAAAAACTGGTTGTATAATCGGCAAAGGGTTGCCGCTCGTTGATCTGCCATATCTCCGTAGGTTGTATTTTGTTTCTTTGATCCATAGACCTCTATGGCCTCCCTTCTTTCTCTGACAGAACTCCCTTTGTTGTGCAGCTTCAATGCATCTGCAATGAGCTGTGGAGTGATATGTACTTCAACTGTTTCTCCATCCATGGCTGTCAACGTGGCTTTCCCATCCTTCTGAATGGATGTTGCCAACTCATACACTCTTCTTGTGTCTACACCTGATGGTCTCGAGGTGAAGAACCTGTGTAAGTCAGCCGTTTCCAGGTATCTGCTGATGTTCTCTGATCTGCTATAATCCACTAATTCTCGTGGGATCATAGGTACATCGACCGATTGCCCTTGAGGATCTCTGAAAGTCCCCTGGTAGATCTTTATTCCCTCTTTTTCTAGTACTGCTTCCTCCACCCAAGTCTTGGTTGGCTTGAGGGTTTCTGTTGGAATATCAAAAGGTTCTGCTTCTGCAAGAGCATCCTTGATGGTTGGTCTTTTTCTCTTAGTTGCCGATGACTTAGCGGAATCCATGGATCCTGTAACTCCAATTACAGAAGTTAGCGTCTTTTTAGTACTGAAAGCCGAAATGAAGCTTTTAACTATTCAAATGACTTGAAAATTGAAACATGAGCTATTCAGGGCCTAAGGATGCAATGTAGGTGAAAAAATATGCAAACTGGGCTAAAAACATGCTTGAGACATCATACGCGTATGATGTCTTTTGTGTCAGAATGACTTCATATTGGTTGTGCTTGTAGCTGATAGTGTATACATGAGTGTCATATGCTTGGATTTGAGTTTGGATCCCATTTGGTCAAGTTTTGGCCAGTTTAGTCCAATTCAGGCTCTTGGCAAAATTTTGAAAGGGAAATGGATTTTATGATCCAAATTGGATAAAACTTGGTGGATTACTTTCAAATGGCATGTAGAACACTTCTGTTTGGTGGTTGAAGCCCTGAGGTGCCAAAATCACATAGTGAGACATCATACGCGTATGATGTCTTTTATTGCATTTTTGGACCAATTTTTCTCTATAAGCTTGGTTTTGGCTTTAGATAGGCTTATTCAGTGGATTTATCAAGTTTGGATAGAATTTGGGCTAAAAATGGCTCTGGAGACATCATACGCGTATGATGTCTTTTTCATCAATTTTTCATGGGATTGGTTCTGTGGACTCTCCATGTGCTAGTGAAGGACTGTTTATACTCAAATCTTGGTTTGGACTTGAATATGTTGGATTTGGGACAAAAATAGGCTTTGTATGAAGGATTTTCTCTTAATTGGGCTAATGGGGTGATCCACTTGACCAAATGGTTCTAAACTTCATATGTAGCATGTATTAGATATATATAATGGATGTATGATGACAAATGAGCATTTTTGGCTCTGTAAGTGCAAATAGACATTATACGCGTATGATGTCTTTTGTGTCAAAATGGTGCTTTTTGGTTCCAGATAGCTTGTAGATGTGTTAATCAACAATCCTACAAAGTTTCAATGAGTTTGGAGTTATTTTGACAAAATTAGGACCAAAAATCAATTTTATGGCCTACTTTGCGTCTTTTTGGTTTTCCTTGGGTTTTCTAACTCCAATTCTCATGATACTTGGTTCATAGGATGTGATTAACATGTGGAATGAAGCTATGCACTCAAATGTTGAAATGAATGTGAAAATCATGCTGTGAGACATCATACGCGTATGATGTCTTTTCTTGAAATGTTGGTCTTTTTGTGCAAAGAATGCTTTGTGCTAGTGCCCTAAGCCCTGCTAACTAGTTTTCAACTTAACAAGTCATCAGTTTAGCTAGAAAGCCCCCTTATAGGTCCGACTTTGGCTCCCCGTTCTCCATCTTTATCCATTTGGTTGCTCGAAAGCGTCTTTTTCACCATCGGTAAGTGAATCAGCTTTCTTTTGGGTTTTGCTTGCAAACATAAGTCATCCATGTATAGTTGAAACTGCTCGTGAAGTTTCATGTCATTTGGTCGTCAATTTTAGCCGTTATGCCAAAATGACGCTTTGTGTGTCCGCAGCCGAATCGGTTGTTCCGACCTACTTTTGGTGATCCAAACCCGGAGATACTCCATGGTTGCATTTCCCTCGATGTTGTTAAGCTTCTTGAGAAGTTTTGTGTCGTTCTGACAACTTTTTTCTGTTTGCCTCTTGCAGGCTCTGTTGACCTAGGGTTTTTCCAGTCATTCTTTCTCGAGCTTTGAGTGCTAGAAACTCATCTCCTATACTAGGGTAACCCACCTCTAAGTTCTTGCAAAGTTTGGTTAGGCGGTTGTGCCCCTACCTAGCGTTCTTCCCCATTCCCCGTCTGCTCTTGTTTCTTGGTTTTGGTGAGTTTTCGCGACAAAAGTTAACGATAAGCATCAAAAGCTTATGGCAACGAGTCTACCTCTCATGTCTGGTGTCCTCTGAGCTCTCGTAGCAGTCGTAGAAGGCGGTAGAAGGTCGGGTGCTCCTGTGTGCTCTTTGCTCTCTCCAAGAAGGTAATAGTGGAAATGAGCTTGATAGTGAAGTGAAAAATACTTAACTTCGGGCTTCCCGGATCACTTGTTACCAAATTTGACATGTGCTCCTATCTCGTCGTGAAATGCACTTTAGGATTTGAAATTTCTCAATTTGGACTCCGTTTGACCTGTTTCTGAGAAATTTGTCCACTTTGCCAAAATTCTGTCATTTCGGGCTTTCCGCAACTTTTTCAGAATTGTACCCCATTTTTACCATGGGTTGCCCTTGTCATTAGGATCATCACCGTCTATTCTTTTCTTTTTTCCGATCTCATTTCACCTGCTTTTTTATTTTTCTTTTACTTTTATTAAGAAAATCATAAAAAATAAAGGAAAATAGCAAATTGAAGCCAAAAAATTCCAAACATACACGATAAATAGCTGGTAACCCTGTGTATATGAATATACACTTCTTTGTGATTTTTGGACTTGGATTACCACTTTTTAGCTCCAAAAACACTCTTATTTAGTGATATTTACACATCTAGAGACCCAAATTCATCATTTGATCTCTTCTTGTTGCAAAACAAGGTATATAAGGGCATAAATATTATCAATATCCGCAATCAAACATAAAAAATTGCAAAATCATGTAAGACACTGCCCTTGTAATATAATTTTTGTTTTTCTTTGTTTTTTCCGCTTGTAGCTGCTTTGTAGCTCCTGTATACCTCCCCCCCTCCTAGTCTGAGTCCTCCCGGACGACTATGAAGTGTTTGTGGGTGAAGCATTGTAGTTGTTTTGGTCATAAGTTCCCAATGCAATTGTAGAGCGATGATACAACATTCTTTCCAAAAAGCTGCTCTTTGTTTGATTGAAGGAATTGTGGTCGGGTTTTGGGTTGGTTTTGGCACTTCGGTAGTAGAACCAGTAGATGGATTCTTCATTACCTTGTTGTCTTTTTTCACAATCCAAATCTGCTTCCGCTTTGCTTGTGCTTGCCACAAACTCTTTGCGACCCAAACCTGCTTTGTTCTGTGTGTTGATTTCCTCGCCTTGAAATACCTAGGAGTTTCCGTTGATTGTATTGAAGGGAGTTCCTGTTTACAAATCTTTGGGATCCAAATTTGCTTGCTATAGCTTTTTGCCGTCATGAACTTCTTTGGAATCCAGACCTGTTTCACTGTCCTTGATTGTCGGGGATCACTCTGTTGTCTGGTATTGAAGACTCTGTTTGTGTTTTCTGGCACCACCTTTTTTGGTCTCCATACCAGCGTTGACTCCGTTTTATCCCAAGGTTGAGCTGTTATATTATTGCTTGTCTTCCTTATCCAATGTTGAGAGTTCCTCGTCGACGAGCAATCCAGTTGTGTAGAAACTTTTGGTTGGCATTGCTTCTTCTTTTTCTCTGTTTGTTGTTTGCCCTTGTCCGTGGATTCTTCCTTTGGAGTTGGCTCTGCTCCTTTGGTGAACTTAACTGATTGACTTTCACCTTCGTATTTGATAAGCACTGATTTAGAACTCCAGTCAATCATTGCATTGTATTGCTTCTGCCATGGTTGTCCTAGCAATAATGGATGTTGTGTAGCTTGGTCTTCAACCACGTAAAACATATGAGGATACACATATTGGTTAATCTGTATATGTAAAACTGTGCATCCGACAGTTTTGATTGAATTCTCAGAGTAACTTTTTAACTCTTGCTTGGCAGTTTGTAGTTTAGTGTCATTTGTCAATTGTCTATACAAACTGAGTGAAAGTAGGTTAGCTTGAGCTCCTGAATCCAATAGTGCTCTGGCTTTGATTTGGTTGGTTCCTACTTTGCATTCAATGATGGGTTCTTCTTTGTCATTCCCCATTTCTGTTATACTAACTGCGTTTATTCGTATTGCTCCTTCATTGCGCTGTTTCTGACGCAGTAGTCTTCTTTTCTCCATTCTTTCCTTCGCCTCGGCTTGCGCTTCCTCCTCAATCTTTTTCTTTTTCTGGACACGCAACTTTTCTTGATGTATTTTGAGAAGCATGTCTTGGGTTAGCGGCAAAAGATACTTTTTCACTCTGCATCCACTAATCCAATTGGGCATTTCTTCTCCGTCTAATGTAGCAAGCTTGACGGCTCCACTTGGTGATAGATCTTTAATCACCAGAGGACCCATCCCTCGCTTTTTAAGCTTCTTAGCATGCTGTTTCAGAGTGTAAACTAGGACATAGTCCCCAACCTTAAACTCTTTAGTCCGCACATGCTTATCAAAAAATTCCTTTTGTCACCTTTTTTGAGCGTAGATGGAAGCTACTGCTTTTAGGCGAAGCTCATCTAGCTTTTCCAGGTCATCTATTCTATCAGAGAGCTCGTGCCCTGTCCACTCTAGATCCTTAGCCACCCTTAAGGTTGAAATCAAGAATTCTATTGGCAAGATAGCATTTAGTCCAAAAACCATGTTATATGGGGTCGTTCCTATTGATGTTTTATATGCTACCCTATATGCCCATAATGTTGAATGCAACTTCTGGTCCCAGTCAGTTCTCGACTCAGATACAATCTTCGTAAGGACCGTGCATATGGTTTTGTTTGTTGCTTCAGCTTGTCCGTTTGCTTGTGGATGATACGGGGCTGATTTCCTATGGATTACCATGAATTCATCTAGAAGGATCTCTATCACTTCATTTATGAAATGTGTGCCTCGATCACTCACAATTTCTATTGGCAATCCATATCGTACAAAGACGTATTCATATAGAAATTGTGCCGTGGTCCTGGCATCTGCTTTTTGAGTTGCCTTTGCTTCGACCCACTTTGTTAGATAGTCTGTAGCCACAATGATGTATTGTGCATGAGTCTTATATGCAGGAGGTGAAATGGGTCCGACATAATCAATCCCCCATTTTGCAAAAGCTCTTGCCCCCATCATTGGTCTAAGCGGCATATCATCTCTTTTAAGTGGTACTTTGGTCCGCTGACAGTCATCACACCGTTTAACGTATTCCTCAGCGTCCATATGTAATGTTGGCCACCATATTCCTGCGGCTAAGACAAGTTTTGCTGTCTTATCACCTGAGAAATGGCCTCCACCTACTCCTCCATGAGCTTGCTCCAGGATTATCACATACTCAGACTCTGATGCGCAAATCCTAAGCTGGTTGTCTTTACCTCTCTTATAGAGTTGATCTCCTATTAAAGCGTAATCTCTAGCTTCTGTCTCTACAGATTTCTGACGAGCTTTTGACGTTCCTTCTGGGAAAGTTCTATTTGTGAGATATTCAACAATATACTGACTCCATTCTGGAGCGATCATTATCTGATATAATGTTGAATACTCGGCTGGCGGTTTTGATGAACATACAATACATACTGTGACATATTCATGTACGCTTTCTTTCATTCCTGGCCAATAGACTCCCAATTGTAACAAATTCCTATATGTGTTCCTTCTTGAACAATGAAATGCACATTCCTGAACATGTGCTTCGCACAGATATATATTATATTCCTCAGGATTGATGCATAGTCGTAAAACATGATCATTTCCCAATTGATACAACCTTCCTGCAATCAATTGAAGATTCTTGGATTGCTGAATAGCAATATGTTTCAGGTTGTATTCTCTTCTATCGAACTCTCCTCCATAGGTTAATAGGTCAACGACATTTTGAGACCACTTAGGTATCATTTCTATGTTGAACAAGTACGCGTCTGGCATGTCGTCATCTACTCCTATAGGGTCTTCTCCATTCGTCAATCGCGAAAGATGATCAGCTCTAAGATGTGTTTTTCCTTTCTTTACTACTACCGTGAAGTCGAATTCCAGTAAGATAATGAACCATCTCACTATTCTCCCGGTATTGCATGGTTTATTCACTAGGTAGAGCAAGGCTTGGTGATCCGTAAAAAACACAAACTTGTTGGCTAGAAGATAATGCCGAAATTTCTTCACAGCATATATCATTCCTAATCCCTCTCGCTCTGTTGTGGTGTAATTCTTCTCTGCATGGTTGAGCTGTCGACTGGCGTAACAGATAGGAAAATCCATGTTTCCTTCTTCTGGCTGAGCCAGAATGCATCCTATTGCATATGCAGAAGCATCTATGTGCACATGGAATATCTTCTCCCAATCTGGTGATTTCAAGACTGGAGCAGTAATGAGTGCCTCTTTCAATTTCTTGAATGATTCCTCACACTCCTCTGTCCATTCAAAGTTCACTATTAGCCTGTAAAGTGGTTGGCCTATTATAGCGTACATGTAAATGAATCGTCTATAATATCCGCAATGTCCCATAAAGCTCTGTACTTGTTTCGCATTGGTTGGTCTAGGCATATCCACTATAACTTTTATCTTCTCTAAATCCGTGGATATTCCGTTTTGTGAGACAATATGTCCCAGAATTCTGCCCTGTCGGACCATAAACACACATTTCTCAGGATTGAGACAAATGCGATATGTCCTACATTTCTCAAATACTTTTCTTAGGTGTTCTAGATGCTCATCTCTCAGTAGAGAATGTACACATAAGTCATCCATGTATATTTCGAGAAACAGCCTTAAGTATTCTTTGAAAGCATGCGTCATCAGCCTCTGGAAGGTTGCGGGAGCATTGGTTAGACCAAAAGGCATAACCCGATAAGCATAAATTTCCCACTCCGTTGCAAAAGCTGTTTTATGTTGATCTTCCAGTGCTATGGCTAGCTGGTTATATCCTGAAAAACCATCAAGAAAGGAGTATGCTGTTTTCCCTGATACACGCTCTAGAACATGATCAGTTATCGGCAGGGGATAATTGTCCCTGATTGTTGCAGCATTCACTTTCTTTAAGTTGACACACACTCGGAGTTTTCCGTTCTTCTTAGGTACTACCACAATCGGAGATACCCAATCAGTGTGTTCAATCTCGTATATGAATTCAGCTTCCATTAGCTTATCTATCTCTTCCTTGATTCGCTTAGCAAAAGTATCATTATATGTGTATGGTCTCTGTCTGCTAGGCTTTGCGTCTTGTTTCAGTGGGATTGAGTGTTGGCATATCGATGGGTCAACTCCCTTTAAGTCCTTATAAGACCATGCAAACACATCCCTATACTCTCTGAGAAGACTCAAAAGTCTCTCTTCCTCGCTTGGAGACAAATCTGTGGCTATGTACACCGGTCTAGGTGTCTCACCTGGAGCTGCTAAATCAACTTTTTTTGCATCCTCCGGTCCGTCATAAGATTCGTTCTCCTTCCTCTCTCGAATAGGTGGGGTTAATATCACCTTCCTATCCTCTATTGTGAATTTCCTATAGTGAGAGGGAACATCCATGTTTTCCTTGATTTTGACGTTTTCGTCCTCTCCACTCTCAATTTCTGTCGTCCAAACTTCCTTCAGAGTTTTCTTGAGCTCTCTGTACTTGTTTCTTTCTAACTTGGACTCCGTGTATTCTCTGTTGCGCTTGTTCTTTTCTGATTTTTTGTTTCAGTTTTCGTTCCATTATTTTGAACTTGATTTCTTGAGCCTCTTTTGTCTTTTCGTAAGCTCTTTTGATCACTGCCTCTCATTCTTCCAGAAATCTTATCCTTAACACAATCTTCAGCCTTTACTAGCATTAGGAATTGATTTTTTCCTCTTATTCTAAGCATCGGATTGGTTCTAACCCCTTTTGTTTTTTTCTTTGCTCTATAGTGTTTCTGGCGTTGTTTAGTTTGGTTCGGAAAATCATAAAATCGGACATCCGTTATAGTTTCTTCGTTTCCGCTTGAATTGTCCGTTGACTCGTTGTCTGCTTCATTTCCCCACTCTGGATGATTGGGAATGTCGTGAAACACCTCTTCTTCATCTTCCTTTTCCAGTGTATCGTTCTTTTCAGTTTCTTTTTCGAGTACAGTTCTCAACATGAAATACGGAACCACGTCGTACCCGTCCTTGTCGCAAAATTTCGTTGTGGGACCATCCGGAATTGCACAAACATCTAGGGTTGCTAGAATGTGTGTCCATTCTAATGGTTCAAACGTGTCCTCTGGAAAGGGTTCTCCTACATAAGTTTCGTCTTCGATAGCCCTTTCTAAAACACATTCTTCTCGTTTCAGACTTCCACATTTCGAAGCTCCACACATCCATAACTCCTTGGGTTTACCTAACCAAGCTGGAAATTCGGATCCCGCCAAAGTAGCTGAATCAAACTCCTCTACCGGTGTTCGGTTCACATCTTTGTAGCTATGGTCTTTCAGGTTCACACGTGTAGTGGTTTCCATATTTCTCAAGTATATGTGATCGTAGCCCCAATCCTGGACCATTTTCAACTGTCTCATGAATGGTCTTCCCAGTATGATATCATAGTTATTCTCCTTGCCAAAATCGACAATAGCAAAAGTATGTTCGTATTCAATGCCGCAAGAAGTCACTACAACTTTCTCTAATAACCCCATAGGTTTCTCCATGTGTCCATCTGCTAATTGGAGTTTCAACCTAGTCTTCCTTATTGCTGGTTTCCCCCATTTTTTCCAGATTTCTTTTGTAGCAATGGCTACCCCAGCTCCGCTGTCTAGTATTGCCATTGTGTTCACTCCTTGGAATTCAACTGGTAAGGTTGTATTCCCCTCTTCACCTTCGCAATACTCTCCGACCTTGTTTAAGGGTACAGGCTTAGCGTTCTTTTGTGGCTTGCTCAGCTCCTCAATGCTCTCTTGCAATCTCGATGTTGGATCTTTTATCCCGAATTTCTCCAAGCATTTTCCTACAGTGGTCCACATATGTGGTCTTAGCCTCAAAAGCTCAGCTAGAGTGATAGTGCATGTCACTGGTGTTGACAAAATCTCTATCAATCCTTGCGAGTCCATGACTTTTTCTGATGAGATTTTTCGTGAGGGAAGTGCTCTAATCTCGGATTTTGCTTCATACTCTCCTAAGTATGAAGGTAAGGTTTTCAGTGAATGAGGTTTGCTCTCCATTGTTCTAACAGAGCCCCCATCTCCCCAGTAAGATTGCAGATCCAAGTCCACTTGAGATCCTGCCTCAAATTCCACTATGGGAGGATTCCTGATGTCCTTTTCCCAATTTGTCTGATTAGCTTGGCAACTTAGCTCGTTTGCAAAGTTTGCCTCTCTCACTTGTTTCCAAAATTCATTGTAATCCTCATCTTTTCCGTAAATCCTCTGTATGACTGGATGAAAACTCTCTATCTCCTGATCGGTTGTGTTCAATACTATGCGGTCATCCTTTTGTGTATTTTCAGGCTTTTGTGCACTGGGAGTCTTTTCAGCTACCCGTGAAACGATAGTCTCTTGCTGAATTGGGTTTTCCTTTCCACAATTCATTGTTTCTTTTGGTGGTTCTAATAAGGCTTGTGCAGTCTCGATCATTCTCTGGCACATTTCAAGTCTCTGCTTTTCCAATTCCGCGTTTGGGTATGTCATCCACCTCTGTTCTTGTGTTTGGTTGTTCTTTAACCTAGCTTCGTAAGCTCTCATCAGTGCGTCCAATGGTTCGTGTACTTTGTCGACTAGCACTGATCCCCCTGAGCTTAAGCTCGTTGTTTCTTTGATACTCTTTTGTTTCGTTCTTTCCGGGCTCATCTCTCGTTTCCCGTTTTGACTCTCAAGTTTTTCTAATCTAGCTTTAGTTTGCTTTAGTTCCTCAGCTAGAATAGCGTCTTCACGTTCTTTTCTCAACTTCATGCGTGCTTTTCTAGCTTTCCATGTGTTTTTCTGACTCCGCGGTCCTTGACTAACCACTTCAGTCGCTAACTTTCCATTCTCAGGTTCTCTAGTGGTTTTCTTAGCTTGAGCTCTAGTAACAACTTGCGTTGGTATCAGAGTTTCATTTTCAGACCCACTGCTGGTAGGAATAGTTTCTAGCATATTCAATGTCGTCTTTTGCACTTTGTTTGGATTCTTTGAACAATCCTCAATGAAGTGAGTAACCCCACACTCAGTGCAATAAGCGTTAATTCTAATGATTTCCGTATGTGGGCAAACATTCATCAGATGGTCACCTCCACACTTGTAACAGGGTCCTAGTGCTGGTCTTGGTCCCATTTGATTCGTCCTTTGTGGATAGGATGGTCTTGTCCTGTTAACCCTCCATGAGCTATGAACATCAAGTTCTTGCGTCCATATTGTATCTCTCTTCATCAGAAGCACTTGTAACTGTTGGTGTTCCAACATTCCCCATCATGCCCCATGGTTCTGGTTGTTTTGGTTCTTCTGGTGGGTAATACACTGTCGGAGACATGTGTGCACCCGATTCTTCATAATAGGCTTGAACAGGCACTAAGGCTTGTTCTTCCTGATTCTCTAAGGTTGGTGCATATCTAATGCCCACTGGTCTTGCTCCTGGTAAAGGTGGTTGTTGTCCCAATACCGGTTGCGGTCTTTCTATCCCCATAGGTCCTGGTACATTTCCCGTTGGGTATCGAGGTACTGGATGTATCTGAGGTGGTGCTAATTGAGCAGGAGGTGCATACTGGCGCTCCCTTACATACCCTTTGTTGTAATAACACTCCTCTGTTGGATGATTTGTCCATTTTTGTTCAATAGCACACCATTTCAGTGTTTTTGGCAATGGTTTTTGGTATGGTGCCATCCTTTTTAGAGCATCTTCTATCATTTGCTCTACATTTGGCATGGTTGTTGTTTGAACATTCTTTTTAGTGGTAGTCTCGCTCGCTACGGAGGAGGAGCTACTGGATGCAAAATCTGTATCCGCTGACACCTCTCCATAAACCGTACAGTTATCCACTAAGTACAATGCCTCTCTCGTTACTTGCTCGAAACTTGTACAAGCTTTCAAGTGCAAGTCCTTCTTGAGAGTGTCGTTCCTCAGTCCCTCAATAAAGAGAACAGATAGTCTGTCATCTTGTGGTCGTTCACGTACTGGACATCTCTCAATGTATTGTTTGAAGCGAAGTGAAGCTTCCTTCACTTTTTCGTGTTCTCTCTGTTTAAAAGCATATATTTGTGAGACCGTATTGTGCTTAATCCCTCGTTTTGAGAATTCCTCAGCAAACTCTCTTAGCAAATGGTCAATGTCATGGAATCCCCCTATGTTCATTGGTTGAAACCATGTCAATGCAGTACCTTCTAGAGTAAGACCAAATCCCTCGTATTGTGTATGGAAATCTGTTATCTGCTCAGCTCTTAAGACTTGCTTAAAGAGTGACACATGTGCATACGGATCTCCTGAACCACCATACTTCTTTGGCATACACTTGGCTACTTGAGATGGTCTCATACGTCTATGATCTGCTACCAATCTCATTGCTCCTGTGTCTCGGCTAAAGCTTTCTCTAGCATCATGGACTTCATGGGTTACCCTTGTCGGTTCCTCTGCCCTGAATCTACTACTGGGAGGTAAATGTGATGGTTCCGCTTCAAACCTTGGACCTGGAGTGGTATAGGTGGGGATTGGAACTGCACTACCTCGATTCGTCTCCATTGACTCTCTGGAATGTAATGATCCCATTGGTCCGAGCTTCGAGTCCCAAGGTTGACTGAAAGAGTCAGCAACCTGAGTTCTTTGTCCTCCTGTTGTCATTGAGTTTTGCACTCCATTTGTTGGTGCTGGTCTATGTGAGCTAGAAGTAACATAATACTGATGTAGTGGTCCCCCAAAGTATGTATATCCTTCTAATTCTTTCTTGCCCATTGTTGAGTATTGCCTGCCATACTTATCGTAAGCGGCAATTTTCACTTCCGATCCCTCTGTGTAGGTAAAGACATAAAGTCTTTTTTGGTCTGTCAACTCTCCGGTGTAGGGTTCTTCACATCTATAATAGAGATCTTGCTCCCCATTATTATATTTGTATAGCCCCACATAGATGTTATCAGTGTTGATCCTTGTAGTTTCATTCTCTCTTCTTAACCTCGCATTAGGGAAGTTCATTATTGGTGCTTTCTCCTCGAGTTCTTCATCTATTTTGGCTTTGGTGCCCATCAATCCCCACTTGTCCACAATGTTAGGGTTTAGGACTACCAAGTACATGGTACCCTCGTCATCTAGATATCTATCTCCGCTATAGCTCACAGGCACTAAGTCCTTGAACTCACTAGGTCTATCTTCTATCTTTACACAATAGCGGTCCATTCCATCTTTGTAGATCTTGGCACCTTGCTCATTGTCGTACTGGTATTTTATGAACAATAGCTTCATGGTGGCGGAAGGGTTTGATGATCCTGCTGCCATATTTTCTCTGTTGTTCAGGTTCAAGTGTTCCAAGTTTTCGGTGAAAATCTCGTAAGATCTCTCCGAAGAAGTATCAGAGACACTTCCTTCAAAGATCGGCTCTAATGGTTGCACCCAACTTTGGTTTACACTTCCCTCGGTTGATATGACACTTGCTGGTTCCCCTTGTTTTGGTTGATTATTCCGGAGATTCCTGCCCGATCTCAAATTCATCAATTCCCCTAAAGGACTTTAACTTTTCCGTCTCGGCAATTTGTTTTCCCCAAGTTTTTGTGGTCAGAATTGATCCAAACTGATTGATACTTGGTCAATTGTTTAATCTTGTCAGTCGGACAACTTCTGTTTCATCAAGTGAGAATTTTGTTGCAGTTATGCTGAAAAAGACATTATACGCGTATGATGTCTTTTTTCACAGATTTTGACTATTTTGGTTATGCTCACTCTCAGTGGCCTCTTTATGCTCTGTTCACTCACAAAATTCAGTTTGAACTCTGTTTGAGCAAGTTATGGCTAGTTCAGGCTTTTCTTGGCAATTTTCTGCTTTTGACTTGTTTTTTGGGTCAATTGTGATCCAAATGGTATGAAACTTGAAATATAACCTCTAGACAGCTATTACAATGGATCTGTGTTAGCAAAGTATCAAAATATGTCCAAAATTAGGTCAAAGACATCATACGCGTATGATGTCTTTTTCATCAATTTGGGTCCAAACTTGATATTTATGCTTTCAACAGTGTTTGTGACAATCTTGTCAGGTCAGATTTCAAAAATAAGT
The DNA here is from genome assembly GCF_014529385.1 of Adiantum capillus-veneris. NCBI lineage: Eukaryota > Viridiplantae > Streptophyta > Polypodiopsida > Polypodiales > Pteridaceae > Adiantum > Adiantum capillus-veneris. Next base: position 113,050,263 of record NC_140941.1, read on the forward strand.
AGTGGATGTGCCAAAAGACATTATACGCGTATGATGTCTTTTGTCCCAGATTTTGACTATTTTTGGTTTTAAGCCTTCTCCAATGTTTATAATTGAGTTTCAAGTGTTTTTGTCAGGTTTGAATGTAAAAACAAGATTTGAATCCAAAATTTCCTATTCTTTGCGTTTCTTGGACTCCGACTTGTCTTTTTGGGTTTCTTTGAGTGTTAATGCTCTTGTTTTAAGTTGATCTTAGGGTAAAACCCCCCTTCTAAACACTCTGGCAATGTCAAATTTTCAATTTTAGTCTCTGTTTAGGTCCTAAGACATCATACGCGTATGATGTCTAAAGTTGCAGATTTCCAGTTTTTCAGCACAGAACTCTTCCAATAGCTCTTTTAAGTGCTCAGCAACAATCAGTTACACAGAAAATTTTTCTGAACTTTGTTTATTGCATATTTCACTACCAAAGAGACTTTTTTTCAGTGATCTAACATGCAATCAAACACATCAAGCAAATAGAACACCAATTGATAGCTCTAGATCAGGATCAAATCAGGCCCTACCTAAGCTACTTCTAATCATAAAATGGATTTTTTTGCAATTGAAAATATAAAGAGATTTACTACCACACAAGGAGTAGCAAATGCTTTTTATGTCAACAACCACTTAAACACCATAAAAAACAATCTAATATAAGCTAAACTAAAAATACTGTCAACGCGGAAGACCCAGGAATACCCCACTTCCTAGTATCTCTTGAGACCTTCGGAGTCCACCACTCCTAGATCTTTTCTAACTAAAGTATACAAAGTAGTTTATACGACTCACCTCGTAGGATTAGTTTAAGGTCACCTACTTAGGGCTCTCGTCCCCGGCAGCGGCGCCAAATGTTTAGGCGGTTACACCGCTAGCGGAAGCTAAATAGCGAGAACTCAACCAACAACAGAATTTGTCAGACGAGGATGGAGCTTGACCCGCAGGCGCATGGAAACAACTAGGTGGGTGTCAATCACCTACTCGACCTTCTAATGACAATCACTACTAAGGAAATCAAATCTAAGTTCTAAAACACGCAAGTGACTGAAATCCGTACTACGAACGAATGCTATACGAAACAGGATCTAGAATCATCGAATCGATCTCAAACTCAAGGGGAAGTCTATGCACTAGGTAAGAACAACACCCTAAAGATTTGAACTGTAAAATCAACCTATAAGCACTCCGTGCGGTAAACGCGTATGAAGACAGGCCGAAAAATACAGGTGACCGAAACTTGACCCCGATGGTACTAATGTGTAGCTCTACTCGTTGTGGTTCTATAGATATGCTGCACGCTCTATTCCGACACACGAGTTGGAAGAAAACTCACACCGAAGCTCGTAGGAACTTACCACACGTAGAAGCCGATAGCGCGCACTCTTGGTATCTGTGCGTAGCTCTCACCGTTGCTAACACAATGGCGGTGTCGCTTCTCCAATGGCGGTCCCGTAGCTCGCGTAGCAAGGAGATAAGACTCTCTCTCTCTCTCTCAGACACAGTCACGGCGCTCAAAAACCCACTTTGATTAATAATTCAATCCTTTTAGGTTACAAAACTTTGGCTTATATACCTCAGCCTTGGAGGTGAGAACATCTCTAACTATTTACATTAACAGGTGAAATTACTTCGGGATTACAAGCTGGAAACTCAATTGAGTCCCGTTACTTAGTGAATGGCTCAAATCAAAATTAATGTCGGAAAGACATTTATTACAATCAATGGTTACAAAATGATAGGTGTGAGCAAAAATGTGGGTGTGATCCTCTGCTGGCTCAACAACGTACTCCGAGACGATTGTGTGCATAGGTTGAACAATCGTGTCTATGCATAGCCGTGATTGGCTCTATCATGATATAAAGATCAATGCAATTCAAACCAATATGATGTGCAAGAGTTGCGTCTTGAGTAATTAACTCAAGGGTTTCCGATGTCAAGGTTTGTTGCTGATGTCTTCCAAAGAGCAAGTCTTGTAGCTTGTGTGCTCTCTGTTTGATTGTACCATCAAGATGCTTTAGCACACTGATTTCTTCAGTTTTTAGTAGCACTTTTGACTGTTGTCGAGCTTTTTCTCTCCATTGGTAGCTTGGTCGGTTTGGTGCTGCATGGTGTGGTGGAGTCTCTTGAGACTTAACTCGCCATTGCTTGATTGGTTTCGTGGTTTGTGGAGAAGATAAGTGATCCTTTTTCTTCCAAACCATGTTAGGTTCCTTGCTCGGAGGTGCTCATCGCTGTGTTTTAACCTTTGGAACCTTCTTTTGTTTTGTCGGTGAAGTTTTGGGCACCCATATTTGAATCGGCTTTTAAGTTGTGCTTTTGGTACCCAAATTTGCCTGACTCCTTGCATGCTACTTGTAGCATTTTATTGTCGAGGGGATGAAGAAGATTGACTACTTTGTGGTTTGGTCTGCTGATTTCTTCTTTTCCATTCCTCCTTGCTTGGTGCAATTAGAACAATGAGTTGCCCTTCTTTAGTTGATAGCTTTAGCTGATTCATATCCTAATCTGGTACTGCTTTGTATGTACGCATCCAGGGAATTCCAAGAATCATAGTTTCATTCATTTGTTCATCTGGTAAGCATACAAATTGCTGAGGACATGAACATCCATGTACTATCACGTTCAAGTTGACTATTCCCAATGCTGGAGTTGAGTTCTTGTTGCATCCTTTGATTGTCGCTATTCCTGCCGTTAATGCTTGACTTGTGGCCTGCTTGTATTTGGAATAACTGATTGCATTTACTCTAGCTCCTATGTCGACCAAAGCATTGGTGCTATGATTGTTGAGTTGTACTTTGATGAGTAGGTCCATTCCGTCTAACCAGTCATCATCTGTTAAAAATGCGTCTTTAGGTAATTCCCATTGTCAATCATCTATTTCCAAAGTGTTGATGGGAATCGATATCTGTTGATTCTTGAGAGCAGCTTTTCGCTTGAGTACCTGAAGCCTAGCTTCCTCTTGGCTTCATCAATAACATGCTGTCGTTTGATCTTTCTTTGCTTAGCTACATGCATTCTTTCTAGCAAATCACTGGTTAGTGGCAAATTGTATTTCTTTAAACAACATCCACTAATCCAATTAGCCATTGGTTCACCATCTAGGGTGGAAAATTTCAATGCTCCACTTGGAGATACATTTTCAATGATAAACGATCCGTTTCCCTTTTTCTTAAACTTGGGAATGTGTTGCTTAAGGGAATAGACTAAAACTAAGTCCCCTTTCTTGAAGATTTTTGTGATTAAGTGGGAATCAAAAAACTAATTTTGTTTCCACTTTTGTGCATAGATATGAGCTACAGCAGTTAGCCTTTTCTCGTCAAGCTTTTCCAAATCTTCGAGTCTTTTTGACAATTCATGTCGATTCCACTCAAGATTCTGTGCTACCCTTAATGTCGGCAATAGAAATTCTATTGGAAGTATGACATCAAGACCATAAACAAGGTTAAAGGTTGTAGCATTTAGATCTGTTTTGAATGAAACTCGATAAGCCCATAAAGCAGCATGGAGATTCATTTCCCAATTTGTCCTTCGCGAACTAACCACTTTAGTCAACACCAAGCTAAGAATTTCATTCGTATGCTCAGCTTGTCTATTTGCTTGTGGGTGATAGGGAGCTGATTTGTTATGGATGACCATAACCTCATTAAGAAAATGCTCTATTACCTCATTGAAGAAATGAGTTCCCCGTTCACTGACAGTCTTTATTGCCAGTCCATATCTCGTGAATACATACTCATATAAGAATGCAGCAGTGGTTCTGGCATCATTCTTTTGAGTTGCTTTAGCCTCGTCCCACTTGGTCAAATAGTCCATAGCTACAATGATATATTGAGCTTGGGTTCTATAAGCAGGTGGCATTATCGGTCCAACAAAATCTATACCCCATTTTGCGAAAGCTCTAGCCCCCATCATTGGTCTTAAGGGCATGCTATCTACTCGTGTTGGCATTTTTTCTCTTTGACAAGCATCACATCCTCCAACATATTCTTTAGCATCTGCAAAAAGTGTTGGCCACCATATGCCTGCCATCAAGATTGCTCTTGCGGTGGTCTCACTAGAAAAGTGACCTCCAGCTAATCCAGCATGTGCTTGTTCTATAATCAGAATATACTTGTTTTCATTTGCACAAAGACGTAAATGTTGATCTTTACCTCTTCGATACAATTGGTTCCCAATAAGAGCATAGTCTCTTGCTTCAGTTTTAATTGCTCTTTGACAGCGTTTACTCATATCCTCAGGAAATGTTCGGCTCGATAAGTAACTAACCAAATAATTACTCCACTTAGAAACAGGTGACATTTGAAACAATGTTACACGAGGTGTGGGTGTCTATTTTTGACATTGAGGGCAATCCTTTACAAAAGATCTAACATCTCTCCTCATAGTTGGCCAAAATACTCCAAGTCTCAAGATTCGTTGCATAGTTTGGTCTTCCGCAAAGTGAAGTCCTACTATGCACTACAACACTACATGGAGATATCGACGCGCGTATATCGACGAAATTAGCGGATGTCGATATACGCGTCGCAATGTGCGTCGATATACACGTGGAAATGCTTTATTTCCCACATGTATATCGACGCGTATAGCGACGCAAAAAATTTTGGGGGAAAAAAGCAAAACCCGCGAGCAGCAGGGGCCACTTTCGCCTGTGCTCTGCTCAAATCTTGGCCTCCACCTGCTGCGCAGGTATTATGCCCCCCCCCCAACCCCTCTCTCTCTCTCTCTCTCTCTCTCTCTCTCTTTCCTACACACACACACACCGCTCTCTCTCTCTCTCTCTCTACGTCGTGTGTGTGTAGAGAGAGAGAGAGAGAGAGAGAGAGAGAGAGAGAGAGAGAGAGAGAGAGAGAGCGGTGTGTGTGTAGGAAAGAGAGAGAGAGAGAGAGAGAGAGAGAGAGAGAGAGAGAGCGGTGTGTGTGTGTGTAGGAAAGAGAGAGAGAGAGAGAGAGAGAGAGAGAGCGGTGTGTGTGTGTGTGTAGGAAAGAGAGAGAGAGAGAGAGAGAGAGAGAGAGAGAGAGAGAGAGAGAGCGGTGTGTGTGTGTGTAGGAAAGAGAGAGAGAGAGAGAGAGAGAGAGAGAGAGAGAGAGAGAGAGAGAGAGAGAGAGAGAAGTGTGTGTGTGTGTGTAGGAAAGAGAGAGAGAGAGAGAGAGAGAGAGGTGTGTGTGTGTGTAGGAAAGAGAGAGAGAGAGAGAGAGAGAGAGAGAAGTGTGTGTGTGTGTGTGTAGGAAAGAGAGAGAGAGAGAGAGAGAGAGAGAGAGAGAGAGAGAGAGAGAGAAGTGTGTGTGTGTGTGTGTGTAGGAAAGAGAGAGAGAGAGAGAGAGAGAGAGAGAGAGAGAGAGAGAAGTGTGTGTGTGTGTGTGTAGGAAAGAGAGAGAGAGAGAGAGAGAGAGAGAGATAAATGTGTGTGTGTAGGTAATCAAAGAGAGAGAGAGAGAGAGAGAGAGAGAGAGAGAGAGAGAGAGAGAGAGAATTAATGTATGCTTAGGAAATTAAAATTAAAGAAAAATAATTAAAGAGAGAAATGAAATGAAATGTTATATTAACGTCTTCAAAAGGCCAAAGTGACCTATGAGACATGAGACAAGAAAGTTACAATGTGATGGATCTGATACAAAGTGAGAGTAAGAAGATGACAAAATAAAATATTATGGAATCCTAAACTGTTGGGTATAGACTAAACGGCTAAACCAGCTAGCTGGGATAGGTAGATCATAGGAGATCCTGCAGCTGTCGCTAGCGGATCTCATCAATCTCCTCCATGGTCAGTAGTCTGACCGGACGTTATGCATGTCGAGCCAAAGTGACCTAGCTAGATCCTCTGATGCAGCCTCTATCGATGTTGTGTAGTCCTCCGCAGTCGTGGACGTCTAGATCTCCCTAGCTCAACCGCTCGTTCGATCAGTAGAGAGATAGGGAAGTAGAGAGAGAGAGAGAGAGAGAGAGAGAGAGAGAGAGAGAGAGAGATAGAAATAGCTAGAGAGATAGAGAAAGAGAGTTATATATATATATATATATATATATATATATATATATATATATATATATATATATATATAGAGAGAGAGAGAGAGAGAGAGAGAGAGGTAGGGAAGTGAAGAGCGAGACAGAGAGAGAGATAGGAAAATAAGGAAATAGAGAGAGAAAGAGAGATAGCGAGAGCGAGATCGAGAGAGAGAGAGAGAAAGAGAGATAGCGAGAGTGAGATCGAGAGAGAAAGAGAGATCGAGATCGCTTTTTTGAGCAAGAACCATGCAAGGCTTCTGAATCTTTCTCAAGTTGTTCATCCATCTCCACATTATCTTGTGGCTTGGACATGGAGGCCCCGTCCGGTTTACAATCAGGTAGAAAACTTTCATTGGGCTGAGATCTTCCATGGCTTGTGCATGTGGTGAAAAAAACACCAGGATGGGCATAATATCCTTGGAAAAACCTGTGCAAAAAATTGCAAACAGACGGAACATTACAAAAATGGTCATGCTTTAATATATGATTCATCAAGTGCGGCATTGGAAAGCTTTCTCTGATAGGCTACCTCAGAATGGAGGCAGGTGGGTTCGTAGACAGAGAAGAAACTATGGAACTAAAAGAGGTGTTTAACGGAGGAAGTGCGGACCTGCATATACAAGATTTCAAAGCTAGTGCGGTGGATCTCTTCCAAGGAGATACGGGAGGAATCTATTGCAGTCGCAAGGGCTAACTCCATTGAGGCAGTTTGCATGATTGAGAAGTATCTACCCATGAGCTGCCTAACTATCCAAATGCACTTGCTCGTCCATGTAGTAGATGAGGTTGCAGTGGCAGGTACAGTCCACAACCGTTGGATGTTCTTTCTAGAGCGGTTCATGAAAATACTTAAGGGTTTTGTTCGCCAAAAAGCGCGTCCATAGGGGAGCATGGCAGAAGGATGGCTAGTGCAAGAGTCTCTTGTATTGAAGACCGAATTTCTATCCGTTTCTGACCCAGAAATGCCTCGATTGTGGAGCGATGAGGAGGATGCAAGACTGGTGGGAGAGGAGCCGCAAGGGCAAGGGGTGCCGAAGAAAATGAACCTGGCCATGCGAGAAAAGATCATGAAGTTATGTATACTAAATTCAGCGCCGATGCAAAAATGTCTTGAAAGGTACGAAGAAGAGAAAGAGAGACGCAATCTAGAGCGACAGGATTTCAGGCGAAGTCGAACGACTAGAGGCTTACCCTTGCCAGACTATCTCGCTCCTCTACCTGAATTCCCTACAATGGCATGGTTGGACAAAGACAGTGAGAGCAGCTCGACAGATCGGAGAACCCATATCTCTAGAAGAGGAAGAGCTGGCTATTGGATGTGACTGGAAGTATCATACATACATGGCACTGTGGTCGCATGGAAAGCATTTCAGAATACAACAAATTGACAGCAGAAGAAACACGTTTGACAGTGGGGTAATGGTTAGTTTCATGCAAAAGAGCAGGGCCAGTGCTAGAGACACGAATGAGAGCACTAGCAACCTGGATTACTATGGTTTGGTGTCAGATATCCTGAAAGTAATCTTCAGGCGGTTTGAGATTTTTTTGTTGGATGTAAAGTGGTTCAAGGTGATTACTTCTGGTCGCAATGCAACGGTACGCAGAGATGGAAACAAACTTGTGCAAATAGATTCTACAAAGACTTGGACAGATGCGAGTGACACATTTGCTCTCCCTGAACATTGCGAGCAAGTGGTCTTTGTACCGGACCCTCGAGAGCGACAATGGTGGTTTGTGGTTCAGGTTGCTCCAAGAAATAAACAAGTATTTGAAGAGCAAGATCTCCTGGAGGAAAGTCAGTCAGACGACGTCCATACTACTGTGACATTAGATGAGATGGACGAAGGTATGGCAAAGGAAGCTGACAGATATACGAGGGATGACGCAGACGAGCCAGAATTGACACTTGTAGATGAAGATGCAATGGATGAAGACAATCTTCCAGAACGAGTTGGGGCAGAGTTATGTTTGCAATTAGAGATAGACGATGATACGATAGCTCTATACTGTACGGGGAGATGATTCTGTTGACATGGATAGAGTCGGGACTGAGATGCGACAGCGGATTCGCCAGCTCGTGGAGCTGCAGTTTTCGACCAACATTCTGACGTCTTGGGATCAGCAAGAAAAGTAAAAAGTCACTTACATAGTGGAGACCATCCTAAGAGAGTACCAGCCTGCTCCGGGTTCTTCCGTTGTTTCGACGCGGTGGATCAAGGGTGTTGCACGGGACACCATCAAACATCGATGAGATGCAGCTCGGAAGGCTTTCAGGACCGGCTCGCCGAAGTCTTCGGGCATCCCACACGAGACGTGGCTGTAGATCAGGGAGGATGAGCGGACAGCGGCCACGCGGTTCAGACAGCAGCGTGAGGCCGCGCAGGTACGACAGATGACTAGGGGGACATCTCATCTTGGCAGCGGAGGCTTCGACACCTTTCTCTATGAGTTTGTGAGTTTCTAATCCAATCTTAACTATGGCGTTTTTTAAAACGCAATGAATCATGTATTCTTATTACTTTGATTTTTGTATAAACGCAGAATCTTGCGATGCATCAAGCTCCATCACGCGAGGAGGAGTCAGATGGATATCGCAGAGGTATCTATGAAGTACTGAATGATCTTGAAGCTTCAGGAGAGCCTGTAGAGTGGGAGACCTTATAGTCTCGCTGATCGCTTGAGGTGAGACGTTAATATGTGTGAGTTGATTTAATTAAGTCAGTATATGTGAAGTAATATCAATACTAATTTTGTGAGTTGTCCTATGTGCAGGTTGCGACGCCTAGTCATTAGTGGACCAGATTTCATCTATATGCTTTGTGAGACACAGACATGCTTCTGTGTCTCTTTTTTGTACAAACAGTTAGTGTTCAGAAAGTTATTGTTTCCCTTATGGTTATGATTATTGTCATTGTCATTGTATAGACAGTTATTGTTTCTCTTTCTGGTTATGCTTATGGTTATTGTTAATTTTGTTTATGGTTATGGTTATCTGCATTATGGTTTTGATCAAAGTGATTATAGCCGGTTATGGTTTTAAGTTATGGTTATGCTTTTAAGTTATGGTTATGTTTTTAAGTTATGGCTATGCTTTTCAGTTGGTACGGTTGTCTTTGATTGGCCTTAAATCTCATGTGAGATCCTACATGGATAGCATGTAGGAGGTGTATACATGATATGGTTTTTTTTTTAAAGTTTATGTAAAAACAAAGGGAACTCTGCCGAAATTTCTGCGCGCGGGAGCATGGTTGATATTTTGGTGCTGCTCGCTTTCTTGCGCAGAGGGCAGGAAGTCTGGTTATGGCTGTGTCCATCTTTTAACTGGGCACAGGCCAAGCTACCTGCCCTCTATCCAAGAAAAATTTTTTCTGCTATGGTCGTCACTATATGAGTCGCTATACGCGTGGCTATCAGCGTCGCTAATAGCGATTGGTTTCACAGCGACGCGTATAGCGACGCTCATAGCGACGGGCAGCGTCGATATATGCGTCAATAACACCTTCTTTTGTTGTAGTGATGGTAAGATGTGCTTGACTTAGGTACTGTTCTTTTTCTTCCGGGTTAATGCATAAAAGCAATATCCCGTCCCGATTTCTTTTATATAGCCTTCCAGCTAGTGATTGATACATAGCCAATTGCTCAATTAATCCGATTGTAATAAGAAGTGGTATTTGAAAATCCACTTGAGCTATTGTCATTAATGACACAATGTTTTCCGACCATCTATGTATCATTTCTACGAAGAACAAATAGGCATCTGGTAGATCATCGTCTACCCCTTTAGGTGATTCCCCTGAAACAATCCTTGACACTTGACCTTGTGGTATACTCAAATTTGCAAAATCATCAAGTTTTGAAACAAATTTAAATAATCGTTATTATTTACTCCAGCTATATTTTTGCAAGTTTTTGCCCCAACTTTGACACAGATCTGTTAAGCAACTTAAGTTAAGGTCACTAGCCAAGTGTCATCAAGTTTGAAGAATTTTTGGTCAAATGGTCATCAATTATCTGTCCGCAGACTAACTTTGCATTTTAGTCACAATTTTCAATCCAGTGATCCAAATCTTACCAAATTTGGTTTGTGGGCTAATTACAACATGCTAAGACTAGTGGTATGCTGACTTGGTCAAAAAAGTTGAAAAATAGGACAAATGTAAATAATCGTGATTATTTACTTCTGACAAATTTTTACAAATTTTTGGACAACTGAGCATGTACACATGTTTATCACATCAATATAAGACTATGAATCAAATTTCAACAAGTTTGGATAAATTTTCCCCCAATTTATACTCAAGATTCAAAAAGTCAGTACAAACTTTAGTTTTTACCTAGTTTTTTGCCAGTTTAGTGATCCAAATCTCTTGGGCCTTTACAGAAGTTGTTTGTACACATACAATGAGTCAATGGTATGAACCTTGGTCAATTCAGAACAGAAAGTTAACAATCACAACTATTAACTTTAGGCTTGAAATGAGCGCTTTTCTGCAATTTTCCCAAAGACGGTATTTATATGAGCTATTTTAAGCCTATGAATCAAGTGAAAACTTAATTTGGCCTAAAATGTCAAGAAAAAGTAAATAATCTGAGTTTTGGTCAACTCTTGAAATTTTTTACCTCGAAGTGTCTTTGAGCTTACCAACTGGTTCAGACAACTCTTAGGCTTACTCTCCAATCAGATTGAGTGGATTTGAGTCTTTTCGAGCTATTTCTAGCCGTAGACCTGAAATTCTGCAACTTCCAATAACAACTCACACTTGATTCTTTCAGAGAGAGCAATGTTCTGAAATCCACCTCTGATCCTACTTACCCTACTCCTAGATTCTCATGCAATGGGGTTGTGGAAAGTGTCCACAAATAGTCGTTTTATTGTGTTTTTTTATGTTTTTCAGAGCCTTGATCTTAAGACTTTTCTCATCTACCAATCATTCTCCAATTCCTAATCTAAATCTACAATCCTACGATCCTAAAGGTACTCGACAAGTATGATTACTTCCAAGCTACCTCTACATAGCAAAGACTACAATCTTAAGCTATGCGGTTTCTAAAAGAAAGTTTTAAACTCTAGGTGAACCTAGAGGAAGTTGATGGACAACTACACAAGGCGCTCGTGTTTTTCCCTAGTTTAGGTCTCTTCGATCCTCGACAATGGCGCCAAATCTGGGACTCATGTCTAACCTCACCATCCTGTCTTATTGCAGTATTATCGAGAACCACGATTAATTTTTCAAACCATGGGACGAAGCTGACTCGACTAGTGCATAGAGGCTACAAGAGGTTGTCAATATCTTGGAAAATAACTAACAACTCGCATCTAGCTCAAGCTACAAGTGACTGAAATCACCAAAAGCCAATCGCTCATCAGCAAGCAAATCACATCCGTTACAGCATCAAATGACATCCAAACGTAACGAAACTTCTAGGACAATTTTATAAGACCTAAGCACACATACTTATGGTCTCAAACCCCACTTTAGGTCAAGTTCCAAAATCGGGATTATTAACAACAGCAGTGGATTTTTGACCTAGTCGTTTTTGATACATAATGCATCTAAATGCTTAGCAATGATGCCCCAATACCCCGCCTATGCTTAGTTTTCAATTTAAAATAGACCACAGATCGGCGATGCCAAAAGCTACTAAATACTGTGAATGGTTTACGTCAATGCGTAGAGCTCTTACATGTGGTTGCAATGCAACAAACGTAATTGCAATGTGACAACCGGAGAGGAGTAGGAAGCGCAAGAAGGAGAGAAGTAAGCTCCGTTAGCTCACACTATGTATTTATTATCCAAATACTTATAAAAAACTTACAAAAATTGGCTTTTATACCTTAGCCAAGGTATTTGGGTGGTCATAACTAATAGTCTGGAGTTCTACCAAAGCTGGGAAATGACTGGCTGATACAATCTGGAAGCTTGTAGCCCCGGCTCATTCATTACAGAGTTTATACGAGAAAATAGGAGTTACAATATTCCCAATTTATCAACATAATATAAATGTTTTACAAAGAGAACTCTGAAAAATGGTGTCCGTGTTAGCTTGCTACTAACAGCATCCTTCTTGCACCCAAAGTCTTCACAAAGGGTATGCCAAACTCCTCATCAAAAGTTTTCTTAGAACCACTGCTATAGCCATCATCATGACCAACACTCAAATTTGGCAGCTTAGGGGCATCATCACCTTTTTCCTTCCCTTTCCTTGATTCATTTGAAGAGTTAGTAGGACTCACTCTTTCACACAGTCTGCCACCTCCATGGATTCTCACCATGACCTACACTAGGTGATCCTTGTGGCCCACTCAAGACTTGTGACTGTGCACCTATATTTTCTACAGTCACATTCTCTTTTACATCAGCATACCAACTCGCCATTTCATCAAAAACAACATCCTTTCTCACCCTCAATGTACTCGTGACAGTATTGTAACACTTTTACATCAGCCCCCAAATCATCTTTTCCATCAACATACCAACTTGCCATTTCATCAAAAACAACGTCCTTGCTCACCCTCATTGTACCCGTGTTAGGATTGTAATATTTGTGCCCTTTCTGCTCAAGAAAATAGCCAATGAAAACACATTTTTATGCTTTCATATCAAGGTTACTTCTTAGCTCATTCGACACATGCACATAAGCAATACATCCAAATGCTTTAAAATCTCATATGTTTGGTTTCTCACCACCACGAATTTTCTCCTCCTATGTGATATCATTCACTATAGCAAAAGGGGTCCTATTCATAACATACACAGCTGTAGCGACATCCTCAACCCAATAACAATGAGCATATTCTTTTCATTCATCAATGCTCTAGAAACTTCTACAATGTCCTGTTCTTCCGCTCACAAACACCATTTTGCTACGGACTATACTTGCATGAAAATTGTCTTTGAGTTCCATGCTTTTTTAGAAAACCATTGAATTCATTGGAGAAGTATTCTCCCCCTCCATCTGGACTCAAGCACTTCACTGTTTCTCAGACTTTTTTTCTACCATGACCTTAAAACTTTGAAACTACATAAACGCCTCACTTTTTTGCTTCATGAAGTACACCCATACCTTCCTTGTATGGTCATCAATGAAGCTCACATAATATCTGCATCCACCCATAGATGTAGTCTTTGCCGGACCCGAAACATTTGTATGCACTTTGTAACATTTGATGGCCTAAAAACTTGTGTGTAGTGGAAATTAGCATGAACATAGTGGGAATTTCATTAGAATAGATTCCTAATGAGAATTACAAGAGTGCTTGGGTGGAGAGAGTAACAAAAAGCATAACACCTAGTTAGATAGCATGAACAATACTTTCAAAAGAGAGAGAAATTAAGCTATTGACAACAATTGAGGACCGGATTTGCATGGAGCCGGTCCCCCCTCCAAAAGGCTTTGTATTATGGTTTCTCCCATCAAGAGAGACATTGTACAATACAATTCTTTGTGTTCCTTCAAGACTAGCTAGTGCAATGAAGATGAAAGCTTCATGCACTAAGCAAAACACTTAGCAAACACAACATCAATTATCCCTGGTCTCAGACCCAAGACCTCACACACCTTCGAAGATGGTGAGAGCTAGTAGGGTATGAGAGTAGATTGAGAGGAAGAAGGAGTATCTTACGAGAAAGATGTACATCTCCTCACATAATCACTCATATTAGCATAGCTTAGCTTAGTAATTAGCATGGTAGAGGAGATGAGCATGCATTGAAGCTTGGCCCTTGGTTGGATTTGCATCCACATGCCAAGAGTGTGTCGATGTAGGCTTCTATCTCACAAGCTTGGAGTAGGTGATGAGCTCTCCATTAAAGCTTGGGAAGAGATAGTCTTTTTCTTGCTTCCCACATAGCCTGTGTGAGAGTGTGTGTGTGATAATGCCTTGCAAAAATCAGCCCCCTCTCTCTCTCTTGGGTGAGCCCTCTTGCTAATTGCTCTTGCTATGCTCCCATTGAACCTCCCCAGGGCTAGCCAATGACTATTAAGCAGCATAAGTGATAGCCTTCCGACATGTGTCCCCCTTTCCCCTTTTGTGAGAGCTTTAGGTAATTTAATAATTCAACTAAACTCTCATTGGACCCCTTTGCCTCCTGGCCAATAGGAATCAGGCAAGCCATTGGGCTGCTGAATGCTCATTGGACCCCTTGGGAGACTGTCCAATAGTCTTCTAGAGGACTTAATTCTCATTGGTTCTTTTATTAAGTGTTTTTAAATTAATTAAACTAGATTTACTCTAGCCTAATTCTCATTGGTCCACCTCCAAGGCCATCCAATAGGAATTGGGTACACCTTGTGGGCATCTGGCCTAGGGAGCTGACATGTGTCCCTCATTCCCTTTGTGTAAAGGGAGCTTGTGTGTGTGTGTGTGTGTGGCTTTCTCTCTCATCCCCTACATGCAAGGCTCTCCCCCTCCCAAGTAGGGATTGCAAAGACTTTTTTGTACACACACAAAGCATCCAATCCCTTAAGGTTGACCTTTGGACACAACCTTTGAATTTTGGAACCTTAGCATTTTGGAAGTCTTAATGGGCTGAACCTTACGGTCTTTTTAGCCCATTGTTGCACATGGCTCTTTTGCAGATGGCCCCCCCTTTGGATCCCTATGTTCCCTCCTTTGGATCCCTACTATGGCCGGTCTGCCAGCTTAACCAATATTCTAGCTTTTTCTCCCCTGGCACTTCCCCATATTAAATGATCAGTTTAACATAAGAAAATCATTTAGGAGAATTAGATATTTATTATTATGACATTACCTCTCTCTTGAAATCATAGTCGTCCTCGACTATGGTGTAGAGAAGATAAAGCATATTCATGAGTCCTTTTCTTAGCGGGTAGAGGATCCCTATGTTACGACATCATTCCACAATGGATGACTAGTCCATTTGGTGCTTGAGAGCCTGAGGCTGCCGCAAGCATGTCTGCACATTAGTCCTATCAATCTTCCATAGTAGAGTGACAAGCTCTACTTGGTGTTTGGGAGACGTCGTCTCCGTAAACTTGATCTAAGCATGCATACTACTTCATTTTTGTGCACAATAAAGACAAGAGAGAGTCTTATAAGACAAAAACTTTGTTCATTTTTAACATTTTGTACATTTTCTTACTCTTGGGAAGCATTGTAAGCATTGACAAGGTTTAGGTTATCCTTTAATTGTATGCCTTGCATCCATCTAGCATCTTCAAAAGGATAATTCTTAAACTCAATAAGATATCGTCGGATAGTCTTACCGCCTCTTAATACCTTGTCTTCATGTCGGAGAATGGACTCGGACTGCAACACCTCCTCTTGGTCCTTGATCTCCGGTGGGTCTTCAGTAGTTGGTTCTTGAGGTGGCTCTCCTTTGAAAGGCTTTAATAGGATCACATGGAAATCATTGTGTAATATGAGCCAATGATTGGGAAACTTGAGTTGATAGGCCATCTCATTGATTGGCCTAAGAATCTGGAAGGGACCATAGTACCTTTTTGCTAGTTTAGCATAGTACTTTTGGTGTCCTGTAGGATTCTTGCCCGTCGCGTGCCTTAATCGAGCCTTGGGAAACTTTAATAAGACCCAATCATTTTCTTTAAAGGCTTGGGATCTTCTATGCTTGTCAGCAGCAGCCTTTTGCCTTTGCTGTGAGATAGAGATAGCATCCTTAATCTTTTGAAAAGATTCTTGTAGGTCTCGGCTATCTCATCTACAACGAAGATCTTCCCGTACCTTAAGTAGCAAGGGACTTTTTGATATTCCCTCAATTACCTCGAAAGGTGCTTTTCCCGTGGAAGTATGTACAATGTTATTGTAAGCATACTCCACCAAGGGTAAGTACTTCTCCCATTGGGATCTTTGATCTACTTCCATTACATAGGAGTTTAGTAGATCGAGAATTGTTAGGTTAGCTATTTCACTTTGGCCATCCGTTTGTGGATGATAGGCCGAAGAGAAGTTTAGCCTTGTCCCTAAACTCTCAAAGAGACCCTTCCAGAAATTACTGGTCATTCTAGGATCTCTATCCCCCGACACTATGGACATTGGCAAGCCATGGTACTTGAAAATTTGTGAAATGAAGAGGGTTGCCATTTGATGGGCTTTGATAGTCTTTTTGACAGGTATAAAATGAGCTTGTTTACTGAACATGTCTACTATCGTCCATATTCTCGTATTCCCATGGATAGACTTAGGCAATCCAAAGATAAACTCCATGGATATGCTCTCCCATGGTGAATCAGGGATTGGCAAGGGTTGAAGCAATCCAAGTTGCTTCCCTCTATCAAATTTTGTCTTTTGGCATACCACACATTTAGAAACATACTCTTGTATGTTCACTTTCATGGTAGGCCAATAGAAATATGTTTCGATTCCCTTTAAGGTAGACTGAATCCCTCTATGCCCCGCATAAGGTGGAGCATGTGATTCATACATTACTTTCTCACGTAGTGAGTTCGTAACACATAGTCTATTTCTGTAGAGAAGATAACCATCTTGTAAAGTAAATGGTTATTCTTTCTTCCCTAATGCAAGGGCTGAAATCAAATCTCTAAAATCGGGATCAATAGCATACTCATCTATCATTGAAGATAGATCATTGTGAGTTGCTATGGAAACCGCATTCACTCTTGGCCGTCTTGAGAGTGCATCAGCTACTTGATTATGCTTGCTAGTAATGTGAGCAATATGAAAATGAAATTGCGAAAGGAAATTTTCCCACCTCATTTGTTTGTCGGAGAGCTTGGTCTGCGTCATGAAGTACTTAAGACTTTGGTGATCCGTTCGTAGAATGAAAGGAGTCCCCAATAAATAGTGCTTCCATGAGTCTAAGGCATGTAGAACTGCAAGGAGTTCCTTTTCATATATGCCTAGAGCTTGCTCAACAGGGTCGAGCCTTCGTCTCTCATAGCCTATGGCGTGCCCTTCTTGGAGCAAAACAACTCCAAGGCAATCACCACAAGCATCACATTGGACCTCAAATGGTTTTGAGAGATCCGGTAGTGTAAGCACAAGTTGAGAGATAAGCTTTTCGAAAGCATTGTTCTCCTTAGCAGACCATGTGTACCTAACTCTTTTCTTTGTTAGGTCATGTAATGGTCCCGCAATTTGTGAGAACTTTTCTATGAAGCGTCTATAGTATGCACACATACCTATAAAGCTTCTTAGTTCATGAAGATTCTTTGGTTTAGGCCATCCTTTTATTACCTCCAACTTTGATGGATCCATTTGGATGCCATCTTGAGAGATAATGTGACCTAAATACTGAATCTCTTGCAAGAAATTCACTGTTCTTTCGATTAACATAAAGTTTATTCTCTCTTAAAACTTGAAATATTACCTGGAGGTGTTGCTTGTGTTCATCTAATGAATTAGAGTAGATGATAATATCATCAAAGAACAATCCAATGAAGGTTCGATGAGGCCTGAACAGCTTCTCCATCAAGCGGTTGAATGTGGCTGGTGCATTGGTCAAGCCAAAAGGCATGACAATATATTTGTAAAGACCAAATGTGGTGCGAAATGCGGTCTTTACAATGTCTTGATCAACTATCCTTATTTGATGATAGCCACTGTTTAGGTCAATCCTACTAAAGTAGGTCGATCCTTGTAGCTTATCAAATAGGTCTTCTACCCGTGGAACGGGAAACCTATTCTTGATAGTGATCCTATTTAGTGCTCTATAGTCAACACACATACGATATGTGCCGTCTTTCTTTTGCACTAATAGCACAGGTGAGCAAAATGGAGATGAGCTAGGCCTAACCATGCCCTTCTCAACTAACTCATGCACTTGCCGCATAATCTCCTCTTGTTGAGCTTGAGAAACTCTATAAGGAGGCTTGTTAGGTGGTGAAATTCCTGGAAGAAGTTCAATTGCATGGTCATCATTACCTCGTTTAAGAGGTAGCTCACAAGGGATGTCGTCAATAAAAACATCTTGAAACCCCTTGAGAAAATTGGATAACTCTAATTCCTTTTGGTTGCTTTTATTTTCTTTTGCTAAAGCATTAGGTTCATTTTGAGAATCTTTAACAAAAATCATGTACACGGAAATAGAGCTCTTTACTGACTTGTTGAAATCTAGTGTATGTACAATGGGGATAGTGTTACCCATTTCCTTAGCATCTATATACATGTCTTTTTCCCTGAACTCAAAGGAGATTCTCCTTTCAGGAAATTTAACATTGGCAGCCAGGCGGTCAAACCATGGCGCCCCTAGGATTACATCCTCATGCTTGAGAGGAGAGATAAAGAAGTCCTCTTTGTCCACATAGCTTTGAACATGAAGCCTCAATTTCCTGATTAAGGGAGTGACTGAAGCTTCTTGCTCCTTGAAAGCACTGTCTGGGGGTAGGACATCTCCCATCTCGTAAGCTTGTATGCCTTGCTTGGTGGCCAACTCTATAGATATAAAATTGTAAGTAGAACTAGGGTCAAAGAGAATAAAAGCATCATGTTCTCTTACCTTTCCCGAAGCATGGCATAGAGGAGATCCTTTGTGATGAGTTTGGTGAGTCTCATCCTCTTGGATTTCAACCAAGGAAGCTCTAGGAGGATCTTGGCGGTTGTTCTTTTGGGGACAAGCGTGGTACGCATGCCCTTGTTCACCGCACTTGAAACTCCGGTTATCCTTGCGATAACGCTCGAGCTCTTCAGGAGAGAGTTTATTTTTATCTTTGTAAACTCCCTTCTCTTTAGCTTTGTTGGAGTTGCCCTTAGGAGACTTTTGGACATTGTCCTTCCCCTTGGTCTCGTTGGAACCCTTGTTTTCCATGGGCTTATTATTTCTTTTAGCCCCCGTTTGGAAATTGATTCGAGAGGCCACCATAGTATGGTGTATTACCGCCGATATGGTACGTGGCCTTTGGGAGTTGACATACTCCGTCATTTCTTCAGTTAAGCCCGCACAAAATTGTTGCTTTTGCTCTCCAAAATCCAACTTTTTGAAGACATTGGCTTTAAGTTGTAGGTCCCAAAACTTGTCTACATATTTGTGGATGGATTCATAGGGAGAGAGCTTTCAGCTTCGCCATTCGGTGAGTACTTTGTCTTTGGCATCAGTGGCCAAAAACTGCTTCATAATGGAAGCTCTTAAAGCTTTCCATGTTCGTGGAGCTTCACCATTGGCTCGTAGGCTAGACCACCATTGCCTGGCGGACTTTTGAAAGTGAATAGCTTTTGGCGTAGCTTAGAGGACTCCTTGAAGCCCTCATCTCCAAACGCCGCATCAAACTGTTGAATAAAGTCCAAGAATTTGTCCGTAGCACCAAAGGTGCCATCATAGGTAAGGAAAGAGATGCTCTTCCCTCCCTCTTTGAACTTCTTCAGCTTGGATGACCTCTTCCATGCGGCATAGGATTTCCTATGGCCTCTTTTTTTTTATGGTTCAAAGGTTGCACCATCACTTTCCTCAGAAGGTGAAGAAGTTCAAGAAGGTGGACAAGAGGGTGACCTCTTTCTCGTCTTTTTCTTGTCTTGATCTTCGTCGTCTTCACCATCACTTTCATAAGAGGAAGAGGATGAAGAAGTTGGAGAAGAGGGTGTCCTCTTTCTTGCCTTTTTCTTCTCTTGCTTTTTATCATCCCTTTTTGAATTATGATGTGGAGAAGAGTGTGATGGTCTTCTCCGCTTTGGTGGTGATGGAGAGCGTTTAGCCCGCCGTCTTCGTGGAGCCATCTCCGTCGAGGTGGCGGGAGACTCACTTCCTTCTCGTTCCTTCGATGGAGGCTCTTGAGTTCTCCTTTGGGAAGGAGATGCATAATCAAGAAGTAAATTCTTGAGCCCTTCGTATGGATTCTCTTGTTCTTCCCGAATCGGAGAGAGACCTCTTTTGGGAGTCTCACAAGGAGGCTTCCTAGGTGTTCTCTCGTCATGGTGATGAGCTTGGAGAATCTCGTGAGCACGGAGCTGCCGTTGCACTTCCCTTTGGAGAGATGGATTGCCCATGGCTTGTTGAAGCCTAGAAACAAGATAGTTAACAAGCATCGGAGCATCATTAGTAGCTTGCTCATTAGCAAAATCAAAGTTATCAACATTAATTTCACTCTCTTTAGTATTGTCAGCCATCCTAACAACTTTTAGGTGTAAACTTTTTAGGTGTACTTTGGCACTTCAAGCCCTAGTTTCTACTCCTCTTTACCCCTTTGGAAAAAGCACTCAAGCTACTGTACCTGTGGCTCGAATACCATTAATTGCAAGAAATAGAAGAGAGGGTCTTTCAACACCAAAACAACACTGGCTCCTGTCAAGCTTCTAATAGCTCAATAGTGGTTAAGCCGTAGGCAAGCCCCATAGGACTCCACTATTAATACCATAGCTCTCGACGGTGATGCCCCGTTAACTTCACAAAGGCAGGCGCACTGCAAGGCTGAAAAATCCCTATTCTACTTACTCACAGGCAATTAATAATACCAATCATATATAGCTAGCTTGAGGACCTCCCTTCTTGAGCAAGAAAAGAGAAACCTTGTGCTCTAATACCAATGTAACATTTAATGGCCTAAAAACTTGTGTGTAACGGAAATTAGCATGAACATAGTGGGAATTTCATTAGAATAGATTCCTAATGAGAATTACAAGAGTGCTTGGGTGGAGAGAGTAACAAAAAGCATAACACCTAGTTAGATAGCATGAACAATACTTTCAAAAGAGAGAGAAATTAAGCTATTGACAACAGTTGAGGACCGGATTTGCATGGAGCCGGTCCCCCCTCCAAAAGGCTTTGTATTATGGTTTCTCCCATCAAGAGAGACATTGTACAATACAATTCTTTGTGTTCCTTCAAGACTAGCTAGTGCAATGAAGATGAAAGCTTCATGCACTAAGCAAAACACTTAGCAAACACAACATCAATTATCCCCGGTCTCAGACCCAATACCTCACACACCTTCGAAGATGGTGAGAGCTAGTAGGGTATGAGAGTAGATTGAGAGGAAGAAGGAGTATCTTACGAGAAAGATGTACATCTCCTCACATAATCACTCATATTAGCATAGCTTAGCTTAGTAATTAGCATGGTAGAGGAGATGAGCATGCATTGAAGCTTGGCTCTTGGTTGGATTTTCATCCACATGCCAAGAGTGTGTCAATGTAGGCTTCCATCTCACAAGCTTGGATTAGGTGATGAGCTCTCCATTAAAGCTTGGGAAGAGATAGTCTTTTTCTTGCTTCCCACATAGCCTGTGTGAGAGTGTGTGTGTGATAATGCCTTGCAAAAATCAGCCCCCTCTCTCTCTCTTGGGCGAGCCCTCTTGCTAATTGCTCTTGCTCTCCTCCCATTGGACCTCCCAGGGCTAGCCAATGACTATTAAGCAGCATAAGTGATAGCCTTCTGACATGTGTCCCCCTTTCCCCTTTTGTGAGAGCTTTAGGTAATTTAATAATTCAACTAAACTCTCATTGGACCCCTTTTCCTTCTGGCCAATAGGAATCAGGCAAGCCATTGGGCTGTTGAATGCTCATTGGACCCCTTGGGAGACTGTCCAATAGTCTTCTAGAGGACTTAATTCTCATTGGTTCTTTTATTAAGTGTTTTTAAATTAATTAAACTAGATTTACTCTAGCTTAATTCTCATTGGTCCACCTCCAAGGCCATCCAATAGGAATTGGGTACACCTTGTGGGCATCTGGCCTAGGGAGCTGACATGTGTCCCTCATTCCCTTTGTGTAAAGGGAGCTTGTGTGTGTGTGTGTGTGTGGCTTTCTCTCTCATCCCCTACATGCAAGGCTCTCCCCCTCCCAAGTAGGGATTGCAAAGACTTTTTTGTACACACACAAAGCATCCAATTCCCTTGAGGTTGACCTTTGGACACAACCTTTGAATTTTGGAACCTTAGCATTTTGGAAGTCTTAATGGGCTGAACCTTAAGGTCTTTTTAGCCCATTGTTGCACATGGCTCTTTTGCAGATGGCCCCCCCTTTGGATCCCTATTTTCCCTCCTTTGGATCCCTACTGTGGCCGGTCTGCCAGCTAAACCAATATTCTAGCTTTTTCTCCCCTAGCACTTCCCCATATTAAATGATCAGTTTAACATGAGAAAATCATTTAGGAGAATTAGATATTGATTATTATGACACACTTAATCTAATGCATTCTCGCTTCTAGCACCTCCACAACTCAACACCTCTTTCTCTTTTTGTGTCATACATAGACGGCCCGTGGGAGGTGCACGCCGCTCATGCACATCGGCACCACACATGCTGGAGCAGAGCAACGAAGAAAAAAGGGGAGATTCGGAGGTAAAGACGACACCAAAATCCGGCAATGATTAGCTTCTTCCTCAAAAAAGAACACAATATACAACCACCATGTGCTTTGCATCAAGGGGCACACTCCTCCCTCAGCTCGAGTGCATTAGCACACACATCAACAGGGAAATCTTGCTCCCTCCCAGTAAAAAACTCCTCCTTCCTTGTTGGCCCTCTTTGGATTCTCCTCGGTGAGGCTCTCCCGCTTTGAAAAGACCCCCTAAATGGTAAAAAACTTTTCCCTTATCGGGAGTCCTTTTTGCAGCCCTTTCTATTTTGATTGAGCTCTTTTTTAGCTCCAAGCATGTGAACTACAACTTCACCTGAACTTTCCTTGCATGCCAAGTCTTGCATGACATCTCTCTCCCTTTTGAGATTTCATGGTGCCAAGACAAAGGGGAGGGATGAATCTTCTCCTCATAAAACGTTTGGGCTTCCTTAAACAGTGCGGGAACACACCCTACATGGCACACCACATCATCACTACAACACACCACCATCGTAAGCCAACTAGTGAAAAATCTCCACCACCACATCTCACAGTGCGGCCATAACTTCCACCCATCATCGTCAGGCTGCCATGTCCTTCGTGTAGTGCCGTGCAGAGGATTCCATAGCCATAGAGAGAGCTCTCTCTCCTTACAACTTGTTGCCAAGTGAGGTATCCTCCTCCATGATTTATACTCCACCCCCATGCTCATGCATCCACCTAGAAGACCATATAGGTCCCACATGGTAGCCCAATAGTTAACACGACCTTTCGGGGCCTCAAAACACACCCTCCAATCTTCAAATAAAATCCCCATTCTTGGACCACTTTCAAATAGGCCTTATTGCCTGCTCAAGAATCCAATGCTCATGCTGCCAAGCCCACTTGAAAGCCCTCCATGTCAGCTTCAATTTGTTAAATCCCCACCAAACTTCCTCTTCCCCAAGATCATCAACCTAGGCCACAAAAGAAAGAGAAAACTTGTTAGGCACCCTCCCTCGCACAACCATATCCAATTTCAACCCGGAATATCTCGGCCATCGTGACTTGGATTGATGTGTCATAATTTCTTATGGCCTTGACATGCCGCATACACCCATAAAAACCCTTGCAAGGCTTTAAACAATCCAAATGGCAAACCTATCGAGGCAAACAAACCGGCACATAAATGGCCCCCTATGAAACTTCAATTTCTCACATCTTGGCCATTTGAAGTCCGATTGCAGATCCAAAAATACCAACGTGCATCACTAGCAAGCACTTCAGGCCCATGCATTCACGTTTTCTCTGACCATATATCTGTGACTGCCCAATCCGGTACCGATCTGCAAAGAGCTTTGAAATTCAAGTTGCCATAACTTTCACTTTGTAGCTCTGTTGGATGAGCCGTCTTGACGAGCATGTAGACCACATTGAGGGTCACCTTTGGCACCCTTATTTTTTTCACTTTCCACACTTCAAACATCCACCTATGAGATAAGCACCATAATAGATCATTCCAGCCCTGAAAACCACATAAAGCATACATATCTATTGCATCTTGCCTGCTCATGATCTGCACAGCTGCCTGACCACTTTGGCATGCCCTTTGAGAGCATACATACCCTTGCATTGCACTTCTTATACCATCCATCAGCTTTAGTTGCACCATGAGGATGGAGGGGGAATTGAGAACACACTCAAAAACACACACGAATGCCTCTCTATAGCTAAAGGTACTCACAACAACCCCATTCACGAATGCCTCTCTATAGCTGAGGGTACTCACAACAACCCCATTCACTAGAAATCACTTTCAAAAATTCACACTTCCGCAAGAAAATCATTGCTTGTATGCAAACCAACCCACACACACTTCGCACAATCACCAAACAACAATCACTCAAATTTTTCCCACTTCTAGCACCTCCAAAACTCAAGACCTATCTCTCTTTCTCTCTCACACAGAGACACCCCAAGGGGGACACATCGGCACCACACAAACTGGAGTAGAGCAAAGAATAAAAATAGGGGGAAGGGGAAAAGAAGACACCAAAATCCCGCTATATTAGCTTCTTCCTCAACAAAGAACACCATATACAACCACCATGTGATTCTCATCCAGGGGCACACTCCTCCCTTTGCTTGGCTCCATCGGCACACACATAGAGGGGAAATCTTGCTTCCTCCTAGCAAAAAACTCTTCCCTCCTTGGCAGCCCTTGTTGGCTTCTCCTCAGTGAGGCTCACCTTGTAAAGCCCCCCTAAATTGTAAAAAAAAAAATTGTTACAGGGTGTCCTTTTTTTGGCCCTTTCTATATTGATCGGGCTCTTTTTTTTCACTCCAAAATTTTGTTGCATGTCAAGTCTTGCATGACACCTCTCTCCCATATGGGATGTCACGGTGCCGTGAAAAGGGGGAGGGATAAACTTTCTCCTCATAAAATGTTTGGGGCCCCTTACATACAGTGGGAACACACCCTATAGGGCCAACGAGTGACAACCACCACCACCACATCTTGTAGAGAAGCCATAACCACCACCTCACCCCAGGCTTCACGCAGCACTGCAAAGAGGAAGCCATAGCCGTCTTTGAGAGAGCTCTCTCTCCCTCCAACTCATTTCCAAGTGAGGTATCCCCTTTTAGTATTTATACTCCATCCCCCATGCTCATATGTCTACATATGGGACCATACAGGTGCCACATGGTGTCTTGATAGTTAAAACCCATTTTGGGGTCTCAAAACACACCCTCCAATCTTCAAAGAAAATCCCCATTATTGGATCACTTTCAAATTGTCCTTATTGCCTGCTCAAGAATCAAATACTCATGATTCCAAGTCCACTTGAGAGCCCTTCACGCCGGCTTAATTTTATGAAATCCTTGCCAAACTTCCTCTTCTTTGAGACCGCCAATCGAGGCTGCAAATATAGAGAAAAATTGTTTGGCACACTCCCTTAAGAAATTATATCCAGCTTCAACCCGGCATATCTCGGCCATTGTGAGTCCAATTGATGTGTCGTATTTTCCTATGGCCTTCACATGCTGCATAAAAACCATAAAAACCCTACCAAGTCAGAAAAAATATAGATGACACACCTATCGAGGCAGTCAAATCGGCACATAACTGGCCCCCGCCAATGAAATTTCAACTTCTCATATCTTGCCAGTTTAAACTCCAATTGCTAATCCAAAAAGACTGACATGCATCACAAGACGAGCACTCTAGGCCCATGTATTCACTTTTTCTATGACCATACATCTATGACTGCCCAATCCAATATCAATCTACAAATAGATTTGATCTTCACACTTCCATAACTTTCACTCTATCCCTTTGTTCAAGGAGTCGTCTAGACCAGCATTTGGAAAACACTGAGGGCCACCTTTGGCACTCTCATTTTTACACTCTCCACATTTTGACCATCCACATCTGGTAGGCACCATATCAGAGCATTTCAACCGTGAAATCCACATAAAGCATATGTATCCGTTACCTCTTGCCTGCTCTTGATCTCCACAACTGCTTGACCTCTTTAGCATGCCCTTGAGAGCTACATATCTTAAAGCATCCACCACATAAAGCATATGTATTCGTTACCTCTTGCATGCTCTTGATCTCCACAACTGCTTGACCACTTTAGCATTCCCTTGAGAGCTACATATCCCTACATTGCACTCCTTATAGCATCCACCAGCTTTAGCTGCACCATGAAGATAGAGAGAGGGGAATGGGAACACACCCAAAAACAAAACATAGATGCCTCTCTATAGACCAAGGTACTCACAACACCCCCCATCCACTAGAAATCACCTTCAAAAATTATTAATTCCATAAGAAAACCATCGATTTCATGCAAACCAATGCACACATGCTTTGCACAATCATCAGACAACAATCACCCCGATTTTTCCCGCTTCCAGCATCTTCACAACTCAACACCTCTCTCTTTTTCTCTCTCAAACACATAGACGGCCTAGGGGGCACACATCGCTCACACACACTGAAGCAGAGCAAAGAAGAAAAAACGGGGGAAGGGGGAAAGAAGACACCAAAATCCCATTATGGTAGCTTCTTCCTCAACAAACAACACCATATACAACCACCATGTGCTCAATCCTCCCTCAACTCAGCAGAATCCTCGCTCAACTCGGCTCCGTCAGCACACACATAGACGGGGAAATCTTGCTTCCTCCTGGCAAGAATACTCCTCCTTCCTTGGTAGCCCTTGTTGGCTTCTCTTCGGTGAGGCTCGCCCTCTTTGAAAAGCCCCCCTAAATGGTAAAAAAATTCCCTTATAGGGCATCCTTCTTTTTTCATCCCTTTCTATTTTGATCAAGCTCTTTTTTTTCACTCAACTTTTCTTGCGTGCCAAGTCTCGTATGAACCCTCTCTCCCTTATGGGATGTCACGGTGCCATGACAAGGGGGAGGAATGAACGTTCTCCTCATAAAATAAGTTAAGGTTCCCATAAACATTGTGGGAAAGAACCCTACGAGGCATGCCACATTATTACTACAATAGACCATGGTTGTAAGCCAATTGAGGATAACCACTACTAATCGTGATTATTTATCTCAGTTTTTTGCACTTTTTGGCTTTTTTTGCCAAGTATTCAACTTGTTAAGGTCTCTGGACAAGTTTCACTGAGTTTGAATAAAATTTATCCAAGTTTCGTGTCTGCAGACTCAGTTTTCAAGAATCTAGCTTAAGTCTCACTTTTGCGATCCAAATTTCACCAAATATTTTTTATGTGGTCTACTTGATATGCTTGACCTTGTGGTATACTCAAATGTGCAAAAATATCTAACTTTGTAGAGCAGATGTAGATAATCGTGATTATTTACTTTTGATATTTTTATGCAACTTTTTGCCACAATGTTGACACAGAATGGTTAAGTAGCTCAACTTAAGCTCCCTAGCCAAATTTCATCAAGTTTGGATAATCCCTGTTGAAATGGTCAACAGTTTTGTGTCTGTAGACTGACTTATCAAATTTGGCCACAATTTTCACTTCAATGATCCAAATCTTACCAAATTCGATTTATATGCTTACTATAACATGCTAAAACTAGTGGTATGCTGGATTGGTCAAAAAAGTTGAAAATGGGACAAAAGTAAATAATCACGATTCTTCACTTCTGGCAAGTTTTTGCATCTTTTTGGTCAATTGAGCATGTACACTTGTTTAACACTTCAATATAAGCCTCTGAGTCAAGTTTTACTAAGTTTGAACTAGATTTTCCCAATTCACACTCAAGTTCTCAACAATCAATACAGATTTCAATTTTTTCCAAGGTTTTGGTCAGTTTGGTGATTCAAATTCCATGGGCCTTTACAAAAGATGTTTGTACACATGCATAGAGTCTCTGGTATCAACCTTGGCCACTTTTGAGCTGAAAGTAAATAATTATGATTAATTACTTTTGGCCCAAAATGAACACTTTTTTTAACTTTTTCAGTGGTGGACAGTCTTTTTATGACCTATTTTAAGCCTCTGAGTAAAGTCAAAACTTAATTTGGCCTAAAATGTCAAGAAAAAGTAAAAAATCTGAGTTTTTGCAAACTCTTGAAAATTTACCTCAATTACGTCCTTAAGCTTACCCACTGGTTCATACAACTTTTGTAGCATAATCTCCGGCCGGGTTTAGTGGTTGATAGTCTTTTGGTGTTGTTTCCAGCCGTAGACCTGAAATTTTGCAACTCCACATAAACAACTCACAATTGATTCTTTTGGATAGAGCAATGTTCTAAGATCCCACCTCGGATTCTACTTATCGTACTCCTATATTCTACTGTACTAGGTTTGTGGAAAGTGTCCACAAACACTCGTTCTCTTGTTTTTAATGGTTTTCTAAGCCTTGATCTTAAGACTTATCTCATCTATCAATCATTCTCAAAATCCAATCTAATCCTACAATCCTAAAATCCTAAAAAGTACTTAGCAAATACGCTTACTTCCGAGCTACCTCTACACAGCAAAAGACGACAATCTTAAGCCATGCGGTCTTAAATAGAAAGGTTTTCACTCTAGGTGATCCTAGAGGAAGTTAAAGGACAACTACACAAGACGCTCGTGTTTTTTCCTAGTTTAGGTCTCTTCGATCCCAGGCAGCGGCGTCAAATGTGGGACGGGTGTCTAACCTCACTCCTATTTTATTGCAAACATAGCGAGAACCACGAATATAATTGTCAATCCATGGGACGAAGCTGACTCGACTAGTGCATAAGGCTACAAGAGGTTGTCAATCTCTTGGAAAACAACAGACAACTCACATCTAACTCAAGCTACACTCAAATGATAGAAATCATCAAAAGCTAATCACTAATCGACAAACAGATCATAATCATTACAGCATTAAACGACATCCTAACGTTACAAAACTTCTAGGACATGTTTATAAGACCTAAGCACACATGCTTATGGTCTCAAATCTCACTTTAGGTCAAGTGCAAAAATCACGATTATTAACAGCAATGAGTTTTTTAGCTAGTCGTTTTTAACCCAGAATGCATCTAAATGCTTACCAATGATGCCCCAATACCTGGCCTATACTTATTTTATGATTTTTAAGCTTAAATTCCTACTTATGATGAAATTAGGCCGCGATTCGATGATGCCAAAAGCTACGGATTACCATGAAATGCTTATGTCAATGCGTAGAGCTCTTACCTACGGTTGCAAACGCAACAAATGACACTGCAATGTGACAACCGGGAAGGGAGTAGGAAGCGGGATAAGGAGAGAAGTGAGCACCGTTAGCTCACATTGTGTTTCATTATCCAGAAACTTACAAAATACTTACAAAAATTGGCTTTTATGCCTTAGCCAAGGTTTCTGTGGTCAAAAACTAATAATCTGGGAGCTCTAACTAAAGATAGGTTGATACAATTTGGAAGCTTGTATCCCAGCTCATCAATTACACTGTTTACCTGGAAAGTAGGAGTTACAACATTCCCGATTCATCAAAATAATAAGTGTTTTTTACAACAAAAGCTCCGAAAATTGTTATCCGAGTTCTAATGTGTTTTGGGGATTTTTGAAATTTGAGGGGTATTTTAATATTTCCACAGATTAGAGGGGTATTTTGGTAATTTTTCCAATAATATATTAATGTCTTCAAGAGGCCAAAATGACCTATGAGACACAAACTGGTGAATTTGATACCATGTTTGGATAGGAAAGAAAAATAAAATGAAACTAGAAGTGCTACTAGCTAGAAGAGAGAGAGAGAGAGAGAGAGACAACACGCGATACAAGAGATAGACTGCAATTTAAGATAGGTTGAGAGAGAGAGAGAGAGAGAGAGAGAGAGAGAGAAAGCTAGATCATCATCATCATCACCCATAGGTTTCCTCTGAGAGAGAGAGAGGACCAGTTAAGAGAGATAGAGAATTTGATATATATATATACTATAGATAATAGGGAGAGGGATCTGTTCCATTGAACGTAACAAGTCGTACTACAAACGCGTGCACACACTTACGGGGTTTATGTTTGTGATCCATGTGAAGCAAGTTGTGAACTAGGTTGCTCTTGGAGGATATCGAGTTTGGACTTTGTAGAAGTTGTACACATGTTCCATTGTTATGTACAGAGTTACCTTGACATCTTTTTGTTCTTTTGGTTGTGGACTACAACAACTCCTTTTTTAAGCGAACAATGGTTAGGACAGTACTACAAGTAGTCACTAAAATGCGGTGCTAAGTGTTCCACAAGATCTATCACACATATGTAATTCATGCTTTTTTGATGTAGAGATCTCTTTGGGTCATTCCAAGTTTTATTCAACTGCAAACTTGGGACTGCATTGGAATTTCATCTATTGCACTTAGTAATTTGTCGGTTTGTTTGAACGGTGAAAGGTATAGGCGGGTTTCTTTGTGCCAGTGGTGGTCTTTTCAAGAACATTATATGTAGCCCATATGCTTGGTTTTCCATTTTAAGACCAACACCCCTCCATATTTAGTTAAAGCATAAGGTTTTGTTTGTAAAGGAACCAATGGGTTGTTAGAACAAAAGCATAGGGTATGGTCATCAATCAACGCAAGGCTAGGAAGCATTAGGTTCTTTGCACATAATCTAGACCCTAGAATGAGGGTCTCTTTCTTTCTGAATGTAGTGCCTTCAACACTTTGAGGAGGTGGCCATGTGATATCCTATTATAGGAATTAGGAGTTGAACTACTTCAACAAGCCCTCTCTCATATGTGCTAACTATGAAAACAAGAGATTAAGGTAATATATGCACAACTTAATTAAATACCATGTGTGTCATAGTAAGAGCAAGCGAGACCCGCTAAAGGCGGGTCACGTGAGCTAGTATATAGAAAAATGGTAGCGCCATGTAGAAAAATGGAGGAGATGCCATTTAAACCCTCTCAAAAGACAATTGAATGAAAATCCAACCACATCAATGTGTTTATTCTTATAGCCTTGTTGAAACATAAAGTAATTGTTGGCTGCTTTAAGTTGTTATATTGTTCCATTAAACTGGTTATTCTTTGATGTTCATTGGTTGGCAAACCACTTGGAGGTGATACATTTTTTTACTTGTAGCATGGCCCAATTGTTTTAGGATCTATAGATAGGATGTAAAAACCTCCTATGATTTGTCAAGTTGCATATCAAATAATATTTCAATCATATTTCTAAGATTTTGTTGTTCATTAGCCAAGAAAATTCCTTTACTATTATCAAAAAGTTGATGAATGAGTTCATTTCTCTCTCTCTCTCTCTCTCTCTCTCTCTCTCTCTCTCTCTCTCTCACACACACACACACACACACACTCACACACACACACACACACACACACACACACACACACTCATGCACACGCGTGCACACACACACACACACACACACACACACACAACAAACACGCGTGCACACACACACAACAAAAGGGATCCACATACTACATTGTTCATTACAAATGAATACACGAAGCTATATAAAGGGCCATTGAGAATGAAGCTTAATAATAAATTTACTTACTCAAGACCAGACTATGTACTTGTTAACATATATGTGCGTTGTGTGTGTGTGCGATGTGTGTGTGTTTTAGATTTAGAACCTCAAAAGAGGTTGATTTCTAAAGGCCATTTCCAATGTACCTAGCTGTATATAGTTTTTCCATAATAACGTGAGGAAGTACCTATCATATTTACAGCCTTAACTATATGTGGACAGTGGTTAGCATATAAAGAACGTTAAAATGTGTATATACAAATGCTCATGTTATTTAAGAGCCAATAATTAAGAGACATCATTATTTTTCTCTAATGTGGCTATGCTGCTTGACAAAACCAACCATTTTTCACCATAGAGTGAGTTAAAAAATCCCAGCATTCTGCTTGTATTTTGATTAGATATTTTTCCACAAATCCATTTACTATTATTTCCATACAGACCCTCACCTAAGGTTTGAAGCATGATGCTTATATACATATTATGTTTTCATAACATTCAATCATTACCATATCATGGTCAAAGGTTTACGACACAAAATTGTAAAGAGCCTTATCAGCTTGGGAAAATAACACATCAATAATAAACATTTATTAAGAAACCCATAATTTATTGAGTAGGTGCAGATGCACCTACCTATGTGTTGTACTCTCCAGTTTGTTTGAAAGTATACCCAAAGGTTGCATTCTTCATGTGTAGCTTTGTGAGTATCTCAAGATCAAAAAATGCATGTAATATGCTTGAAAGGTAAGCAACCAATTTTATCTTGGTTGTATAGCTACTCTCCATATGAGCCTTCAGACCCCATCTATGTAGAAGATCTTCATGCAAGAAAATTGCACAATTTGTGTGTGTGTGCGCGCGCGCATGTGATAGCGAGAGCGAGAGAGAGAGAGAGAGAGAGAGAGAGAGAGAGAGAGAGAGAGAGAGAGAGAGAGAGAGAGAGAGAGAGAGAGAGAGAGAGATAACACATCGTATGTGTCTGTGAGAGAGGGACCGAGAAAGAGAGATAGAAATCGAGTTCAAGAAACCCATTGGTGGGTTGATCAGAGAGGGGGAAGCACAACTCAAGTGCAGAGAGGGCGAGCACAGCTGAAACACGTTGTTTGCTACTAGGATGAACATGTGAAAAAAAAGCTCCTGATAGGGATTATAAAATGAATATGGGGAGAGAGCGAGTTCCAAGTTTAAGTTCCTTATTCCAAACCATGTGGTGGATGTGTGTGTAGGTGCATGCACCATAAGAAGCAAATGAGCTATGCAGCTTTAATGTCCTTTGGGGTGTGTAGTTGGGTGAATTTCTTGGTATTGATGGCTAATCAAAACGTAAGCTAATCAATCATTACACCCCAAAAAAAACCCAGATCTTTCCTTGTATACCTCTTGTATACAAATGTGAGATAATGCTTAAGTGAATGTTCCTATAATGGAAATGAAGTTTGATCGAACAATTGACTACCCTCATGTGAGTATAGTTTAAAATGACTTTAAGGTTTGTGGCTAGGAAGGAGTAGATTTGAGAGATAGAACGCACCATATCTATACCTATACGGTGAGAGCTGGAGAGCGGGTCACTCAATATAGGGAAGGACAAAGTTTAATAAAGCACCAGATTTTGGGGATTTGAAGGTAATAATTATGAGAAAGGTTTACTTTTCCCATTTTGGACATGGGCGGTTAATAAGGTGGATGAGAAAGATACTGAAATTTGTTTAATGCTGGCATAGTGTGTTCCTATGTCAGAGAGAGAAAGGGGTACTCAGGTAATGAATGAGTAACACTAAGGTTCAAAAAAAGTTAAACAATGCAGCTGTCTGCCATACAGATAATGTGTGTGTGTGGGTGTGTGGCCCACCCCCAACCCTAGGTGAAGATCCACATGGTGGGAGGTAGGGCCCACCATGTGGAACCCTACCCCCAACCAAGATTACAAATTGTGGCACAAAAAATGCCAAAAAAGTAATGTGTGATTGTATGTGTAAGTCTATTTTGAAAATTGTGGATCAAAGACTTTCTATTGTAAAAAAGGTTACCCTCTGGTAAAGTGGTGCCCATGATATATAGGTATCATATGTCATAAAGTTCACTATACAGAGTACTGAGTAAGAGAGATCCTCTTACTATTGTTTATCCCAGCCAAAATGCATCATGATCGACCACATAGAGTGAGTATATATCTGTATAATAGAACTTCTAAAAAAATCCCAGCATTCTGCTTGTATTTTGATCAGATTTCCACAAATCCATTTATTGTTATTTCCATATACCCTCATCTAAGGTTCCAAGCATGATGTTTATATACATATCATGTTTTCATAACATTCAATCATTACCATATCATGCTCAACGGTTTACAGCACAAAATTGTAAAGAGCCTGATCAACTCAGGAAAATAACACATCAATAATAAACATTTATTAAGAAACCCATAATCTACTAAGTAGGTGCAGATGCACCTACTTGTGCTTTTGAGAGAAGTTCTTTTGGGGCTCTACATTTAGGCAACCCTTGTATTGTTTATAAGGAGCTCTTGGGGCCTCACTCTATAGAGCATTTGGACGCAGAGTTTGAGAGCAGAGGACCCTCGAGAGCTATACACTTGAGACAAAATAATAAAGAAATACCAAAAGGGGCGCCATTGCTCTCTATCTCTTCTCCATCACTATCTCTTCTCTATATCTATCTCTTCTCCTGTTTGTTTGAAAGTATACCCAAAGGCTGCATTCTTCATGTGTAGCTTTGTGGGTATCTCAAGATCAACAAATGCCTGTAATATACTCAAAAGGTAAGCAACCAAATTTCATCTTGGTTGTATAGCTACTCTCCATATGAGCCTTCAGACCCCATCCTATGCAGAAGATATTAAAGGCAATTTGTGCAATCACAATCTGCTTAGCCTGTCCACCTAGCCATGAGCAGATGAGGGATAGATGAGTCTGTTGGTTTCTCTGGGAACAATAAATCCAGATGGTTGAGGATAAACCATATTGCATGATCAAACCACATGATGCTTGATTCACAGGAAGCTTTGGGGTCAAGGAATCTGCAAGCACATTTCACATAGGGGCGAAAGATATTCCAGATGGACTCAGTGTAGAAATCCGGGTTACTTTTAGCAAATTCCATGCTACCCTTAGTACGTATGGAGTGGTCGATGAGATGAAGGTTGAAGGGTGCTTTAATCAGTTCCCCTTTGTCCAGGAACTGTCCACCTTTAAGAATCTTGAGTTTACAGTCTTCCACAATTGAGGCAGGAAGGTTAGCCAGGTACACCCAGGTTTCACTAAGAATTGGAGCCAAGAAGGCTTTGTTTGGCAGAACCCACAGTTGATGGTCAACTTCGAGAGACTCAATTCCTATTTGTATTACTGGTAAGACAAGATAAACTTTAGAGATTTTTGGTGCGGAGGTTAACATCATTGAGGGAGCAAAGATTATTTTGAAATTCTTGTACTGCTTCTAGTGCTGCACTATCTCGACAGAAGATGCCACCATTTGGAGGGATGGAGGGGGTATTTGGAGTGCAGACAAACGAGGGGTTAAGCCCACATAGTTTTCTAAGGAAGTTAAACAACTCAGCTCCAGAGGAGGAGAACAGGGCAAGCTCTTACTGATATTGTGAAGCTAGGACAGGAAGCTAGGCAATATATTGGGACAACAAATTAACACCTTCTAAGGGGTCTTTGTCCAATGTAGCCAAAAAATTTACCCATTCATTAAATGACAACATATGCAAGACAGATAGTTTTTTATCAGAGGCAAGTGCCAAATCATAAATAAGCTGTGAAGCATCCAAGCTGCTAATACATCTAAGGACAAGAGAGGAGGTCACAGAGAGGGGCTCCGAGGTTAGTTCCAATCCTTGAGAGAGAGCAAGAGTCTGCAAAAACAGTGAGGTCAGGTTTACTTTTTCTTGCCATGGTATGTAATACATAATTTGGCTTTCCTAGCAAGGAAAGGTCTAGTTCTAGTAGCCAAGGCATTCTTTGGTTTATGGTCTTTAAGGTAAACCTTAATTTGATCAAGAATCTTTGCATGATTCTCAGGGTTGTGATTAGTACTCATGCGAGCTGTCATTCTATAACATGATCAATCCTGAAACAGAGGTGACATAAAAATTAGCAAAGTGTCTAGATTGTAATGTATACTTGGTCTTGCAAACCTTCAACCGGCAAAGTCAGAGACTATGGTAGCTGTGAGCAGGGAACCAGAAAAAGAGTCTAAAAGGGGCCACCTAACACCAGTCTACCAATAAAGGATTTACAAAATGTGGGTCCAAATTAGAGCTCCATTCCTAAGACATTTTCCTAGGCCAACATCCCGGTTTCCCCCGGAAAGGAAAAACCTTATGTATAGGATGTGTGTGTAGCTGTTTAAATCTTAACTAATAAGACATAATTGAATTTTTACATTCAAAAGACAGCTGGTCAAGGAATAATGAACAGATATGTACACAAATAATTCAGAATTATTTAGGTACAATGATTGTAGGAAAGAGATCCTCTTTCAGTAAGACTAGTAGTAAAAGAACTTTCACGTTCCTCAGTGAGTACTTCATTAAAGTAAGGTTGCTTGCCAAAGAAAAGAAAACCCTCCAAGATAGGATAGAGTCCTTACCTGCATCCATCCAAACAAGACAACAATTTAGTTACCCTTGGATGTGTTTTACGGGTATCAATGGACCATATCAGTTGTTATCCATGTTCATCTTATAGGTTTTAGTTACTTTAGACAAGCTAGGTTATTCATTAGAACTCGTATGTTTAGCAATCTTTTCTAATTACTTCACAAATGAGTGTTACAGTATACTTTCTAAATGGTGAAGTCTATTAAAACTATTTCCAGAACCATAGCTCAGTAGCTATGTAACCATATACTTACCTTCAGAATTAGCAATTCCATGGTATCAAAGGTACCCTTTTTAGACAAAGGGATGTGAAATCCGACTACTTTTTGTCAACCAAAGGTATCAGATGAGGGTGATGACTACCTCGTTTTTTATAACCAATAAGATAACAGTATAACCGGTCAGCAAAGTAGCAAGACTATGTCTTCTTAATGTGGAACCTCATTTTTAAGAGCAATAGCTTGCAAGCTATACCAAAGCCAAAAAAAAACCAGCTATATACTTACCTTCATCATCCCAAGATATCCATCAGTCATTAGCCACTTTTTCGAAATAGTAGTGTCCCAAGAGATTAAGAACAGTAGCTCGGTTATTATGCCAAGAGCCCAAAGTAGCTGTTTATATACTTACCTTCAGAATTAATAGACCCATGATTTCATTCTACCAGCTATTGGCATCCTAAAGAAAGGTAATATCCGACCAAGTTTGTGCACGGCATTAGTTTATTTTTTCCATACTATGTAACCATCAAACGAATAACTCTATCTCCCAATGAGAGAAAAAAACCAGTAAAAACTGCAAAAAAAACCAGTCATTATGCCGGTTTTTGCAAGGCCCTGCAGCGGCTAGAATTAGAGCCTTACGACCAATCGGCCATCACCAAATGTTGCTTCCATTTACACAGTCGGGACAAAAAAACAGTTCCCCGTCAAGCAGTATACATGTCCAGATGTAGCAAATGTTAAGAACGGCCAACAGGCCAAGCCAAACCATCACACTCACACATACATATACACTCACATACAACCATATATCAATTTATGCAAGGGTGAAGTCATGTAGCGGCTATTTATAGAGCCATTTACACCATTCTGTGACGACCCGCAGATTTTATGCAGGCATTCCCTTCAACAGAAAAACCACAAATCGTCTCAAGTCCTAAGTCATTTATGCCATGGCTCAATAGTTTGTCCTTTTTTATGCTTATGACTAATAAACAGTGTATAAGTTAGACGACACCAATCTTTACCAACTATGCATAGTATTGCAACAACAAACAAACCAAAACCGACACTTGTAGTCAAGTAGAACATAACACCTGTGTTGCTTGAGCTGCAAGCTCCATTTCCTTAGCACGTTCAGACAGTGTAAAAAATAAGCAGAAAAAGGACCTAATACAAGGCTAAGTGAGGGCAAGAGTATGCCCTCACATCAGTTTATATAGGATGGTGTGCACGCTCCCAGAGCCAATAGGATGAATGCTTTGGGCCGCCCTCAACTGCGTGAGCCTGTAAGTGCCATCGCCTGGGGGGGGGGGGGGGGGGGGGGGGGTGATAGAGAGTGGACAGGGGCCGCCTACCCCTTGTGATGATAGCACTCATTTCTTCACACTTTGTTTAAGCGGGGTTAATGTCCCATTATAAGGCAGTTCTTATTGGCATAGTAAAAAGGTATCACTACTATGCAAAATGGGGGGGGGGGGTGTTTTAAGGAATTATGACCAGTATACTAGTGTGTGTGTGTGTGTGTGTGTGTGTGTGTGTGTGTGTGTGTGTGTGTGTGTGTGTGTTTAAGTATGAAAAATCCCCTCATACTTGAACCATACTTAGACAATTGCATTAGATAATATATTAAATAACAATATTTTAAAACAAGATGTCATAAATCATTTCATATACACCAATACAACATTCCGTATCTAATGGATAATACAATCATTTAGATCAAAAATCTGATCTTTGCTCATTACACTATACTATCTTAGTGTTGTATCTTATGTGCCCATCCTTTGGGATGAGCTTCCACTACATCTGCATGTAGAAGGATCCAGTTGGTACATTGGACGATCTTCCATTACTGCTACAGTTTCCGTTCTAATCCCAAGGAAAGAATCTCTTACCTGTCACCATCCAAGAAACACAAGCCTGTCAGAATTGGCATTACTTGGGAAGACAGGTGTCAACGACTCCCTCCCCTTGTTATTGGTATCAAAAATTACAGCAAAAACTAGCAACATAACATAGATCGAATATTTATACAAAAGACTAAGCAATTTACTTCCAATATTGTTTACATCTTTTAATTCCAAAAAAAATCGGACAGCATCCCCTTTGTAAATTGGATCAGTTCTCAAAAAGTCTAGTCTAATGCCATCTCCTCTGAGACCCCCACTTGAGGATTAAGGCTCTTTTAACAATCATTGGATTAATTTCCAAGCAAATTACAACCCTTTGTTTCAAAAGCTATGCATTTATTCATCAAGAAAGGATAGTATCAAAACAACTCTGTGAGTTCACCACTATATACTTACCTTTACCGAAAGTGAGCTCCTGCAAAGAAGTTCAATTTAAGAAAATTCCTTTTTACTAATATCTGCAGTAGGTCGTATTGCATCCTTCTTTACCAATGTTTACAGCTATGCATCTGTTCTTACTAGCCTTGAACACAAGATAAGTTAGTTCCGAGCTAATAAAGTTGGGTAAGTAGCCTTGAAATGATTCCCTGCTTCTGGTATTAAAGATCTCTAAAAGAAAAAAATTGGGCAGCATCTCCTTTGTAAAACGGACAATATTTCAAGTTTCCAATCAATGCCATCTTTGTTGAGACCCTCACATGAGGTTTAAGGCTCTAGCAACCAATACATATGTGTTATTTTCAAGTCAAAAAGTCATCATGCCAAACTTGGTCATGCCATATTCTGAAGTCTACAAACAATTCTCTTTATGATGCAGTAAACTAGCCATGTATGTTCAATCATGTAGGTAGGTCACAGCATGTATAAAAACCAAGTAGTGACATCCTGTACCATTTCTGGTTCAGAGGGGATACACACCAATAATCGAAATATGCCTCCTATGACTGAATATAGAGCCGAATGAGTAAACAAACATTTTCCTTAACTTTCCTCTAAGACTTCTTATATTCTTCTATGACTGAATATAGATCAAAAGAGTAACTAAAAAACCATTTTCATTAATTTTCAGCGACACAGGAATCATGCCAGCAATTTGCTTGTGTATTTGACATTTTTCCAAAACATAACAGTAGAACATCCTCCAAATGCATTATAAGACCAGAAAATGCATTAAAAAAACTAAGTTTTACGACTATGGATACGATTTTGGTGGTCACTATCCCTTTATCCACAGAGGCCTAAGGCATATCTATATACATTAATTGAGTCAAATTTGTTAAATAGTTAATCATGGCCATCTATCTAGCAAACTTCCATTTCTACAATCTGATACGTCCTCGTGTATCATTATGTACCATCAAAATAATCTAAACACAGACTGCATGCTTATGGTTATTATGCTCTATTAGATACTCTACGACTATGCTACTTTGTCAAGTATATAAATTTTCAAGAAAAAGATCACATTACATATGTCAGATAAAAAATCCCAAGATTACTGAGTAGGTGCAAATGCACCTACCTGTAGTTTGTTCATGCACCTTCCGTCGAACATGTCGATGAATGCATAGGTGATGCTACTCTCATGTATACCCCAGTGTTTCCTTCGTTCCTTCTACATGCTTTTGGTGTGTTTTGTTCATGTCGATGGAGTCAATAAAACTACCCAGGGTTATGATCCATTGTATCCCACGAAGCCCGTTTGTTCCAATTTCCTTCAAGGTTGTTGAACTCCGATCAAGTGTGTGTGTGTGTGTGTGTGTGTGTGTGTGTGTGTGTGTGTGTGTGTGTGTGTGTGTGTGTGTGTGTGTGTGTGTGTGTGTGTGTGTGTGTGTGTGTGTGTATGTGTGTGTGTGTGTGTGTGTGTACACTACAAAAGCTGAGTATCTCTCTGAGAGCATGGCAGTATACAGAGATAGGGTAGCACACGGTTACCCATGCGCAGCAGAAGCAAAGTGATGTGGGCGAAACATATGCTTGAAGATACCTGCGGATTTCCTGGGGATGGCCTGTGTGTGTGTGTGAGTGAGAGAGTGAGAGAGAGAGAGAGAGAGAGAGAGAGAGAGAGAGAGAGAGAGAGAGCGAAAGCAAACGTGTGTACAGCAATAAGAGCATGCGCAGGGAGTAGTACATCATGGTGATCTGGGATAGGAGAAGCCCAATATGCGCAACCCGAATCAGAAAACGGCCTGGCGAGTTTTGGGGCCAAGCGAGTAAGCTTTATGTGGGAGGGTGAGATAGCTTCAAAACAATACAATGATGCCAACAATGAGAGAGAAATGTGGGGTAGCACCAAAAACTACTAGGAAAAATAGAGAACAGTAAATGGGCTGCACATGCATGGCCAAATAAAGAGAAGAATAGCTCATATAGTTAAGTCACCAGGTGGTTGGTGTGCATGTGTACCCACCTCCAACCCGTACCCCGATTATGGACCTAAATACGTAGTGATTCCATGAAATTGTCTCCAAGAAGGGAAAGGTCCATTCTCTACAGATAGAGACAATCAAAGAGTGCGAGAGACTCTGCACATATTTGTACCAATCTTTCCTCGAGTGAGTGGGTGCTTGGAAATTTACTGACTTTGTGTGTGTACTGCACACCATTGAGAAGGGCGGGCAACACCAGGATGTATCACCAAGCCAAGGGATCTGACAAGGCCTTCCAGAATGCTGTCATGGCGTAGATATAGGAATCGACACTATCAGCTCGTATAGTGAGCCAAAGGTCGTGACTAGATAAGGGACGAAATAGAGAATAGAATCTATATTTAACAAACAAGGGTGTGTGTGGATGTGGTATACATCTGGTAGAGGTTTGGTACCATGAGAAAATATAGGTGGTCTTCTCTAGCGGCTCGGTGCACCTTGTCTAGAGAGTAGCAGCTCTAGGTTAGAACACCAAAGAGGGAAGCTATCAGCCAAGGGTTAGCCAACGGCATGTCATCTAGATAAGTGTGTGTATCTATGTGTGTGTGTGTGTGTGTGTGTGTGTGTGTGTGTGTGTGTGTGTGTGTGTGTGTGTGTGTGTGTGTGTGTGTGTGTGTGTGTGTGTGTGTGTGTGTGTGTTATTGATGAGGTGGATTCAAAACCTGTGGTCTTCTCTAGAGACTCAGTGAAACTTTTCTAGAGAATAGCAGCTCTAGATTAGCACACCAGAAGGGGAGCTGTCAGCCAAGGGTTAGCCAAAAACTTGCCAAGTAGATAAGTGTGTGTGTGTGTGTGTGTGGCCTTCCCACATCCCAGAGGAGAGATCCACTTGGTGGAGGATGGTCCACCAAGTGGACCAATCCCCCACCAATTATAGTAATTGCTTCCTAAAAATTTCCATGTTTTATAGCTTAGTCACTTATACTATGTTAACAAGGTTTAAATGCGAGATTACTCATTTGTAATGTGTTTGAACCGAACTTAGATGTAAGTACACCCAATTGTTGTATGATAAAGGGGTCCTCCAAGGAGGAGAGTAAGGTATTATGAAATCTACATACCTGATGTCTCATGATTTCGATGATGTCACTCCAAATTTGTGGAATATGTCGTGACGTTGGTTACTGTACAATAATCCGATCCTGCAAGATAACTTGAAAATCGACACCTGCTCGAGGGTGGTCAATGCTTACAGTTTATGGATTATATGTAAACATGTAGATGCTTGACCAGTTTAGGAGCTGAGAGCCCCGACCCATCCATTTGGATTGGGTGGATCAAGCTAATAATAACGTAACTTGTATTAAAGAGTACGCAATCCAATTCTTAGGGTATAAATACCCATATCCTGACAAAAATCGTTTGATTGAATTAAGGATAAATTAGCGTAGCTATATTATTATCTGATATATTATCTAATCCCAGTTGCTAAGTATGGCACTAGTCCGACCGAAGACTAGTAGGGAAAATGTGTGTGTGTGTGTGTGTTTAAGTATGAAAAATCCCCTCATACTTGAACCATACTTAGACAATTTCATTAGATAATATATTAAATAACAATATTTTAAAACAAGATGTCATAAATCATTTCATATACACCAATACAACATTCTGTATCTAATGGATAATACAATCATTTAGATCAAAAATCTGATCTTTTCTCATTACACTATAATATATTCTTAGTGTTGTATCTTATGTGCCCATCCTTTGGAATGAGCTTCCACTACATTTGCATGTAGAAGGATCCAGCTGGTACATTTGCTAGTACATTGGACGATCTTCTGTTACTGCTACAGTTTCTGTTGTAATCCCAAGAAAAGAATCTCTTACCTGTCACCTTCCAAGAAACACAAGCCTATCAGAACTGGCATTACTTGGGAAGACAGGTGTCAACGACTCCCTCCCCTTGTTATTGGTGTCAAAAATTACAGCAAAAACTAGCAACATAACATAGATCGAATATTTATACAAAAAGACTAAGCAATTTACTTCCAATATTGTTTACATCTTTTAATTCCATAAAAAATCGGACAGCATCCCCTTTGTAAATTGGATCAGTTTTCAAAAAGTCCAGTCTAATGCCATCTCCTCTGAGACCCCCACTTGAGGATTAAGGCTCTTTTAACAATCATTGGATTAATTTCCAAGCAAATTACAACCCTTTGTTTCAAAAGCTATGCATTTATTCGTCAAGAAAGGATAGTATAAAAACAACTCTGTGAGTTCACCACTATATACTGATAGCCGTTTTTTGGCTCTCTATAATTTTCATAGTGAGTATCAAATCATTCAAACATTGTGGTTACCCTCACCTTTTCACTGTATATAGGTGTGTGTGAGTTACGGGACTTTTCCCATATTTTTTAAATAAACCCTTAATTAGCTAGTCATTGGGCTAGTTGAGCCAAAAAAAATAAAAAAATAAAAAAAATAAGTATATTATGGTCCATTTGCGTGCAAATATTTCATTGTATATAGGGCCTAAATAAAAGGATTTTTCATAATTATTTGGTATTTATTTAAATATTTCTACCTAGGGTGTGTTATTTATGCTATGTACATTGATTCACCATTACCATATTTTTTCTTACCATTTTGCATACTCTTTATTCCATATAAAAATAATCTCATGCAAGCTTCTTTTAGTTTTTGTGTAACT
Source organism: Adiantum capillus-veneris (assembly GCF_014529385.1). NCBI lineage: Eukaryota > Viridiplantae > Streptophyta > Polypodiopsida > Polypodiales > Pteridaceae > Adiantum > Adiantum capillus-veneris. Next base: position 113,093,298 of record NC_140941.1, read on the forward strand.
CCATCCCAACAAAAATCCAAAAAAAAACTACTTCTATTTATGTGTATATTTTTTCACTATTGTGATTTTTCCCTTTCTACATCTATTCTCTATTACTCTCATAAATTAGACCACCACAAATATTCATCTTTTTATGGTAGACTTATAATGAGAGAGATTTATTTTGACCCCTTTATATTTTTTCCACCTATGTTATTTATATTTGACATGTACATATTCTTTTTAGACCCCTCAATATTTGATTTTCTTAGTTGTACTATTCACTTATATCATGATCTCAACAATATATTCAATTATAGACCTACCAAATAAGGTCAAGGGTATGTGGCATGCATGCATGCACTATGGAGGACTCACTAAGTTGGAGGCATTCAAAAGAATCATCCAAAGAAGGACCCCACAAGGACTTTGTGCAGTGGAAAAAGACAGTCGGTTTTGCTGAATTTTTAAAGGTCACTTGCTCTCTGAATTTGAAAAGGTGATACAAACAAAAGTTGTAGCTCGTGGACTGTAATTTTACCTCAAATTTTTTCATGTTTTTTTGAGCTACAAGCTGTGAGCTATGATTTTATCGGTGGACCCCAGTTTGCCCATGCTATGCAGCCACACTCCCTCTTCCACTTTATCATTTTTCTCTTTCACACACACTTCTCCACTCATCATCCCCACCTCTCTCACCACTCTTCTCTGCACCCTACTCACCTTCTTCTCAACCTTGAAGAATAAGAGAAACCATGGTGAACTCATGTCTCCTACACACACTTCCATTCCAAAATTGACCACCTAGTCTCATTTTTCCTCATCCATATTACCCATATCTATCAAAAAAACCACAAAATTCAGCCTCTTCTCTTAAAAGACAGCATCATGGTGATTGATTGCTCATGTTCACTTACCTTGGCTCCCAAAGAAGGTCAAGAGTGGAGAAAAAACGTACCGTCAAAGCTAGTGGACCGTCAACAAGCGTCAAAATTGATCCTACTCAAGACACTTGGAGCATCAACATTGTAAGAAATCCATATTTTCTTACTTATTAAGAGTTTGTTCTTCCTTATTTGTATCCTAATTGGATACTCCCATTGTAAATATCCAATTCCATTTGTAAATCAATAAAAATACTAACTCTACTAATTTACTAACACTAACCTACTATGAAAAGTCCTATCACCTCCACTTCTCTCCTCTCTCTCTTCTTCATCTATCCCCACCAACTTCTTGATAATTCCAATGCAAAAGAAATTAGATAAGTGCTGAAAATCTAACCCAACCATGGTCAGAGGAGTAACCCTAGGCCTCAAAATTGCTATAAAAGGAGGGTGTAGCTAGCACAAAAGGGGGGAGCCATAAGCAAGAGCACTATGCTATAGCTTGAGAAGCCAAGCTCAACCTTTCTAGAAGGAGCTCTTGAGTGGAAGCTCATTGTCTTATGCATATGCATGTGTTGTATTAGGGGTGATTAGCAAGGGAACTCTATGCCATTGTAAGAGAGAGTGATCATTCAATTGAGAGTAGGAAATCATCATTTCTCCTACTAGTGTAAGCCCAACATTTGTTGAATCAAGGAGGGTGGATCTGGACTAAGCTTGATACTTTGTCTCTCTTCCAACGTGAAGTAATGGACAACAATGATGTATAAGTGTCTTGGTGTTTTTTTAAGTTCTTCATAGCTTGTCTCTGGGTGTTGTCATCAATTTAGCCATAAATCCCACATACTGTAAGAGGGCGACAGGGTGGAGAGGACTCCCCTAGCCTTAAGACAGTGATTGGGGTGGCTTTTCTTGTGATGTGTTGTGGTGTAATTTACTCAAGCTATGTTGAACAAATACTAATCTCACTTTGATTGGTCATGACAGATTTGTAAGAACGTATTAATGCAACAAGCACCCCCTCCCCCTTCTCTCTCTTTCTTACATATATAATTGTGTTTCCTTGATCACTGTCGATACATTTCAAAGCAGCCCGAGCATTCTCTCTCTCTCTCTCTCTCTCTCTCTCTCTCTCTCTCTCTCTCTCTCTCTCTCTCTCTCTCTCTCTCTCTCTCTCTCTCTCTCTCTCTCTCTCCCTCTCTCTCTCTCTCTACGCGTCCTAGTTCGCATCCAAAACTAGGTGGTGCCCCAAATTTGTGTAGGGTTAGGTTGCGGGATTGTGTGTGTGTTTGTTGTTTTTTCCAACCCCAACCCAATTGAGAAGCACGGGAGCCTAGAAGGGTGCTTAGAGGCCACTCTTCTTGTTGCCCGCCCCGGACCGCCTCAATACTTACCTTTACCGAAAGAGAGCTCCTGCAAAAAAGTTCAATTTAAGAAAATTGGTTTTTACTAATATCTGCAGTAGGTCGTATTGAATCCTTCTTTACCAATGTTTACAGCTATGCATCTGTTCTTACTAGCCTTGAACACAAGATAAGTTAGTTCCGAGCTAATAAAGTTGGGTAAGTAGCCTTGAAATGATTCCCTACTTCTGGTATTAAAGATCTCTAAAAGAAAAAAATTGGGCAGCATCTCCTTTGTAAAACGGACAATATTTCAAGTTTCCAATCAATGCCATCTCTATTGAGACCCTCACATGAGGTTTAAGGCTCTAGCAACCAATACATATGTGTTCATGCCAAACTTGGTCATGCCAAATTCTGAAGTCTACAAACAATTCTCTTTATGATGCAGTAAACTAGCCATGTATGTTCAATCATGTAGGTAGGTCACAGCATGTATAAAAACCAAGTAGTGACATCCTATACCATTTCTAGTTCAGAGGGGATACACACCAATAATCGAAATATGCCTCCTATGACTGAATATAGAGCCAAATGAGTAAACAAACCTTTTCCTTAACTTTCCGCTAAGACTTCTTATATTCTTCTATGACTGAATGTAGATCGAAAGAGTAACTAAAATTTTCATTAATTTTCAGCGGCACACGAATCATGCCAGCAATTTGCTTGTGTATTTGACATTTTTCCAAAACATAACAGTAGAACATCCTCCAACTGCATTATAAGACCAAAAAATGCATTAAAAAAACTAAGTTTTACGACTATGCATACCATTTTTGTGGTCACTATCCCTTTATCCACAGAGGCCTAAGGCATATCTGTATACATTAATTGAGTCAAATTTGTTAAATAGTTAATCATGGCCATCTATCTAGCAAACTTCCATTTCTACAATCTGATACATCCTCGTGTATCATTATGTACCATCAAAATAATCTAAACACGGACTGCATGCTTATGGTTATTATGCTCTATTAGATTCTCTACGACTATGCTACTTTGTCAAGTATATGAATTTTCAAGAAAAAGATCACATTACATATGTCAGATAAAAAATCCCAAGATTACTGAGTAGGTGCAAATGCACCTACCTGTAGTTTGTTCATGCACCTTCTGTCCAACATGTCGATGAATGCCTAGGTGATGCTACTCTCATGTATACCCCAGTGTTTCCTTCATTCCTTCTGCATGCTTTTGGTGTGTTTTGTGCCTGTGGAGTCAATAAAACTGCCCAGGGTTATGATCCATTGTATCCCACGAAGCCCGTTTGTTCCAATTTTCTTCAAGGTTGTTCAACTTCGATCAAGTGTGTGTGTGTGTGTGTGTGTGTGTGTGTGTGTGTGTGTGTGTACACTACAAAAGCTGAGTATCGCTCTGAGAGCATGGTAGTATACAGAGATAGGGCAGCACACAGGTTACCCATGCGCAACAGAAGCAAAGTGATGTGAGCGAAACATATGCTTGAAGATACCTGTGGATTTCCTGGGGATGGCCTCTGTGTGTGTGTGTGTGTGTGTGTGTGTGTGTGTGTGTGTGTGTGTGTGTGTGTGTGTGTGTGTGTGTGTGTGTGTGTGTGTGTGTGTGTGTGTGAGTGAGTGAGAGAGAGAGAGAGAGCGAAAGCAAAGGTGTGTAGAGCAATAAGAGCATGCGCAGGGAGTAGTACAACATGGTGATTTGGGATAGGAGAAGCCCAATATGCGCAACCCGAATCAGAAAACGGCCTGGCGAGTTTTGGGGCCGAGCGAGTAAGCTTTATGTGGGAGGGTGAGATAGCTTCAAAACAATACAAGGATGCCAGCAACGAGAGAGAAAGGTGGGGTAGCACCAAGAACTGCTAGGAAAAATAGAGAACAGTAAATGGGCTGCACATGCATGGCCAAATAAAGAGAAGAATAGCTCATATAGTTAAGTCACCAGGTGGTTGGTGTGCATGTGTACCCACCTCCAACCGGTACCCTGATTATGGACCTAAATACGTAGTGATTTCGTGAAAAAGTCTCCAAGAAGGGAAAGGTCCATTCTCTACAAATAAAGACAATCAGAGAGTGTGCGAGACTCTGCACATATTTGTACCAATCTTTCCTCGAGTGAGTGGGTGCTCGGAAACTTACTGACTTTGTGTGTGTATTGCACACCATTGAGAAGGGCAGGCAACACCAGGATGTATCACCAAGCCAAGGGATCCAACAAGGCCTTCCAGAATGCCGTCATGGCGTAGATATAGGAATCCACACTATCAGCTCGTTGTTGTGAGAAGAGGGGGAGATCGACCGCTTAAACTATTCAACACATGCTTCCAAGCATCACCATCAACCTGTCCACCTCTTCTTCCAATTTCCAAGCACACACACTCACACGTAGACACACAATAAACATAGAATTGACATAGACATGCTTGTAAGAGAGTGTAAGAGATGTATAAGAGATGGAGACTAGATTAGAGAGTACACAACAAATAACCATAGCATAAGAGAGTAGAGAAAAGAATCTGCAAGAGAAAGGCCTAAATCTAACCCCAAACTCCACGGCACCTTTCTTGTGGAGTTGGTATTTAATATATTATTTTTGAGTTTAAGGTGCCAAAAATTGAGGCCCCTCTTTTTACAACCACTTCACTTTTGTAAATGAGTGAAGCTCATTAGTTCTTGCATGACCCATAAGGGGAGTTCCCACTACAACTATTTACAAAGCCATAGTGACTTATTGAAATGATGTTCTAAGATACTGTGCAAATATAAAATGGCCAAGAGTAATTGCCGTCGCCTCTTCATCAACTCCCCGCATTCCGCTCTACAAAATCATCATTAACTCAATTAGTAAAATAAATAAACAGCACATAATTAACCATTACGCCAGCTATCCCAATTACAGCTAACCACTACAACAGGAGGGTGCCCAGTCTCGTAACACTCGTATAGTGAGCCAAAGGTCGTGACCGGATAAAGGACGAAATAGAGAATAGAATCTATATTTAACAAGCAAGGGTGTGTGTGGATGTGGTATACATCTGGTAGAGATTTGGGACCATGAGCAAATATAGGTGGTCTTCTCTAGCGGCTCGATGCACCTTTTTTTAGAGAGTAGCAGCTCTAGGTTAGCACACCAAAGAGGGAAGCTGTCAGCCAAGGGTTAGCCAACGATTATCAGGGGTGAGTTGCTCTTCTTGGTCTACAAGTGAAGGTGGGTCTTCATAAATGTGGTGTGTAGGTAGGGGTCCTTGGAATGGGCGTAAAAGACTAATGTGAAAGGCGTTGTGAATGTGTCAATGTGCAGGTAGTTCTAAACACTTGAAACATCATTAATGACAACTGAAATTTTGAAAGGTCCATAAAAACGAGGAGCAAGCTTAACAAAGACATTGGTATCAACACTTTTGATCCTTCATTTTTCGATGCGAAGTAAAACATGATCACCTTCTTTGAAGTGGTGTGCCTTGTGGTGCTTGTTAGCATGCTTGGTGTAAAGTTCTTGGGAGTGTTTAATGGCAGAATGCACACTTGCGTAAATATCATGAAAGTCAGTAGTGAAATCATCAACGACGAGAACAACATTAGAAAGACGTGAGGCAGGAGTAGGAAGAGAGTGACCATATACAATTTCAAATGGAGACTTACCGGTGGCAGTGTGAGTGGTGTTGTTGTATGCAAATTGCAAAATATGTAGGTGATCATCCCATTTTTTTGGTTGAGAAGAAACATAAGCCTTTAACAAGTCAATAATAGTGCGGTTGGTGACTTCGGTTTGACCATTGGATTCAGGATGAAATGCACAAGTGAAGTCAAGTGTAGTGCCAAGATTTTCAAACACAGTAGTCCAAAAAGCACTACAAAATTTTGAATCTCGATAAAAAATAATCACTTTAGGCAAGCCATGATGTGGGAAAATAGTCTTAAGAAACAAAAGTGCAGCTTGATGTGCTGTGAGTGTTTTCTTACAAGGAACGAAATATGCTTGTTTAGAGAAACGGTCAATAATGGTCCATTTCATGTCATGTTTGTGCATTGTGAGTGGGAAACCAGTGACAAAATCCATTGAAATATGTTCCTAAGGTCTTTCAGGAATGGGGAGAGGATGTAAAAGTCCCAATTTCTTACCTGTAGCTGCTTTGATTTTTTGACAAATCAAACAAGTTGAAACATACTGTTTAACATCCATTCTCATAGTAGGCCAATAGAAATCACGACATAAATTTTGAAAAGTTGCAGCAAATCCTCTATGTCCAGCATAAGGTGGTTTGTGCAATTCTTCAATAATTAATGTACGGAAAGGTTTAGTCACACACAATTTTTGTTTGAAATAAAGGAAGTTCTCTTGAATAGTGTATTCAAGAAATTTGTGTGCAGAATTATCAAGCATGTGCAACCATGTCGTTTTGAAGTCATCATCCTATGCATAAGTGTCAGGCATAGTGTCAAATGAAGTTCCCGAAATGGTTGATAGATGATTAAGTGAGGGTCTTCTACTCAAAGCATCAGCTACAACGTTTTCTTTACCAGGTTGGTATTGAATGTTGGGAACTTTGAATAAAAGCGGCCCACTTAATATGTCTATCATCTATTAAGGGCTGAGAAAGTAAATATTTGATACTTTGTTGATCAGTTTTAATGATCAAATCAGTACCCATTACATAGTGTTTCCAAATTTTCAATGCATGTACCACAGCAGTCAACTCTTTATCATAAGTACTGAACTTTGCTTCAGATGGTTTGAATTTATGACTTTCGAAAGCAATTGGATGGTTATCTTGCATAAGGAATGCACCGATACCTTTTCCACTAGCATCAATAACTACCACAAAGAATGGTCTTCAAAATCAAGCAATTGCAATACATGTGCATTAGTCAAAGCATGTTTAAGTGCATTAAATGAGCTTCTTGCAAATTAGTCCATTCATAAGGCGTGTTTTTCTTCAACAAGAGAGTCAAATAATGTGATTTGTAAAAAAAATTACGAACAAATTTCCTGTAATAGCTACAAAGACCAATAAAAGATCGTAGCTCATGCAAGTTTTTGGGTCTAGGCCATGATTGAATGGCTTCAATTTTCTTTGGATCGACATGTATTCCCTTACCCGATACAATGTGTCCCAAATATTCAATTTCAGATTGGAAAAATGAACTCTTTTCAGGATTCAAAAACAAGTGATTTTGTGCAAGCAGATCAAATACACATGTTAAATGTTGTTTATGCTCTTCTTCATATTTATTGAATACCAAAATGTCATCAAAAAATACAATCACAAAATCTTGATGGTCAATGAAAATTCTATTCATCATGCGTGTGAAGGTAGGGTGCATTTGTCAAACCAAATGGCATGACAAGGAATTCATAGTGTCTAGTTTGTGTTCTAAAAGCAGTTTTGTAAACATCATGTTCAAACATTTTAACTTGATGATACCCTGATTTGAGGTCAATTTTGCTAAAGATGTTTGCCCCTTTCAGTTTGTCTAATAGATCATCCACTCGAAACCTATTCTTAATGGTGATCTTGTTTAAAGCCGTGTAGTCGATACACATACGAAAGGTTCCACTTTTCTTCTTGACAAGAAGTACTGGAGCTCCGTATGGTGAACTACTAGGTCGGATTAGGCCTCGGTCAAGTAAATCAGTGATTTGAGTTTGTATTTCCCTATGTACGGTAGGATTTACATGATAAGGTGCTCTACAAGGAGGTTCACTACCCGGTATGATGTCAATTTTGTGGTCTTCTGGGCGTGATGGTGGAATTCCATGTGGCAGATCATGCATGAAACAATCTTTAAATTGTGACAGAAATTCATCGTGTGTAGAGTTACGTGAAGTTTCAGTTTCAATAGAAATTTGATTTACTAATACTAGATACGTTTTCCCCTGTTTTCGAATTGCTCGTTTGGCTTGAGTGTGGAAGAGGAGTGGAAATTTTTGATGTGTCAGTGTTGCTTGGATGGAGAAATTTTTATTATTATGAGTGAGAGACATTGTACGTGTTTTATAATTAATCAACGGGTCAAATTCATGACGAAATGGCATTCCCAAAATCATATCAAGACCATGCAATGGTGCTACCAAAAATGTACGTGCTTGTGTAAATTCACCAATGCAAACTTCAACAATGACTTGAGTTTTACAATTAAAACGTTGATTATTAAAAACAGTTTTGACCTTGTGAGGTGATGAAATTTCAAAGAGTGATAGTTGCTGTGCCAATCGTGTGGAAATAAAATCATGGCTACTACCATCATCTAAAAAATGGTGACACTTTCACCCTTAACAGTGCCTTGCACTTTAAACAAAGTGTGAGAAGATATAGGAATACCTGAGGATGGGTTGTCATCGTTATCATAATCAGGATCATATCCCTCACCGTAGTTAGCTTCCACTTCATTGTTGTCGGGTGTGGCATCTTCAATGAGGTTAAGAGTAGCCCCATTGGGGCGGTAGTTGTTGAAGGGTTTTTGACTTGAATTTCTGTTGACTCCATTGGGATGGCCATTGGATTGACCATTGCCCTTAGCATGACCATTTGGGCACTTATCTGCATAGTGACCATATTGAAAGCATTTAAAACACTTCACCTTTTTGAAACCATTAGGATTTGGAGAAGAACGTGGGTTGAAAGAATTTTGGTTGCCTCGTTACTGGGTGTTGTTGTTGTTGTTGCTCGTATGAGGTTGAGCAGTTGTAGGAGGATTGTCGAATCTACGTCGTTTGAAAAAAGTACGGCTTTGGTGTTTGTTTCTGTCAAAGTTAGTAGAGAAAAGAGGTCTCTTGTTGCGGTTAGTGTTAGCAAGTTGATCAATGTGAGAGGAATGTCCACCTTTCTTCTTTTCTGCATTGAGGGCCAAATTAATAGCCTTTGACAGAGAATCTGGTTCGAACATATCTACCTCAACACTAATTTGTAGTGCCAAGCCTAATATGTACTTTCGCTTCAATTTCCTACGGCTAACATGTTCAATAGCTTGCAATTGAATTAAACAATTCCAAAAACGGTCAGTGTAACCCTGTACATCTGCATTTCTACCCTGTCGAATTAAATCCCACTGACGTCGTGCTTTAGCTTTGTACTGTGTGGGCAAAAAATGGGGTAAAAAAACTTTTTTAAATGCATGCCAGGTGCGTGGTCTTCTTCCATGTTGTTTGGTGGCGTTCCACCACAATGAAGCGCTGCTAGTGAGATGCTTTGATGCACACTTTACCATTTCACGCTCGGGAAAGTCTTCATCATGAAAATAGTCATCTAGTTGACTAACCCATGCTAGAACCGTGCTAGCATCTTTAGTACCATCAAAATCCTTGAAAGTGAAGGCTTTTCTGCTAATTTTCTTTTTCTTGGGTGCCGGTGCAGATTCAGTGCGTGCAAAATGCAATAATTTATCTTCAAGTTCTTGCCTTCGCATGCGTTCATATGTGAGGGACTGTTGCAGATTTTGAAGTTGTTTCGCAATCGTGGGTGCCGTGGCGCCCGATCTCCCGTATCTCCAAAGAAATGGCAATCAACAATCCCGAAAGACGACCGAAGATTTTTTTGAAGGTTGGCGGCCCAAGAATTCTTAATGAAGGGCGGAGTATGTGATTTTTACAGTTGTGTTTGTAGCGGTGCCGACCAAGGGGTGAAAGGCTTACTAATTGTGTCCAAAGCCAAAGTGTTGAGGATATTAAAAGGGTGTTTGTCTTCTTTAAAGGTTGTTAAGCTTGAAGATGAAATGGAAGGCCAACCACTGAAATACCTCTTTGAGCTTAACTTTAAGTCTTTGAAGTTAACTTTAACTTTTAAGTTTGCATGGGATTGTGTGGAAGAACAACTCAAGCGAAAAAAATTGAGATGGCGACCTCCAGAAGTTTTCCAGACTACAAGACAAAAGTAAGAATTGATGCATAAACTAAGCCAATACTTTTGACAGTATCTTTTGCAGCTTTTGATGAGGTTGACATTTAGCTTTCCTTGTGTGCAAGAGGGTGTTCTCGCAGATTGTTGTCGAGCTCAAGGAATTTAGTCAAGATGTAATTGATTTGGGGTTCAAGTGCAATAAGAGTTCTCAATGGAATTCCCAAGGGTTTCGATGCATGATAGTTGAAAACCTTCGAGCTTCAAAAACCATTAAAATCCTTTGGAGCTTCAAAGTATCCGAATTCGAGAAGTAGCCATAGTGCTAATCCCAATCGAATAGCTTCCTCGCCAATCGATTATATATGTATATATATATAAAATTGTCCTTCTTTCTCTTTGCAAGCTAGAATCGGCCTCGCCAAACTTCTTGAAAGCCTTCTCTTGTCCGTATATATTCACATATCCATTGAATTTAGCATTTCTATCAAGAGTCAAAAATAAATGCTACGCATACCCGTTTTTTATTGTCATTAAGCCAAAATTTGATGGTCGATTGTTGCCAATTCATTTTTTATTAATCCATGCTTTGCAAATTCGATGTTGTCGATTTGAATGTCTTTCGGAAATTTGAAATCCTGTGCCGTTTAACTCAAAACCTGGCTCTGATACCACTATTGTGAGAAGAGGGGGAGATCGACCGCTTAAACTATTCAACACATGCTTCCAAGCATCACCATCAACATGTCCACCTCTTCTTCCAATTTCCAAGCACACATACTCACACTTAGACTATGACACACACACACACACACACACACACAGTAAACATAGAATTGACATAGACATGCTTGTAAGAGAGTGTAAGAGATGGAGACTAGATTAGAGAGTACACAACAAATAACCATAGCATAAAACAGTAGAGAAGAGAATCTGCAAGAGAAAGGCCTAAATCTAGCCCCAAACTCCACTGCACCTCTCTTGTGGAGTTGGTATTTAATATATTATTTTTAATTTTAAGGTGCCAAAAATTGAGGCCCCTCTTTTTACAACCACTTCACTTTTGTAAATGGGTGAAGCTCATTAGTTCTTGCATGACCCATAAGGGGAGTTCCCACTACAACTATTTACAGAGCCATAGTGGCTTATTGAAATAATGTTCTAAGATACTGTGCAAATATAAAATGGCCAAGAGTAATTGCCGTCGCATCTTCATCAACTCCCCGCATTCCACTCTACAAAATCATCATCAACTCAATTAGTAAAATAAATAGACAACACATAATTAACCATTACGCCAGCTATCCCAATTGCAACTAACCACTACAATAGGAGGGTGCCCAGTCTAGTAACACTCGTATAGTGAGCCAAAGGTCGTGACTGGATAAGGGACGAAATAGAGAATAGAATCTATATTTAACAAGCAAGGGTGTGTGTGGATGTGGTATACATCTGGTAGAGATTTGGTACCATGAGCAAATATAGGTGGTCTTCTCTAGCGGTTCGGTGCACCTTTTCTAGAGAGTAGCAGCTCTAGGTTAGCACACCAAAGAGGGAAGCTGTCAGCCAAGGGTTAGCCAACGACTTGTCAGCTAGATAAGTGTGTGTGTGTGTGTGTGTGTGTGTGTGTGTGTGTGTGTGTGTGTGTGTGTGTGTGTGTGTGTGTGTGTGTGTGTGTGTGTGTGTGTGTGTTATTGATGAGGTGGATTCAAAACCTGTGGTCTTCTCTAGAGACTCAGTGAAACTTTTCTAGAGAATAGCAACTCTAGATTAGCACACCAGAAGGGGAGCTGCCAGCCAAGGGTTAGCCAAAAACTTGCCAACTAGATAAGTGTGTGTGTGTGTGTGTGTGTGTATGCATGCAATTAAGAGAGAGAGGGACCGAGAAAGAGAGATAGAAAGCGAGTTCAAGAAACCCATCCATGGGTTGACCAGAGAGGGGTGAGCACAAATCAAGTGCAGAGAGGGCAAGCACAACCGAAATAGTTGTTTGCTACAAGGATGAATGTATGCAGAAAAGCTCCTGATAGGGATTATAAAATGAATATGGGGAGAGATTGAGTTCCAAGTTTAACTTCCTTATTGCGAACCATGTGGTGGATGTGTGTGTAGGTGCATGCACCATAAGAAGAAAATGATCTATGCAACTTTAATGTCCTATGGGGTGTGTAGGTGGGTGAGTTGCCTGGTATTGATGGCCAATCAAAATGTAAGCTAATCAATCACTGCACCCCAAAGAAAACCTAGATCTTTCCTTGTATACCTCTTGTATACAACTGGGAGATAATGCTTAACTGAATGTTCCTAAAATGGAGACAAAGTTTGACTGAACAATTGACTACTGGTGAGTTTAGTTTAAAATGACTCCAAGGTTCGTGGATAGCAAGGAGCAGATCCGAGAGACAGAACGCACCATATCTATACATGTAGGGAGAGAGCTAGAGAGCTGGTCACTCAATATAGGGAAGGATAAAGTCTAATAAAGTACCAAATTTTGGATATTTGAAGGTAATACTTATGAGAAAGGTTTACTTTTCCAATTTTGGACATGGGTGGTTAATAAGGTGGATAAGAAAGATCATGAAGTTGGTTTAATGCTGGCATAATGTGTTCCAACTTCCTGTGTTAGAAAGAGAGAGAGAGGGGTACTCAGGCAATGAATGAATAACGCTCAGGTTCAAAAAAATTAAACAATGTAGTTGCCTGCCATACGGATTATGTGTGTGTGTGTGTATGAGAGAGAGAGAGAGAGAGAGAGAGAGAGAGAGAGAGAGAGAGAGAGAGAGAGAGAGAGAACTCGTAGATCTTTTGTGTGATGATACGAGAGGTAGTTTTGTAACTTGGTGGGTGGAAACCTAATCAAATTTCACAAAATTTAAAGTATCTCAATACTAAAATGAAGTAGGAAATCCATGTCTTTGGAGCATGAATTTTAATATCAAAAGTTCATCTTTAAAAGTGTTTTTCCACCCTTCATCATCATGACTGTACACTTGATAGTGTTTTGATGATGAATGATGATATGAGAGAGTGACATTGAATCATGAGGACCTTAATGATGCTATGAGTTCAAACATCAAATTAAATAGTGAAGTTGTGACAACTCATTACAATCCAAATTACCACATGGCCATCAATTGCTAAAGCATGTTAATCTCTAAGAGCTAATCTATTGAACTATCATTAAATTCTTGAGCATATCTAATGCTGGTTTCTATACTTGGTGCTCTTGTTTGGGCTTGTTTTTCTATTGCTCTACCCTTTTATATTTGGTTAAATATCCCTTTTAACCTAGTGTTCTCAAATCTAAGGCTGTGATATTTTTTGGGTGTTTGGAAAACTTCTCCTGTAGTGTCTGCTTGGTGAGACTTCACCCATTGGCAAAGAATTCCTATTAATCACTTTAGTGGATTTCCCCCTCCATCTACCCTGGTTTATGGTGGCGTGTGTGGCTTTTGGGTGGCCATTAAAACTATGCCTCTCCCCAGTGCTGATATTTTTTGCATATGTGGCTTCAACTGCAGCTCATGCATGCCTACCTATTGGTTCTTCACTCCCAACCTATTCATTCTCTCTCTCTCTCTCTCTCTCTCTCTCTCTCTCTCTCTCTCTCTCTCTCTCTCTCTCTGCCTCTGCCCTCTGGGCCATCTTGAAGCTATGCCTAATGTGCAGCATTGTAAATCTTGTGAAGCCTTGGCTCTTGAAGTCTTGGATTGCCTGGGAATTATGTTGCTGGCTATGGTGAATGCAATACACGTGTCAGTGGGTCACCTCGATCATACGTCTGTAACAGAGTTGTCTAGCACTAACATAATATTAATACTCAAGGAAGCAACTTGGATGGGACACGGAGATTCTTTGAGAGTGTCAATCTCAAGAAGGAAACCTAAAAAACTAAGCTATCATCCGCACTAGCAAATCTATCACTCTCTACCTTGGAAAATCTGCCAATGTCCTAACTCACCACTCTAGTTCATCACGCCATTTTGTCATCCAAAGAAACTCAAAATGCAACAAAATTTTAGGAGGAGGTATAATAGGCCTAGAGACACTATCATAGAAAGTTTGGTCGCAATTTGACAAGGTACCCAAATCACAATCCATCATGATCAAGGTCATGAAAACTGCAGCAAAACCATTCAGAAAGGTTCTAGGAACACTCTCTTTTTGGTCAAACGTTAAAAAAAAAACATTTTTGCACTCAAAATTGTAAATTTTGCTCACAGACAAGCAATCGCCAACAACAAAAAAATTGAGAATGATTACACTTAGCTTAAAGAACAAGAGACAAGGAACACAATGCACTTTTTGAAATCAAAATCTAATTACCAGAGCTTGAGAAAAATGGATTACAATGTGCTTCAGAGTAGCCGCTCTCAGTCGTACGTAAGAGCTCCTCAAAACTTTAGATAATGATACAAAAGGTGTGTTCAAAATTGAAAATTTGAACCTTATACCTAGGGCTTCTCATTTGGCCAATGGCCGTCTTACAGCTCAGGGCAAAAATATTACAACCCAGAGTATACAACAAAGTGGCTCAATAATTACACTCCTCTCTGATACAAAGCTTTTCTAAAAAAATAGTATGATTACCAAAAATCATGGCTCTGTGATGGTCTACCCGACCAGGAGGCCACTCATTGGGTAAACGTGCTAATATTCCCCCCTTCCCAATTGTTGCACATCCTCAAGTAAGATTTTGTGGATGGTTTCAATAGTGAAATCGGCATTTTTCTAGCATCTTCCTGATTGTTTTGAACTTCTCTGCTTGGGACACCATGTCCACTTGAATGGATAGGTTTTTGAATTCATAGGAGAAAGAAATAGTTCCTCACTTATGATCACTCTTCTTGCTTAGCATACATAATAGCATAGTAATGAAGATGGAGAAGATGGCAAGCTTAAGTATTGGAGCATGGCTCTTGGTTGGATTTGCATTCCATAGCCAAGAGTGTTGGTGTAGGATCTCAACTTCTCTACAAGCTTGGAGAAGGAGATGGAGCTCTTGCACTTTGCAACTCACACAATGAGAGTGTGTGTGTATGTGTGTGGGAGAGTATACCCCCCAAGCTAGCCCCCTCCTTGCTTTGGTCGACCCCCTCTTCTAGCACTAGCTTGCACTTGATTGGACCTCCTCAAGCTTTGGCCAATCACATGCTTAGTGCATATCAAGCAACAAGGGTAGCATTAGAACAAGTGTCCTTCTTACCCCTTTGAGAGAGAGGACTTGATAAATGAAAAAACAATTAATTAAATTAACTAAATTATCATTGGACCCCTTGGGAGGCCAACCAATAGGCTTTAGGCACACTATGATGGCAACATAAAGAGGAGCTTGACAAGTGTCCTAGTCGCTTTCTTTATACCAAGCTTGCCTTGTGTGAGGGTGTGTATGTTCTCTCTCTAGCTCCTACAAAGAGGGCTCGTCCCCTCATGAGTAGGGATATGCTTTGAATTTTTGAACACCTTAGTCCCTCAAGCATCTTAGTCATGGAGCACCTTAGTACCTTAGTCATTAAGCACCTCAAGCACCTTAGTCAACAAGCACGACGAGCACCTCAAGCTTGGGCTGGGTTCCCACCTCAAGCACATCCCTAGCTTGCCTAAGGTCAAAGGACTTTTAACAATAACCTTTGGAGGTATTTAATGAAGCTAACCCTAAGGTCTTTTAGCTCCATTAGCTTGCCTTGCTCTTTGAAAAACAATCTCTCATTTGGACCCCTTTACCATTGGCTCCGTGTTGAGATAGATCTCTAAGCACATTTCTATATGCTAACCCTTGTTCCCATTTATTCTCCCACATTAAGTGAACAATTTAATATAATAAAATCATTTGGGTAGGTTAGATATTAGATTTTATGACACGTTTGGTCTTTATGAATATCTTGTCATGCCCTTTGGTTTGACAAATGCTCCAACCGCGTTCAATCGCCTAATGGGTGGAGAAAATCTTTAGACCCTACCGCAAGTTCACTAGAGTCTTCTTTAATGACATTATCATCTACTCCAAATATTTGGAGGACCATAAGCCACACCTCCAGGTAGTTTTTTAAGCTATGAGGGAGAATAAACTTTTCATTAACCAAAAGAAGAGTGAATTTTCCTCCAAGAGATTCAATACTTAGGTCATATTATCTCTCAAGATGGTATCCGTATGAATCCAACCAAGCTAGAGGTAATAAAAGGATGGCCTAACCCAAGGAATCTACATGAGCTACGAAGTTTTATTAGTAGGTGTGCATACTATAGACGTTTCATATCTAGTTTCTCCCAAATAACAGGACCACTACATGACTTGACCAAGAAAAATGTTAAGTACATATGGACTGCTAAAGAGAAAAGTTTTGAAAAGCTTAAAGAAAAGCTTACTTCTCAACCCGTGCTTACACTACCTGATCTCTCAAAACCATTTGAGGTCCAATATGATGCTTGTGGAGATTGCCTTGGAGCAGTTTTTCTTCAAGAAGGGCATGCCATAGCATATGAGAATCGAAGCTTGAATTCCGACGAGCGAGTATTGGGCATCTACGAGAAGGAACTACTAGCTGTCCTACATGGCCTCAACACTTGGAAGCACTATCCCTTGGGAACTCCATTCATCTTATGAATGGACCACCAAAGTGTCAAGTACTTCATGACGCAAACCAAGCTCTTCAACAACAAATGAAGTGGGAAAATTTTCTTTCGCAATTTCAAATTTCACATTGCTCACATTATTGGCAAGCACAATCAAGTAGCTAATGCACAATCACGATGGCCAAAAGCCAATGCGGTGTCCATAACAACTCACAATAATCTATCTTCTATGATAGATGAGTATGCTACTGCCCTCGATTTTAAAGATGTAATTTCAGCCCTTGCCTTAGGGAAGAAAGAAGAACCATTCACCTTGCGGGATGGTTATCTTCTCTATGGCAATAGGCTATGTGTTACTCATTCTCTTCATGAGAAAGTGATGTATGAATCCCATGCTCCTCCCTATCCGAGGAATCGAGGGATTCAACCTACCCTTCATGGAGTAGAGACATATTTCTATTGACCTACCATGACGATGGACACACAAGACTATGTGTCAAAATGTGTGGTATGCCAAAAGACAAAGTATGATAGGGGGAAGCAACCTGGATTGCTCCAGCCTTTGCCAATTCCTAATTCACCACGGGAGAGCATATCCATGTAGTTTATCTTTGGATTGTCCTAGTCCATCCATGGGAATACGGGAATATGGACAATAATAGACAAGTTTAGTAAACAAGCACATTTTATACCTGTCAAAAAGATTGTTAAGGCGCACCAAATGGCAACCCTCTTCATATCTCAAATTATTGAACACCATGGCTTGCCAACATCAATAGTGTCCGGATAGAGATCCTCGAATGAACAATAATTTTTGGAAGGGTCTCTTTGAGAATCTAGGTACTAGGCTTAATTTCTCTTCGGCCTATCACCCACAAACGGATGGCCAAAGTGAAATATCCAACCGTACGATTCTAGGTCTACTTAAGACCTATGTTACCAAAGTAGATCAACATACACAATGGTAAAAGTACCTACCTCTTGCAGAGTATACGTACAATAACACTATCCATACTACTACGGGGAAGGCACCTTTCGAAATCATTGAATGAAGACCCAAAAGTCCCTTGCTACTTAAGGTACATGGGAAGATCTTCGCTGCCGATGAGTATAGCCGAGACCTACAAGAATCTTTCCAAAAGATTAAGGAGACTATCTCCATCTTGGAGCAAAGGCAAAAGGCTGTTGCTAACAAGCACAGAAGGGCCTTAGCTTTCAAAGAAAATGATTGGGTCCTACTCAAATTTCCCAAGGCTCGATTGAGGCATACTATGGGCAAAAATCCTACAGGCCACCAAAAGTATTATGCTAAACTAGCAAAAAGATACTATGGTCCTTTTCAAATCCTAAAACCAATCAATGAGATGGACTGTCAGTTCAAAATTCCCAACCATTGGCTCCTTCACAAAGCTTTTCATGTGAGCCTACTTAAGCCCTACAAAGGAGAGCCACCACAAGAACCAATCATTGAGGAACCGCTCGAGATCGAAGATCAAGAAGAGGTGCTTCAGCCCGAATCGATTCTTCGACATGAAAAAGTACTAAGACATGGTAAGATTATCCGACAGTATCTTATTAAGCTAAAAAATTATCCTTTTGAAGACGCTAGATGGATGCAAGGAACATAGCTTAAGGATAATATGAACCTTGTTAATGCTGACAATGCTACATTAGAGTAAGCAAATGTAAATGTTTCTTTTAAATGATCAATGTTTTTGTCATATAAGACTGGTTCTCTTTATATTGTGCACAAATTTGAGTAGTATGCATGCTTAGAATCATGTTTGTGATGATGACGTCTCTCAAACACCAAGTAGAATTGTCACTTTACTTTGGAAGAATGATATGGACTGAAGAGCAGACATGCTTGCGGCATCTAAGTCTCCCAAGCACCAAATGGACTAGTCATCCATTCTGGAATGATGTCGTAGGGTAAAAAGGGGATCCTTTACCCGCTAAGAAACATGGACTAATGACCAAGACTTTATCCTCTCTACCTCATAGTCGAGAACGACTATGATTTCAAGGGAGAGATAATGTCATAAAATCTAATATATAGCTTTATCCAAATGATTTTCTCATGTTAAACTGATCATTTAATATGGGAAATAAAAGGGAAACAAGAGCTAGAACATAGATATGTGTTTGTAGATCAAGCTCATCACGGGGCGAAAAAGGAGATGGTTTCATCTCAGCAAGGGCTCACAAGGAGATGATCTAGTGAAGAACAATGTCTGCATAATGGAGCTTAAAAGGCCTTACGGTTAACTTCATTAAAGACCTCCAAAGGTTAGTATTAAAAGTCCTTAGACCTGAGGTTAAGCTAGGTCTATGCTTGATGATTAAAGTGCATGAGGTTCTTGGTAACTAAGGTGCATGGTTAAGCTAGGCTTATGATTGAAGTTAAAGTCTAATCCCTACAATGAGGGGGAGAGCCCTAGAAGGTAATCCCTACAAGGAGGGGGACATCCCTAGAAGGTAGGGGTATGTGTGTGAGGCCATGTACTTGCTATACCCATGCTTGATGGTTAAGGCGCTTAAGCTAGTTGGGGGCCAAGGTGCTTGGGGGTAGAAAGTCAAAGACATGCCTATAAAGGAGGGGGCGAGCCCTACAAGTAGGGGATTAGGTTGATGGCCCTCCCCTCACCCAAGGGGCACCCCTTGCTCAAAGAGGCATGTAGGACACATGTCAAGGCCCTAACCAAAGTTTCCCCCATAGTGTGCCTAAAGCCTATTGGATGGCCATGAGAGGGGTCCAATGATAATTTAGCTAATTAAATTAATTATTTATGCATTATTCAAGCCATCTCTCTTAAAGGGGAAAGGAGGACACTTATCTAAAGGCTTACCTCTATTGCATGAAATGACCCAGGCTTGTGGACTTGAAGGAGCCAATGAGCATAAGGCATGAGCTACAAGAGGGGGTCGACCCAGGCATGTAGGGGGCTGGCTCGTAACATATACTCTCTCTCTCTCTCTCTCTCTCTCTCTCTCTCATTGTGTGAAGTGCTAAGTGCAAGAACTTCATCTCCTTCTCCAAGCTTGTTGAGAAGTTGAGAGCCTACACCAACAACTCTTGGCTATGGAATGAAAATCCAACCAAGAGCCATGCTTCAATGCTATGCTAGCCATTCTTCATCTCCATTATTATGCTATGCTAAACTCTATGAGTAATGGTATGAGAGGACATTATTTCTTTCTCGTAACTATACTCCGTATTCCTCTTCCCTACCCTCATTCCTTGCTAGCTCTCTCCACCGTTGAAGGTGTTTGAGGTCTTGGGAATGAGGCCAAGGAAAAGTTAATGCTTTCATTAGATTAAGTAACGGGCATAATTGTGGTGCATGAAGCTCTCTATCTTCATTGCACCATCAAGGTCTCAAGGAACACAAAGCTTGTATTGTACCAAGTCTCTCTTTATGGGAGAAGCTATAATACAAAAGCCTTTTGGAGAGGGGACCGGCTCCACATAAATCCGGTCCTCAATTGTTGTCAAGTTCTCTAATTATCTCTCTTGCAAAGTATTGTTGATGCCAAGTTAATTAAGTGTAATGATTATGTTGCTACCTCTAATCAAGTTTTCCCTCTATTTTCTCAAAGTATTCTCATAAAAATGCTCACCATAATTTTCTTAACTCCGCTATTCTCAATGTTTATAGTCCATTACCGTTACAGAGTGAGCACAAAGAGTATGAATATCCATGAATGGATGCGATTAGAGAGAGTAAATTATCTTTGAGGAAGGAAATTAGGATAGAAAATGTCCTTTCAACTCTCACCTGACTTTCAATATTTATAAGGAGAGTTGTAGGCTTGTGTGTGTGTGTGTGTGTGTGTGTGTGAGTGAGAGAGAGAGAGAGAGAGAGAGAGAGAGAGAGAGAGAGAGAGAGAGAGAGAGAGAGAGAAGAAATGAATGCAAGGGCATCTTGATATTAGCATCGAAGTAAGAGACACTTATTGCAAGTCAACAAAAATTTTCCAATGATCTACCACATCAAATTCAACATCATGGAGAAATCTTTCCAGATATGGTGATGTTCTTGTGCTACTTGAAGGCTTGTGGCAACCTTGGAGCCACTGACAAGGCTGAGGATTTACATGTCAAGATAGAAAGATGAGGTTTCTTGGAGAGTGACCTTGCAAGAAACACGTTACTAGATGCTCATGTGAAATGTGGCTCCTTTACCTTGGTTTGATAGGCTGATGTACTTGCTAACCATGATGTCACAAGGTCTACTAGATGCTCGAGAGACAAAGCTGCCGCAAGCTTGATTCATGGTATGCATACACTTAAAACTTATGAACATTTAAAAGAAATGTTGGAGTCAAATAAAACAAAATTCTTAATTAAATATACTTTTTTAATACCCGATTCTTACCTTTGACAAGAGTCATTGTAAGTATTTACAAGGTTTACATTATCCTTAAGCTGGATGTTTTGCATCCACCTCTATCTTCAAAAGGATAATTCTTAAATTTGACAAGATATCGTCGGATAGTCCTACCACTTCTTAAAACCTTATCTTCATGTTGTAGGATACTCTTTGGCTACAAGATCTCTTTTCGATCCTCAAACTTAGGTGATTCTTCAATTATTGCTTCTTTGGGTGGCTCGCCCTTATAAGATTTCAAGAGGCTCACATGAAAGGCATTATGAATGAGTCAGATACTTGGTAACCTTAACTTATAAGTTGTTTCATTGATAGGCTTAAGAATTTGAAATGGGCCATAATATATTTTTGCTAACATAGCGTAATATTTTTGGTGACCCGTTGGGTGTCCTTGTGTTCACTTGACCAATGAGGTAGGAACACCTCCTAATGCAACTCAAGCATGTTCCAACACTTGTCCCTTTTTCCTTGCATGCTAGATCCCTCCCCCAACCTTCCTTTTGGGACTCATCTTGGCAAGCGAAGACATTACACACACTCATACACACTTGGTTATGTTCACACAGAGAAATCATGTGCTACATTGGACATATGTCCTTGTCAAGCTTAGTATACAAATTCAACTTACTAAATGAGAAAGGAATGATCTAACCTTAGTCTTTAGATTTTTCCTTTCATTTAATAAAAACCATTTTAATTAATTAAGTCGGGTGCAAGACCCGGGTGCAAGACCTTTGCACAAACCTTGAAGGCTTATGAAGCTGATCCAAAGCTACAACCTACCTGCTAAATTATGATAAAGTTTGGCAAAAATAAAACTCACCCTTTGGGGTTTAAAATTTTTACCTCCTATGCAAAACCTTAGCATAGTGCTTTGAAGGTGACGTCAAGTTGCTCCCAAAACTTGCTAAATAGACTTGAGCTTAGCATTCTATTTTTAGAATCCTATAATTGCTCTCGGTCATCTCCTTTGTCATGTACCTTTGTTGAAGGTTGCTTGTGATACCTTTATCTTTTCCTTAACCTATACCTTTGACTGAGATAATTAGTTAGCAATTACCCTTGCTCTTTTATG
This sequence comes from Adiantum capillus-veneris, assembly GCF_014529385.1. Lineage (NCBI taxonomy): Eukaryota > Viridiplantae > Streptophyta > Polypodiopsida > Polypodiales > Pteridaceae > Adiantum > Adiantum capillus-veneris. The sequence continues at coordinate 113,115,416 of NC_140941.1, forward strand.
AACTTTCCTCCCTTTTGGTCCCAAGCCCTAACCGGTTGGTCCATTAGCACTTAATCAATTTCACTTGTTCTCTTTTTATTTTCCCTCAACTTAAGTGGCCAATTTGGAAAATACTTTTAGAAGGCTAGAAATTTATATTCATGACAAAGCTTGTGGTTGGTTAGGACCTTCTTCCAAGGGGAAGGAATTGCATGCTGTAATAGAAAGGCATGCACCACAAAATGTGGACCACTCCATTGGCAATACATTGATAGACATGTATGCCAAAGGGGGCTTGCTTATGGAGGCACATCAACAGTTTAAGACCCTTGCAATTCAAAATGTGGTTTCATGGACTTCCTTGATCGTAGCTTATGTCGAGTAAGGCCATTGGAAAAAAGTGCTCGAGTTTTTTGAGTTGATGCAAGGTGAGGGCATTCCCCCAAGTGCAATCTTACTTTTGAGCGTTTTGAAAGCTGGCATAAGCACAACTGTCATGGACAGGCTTAATGTCTATACGATGAATAATGAAAATAGTTTCTTGTTTACTATTTTCAAAAAAGAAGTAGCTTGCACGCTCTTGAAGTAGGAGCCTCTTGGCCCCCCTCCCTCTCTGTCTCTCTCTCTCCCCCCGTTTGCAATAACATGGCTTGAGTTCAAGGCTCATCAAATAGATCTATGAGGTCTCTTGAGAATGTTTCTATGACATTAAAAATTCTCTACTCATGGTGTATGTGTGTGTGTGTGTGTGTGTGTGTGTGTATAAGAAGAGGAAAACGGGATGATGTTTTTATCACCCATATGTGGTAGATTGGTTATCCCTTTTCCCTTTGGAGTAAGTGGCCTTGAGTTTAAGAGCCTTGGGAACATTCCTACGATGTTAAGCAAACCCCCCTCCCCCCCCCTCCTCTTCTCTCTCTCTCTCTCTCTCTCCTTATGAGCTTGACACTAGGATACAACTAACATCTATGACTATGTGATATTTGAGGAACACATTGTTATCTTCATTTTCTTATCTCCCACTGAGTAGCACTTGTGCACATCGAGTTAAACAAACCCTTCTAATGAGAGACTCATGAAACATTTGACCTTCATACGATGGAAGGCCAAAAGACATCAAAAGGCATTGTGGCCTCGTAAAGCCTTAGAGTTGAATTGCACCAGAGGCAACGGGGTTTGGTGCGGACAAGATCAGCTTGAGGTTGCACTCGGAGGGTCCTAGAATTTCATCGCAAAACTAGTAGAAAAGCTTCGTAGATTCCACTTTTTTTTTATATTGGTTGCCTTTTCCTATGATTAAGGAGAGGAGCCGCTTTGCAAGAAAATACCTTATCCCCTTCATTTTCACAAAGGCTAGTAGCTGGACTTTTGGCCGTTCTCGATTTAGATAAATCAATCTCCCCACTCCTCCTATTGCTCCCGGGTGCGACCCAGCCCTTATTAGAGCCTAAAAGAAGACAGTAATGAGTTCAAACCCTTGGGGCAGCTCAAAAAAAGCGACGTGGCATTGGTGCACAGGCTAAGGGGTTGTAGACGAACCTGTGCTCGAGCCTTTCATGGCTGCAGGGAAAGGTTGCGGGAGGGCGCTTCCCCGGAGCAGGAGGAGGATTGTGACATCAACCTCCGAAGGGCGGCCCTTGCCTCTTCATGTTGGCAGAAGCCTGTCAATGGCCTCTCTCTACACACACAACACTTTGCCCACATATTGTCTGCCTGCAGGAAGGAGAAAGATCGCTCATGTGCTCTCCGGATTCATGCGTACATGCTTAAATGTGGGCTCCAAGCTCATGCTACCTTTGGCAACTACCTTGTTATGCTCTTGGCTGAGGTGGGTTGCATGCACCTTGCCCACTCAATTTTTGACCAGCTGGTGTCACCGAATGGGAAATCTTGGAATGCTCTGCTTGTTGGCTACGTAAAATGCGGAAACCATCAACAAGCGCTGTCCTTGTACCAATGGCACAGACATAGATCCATTGGTATCAACGCTTATACTTTTGTAGACCTATTGAAAACCTGCACAAAACTTAATGATGTGAAGACAGGTGCGGCATTACATGCCTACTTCACAAAAATGGGGTTGTTCCAGGGAGATCTCTTTGTTGGAAGCAGCCTCGTTGACATGTACGCGAAATGTGGCTCCCTTGTTAAGGCCCAACAAGTATTTGATGAATTTCCCGTCTGTGACGTTGTCTTATGGACCACACTGATTGTGGGATACACAGAAAATGGGCAGGCTGAGGGTGCTCTTGAATGTTTCGAGGAAATGCAACTTGAGAATGTGGCTCCAAGTCCTGTCACTCTACTTTGCTGCTTGAAATCTTGCGTCAGCATTGATGCCACAGACAAGGCCCAAGAAATCCATGCAGAAATTGAAAGACGCAGGTTACTCGGGAACAACATCGCATTGTGCAACACCTTAGTAGATACCTATGCAAGATGGGGATGGTTTCTAATAGCAAGAGAAGTACTTTACAGGATCCCAGAAAGAAACATTATCTCATGGACCTCCTTAATAGCGGGATTTGTTGAGCATGGCCTTGGCCAGGAAGGACTCAATTGTTTTGAAGAAATGCAAGTTCAAGGTGTCATTCCGGACGCTGCAGCGTATGTTTGTTGTTTAAAAGCTTGTGGCATGGAAGGGTCCACAAACAAAGGGAAACATATACATGCTGTGATTGTAGCGCAGGGTGTGCCGCTTGATAACCTTTTTGTAGGGACTACTTTGGTTGACATGTATGCAAATTGTGGTGCACTTCCAAGTGCACAGAAAGTGTCCAATGATCTACCACGTCGAAATTCAGCATCATGGAATGCATTGATTGCAGGTTACGTTGAACATGATCTTTCCAAAGTCGCTCTCGAATGTTTGGAACAAATGCAAGCTGAGGGCATCTTTCCAGATATCGTCACGTATTTGTGCTGCTTGAAGGCTTGTGCCAACCTTGGAGCCATAGACAAGGCTGAGGATTTACATGCTGAGATGGACAGACGGGGTTTCTTGAGTGACCTTGCAAGAAACACGTTACTGGATGTTTATGCGAAATGTGGGTCCTTTACCTTGGCTCGACAAATGTTTGATGCACTTGCTTACCATGATGTCATCTCATGGACATCATTGATAGCAGGATATGTTGAGCATGGTGATGGTGAGAGTGCTCTTAGAAGCTACATGCAAATGCAAGTTGAGGGTATCTCCCCAGATGCTGCTACACTCGTTTGTGGCTTGAAAGCTTGTGGTCGGTTAGGAGCTTCAACCAAGGGAAAAGAACTGCATGCTCTAATAGAAAGGCATGCACCACTAAATGTGGACCACTCTATTGGCAATACATTGGTAGACATGTATGCCAAATGTGGCTTGCTTACGAGAGCACAGCAACAATTTGAGACCCTTGCAGTTCGAAGTGTGGTTTCATGGAATTCCTTGATCGCAGCTTATGTCGAGCAAGACCATTGCGAAAAAGCACTCGAGTGTTTTAAGCTGATGCAAACTGAGGGCATTCCCCCAAGTGCAATCACACTTTTGAGCGTTTTGAAAGCTGGCATAAGCACAGGTGCCATGGACAAGGTTCAATATGCACACGATGAGATAGTAAAACAGGGCCTGCTTGAGGAGGACCGTGCGGTTGGCACCACTTTGATACAAATTTATGCCAAAGCTGGGATGCTAGTGAAAGCACAGAAAGTGTTTGATAAACTCCCTGTCCGCAGTGTAGTTGCATGGACCGCACTCATTGCAGGGTACTCAGAGCATCAACATTTTGAGGAAGCAATTAAGTGCTATGAGAAGATAAAGCTGGAAGGTGTTTCTTCAAATGCTCTGACCTATATTTGCAGCTTGAAGGCTTGTAGGAGCATAGGAGCTGCAGGCAGGGCCACGGAGTTACATGCAGAGATCGAAAGGCAAGGCCTACTGGATAGTGACCTTGTGGGCAATACCTTGATTGATACGTATGCCAAGTTCGGTGAACTCCAGAAAGCACAAGAAGTGTTCAACAACCTTCAGGTCCGAGATGTAGTCACGTGGACTGCTCTGATGTCTGGATATGCACAGCATGGAGCAAGAAAGGCTGTTTCGTGCACACTTGGCCACATGCTGGCAGAAGGTATAGAACCGGACTCTGTTACTTTCGTGGTTGTTTTGATGGCATGCAACAAGACAGGTGAGTGGGGGACATGTCAGACTTACTTCGATGCCATGAGTGAAGGGTATGGTGTTGCTCCAACCTCTGCCCATCACAGCTGCTTGATTCATCTTCTTGCCTCTTCGGGACAATTAGACAAGGCAACTGCGATGGTCTACGACTTGCCCTCCTTTCTTGAGCTTGTACCTTGGCATTCTATACTAGGGGCTTGTAGAAAGTGGGGGAATTTGGAGGTTGGGAAACAGGCCTTCAAGCAAGCTATGTATCTAAATCAGAAGGATCCTTCGTCTTACGTTCTAATGGCCAATATCTATGCTGTGAACGACTTGAACACATGAGGTCCAATTCAACCATCCACTGAAAAGGTCGGCTTTCATTTTTTGGTGGAATTTTTGAGTGGAAATTTGATTAATGACAAAGGGACTGCACATTTGAAGGCTTATGTATTGAAAGTAGTCAATACATGGGGTTAAGTAGGGATATTTTTTATATTAACTGCCCAGTACAGGCAACATCAAGGTCCAATTTTCCCACAATTTCCATTTATCTTGGAAATGGTAGCGTTTGGAACTCGCAGGAAAAAGGGAAAGTTTTAGTTGTTTATACCTATGAATGCTATGTGTTTGTAAAGATATATAACCATCGAACGTCTAGACTCTAGGAAGCACCCCCAAGAACCTATTCTCAGCTTGTCTATGACATTTTTGGCTTCGTTTTAGCATCTCAGCATTACTCCATACGAGCAGTTTTTTTTTCTTTTTTCTTCACCATCAGAGGGGGAAGGTAGTAGGGAGAAATTATACACCATCAGTGCGGGGAAGGTAGTAGGTACATGCATTTGGCAGGGAAGCAATTAGACGTATATAAAACACTATGGATGAGTGCACCAATCCATTGTTTGTTGGTCAGATTATGGATAGGATGTGTTCCAAAGTTTATTATCTTGGAGTATTTGCACGGGATGTGTTTACAGCTCATGAATGGGGATTGTTGGACATAGTATGGTCTACAATTCAATTTTCTAAAAGGCAACCAATGCTTAGGAAAGCATTTTTCCAAGGTCGAGGGTAGCATAATCGAGGTATATCCAGTAGATTGATGGTGTCCATGGTAACTTCTTCATCGACTTGGTCTCACTATTTATGTCCACTATGAGCTACCGAGGTGTTAAAGTTTATGGCATCTCAAGTGAATTGCCCAATGTGATCCAATTAGTTATTTTCGCTTTTAGGTATTTATTTCACTTATTTGTCAAAGTTTGGGTAGAAAAATTTACTTAGGTTTGTATATATGTAACCCATTGCTCCCATTGTAATAATATCAATTCATTGCCGTTGGTTCAGCAATCTCTCTCTCTCTCTCTCTCTCTCTCTCTCTCTCTCTCTCTCTCTCAACTTTGGTCGAGATAGAATACTATCAAAGTCGAGAATGCGGAAGCGTAGAGCAATGGGGAGAATACACGATCAACTTAGGTCAAGATAGAATACTATCAAAGTCGAGAATGCGGAAGCGTAGAGCAATGGGGAGAATACACGAGAGAGAGAGAGAGAGAGAGAGAGGTTTATGGAATAAAAGAGGCAAGTTGTTACACTTGGTCCTAGATGACTATCATCAACAATCATCATCACTGGCGTGCCTTGCTGGATATGCATATCTTTTTCGATATTTGGACTACACCGACTTGGTCTACCTACCAGAGTGATTGCACACATATCCACCTAACTCACTCACTCACTAGCAGTCACTCTGGTCTACCTACCAGAGTGATTGCACACATATCCACCTAATTCACTCACTCACTAGCAGTTCACACAAGACCGTTGTATCAGTTTTCCTTTATGATGTATTCTTCCATGATGCTTTGTAGAATTCTTATCTTGAGTCTACAAAGATAGTTGGATACAAGGAGCTCGGAGGGACAATGCTTGTTTTGGGTTTCCACAGTTTATTGAAATGTGAAAACCCAAAACAAGCATGGAGACAAATCTTCTATAGGGAGCTCAAAAGGTCATGTATTGGCTTTTTATGAGTGTGCATGATAATATCATTTGGTATATACAAGATGCTCACACCCCTAAGGAGGCTTGGGATATTTCATTGTTGTTGGATGTGACCAAAACAAAAGCAAGGAAGCTGCAGTTGAAGACTGAGCCGAATACAATGCAGAAAAAAAACTTGTCTATCAATGAATATTTATTGAAAATAAAGAACATATGTGACTCCCTCGCATCAATTGGTGTTATAGATGATGGTGATAAGGTGGAAGTATGTCTATGAGGATTAGGTCCAAAATACAAATAGTTTAAGACTAGTATCCATCTTTGAAAAAACATTTTCTTGTTTACAAATTTGGTGTCCTTACTAACTGTGGAAGAAAAGAAGCTTGAGGAAGACTCCTCTCCATGCTTTTTTTTTTTAAATGATCCTTTTTGAAAACAAAGGAAGAGAAAGAGAATGCAGTATAGGTCACAGAGGTGATCAAAGAAGAGGCAACCACCAAGCACAACAACAGAATAATTCCTAGAGATAGAACACAGGTGGTCGATGAAATTTTCAAGGTAGGGGAAGTCCAAGAGGTTATGGTTATATACAATGTAAGAATACATGTCAACATGCCATTGGGAATGTTGTATGCTACGGTTATGAGAGACATGATCACTTTAAACGTGACTGTTTAGATAAGAGGCAACAAAATAATTATGCAACTACTAGTATGAATGTAAATGAGCCTGAGAGGCTATTTGTGGTGCATCATATGTTAAGTAGTATGTCTACAAATGTGGAAAAATCTTATGATAATGTCTGGTATGCAAATTTGGGTGCGTCAAATCACACGATCAGTCATGGTGAGTGCTTCAAGAAAATGCAAACTTTGCAGTGTCTTGGCTATGTAGAGATTGATGATGATACTGCACATCCTATTATGCATACAGGAAATGTACCATTGTCTATGAACAATTGGTAAAGTAAAATACTTGGCTGATGTACTGCATGTACTGAATATCACAAAGAATTTGGTTTCCATTGAATAAATGGTTAACAGGGTTTGCAGGTCAGATTTAATTCTGATGGTCTTTTTGTCAAAGAGTATAAGAAGGATGGAAATTTGGTTGCATAAGGAAAAAAACTGGACAAAATCTTTACTTTGAATGTAAATGTGCCCAAGGTGAATGCTACCATGTTTCCACAAGGTGCAAGAGTTATTGTCGGTATTGAGATTTACACAAATGTATTGGTCATGTAAACTTGCAAAGGCTGAAGACAATGCAAACTAAAGAGATGCTTACATGTTTTCCAACTTTGAAAGTTGCTGAAATGCAGAAAATGTATGAGGCTTGTTAGTTTGGGAAGCAGGAAAAAGAAATTGTTTCCTCATGACAAGCATGTAAGCAGAAACACATTGGATTTAGTATATGCAAATGTATGGAATCTGACAAAAATTGCATCGATGGGTGGATGCAGGTACTATGTGAGCTTCATTGATAGACATATAAGGAAGATATGGGTCTATTTCATGACGCAAAAAATGAGCTATTTATGCAGTTTCAAAATTGCAAGTTCTTGGTTGAAGAAAAAAGTGGGAAACATGTAAAGAACTTGAGGTCAGATGGGGGGGAGAATACTTCTCCAATGAGTTTAATGGTTTTTTTTAAAAAAACATGGAATTTAGAGGTAATTTTGATGCAGGTATACTCCGCAGCAAAATGATGTTACTAAGTAGAAGGACATGCACATATCAAAAGTTGCTAGAGCATTGATGAATGAGAAGAACATGCCTCATTGTGATTGGGTTGAAGCCGTTGCTACATGTGTTTAAAATAGAAACATGACCCCTACTATTGTGGTACATGATATGACACCAAAAGAGAAGTTTTGTGGTGAAAAACCAGAGATGTATAAGATTTTAAAGTGTTCATATGCATTGCTTATGTACATATGCCGGATGAGCTGACAAGTGAGCTTGATCCAAAAGAATAAATGCGTGTTTTCATTGGATATTCCCTTGAGCCGAAAGGGTATAAAGGTTACAATCCTATCACATGTAAAGTTAGAGTGAGCAAAGATGTTGTTTTTGATGAAATGGTGAGTTGGTATGCTGATGCAAAGGATGATTTGGGGGCTGATGTAAGAGATAATGTGGCTACAAAAAATACAGTGCACATTCACATGTTTTGAGTGGGCCGCAAGGGTCACCTAGTGTAGGTTATGGTGAAATGCCATGGAGTGGTAGGTTGCATGATAGAGGAATTCTTGATAGCTCGTCAAATGTATCAAGCAAAGGAAAAAGTCAATGATGCCCTCAAGCTGCCAAATTTGAGTGTTGGTCATGATGATGGTGATAGCAACGATTTTGAGTAGAGTTTAGATGAGGAATTTGGCATACCTTCTATGAATACTCCAAGTGTAAGAAGGATGCAAGCAAGGAATAAGGAACCTAGAAGTGATCTTGGACCACACAAGTCTGAGAGAGTAAGAAATCTTGTGGATAGATACACTTATGATAGTTATGTGGCTTGTCATTGTGCATATATGACAAAGATTACACAGGAAGTGGAACCCACTTGTTTTGAAGATACTGTAAAAGATAAGAAATGCTAGCAAGCTATGGATGAGGAGATGACTGTCTTGATTCAAATGGAACATGGGAGTTGGTGCCATCACTAGAGGGAAATAAGGAAATTGGATGCAAATGGGTTTACAAGATAAAGCACAATTCTGATGGTAGTGCGAGTACGTACAAGGCAAGGGTTGTGCCCAAGGGTTATGCACAAACGTATGGGATTGATTATGAGGAGACGTTTAACTATATAGACAAGATGGCTACCGCTTGTGTGTTTATTACAGTGGAGTGCAGCTTTAGGATGGGTGTTGAAATAGATGGATGTAAAGATGGATGCAGCCTTAGGATGGGTGTTGAAACAGATGGATGTAAATAATGCTTTCTTGAATGGAGACTTGGAGGCAATCGTGTATATGATGCATCCGCAAGGTTATGTGAATATGAGGCTACATGACCTTGTATGTAAGTTAAAGAAAACACTATATGGGCTGAAGCAAGCACCTAGAGCTTGGTATGAGAGGATTGTAGCATTCTTCGTTTTTTTGGGTTTTGAGAAATCTAATGTAGGTCATTCATTGTATCTACAAAATGATGAAGCAAGAATTGTAGTGATATGTATCTATGTAGATGAATTGATTTTTGGAGGTGATGTGACTGAGGTAGAGGGTGTATATGCTCTACTTATGCAAAAGTTTGAGATGAAAGACTTGGGAGACTTATACTATTTCTTGGGAATTGAAATTGTACGCATAGAAGATGGTGTATGGTTGTCACAAAGACAAAACCCTTTGGATATAGTTCAAAAGTATGGTATAGCTAATTGTAATCCAATTGCAACACCCTAAGATCAAAATTTGAAGTGGACAAATGATGCAAGTCAAGTGCTTAAGAATGCTACCATGTATACAAAGATGGTTGGTAGTTTAATGTACTTGACTATCTCATGTCTAGACTTGAGCTAAAAAGTTGGATTGTTGAATCAGTTTATCCAATCTCCTAAGAAGCCACACTTGGATGCAATGAGGTGCACATTATGCTACGTGTGAATCATGCGCTCTTTTGTAGGGCTGATGTTGAGTTGAAACTTTATGGTTACACAGATGCAGATTGGGCTGGTAGCACATATGATCGTAGGTCTACTAGCGGAATCATGTTTTCGCTTGGGAGTGCTACTATCACATGAAGCAACAAGAGGTAACCTACTGCTCCTCTATCAAGTACAGAGGCAAAGTACATGGATACTGTAGTGGCGGCATGTGAAGTAGCATGGCTAGGATTTCTACTTTAGGACTTTGGATTACAAGTATATAGGTCTATTTTTATCTACTGTGACAACCTCAGTAGCATATTGGCTTGAAACCCAATATTTCATGTGAGGATGAAGCACATCCAGGTGCATTATCACTTCATCAAAGAGAGGGTCTTTGCAATTGACATTGACCTTGAGTATGTGACGATGGATGACCAGGTTGTAGATATCTTCATGAAGGCCCTTGAAGCATAGAAGTTGCGGAAATTTTGAACGATGCTTTGAATATGGGACATGGTGTTGAGCTCGAGGGAGAGTGTTGCAATGTCAAGCTCAACATGTACTACTCCTGGATGCCTATCATCGTAATCATCATCACTAGAGTGCCTTGGTGGATATGCATATCTTTGCCAATGATACTTTAGTTGGATTGCATCGACTTGGTCTACCTACCAAAGTGATTGCACTCTTATCCACCTAGCTCACTCACTAGTGGTTCAGATTAGACTGTTGTACTAGTTTCCCTTTATGTTGTATTTTTCCATTATGCTTTTGTATACTTCTTATATTGAGTTGGTGAAGAAGAAGAAGTAGAAGGTTTGCCTCCATCTCTGTGTGTGTGCAAGCTTGCAAGAGCTTAAGCCCTCTCCTTATCTATCCCTTAACATCATGGACCTCCTTAATAGTGAGATTTGTTGGGCATGGTCTTGGCTAGGAAGAACTCAATCGTTTTGAAGAAATGCAAGTTCAAGGTTTCATTCTGAATGTTGTGTCATATGTTTGTTGTCTAAAATCTTGTGGCATGGAAGGGTCCACAAACAAAGAGAAACATATCTACACTATGATTATAGCCCATGGTGTGTCTCTTGGTAACCTTTTTTGTAGGGATTACCGTGGTTGAGATGCATGCAGACATTGGTGCACTTGCAAGAGCATTAAAAGTGTCCAATGATCTCCCATGTCAAAATTCAGCATCATGGAATGTATTGATTGCAGGTTACATTGAACATGATCTTTTCAAATTCACTCTCAACTGCTCGGAACAAATGCGAATTGAGGGAATATTTCCAGATATTGTCATGTATTGTGTTGCTTGAAGGCTTGCGCAAATATTGGGACCACAATTAAGTGCTACAAGAAGATAAAGCTAGCTTGAATGCTTTGCCTATATTTGTAGCTTGAAATCTTGTAGAAGCATAGGAACCATAGGCAAGGCCATGGAGTTCCATGCAGAGATTGAAAGTTGAGGTTTTTTTGGATAGTGACCTTGTTGGAAATCCCTTGATTAATTTATATGCCAAGTGTGGTGTGTCACAAGACGGGCACCACGTGCCAATAGAAAAGAACAAACTGAATAGGATTTTAGCACTTCAATAACAACTTAATTGAAAGAGAGAGAGCACAGACGACATGGAGTGGCGCAATTCCATCCCAAAGAGTATTGGCCCCAAACCTTGGCGCCCCTTTCGATATTTCTTTATATCGCATCAACACAGTACAAGCTGGTACTCCACGCTCTGCACCTTCTCCTAGAAGAGTGCCAGAGAATGAGTCATAGCCTCATATTTAAAGGCCCTTGGCCATTAAAATCAGTTTACATAAAAAGATTTAAACTCAAAAGCAACTTGTCCAAAAAGCTACAAATACTGCCAGCGTGATTTACGAAAATCTGTAAAATTGCCACGCCAGCAGTCAGTGCAACACGCGAAAATCCGTACAGTTTTGCCATGTTAATAGGGCAACATAAAATCCAAGATTTTGTACAAGATGCCACATTATCAGATAGCGTAAAATCTGGAATTCCGTACTGGATGCCATGTCATCAATTTTCCACTTCTTCTTCTTTTGCTTCTGCTTCTTAGGGTTTAGGCCCCTCGGTCGAGATCAAAAAGGTTGGCTCCATTCTTTAGTGACTTGACACGTTAGCAGTTTGTGACATCCCCCCTTCTTGAAAGAAAATAATCGTCCACGATTACAGCATATCTGCAAAACAACTCAAGCTAGCTAAAACAATTTCTGAGGGACAATCAGTTTGCTCTTTTTTTGTTAAGGAATTGGCTTCTTCTTTTGGCTCTTTTGATCAAGGAGTTGGCTTCTCCTTTTGTCCAGATTGGAACTCTTGATATTCCGGCATAGTAAAATTAGCCATTACACCCAGATCGTACTAATCTTCCATGGGTGTCTCGATGCACTAAAATTACATACCCAGGGAATCTCATCCAGTTTGGGATATTCTGTGGTTGGCACATCACAATGCAACACAACTGCTCACATATGCATGTTACAAGACATAGAAACATAAAGTTGCCGATGAACACTCCTCCCGCATAAGCTAACAAGGTCCGGGTCGGGAGATATTCAACGACTTCCTCATCACTCCTCCCACATAACTTAAAAAGGTCCGGGCCGGGAGATATAGAGGCCTTTTACAACCAAATGTCCCTAGACCGCATCTTGGATTGTTTGGAGATGTTGAGAGTAGCCACTGCTCAGACTCTTAATACTCCTCCCGCATAACAATACAGGTCCGGGCTGGGAGTAACAACAACAATATTTTTCAAGCATTCAATACTCCCCCCGCAAATAACCACAAGGGTCCGGGCCATGAGTATGTGCAAGCATTCTCAAACATCATTTCTCATTACTCCACCCAGGAGTAAATCACCAAGCATTGAAACTAGTATTCAAACCAGAGTCAAACAGTTCAAATCGGCACCAAGACAAGTTCAAAACATATACGATCCATTTCAAACAAAATTTCAAACAATACTTTTTCAAACAGTGTTCAAAAGTATCTAGCTATCAAAAACAACTAAAGAGTTCATTTAGGGTTTTGTTTGAACAACCAAACTTTGAGGATGGCTAGCTTGTCCTTCAGCATCACTGTGCTGGTTTGGTTTCAAACCCAGAGAGTCGCATCACTCTTGTCATACCAGGGCATCCATAAACTCGGCACAAGTCATTTGTACTCTCAAGGTGTATGCCACACATATCAAGGACTAGTCCAATAGCGGGCCTAGCTCTCTTAATAGGAGGTGGCGTTGGGGTTTTGTCGACTATTGGTGCGAGTGTCGGCTCCGCTGGTTTATCAGTGCGATATGGACAACTAGAATGCTTATGCCATGTTTGAAAGCATCCAAAGCATTGGCCTTCTTGCAGTAAGGTGTCTCGTTGTTGAGGCGTCAAACGAGGCCTTTGCGATTGATTTTCACGGGACTCTCGAGAATTTTTTCGTTGTTGTCGAGAGTTTTGGTTAGTGGCTGGAGGTTCTTTGGTGGTAAACTCTAGCTTTCCCTTAATTAGTTTGTAGCCAACCACGGCATGGTCCATAAGCTCTTGCATGGTGGAGACTTGCTTAGAGAGACAATATTCCTACAATGGTGATGGTAGGCCAATGGTGTATCGCTCGCATTGGGCCTCCAAGGGAACAATCCTAAAGGAATTCGGAAGGTACATGTCGAGAAACCTTTGGTTATAGTCGTCCATGGTTTTGGTGGCAAGGATTATCAAGTTGCACCACTCTACCAAAATTTGGACTTCAAACATAGAAGTCATATAACTACATGAAAAAACTGTCTTGAAAGCTTGCAAGGTCCTTGGAGCATGTGGTTGTGTCACGATTGAACTCCACCATTGCATAGCATTATCTTTAAGAAATCCCGCTACTCAAGAAATCTTGGATTCTTCTGTATAGTTCCCCAAAGCATAGATGTTGTTGAATTGCTGTAGGAACTGCAATTCTTTCTTTTGATCTTTCACCCCAGAAAAAGTGAAAAATTTGATTGTCGTGCCGCCATCCCTGAAATCTTTGGGTTGGTTAGGCGCATATCCTAGGTACGGATAATAAGGGTATCCATATGGGCTCCAACCATTGTAGCCTGGTGGCGGTGGTGGTGGGGGCAACGGCAGTGGCAAAGCCGGTTGCACTGGATCAAGGTCAGATGGATGCACCATATTCCTGAAGACTCCCTGATCGGAACAGACGGCTAGGAAGGTTGCCGGTTGGAAGCTCTCATACTTTCTGGTGCCGGAGGAGGAGGTATCACCCGAGGCATCAGAGGGGGTAACATGTAATTCAAAAATTGTTGAAAACTTTGCAGCATCAAAAGATTTTGATGAGGATGCTGCGAAAGAATGTCGTGAAGCTTGTCGAGAAGAAACTGCAAATATTCTGCTGATCCATGAACACCATGTCTTGGGTTCTTTATGGTGTATGCCTTGTAAGACAGAGCGATGAAGACGGGCCCACCCGATTCGCGATGAAGTAAGGGTGGGAGTGGCTAATAAGTCCGGAGTCAGGATTGAAATATAAGTCCCCCGTCGGGATTGAAATAAAGTTCCATTAGACTTTGGAAGCGTCGGTTTACTCTGTATGCTCTTTTGTAGGACCGATATGCTTTCAGAAAAGCACACGCCTGATGCCACTTTTTAGGTCAATCCTACTAAAGTAGGTTGACCCTTGTAGCTTATCAAATAGGTCTTCTACCCATGGAATGGGAAACCTATTTTTGATAGTGATCCTATTTAGTGCTCTATAGTCGACACACATACGATATGTGCCGTCTTTCTTTTGCACTAATAACAGAGGTGAGCAAAATGGAGATGAGCTAGGCCTAACCATGCCCTTCTCAACTAACTCATGCACTTGCCGCATAATCTCCTCTTTTTGAGCTTGAGAAACTCTATAAGGAGGTTTATCAAGCGGTGAACTTCCTGGAAGAAGTTCAATTGCATGGTCACATCATTGCCTCATTTAGGAGGTAGCTCACAAGGAATGTCGTCAATAAAAATATCTTGAAATCCCTTGAGAAAATTGGATAACTCTAATTTCTTGTATTTATATTCTTTTGCTAAAGCATTAGGTTCATTTTGAGAATCTTTAACAAAAATCATGTACACGGAAATAGAGCTCTTTATTGACTTATTGAAAGCTTGCGTATGTACAATGGGTATGGTGTTACCCAACTCCTTAGCATCTATGTACATATCTTTTTCCCTGAACCTAAGTAGATTTTCCTTCCAGGGAATTTAACATTGGCAGCCATGCGACCAAACTATGGTGCCCCTAGGATTACATCCTCATGCTTGAGAGGAGAGATAAAGAAGTCCTTTTTGTCCACATAGCTTTGAACACGGAGCCTCAATTTTTTGATTAAGGGAGTAATTGAAGCTTCTTGCCCCTTGAAAGCACCATCTGCGGTAGGACATCTTCCATCTCATAGGCTTGGATGCCTAGCTTGGTGGCCAACATTTGTGGATATGAAATTATGAGTAGAACCAGGGCCAAAGAAAATAAAAGCATCATGTTCTCTTACATTCCCCAAGCATGGCATAGATGAGATCCTTTGTGGTGAGCTTCCTCTTCTTGGATTTCGACCAAGGTAGCTCTAGGAGGCTCATGGCAGGTTCTTTTAGGGACAAGCGTGGTACGTATGCCTTTGCTCGCCGCACTTGAAACAGCGGTTATCCTTGCGATAATGCTCAAGCTCTTCAGGAGAGAGTTTATTTTTGCCTTTGTAAACTCCCTTCTTCTTAGCTTTGTTGTTATTGGAATTGCCCTTAGGAGACTTTTTGACAATGTCCTTCTCTTAGCCCCTATTTGAAAATTGATTCGAGAAGCCACCATAGTATGGTGTATAACCGCAGATATGGTGCGTGGCCTTTGGGAGTTGACATACTCCGCCATTTCTTCAGTTAAGCCCGCACAAAATTGTTGTTTTTTCTCTCCAAAATCCATTTTTTTAAAGACAGTGGCTTTGAGATGTAAAGTCCTAAAACTTGTCTACATATTTATGAATGGATTCGTAGGGAGAGAGCTTCAAGCTTCGCCATTCGGTGAGTACTTTGTCTTTGGCATCGGTGGCCAAAAACTGCTTCATCATGGAAGCCCTTAAAGCTTTCCATGTTTGTGGAGCTTCACCGTTGGCCCGTAGGCTAGACCACCATTGCCTGGAGGACTTTTGAAAGTGCATGGCTACATGGCGTAGCTTAGAGGACTCCGTGAAGCCCTCATCTCCAAACGCCGCATGAATTGTTGGATAAAGGCCAAGACTTTGTCCGTAGCACCAAAGGTGCCATCGTAGGTAAGGAAAGAGATGCTCTTTCCTCCCTCTTTGAACTTCTTGAGCTTGGATGACCTCTTCCACGCGACATAGGATTTACTATGGCCTCTTCTTTTTGATGGTTCAAAAGTTGCACCATCGCTTTCTTTAGAAGATGATGAATTTGTGGAAGATGGAGAAGAGGGTGACCTATTTCTCGCCTTTTTCTTGCCTTGATCCTCTTTGTCTACACCATCACTTTCATAAGAGGAAGAGGATGAAGAAGATGGAGAAGAGAGTGACCTCTTTCTTCTCTTGATTTTTATCATCCCTCTTTGAATTATGATGTGGAGAGGTGTGTGACGGTATTCTCCATTTAGGAGGTGATGGAGAGCGTTTTGCCCGCAGCCTTCGTGGAGCCATTTCCACCGAGGTGGCAGGAGACTCACTTCTTTCTCATTCCTTTGGTGGGGGCTCTTGAGTTCTCATTTGAGAAGGAGATGTGTCAGCCCTTCCTATGGATCCTCTTCTTCTTCCCGAATCTTGCTCATGCTTGCATGCCATTGGCCCCTGTAAAGCTTAGCCAATCACAAATTATTAGCATAATTGCTACCCTTGTGACATGTGTCCCCCTTTCCCCTTTTGTGGGAGCTTTAGGTAATTAAATAATTCAACTAAACTCTCATTGGACCTCTTAGTCTTCTGGCCAATAGGAATCAAGCAAGCCAATGGGTTGTTGAATGCTCATTGGACCCCTTGGTAGACTGTCCAATAGTATTCTAGGGAGCTTAATTTCTATTGGTTATTTTATTGAGCATTTTTAAATTGATTAAACTAAATTTACTCTAGCCTAATTCTCATTGGTCCACCTCTATGGCCATCCAATAGGATTTGAGGGGAGGTTGGGGGCAATTGGCCTAGGAGCTTCACATTTGTCCATTATTCCCTTTGTGTAAAGGGGGAGCCTTGGAGTGTGTGTGTGTGTGTGTGTGTATGTGTGTGTGTGTGTGTGTTTCTCTCTCATCCCCTACAATATGGGCTTGCACCCTCCTTCCTAGGGATATGCAAAGACTTTTTAGTCTTCCCATGACCATCCAATTTCCCCTTGCTTTGGCCATTGGATAAAAGATTTAATTTTTGGAACCTTAGCATACGGAAGTCTTAATGGAGCTGAACCTTAGGTCTTTTAATACCCATTGAAGCACATTGCTCTTTTGCAGGATGTCCCCCTTTGGATCCCTATTTTCCCTCCTTTGGATCCCTTACAGAGATCGGTCTGGCAGCCTTACCAATATTCTAGCTTTTACTCCCCTGGTACTTCCCCATATTAAATGATCAATTTAACATGAGAAAATCATTTGGGAGTATTAGATATTAGTTTTTATGACATTACCTCTCTCTTGAAATCATAGTCGTCCTCGACTATGGTAGAGAAGATAAAACCTAGTCATTAGTCCGTTTGCTAGCGGGTAGAGGACCCCTATTTCACCCTATGACATTGTCCTAGAATTGATGATTAGTCCATTTGGTGCTTGAGAGAGTTAGCTACCGCAAGCATGTCTACAAATTAGTCCGTCAATCTTCCATAATAGAGTGACAAGTTGTACTTGGTGTTCGGGAGACTTTGTCTCCATAAACATGATCCTAAGCATGAATACTCATTAACATGTGCACACAATAAAGAAAAAGAGTCTTATAAGACAAAAACTTTTTTCATTTATACATATTTACATTTGCTTACTCTAGGGAATCATTGTAAGCATTGACAAGGTTTAGGTTATCCTTTAATTGTATGCCTTGCATCCATCTAGTATCTTCAAAAGGATAATTTTTAAACTTGATAAGATATCATCAGATAGTCTTGCCGCCTCATAATACCTTGTCCTTCTTGTCGAAGAACGGGTTGCAACACCTCTTCTTGGTCCTCAATCTTCGGTTGAGGTGGCTCTCCTTTGTAAGGCTTTAATAGGCTCACATGGAAAGCATTGTGCATGAGCCAATGGTTGGGAAACTTGAGTTGATAGGTCATCTCATTGATTGGCCTAAGCATCTAAAAGGGACCATAGTATCTTTTTGCTAATTTAGAATAGTACTTTTGGTGTCCTGCAGGATTCTTACCCGTCGTGTGTCTTAATCGAGTCTTGGGAAACTTGAGCAAGACTCAATCATTTTGTTTAAAGGTCAGGGCTCTTTTGTGCTTATCAGCAGCAACCTTTTGCCTTTGCTAAGAGATGGATATAGCATCCTTAATCTTTTGGAAAGATTCTTGCAGGTCTTGGCTATATTCATTTGCAATGAAGATCTTCCCATGTACCTCGAGTAGCAGGGGACTTTTTTATCTTCCCTCTATCGCCTCAAAAAGTGCTTTTCCCGTGGAAGTATGTACAATGTTATTGTAAACATACTCCACTAAGCGTAAGTACTTCTCCCATTGGGACTTTTGATCTACTGGTCTCACATGATCTAACCGAGTAAAATTAGTTGAAGAATGTGTAACATAGTGACTGGCAAATGTACCAAGGAATCACTTCTGTTGATAACTAGATGTACCCTCAATGTGTCTTAGTTTGACTTTCAAAATATGTGCCTGATCAGCCTAAACTCTGGCTACTCGTCCAATTTTGACCCATCCAAAGGTAGTGTAAATCAACCCTTGACCTGCTCCAAATCAGCTCTTATCTATGACCGGTTTGATGCAAGTTTTGTTATGTGACCTGATAAAAAAATTTCCCTAAATTCATCCAAGTTCTAGTGCACATCGATGACCAATCGTTACAAGTATTCAACCCGGGTCATGTACCCCTCCCCCCCCATAAATATGATACCCCCTTCCCTTATTTTTAGGCTTGGGAGATAAATTATTGGGGGCCTGTCCCTAACTTATACGCCTATTAAACTAAAACCCCCCTTCCCTGCACTTACGTGGTACGGTAATTTTCCATGGTGAATCCCCCGGGATCCACATACTTATTGAAAGCCAATACATTTATAAAGTAGTAAGAGGAAAAAATGTTTTTGAAGTTTGTTCAGGTTTGTAAGGTTAAAAAATGCAAATGAGCTTCAAAAACATCTTGTTCTCTTGCTATTTGTGCTTATCACTTTGCATACGGCTTACTGTAGTTATCAATAGACACACGAGAAAGTGTGGTGTACAAAATGACAACCACAAATGGAAAGTAGGCAAGCCCAATAAAAAGTTTCTTTGTATTTCTCACCCTAAAAACACCTTGTCCACTCACCATTTGTGCTTGACGCTTTGTATACGGCTAGCCCATTTACATATTAATCGTTTGGGCAAGCCGTATGCAAAGCAAAAAAAACAAACCATAAGAGGAAAAACCATTTTTGAAGTCCATTTACCTTTTTGGGGTTTGCCATTTTTAGGTCCATTTGCGTTTTTAGGATTTTAAACCCTAAAAATGCAAATGGATTGCAAAAATGACTTTCTCTCTTCACGTTTGTTCTTTCCTCTTTGCATATGACTTGCCCAAACCATCAATAGGCACAAGGGAAACCCGTGTGCAAATTGGCAAGCATAAGTGGCAAGTGTGCAACCCATTTTTGAAGTTTGTTTGCGTTTTTCAGCTTAAAATACAAACGAACTTTAGAAACAGCTTTTCCACTTACCATCTATGCTTGTCGCTTCACATGTGGCTTTCCGACTTGCATATTCGTGGTTTGAGTAAGCCATATGTAAAGCGGTTAGCACAAACGACAAGAGAGCAAAAAAAAATTTAAAAATTGTTTGCATTTTTATGATAAAAACGCAAATGGACTTCAAAAATTTCTCACCCTCTGGCCATTTCTACTTGCCACTTAGCATAAGGCTTGCACAAACCAGCAATAGGCACAAAAGCACGTTGTGTGCAAAGCCACAAGCACAAATGGCAAGTGCACAAGCCACTTCAAAAGTAATTTTTTAATCCTAAAAATACAAATGGACTTTAAAACATGGCTTTCCCACTTGCCTAATGAGGCTTTGGACAAGCCATATGCGAAGTGTTAGCATAAATAGCAAGAGGGCAAGCTTTTTTTGTAGTTCTTTTGTAATTTTTGTAAGATTAAGTTGAATTTTAGGGTTATGTACATTTTTCGAGTTAAGTATAGTTATGAATTAAATTTATGTTTAGGGTACTGTCCACAAGTATTATGAGTATTGATGATGATATGGGACCATTCAATTGAGATGCCTATCTCTCGAACAGGGTTTCAAGTCCTTGTACTCAATGCAAATGGATTGTGCATCGAACACAGTGTGTTGCAGAGCAACATGTCTATGAAATGATGAGTTTGATCCATCGATTACATATCAAATTATGCCAATTACAATTTTTTGGTATAGTGAATGACAATAGTAAAACACGTCTTTCTCATTTATTGGGCGATGGGTTCATGAGATGGCTGGAAAGAGGTACAGAACAAGGTGAGCATGTGATAGAAGAGGAGTGGGAGTATTTGTGGGGCTCTAGCCCCAAGGTAAATCTCTAATCTTTGACGTGTGGTGTGGTGTTTTTTTACGTTGATGCTCATTTCTATGTTTTGTCATAGTACAAGTCTTACACGATAGCATGGTGTAGAGGTTGCCACTTCAAGGTGGAGTGGGTTGACACAAAGTGATGCACATTTGATTGTGGGGTTACGAAAAAAATTGAGTAATTTAGCTGACAACGATGCTCCGATCCGGTTGTGGATTACAAAGAATTTTGAGGGAGGATTATAGAGAATTAAAAGTGGAATTGTTTGATGTGCAATGGTTCAAGGTAAACATGGAGGGTCATGTTGCTACCTTGTGTAGAGAAAACTCGGGTTTTCTTTGAGGTGGACTCAACAAAAAGATGGATCGATCTTTGAAACACCTTTGTACTACACGAACATTGCGAACAAGTAGGTTGTATATTTTTGTAGCTTCTTGCGTCATCTTGTTACTCGATTTGTCATACAATATGATTTCTCTTTTTCGATTGATTTTCTATCTCAAGGCTTTACTGAGCTAGTGGTATATCATTGAAGTAGCCCCATGAAGTGTACGAACCTATAAGAGCTACAATCTCCCAACACCAAAAAATGCGATGAAAAATGAGGAAGCAAATGTAGAGGGAATCGCTCCAGAGAACTAGAAAAAATTGGAGAAGAAAACAATGGAAAAAACACATATAAAAATGCAAAAGAAGATGGAAATAGCAATGAACGAGCTAGAGGATATGTTTTTAGGGGGAGAGCTCTTCGTAGATATAGATAGATATAGGGATTTATATTGGGTCATGCTAAGATGCGAGAGAGGTTGCTTAAAATGTCAATACATTGTATTTGAAACATGTGGCCTATTTGTAACTGGCTGATCGTGTTTTAGTATAATGAAAGCATATTATTTTCTTTTTCGCAAGTTTAAGTTTCAATAAAAAGTTTAAAGTATTGATGCATTTCAAAGTTGTGATACTTTTTAGAGTTTGAAGCAAAATGGTTTTTAACTTTAAATTCACTTGTTCACGATGTAGGCTAGTCATAATTCTTGTACTTTTTGTTTGTTTCTTCCTCCTTTTGCACATTTTTCACTAGTCACACACGTTCACACATGGGGGACTATGGTGAGGGGGACATAGATAAATTTTTAGCCTCTCTATGATCCACACAGAGGAGTGGTATGAGGACATTTATCCTACCTCGTCTCAGGATGCTAGGTTATCACAATGCTATCCCTAGCACAATTTCATGGTGTTGGCACTTTACACCGACCATCCCCTTCACACTCTATATTCTCAAAGTGATCACGACACTCTGAGTCATCCATCTCCACCATGCATTCATGCGGGTTATCGTGGGCGCGATGCTCCAATGTTGAAGGAGACGGATGTTGTGGTTGTGGCACCATTGATGCTTCCACATTGCCTCACAACTGCTAAGTATCCATACCTCCCTCCTCTTTAGGTGCTTATATACTACACAATCGTCGTCGTCTACTCACGGTCAACCAATCTTGCCTTCACACCGCAGGACACACCTCACCTCACACTGCTTGCCACTCTTGGCCTTACACTTATTGAGACCCTCGATATTGCTAGGGTACACAGGTGGAGCTCCCTTACAACATAGAGCCTACCATCGGTGAGATACATGGAGATCAGAATGGTAAAAAGCCGACTACTACCATGCACAACTTCTGCTTACAAGTATTATGTCACCACCTCATGAAGAAATGGAAAGAAATACCAGCTGAGCACAAAGAAAAGGTAATCAACATGCTTCACAACTCTTTTTACATAGAGAGTGTGGAGCATCGTTTCTCCACCAAATGGATGCACACATAGATACACAACTACTTGAGGCACAAGCGCTCAAAAGCATAGAGAACACTGAAGAATGACTTGCCCAAGCCATCTAGGCTTACCAAAGAAGATTGGAAGAAATCAAAGAAATAATTACACGAAAATCCCGACAAGTACAAGCCGCAAAAAGAAGCAGTGAAAGTGCAAGAGGAGTGGAAGAGTTTACTCCACTTGGGTAGTGGTAGATGGAAAACCTTTGATGACAATTTTGTAAGTACAGTTGCATTGCATTTATGATTAGCATTTTATTAATTTGTAATTTCTTGATTTGATTTCTTTGTTTCTTTCAAATGCTTTTAAACAATGGACAATGTCTAATCGGAAGCTTACCCCGTTTGATCGAAGTTATGGTGCAAGCCACGATCTTAGTGATGGAGATTTGAGATCTCAACCCGACGAGATAAGACATATAAGCTTTGAGCACTAATTCTATTCATGCTACTCTATGTGCTTCTATTTAGTTTTGTTACCTAAAATAAAATTTCACTGTTTTCTCTTACAGAGTCCGTTGGAATGCCGTTGTAGCATGAGGAAACCTCCACACTTCTGCGTTGGGGATGATATGATTTGGTATGACTTTACTACTTTATTGGACCATGTTTCACTTTGATGCTTGTATTCTATGGCCAATAACCAAGCTAGAACTTAAATAAAATTTGTCAACTACCTCACAAAGCTGCTAAAGGAAGTAGGATCTATAATAAGAAGAGGTTTCAAAGAGGTAGCACTCATACATATCTTATAATAAGTGCCCCTTGGGAGGATCACCTCATGCTTAAACTGCTTCCTCATTTACTCGTTCACTAGAGATAGTTAAGCCCATGTACATCAATTTTTGTTTCGGAGTCGGGTAGGGCACGCCCAGCCGCTCCCCTCATGTACATCAACCACAGATAATGAGGTGCAAACAATGGCGCTTCTGCATTGAGATCTTGAGATAAATATGTTCAACGGGCTTTACTTTCATTGATACTTGTATAGTTTTTGTATTGCCAAAGAGAGTGAGGATGAATGTTCTCACTTCCGAGAAACCCCATGTCAACAAGGTGAGAGGTCACAGTGGCTTGTATAAGATATAGATATTATTAAGTGGATGAGAAAGAGTATTGTGACCCAATACTCAGTGACCTCTTCCTAGAGACAGAAAACAGTCGTCCAAACAATGGCCCCTCTTAGTGCCAAGTCCCCATGTGTGTTAAAGTTAAAACATTAATGGAATTAGGACCCCATTAGGGCTCAATAGATTAAAATTATAGTAACGATTAAATAGGAGTATATGGCTTCCACTTTTCCTCTTCTCCAAAAATAGCTAAGTAGTAAGACTCTAAGAAGTTGAACATGCTACACATATAAACCATAGGAGACTCTCCGATCTAAGTTGTGGTTGGTTAGTAATTGCAAACTCCTTAATCTTAAGAGAGAAGTGTGTATTAATTGAGTTCACAAGGTTCAAGGGAGTTGTCTCCTTCATCTCACTAATATTGTTAACCTTCAGAGTGACACGTACATACTTAATTTCTAATTTTCTTCATTTTACAAATACCACTAAAACATAGGGGGACTCTGCTTTTTACAAGAAATAGAAATAGACAAAAACAAAAATTTGTCATTGTCAAGTTGCCTTATGGCCCTAATCCACAAGCTTTATCCAACGGTCCACATTTGCTCAGAAAGTTCCATACTCTCCTAAAGCCTTATGTAGGCCAAAAAATGACTCCAAAATGAATGACCATTACAGGCAAGCTCGATTTTCCCTCTCGAGTCCCACTCCACCATTTATGGATTGAGTGTTAGAGAAAAGTTCGCCAAAACCAGTTCAAAATTTAGATTAGCCGGTTTGAAACGAGGGACAAGAGAAGAAAAACCAACAAAAAATTGCAAGGAAACATTTTTAAAATTTGCGCAAGTCAGGAAAATATTACTAGTACTTCCGGTTTGTATCTTTTAACCAATTTTGCATCGCGCAAGACACAAGAAGTTTTGGACAATCTCACAATATTTTCCAAATTGAGACTTAACCTCAACATCATGAGCTTTTGTGAGGGAGGCACTGCATACCTAGCTAGGTACGATTGGGTACAAGGGACCGCCGGCCCGGTGGGGGGGGGCCGGGGGTCGCCTACCCCCAATCGTACCTAGTTAGGTATGTAGTGCCTCTCGAACAGAAGCTCATGATGTTATGCATTGTATGAAAAACATTGAGAAAGACTCCGTTTTCCTACATGAAAATTTCTAAATATTCATGTGAGAGGCTTTCCTAAAGACTGGATGGAGGAGTTGAGATATGAAAGACACACCGTGTAACCGAATTAGAAACATAAAAAACAATAACAAATATAATCTCGATGGTTCACTGTTGTATTTGACAAATATTAATTTAGAGTGTGAGCTATAAGGACTACAAGAAGTCAAATGAATTGAGACAGTATTGTTGCAGGCTGAGATGGCGTGAGACGAAGTGAGATATAGTGGACCCCCGGCCCGTGGAGCTGCTCTCTGCCCTTGCAGCACCTGCAGCCTTTGATGGAGCCGCAGCTACTATTGGAAGACGAGGCCGGCCGCTCACGACGTGTGGCACGTCGACCTGCTCGCATGTCGTCGATTTGAACCGAGGAAAGAAAGAGAAACTGCAGTTGAGAGCATCCTCCTCTGCGCTGCACAGCGCTCCTGCCCCCGCCGCCGCCAGTCCCGCGAACGACCCAAACGCTGCCATCACCTTCTGCGTACTGCAATATATGGCTCGTACGAGGGGGTGAGTGTGTGTGTGTGTGTGTGAGAGAGAGAGAGAGAGAGAGAGAGAGAGAGAGAGAGAGAGAGCGTGAGTGTCGTGATTGAGTTACCCCCAGACACACACAGAGAGAGAGAGAGAGAGAGAGAGAGAGAGAGAGAGAGAGAGAGAGTTACCCCCAGACACAGAGAGAGAGAGAGAGAGAGAGAGAGAGAGAGAGAGACAGAGATCGATCTACTTCAAGCTCCAATACCACAATTTATAGGTGGCCCGTAAGAATCTTACCACACGTCACGCTGCGATTGGTATAGGCCCAAACCATGTGCAGCTTACTTCCACGTGTCATTGCTCAATTCGTCATTGAGACGTCAAACTTTTTGAGTGCTCATTCTTTCTACCTCCACCACAATTGCATCTCGATTTTTATGAAAGGAGGGACCTATGCAAAAAGGGTACACATGCACCTCAGAATCTTCCAATCATTTTCATGCGTCCACAACCACATTCACCCCCTCGGGCCTCTTGAGAGCTTCGCAGGGGATTAGGGTGGGGAGTGATACTTTCTCTGATGTGCAACTGCTGTGAATTGAAAAAGTGGAGTAGTTGTGCACCTTTTACCTTATGTCATGGCTCTTTCTTGAGGCTCATACCATCTTCCTTTGAAGCTTTTCCCAACATTCATAGGACATCATGACACCATCTTTAAAGATGCAAGGAGATGCATTTCGTACATAATGCTTGTGCCCAGTTTTGAAAAACAGACCATATATGCACATCGCAAGTTGGCACCTTCCTCCACATTGTTAATAACATTGTTGGAAAAGTCCCCTTCACTCGATCACGTTGAGTGTTGGAGGGGGGCTTATGCTTCTCCTCCATGGACATGGAGGGACTTTATTATTATATGAATATTGTAGTTGCACAATGAAGAATTCTTTACCTTTTATTTTTCATAGACTTGTGATTGTCGTTGATATTTCGCCTCTCAAGGGCTTCTTCCGTAGCTATTTGATGATAGGTCTATCGTCATCAAACGTCATGATTAGTTGCCTTATCAATATCATGATATTCCCATCAAAGCACGACGACTAGTACATGATCATAGATCAAAGTGATCTTAGTTTTCCCAATAACGTCATCCTTACTTTCTCCTCAATTGTAAGCAGCATTTGGTCATTGAATGGCTCAAAATAACAAACCAAAGATCCTCATTCCAAAAGGGACTAGATGCATTCCTATTTTGGCTACCCTAGGCCAATGCTTTTGCATCCCAAAACAAGGTCAACGTAAGGATCAATGCTTCCTATCCCATCTTTAATGGCTACCCCCTTGCCTTCACCTCCCTTAGATCCAAGTGTTGTATTTTTCCCTCCAGATTGCAGATAGGTGTATATTTTCTCACCATGAATGGTTGTGAGGGGGAGATTCATCTCGTATTCTATTGGATCATGCCCCCATTGAAGGGTCCACCTAAAAATATATAAGTGTAGCACATGAGTTCATCCGGAGGGATTTTTCAAATTGCAAAGAGTTACATAATTACATGTACAAGAGGGGTTAAATAATAGGAAATTGAAAAAAAGGGACATGTTTATGAAGAAAAGGGGTCATTTTGTTACTGGTGAAATGTGCATGTAGAAAGATTTTATAAATATCTCTTGTATGTGGGTGCTATAGGTATTTTTGGACCCGCAATTAAAACCTAGAAGACAACCCCCTTTACACATTTCATGGATTGAAATAAAACAACCCCAATTTTTTCATAAACCTAAAAGTGTAAATTGGTAATGCCCCCCTTTGTAACTGATATGAACTATAGTTTCACCCTTAGGAATAAATCCAATTTTAAGACTTTCTAAATGTTGTGGGGCCTTCAAAAATACCAAATTGAAGGACACTTGTATGCTGGCTTGAGCTAACATTGCTCCTAACAATATATGTAACATATCAAAATGTTCCTATAGGAAATATTTACTCAAACATATGCGTTCATTAGTCAAATCTATTGTAGTAACGGGAGACCAAGGTTGATAACCATACATGAGCATAAAGGGACTAAATCCCATGTAAACAGGCTTTGCTTGTATACAAATTCCAAGATTGATTTCTAATTTGTTTGTTACTAGCATATCCTCTAGTATATGATTTACTCTCTTAGTCCATCTTTCCCAAAGAGGGAATTCATTGACGTGATCACGATCGTGTGATCACACTAACAATGCAAGTAACTACACATAAAAAAGACGTAATCACATTAATTGTTAACATGATCTTGATGGTGACTTACAAAAACCAATAGAGCCAGTAGGCCCGTTAGGTTTTTTCTTTTTCCCTATGGGCCCATCGGGCTTTATAGTTTTCCCAACAGGCCCATCAGAAAAAGGAAAAAGCCCAGTGGGCCTAATTCTATATAGTAAACCTCTTCTAACTTTGGCATTTTGACTAGGCAAATCCCTAGGGATGTATCCGAGCGTCGGGTACAATTATCTCTTGTGAATTGATCGAAGGTTACAGAGTCACAGGTCCTTTTATTGGGTCGAGCGTGATTCTTGATATAGTAACCACTTCTAAAAATATTTAAATCCTTCACCGAAAATAAAGGTACAAAGCCAGAACAATTAAAACTTTGGAGAGTCATGCTTGTTTTAGAAGATGATCGAGAATATTTAAATAACGAGTTAATAGTCAATGGTTGGATGCCCTGTACTAGTGTACTGGATATATAAAGATCCTTGAAGTCTTGCATTTTACACCATCATAGATTTGAAATGATATACATTGTCTTTGCACAATATGAGAGCTATAATACCTTATTGGGTGCAAATAGCTTTTATATATTGAATTGGATGCATAAGGGGGCTACAATCCTTGATTGGGTATAAGTAGTCCTCAATTGTGTAATTGTATTAAAGATTTCATCGCTTTGTTTTATGCATTGATTTATATAGGGAGAGCATTATGTATTATGAAATAGTGTTAGAGCATGAGATGACCAATCATAGATATTATTGCTTTCCTATGTGTTTTGCAAATAAATTATCATCGTTCTAATATAAAAGTTGGCTATTCTTTATTGCATGTGAAAATAGATGTGTCTTATTGTTTGCAAATCGTAGAGAATGTATAACTAGTCATCATATTTATAATTGTGTTGACGAATTCATAGCATTGTTGTATGCATAATGCCATGTAGAGAGTACATTGCAATGTGTATGTTTGCTCGCAACATATGCGGCTCGATATGTGGATTGACAAGAGTGCATTGTAAATCTCATACTATGCACACTTGATTGCTTTCTTAGTGATTGTTTTTCTAATATATATTGAAAAGAAGAAAAATGTTTTAAAAATTGAACATCTAGTTCTTATGCCTTCAATATTAAATTGAAAGCAATGGAGCAAAATTTTGGTACAAGTGGTATGAAGAAGGCAAAGAATAAAAAAGCCACTGGCAAAAAGTGGGATTATTCTCACAACCTATGCCGTCAATATATGGAGTGAAAATGTAAATTTTGCTTTACCACAAAATCAGGCGGTGCACCACGTATTAGGGACCATTTTTTGGGTAGCCTTACAAAGAATTGTAAGAAATGTCATCATTCTCAGGCGCTTGCAATTGCAAAGCAATTGAGACAAGTGTTTTCCAAAAAGCGTGGCAAGAGACAACAGGTACATAGATCTATTATGGATGTATGTCAAGAGCAGACATAGTCAAATATCAACTCTCCTAATCATGTGGTGACACCAACTAACCTTGCAGAACAGCCTGTGCAGGGAGAGAAAATGCCAAGCAATGTTTCTTTTAAGTGCCACGATGAAGGTGGACTTGGACAAATGCGTCAAAAATCATTGCAAAGCTTTTGAATGTAGTCACTAGAAGAAGCACAAACCACACTCGCCAAAGCAATTTTTTTCAATGGGAGTGCTCTAGTCATGGTAGATAGCAAACATTGAAAGCATGCATACAAGAAAATCAATGAATTTGGCCCAGCATTTTCATCCCCTTCATATCACACGATACAAAATGATCTCTTGGACAAATGTTACATCAAAGTCAAAGAGCATGTTTCCAAAATAATACTTGGAAATATATCGCTTTCAGGATGCACACTTGGGAGTGATGGTTGGTCTAATGTTCAAAGAAGACCACTGATCAATGTAATACTGGTTTGCCTAAGGGGAGAAACGTTCATAAAGGCGGTTGACAGTTTTGGTGCAATTAAAAGTGGCAGATACATTGTTGAGGTCTTGATTAATGTAAGTAAAGAAATCGATGTTGAACATGGCATTCAAGTAATCATGGATAATGCAAAGAACTTTAAAAAATGCTAGAAAATTAACTAAAAAAGTGCTTTTCACATGTTTTTGTCAATGATTGCAATACACATAGTTTAAACTTGATGCTAAAGGATTGATATACTAGTGAAGAAACCGGCATGGTTTGCCAAAATAATTGACATAGCGCGACAAGTTGTGAAGTTTATCTTGAAACAACAAAGAGTGCTCGATTTGTATAGAATGTGCATGTCAGCTATGTTAAAACTACCTGCTGATCGACCACCTATGGTCGCTTGTGCATCTTGGGCCATCTTCAATCCCTTGGGCAAGGAGGCTTGGTCTTGAGCTTTCACTTGTTGCATCTTTACCTTCTACTCCTCCCATTGTTTATCCCACATCTCTTTTTTTGTCTTATCGCAAGTGGGAGGGACATCTTCTTTTAAGTCTCTACAACACACTTTCATATTTCCCAACACTATCCCAATCTTGTGGTGGGGGTCAAATTCCCTTATCCTTGTACGAATCAGCAACTCATATTGGCCTTCGGCTCACAACCTACGCTTTGTGTTCTCCCAGATAGCGCTCTGTGTTGTATACGACCATCTGCACATGAAGATATTTCCAAAATACATTCTTTTTGAATGGCATGCATAATAATTTTCTTTTGCTCTGGTGTCATTTTTGCACTAGACAATAAAAAACAACATATCAAATACAATTTCATGGATGCACCGACACACAAACCATAACTGTGACTTAAAGACTTCAAAAAATTGTGCAAGAGTATACTAATACAGATTGATAACCATTTTCACTTTAAAATGCTATGTTTAATTGTGTAAAACGTATTAAAAACAAGTAACTCTTAAGAAAACCATCCAGATCGAACAATAGAGGTTAAAAACCCAAAGCGTTTTAGAATATTGTGACAAACCATAAGACGTGAGTTCATATTTTACACATTGCACTCTCACACTAGTTCAGACAAACCATAACCGCGACTTAAAAAGCTCAAAAAAATGTGCAAGATTATATTAATGCAGATTGATAACCATTTTTACTTTAAAATGCTATGTTTAATCGTGCAAAATACATTAAAAACAAGAAACTCCTAAGAAAACCATCCAGATCGAATAGTACAGGTTAAAAACCCAAAGCATTTAAAAATATTGTGATAGACCATAAGATGCGAGTTTATATTTTGCACGTTACAACTTCAAAAGACATTGTAACAATAAAAGACATATGCATTGTTATGCACATATTGTCAATCTCATTTTAGCTCATTTTAAAATATTAATAGTGAATAATTTTGTGAAAAAACATTAAAAATTTGGTGAGATTCCAACAAACCACTCATAAATTGGATAGAGAGACTTGCTCTTTAAAAATATTAAATAGAACATCTTACATGCAAAATGTGTGCATATACCTTTTCAAACTGAAAGTATATTAGCTATTTGTAGACATAGAGAAATAGCATAGTGTGTATTTTAGTGAAAATGTAGCATTTGGTTTTGCAAGGATGTTATTCATTAGCGTAGACACTATTTAGGTTGTATAAAAGTGATATCATATATGTTATAATTTTTATGACTTCTGTAAATGTAGCATTTAGATTAGCCACGATGATTGATGAATAAATCTTTCTTTTGAATATGATTAGATAGTATATATTTTTAACAAGAACACTTAAAATCAGCAATTTCAAATAATTCAAATATTTGTATATGAAATACTCTGCACGGTCGCATTTTTGACCAAAATATTGCATATACTTAATACTTTCACTACAAGAGGTACTTCACATTAGCGACGCTCGCAGTGCGACGCTCAAAAGTGAAAATTCACGGCGTCGCTATGAGCGTCGCTAGTTCATTTGTAACATAGTGACGCCAACAGGGGTAAAAAATAAACCGAGAGCGTCCAAAAACTCAGATCTGAAATCTGAGTTTTCGGCGCTCAAGCAAAGAGGTAACCCGCGCTCTCCCTCTCTCTCTCTCTCTCTCTCTCTTTCTTCTTCACACACACACGAGGAGAGGAAGGAGAGCCAGGTATGCTCCTTCGCTCTCCTCTCTCTCATGTTCCCTTCCCCTCTTTCTCTCTCTCTCTCTCTCTCTCTCTCTCTCTCTCTCTCTCTCTCTCTCTCTCTCTCACACACACACACACACACACACACACATTGTGTTTTTGAGAGTTTGAGAGAGAGAGAGAGAGAGAGAGAGAGAGAGCACATGCATAAACAAAAAAAAAAAAAAAAAACACACACACACACATACGCATAAACAAAGAATGCATACACACACACATTGAGAGAGAGAGAGAGAGAGGAGAAAACAAAGAGAAAGAGAGAGAATAAAAATCCAAAGAGAGAGAGAGGGGGAGAAAACAAAAGAGAGAGGTAAGGGGAGAAAACAAAGAGAGAAAGAGATTATGTTAAAATTTAAATTAAATTATGTTAGATTACATTTAGATTTATGTTTATGTTGAGTTTAAAATTAGGTTAGATTTAGATTTATGTTAGATTAGATTTAGGTTTATTTAGGTTAAATTAGATTATATTTAAGTTTATTTTGAGTTAGATTTACGTTAGATTATATTTACGTTAGATTAGATTTATGTTTATTTAATTTACGTTAAATTAGATTAGATTTAGGTTTATTTTGAGTTTAAGATTAAATTAGATCTAGATTTATGTTCGATGGACTAGCTTTTTTTAGATTTAGGTTAGATTTTAGTGCATGTCAATGAATGTGCGCTTTGCCCGAAGAACAAACACTAGTTACACAAAAATATGTATATTCCCATCAGAATCTGACACCTATTAACTCACACACTAACCATATTCAATTAGCCGCGAATCACCACATGTTCAATTAGGTTAGATTTAAGGTTAGATTTTATATTGAGTTTTTATATTAGAGTCTACCTTCGAGATTACGGTAAAAAAATTAGAGTTAGACAAACGGTGATCCCTCTCTTCCTCTCTACAGATGCGACCTTAAGCTGGAAAGCTTTCAACGGCATGATACTCAGATTGGAGGCCAACATGTAATGTGTTAAGTAATCCCTCGAACAAAGATCTACTGTGAAAAGATGTTAAGATGCTGTGAAATGCTACAGCTAGAGAAGAGGCAAAGGGGTTTTGTCCACTACATGCACTATCATGTAGACGTGGGTGTGTAGATTTCTTGTACCCACAAATATAGGCATTGACCAATAAAGATGAGATTATAACCCGGTGGTTCTGATCTCCGTGCACCTCTAGACTGAGGTGTGCGGGGATTGGACATGACTAGAGAATGTGAGGTAGTTTACAGTGTGAACAGAGAGAGAGAGAGAGAGAGAGAGAGAGAGAGAGAGAGAGAGAGAGAGAGAGAGAAGACGGAGAATGCCAATAGAAGATTAATTTTTTTTGTCCAGGTTATAAGATTTTTACCCTCATTATGAGTAGTGACGAGGATGTGGGACCGTCCAACCGAAACACCTATCTCTCAACGAGGATCTTATGTCCTTGTAATCAATGCAAGCATGCTGTGCGACAGAGAAAACGCGTTTCTTTGCAGCACGTTCGTAAATTTGGCGAGTTTGATCCATCTATTATATATCGAGTTGTTGCCAATTATAACTCATCGGACTCTGACGCTGGCCAATAGGCAACAATCTTGCAACCCAATAGACGTGTTCACAGGCGCTTTGGTCAAGCAACATATGTGAGGCCACAAGATATAGCCTCTGACAGCTTGGGGGATGATCATGCAAACCACATTCCCAACGAGGCAATGTTTGAGCCCGAGATCGATGAAATGATCGAGACGATCATGGATTCAGAAATCTTATCTATGATGATATGAAAAGTGAAGCCGATATGCCATTGTATGATGGAGCACATGTGTCAGGTATGTTCATAGTGGAATATATCATAGTGGGAATTGTGTAACAAATTTGTGTGTGGACTTTAATATCATTGCTGCACGTGTTTTGTAGTTTATTTTACCGGTGGCCATTCAGGGATGTTTGTCTCTTGACGTCCGTAACACAATCTACAAACTTGCGAAGTTGGTGCAATGGATCTCACAAAAGGAGATCAACATAAACTCCATACCATTCACCAAACTAAATGTTGCGGAGGTTGTGTGCATGTTTGAGAAACACTTTTCTACTACCATGCTAACCATTCAGGTGCATCTTCTTGTTCACATAGTTGATGAGGTGGAAATAGCTGGCATAGTACATTCCATATGGATGTTCTTTTTAGAACGTTTCATGAAAACGCTCAAGGGATATGTGCATCAGAAGGCACGTCCAGAGGGTAGCATGGCAAAAGGTTGGTTGGTATTAGAGTCCCTAGTGTACATTAGAGAGTGGCTAGATGGATTTGATAAAGCCCGAGACACGCTATGGCAAACCATAGATGATGAGCGCATATCTAAGATTGTCATGTGCAATCTCTATTGGAATTAGGTTTGCAGAGAAACACACACAGCTTGGAGAAGATGAAGGAAGCTCAAGGCACACAATAGAGAGTGTATTACTTAGTGTGCAATGGAAAGATAGATAGCCCTAGAGTGATGGGCGTATATACAATGCATGGGGGTAAAAACACACGGAGGTCCTAGTGTGTTCACACACATCACTACCACATGTATATGGTAACAAATCCACCCTGGAGTGATGCGGTGAACGAGAGCTGGCACATGAGGAAAGGGAACTGCCATGCCTTGAGGACATGATCAGTCCACAAAGGGGAGTAAGCCCAAAGCTTTGCGGAAAGCTTCAAGCTTCTCACGAGACAATGCCTTTGTGAAAAGATCTGCAAGGTTGTCCTGTGTTGGCACATAAGCCAAGTTGATCTCTCCTGTCGAGAGCCTCTCCCTGACATAGTGGTAATGCACCTCAATGTGCTTTGTGCGAGCATGAAAAACTGGGTTCCTTGCAACTGCCAATGCGCTCTGATTGTCAGTGTAGATAGTGTTGGCAGTGTCCTGTCCAACACCCAAATCAACCATAAGGCATCTGAGCCATACACACTCAATCGTAGTTGTGAAGACTGTCGTGTACTCAGCCTCACAACTCGAACTGGCCATAGTAGGTTGCTTCTTGCTCAACCATGATATACATGAAATGCCAAGTATGAAACAAAAACCACTTATGGACACTCGCGTGTCAAAACAAGCCCAATCTGAGTCCGACAAAGCATGTAAGTCTGGCGGCAATGATCCCCCCTTGGGATAAAACAAGCCAAGGTGTAAAGTGCCACTAAGGTAGCGGAAAATCCTCTTGACAGCCTGACAATGCTTAGACCCTGGGCTATGCATGAATCTGCTGACCTGTGAGACTGCAAACTGAATATGTGGCCTCGTGTTGCATACATAAATGAGGCAGCCAATAGCAGTTTGGTAAAGAGTGACATCAGCATGAATGCCAGCATCATGTAGACTCAACTTCAAACCTGTTTCCATGGGAGTGGCAATAGGTTTGCAATCCTCAAGTCCAAACTTACATAGCAATGTCTCTATGTAACTTTTCTGACACAAGGCAATACCACCATCACACTGCTTAAATTGTATACCCAAGTAATGATGCAACAGCCCCAAATATTTCATCTTGAAAATAGCATTCAAATCAGCCTTAAATTTAGAAATATGTCTCTCATTTGGTCCAGTGATCAGCAAATCATCAACATAAAGAACCACAATGAGAAGTACATCACCCTCATGCTTTACATACAATGTGCTTTCTGCTGGACTGAACGAAAGCCTCGTTTAACCAAATGAGTGTCAACTTTCTCATACCAAGCACAAGAATATTGCTTCAACCCATACAAAGACTTCTTACATTTGCACACTTTGTCCTCTTGTCCTTTTATGACAAAACCGCGAGGCTGCGTTACATAAACTTCCTCAAATATGTCACCATTCGAGAAAGCAGTAACAATGTCTGATTGATGTACATCCCAACCAAAATGAGTTGCCAATGCACATAGAAAATGCACAGTAGTCATACGACAAGTGGGAGCAAAAGTCTCTTCATAATCTATGCCTTTTTGTTGTGCCTAACCCTTTGCAACAAGTCAAGCCTGACGGCGTTCGATCTCACCATCCGGTTTGCCTTTCAACTTGTAAACCCACTTTGTACCAATGGCCTTTTTGCCAGGAGGCAAATCACATAAAGTCCATGTGTCATTTTCTATAAGTGCATCATATTCTGATTGCATGGCAACCATCCAATTTTCTGATTTGTGCTTCATCAAAAGACAGAGGCTCCTCAACATCATGTAAACTAGACACAGCCAAAGCATAACAATCTGATGCATAAGATGCATGGCGAGAGCCTGAACAAGTACGACTAGACAAAGGTGCATCCAATTTACTGTCACGCAAAGTGTGCACTAGCCATGTTGGCATACCTCTAGCCTGCTCATTTTCAGCCCTTTTCTCATCAAGTACATCATGTACATCTGCATCAGTAATAGACTGATCTGTAACATTTTAAGAAACCCCCATAGGCTATACATTTGCCTCATTGGAAATTACGTTCGTATTTCCACCACCGAAAAGAGTTAACAAAGTGTCATAAATGTCCTGTGAGCTTACATTACTGTCTCTAGTACATGACAGCAAGGGCTGAACATAATATTCCACAAACACTACATCTCATGAAACCAGAATACGTTTTTTTTGCGGATGATACAACCTGTAACCTTTGCTTTCAGCACTATATCCAACAAAAATACATTTGACAACCTTATCATCCAATTTTTTGCGCTGTGTTTGTGGCACCAAAGCATATGCCAAACAGCCAAAAACACGCATGTGCTCAATAGAAGGCTTTCTATCATGCCATGCTTCATATGGAGTAATAGACTGCAAAGCTTTTGTAGGACACCTGTTAAGTACATAAGTGGCACACATGATGGCCTCAAGCCAAAAGGACTGCGGCAAAGCTTGACTTTTGACCATACATCGTGCCATTTCCATAAGTGACCTGTTTTTCCTCTCAGCAACACCATTTTTCTAAGGTGTATAAGGCACTGTACATTGGTGTTTTATCGCACGACTAGCCAGAAATGCATTAAATTCATGAGACATATACTCCCCCCCTCGATCGGAATGGAGGGTGCCCATAGTACATTTCGAGACATTTTCAGCCATAGCCAGAAATTGTTTGAAGCACATAAAAACTTCGGACTTCTCTTTAAGCGGAAATACCCATGCATGCCTGGAGTAATCATCAATGAAAGTCATGAAGTACAGGTATTGCCCAAGGACGGAGTTTGCATGGGCCCAGAAACATCTCTATGCACAAGCTGCAACCTGCATTTGGCCCGAACTGAACCATCCTTTGGAAACTTAGAACGCTGCATCTTACCCAAAATACAGCCTTCACAAACATGTTTGACAGGTGCTTCAAGAGGCGGCAAAGAAGCAACCATATCAGATTTCTGCAAACGCAGCAAACTGGCAAAATTCAGATGACTGGAACGTGAATGCCAAAGTTTTGCATCTGAAATAGTAGCCCTTGAATCTGCAACAGCATTTGCAAAATTTTGTCCACACTTGTCATACAAAGTGAGCTTATACATCCCACGGCACAAAAGGCCAGATGCAACAATTTCATCACCAAAACTGAGATCATGAATTGTACATCTGTCATCCACAAATTTGACTACTACAAGTCCAAGTCTAGCAAGTGCAGATACAGACAAGAGATTCTTCTTGATCCCAGGTACATAAAGTGCATCAACAAGTGTGAAGGAACTGCCATTTGCAGTTGTAAGTACAATCTTTCCAACTCCCTGAACCAGATAAGAGGCATTGTTGGCACAAGTGACTGAATTTCCATGAGGGACAGACTCGACAGAGGTAAACAATTCACAATGTGAGGTAATGTGCTTTGTAGCACCACTGTCAAAATACCACACATGTGAATCTGCAGCACAATTGACAAGCATGCATCATGGACAACAGGATTGTAAGTGCACTCTGCGCTAAAAGCCCATTTTGGATCAACATCAGCATTACAGTCTCCTTTCACAGAAGACTCAACAATGGCTGCATTTGTAGTGGAACCAACATTTGCAGTGGAACCACCCTGTTTCTTCTTAGCCTCTTTGGCCTTCAACTTAGGACACGACTTGATCAAGTGATCATTAGCTTTATAATAATGGCAACGCATCTTCTTTTTGCCCTTATCACCAGAATTTCTAGACGAATTGCTGCCACTAGAAGCATTAGGAACAGAATTTTTGCCACTCGCAGCAAAACCATAAGAAGTGGTTGCATTACTGTTACCACCCTTTCTTTGAGAAGCAATAAAAGCCTGTTCAACTGCACACTGCGTAGTCCTGTTTTTTCTAGAAAGTGACTCTTGCAATAGCAATGTGCATAATGGATCAAACTTGACAACTTCAGGATTTCCTTGGGTCATAAGTCTCCAAGTACTAGCAAAAGTCTGGTAAGGCATCAAGAACAGTCTGCACAAGGGAACTGTCTGAAATGACTTCAACTGCAGAAATGAGTTGCTCATTGATATCCTTGACACTAGCAAGGAAAATGTCCATATCATCTTCCTCATGCATAATCTTCGACTCCAACTCTTTACGCAACAAAGCAATTTTAGCCTCATTGCGGCTTGCATAAAGACCTGCTAGAATATACCAAGCCTGTTTTGCAGATTTTGTTGAACGGATGTGAGGAACAATGGTGCGCTTCACAGACAACGCAATCAATGCATGAGCCTGCGCATCCTTAACATCCCAACGAGATTGTTCTAACGTAGGCAAAACAACTCTAAAAGCATCAATCCTTGCAGCAATACCTGCAACATCCTCAACATCCCCTACATCCTCAGAACCAGGATGTACATCAATGCCCTGCACAATGTTCTAGACGCCCTTTGACACAAGAACATGTTGCATCATATAAGCCCACATAGGGTAGTTGTCCCCATCCAACCTGTCCTTAGCAGCAAACATCTTGAACACATTTGTGTTGTTGTTGTCGGCCATGGTAAATGTTGCACCTAATGTGAAAACTGCCCGGAAATAGGAGAAATAGAGCGGGACAACACGTGCTATATAGCACAAACCGTAGAAGACTATAAGCCACCTGTTATGCAAAAAACGGCACTGACAGAAATTCTGCACAAAATGACGAAATAGACTGTGCAGTACTACATGTAGTGGAAACAGAGGCCGAAATGAGCCCAAATAAAAAATATGAGCAGATCGAGCTCTACGAGTTCTCCCATAATATTTTTTGATCTGCGAACTCTCGCCAAAGCTCACTGAAATCGGAGAAAGTGAGCAGGCGTGTACTGGAGCAGCTGGCGACTAAGCCCGGGAGGATGCAACCTGCTCTGATACCAATTCTTAGAATTAGGGTTGTAGAGAAACACACACAGCTTGGAGAAGACGAAGGAAGCTCAAGGCACACAATAGAGAGTGTATTACTTAGTGTGCAATGGAAAGATAGATAGCCCTAGAGTGATGGGGATATATACAATGCACGGGGAAAAAAACCTCCTAAAGAGGGAAAAAATGCCCCGGCGGTCCTAGTGTGTTCACACACATCACTACCACATGTATATGGTAACAATCTCGCTATTGAGAAGAAGATCATGGAAGATCTAGAGGCTAAAATCAACCGATTTTGCATGCTTCACAATCCAGTGATGCAAAAGTGGATATCACAATATGAGGATGCAAAGCAAGAGTGACAAAGGGCACGAATTGAGTGGAGATGGGGAAGACGACCACTGATGCACTATCCGATGGGTCTGGAAAGCCTACCAACATTCATGAGCTTAAGATGGTTGCACAACCAATTGAAAAGCGCACAACAGTGCGATGAAGAAGTGACTGAGGAGGAGTGGGAGTACTCTCGAGGTTGCCCGACGTAGTGCACGGACGTATGAAGGCTACCATGTGCCAATCAAAGCGGCATCAATGGAGGAGATCGGAGAAGATGCTCAGTCAGAAGTCGTTGAGGTTTTGTTAGACGAGCATCAAGCTGCTACTCTCTATGGGGTGCATGCAGAGGATCTACAAAATGAAACGGAGGACATCTGTTTAAACGGAGAGCTCTATATAGATATAGGAAGTTATGCTGAGCTTCGCGAGGATGAGAGAGAGACCTCTTAAAGCCATAATTATTGTATTTGAACAATTTTGCTCCGTTTTACAATATATATTGTATTTACGTGGCTTTTCGTCCATTTCTGTCTATATGTGTCATTGCATCATTGTATTTAATGGTCTTTGCGTCCACTCCAGGTACGTATTCTCTAGGTATGTTCTCACAAGCAGGGACAACGAGCACTATCCTCCGAGTGCGATGGAGACTGAAGCTGCAATCAGGAAGGTCTGCTCAATATAGATGATGCTCGTCCCAACGCTAGATCTAGCTGATCGGGTGAAAGAGACACTAAGAAGCACTACTGCTGCTTCTCAGTGTCTCTTTCACACGATCAATTAGATTTAGTGGTGGGGCAAGAAACTTCTATGAGCAGACCTTCACGATGCAGCTTCAGTCTCCATCACACTCGGAGCGCAGTGCTTTTACAAATTCACAGATATTCAACAAAATCTCTCTACACAGGAATCCCTCCTCCTTTATGAGCCCTCTCTCTCTCTCTCTCTCTACTTGTCCATGTTTTCTTCTCCATTCATTCAATATTAAGATTAAATGTTCGTGTGTTTAATGCAGGTATGGATGATGATGAGTTTCTTTCTTCTTTGTCACCCCTACAGAGACAGTGGTATGTGGAGCGTCATCGCTTTGGAGCACCATCACGCGTTCCTACTCCTTTAGCGCCTCCCTCTATTTCGGAGTATTCAGCACGTTCTGAAGCTTCGGTGTCGAGAGACGCTCTTCACACTCGTCTAGGCACCGGCGCTCTAGTGGTGGCGGCGATGGTTGTTGTGGGGATGCCACCGCCGATGCCTCGACACTGCCTCATGTTCGACGAGACTCTTTACTCTCCCCTTCTTTGCTCGCCCCCACACCAACCATGGCATCGCCATCTACACCAGGTTTTGTGCGGCTGACGGCCGTTCCTAGCAGCTACACACCACTAGCTACTCCTCCAGGAGCCACTCCAGTCGGCACTCCTTGCTT
The DNA here is from genome assembly GCF_014529385.1 of Adiantum capillus-veneris. Lineage (NCBI taxonomy): Eukaryota > Viridiplantae > Streptophyta > Polypodiopsida > Polypodiales > Pteridaceae > Adiantum > Adiantum capillus-veneris. The sequence continues at coordinate 113,155,840 of NC_140941.1, forward strand.
CGGGGCCCAGACTCCAGTGGAGACACCTGACATCTGTACCCCCATCGACACGTCACTAGAGACCCCTATCGGGACACCCAAGTTCATGTGTCACCGACGAGAGGGCTTGCCTTACTCCTCGCGCATGCGCGGTCTTTGCTCTCAGGTGTTTAGACACTACATACTAAACACCTGGAGTGAACTACCAAGTGATTTAAAAGACAGAGTCATCAACATGCTGCATGACAAGTTTCCCATTTCAACACGGGATGACCGCTTCAATGAAGACCTGATGAAGGTTCGAATGCACAAATACTACAAGCACAAGCGTTCCAAAGTGGAGAAAGCAATTAAGCATGGGTGGAACAGACCAGATTGGCTGGCCAAAGAAGATTGGAAGAATGCAAAGAAAGTAGTGCACGAGAATCCCGACAAGTGGAAGCAACAAAAGGAGGCGAGGAGTAGAGGCAGTAGAGGCAGGGAGGAGCCAAAGCGCGAGTAGAGGCAAGGAGCTCGCACCACTTGGGGAGCGGCGGGTGGGCATCATTTGAGGCCGATTTTGTAAGTGTTTTCGCATTGCTCTTAAGGTTTGATAGTTTAGGGTTTAGGGCTTTCATAATGGATTCTTTGTATGTTTTGATAGTGGTTGATGATAGGACGTGACCCCACACCGTACAAGCGCGATACGAAGGTAGGAAGGGCTTAAACGCCCTAATGGACATTATGAGTTCTCCCGACAGCATGGTTAGTATTGGGATTTACACTTTTCTATTTGTTGTATTGTTTTATAAATTATACGTTTATACTTACAGAAAGTTGTCTTATTGTTTTTTTTACGGAATTCGACAGATACGCCGCTTGGACGCGATGAGGCGTCTGATTAGATGACGTCAGTCTAGCCGCAGCTAGATAGCATTAGTTTCCTTTTGTCATAGCATATGTATCATGAGATGATGTTTATACGTCTTTTTGTAACTATTGGAAAACCATGTATATTTTTTCAATAATGACAATGGTGTTGTAACTATTACAACAAGTGATTTTGCCTATGATGTGTACAATTGTCATTGATTTACTTTCATCAATTTACTTTTGTCAGTTTTGTATCTTTATTCTGCAAACAATACTATGGATGATGGAGGTAATGGTTATATTGTCTTGTGGGTGACTACTTTGGGTCTATATCTAAGCTTGCACTTTCTTTCAAAGGTGAATCTGGGCTTATCTTGGATTCATTTAGGTGTACTCAATTATTGAAACATTCACTATGGTTGATGGATGCCCTACCACCAAAAAAAAATCTCTCGAGCGTCGCTATATAAGGCTTTGCAAAGTCGCTATAGGTGGCCTGTAAACGTTTCTATGATTGTCGCTATAGGCATTGCTATAGGCGTCGCTATATAGCGACGGCTATAGCAACGCATATAGCGACACTCATAGCGACATTCCTGTATCGACGCTGTTAGCGACGCCGGGGAGTATAAAAACCCAATGTATTTTCATCGCTAACAGTGTACATGTGCACACAACCTCTTGTAGTGTTTTAAAAAATGGAATTCACATGCACATACAAATTATATGGCATTCATACGGCCGGTTAATGACTTTAATTCCACATTTATGCAAAAATAAATGCTTATAACAAATGACACTATATAAACGCGTTACGGATCGAGTGCCGCGTGAATCTAAAGAGCAATAATGGTTTGCATATGAGCATCATATGGCCGCATTACCGATCGATGCCCATATGTTTTTTTGGCAAGAAGAAGGGAAGTTGACTCACCATAAGGATACTAACATCACCGTGTTATCAACGTAGTGCCCAAACAGTGAGCCAACACTTACCACATGGACACCATATTCCCCGTGTAACCAAGGTGATGCCCCCGTGGTAAGCACTATATCATGGAACACATTACGTACACACACATTGTGCGTTAAGGTACCTTATGAATGTCGTGCAATATGACAAAAGGTACGCTACCACACAACGCACACACACACAACACACGCACTTGGGTCGTGTGGTCAGGTACACCGCTGATGTCGCGCACTGCAATGCAGAGCACGCTCCCACACGACCCCCTCTCTCCCCTTGACGTACCTGCAAAGATGATCGTATCTCTCTCTCTCTCTCTCTCTCTCTCTCTCTCTCTCTCTCTCTCTCTCTCTCTCTCTCTCTCTCTCTCTCTCTCTCTCTCTGGCTCAACAGATAACACCCAGTGGGCCCCCCGATCGGGGCCCTCTACATATTTAGTTGCGGGCCCATCGGGCTTTAGGGTTTCCTCAGTGGGCTCATAGGGAAAACTAAAAATCCCAGCAGGCTTTTTGTGGGTTCTAGGTTGCTCTCAACCGGCTTGTTTGTGATCAGGCTAAGTGTGATTATGTAAATATGTTAATAAAACCTTGTGATCACACAAAATTTTAGGTAATTATGTAAATATTAAATTCTTGTCCCTAGAGGATGATCACCTAGTTGTACTCAAAGTAAGACTAGTTCCTAACTTTTTGAAGTACTACTTTCAAAAATGGCCATTAAGGCTGCCATCTACCCCAAATCATCCACCCTATTAGAGTAGAGATAGGACTATTCAATAGAGCTAGCTTGGATAGGTGGTGGACCTTCAAACCACCTTGGACTAAAACCTCCATAACACAATGGTTAGTAGGTTGGACAAGTGATGGACGTCTGTCCTAAACCCTTCATGGTGGTAAACATAGTAGCTAGACTCCATTCACACTTTTAACATTTCAACAATAGTGATAGATTCATTCAATAGAGCTAGCTTGTATAGGTGGCGGATCTTCAAATAGCCTTGGGCTGAAATCTCCATAACGCAATGGTTGGTGAGTTGGACAAGTGGTGGACCTCTGTCCCAAACCATCAATGGTAGTAAACATAGTAGCTCTACTCCATTCACACATTGACCTTCAAACAATAGAGATAGATTCTTTCAATAGATCTAGCTTGAACAGGTGGTGGACCTTCAAACCACCTTGGGCTAAAACCTCAACAACACAATGGATAGTAGGTTGGAAAAGTGTCGGACCTCTACCCTAAACCATCCACGTCATCAGACTAGAGATAGGACTATTCAATATAGCTAGCTTGGACAGGTGATACACCTTAAAATCACCATGGGCTAAAACCAGTAGGTTGGACAGGTGGTGGACCTCTACCCCAAACCATCCACGTGATCAGACTAGAGATAGGACTATTCAATAGAGCTAGCTTGGATAGGTGGTGGACCTTCAAACAACCTTGGGTTAAAACCTCAATAACACAATAGATAGTAGATTGGACAAGTGGTGGACCTCTACCCTAAACCATCCATGGTAGGAAAAAAAGTAGCTACACTCCATTCACACATTGACCTTGAAATAATAGAGATAGCTTCTTTTAAACAAGCTAGCTTCGACAGGTGGTGGATTTTAAAACATTCTTGGGTTAAACCCTCCATAACACAATGGATAGTAGGTTGGACAAGTGGTGGAGCTTTCCCCCAAACCATCCATGGTAGTAAAAAAAGTAGCTACACTCCATTCACACACGTCTTTGAAACAGTAGAGATAGCTTTATTCAATAGATCTAGTTTGGATAGGTGTTGGATCTTCAAACCAACCTGGGTTAAAATCTTTAGAACACAATGAAAAGTAGGTGTGGTGGACTTCTATCCCAAACTATCCATGGTAGTAAACATAGTAGCTACACTCCATTCACAAATTGACCTTCAAACAATAGAGATATCTTTTTTCAATAGAGCTAGGTTGGACAGGTGGTGGACCTTGAAACCACCTTGGACTTAAACCTCCATAACACAATGGATAGTAGGTTGGATAAGTGGTCGAGCTCTACCCCAAACCATCCATGGTAGTAAACATAGTAGCTACACTCCATTCACACATTGACCTTCAGAAAATAGAGATAAATTACTTAATTAGATCTAGCTTGGATAGGTGGTGGACCTTCAAACCACCTTGGGCTAAAACCTCCATAACACAAAGGATAGTAGGTTGGACAAGTGTTGGACCTTTAGCCAAAACCATCCACTCTATCAGAGTAGAGATAGGAATATTCAATAGAGCGAGCTTGGACAGGTGGTGGACCTTCAAACCACCATAGGGCTGAAACCTACATAACACAATGGCTAGTAGGTTTGACAAGTAATGGTCCTCTGCCCAAACCATCCATGGTAGTAAACATAGTAGCTACACTCCATTCACACATTGACCTTCAAACATTAGAGATAGCTTCTTCCAATAGAGCTAGCTTGGACAGTTGGTGGACCTTTAAACCACCTTGGGCTAGAACCTCAATAACACAATGGATAGTAGGTTGGACAAGTGTTAGACCTCTACCCCAAACCATTCACTCTATTAGAGTAGAGATAGGAATATTCAATATCGCTATCTTGGACAGGTGGTGGACCTTCAAACCACCTTTGGCTAAAACCTCAATAACACAGTGGTTAGTAGGGTGGACAAGCGATGGACGTCTGCCCTTCATGGTAGTAAACATAGTAGCTACACTCCATTCACACTTTAACCTTCAGAAAATAGTGATAGATTTATTCAATAGAGCTAGCTTGGATAGGTGGTGGATCTTCAAACAACTTTGGGCTAAAACCTCCATAACACAATGGTTAGTAAGGTGGACAAGTGGTGGACCGCTGTCCCAAACCCTCAAATGGTAGTAAACATAGTATCTCTACTCCATTCACACATTGACCTTCAAACAATAGAGATAGCTTCTTTCAATAGATCTAGTTTGGACAGGTGGTGGACCTTGAAACCACCTTGGGCTAAAACCTCAATAACACAATGGATAGTAGGTTGGAAAAGTGTCGGACCTCTACCCAAACCATCCATGTCATCAGACTAGAGATAGGACTATTCAATAGAGCTAGCTTAGACAGGTGATGCGCCTTCAAATCACCATGGGATAAAACCTCCATAACACAATGGTTAGTAGGTTGGACAGGTGGTGGACCTCTACCCCAGACCATCCACGTGATCAAACTAGAGATAGGACTATTCAATAGAGCTAGCTTGGATAGGTGGTGGACCTTCAAACAACCTTGGGTTAAAACCTCAATAACACAATAGATAGTAGGTTGGACAAGTGGTGGACCTCTGCCCCAAACCATCTATGGTGAGAAAAAAAGTAGCTACACTCCATTCACACATTGACCTTGAAACAATAGAGATAGCTCTTTTCAAAGGACCTAGCTTGGACAGGTGGTGGACCTTCAAAAAATCTTGGGCTAAACCCTCCATAACACAATGGATAGTAGGTTGGACAAGTGGTGGAGCTTTCCCCCAAACCATCCATGGTAGTAAAAAAAGTAGCTACACTCCATTCACACACTGACTTTGAAACAATAGAGAGAGTGTTTAAGGCAGAGACATTCAGAATAGACAAAGCATAGAAATCAGAATGGAACTGGAACTGGAACAGAACACAGAAATTGACAACATACTAAATCCGCCATAACTTTCGCCTTCACATTCCCAAGAAGATACTGATAGACAGTTAGTGGGAGATGGCTTGACTAAATCCCTTTTCTTGGTTTGCAAGAGGGCTTCATTCATCACTACATAATAAGTAGAGGCAAAACCTTAGACTTCAAAGTTTATGATAAGAAGAACAAAACCAAAAGAAAGTACATAGCTTGTTGAAGCCTTCTAAGGTCCACAAAAATATTGTTCCACATTGTGTAAGGGAAACCCTTCTTTGAAGGTCTTATGGAGTCTCCTACCTTTTCTCCTTGCCATTCGTGTGCATGAAGCATAGAGCAAAGATGGCATTGTGTCCTCAATCCGTAGGTATGCCCCAATGCGGGAGAACACATCTTTGTTTGTGGCCTTCTTTGCAAAGTTGAACTTATGCGGAACGAGAATAGGTTCTCCACAATGCCACGCTCTTTGAGGGCATCCTTTAGCATTTGAAAAATAGCCTTGTAGGCTTTGGTGCTGATCCCAGCCTCATCACAAGCTTGTTGCACATCATCTTCACTAACCAGGTTTCTCAATTTGTGCATAAGGTTCTTGGTGACTGCATCCCTAATGTGCTTCCCCCCAAGGTGATTGTAAGATAGAAATCACATTATGGATATTGAGACAACTAGTGAGAAAGTTAATTCGATCATCTTGGCTTGTTCCACCGCATGCCTCCTGGATGAAGTTTCTAGCAGCCAATAAGATAAATGTTAGCGAATAGTGTGAAGTAAAAATATATCTTTCAAGTGAAGAAAAAATCACCTTGTGGCTGTCACTCATCGTTTATGTGCTCCTCCCAAATGTGCAAGGATTTCAATGGATAAAAACGTGCACTTGCACTCCTTTGCACCAAGGGGTGTTTCTTTCAAATATGTGATGGTGTTGGCAAGCTTCGTAAGTGGGCATCCTTTTCTTGCATTTGTTGTTGCAGAGTTTCAACCTCCCTCTTTGAAGAGGCAATACTTTCTTGTAATGCCACTGTCTTGAGCTGAAGAGCTTGACATTTGTGCATCCACAAATACAAAGAAGCACCTGCACCCATACACAACCCCTTGCAATAGCCTAACAAGCCTGCTTCTCCACTCCAAAGATATTGAAAAAACCTCAAAAGGCTATTGATGGAAGCATCTTATAGGATCGTAAGGGTACAAATGGCCATCCACCCAAATATCAACACTCATCTCATCGATGACACGACGTTCCTGTGATAACCTTTGCTCACCCTCACGTGCGGTCTTTGGTACAAACACCATGGGAAAGTGAATATGTACGCTTTTGGTGTGCAGAGTATGCGGTGGTGGAGGCACACAATTTGTGATGTTCGTAAGCACCATGCAAACTGTTGCATGAGGAAGCAAAGGATGAAAAGAGAGAGGGGGGAGAGAGAGGGAGGGAGATGGGAGGAGAGAAGGGGACAGGGGGGAGAGGGAGAGAGAGGGGAGGAGGAGGAGAGAAGTGGGTAGGAAGGGAGAGGAGAGAGAGAGAGAGAGAGAGAGAGAGAGAGAGAGAGAGAGAGAGAGAGAGAGAGAGGGAGGGAGGAGGAGGAGAGAACAAAGGTTTTTTTTTTTTTTTTTGGGGGGGGGGGGGGGGGGGGGGGGGGGGGGGGGGGGGGGGGTCAAAAAATAAATTTTTTGATATATAAATATTTTGGAGGGAAATTTTAAGTGAAAATAAAGTAAAGATGGGTTTTTTTTTAAAAGAAGTCAATTTTTGGCCTTTAGTGACCCACATTTTTGCCCCTTTACTCCATTCACTTTCAAAAAACTAGAGAGAGAAAGTGACCTCCTATGTCTACATCCTACATGCATCTAAAAAAAGGCTAGAAAAGCCTACTCAAAACTAGCTCCTTGAATGTCCTTGTTCCCTTAACCGTGCACAACATTAGCCTCAATCCCTAAAAATTAGGATTCCTTACAAGACCCATGCAAAGTCCATATTTCTCTTGATGCTTTTGACCTGCAGGATCCTGTTGAGCTGCTGGGCATCACTCATACACAAACAAAGTTGCAAACTTGTGTGTGATCTCTCTGTTGGCTGGCACAACTTTGTAGACTTTGTGAAATAGTAACCTGCGCTCTTCTACATACTCGGTTTGCATCATATGCAAAAAAAGTTTAGAACCCTTCTTCTCCTGCTTCTTCTTGAAGATTGACAACCAATCCTCATTTGTGACATCAGCCTCAATGAGGTGCTAGTAGAGCTTGCCTTCCAAGCTTAAGCCATGCTCCTCATGCAACTCCTCCCACGTATATTAGAATCGTTTTTGCTTGGGGTATTGAACCTTCCATGAAGTTAATGCTACAAATAAAATCTGACAGCATAAATAGTCATTGAAATGCACATTTCTATCTGTAGTTGCAGAGAGAGAGTTGATATCTACCAATGCTTTTGTCATAGGGAGTTTTAGACTTTTTGTCCAATGTTGTGTCCCTAGGCTTGCTACTGGATGAATGCACAATAGTTGAACCCACATCATCCATTGCCTTCTTTGTCATGGTGCACATTCGGAGAGAAGTTCTCATTCCCCTGTACAAGTAAACACAATGCTCAATAAAATAAGTAGAAGTGACGTAGAGAGAGAGAGAGAGAGAGCATGGCATACTCTACATACGAGCTGAAGATTGTTGTCTCACAGAGGCAGTAAGCGCGCACTTCTTTCTTGCTCTGTCCACGTCGGGTGCAGAAAACTGACGTAGCGTGTGGAACACTTCTTGCTCCATAGCTTCACATGTAGCAATGTGAGGAGCCAAGCCGTGAGTGAGAATCTATTGCGTCATGGGTTCAAAACATGCTACCTTCTTGACGTACCCTTTTGCATTTCTTCGAGATTTTCCACATCTCTAATAAAAATAGACAAGGGAACAAATGAAGCCTTAGAAGCACCTCAAAACCACCTAGATATGTCCTAAAAATTGACCACCTTTTCATGCTATCACCCACAATAGAGTTCACCACATGACTTTCGGATTGTTGGCGTACTAAGTGCTCTCAAAGTTAAGTCCTTGAGCCTATACTCAAGTGCATTATCATATAAATAGCTTTTTTCAAGCTACAAAGCACATTTGTTGATTGCAAGCATCATAGTTGACCGATATTGAATTGAAGATCTATCAAATGAAGAGGAAGCTATGCGTTGCTATTGCACAATGTCACAAGCTTTTGTGAGGCTTTCCGCCTTGCAACACATCAACCTTTAATCCATTTGAGCACAAGCACAAGGCTTTCACTCCAAGTGCACCCACACCACCTAGTTTTTTTCATAGGGCATATGTATATGGGTAATGAGAGTATGATATATGTTTTGGAGATTTTAACATAATAATTAAAGAAGATGTTATCCGAGTGAGTTTACAAGATGTGTATTTAAAGATAGGTATGAGTATGCTTTCTATTTTATGTGAGTTTACAAGATGTGTATTTAAAGATAGGTATGAGTATGCTTTCTATTTTATCTAGTTTTATTCTTAACAAACTTCACCAGTAATGAATTGTGGTGTAGAGAGAGTGGCAATTTAACAAATAATGAGATATAATTTCATACACATGAAAATGAAAATATAGAAAACATTGATAAACTTTGAAAATTGAAGTACACTATTGATCTCGTAATCATGTGCGAGTGTCTTCTAAGTGTACAAGGCAGAGGATGTTGTTTAAGCTACATGAAAACAATGTGGATAGTTAAAAATTTGTCATGCAATGAGACATGTAGTGAAAACACAAAACATTGTGATGCATGTCATGCAAAAGGGATGTACAAAAGTAAGTGAAGAGTCGACACTCTATGTGGCTTAAAGCATGGTTTGGTGGCATAAAACGGATTGTCCTTGGCACAACATAGGCTTGGTGGTTCATGTGTGTAAAAACAAAGGACCTTTTAATTGGAACTGGGGAGGGGCCATATATTTCTTTTTCTTTGTTTTTGAAGACGTTTTTAATTTTTGAAATTGGCCACTCCTGAGAAGAGGTGGGGTTATGGTTTGATGCTTTGATGCCCTGTGTGTGTGTGTGTGTGTGTGTGTGTGTGTGTGTGTGTGTGTGAGGGTGAGACCAGGGGGGTTATGGTTTGATGCTTTGATGCCCTCTCTCTCTTTGTGTGTGTGTGTGTGTGTGTGTGTATGTGAGTTTGGCATCTTGGACCTTTCCTACTCCATAGCCACCATTGGTGCTCTCTCTCTCTCTCTCTCTCTCTCTCTCTCCTATAGCTACACATGAATCTCGATTTCACATATTTTTCCCTCTCTCCCTCTCTCCCTCTCTCTCTCTCCCTCTCGCACTTGCTCCTTGCCAATGAATAGTACTGCAGGAGATTACTGCTCAGGTGATCCATAGCTACAAGCTGGAAGGTGGTCTGAGCACGGATGAACATACACAAATACATTCCATTAGAAATTCCATTCCGACTAATCATGCTTTTCTTTGTAATTATTGGGCCGCAAAGAAACAAGAGCAGAGAAGCAAAGAAAGTCATCCTTCTTCTGCTCTTGGATTACCAAAAGCCAGGACACGGAAGAACATTTGCGCAATGGTGGCATGATGTTGGTGCAAGCAAACACTAGGTCTATCAAGAAATGAACAGAAGGAAATATTCCAACAACTTTTGGACCACCAGACATTTTTTGAGCTGCAAAAAACAAACTTCAACAATATCAAAGACACCGTTCTATCGGGTGTGCACAACACTTTGATTCAAATTAAGGTCCCGAACTCATCAAGTGAGCTTTTTGTGAAGAGAAACTCTTTGAAAGTGAGCTTGAACAATAGTACATGTAAGACCTCAATAAAACAATCTAAAATTCTAGTGTCCTGGGTATCCATCAAAGGAATATAGCTGATGTAAGTTCAAGGCTGGAGAATAAAGATGAGGATGAAGAGTTGCCATTGAGTGCTTGTGAGAGATAATTGCCTCAAGGAACCATTATCACCAATGAAACAAGAGATTTGGTGCATGCCTTTTGGACATCAAAGACCAAAGTTTCACCTAACAAGAAGGACATATGCAAGAAGAGAATTGGAAGAAAAAGTTTTGTCAAACATCCTGTGCATCTACTTGATGACTCTCAGGTACCAACAACTCTTAGTAGTTGTAATATATTTGACAATCCTTGAGACTGATTTGGTCAAGACAGTACCAAATTTGGTAGTCTGCTATATGGCAGTGGGTGTGTACAGTACCTTACAAAGGTTATATACAATACCATTGCATTCCTATGTAGTTCCAAAGCTGTCATTAGGAGAACTTTGGACTCACTTTTGGGCCCTGTAAGAAGTTTCACGTCATCTAAGAGAGAGAAAATGAAAATGTTAGATAATATATTCTAGGTGATTCTTTTTTGCACCAACAAACAACAAAAATGACATTCATTGTTAGGTAGCTGCCGTCTTCTTTTCTTGTCCTTCATTCTCTTGTCAGGAATCTAAGCATAAGCAACAATGAAAACTAAGGATTGCATTAGCAAAAAACGGGCAAAGAGAGGCTTTTAGAGCTCATGGGAAGCAGGTGAAAAAGAAATGCAATGTAGCTTATGGGCTTGCCAATGTGAGCACTTAAGGCAATCAGAAGTAGATCTTGAAGCTTATATGCAACACTGAAGTAAGCAAGCACTAGGGCCAATGCAGGTTTTTCAATAGACTCTGGCAACAATGGACTTTAAGGGGAGAGTAAATGGAGGTGGGAAATTTGCACGCACGCGCACACACACACACACACATATCTAGCTAACAATTCTTTGGTTAACCCTTGGCCGACTGCTTCCCTCTTTGGTGCTTTAGGCCGATGTCAGTCTTGGACATGGGTTCATGCCTACATCTTTTAGAATGGCCTCTGCTATACACATAACCTTCAAGGTTTAGAGAATGGGTCTAGTTTTAGACAAAGAGCCTCACATTTTGGACTTATACATGCACACACATTTACTCAGAAGCTAATCTTAAATGTCATTTACGCGAGCTAATATATAGCCACTCATAATTACTCAACTACACACCTGCTTCAACACACCCAATTGTGTTTGATAAAAGGAAACTCAGTTGAATATGATCAGACAATCACTGTGATTGGGGATACGGTATATCACGAGAAGCTGTTACTTCTTTGCAAAGTTGCACCTACCCGGTAAATAGTGTTGAAGATATCCAGTCCAATAAATTAAATGGTTTTTTATTACATCCCTAAATTATGGTTTTGGTACTTGGTTTGTAGCTTACTTGAAAGAACTGTGGCTATTCAATTGTCTTACCTTTGTGGAAATCTCCAGATTAATATAGCTTGGAGTATTCAATGCCTACCATACTCGTGGGCTCGGTTTTCCTATGTTGTCTGGCCTACTATCTGCAGTTAATTTCCAACTTAAATATAGCATAATGGGTTTAACGCTACCCATTTGGTCGAAATCGTAGAAACCTTGGAAGTGCAACTTGATTACCTTGCAAAGAATACTCGCAAAGAATACTTGCTTAGTATGATTAAGTAAGCGTAACTACCTAATCCTCATCTTGCCAATTCTGTTGAAGGATAGAGTAATGACCTCTATGGTTATGATATCTCGGGTCCCGACTGGTCGACCCTAATCTACAGTATTGACCATCTTCATTATTCATCTACTATGCAACCTCTGATCCTTGTCCCACTATTGATGCATCAAAATTATGTCTCATGTCTTGAGTTGAGCAGGGTTCGTAGCTCATATCTTGATATGGTCCCTCATCTTCAAGGTCTCAACAATGACAACTAGTGGACATTTTCCGTATTTGAACTGCTTTTGAGCCCCTTATCTCTCCCCACACACATGCATGATCACTATAGTGAATAATAAACAATGATTATCATGATGTAGGAGTGGATATGTCTCTCCTACTCAACACATGGTTGCTGCTCAATTAATAGGAGTTCACATACCTGCGGTGAACATCATAGAGCATAGACATCATTTACTCGGGGTTTTTTAGTGCCGACCATACTCATGTGCTCGGTTTTCCTATGTTGGCTGCCTTGAGTAGTTGGTTTCCAACTTAAATATAGCATAATGTGTTTAGGGCTACCCATTTGGTCAATATTTATGGTACAGCTGGATGCGTTTTATATACCTGTGTAATGGGATTTGCATGACAGCTCCCTACAAATGGTACGCACTCATACACCCACTTCTGCAAGGATTTTTTTTCTCCTATGATTTGACTGCATTGTTGTGATAGCGACATAGCCACACTGTAATGTCCCCAACCCCGACTACACCGAGATCGGGATGTGATCCTTGACAGGTCTCTAGGTCTAATAAAAATCAGAGTCTCTAAACAACAAAAATCCAAGGAATAGACCTTTACCATTGACAATGGCTTGGGTCTATAGCCTTAGAAGAAGACCTAGTCCTGTCTCGCAGCGGAAACGGGACAACGTATTAAAAGTCCAAAAAACTATATCGGCCCTATAACTGCCACAATTGGGCTAAGGTATCCTCAACCAACGCTTTTTTTCCCCTAACAGACGTGAGGGCACAGCCGCTAGTGGACTCCTCTTCGAAGTGAAGAAGTTTTCTAAACGTTTTAGTGCGCAGGGATGGATAGTTACCTGACGAATCAGGTCCACCCGTCCATGATTGACAACCTTAGTCAATCCCCACTTACCACCCCGCACTCACACAAGATTCATTTATCTTATTATCACATTGTTTTAACATTTAAAATAATGGTTTCTTTTAACGTTCCATCACAGTAATTCCTTGAAGACAGCATTGAAAGCATTCTTTCAGAAAACAAACATCTTTAAACTTAAGACAGGGTACTGTCAATCAAACATTATCCATAATAACCATGACCAGTACTCTTCTTGTCTCAAGACCACCTAAGGGTGAAAAACGGCACCCATTCCTTGTTCAAATCCGGAGTGGAACCCAAGGTTCCGGGTGCCCATACACCAAACCAGTTGCCCATACAACCGGGCGGCTCCCCTAGGATAAAAACGGTATCCTAACTTATGTAGAAACATCAAGACATGACACGGAGTAGAAACTCATCGTTCATGGGGGTAACCGACTTAACCGTGGCTAGAAAGCCAATCATTATCATCAATTTATATCAAGGAATCGGAGGTGTCTTGAGACAAGCTGTCTTAAGGATGATCAAACATATCTTTCCTAATTCAACCAGTTTTAACCCAAACAATTCTTTCCTATATTATAAACAAATGTACATTGGAAGTTACCTTCCGTTTTCAGTCAGTTTATCCTTCTTACGTATGCAATGCTAACTTATAAAAGAACTTAAACTAATAAAAGACTTAATTGAATAATGGAAAACCCACCTAGGATTGATTGGTCATCTGTTGTTGCGCTGGCGCCTGAGGGCTCTCCTCCGTAGGCCTACTACTAGACCCGGCTTCGTCGTCATGCGATGCTCTAGTTCGTTTTGGAGCTACGTCCTCATCATCAGATGTAGGATTTGCTCGGGTCCTTTTTGGTATCATAACTTCTTATCCTTATAAAAAGGACGTCTAATTATTAGGTAAATAGTTCAAAATCTAGATTTAACCTTTGTATTTAACCGTAACCCATCCAAGGTTAAATTTATAGTCTTAATTGATAAATTCTTGACCTAGTAATTTCTTATTTGTCTATATAAGCATGATAACTTCTTCCACCGCTTCACTAAGGGTTTTCTAAGCTCTCCTAACTTTCTTATAATTTTCTATATCTTTTTCCTAATTTTCCTATCAACTTTTAAGCTAATAATTTACTTATTTTGGGCTTAATATTTATTGTATTTAATTTCTCTTAAAGATTTTATTTCCTTAACTTGATATCATAGGTTTTCACTTACTATAATTTTTCTAAAAACTTTTAACCACAAAGTCTATTTATTTTAATTAATCATTTGCTCAAAATAAGACTTTTGGTCAATTATGATTTACTAACCTCACTAATTAACTATGGTATAATTACCACAAGTAGATAACAATATTTCTGACCTCTGGTAATTATCTTATCATTTTCCAACTTAGTTATATAATTTCCATCTTCAATTTTCAATTAAAAATATTGTAATTTGACTTTGATAAATATCTATACTACTTTTCTAACCTTAAAATAATTATTGCGGTCTCTTTACCCTATAATATAGCTCTGATAAATAGCATGTAATCATATAGCATGATTTACTAATTTCCATCTTCAATTTTTAGCTAAAAATAGTGTAATTTGACTTAGATAAATATTTATACTACTTTTCTAACCCTGTCATAATTATCACGGCCTCTTTACCCTATAATATAGCTCTGATAAATAGAATATAATCATATAACATGATTTACTAATTTCCCTCTTTAGTTTTTAGCTAAAAATAGTGTACTTTGACTTAGATAAATACCTATAATACTTTTCTAACCTTGTCATAATTATCACGGCCTCTTTACCCTATAATATAGCTCTGATAAATAGGATGTAATCATATAGCATGATTTACTGATTTCTCTCTTTAGTTTACCCCTAAAAATAGAGTAATTTGACTTAGATAAATATCTATACTACTTTTCTAACCTTGAAATAATTATCACCGCCTCTTTACCCTATAATATAGCTCTGATAAATAGGATGTAATCATATAGCATGATTTACTAATTTCCCTCTTTAGTTTACCCCTAAACATAGCGTAATTCCACTAAGATAATTAGTTAAAGTAATTATCTGAGATTATCAAAATTATCACAGGTTATCTAACATCTAAAAAACCTCTGAAAATTTAACTCAATTCAATTTGAATCTATTTACTAATTTCTCTTATTTAAATTTCTCAAAAAACAGAGTAATTCTACCTAATTAATTAGCTATATTAATTATCTGATCTTCTCCTAATTATCATGGATTCTTTAACATCTAATTAACTACTGATAAATATATCACAGCAATTGAAATCAATTTACTAATTTCCCCTATTTAAATTTCTCAAAACACAAAGTAATTCTGCCTAATTAATTAGCTAGATTCAATATTTCAGCTTATCTTAATTATCACGGGTTTTTTAATACCTAATAAACCACTGATAAATATATCACAGCAATTGAAATCAATTTACTAATTTCTCCTATTTAAATTTCTCAAAAAACAGAGTAATTCTACCTAAGTAATTAGCTAGATTAATTATCTGAGCTTCTCCTAATTATTACAGGTTCCTTAACACCTAATTTACCACTGATAAATATATCAAAGTAATTGATTTCAATTTATTAATTTCCCCTATTTAAATTGCTCAAGAAACAGAGTATTTCTGCTGCAAAAATTAGCTAGATTAATTTTCTGTGCTTCTCCTAATTATTACAGGTTACTTTACACCTAATTAACCCCTGATAATTATATCATATCATTTGAAATCTATTTACTAATTTCCCCTATTTAAATTGTTCAAAAATTAGGGTATTTCTATCAAAGTAATTAGCTAGATTACTTTTCTGAGCTTATCCTAATTATCACGGGTTTTTAAACACCTAATTAACCACTTATAATTATATCATAGCATTTAAATTTCATTTACTAATTTCCCCTATTTAAATTGTTCAAAAAACAAGGTATTTCTGCTAACTTAATTAGCTAGATTAATTTTCTGAGCTTCTCCTAATTCTCACGGATTTTTAAACACCTAATTAACCACTGATAAATATATCCCAACATTTGAAATGATTTTACTAATTTCCCCTATTTAAATTGCTCAGAACATAGGGTATTTATGCTAAAATAATTATCTAGATTAACTTTCCGAGCTTTTCCTAATTATCACAGGTTCTTAAACACCTAATTAACCACTGATAATTATATCACCTCATTTGAAATTCATTTACTAATTTCCCCTATTAAAATTGTTCAAGAAACAGAGTAATTATGCCTAATTACAATTGTCTAATGCATCTCTGATAAATAATTCAACTTAATCTAATCCTAATTAATATTTTTACCATTAATGCATGGTTAATTTGGCTAATTTCCGCCTTAATATGATAGGATAAATAATCAGCTTAGTATTACTAAGCTTAATTATAATAATCAGCAGAGATTAATTAATTTAAAGAGGTTTAAGGAGCATGCATAGGCCTAATCTTTGATTTATTAGCAATTTATCTTAATCTAACCTTGCTAATTAAGAAAGATTAGGTTAATTACCGTTGGGGTTAATCAATTAGAGATTAAACTCTAATGATTTCTGCGTAGTGTTCTCTCTAGATGAGAGAGAGAGAGTAGCAAGGCTCCGAGTCTGTGTAAAATGTGAAGCTAGGGGTCCTATTTATAGTTTTCTGGCACTCTTAAGCTCTGAGTCCTTGACCATTGGCACATTTTCGACCCACCATAGGTTCTCTCTCTCTCTCACACACACCCGACCTCAGGAAATTCAGAATACTGTCATCTCCACTCACGCTAACAGGCGCAGAACTGAGGCAAGAGGATCGTTCAACACACACACACACACACACACACACACACACACACACACACACACACACACACACACACACACTTGGCTAATAGAGGACCGTATGTTGTGTCTCCCTTCCCTACTCACCATTCCGAATCTGGAACAGGTGATGATCATCTCTCTCGTTCTCTCTCTCTCTCTCTCACCCCCTCGAGCAATGAGGGCCTGGGATGAAGGGCTGCTATCATATGCACACAGGGATTGGAGTGGTCCCCCATCCGTATGCCTCCTCCAATACTCGAAGCACCTTCTGCAATCTGTTATTGAGCAGGGGAATAGTACCTCGAAGCAACCTTCTCAACTTCTTTTGTGTCTCAGTGTATACAACAAATTAAATTGGCAAGCAAGATGGTCTGCCCTGCGATAGCTGATCTTCGGGCTACTACTGCATATGCTCTGACACACAACACTTGCTTCAACAAGCAGAAGAGCAACATCGTCCAGGTAGGTGCATCTGCACCTACTCAGTCCGGTAGAAAGTGTATATTCTGGTTTTTTATTTTTTTAATTGATGGGAGAGCTTCTTGGTTTCCTGAGGCATGGATTTGTACCCTCTACATGAACATCTGCATAATGGTTTACATAGGTTCAAAGATCTTCCTATATGCTTCCACACACACACACACACACACCAGGATTTGTACACAAAATGGATTGGTACTGCTCTACTATTTATGCATGCTAACCCACCGTCTAGCATCTGCATGGCTCAAAGGATTAACATCGATGCAACACGATTACACAGTGTACACACATAACTGCTACTCAACTCAAGCTTGAATCTGATCGAATACACAACCTGTACTATCTGGGGATTGATGGATGGTGATAATTGGCATAAATCTGCCTTTCATACATTAGGCTTGTTGATTATGATCATACAGATAGATGCATCTGCACTTACTCAGTACAACCAGACTTAGTTTATAGGTTTTTGAATGAAATTTTCTTTTTGGTTTGGTACGATATGTAGCCGTATCTGTCGAACCACGTCGTATTCCTTCTCTATGTGAGAGGATTGTCACTATATTTTTTTGTCAGTAACCTCATGTGAAGGTATCATAGATGATTGGGATTGGTGTTTTTTGAAAATATTGAGAAAATACGAGGGACTTGCTGTCGAAATTCCTACACAAATCGAAAAGACATACATATTGTAACTTTGAAATGAACATATGGTAAGGTTTCAGGGGTGATGACATTGACGGTTTTTTAACATAATGAGTTGTTACCAAGGAGTAGTTGCCGAAAATTTATACACATTGACTGTCATACATAGACTAGTATATATATGGCTGTTAACCATCTCATAAATAGATGAAAGCTGGAATCTTGTATTCAGGGAAATCGAGCCCATTATGCTTTACTTGAGGATATTGTAGCTTCATTTCAGTGCTACCATATCCTACGTTATTAGCGTAACACTAAGGTATCTTGTTAAGGTTACGAGGACCATAGGCATAGCCGTTACATAGTAGAAGAAGGTTATAATATGACTTACTGTCGATACTAGTAAAAACTAACTCTCTTAAATTGTACTTCTATCTTTATATGCAAGAACTCACTTGTGATGAAGGTAAGTATATTGTGGTGAACTCATATTTATAAAGTGATTTTTGATGCTATTCTTTCTTGTCGGACAAATGCATAATTTTTGAAAGAAATTCTTATATGTACTTTGAAATTAGTAGTCCAATGATGGATAAAAGAGCCTTAATCCTCACGTGAGGGTCTCGGATGAGATGGCTGTAGACTGGACTTTTGAAAATTGATTCAAATTACAAAGGAGATGCTGTCCAAATTTTTTTGGAATCGAATGATGTAAACATTATCGTAAATAAATGGCTCATTCTTTAAAATTAATATTTGATCTATGTTATGATGTTATATTTTGTTGTAATTTTTGACACCAATAACAAGGGGAGGGAGTCGTTGACACCTGTCTTCCCAAGTAATGCCAGTTCTGATAGGCTTGTGTTTCTTGGATGGTGATAGGTAGGAGATTCTTTCCTTGGGATTACAACAAAAACTGCAGCAGTAATGGAAGATCGTCCAATGTACCAACAAATGTACCTGTTGGATCCTTCTACATGTAGATGTAGTGGAAGCTCATCCCAAAGGATGGGCACATACAATACAGATACTATATTGTAGTAATCAAAGATCAAATTTTTGATCTAAATGATTGTATTATCCATTAGATACAGAATTTTGTATTGGTGTATATGAAATGATTTATGACATCTTGTTTTAAAATATTGTTCTTTAATATATTATCTAACTCAATTGTCTAAGTATGGTTCAATTATGAGGGGATTTTTCATACTTAAACACACACACACACACACACTGTGGTACTATTAAGGCTTTAGTTTTTCCCTCCTCCTATATATTTCTGTCCCCCCCCCCCCCCCCCCCCCCCCCCCCCCACACACCTTGAAGCACTCATGGGATACTAACTATTACATTCAACTTATGGGACTATGCCCTTGCATAAAAAATCTCTCCTAGAATTGGGTGTGAGTAAAACACCGAGCTCTCATTGTAAATGGTAGGCGGCCTGCTCATCTTGGATATGGATCTCCCTAGCAAGGCTTTCTGTGCATCTCTTGAAGACGCTACACAGCAGGGCGGCTTGCCTCTGTCATCGATCGCGCTCAAGGAAATACAGCTCAAAACTCTATAAATAAGGTGAGGGTGCACCTTGCCCGTCACTTAGCCTATGTATGTTTTTCTTGTTCTAACTAAAGGCAATAGACTGTCTGCTTCACTGTCCGAGCTATGGAGCTCGCCGCTGAAAACACTCAGGTTTTTCTGTAAGCTTTTTTGAGAAAAAAATATTTTGGTTATCTGTTGCTTCGAAAACAGTTAGTTAATACCACTTGCAGTAGTTCTCATAGCATAACACAGAACTGAATGACATTCATTAAGGCTTTTTTCTTTACAAAGTGGTTTTGGCAATACTCTGCGTAGACTGGTTTTTTTCATAAAAACTGTTGTAGCCCTTAAAAATGGTAGCAATGTATACTAATGGGATTTAGTAGAAGGATTGGGGGATTTGCTGTCTGATCTTGTTGAGAAAAATATGCATCATTGGGTATCTTGGCTTGGCTTAGGCCGCTGCAGGTCCTGCCGTTTACCAACCTAACTAAAGTTTGTTCAAAAAATATGGCTCTGTTTTTTAGCTGATACAGGCTTTTTTGCTAGGCGTTGTTTTTGCCGACACTAGTTTTTTGGGGCTCTGTTTTAAGCCGACTCTGGTCTTTTTTTCTCTGTTCAAGCATGATAGTAACCGAACATTACAATGTTCTGGAAAATGACTAATCACTTGGCTTTTGTTAGGAAAAGGGGGGGGGGGGGGGGGGGGGGGGGGAGGGGGGGGGGGGGTAGGGGGAAAGTATATAGCTAATGCACTTTTGCTCTGGCATATAGCTAAAGCTAGTGACCGCATGAGAACTGAATGGAACCTTGAGTTTTTTGAAAGCTTATGATTGTTTTGGTAATAAAACTCTACCAACAAGGAGACGTCTGGCTCTTCTGTGTTAAGAAATATGGCAACTTTTGGACTTTGGCATAATACCTTCCCTCATGATTTCATATGGGGAGAAGTTGTTAAGGTTATCTAGCACCCAGGACAATGGAGGTATCTTGGAGAAAAACAGGGCTGAAATCTGCCGAACTGTATTGAATACTTAAAACTTGAAGTTTTTTTAAGGTAAGTATATACTCTCAGCGAAAAAAAACTGGCCTTTTGC
The DNA here is from genome assembly GCF_014529385.1 of Adiantum capillus-veneris. NCBI lineage: Eukaryota > Viridiplantae > Streptophyta > Polypodiopsida > Polypodiales > Pteridaceae > Adiantum > Adiantum capillus-veneris. The sequence continues at coordinate 113,176,530 of NC_140941.1, forward strand.
TCATGACATAAAGTTCCACTTGATTGGTAAGTATATGGTTGCTACTGTTAGTATAGAGCATAGCTACCAAGCTATGAAGAAATCTTTGGAGATTGAAGGTAAGTATATGGCTGGTACCCTCAAAACTTGGCATAAATACCGAGATATGGCTCAAGAAATGAGGTTCCACTTGTAAAAAATGGTGTTTTTTACTTTAGTTCTTAGTAAGTAGATGGTTGTTATTATGGGCTCAAGCATAGCTACCAAGCTATGGCTTAACAAGTAAACCTCACTATTATTAAAAACTTTTTTTGATGATGGACTTCACCACTCATATTAGAAAGTATATTATACCACTAATTTTGGAAGGAATATGTAAAGAGTGCTAAAAAACTAATAAACCTAAAAGCTTGTCTAAAGTAAGTAAATTCTGTAAGATGGACATGGATAACAACTGATATAGTCCATTGATACCTGTAAAACACATCCAAGGCTAACTGAATTCTTGTCTTGTTTGGATGGATGCAGGTAAGGACTCTATCTTATCTTGGAGGGTTTTCTTTTCTTTGGCAAGCAACATTACTATGATGAAATACCCAATGAGGAACGGGGAAGTCTTTTTTACTTCCAACCCTACTGAAAGAGGACCTCTTTCCTACAATCATTGTACCTAAATAATTTTGATACTGAGTTGTTTTTTTACATATCAGTTCGTTGTTCCTTGGCCAGCTGTCTTTCGAATGTAAAAATTCAATTATGTCTTATTAGTTAAGGTTTAAACAGCTACACACACACACACACACACACACACACACACACTTGTTCCCATCGCCATTCATTCTCAGGAGTACTACAAATCTACCTTGCAAGAAAAAGAGGAGGTACCTGCCATATCACGTGTGGAATATCTATTGGTCCTGTTGCATACCTCTTCGCACACACATATGGGTGCTGCTTCAAATCATCAGTCCCCATTCGATATTCAATGATAGAAGCATATCTGGTAAACAGCTATCAATGGCCATATTTCGACCGCATCATGCTTGGCATGATCGTGACCAGCAAACTGAATGAGATCGAGATCCACATTGCACTCAGTTATGCTATCAGCATCAGCATAACAGGTAAGTGCCCCTGCACTTACTAACTATGCAAAACAGGGTTGGCAGGATGTTCTGCTTGAGATCAAGTTCTAATCTAAAATAAAAATCTGATAAGTTATTGAAGTTTCTTAAAATTACATGTGATGTTATATGCTTATGGATCCTGCAGTCCATATACATCGCATCAGACATTTAGCATGATTTTTTGTTGCTGTAGGAAAAGTCTCATTGGATATATGTTATTGACTTGATTGTTATATGTTATTGGCTTGCATGAGCATACATCGTCTTATTTAACAAATGATGGGCTTGTGGAAAATCGGATCAAAGAACAGCTGAATGCTGGTTTTTCTATTATAATGGCTGCTAGTTATCCTGGACATCTGTCACACTTCATGTTCACTGCCTCAACTATCGTGCCTTAGGATTGGGGTTCCCTCTCACTTACATAACACCACTAGGTTGCAATTTGCTGAGTCGAGTCGTAGTACTATGCAGTGATGCTTGACATGTTATGGCTCTCTTACATGCTCAACTCAGACTACCATCATCTGGGTACTTGTATGCTCCTCTCACACAGGCATACATAAAGTTTCACAAGCCCTGTACATACATGTACATACGGTCCTTCTTGAGTAACAAATGAAATGTATCAAGAATAGGTCATTGCTAAAAGATGCATAAGGACACATAAACACGCCATTCATAGCACACATAGACATGCTTACTGTTGTTAATACTTTGGTAGTATGCTCATAAGCTGCTAGGTATTTCTCATATGGATTATTTGATAACCAGGCTGTAACGACAAAGTTTGCGTATTTGTGGGTATCGACTATGTGAATGGATTATTATCTGTTGCCATGGTGAGGTGGGGGACAGTGTGACTTGTCCTTGCATTTAACTTAAAACTATCTCTACATTGTACAAAAAAATACTCTGTAGCGTTTAAGGTAGTCTCTGCATTAATTTTTTGTGCTTCCTACTGCACGCTACGGCCTGTGTACTAAGGTGTGGGTCTACAGCCGAATACAGTAGCGGATGTGGCACGACATGGCCTATAACCTATGAATCTTTGGCTGGGGGTAATCCCTGAGAATATGCCCTTATTGGCGACCTCGATTGTGGGTAACATGTCCGACTCTGTGTCGCGTCTTCTACAGATGGGCATCAACAAGTATAAGAGCCTCTCAAGGTGAGTACTCATACTCACTTAGCATCGTGCTATGTAATCACCTCTGTGTGTTCTAAACTGTGTGAGTAAGAATCTATTGACAACTGTGAGCTCAACATGCCGAAAAAGACTGAGAAGGGGATTGTGGAGGCTTCTTCGTCTCCTAATCTATAGGTTAACAAAATTTTGTTTTGCTCTCGAGGCTGTTAAAAGATATTGTGAGCCGGAATATGTGGCTATGTTGAAAGAGCTTGTTTCTTAGTAAAATGAAATGTTTTGAAAAAACATTATTCAGTCTGTCTTTTTATAAAAGAACCATGTTCTGGAAATTGTCTCTTTCTGGTTTATGGGAAGAAATGAGAGTAGCTAATATAGCTAAGAACCACCAGGATTTTACTATAGGTTTGCTTTATGAGATGGTAAGTAGTGAATCTCTATTACTAATGATGCTAGTTTTCGTGAAATAAGCGGAGTGTCGAACAAAATCCGGATTCTGTAAACGGTTTTTTGGATGAGATAATATCTGTCCCTATTGGTTAAGAATTTCCAGCTCTCCAGTGTATCTTAATGTATGGTTGTACTGATTATTGGATGGCATGGTGTCTAATGGGAAATGGTATGTCTATGATGCTATTTTTTTAGCTTCTCAATAGAAGGAAAGTACTTATGAATGGGATACTGCAGGTCTCTAAATAAAGCCAGAATTTCACATAAAAATAAAAAAACTCAAAACAGTGAGTTGTAATGGTCATGTAAGAATGATAGGATACTTTGGTAAATTGTAATACTATTGAGTTGAAGTACTCTGGGTAAGTTGACAGATCTTAGATTGATTTGTTTTTTAGTTCAGATGCCTATTTTACTGAATCGGCTAAAAGATATTTTGAATTTGCTGAATACTGGCTTCATATGTGTTGCCCTATCTTCATATATCTGTAGATATTGAGTGGCATCACATACCCTATTGTGGTAGTAAATAGCTGGTTTCAAATTTACTCGGTTCTTTTTTACCATATAACATCACATGCTGGGAAGATTAGTGAAAATTAATGGTGGCTCATCACTGATTAAACGTAGTGATGGATTTCTGCTGGCCATGGTTGGTTTGACCCTCGGTTATTCAATAAAATAAGCTTGCCATTATATGCTCGCTTCTTATTCTCACTCAAGTTTATATGAACAATTCTTTACCTACCATCTTGTAGTATATACAACAAGAAGTTTCTAGTGGGTTGGTTTAAAAGGTTCTTGATACTATGAGGAATGTCATAAATTTTCCTTTAGATGATCCTGGCTGGTTACTCTTACTTCATTTCTTTCTTGGATGATGTCTGGGCTGGCTGAGGGACTGAGTCGTCTAGGGTATTATGGTATGAAATATAGTTTATAGCTGGCTTGGGCAACAGTATGTCAAACATGACATAATAACAGAGGTATTTCTTGATAAAGGAAGTGAATATAAGTAAACAAAAAAATGGGGCTCTGGTTTGTAAATTGGTAAATACTTAGATGTTTTTTTGGGATATCTCAGCTTGTTTATAAAATGTTTCTTGAAGTAGGATCTGCTCCAAAAGATTTATTTTTCTATACTTCAAATTATAAGGAAGGGGTGTCCTTAATAAACTGAGATCTGGCTCGAGATTGCTTGTGCCTACCTCTATAGAGTGAAATTCTCTCCAATCTAAGAAGAATTTCTTTTTAGTTTTGATAATCTCCCTTAAAAACTCCTAAAATCTAAGGTTAGGCAAAGAAAATTTTATAAATTTAATCGAGAAATAACCAGATATATAATTGCTCTATGGGGTTTTCACTTTCCTTTCATAGATTCAAGAAACCGCAAGCTTAAACTCACTTGGCACTTAGAGTTCTTCCATCCTTCTCTACAAATTGTTATATGGAATCATATCAAAGGCTTTCGTAAATTCCAAAAAGAAACAATACAATCAGTTGCCTTTCAACCAACTTTCCTCCATGAGAACACATAAAGCGACAAGATGATCAATGGTGCTATGGTGTGGACAAAAACCCACTTGTCCTTTTGCACGCTTGTCATTCTCTTCAGTCCAATCACTCAATTGTATCTCCATTATGCACCCAAACAACTTTGCCATAAGAGAACCAATTATTATAGTCCGGTAGTTATTTATATTCTTTACATCCCCTCTTGTATGAAAAGGTTTGACCCAATTGGTACTCCAATCATAAGGCATGGTATACTCTAGCAGATTTCCCTGCTTTAACTTTGTCAGTAGCTTCCATAACTTTTTTGAGGTTATGCCTCCACCAAACCTCTTCACAAAGGCAACACGTAGTAAGTCCCATGCATCCTTGGTAGCTTGGGGCAAAGCATTGTACCAAGACTTGGCCTCTACTTTCATTAGTAGAGGAAAGATTCGTAGCCATGAGGCATCATCATCCTTGTTGGAAACCATACAAGTGATGCCGAAGTTATCCAGAAAATTAGTGGTGATTTCTTCTCTCTTCTTGCCACTGAATGTGAGAAAAGAGACTCTTGCCATGGTAGTAAATCAATGAGCAGACAATAACTTTTTTTTTTTTGGAATGACTTAGTGATTCATAAAGGTTTATACATGGGTGGAAAACTTGAGCAAGAGCTAAGAAGAGCACAAGGCTAAAATAGAATAAAGATGCTTACATCAAAAGAGTGGTAGTAATCAAGAATAGGCAAGATGATGGGATGTGGGGATCTTAGGATTTCATCAAGCATCTCTGCTCCGAACAGGAAAACAATCTTTTGTTGGTAGAATATCTTCCTATCAATGTACATGTTTACATGCATGCGTTGCAAAAAACGAAAAGGAAAGACTTCTAGTCTATTGCTATTATCCATGTTGGGTGTAGGGCAAGGCTTTGAAGACTAAAGTTGCATACCTTAAGTGTTGACGAGGTGACACCTTCACCAAAGGCCTCTAAGTTTTTTTGAATTCCACATAATCCTCCATATTGGGTTCAAAACAGACTGGGCGAGAAGAGTCTACCTCAATCGGCTTTCCATTTTGCATGCGGTGACGATGCTTGGGGGATCGTACTTGATTTGAACTCTCTAAGCCTAGAGAGAGCGTAGGCTCACTTGCTTCCACCAAATGCTTTAGTCTTTGTGGCTTGGACGTTATAGTTGATGTAGTTAACAACTCTTCTCTGATTGATGTGATAGTGTTGATGCGGTTCTCAAAAGCAAAACTCACCATTCTTTCTTCACCTCCTCTGCTGGCACTCATTGATAGAATGCTTTGGTTGACAATAGTGATGACATTTTGTAGCCCTCCCTCTTGATGCTCTTGATTTGCAATTACCATGAGCAATGCGAGATGGGGAGCTTACCTCTTGGATATCGACGACGCTACAACCTGGCAGTAGCACTTCAATGAAGGCCTTGAGTTCTTCTACGGTCTTCTCTTCTTTAGTCCTCCAATTTGAAAAATCTTGTAGCCACTCGTCTATGGCTGATGGCATGCATGGCTACTCTTTGTAAACTGAAGGTCTTTGAAAAGCCCTCCTCCGTGGGGGCACCAAATGAGAGGCGTAAGTGCAAAAGAGTCTGGGTGGCCTCTACACCAAGACTATGCACGATGGCCTCATCATGGGAGGTACACAATAGGGGCACCACCTAGCAAGATATGTGGCTAGGACGCATACATATACACAATCAAACATGCCATGGAAAACAATTTCAAGATCCACGCCCAAGTGTGGGATTGGGTGGTCGGAAAACAAGATGAGAGGAATGGTGAGTGAGTGAGAATGGGCTTGCTACTCGTGCATGTAGTAAAGAAGATAATGAGGTAAGGGAAACATGCAAGTATGCTCATTTCTCATACCAGAGGTGGTGAATCTGCACACCTCAAGATGCAAGTAGCAAGATGATAGGAATATGACAGGGAGAGAGAGAGAGTGTGTGTGTATGGTGGCGAATCTTCACACCTCAACATAAACAAATGTAAAGAACAAGCATAAAACATACTCACAATGAAGTGTATCCCAAACGACACAAGGTATGGTACCAATATGAAGTGTGTTGATTGCTTGCAAAATATGAATACAATAGGTATCATAGGGAAAGAAGATGAGAAGGGGACAAGACCGTATGAATCATAATGGAGGGATGGGAGTTGATGGCGAGGAATATCATGAGTGTAGACATCATTCTTCTTCTTGAAATTGTGCCTTCAATCCTTCATTACAAGTGTGTAGAGATATGGTCCTCATTTTTTGCATGGTGATGGTGATGGTGTTGTGATTATGTGATTAGGGTTCATGCTACTAGCATGTAGCACAAGGGTGTGTATGTGTAGGTGTGTGGGTATGTAGTGTAGTCCGGTCCCTATTTACAAAAGAGAAGGCCTCCTTTTATAGGCCAAGAGAGTGATTAGGAAAGAGATTATGAGCAAGAGGAGTTATTACAAAGTAACCTCAGCTAGAAGCATTCCCTCAATGAGAGAGCTCCGTGTGGCCTACTTATTGAACAATTTCCTCCTAATTGCCTTCATCATGGCGAGCTTTGTCTCCATGCCACCTTCCATAGCCTGAGTCCAAGAGCTTCGTTATAATATGTAAGATAATCTTGACAAAATAAAAGAAAATACAGCAATATGGAGAGAAACCTATAAGAAATTGGTGTGTGTAGTTGAATAACCATGACTTCTTCCCAAGTGGACAAATAGGCTCCACCATTTCAGCCATATCTCCCAAACCATAGCGTCAAAAATGATAGAAAAAATAGGGACCAAAAGATCAGCTCAATGCCTACATTTTTGCTGTTGAAAACTTTTTCCAATTCGGAATGGAAAAAATAGAGAAAAATCCAACAAAAGTATGTGTCCTTTTTTTCCCTTCCAAAAGTCTTCCAGGTGGTCCCCTCTTGACTTCATGTGCAAGCTTTGTGTCCACAAGTGAGTTAGGCTTGAATTTGATAATATTTTGTTGACTTCAACTCCATAATGCATAAGATTCTCTTCCTTTTCACTATTGACTTTTACTCTTCACCTGTAGTGACCGTCAGGTAGTGACCATCGAGTAGAATCAACATCCAGTGACTTTATTTTTTTCATAGGGTTTGTTCCTACCTCCCCTTATTTTTGAGATCCAAATGTGTCAAAACCATAGCTATGTACAAATTATACATAGATTTTTTTGGTGATTTTCATTCATCACATCCTTCCTCCTCTTAGGGTCCTTGAAGCCTTGCCACCAAGTGCATACCAAGAGATAGGTGGAGTAAAATTTGAAAAGCGGCCATCACCACCTTTGAGAGCATCTCGGATTCTTGGATTTTGCAAATCCGCAGCAACCAACACTTTTTCCTTATTTTTGTTAGTAGAGCGGACATTCTCACGGCTATAAAGAGCTTAATACATTGCTTAGTATTTGCAGTTGTTCTCACAGCTAAAAAGAGCCCAAAGCGCTGTCAATTTTTGAGGAGCTTCTAGCAAAGCTTTACAACACCGAGCTAGTGAGGGCTTCCAAATCCTTTAGAGCATACAAGGACTAGGGATCTCGTCTTCAAGATCCATTCTAGAGCTTCAACCTAACTGACTTTTTGCTACAAGCACGCAAGCTCAAGTGCACAACTTAATATGTATGATTTATCCAATTTCAAGATTGGCAAAAGCATTAGTAGCACACACTCCATGCACTTGCACACACTTGTCTTTGCACTTTGCATTTCCACATTGCATTGGACACAAAGCATAATTGGCTTCACAAGAGTAACATTTGTAAAAGGATCAGACATTACCCAACATTGGGGAAGACCATCCTCACACACATTTGCACAAAATCTGCTACACATTCCATGCTACCATTGACATCACAATTTTTGACGACACATTTGAAGGGGAGGAGCATCAACAATGAAAACCCTTTGCAGTCGCATCGACAAACTTTGAAAATTTGTAGTAGGACTTCACCTTTGATAAAGCCCCATTGTATTTTGATTTGACCTACCACCTACTTGCCTACCATTCTCTAGGGGAGGTGCACAGTTTGATTCTACACCCAATTGACAATTCTCTAAAGAGGATTTTTTGACTTTTTGGTCCTACATTTAGTTGACGATTCTTTGGGAGGACACCTTTGTACTTTTGGGTGTTACTATATTACACACATGGAGGCTTGTTGGGGGGTGTGATACATCCACACCACCACAGGTGAGAACACCCTCTACTTTGAAGCCTACACACTTTACATCATCGATTAGGTCACTAGATGCCCTCTCCCAACTCTATAAAAGAAGCCCAAAGCTACATACTTTGTATCCCCTCATTAGCCATCATTTTCGCACCTACTTTGTACCCACCACTTTCCTGTAGCATTTTCTCTTAATTTAATCATGATTTTCTAATAGCATTACTGTTGATCTCTCTCTAATCTCTCTGGGAATTAACAATTTATTTACACATTGAATGGCTCATTAACATTTCCTCCATAAATGCCATTCCCAACAATAGACCATTCGACCAAGACAGTTAGCTTTATTCTTACTAGTACGACCAACGGCCTTCAGCCGCCTCTGTGTGTGTGTGTGTGTGTGTGTGTGTGTGTGTGTGTGTGTGTGTGTGTGTTGTGTGTGTGTGTGTGTGTGTGTGTGTGTGTGTGTGTGTGTGTGTGTGTGTGTGTGTGTGTGAGTGAGAGAGAGAGAGAGAGAGACACTGTGTTTCTGGGCACTACACGCTACACCATCGGAGTGAGGAGCTGCTGTCACGTGTCAGCCCCCCCCCCCCCGCCCACCCCAAAAAAAAAAAACAAATCCCTCCCTTTTTTATAATAGTATAGACTAAGGCTATGGTCAGAGATCCAACACTTCCAAGGGTATTTGTGGAGGATGTGTACAAGTTATATGGCCTTTTGTTTAATACTATTAGTGATTAAAACAAAAATTTGATAGCCATTTTTGAAGAGAATTTTTTGAAAATTCTCTAGTGGGGATAGATTGAGAGAGTAGATCAGATACTAGAGAATATGCTACAAGCATAATATCAATAAGAACAATACAAATTGTAATTGTTTTTTGCCTATCTTACATTAATGCAAAGCATGTTCCCACCGGTTTAGGGTTGATATCGACAACAATGTTCGGGGAAGATGTGTCTCGGCTTGATATCGTGCCGTTTTTAGTTTCAAAAATGTCGTTTCCCTCTTGAATAACAAGTCTTGAGTTCAAGTCTCCTCGTCAGATAGATCTTTAAGGTCTCTTGGGATAGTTTCCTGTGATGATAAAATACTCTTCTTCTTCTTCTTCTTCTCTCGTTCTCAGCTCTTGTGCCCCTGTCTCCTCTCTCCTCTTGTGCCCCTCACAATCGGAGGTATTTTGGAAATATCAAAAATTTGAAGGGCATTTTGGGAATTTATGGCAAAGTATTACTAGGGGTGTGTTATCTCGTCAACACGAAGATGGGGCAGCTGGCAGAACAATGGTGCCGCGATTTGCAGGCAATCGAGGGCAGGTGTCGCCTGAGGCGAGGCTGACGAGCGCGACTGAGGGGGGGGGGGGGGGGGGGGGGGGGGGGGGGGGGGGGGGGGGGGGGGGGGGGTTGAGAGTTTTTTCGTTGATGGTCGTCTGGATTGATGCCAAGGCAGGGACATTGATTATCGCCATTGTCTGTGTCATCTTTGATGAGAGGCAGTCAAGATTGAGGGTGTGATTCAATGCGAAAGCACAGCTGGCAGTGATGGCACATGGGAGGGCCAGTGTGTCAACAACGGGTGCTACGATGTGCACCTTGACAGGCAGTGCACGGCGACAAAGGGAAAGGGGAAGGTCCGAAGGAGGTAGCAGACGATAGATTCTCTCTCTGTCTCTTCCTGCCTACCTTCCATCACCAAGCATTCTCTCTCTCTCTCTCTCTCTCTCTCTCTCTCTCTCTCTCTCTCTCACACATGCAGGTCCATGGGAGCGTAGGGCAAGGCCGTCCTTATGCGGCAATGAGGACGAACAAGGGCTACGCAGAGAATGGAACAGAGGTAGGAGGGCCACAAATGTGGGAAAGCAAGAAGGGGCATCAAAGGTGGGAACGGACACAGAGGCAGATGATATGCTTTGGTGAAATTGGCAGAGTTTAATTAGTTAATGAAGTGTTATCTGCCTAGGAAGATATGTTGTGGGATGCAAAGGTTAAATCTATTGCATTTATCATAGATTTGGCCAATATATGCATATAATGCCTAGGAAGACATGTTTTGGGATGTGAAGGTTAAAAGCTATCGCATTTATCATAAATTTGGCCAATGAATGCATACATTTGGGTAAATATTCTTACAAGAACATTTTAATATGTTATGTACAAGCGGCCTTCGAGGGAGTTAAAAGTTCCAAAAAAAATCAAAAGTCCAAAAACTAAACCAACACCTAAGCTTTGACCACGAGATTGTGGTCCTTTCAAGACTTTTTTTTTTTGGGCAGAACTCACAAATGTGAGTGGAAGATATATTATCAAATCCAAAAACAATACATCAGAAGCCGTGTTCAAACTAAGCCATGTCATCACAAAGATGAGAAGACCATCACCATCATACAACTCAAAAAAAATACAAGCTCCACAAGATGAGCGAGACCACGATAATCGAAAAGAAAATTCACTAGTGAACAGGGGAGCCACCCCATTGAAAATAACACATCAAGATATAGATGTCATCAAATAGAACCAAGATACAACACCTGAGATGCTGTAGGACAGCAAGCATCTGCCACATGCTTGAGATCCATCAAAGAAGAGAGTACCCGAGCATGATCATACAGTCAAAAGGCAAGCGGAGCCTACAAGACTCCAACACCAAAGCAGGAAACAAAAGAACATACCACAAGACTCCACCAAGCCGAGCCACCAACAAAGCAGATGCTCTGAACCACAGCCTAACGAAAAATGCTTGGCCCCGAACCAGACCTGTAACTGTTTCCTGCAGAGCCAGCAAACCAACTCCGTGCTTTGCATCCCAAAAGTGAGCACGGACGGCACCAGAAGGCCAGTGAGAAATGGCCTTGTGCTTCACACCCCATGCGTAAGACCGCATCAAAAATGGAGGACATTCATGTCCCCAAGAGGAGGAGAGAGGACCTCCATCCCCTGCAGCTCCAAAAATTTGGGATGCCTGTGGCTTGGAAACCCCCGACCTTGCCCTGTCGGCCGCAGCGTGCACAATGCCCCCCCCCCCCCAACCCTAGGATGGACCCCTAGAGGTTGAAAGGCCCTGCAGGTCCAAACTTGCAGCAAACCTTTACCAAGTTATCCTTTCAAGACTCTTAAGAAGACTGGTGAGCATTCTTATAAATTGGTTTTACTAGCACATTCACATATTCATCTTATTTTTCATGTTAGCCATTTACTCAAGCTGATAGGACATGAAGACAATATTTTTGATCTAGATATTCTGGTTGGAATAATTGAACCAACAACGGCTCAAGCTTATGAACCAGAGAAGATTTTGATGTCGCACTGCACAGAGGAGTTTAGGGTTGCGTAATCATTTGTTCTTGACTGCTGCTGACCATCACGTCGCATCGCAAGAAGATTGGATTTTATGGATTTTTTGTCTCTGTTTGTTGTTGACCACCGTGTTGCACTGTAGGGAGGGGTTTCAGGTTGTCAAATCCTTCGTTCTTGCTTGTTGATGACCATCATGTTGCACCATAAGAAGATTGGATTTAACAGATTCCTTATCTCTGATTGTTGCCAACCACCGTGTCGCACTTCAGGGAGAGGTTTAGGTTTTTTTAATCCATTGTTCTTGGTTGTTGCTGACCATTGCGTCACATTGTAAGGAGATTTGATTTAATGGATTCTTCATCTCTGGTTGTTGCTGACCACCATGTCGCACTACAGGGAGGCAATATATATTTTACATCCTTCAATCCTGAATCTTTGACCATCGCATCACACTACAGGTTAATTGGATATAATAAAGTTCTCGTCTCTAGTTGTTGTTGACCATCGTGTCGCACTGTAAAGAGAGGTTAAATAGTATTAATCCTTTGTCCCTGACAGCTACTGGTTGTTATTATTGTCCATGAAATGTTTTTGTTTAGAACTATTTACAATCATATATGTCAAATTTATATCTATTATATATTTACTTTTCTTATACTTGCTTCGTGTACTTTCAGGCTTCAGTCATGGTAGAGACAAAATTAACGCGTCAGCATCGCAAAATCATTTGTGATGCTCTAGTTTTGTCTCTATATGGAGCTTCAAACGATCATTTGCAACGGTCATTTGATCCAATGCACGCGAAGTTCAATGATTTTGTGATTGAGCTTGTGGAACAATGCTGGTTGAAGCCGTCAAATCTCAACCCTCAAACTAGAGCTCAATTTGAGCAAGATTATCCATGGAGTGCTCCTGAAAATATAAGCACCAATCCTCCTCCTTTCACCAAAGCATCTGATATATGTAGTCTCTCATATATCCTTCAGTGCTTGGTTGCATGTATTCCAGAGCCTTCCGAGGTTCTCAAGCGCGAATTTTTGCGAAATGTAAACAAATATCTTGCCAGTGGAAAGTTCTCCAAACCCTTAGATAGACCCAATATATGGGATTTAAGCCTTTGTTTGAATGGAGCCCATAATGTTGGCTATCATATTGTAACCAAATCTGGCTTGAGGCATGTTGATGATTAGAATAGTAACAAAGTTTTTTGTCATCAATGGTGTGCAATGTGTGGTGATATTTCAAACTACATCTTTAATCATATTCTCGTTGTGTCTTTAAAGTTCTTCAAATTAAGGTTTTAAAGTATTTCAAATTGGATCGCTGAAATCTTCTAAATCATCTCTCTTTTCTAAGTGCTAAGACCTGTCTCATTAAAGTTTATTATTTTGCATTTTCAGGTAAGGAAGATATTGGTCCCGACCATCTAGAGTAATTGTACATCCATACGCCGACACATAATGAAGAGTTGTGCGCTTTACAATATTCTCTAATATAGGTTTTAGTTTATCTAAATATTTTATACGCATCTTATTATAATCAAGAACCACAAAACCCTTCTTCACTGTGCTCATTAAAGCATCTTTGAAGATAGGGTTTTGAATGACATTAAAAGGAATTCCACATGCAACAAATGCTTGCGTCCACTTAAGATGGAGTTCAAGCAGCCATTGTCTCCCAAATGCCTGTTGCAAAGTAGGATCACTTGGTGAAAATTCTCCTCTAGTCCATGCTTCTCTTTGGCTTATGTTAGCAGAGCTTCCGGTAGGATTAGAGCTACATTCCCCAGCAAAGGATGAATGACACCCTCCTTGACCTGAAGCAGGGGTCGAGCGAGGGTTTTGATCATTCTTGAGTGTCATCTCAATGTCCCTAGCCATAGATGGAGCCATCATTTTGGGACCTCCCTTTTTTCTACCCTCAAGATGTGCTCTCTTTGCCCTGAGTGCCCACTCGGGAAATTTTTCTTCAATACCTCTTGGGGGTTTTTTGCAAGCTACCACATTTCCAGGAATTTTGAATACATGTTCTTTTATCCTGTGAGCATTTTCGTTGAAATTATGGCCGCATGTATTACACCTCAACTTTGATGTAGTCTTCCCACTGATCAATTCATCTATGTAGCTCCACTCATAACCTTTCACCATCTTCTTCAGATCTGCAAACTCAAACAAAACTAATAACTAAATACACATCTAAAATCAAACTCTAATACCATTTACTTTACTTTATTCGTCTATTTTCAACCTCTTTAAATTATAAATACCAAAAATATTTTTTTTTCAAGTGTGAGCTTTCACTTTACACGTGAATCATGATAAATAAATCGCTTAATCTATCTCAATAACTTCCAAGTGTGAGTAAAGTCTATACAAAGCAAGATATCTCTAAAAAACTATCTAAATTACCTACACGTGTGAAGGTAACTCTACACATGGCAAGCAATCAAAATTCACTACTTCTCTAAATCTCTTCTAGGTGTGAGAATACCTCTACACAAAGAGACATATTATTTTTTATCTACCTAAATTGTCTGTAGTTTGAGTATTACTCTACACATGACAGATAATCATTAGATAAATCTAACGTAAGTTACTTCCAGGTGTGAACATAGTTCAACACACAACAAATAACTCTTAACTTTAACTATCTGACCTAAGTTACTTCTAAGTGTGAACATAGTTCAACACAAAGCAAATAACTGCTAACTTTAACTACCTTAAATGACCTCCAAGTGTGAGTTTCCTCTACACAAGGCAAGCAATCATTAACTATCCTACTTAACTTACCTCCCAGTGTAAGATATACTTCCCACAGAGCAGATAACTCAAAACTCTAAAGCCAATTTATTTTTTTTTAATCCAAAGCTCTAAATTTTCACTAAAAAACATATGACTAAATTTAAACTAACTTTTTAATATTTTTCCTGATGTTGTAAAGTTCACATATAGATGAGATAAGGGAAGAGATATCAATAGAATGAGCAAAGTAGTCCGTTTTTACGGTATATAAAGAGCTTTATTTCGATCTAAATAATATTTTAATCGAAATAATATTTTGATCGAAATTATAAGAAATTATACGATATGGTGGTTTTGCTGATGTGGTATCGTATAATACGGACAAATAAAAATGTGTCGTATAATATGCTCGTTTAAAGCGTATTATACATACACCGTATAACGTACAATGCAACTTAGGTCCTCACCTAGGTGCCACTCCACATCAAAGCTACTGAAACCCTCAACCTCCAACTTCTCACCTGCAGGTTGCAAGTGTATTATTTCTGTGATCCATGGAAGTCTCTAAGAAATCCATGAAAGTACTATATTAGTCTAACCCTATTAGATGGAAGGCCTTATAACTTGTACACATTCTCTATGAACAACCTTGCAAATTTTTTTTCCTTGACCCTCCCTTAACCATATTCTTAGTAGGAATAAACTTATAGATCGTGCTCAAACAGACTGCAGCTATCCAAATAGAGCCATGGCAATGAACTTTAATAGGTAGACCAACAATAAAACCCATGTACATGCTCTTCCATTTTCCATTAAGGATTTCTAGTTAATGTAAAAGCTTTAGACCCACTCCTTTTGTCACTTGACATTTTTGGAAATGCAACACACACTCATTCTTATTTGAACCTATTCATTGAATTTCCTTCTAATTAATGCATACGTATTCATGATACCAAGATGCCTTGCATTGGGATGTCATAACACGTAAGATTTTGCCCCTAGTGGCTGTGTTCATGGGAATACATGCTCTCCCCTTGTGGAGTAAATAACAATCTTTGATAGAAAATTCTTCCTTCAATGTATTCTATGTGTGAAAAAATAGAACCTTGTGTAGAGTTAATGTTTGCACTCTCATAAGAGTGAGAAGGACCCATCTTAAGACCATCATTATAAATAACATGCTCTAGAAATGTACTTTTGATTGCATAAAACTACACCTACTATTCTTGGCATATGATGTGTTTTGCCTAAGCAAATCAAAGACTTTTTTGACATGCTCTATATGTTATAAATGAGGATGTCATCCAAAGATGCCACCACAAATTTACCTAAATAAGGATGTAGGACCGTGTCCATATGATCATAAAAGAAGCTCGAGTATTTGTCAATCCAAAAGGACAAAGAAGAGAATCAAAATGGCTAAATTGTGTGCTGAAAGTTGTTTAGGACTATCACTTGGACTAATTTGTAGCCAATGATATCCATATCTAAAATCAATATTTATAAAATATTTACTCATTGGATTTCGTCAAAAATATAATCAACTTTGGGCATAGCCTATATTTGTTTTTTATTGTAACCTTATTCAAACCACGATAGTTTACACACATGTTAGAAATAGGGTTGCAGGGAAACACACACAACTTGGATAAGACAGAGGAAGATCAAGGCACACACAAAGAGTTGTATTGCTTAGTGCACAATGAAAGATAAGATATTAGAGTGATCGGTGCATATACAATGCACGGAGGGAAAAACCTGCTAGTGAGCGAAAAAATGCCCCAATGGTCCTAAGTATGTTTGCACACATCACTACCACATGCATATGGTAACAAATCCCCCTTGGGAGTGATGCAGTGAATGAGAGCTGGCACATAGTGTATAGGGAAGTGACATGTCCTAAGGACGGGATCAGTCCACAAAGGGGAGTAAGTCCAAAGCTTTGTGGAAAGCTTCAAACTTCTCATGAGATAATGAATTTGTGAGAATATATCTGAGGTCCTGTGTTGGCACATAAGCCAAGCTAATCTCTCTTGTTGAAAGTCTATCCTTGACATAGTGGTAATGCATCTCAATGTGCTTTGTGCAAGCATGAAAAGCTGGGTTCCTTGCAATTGCCAATGTGCTCTGACCATCAATGTAGATGATGTTGGTAGTGTCCTTTCCAACACCCAAATCAGCCATAAGGCGTCTGAGCCATACACACTTAACCGTAGCTGTGAGGACTGCCCTTTAATGACAAAACCGCGAGGCTTCGTTGCATAAACTTACTCAAATATGTCACCATTCAAGAAAGCAGTAATAATATCTGATTGATGTACATCCCATCCAAAATCGGCTGCAAATGCACATAGAAAATTCACAGTAGTCATATGACAAGTGGGAGCAAAAGTTTCTTCATAATCTATGCCTTTTTGTTGTGCATAACCCTTTGCAAGAAGGTGAGCCTTATAGGGATCAATCTCACCATCCGACTTGCATTTCGACTTGTAAACCCACTTCATACCAATGGACTTCTTTCCATGAGGCAAATCGCATAAAGTCCATATGTCATTTTCTATAAGTGCATCATATTTTGATTGCATGACAGCCATCCATTTTTTTGAATTTTGTGATTCATCAAAAGACAGAGGCTCCTCAACATCACATAAGCTAGAAACAGCCAAAGCATAACAATCTAATGCATATGATGCATGGTGAGAACCTGAACAAGTACGACTAGACAAAGGTGCATGCATCCAATTTACTGTCATGCTTGCTCATTCTCAGCCCTTTCCACATCAAGTACATCATGTACATCTACATTGGTAATAGGCTAATCTGTAAAAATTTTAGAAACACCCATAGGTTGTAGCCTTTGCTTAGTATTGTAACCAACAAAAATACATTTGATAGCCTCATCATCCAAAACTTTTTGCTACGTTTGTGGCACCAAATCATAAGCCAAACAACCAAAAACATGCATGTGATCAATAGAAGGCTTTCTATCATGCCATGATTTATGCCTAGAGTAATCATCAGTGAAAGTCACGAAGTAAAGGTAATTGCCCAAGGATGGAGTTTGCATACACCCACAAACATCATTACGCACAAGCTCCAACCTGCATGTATCCCTAATTGAACCATCCTTTGGAAACTTTGAACGTTGCATCTTACCCAAAATAAAGCCTTCACATGCTTTACAGGTGCTTCAAGAGGTGGCAAAGAAGCAACCATATCAGATTTCTACAAATGCAACAAACTAGCAAAATTTAGATGCCCAAAACGTGCATGCCAAATTTTTGCATCTGAAACAGCCTTCGAATCCACAATTGCATTTGCAAAATTTTATCTACACTTGTCATAGAAAGTGATCTTAAATAGCCCACGACATTAAATGCTAGATGCAACAATTTCATCACCAAAACTGAGATCATAAACTGTACATCTGTCATCCACAAATTTCACAACAAGACCAAGTCTAGCAAGTGCAGATACAGACATAAGGTTCTTTTTTATCCTAGGTACATAAAGTGCATCAACAAGTGCAAAAGAACTTGCATTTGCAGTAGTTAGCACAATCTTTCCAATTCCCTTGATCAGATAAGAGGCATTGTTGGCAAAAGTGATTGTATTCCCATGAGGGACATCCTCGAGAGAGGTAAAGAAGTCATGATGAGATGTAATGTGCTTTGTAACACAACCATTAAAGTACCACAATTGAGCATCTACAACAACAAGATACATGCATCATGGATAGATGGATCATAAGTGCACTATTCACTAAAATCCCATTATGTATCTACATCAGCATATGAATCTCCTTCCATAGAAGACTCTACAATAGCTGTGGAACTAGCCTCTTTCTTCTTAGCCTTGTTTGCCTTCAATTCTAGACACTGGTTGATCAAGTGATCATTAGTTTTATGATGATTTCAATGCATATCCTTTTTGTCCTTTTCACCAGAATTCTTAGACGATGTGCTACCAGCAGAAGCATTAGGAACAGGTAATTTACCACTCACAGAAGAACCATGAAAAGTGGCTACATTGTTGTTACCACTTTTTCTTTGAGCAACAATAAAGGCATGTTCAATTGCATGCTTTTTAGCCCTATTTTTCCTAGAAAGGGACTCTTGTAACAGCAATGTGCATAATGCATCAAACTTGACAACTTCAGGATTTCCTTGGGTCGTAAGTCTCCAAGTACTAGCAAAAGTCTGGTAAGAATCTAGCAAAGCATCAGGAACAATTTGCACAAGGAAACTATCAGAAATGACTTCACCTATAGAAATAAAAAAGCTCGTTAATATCCTTGATACCAGCAAGGAAAGTATCCATTTCCTCTTCCTCATGCATAATCTTCGACCCCGGTTCTTTATGCAGCAATGTAATTTTAGCCTCAGTGCGACTTGTATAAAGACCAGCCAGAATATCCCAACCTGTTTTGCAGATTTTGTTGCATGAATGTAAGGAGAAATAGTGCACTTCATAGACAATGCAATCAATGCATAAACTTGTGCATCTCTTACATCCCAACGAGCCTATTCAAACATAGGCAAAACAGCTCTAGCATTAGCAATCTTGCCACCAAAACCTGTAACATCCTCAGCATCGCCTGTATCCAGAGAACCAGGACGTATATCAATGCCCTTCACAATATTCCAAACACCCTTTGACACAAGAATATGCCAGCATCATGTAATCCCACATTGGGTAATTGTCCCCATCTAATCTATCCTCATCAACAAACATCTTACATGTGTGTTGCTCTTAGCTACGATGATTACATGTACTTGATGTGAAAACAATTCGAAAAGAGGAGAAACAAAGCATGACCAATACATGCTATATAGTCCAACCGTAGAAGACTATAAGGCCATGTTATGCAAAAAACGGCACTAACAAAAAATTTGCACAACATGAAAAAACTAATCCAACTTGTCGGATCTTTTGGATTTAGAGTGCACTCATCAAGATCTATCCATTGATAAATAGCATGCCATCAGACTACTTATATTCAAGAAGATTCCATTTTTTGATGTGACAACCTCCTCCCCACATTTCAGAGACCATAAATTCTACAAATCAACTCCAAATTTGTTGGAGTTTGGGGATTTAGAACCTACTTTTTAATATATTTCCAATGATTTGTTGGTTGATACGCTTTTGACAAAGCGTTTATGTACTTCACCGAGTTTCCCACTTTGAACAAGAGAGGAAAAGTCAAACCTCCTTATAGGGCCCCTTTAAGAGTCCAAATTTTCCCTAATGAAGGGCGTAGGGACTATGTTGTTATATTTCCACTCAAGTAGCTCTCTTAAAGGAGCCCTTGGTTCCTACTTTAGGACCCCTTCACCTCACAACCGTAGATTTTAAATTTCCCTAGCACCTTTGCCTTTACATAAAAACAAACCCCCCCCCCTTCTCTCTTTCCTTGTCCATTTTGCACTCGAGAGTACAACTCATAGGGACAAAAAGCACATAAGAACTCTGCAAAGGACATTTCAATGCTTCCATGGCAAGAGTTTGTATTTTCTTTCCACGGTGCACGTCAATACGTTTACAAACCTTCGAGTGTCTTGCGTGCACCGTAGAGCATAGCAGAAGAGAGTGACTTAGAAACTACAAGTGCCCGCACACGCACACACATACACACACACACACACACAAACTCTCAAAAAGGGGAAGAGAAAGAGAGAGAGAGAGAGAGAGAGAGAGAGAGAGAGAGAGAGAGAGAGAGACTATTCTCTCTCTCTCTCTCTCTCTCTCTCTCTCTCTCTCTCCCCCCCCCCCCCCCCCCCCCCCCCCCATACCTGCAAGTTTTCGTAGTCTCTGAGTTATTGTGAAGGACAACAAGATCTTCCTTTGAACTGTCTAATCTCATGGGATGCAGTTTTGGCCCTCTTTGGGATGGAGTTGTAATCTGTGAGACACCCTCTCTCTCTCTCTCTCTCTCTCTCTCTCTCTCTCTCTCTCTCTCTCTCTCTCTCTCTCTCTCTCTCTCTCTCTATGAAGGATACTCTACGTCTCCCTCTCTCTTTTCTCTCTGGTGTGCTAGACTAAACATGCTAAGGGAATGTAGTACATGCAAAAAGTGAATAGTTGAATTTTCTATTAAAATTGTACGACACATTAAATTCCCACTAGACATAATTTGACTTTTGACACGTATGAGAAATGTATTCATTAAAATAACGTGCATGGGGGAAATGATTACATGATTGTTTAGATTGTGAGAGAGAGGGACAGGGATTGATAACGAGAGAGAGAGAGAGAGAGAGAGAGAGAGAGAGAGAGAGAGAGAGAGAGATGCTTGACTGGAGGTACTTCATGCAGGGAAGATATTTAAATATCAGGCTAGAAGTGTGCTCCATGTACATCATCTTTGCAAGATAGCCATGCCAAGCCCAAAAAAAGGTAGCAAATATTTGTGCTTCTGTTTTGCAAAATTTTGCATGAGAATTATTGATGATGTGATAGAAATATATATGAGCTTTCTATTTTGTCCCACAGTGCACGTGGACGCACATAGTGTTGCTATACTCTCTTGCATGCACCATGGGACAAAATATTGAGAGGAAGTTCTTCCCACGATGTGCGTCAATGCGTTTACAAACCTTTGAGTCTCTTGCCCACATCGTAGAGCATAGTAGAGGGAGAGAAAGAGGTAGAGAGTGACTTAGAAGATACAAACACACTGTGTGTGTGTGTGTGTGTGTGTGTGTGTGTGAGAGAGAGAGAGAGAGATCCACACCGAGATATCTCTCTCTCTCTCTCTCTCTCTCTCTCTCTCTCTCTCTCTCTCTCTCTCTCTCTCTCTCTCTCTCTCTCTCTCTCTCTCTCTCTCTCTCTCTCTCTCTCTCTCCCTCCCCCCTTTTTTGAGTCTATCTCTTTCCATTTAAGTCTCTCATCAGGATGTCGCAATATGGCATGTGGGGGATGTTTTGAGTCTCTTTTAAATTGCCCCGCGTGCCATTTGGACAATTGTAAGTGATGCACTATTCTCTCTCTCTCTCTCTCTCTCTCTCTCTCTCTCTCTCTCTCTCTCTCTCTCTCTCTCTCTCTCTCTCTCTCTCTCTCTCTCTCATTACCATATACATGTGGTAGTGATTTGTGTGAACATAGTTAGGACCGTCGGGGCATTTTTTCCCTCACTAGGAGGTTTTTCCTCCATGCATTGTATATACACCCATCACTCTAGGAATAACTTATCTTTCTATTGCACACACTAAGTAACACACTCTCTATTGTGTGCCTTGAGCTTACTTCGTCTTCTCCAAGCTGTCTGTATTTTCTTGCAACCATAATTCCAACAGTTAATATTAGAGCAGGTTGCATCCTCCCGGGCTTAATCGCCAGCAGCTCCAGCACATGCATGCTCACTTTCTTTGATTTTTGTGAGCTTTGGCGAGTGTTTGCAGGTTTTGATTTGGGCTCATTTTTCCCTTCGTTTCCACTACAGGCAGTATTGTGCAGGCTATTTTGTCATTTTGTGCAAAATTTTTGTCAATGCTATTTTTTGCATAACAGATCCTTACAATCTTCTACTATTTGTGCTATATAGCACATGTTGTTCCCGCTTCATTTCTCCTATTTTCTGGCAGTTTTCACATCAGGTCCAGGCATTCGCCATGGCTGACAACAACACAGATGTGTTCAAGATGTTTGTTGTTGAGGACAGATTGGATGGGGACAATTACCCTATGTGGGCTTACATGACGCAACATGTTCTTGTGTCAAAGGGTGTCTGGAATATTGTGCAGGGCATTGATGTACGTCCTAGTTATGAGGATGTAGGCGATGTTGAGGATGTTGTAGGTCTTGCTGTAAGGATTGTTGCTATTAGAGTTGTTTTGCCTACGGTAGAACAAGGTTGTTGGGATGTAAAATATGCACGGGCTCATGCATTGATTGCTTTTTCTATGAAGCGCACTATTACTCCTCACATTTGTTTAGTCAAATCTGCAAAACAGGCTTGGGATATTATGGCTGGTCTTTATGCAAATCAAAATTAGGCTAAAATTGCATTGTTGCGTAAAGAGCTAGAGTCAACGATTATGCATGAGGAAGATGATATGGACACTTTTCTTGTTGGTGTCAAGGATATCAATGAGCAACTTATTTCGGCAGGTGTAGTTATTTTAGACAGTTTCCTTGTGCAAACTGTTCTTGATGCCTTGCCAGATTCTTACCAGACTTTTGCTAGTACTTGGAGACTTATGACCCAAGGAAATCCTAAAGTTGTCAAGTTTGATGCATTATGCACATTGCTGTTGCAAAAGTCGCTTTCCAAAAAAAACAGGACTAGACAGCGTCCAGTTGAACGGGCCTTTATTGATGCTCAAAGAAAAGGTGGTAACAGCAATGCATCCACTTCTTATGGTTCTTCTGTGAGTGGAAAATCACCTATTCCTAATGCTTTTGCTAGCAGCAATTTGTCTGGAAATTCTGGTGATAAGGGCAAAAAAATATGTGTTGCGATTATTGTAAAGCTAATGGTCACTTGATCAAGCAGTATCCTAAGTTGAAGGCAAAAGAGGCTAACAAGAAAGAGGGTGGTTCCATGGTAAATGTTGGTTCCACTACAAATGCAGCTATTGTTCAGTCTTCTGTGAAAGGAGACTGTGATGTTGATGTTGATGCAGAATGGGCTTTTAGTGCAGAGTGTACCTATAATCTTGATGTCCATGATTCATGCTTGTCAGTTGCTGTAGATTCACATGTGTGGTATTTTGACAGTGGTGCTACAAAGCACATTACCTCACATCATGATTTGTTCACCTCTCTTGAGTCTGTCTCTCATGGGAAATCAGTTACTTGTGCCAACAATGCCTCTTATCCAGTTGAGGGATTTGGAAAGATTGTGCTTACTACTAAAAATGGCAATTCTTTCACACTTGTTAATGCACTTTATGTACCTAGGATCAAGAAGAATCTTTTGTCTGTATCTACACTTGCTAGACTTGGACTTGTAGTCAAGTTTGTGGATGACAGATGCGTTGTACATGATCTCAGTTTTGGTGATGAAATTGTTGCATGTGGCATTTTATACCATGGTCTGTATAAGCTCACTTTGTATTACAAGTGTGGGTAGAATTTTTCAAATGCAGATGTGGATTCAAAGGCTATTTCAGATGCAAAACTTTGGCATGCACATTTTGGACATCTGAATTTTGCGAGTTTGTTGCGTTTGCAGAAATCTAATATGGTTGCTTCTTTGCCGCCTCTTGAAGCACCTCTCAAACATGTTTGTGAAGGCTATATTTTGGGTAAGATGCAGCATTCTAAGTTTCCAAAGGATGGTTCAGACAGGGCCATATGCAGGTTGCAGTTTGTGCATAGTGATGTTTGTGGGCCCATGCAAACTCTATCCTTGGGCAATTACCTTTACTTCGTGATTTTTATTGATGATTACTCCAGGCATGCATGGCTATATCCGCTTAAGGCAAAGTTCAAAGTTTTTATGTGCTTCAAACAATTTCTAGCTATGGCTGAAAATATCTCGAAATGTACTATGGGCACCCTCCGATCGAGGGGGGGGAGTATATGTCTCATGAATTTAATGCATTTCTGGCTATTCATGGGATAAAACACCAATGTACAGTGCCTTATATGCCTCAGCAAAATGGTGTTGCTGAGAGGAAAAACAGGTTACTTACGGAAATGGCACGATGTATGGTCAAAAGTCAAGCTTTGCCGCATTCGTTTTGGCTTGAGGCCATCATGTGTGCCACTTATGTACTAAATAGGTGTCCTACAAAAGCTTTCCAAAATCTATTACTCCAAATGAAGCATAGCATGATAGAAAGCCTTCTATTGAGCACATGCTTGTTTTTGGTTGTTTGGCATATGCTTTGGTGCCACAAACACACCGTACAAAATTGAATGATAAAGCTGTCAAATGTATTTTTGTTGGTTATAGTGTTGAAAGCAAAGTTTACAGGTTGTATCACCCACAAACAAAGCGTCTTATGGTTTCACGGGATATTGTGTTTGTGAAAGATTTTGTTTAGCCCTTGCTGTCATGTACTAGAGACAATAATGTAAGCTCACATGACGTTTATGACACTTTTTTGCCTCTTTTCAGTGGTGGAAGTTCAAATATAAATTATAATGAGGCAAATGTACAGCCTATGGGGGTTTCTGAAACGTTACAGATCAGCCTATTATATTGATGCAGATGTACATGATGTACTTGATGAGGAAAGGGCTGAAAATGAGCAGGCTAGAGGTATGCCAAAATGGTTGGTGCATACATTGTGTGACAGTAAATTGGATGCACCTTTGTCTAGTCGCATTTGTTCAAGCTCTCGCCATGCATCTTATGCATTAGATTGTTATGCTTTGGCTGTGTCTAGCTTACATGATGTTGAGGAACCTCTATCTTTAATGAAGCACAAAATTCATAAAATTGGATGGCCGCCATGCAATCACAATATGATGCACTTATAGAAAATGGCACATGGACTTTCTGTGATTTTCCTCCTGGCAAAAAGGGCATTGGTACGAAGTGGGTTACAAGTTGAACGCAAGCGGGATGGTGAGATTGATCGCTATAAGGCTCGACTTGTTGCAAAGGGTTATGCACAGCAAAAAGGCATAGATTATGAAGAGACTTTTGCTCCCACTTGTCATATGACTACTATCATTTTCTTTGTGCATTGGCAGCTGATTTTGGTTGGGATGTACATCAGTCAGACATTGTTACCGCTTTGTTGAATGGTGACATATTTGAGGAAGTTTATGTAACACAGCCTCGCGGTTTTGTCATAAAAGGACAAGAGGTCAAAGTGTGCAAATGTAACAAGGCTTTGTATGGGTTGAAGCAATCTCCTCGTGCTTGGTATGAGAAGGCTAAAACTCATTTGGTCAAATGAAGCTTTCACAACAGTCCAACACAAAGCACATTGTATGTAAAGCATGAGGGTGATGTACTTCTCGTTGTGGTTCTCTATGTGGATGATTTGTTGATCACTGGACCAAATGAGAGACATATTGCTGAATTCAAGGCTGCTTTGAATGCTACCAAGTTGAAATATTTGGGGCTCTTGCATCATTACTTGGGTATACAGCTTAAGCAGTGTGATGGTGCTATTGCCTCGCGTTAGAAAAGTTACATAGAGATATTGCTATGTAAGTTTGGACTTGAGGATTGCAAACCTATATCCACTCCCATGGAAACAGGTTTGAAATTTAGTCTTCATGATGTTTGTGATCCTGCAGATGTCACTCTTACCAAATTGTTGTTGGATACCTCATTTATATATGCAACACGAGGCCAGGTATTCAGTTTGTAGTCTCACAGGTCAACAGATTCATGCATAGCCCAGGGTCTAAGCATTGGTAGGCTGTGAAGAGGATTTTTTTCTACTTGAGTGGCACTTTACATCTTGGCTTGTTTTATCCCAAGAGGGGATCATTGCTGCCAGATTTGCATGCTTTTTCGGACTCAAATTGTGCTGGTTGTTTTGACACACGAGTGTCCACAAGTGGTTTTTGTTTCATGCTTGGTAGCTCATGCATATCATGGTTAAGCAACCTTCTGTGGCCACTTCCAATTGTGAGGTTGAGTACATGGCACTCTTTATAGTTATAGTTGAGTGTGTATGGCTCAAACGCCTTATGGCTGATTTGAGTGTTGGATAGGACACTGCCAACACTATCTACACTGGCAGTCAAAGCGCATTGGCAGTTGCAAGGAACCCAGTTTTTCATGCTTTCACAAAGCACATTGAGGTGCATTACCACTATGTCAAGGAGAGGTTCTCATCAGGAGAGATCAGCTTGGCTTATGTGCCAACACAGGACAACCTTGCAGATCTTTTCACAAAGGCATTGTCTCATGAGAAGTTCAAAGCTTTCCACAAAGCTTTGGGCTTACTCCCCTTTGTGGACTAATCATGTCCTCAAGGCATTGCACTTCCTTTTACTCTATGTGCCAGCTCTCATTCACCGCATCACTCCATGGGGGATTTGTTACCATGTACATGTGGTAGTGATGTGTTGAACACACTCAGGACCATCGAGGCATTTTTTCCCTCACTAGGAGGTTTTTGCCCCCGTACATTGTATATACATCCATCACTCTAGTGCTAACTTATATTTCCATTGCACACTAACACACTCTATTGTGTGCCTTGAGCTTACTTCATCTTCTCCAAGTTGTGTGTGTTGCAACCCTAATTCCAACATCTCTCTCTCTCTCTCTCTCTCTCTCTCTCTCTCTCTCTCTCTCTCTCTCTCTCTCTCTCTCTCTCTCTCACACACACACACACACACACACACACACACACACACACACACACATCTCTCTCCTTTAGAAGAAAGTAGCACTATGGCACGCAGGTGGCATTTTTTAATCAATAGATTTCTCCCTGCGCATTGTAGTGAGCTCCATGAAGATTTGTAAATACCATCAATATGAAATGGACATCCAAATGACCTCCAAAATTCCCTAATGGTTTATGCAGCAACACAGACTTGTGCAAGTGATTTTTTGGTGTCCAGAGTTGCAAAAAGGGCCAAAAGGGGGGTGGCCACAAAGGCGCACAAATGGGCTAGATAGGGACCCCTACCATCATAAACCAATCAAGGGTAAGAAAAAGACAATCAAGGTTAGGAAAAACAACCTTAAAAGTAGGGTAACTCCTCCTGCTCCTTGTCCTCCTCCTCCTATTTCCCTTGCCATCTAAGTCGACGCTTGATTTCATTGCATTCACGAGTTTTGGTTGATTAGAGGGGGGTTTTGCAGTGGATTAGGCGACCTAGCCACCACAACCTTGGCTTGAGTGGCCTATAAATCTTCCTCAGCCACGTGCAACTGCTCTGCTACTAGGACCTCCACACACACAACTACAATAGTGTCACTAACATAGTCACCAAGTGGCAAGAGCTTGCTTTCAAGGGCATCTAGTGCACTGTCTAAGGGAAATTGGGCACTGGTGCATAGCATGCTCAAGCACACATCCACTCTTATGCACTCATCCATGCACAAGCCAAATGCTTTCTCCAAGTCATGCAAAAATACATACTCCTCCCCATCCACTACCACTGAGGAAAAGCAGCTAATTTCTACTTCTGGGATAGCATCATCCATCATTGGTGCATCCTCTAGAGCGTCACTAGTTCCAGCCACAATGATGGATTTTTCAACCACCTCTTTGAGCCCCCTAGGGTACTCAAGCCGAAGTGTCTGGCTTTCTGTTGTATGGTTAATGGGGACACCCTCTCGCTCCTTGGCATCCTTAATGATGGACCCAACCTGGAGGTGTGGGAGGTGGATCTCCTCCAAATCAAGTTCCTCGCTTACAAAGAATATGAATGTTGCCAGCCGCAAGAAAGATACTACACCCCCAATTTGTGCTTCTTGAGCACAGGCACCCCAAGGGAAGCTCGTCGAAGAAATGGCCTGCATCGGCTGCAATTTCTAGGAACCGTCTCAACCGCTTGGATAATGGGTAATCACCTTTGTGTATTTAGCAGAACAGATCGCAAGGCACCTAGCTCCCTGCATGTGGTCTCGGATAGGTACGGAATATTTTATGATATCCTCCTCCATGAACTCTAAATCTTGGCAAATGCATCCATGTGGAGGGCAATTGTGGCATCAAGGTCGGGGAGACGAGTGAAGAAGGTATGGAGATCCAACTTCCCCTTGTAGGTGGTGTCCTCGAGGAAGAGGGTGAAGCATGACAAAGGGTTGGATGTGGGTGCAAATGCAAAGGCTGTGGAGGCATCCATATCTAGTTCGGGGTTTAAACAGAGCATGGAAGAGCTCAAGGGTTGCGAAAGTGAAAGGGTAGAATGAGTTATGCAACCCACCTTTATAGTGGTGCCTTTTTTAAAGAAGGTATTTTTCCCAAAAAAATAATTTTTTAAAAAGGTACTTATATCAAAAATGAACTTTCGTCTCAATGCGACGTGCAAATTTCAATAATAACTAAAAATGGTTCTAAAACAAGCTGTACGCAAGGCGGCTATTGTAGAATGAAAAATTATATTCAAAGTCTTAAACCAGTCGAAGCAAATCAAATTGATTATATAGGGGATTGTTTCCAAAAATGCAAGAGTTACAAAGCTATAATAGTGATAGTGTAGTTCCATCCATGCCCCAATCCTCCTGGACCTTCATTTTGTCTTCCATCCTATTTCCAATCTATAGAAATTCTTAACAATAATTAGGCAATGATTGTCAAACTTTGATGGAGTGAAAATTCGGTGGAAGGATTCTCACCTTGTGACCTTGTAGATGAAATTGTGATTGTTGAAGGTCCTCAAAACCCATAATAGCCAAATGTTCTCGCACATTATTGAGAGTCCAATGCTTGTTCACTAGGACAGTCTCCAAAGCATCATTAGGCATCCTCTATGAAATGTCAAATCTTGCAACAGCGCCATCTACACTCTGTAAGGAAGTCCACACTCCAAGCTTCCACATCCAACGATTATAGTGAAATCGTATGTACAAGGACGTGCAAGATTTTAAATAGCGCATCCTAATACCTAATGCTCCAGCCTTACAATGGTACATATCCCCATTGTGCAGTTCCTCACAAGACCCCATTCCTCTTCTAAAACCCTCCCTAAATCCTCATAATGCACATCTTTACATACAAGCATTGCGGTAGTCTCCACAAATCCAAACTCTTTGAAGATATGAACGAAACAGTGAATAGGCAAACAACAACTCAAGCCCATAGACCTAGAAGCTGTGGAATATTTCAAGGAGTTTTGGACATCTATTATCATCTTTTGCTTGAAAGATGCTGACACTCCATACTTAATAAGGAAGATACTTTGATGGTTTCAAGCTTCCCAAACCCTTGTGTAGAAGTAGGCACAATATAGGAGTGAGAATAGAATATAATTCTTATGTGAACCGGTTTGGTTGGGCAAAGGTGGTGCTCCAATATCTGCATGTATAGCATTGAATGTGCCGGAGTGGCTATGAAGTGGCTACTTCTCCACCAATGTGGATGGAAATATGGCTGTTAGATCATGGCAAATCATAATTATGAATCCATAAAAACATTCCATTGTGATTTCACACCCAACTTTGTATTCTCAAAACATGTACTTACAATGTGTTGGGAATCAAGCTAATTGTTGCAAGTGCATGCTTGGCATTGAGAAAACATGTTGCACAATGGCTACGGTCCCCTTGTTTTTGCAATTCTTGAAGCCAAGGAACTTTCCTTTCCAATGATGATCCAATTTTGCATGATTTTGCACACGATGAGAGACAATAGCACATGGTTGCATGTAAACCCAAGCACCTTTGGTAAACTCTTTTGGCACCCACTCACCATCTATACCTCTTGTGTTGTGCCATGCAAGTGTTGTGACCTCATCCTTTGGCCGCCTTTGCAGAGTAAAGATGGCCATGGGTGAGCAAAGAAAAGTAGGAGGAGGGGGAGGAACTTGCTTGTTGCTACAATGTAGGCTGGTGTGCCATTGGGAGGTGGTAGTGGCAGAGGGAGGAGTAGCGTGGTGGCAATGGAGATAGGAGAAGGTGGATGACCCTTGCTTGGTGTGGAAATGGGAGGTGGAAGGGGAGGAGAGAGGAGCTTCCTTGCTACAGCAATGGACATGGTGTAGAGCGAGAGTGTTAGAGTAGAGGGTGAGTGTGATGGTTGCAATCAAGGAGGGCTTGAAAAAGGGGTTCTAGAGAGAGAAAATCACTTTTTAATTGAGAAATAGTTTTGGGAGGGCTTTGCATAGTAGAACATGATGTTTCAAAAGTTTTTGAATATCTTTTACTTTTAGTGGTTTTTCGGTGCACGTTTTGACATTTGGAGGTCAAAAAATGCTTTTTTGACCATAAAATAAGTTTAGGAGAGTTTTACCATAAAATAGGTTTAGGAGGGTTTTAAGAAGATAAGATTTGATATTTTTTTTAAAATAAATTTTGGGATTTTTCAAAACCAAGTCAAAAAGGGGGGAAACTTGGAGGTTCCAGGTGCCCCTCCCCCCCCCCTTCTCACTAGGTAAGAGGCCATTAAGAAGTGTAAGACTACTTTGTCCCCCTACTTTTTTGAGGGCATAGAGTGTGTCCACCACCCTCATCTCATTGGATGGCTTCTAATTAACCTTAATCCCAAAGGACCCCTAAAGGGTTCATGTTTTTCCTAATGGGTTGCATGGGCTTGTTTTGGTGAGCAAGTATTGGACCATTGCAAGAAACTTCCATGTGGCATTGACAAGAAAGTAAAGAATTGGCTGGAGAGCAATGAGGATCCATCACTTCAGCCCCGTCTTGTTGACACTGTTGGGGCAAGAGGCACAAGTGGGAAAAATATTCTCTTTTCTAGCAGCACTTCTCTAAATAGTGCCTCCTTCATAAGCCAACAAGTAAAGGCACGGGTGGAGCATATGTTGGATGCAAAAAGGGATGCATTGAAGGTTGTGAACACAAAATTGGATACATTGAGAGTAGAGCTACAAGACAAGAACCAAGATATGTAGAAGATACAAGGAACATCTTCAGCAGCGGCAGTGCTTCAGGGGCAATTGCAAGAGCTCCAGATAATGAAATCCAACATGGAGAGAGACGTTGATGCTACTCACCCTGATATTTTGGTGATTGAAGGCAAGGTGGTTGCTCTCAATAGTGCGGTCATAGCTCTTGGGATTGATGCAAGTATCTCCAACATAAGAGATGAGGTAGATCGTCTCAAGGTATCCCTAAACCCATTTTTAGGTACATTAATCTACAAACCTGCAAATAATTGTGTATTAGGGAGATAGGTATAGGCATGGCATTGATACATTCAGAGGTGGATAAATTCACAGCAAATGAAAAAGGTGAAGAGATACATGTGGTCGGGTAGGTCAACTATGCTCATGGTATTTTATTCTGTTATGGTTTTTTTTTGTCATGATAGGTTTTTTTCCTATATGGTAGTGCCCAAAGTACTTGACATATCATGACATGGTAGTTTTTGCTTGGCATGGCAGTTATTTCTATTATGATGTAAGTACCCTAGGTATTTGACATGGTAGTTTGTTTTTTGCTTTTGGGTTCTTTTGTTGCATGGCTGTCTTTATGTTATGGTGGTTGTTCCCAAGGCACTTAGCATGGTTGTTTCTTATGTTATGGCAGTTTGTCTCTTTTAATAGGAGCTAGTTATGTTATGGTGGTAGTGCCCAAGGTACTTGGCATGGTATTTTTATTTGTTATGGTAGCTTTTTTTGGCATAGTCGTTGTTTATGATATTGTGGCAATGCCCCAAGGTAAATTTTTTTTATATCTTTTATTCTATGGTGGTTTCTTTTTTTATTGAAGTTTGTATATTATAGTAATTATGCACAAGGTACTTGTCATGGTAGGTTGTTTCACCATATAAGGTACTTTTCATTTTTGTTTTTTCTTCTATGGTGGTTTCTTTTTTATTGAAGTTTTTATATTATGGTAATTGTGCACAATGTACTTGTCATGGTAAATTGTTCCACCATAGAAGGTACTTTTTATTTTTATTTTTCTTCTATGGTGGTTTCTTTTCTTATTGAAGTTTGTATATTATGGTAATTGTGCGCAAGGTACTTGTCATGGTAGTTTGTTCCACCATAGAAATTACTTTTTATTTTTTTCTTTTATGGTGGTTCCTTTTTTGAAGTTTGTATATTATGGTAATTGTGCACAAGGTACTTATCATGGCAGTTTCTTCACCATAGAAGGTACTTTTCATTTTTGTTTTTTCTTCTATGGTGGTTTCTTCTTTATTGAAGTTTGTATATTATTGTAATTGTGCACAAGGTACTTTTCATGGTAGTTTTTTCCCCTATGGTGGTTGGTTTTTTCTTTTTGGAGTTTGTATGTAATGGTGGTTGTGTCCTAGGTACTTTATATGGTAGTCTGTTGTCTTATACGTGATTTTTTTTTTTAGAGCTTGTATGTTATGGTGGTTGTGCCCAAGGTACTTTATATGGTAGTTTGTTCTCTTATGGTGTTTTTTTTTTTGAGTTTGTATGTTATGGTGGTTGTGTCCAAGATACTTGTCATAGTAGTTTTTTCTACCATGGTGGTCTTATGGGTCATGGTTGTTTCTCCAAGTTATCGTGTACTATATAAGGTACCTATTATGATACTTTTCTTGGTTGAATGGTGGTTTTTTTTTTCATGGCAATCTTTCCTATCATGGTAGTAGTGGTTTGTTTACAAGCCATCGTACTTTTCTTTGCCTTTGTGGTTTTTTTAGAAAGGTAGTTTTCTGGTATGGTGGTAGTGCCCAAGGTACTTGTCATGGTACTTTTTTGTCATGGTGCTTCTCAGATCTATACACCGTGGGATAATCTTTGTTTTTAATTTTTCATGCAGAAAGAAGTGATTGACTTGGAAGCATCAGCAAGTCAGTGTTTGCAACAAATCAACTTTTGTGAGAGCTTGCTGGAGCAAGTGAAAGCAAGGTGACACAATGTTATTGCTTCCGACAGCTGGCCAACATGTGAGCCACT
The DNA here is from genome assembly GCF_014529385.1 of Adiantum capillus-veneris. Classification (NCBI taxonomy): domain Eukaryota; kingdom Viridiplantae; phylum Streptophyta; class Polypodiopsida; order Polypodiales; family Pteridaceae; genus Adiantum; species Adiantum capillus-veneris. The sequence continues at coordinate 113,209,402 of NC_140941.1, forward strand.
CACAGGCTATAGTGTCTCTTCTAGAAACATGTGCCGCATGTGGGCTTTTCTTTATGGATTTTGATATGGTTTGCGTGTACACTCTAGCATGTGTTCATGCATACCATGCTTTGTGTTTTGCTGGTTGGGTTAGATTGGAGATGGTATGTGCTAACACCTCCTACACAAGAGGAGCATTCCGGACTCATTTAAATCAATTATTTTGCATATAGGCTGGTTGCAGTTGCATTAGATCTCATTTAAAAATAAAAATTGTTCAGGTTTCCTTCAACCATCTGCTGATTGCGCAAGCTACAACTTTATTGATCTGCTTGCAAGTTCTGCTCATATTCCTTGTGTGGTGCCAGTACAAGATGACGTTCCAAAGGAGGACAGTGGTATCCATTGCATTGACCAAACAACTCCAACTGGCAAGGAAGAGTCGCATGTGGCTAGTGAGGGCACTCCATCTATGGAGGTGGAGGCCTCTGTAAAAATAGCAATTGAGTCACAACCAAGTAAAAACAATCCAAAGGAAGAAGCAGACATTGACCTTGCAGAGGCAGTAGTGCAAGAGGGAGTGGATGTGGTGCAGCGCATGGTAGCACAGTGATGAGAATCCAGAGTCTCCCATCTTTCTAAGTGACATGATGAAGGCATCAAAGAAGCACAAGAAAGAAGACAATGGTAAGTGGTAATGGTATTAGACATGTCAACTTAAAGGCAATGACTACTTGTGACTGATGTGTGGGTTTATGACAAAGCTTGACCTTCCAAGAAGAGTATATCTTCTCCAGCCACACCCTCAAAGCAGCATGCTCAGCAGGCCCCATGAGAGTGATGGTGAGTCTTGCTTTAGACTCTGTCTTGTTATGTGACCTTTATGGGCTAAGAGTCTGACGTAGTCTAAATGAGTTAACACCATATTAGTAAATTTGGGAATCTCCAAATTCCCACTTTCAAAATAAGCTTAATATTTGACCACAGGCCAAATCTTAGCCAAATTTTTGAGAGCATGGCTTGGAAGAGAATTTCAATTACTATTTCAGGTTTCTTGAATGTTTCAAGTACTCTATCTTTTGTGTACACCTAACAAAGATGACCCTAAATCTATATCAGATATTGATGCCTGGTCATTTGACAAACACAAGGAGGAATTTGGCAATTTAACTAATCAGTTTTGTTTTGAGTCTAGAAAAGTATGTACTGTGCATTCCACTCGAGTGTAAAGTAATGCATTTTGCAGGTACTTGTTTGTTCCAAAAGATGCACAGGAGTTTATTGCATGGGATGTGATGTGGGCGAATGTATACATTTGGAGTGGTGCAATGCTTGGAAAATTTTAAGTCAAGGATTCAAAGATGTTTTCCACAGGTTCACAAGTATATTAGTGGTTGGACCGGACACCAATGATGCAATGTGGGAAACTATTGTTTTGGTGGTGGAAGACCAACTTTTTTCAAAGTCTTGCAGAATTTTTTGGCAAAGGTACAATGCTATGATGAGCATAACGTTCTTTTCATTCACACCACCTTTTATAAATGCCATTGTAATCTTCTTAGTCCATACATTGTAGTACCGGATATCGAGCACCGACATGCCCAATACTTGTCAAGGGATTTAAAGGATTGGCTGGTAAAGTGGCAGCATGCTATGGATTGGCAGTGCTTGGCTATGGATTGGCAGTGCTTGGCTGAGTCTTTCAACACCCTAAAGCCTATATAGGATGACATATATGTCAATTGAGGCGATCCAAAAAGGTTTCAAGAAGATCTCATATGAGGAATATAGACGTGGACACAGCTCAAGCCCACTCTATGCCATTAGGCTTAGGGTAAAACCACCTATTGACTACCTGTGTAGGCACTTTGAAGCTTCAAATTGTTAAGGATTGAGTCAAAAAAGATGTATATTGGGCTATAAAGGTATTTGGCTACAAGAACATGTTGGACTAAACTGCATGTAATGTGCTATAAAATTGTTAATTTCCAAGGATTGAGTCAAAAAAGAAGTATATTGGGCTACAAAAATATTTTGTTTACAAGAACATGTTGGACTGAACTGCATGTAATGTGCTATGAAACTGCATAGGTTTCTACAAAAACCACTTGTGCACTATCTTTGTAGGTATTTTGAAGCTTCAAATTGGTACTTTTATAAGTGACACTACGCAACCTACATTGATATTGGCATGCTATTGTATACATTTTCTTATACCTCTGCAACTAGTTTAAACTTATGTGGCTCTCCTTCTAAGGGTTCCAAGGGTATCTTAATTGATCTAACCAAGTGTGATGCCAGAAGCACTTTTGGTTGACTAACAAGTATGTAATAAACATCCTCAACACCCTCAACCAGCTCATAGTAGAACCCTTCAACCAAATAGGAATTTGCTGAAATTATGTTTCCCCAGGAATCCCTCAAAGCTCTTGCTGTTTTGTATTTCTCCTTCAAGCACCTCAAAAGGTAGAAGTCGGCTCCATCTTCATTGGCATTGGTGGCAAAGTTATCACCAATTCATACTGCATCATCAATTGTGTCATGGTGCCTTTTTCTGCATCGTCACCATCCAAGGCCTCAAGAGTGAGATACTCCCAGTTGTCGACATGTGTGTTTTTCAAGCATCGTCTCCAACGTTGGGACGTACAAAATTCACAATAACAAGAGATAAGTCTGCAACGGATTGCACATTTGTCATTCCTTATCCATTGACACAGTGTAGTGATCGTGAACCTTCAACTCGCTTGCAGTTCCACATCTTCTCCCTAGGCACCTCAGCAGCTTGGACCTCCCAAAAAATCCGATTCACCCCTGTATGGCCACTTTCATCGTGAAATTTATGCTTCAAGAAGCCAGCAACATCCTTGGCACACTTCATGTGCCATGCATCAGGCTTCAACTACTCGTGTTAAATCCCTCTTAACAAATTCCCTTGTCCCATCATGCTCCCCTTTGCCCTGGCCCGAGGCAAAGAAACTCCATAGCATTTCAATGCCAATCAAAGTGTAGTACCTAAAACAATGACACACCTTCAATGCTGGGCAGAAACGAATCTCTTGAAACCATTAATCAGAGGTGGAAGAAAACTTAGCATACCTTGACACAAAGAAGAACGGTCTAGATGACTTGAATTGAGCAGCACATCTATTCGACCACACCGAATGCCACTTCACAAAGTTGAAGCCTTCGTCTTGCAGCCAAGCAACTGTGCAGTTGCTTGGCAATGCTGCACAAAGAACGTGTCATGCTCTTTATCATTTGAAATGTAGAAATGTGTGTATATTAACACCTTGTCTTCCTCGCCTCGAATGTATGTGATGTGTACCAAGATAGTGACTTGTGAAGAGTAGCAATGCATTGAGTGGATTTATTTTTGCTCCTTAAAAGAGTAATTTTTTGCAAAGTCTATAACAGAGAGTATTGCATCTCTAGAAGCCTTTGAATGCAATCTTTGAACTGTTGAGATTGCCATTGAGCAATAAAATTGTGCCGGATGTAAGTGGTCAGATGCTTTTGAAGGAAAGATGTGAAATCATTGCATCCCATTTGCTTCACTAGAAGATCTTTGCACTTCTTGCCTTCAGAATGGGTTGAGGCAACATCTTCAAACAACTTAATTGAAATCTCGACTGCATTTTCAAATTTTTCTTTTGGACAGAGCATTATCCTCTCCGACCCACATTCAGGACATTCTCCCTTCAAGCAAGGTAGCTTATGAAATTCAGACTCACTTGGTTTTTCACATAACACCATCTCAATAAGTGTGTTCATGCTAGTGTATGTGTACGTTGCATCTTGACACTTACTTGGAGCCTCTTCTGGCAATCATATAGCACACATCCAGCCACACCCATTGCCATGCATTCCTGTTTTGCTTTGTCTCATGTGGTTGAATGCTTCCTTGAGGTATATCATCTGAATATGAGCATATGGAAGCATGTGCAACGGTCCTTCAACTTACGAACAAACCAAGGTTTCAATCCCTCAAACATCTGAGAGAGATCTTGATGTGTGGATCTTGCATTTGGAACCTCTTGTAAAACTCCCCCTATGCAAGAAAAAGTGAAACCCATCAGAGGATTGCAGTGAAAATCAATGGAGCTAGAGATAAAAACAAAGGACAAAATAAAATTTAGATGGTTCAAGTGCTAGAGATGTATAACACTTATACCTATAGAGAACTATGTGCACGTGCAACTAGTAAATGCAAGGAACATGTCATATTAATGATTCATTCAAAGATCTCGGTGCTCCATGACTACCTTGAGAGATACTCTATGGCTTTTCTATATCCAAAGTACCTAGAGAGGCCCTTTATTGTCATATAACTTCCATGACTACCTTTGAAAGGAACTGTGTACTTTTTTCTACCCTCAAAGTGCATAGAGAACCCATTTAAACTCTCATGGTACTTCCATGAGTACCTTTGAGATGGTACCCTATGACTACCTTTGAAAGGTACTCTATGACTTTTCTATCTCTAGAGTACCTAGAGAGCCCCATTATTGTCATGGTACTTCCATGAGTACCTTTGAGAACATGTGAGGCAAATGGTTGATTCAATGATCACGAAACTCCACGAATACCTTTGAGAGGGTACTCTATGACTTCTATCATGAAAGTACCTAGAGAGTCTCTTTATTGTCATGGTACTTCCATGAGTATCTTTGAAAACATGTGAGACTAATGGTTTATTCAAAGATCACAAAACTTCATGACTACCTTTGAGAAGGTACTCTATGACTACCTTTGAGAGGGTACTCTGTGACTTTTCTATCTCCAGAGTACCTAGAGAGCCCCTTTACTGTCATGGTACTTCCATGAGTACCTTTGAAGGAACTCTATGATCCTTTTTTACCTACAAAGTACCTAAAGAACCCCTTTGGACTCTCATGGTACCTCCATAAGTGCCTATACGAGGTATTCTAAGACTTTTTCTATCTACAAAGTACATAAGGAACCTCTTCACTCTCATGGTGGTTCCATTACTACCTTTGTTTAGTACTCTAAAGACTATTATCTATCTCCAAAGTACCTAAAGCTTTAGGATTGCTACCCTAAGGTTCCTGACTCAATGCTTCCAAGAAACTCAAAACGAAGTAAGAGTATACATTGGTGGTTTTTTAGTGCTTTTTAAAGCCTACATAATTAACTCAAATTCTAGTTTTAACATCATGTATTCATAGATAATTAGTCTTCTTATGAAAAGATACAATCCTTTTTATCTTTAGAGATATTTTGGGAATTTCAAAAAAATTGAGGGATATTTGAAGGCCTTTTGGAATTTATATTTTGGGAATTTTTAAAATTTGAGGGGTATTTTGGGAACTTCCATAAATTAGAGGGGTATTTTGGTAATTTTCCCTTTAATCAATAATCTTAAAAGTGCTCTCTATGGAGCTGGTGTCTCCCTTTATGGCCTACACTCCTCTTATGCTTGATATTGTGATGGTACTTAGCAATGTCATTCCCACCAGCTCATAATGAGTAGAGGACCAAGCTAGTGGGCCTCAAACGTGACACATGATCTTCCACACACGGCTGGCCATACAGGAGACCACTGATTGAGGCAAATGATTGGTTACAGATAGAGAAGCAACCCATTGTAACCTGCCGTTCATGGGTACATCTTGTCTTAAACCCTAAACCCTAAAGCTTGTTCACTTATATGTACCTTGGAAAGGGATACTTTTCAGATATTTATAAATCATTGTCTAACTTTTGAGAAATTAATCCAATAATCAGTGTTCCAAGACATTTGATGAGTGCTGCTGTTGTTGCAAAGGCCATAAATAAGATGCAGTCTTTATGCTCTCTTCATTCAAGTCAATCCTACCTCAATCTTTTCTATAAAATTCGATGTCTTTTTTTTAAACTGCGAACGGTGAGCACCACCCAGCACATGTGCAATCTTCCGCACGTGCACGTCACTACAGGACATAAACCAAAAAAGCTTGCTAGAGCTCCAACACTCTTAACGAGCGTTGCTGCAAAAGGGACATAAAACTCCACTTGATAGGTAAATAACAGAAGGTATTATAGTCTTCAAAGGTTAAGTCAGAAATGGAGCAGCAACAAAGAGATTCTACTAGCATATTTACAAGAGCATCCAAAATGCTCATACTGAGCTTTCATGCCCCAGGGTTGGTATGATACCCACAATGTACAATTGAGTCCTATTTGCAACACAATCCCTACACCTGTATACATGTACAACATTCAGGTTTCAATGAAAAATATTCACAATTGATATGTACTGCCCATTATAAGTAAAACCTTATCCATATGATCAACTCTGTGTTGCTATTGCATTCTCCCCGAATAGTATAGTTGCAACTGATGGCGGCAGCCACGTTGGGTTTCCTGCATCTTTACCTTGACCATCACCTGCCAGCTCGATTTTGGCATTTTGCTCAACCTTGTCCTTTCCTTTTGAACCTTTTCTTGGCAAAGGAAGCACGCGAATCACCCCTGCACCTAGCTTCAGAGCAATAAAAGATGAAACGGCAAGCACCAAAGGCCGCACACCCCAATGCATTGCTTCTAAGTGATAATATTTGTCAATCAGGTTATCATAGTCCTGCATCTGAACCACTTCAACCTCTTCGGGGTCTGCCCACCATTCCTCCCAATTCCACAATCGCCCTGGAAAGGTAACCACAAGACCCCCATTGGGTGCAATCCAAGAAATCCTTCCCGTATCCCAGCATCGATCTTTTCTCAGCGGCCACTGAAACCGAGGAGAAACCACTTCTTTCCTTACTTTTATGAACTGCCCTACATGGAAAGGCTTCACTTTTTCCAGTTCCCTTGGACTACAAATCCACAGCATCTCCCGACCCAAGAACGCAACCTTCAGCTGACCACTTGTTTCGATTCCATGTATCACGCCAACAGAAGAGGAGCTGCGCACTGAGGAATTTGAAGGCGGGCTCTGAGAGAGATGGACAAGATCCCCGACAAAAAAACCAGAAGATACTCTTTCAACAATGGCTGGACTCACATGCACCGGTTCCTGAGCCTCAGAAAATTTAACAAGAACACTGCCAGCATGTTTGTCTATCATAACAATGGTTCCCTGCGTTTTTATGGGCTCACGTGAATCAGCTGTGGCTTGGGGAACTACTGAATCCTTCAATTGAACTAGGTCTCCAACTTGAAAACAATGACTCCAAAGGGACATTTTATTGATCCTGTCACAATTAACCAGCTCATTCTTCTTGTCAAAGTACTGTAGCACAATAGAATCAGTACCCATTACAGACTTTACAACTGCAGGCTTCCCACCGGACACATCTGTCACATGCACCCAATCCCCTTCCTTGAACATGACTTCAGGGCTGCATGCACATCCATACAGAAAGTTCATTTTATTGAGAAGAAAGCCATTAAACCAAACTGGTAAAAACCAGAGTTCTTTTTCTCCCAAAGGCCTCAGTGTTACTTTATTCAAGTGAGACTGTCGAGTACTCTAAAATATTTTTAGCTCTTCAACTTGTTAGTGATTTGGCAATTGGCTTTAAAAGCCTTCTCACTCTATCGCTTCTTAGATCTTTGAGCAGTGAAGTAGATATGTATAAATACCTTTCAAACGCCTGGACAATCTCAGCAAATGATGGCCGCTTCCTGTAATCATACTCGAAACAGGCCCTGATGACCCCTTTAATAGCTGGAGGCAGGCCATTGGGAATTTTTGGGGTCTCACGCTTCCTCACGACAAGGGAGAAAATTTCTTTAGGTGAATGCCCATGCCAAGGCACTACTCCTGTAAACATTTCAATAATGCTGCATGCAAAGCCCCACGAGTCTGTCTCAAAAGAAAGCGGGCCACGAACATCAGGTTCCCATTGCTCAGGAGCCATGTAATTTGGGGTGCCCAACCAAGCTGTATTCTCATCGTCATGGAACTGCATGCCTAAAATTAGAGATGGTATGCCAAATTCTCCCAAAATCACCTTATCCTGGTCATCCAGCAGAAAGTTGCAGGGCTTCAAATTTAGTGCCATGATTCGAACAGAGTGAAGCTCTGATACTGCAAGAGCCCCGTTCAAGCCATATCTGCACGCAACTTTTGAATGATTCAAACAGCACCTTCAAGAAAAAAAAAACCTCAGAACATGAAAAAGATGAAAGCTACCTTATCACGTCTGCTAAAGGAAGTCGATTCTCTTTAAGGCGAGCCATTCTATCCCCTATTGAGCCCTCATAAAACTTTGTGATGATACATATCTGGGCAAGAGGAAAAGAATGTCACATCTCTCTCTCTCTCTCTCTCTCTCTCTCTCTCTCTCTCTCTCTCTCTCTCTCTCTCAGCATTTCCACAAAGCATTTGACAGTCCCTAGAGCTCGACTGATGTGCAGGTTACAGGAGATGGGTGTACCCACAGAGCTGATTTGAGGGATCATGGCCCTGTATAGGACAGTTGTGGGTCAGGTCCGCACTCCCGAGGGGGTGTCTGAGCTTTTTCACTCCACTATTGGGGTGAAACAGGGTTGCCCACTCTCCCCCACTTTATTTGTTGTGTATGTGGATGAGGTTTCAGATTACATTGAGAGGGGAGGCGACAGAGGAGCACAGTTAGCAGGGACTTGGATCTCATTGCTACTATATGCAGATGATATTGTGTTGATCTCAGATTCACCAGAGGGAATGCAGCGACATTTGGATACATTGCACACATTTGCTAGTGATAGCGGCTTATCAGTGAACCTTGGCAAGACCAAGGTTATGGTGTTCAACACCACACCACAGTGGGTCAAGCGATCTGCACCTACCTTTGCATATGGTCAGGAGACGGTGGAGTATACAGATAGATGCATACACTTACCTTGGTGCGGTCTTTAGTGGCCCAGTGTTTTCTTTGAGGAGAGCAGCAGAGACTAGGCTAACGAGAGCATATGCGGCTTTAGGGAAGATGGAGAGGATGTGTTTGCAGGTTCAGTTTCAGGAACCTCGAACGGAACTATGGCTTTTTGACACTTTGGTCACATCAGCTATGCTTTATGGGGTGCAGATATGGGGGTCATCAGTGGACCGCCATAGCCAGGCTGGCAGTACTGATGGATGGAAGTATATGGAGAGGCCTATGGTCTCTATGATTTCTCGGATGATTAAGGCCAAGGCCTCTGTACCGCATGAGATTATCCGTGCAGAGCTCACTGCTCCCCCATTGGTCATTGAGGCACTTACCAGATCCGTTTCTTTCATACACAATATCTGGGATCTCTCCCATCTAGCTTTGGAGTCTTCTCAACAGCTTGCCTCACAGGGAGACATCTCTTGTTGGTATGCACAGATGACAGCTTGGTTCAAGCTGCATGGTTTTGACATGGATAGATTACCCTCTTTCCAGTATTCGTTGGACGCACCCTCCTTGTCTCTCACACGGACCGAGATCACTCAGCTTATCGAACAGGACTTGATTCAGTTAGACACTAGGAGGACATGGATACAGCCTATGCGTATGCTTGGCACGAAGATGGCTTTCTACAGAGAGCATCTCCTTGAGCTTACACAGGATGGTTTTGTGACCAAACCTGCCTACATGGACACTCATCTATCCCATGGATTACGATGTGTTATTGGACAGATGCGCACATCATCACATCAGTTAGAGATTGAGGCTGGCAGATTTAGAGTAGTACCAGCAAAGGCCAGGATTTATCAGTTATGCCATATAGAGCCAGAGACAAAGTTACATCACATATATCACTGCCCAGTCTACTATGAGATACAAGGACGTTTCCACTGCCTATTCAGAGAGGCCTTGGACACTGGCCAAAGTTATGAGATATCACGATCAGAGATGCCTTGGGCTATTTTTATTGGAGCTGCACAGACATAGGGAGAGCCTCTTGAGGAAACCAGACAATAGGAGATGCTCACAGAGGGAGATCAATGATTTTTTCAGACTACATATACGACATTTAGGTGAGAAGGCATTACAGCAGACTTCAGAATCCACCTGTTCCAGGGGCACACTGACTGACAAGGCCACTAAGCTTGAGAGATCCATACTCCCACGATTGCAAGGGTCATCGAGACATCGGTGGAGGCTGCATCAGAGGGTCCGGACTATTCTGGCACGACATGGGAGACGCCCAATCAGAGTACTCACTAAGGAGGACATTGATGAGCTTCACCAGCGACAAATGCTGGATATCATAGGATCCTGATTTCAGCATTTCATTTCATTCCATTTCATTTCACTTTAGCTCAGTTCAGTTTCAGTTTTCAGTCTTTTTCACCATTTGTAAACTCTTTTGTCTCATAGGTCACTTTGGCCTTTTGAAGACGTTAATATATCATTTCATTTCTCTCTCTCTCTCTCTCTCTCTCTCTCTCTCTCTCTCTCTCTCTCTCTCTCTCTCTCTCTCTCTCCCCTTTTTTAGGATCCCATAGTACTTTTATTTTATCATTTTGTCGTTTCATTGTTACTCTGACTTTGTATCAAATTCACCACATTGTAACGCTCTGGTCTCATAGGTCATTTTGGCCTTTTGAAGACGTTAATATAACATTTCATTTCATTTCATCTCATCTCTCTCTCTCTCTCTCTCTCTCTCTCTCTCTCTCTCTCTCTCTCTCTCTCTCTCTCTCTCTCTCTCTCTCTCTCTCTCTCTCTCTCTCTGTGTGTGTGTGTGTGTGTGTGTGTGTGTGTGTGTGTGGATAGTTTCCTATGACGTTAAAACCATAGTAGCAGTGGACGGAGGGACGGAGCCTAGAGACGGGGGATGCCCGATTCTGGGACGGGGACGGGTAGGGACGGGCGGCAAATTGCCTGCCAGGTGGGAACGCAAGCAAAACGTCCCAGGACGGCAGGGGACGGCAGTCACAAACAGTCAACTTTTTTTTAAATTTGAAAAACTGGTCGTTTCTAACCTCTCCAACAACCATATTTTTGAACTTTGAAGCACCCCAATGGCTATAAAAGCCACCCTTTGGGTCCTCATTTCTCGATGTTTTATAAACACATCTATGTCTATATGACTCATGTTCTTTGGTCTATTTAGTGTAAATTTATGGAAAAAGTGATGCTCTATGTGTGGCATGTGTTTAGGTCAAAAAATGCAAAAAAAACTCTTTTTTTTTTTGCCGTTCCGACCCCCGTTCCCAACATGCCGTTCCATGTTACTATGGTTAAAACTCTCTTCTTCTTCTTCTTCTCTCTCTCTCTCTCTCTCTCTCTCTCTCTCTCTCTCTCTCTCTCTCTCTCTCTCTCTCTCTCTGTGTGTGTGTGTGTGTGTGTGTGTGTGTGTGTGTGTGTGTGTGTGTGTGTGTGCGGATACACACACAACACACACACCCAATATGCACTACACACGCACCCTAGAGCTTGCACAAGTACACAAACACGTCACTGCCAGATATCAAAACACACAACCTTTGCCGTCCATCTTTGGACTTTTTCTTGCCTTCATTGTTGATTTTCTTGGATTTTTTATTATTGGAGAGATCTTGTTTCCTAAAACATTTCTCTTCAAGATGACCATTCGTTCCACAATAGGTGCACTGATGGCATGTATACAGTCCTGACGAGAGAGCCATACCAATAATGGTGAACCTGGTAGAAGTCATGTATTTGATTTGGTGAGAAAAGTAGGAGGTGGCTGATTGCCGTCTTCTTGAGTAGGAGTATCAATCGAATAGACTCTTCCCTAGAGTTTCTCATCTTTGCAGACACGATGAAGACATGGGGAGGGAGAGGCAATCCACCAATAGAGAGATTGAACAAACCCAAAAAGCTTTCAACTTCATGAACATTCTTAAGATCTGGCTAACTCCCATGGTCTCTATCTTTGCCGGGTCCATTTGTAAACCCTTTGCTAAAAGGATGTCCCAGAAAGTGTATTTTTGGCATGAGAAATCGCTCTTCTTCCCGTTGATAACCAATTTGTTTTTCGCAGTGCCTCAAAAACCTATAAGAGATGTTTCCTACGTTCCTCTTCATTCTTAGAGAATGCGATGATGCCATCAAAGACGATGCCCACAAACTATCAATGATTTCTAAAAATCTGGTATCATCCCATTAGATGTTGCAGGAGCATTTGTGAGGCAAAGGCATCACCAAATACCCATACAATCTGAAGGATGTCCTGAACAAGGTCTTGTAAGAGCGATCTTGATCTGGTGATAGCCACTTTTCAAATCCATTTTGCTAAAACACGAAGAACCCTGTAGTCTGTCAAGTATATCATCCATCCTAAGTATTGGAAACCTATTCTTGATGGTGATTTTATTGAGAGCTCTTAAGTCGATGCACATTCTCCAAGATCCATCTTTCTTCAAAACAAGGAACAAAAAGGCGAAGTACTAGGTTGAATTAGACCCTTTTCTAGAAGTTCTTTGACTTGGTTCATTATTTCTTCATTCTGGGATTTGCTCACTTTGTAAGGGGGTCGGTGTCACAAAATGATGACGTGGCATGGCCTAAAGGACATTGAGGTCGGACAGAAAGGGCCAAATCCCTAGCGAAAGAGGCTGCAGAAGTTTTACCAACTTGCAGATTATGGCCAAGTAGCCACATTTTTGGAGCTTTCTTGTACAAAAGCAGGGTCAACCACCATGTCTAAGCATTATCCTTAAGAAAAGATGCCACCTTTCGCACCTTGGAGGCTTCAGAGAAGCTGCCCCTAAAGAAAGCGATGCCAAAATGATGTATGTACGCAAGAGCTCAATGGGAATCCTTGAAGCCTGAAAAAGTATCAGACCCTAACGCCTGACCTCATCCTTGAACTCTTCGGTCTTCTTTCTCTTCTTCTCCAAGTTGTCATATTGAGTAGCTCTCATAGGTGGTTCTACTTCTTACCATAGATGGTACCAAAAGAGTGGGAATCACTATCAGAACTGTCGAAAGAGGGCAAGGTGTCTTCCTCTGAGCTGCTACTTTGCCTTCACTACTTTCTAGACTTCTTCTTGAAACTGCTTTTCTTCGTCTTTCTCCACTTCTTCCGCCTTTTCTCATCCTTGCTGGAACTAGTGGAAGAGGAACTCTCTGAACTCTCTGAAGAGAAAGACAAAGAAGAATTGGGGTCATCCTCGAAATGGACACGCTTCTTGGATCCTCTAGCTGCCTCAAAAGTCAATTTCCAACCTAGGTAATTGAGATCCTCCGACTTGCTTTTCTTCCGAGAGTGCTTTTTGTCTTTCATCATTTGATTGATCTTCTACTCAAGACCTTCGTCAAACTCTTCTTGCGAGTACAATTTCCGCTTTCCTACACCCGGCTTTGCTTTAGTCTTCATGGCCAACTTGATAGGTGAGTCGACGACATTTTGCCATCGTCGATCGACAGTGAACCTCAGCAAGTGGGTGAATCTTTAAATACTTCATGTGGTTCACATCCTTGAGTACACGATCATTCGTTTTGGGCACGTGTCAAACTCGAGTTGACGCTTGTACTCCTTTTTGTCGAGATCCCCCGCCAGAAACTTGCCATTGTCGTCTCCCGATTCCTCAAAAGGAGGCTTGCTCCCGTTGGAAACTCTGTTGATTCTCAACAATCCCTCGCTAGGATTAGAGAGCTCTTCATCTTCTTGGGGACGGGCAATCAAAGAAACATTGTCCTCTTTGTCAGATTCACTCCTAGAACCCATGTGTGCTGCACAAGACGAATATGATCCTTCCTACGAGAAGAATCGTCTGGGTTACCACTGTAACAGACTTGGACACCCAAGCGAGAAATCAATAGCAACACACGAACAAAACTGTAACAATTGAACTTGAAGAGAGAGAGAGAGAGAGAGAGAGAGAGAGAGAGAGAGAGAAAAGGAGAGTCGACGCGAAGCGGCGGAGTTCTGCTTTCACATGCACTGGCCCCAAAGACTAGTGCCCTTCGATATTTCTGATGCTTCACAAAGTACAACGGCCGAGAGACCCTTCTCTCTAATTTGCAAAAGAGGACCCCAAGCCACTCTTATAAACTTTTACAAGGTGTCACAAGACTGGCACCACGTGCCAATAGAAAAGAACAGACTGAACAGACTTTTAGCACTTCAATAACAACTGAAACTGAAAGAGAGAGAGCACACGCGACATGGAGTGGTGGAATTCCACCCCAAAGAGTATTGGCCCCAAACCTTGGCGGCCCTTTCGGTATTTCTTTATATTGCATCATCAAAGTACAAGCCGGTACTTCATCCTCTGCACCTTCATCCAGAAGCATGCCAAAGAATGAGCCCATGGCCTCATTTTTAAAGGCCCCAGGCCCAAAAGTAGTTTACATGAAAAGCCTTCAAACTCAAAAGCATCTAGTCCAAAAGCGATGCCCAAAAGCTGCCAACATAAATCACGGAAATCCATACAACTGCCACGTCAACAGTCAACACAAAACGCGAAAATCCGTACAATCTGCCACGTCATCATGTCAGCACAAAATCCGGGTTTTCCGCATGATTGCCACGTCATCAGACCATTCCAGATTGCAAAGATCCATACAGTTGCTCGTTTTTCAGTGGGTCGACACGTCAGCAGTTTGTGACATCCCCCCTTCTTGAAACAGAGTAATCCTCCGTGATTACCGCATATCTGCAAAACAACTCAAGTTAGCTCAAAAATTTCCGAGGGACAATCAGTTTGCTCTTTTTTTGTTAAGGCGTTGGCTTCTCTTTTTGGCCCTTTTGATCAAGGAGTTGGCTTCTCCTTTCGTCCAGATCGGAACTCTTGATATTCTGGCGTAGTAAAATTAGCCATCACACCCAAACCGCACTGATCTTTCGTAGGTGTCTTGATGCACTAAAATTATATACCCAGGCAATCTCATCCAATTAGGAATATTCAGTGGTTGGCACATCACAATGCAACACAAATGCTCACATATGCATGTTAGAAGATAGAAACAAGGTAGGATCCGTACGGTGTCCGTACAGTACGGTACCGTACCGTACGGATCCGTACTGTACCAACAAAAAAACCAAAAAAAAAAAAAAAAACGAATTTCCCCTTCGCGTTTTCGGATTTAATTTCGCCTCTGTTTTGCGGGTTTGGCCGCCTGGTTATTGAGACAGAGTGAGTTTGGGCGCCTGTTTATTGCAAACTATTGACTACAGAGTACTACAGAGAGAGTTTGGGCGCCTGTTTATTGCAGACAGAGCTCTGCAAACTCACTTGCAGAGCAACCTTGTGCGCGGTAAAGGTAAGTGCTCGTCCTCGCGAGTCTCTCCCGTCTCCCTCGCGCATACCTTGTGTGTTTCTCGCGATAGCATCAATGTTTTTGTTCACCAATCTGTAGGTACACCATGCCTCGCAAACCCAACCCAGTCTGGAGCGCACACACCACTGTCATTGCGGTGGTAAATAGAGGAGGGCAAGCAGGATCAGGAACACATACTTGGGCCTACAAATATTGTGGAAAACAGAAGACAAGTACGGTGACGCGTGTGTTGAGGCACCTTACTGGCATCGGCACTACTGGCCAGTGCGGATGACTCGCCTTGGATTGTCTATTTATGACACCTTTGGATAGTAGAACAATGAGCTAATATCCTAGAAGTGATACTTATGAATTTATTATCAAGTACGGACTGTATTGTAGGTTTTTGACGTTTTCAAAAAAAACCTTACGAATTTTACGTACCTTACCACTCAATCCATTCGGTACTACGTACAGTACGTACCGTACCTTACGTACCTTTCCACCTTGGACAGAAACATAAAGTCGCCGATTAACACTCCTCCCGCATAACCTTACAAGGTCCGAGCCGGGAGTTATTCAACGACTCCCTCATCACTCCTCCCGCATAACCTAAAAAGGTCCGGGCCGGGAGAGATAGAGGCCTTTTACAACCAAACGCCCCCCAGACCGCAGCCTGTGTCTTTTGGAGGTGCTGAGAATAACCACTGCTCAGACTTCTTAATACTCCTCCCGCATAACCAACCATGTCCGGGCCGGAAGAAACAACAACATATTTTTCATGAATACAACCAAACGCTCCCCAGACATCCATCTGCGTCGTTTCGAGGTTCGAACAATACCAAAACAGCATTTCTCACTACTCCACCCGAGAGTAAAATTACCAATCATTGAAACTAGTATTAAAACCAGAGTCAAACAGTTCAAAGCGGCACCAAGACAGGTTTAAATCAAATATCATCCATTTCAAACAAATTCCAAACAGAACTCAAACTTAAAAAGCAATCTCGACATTACCCGAGCTCGAAAAGTCGACTGACTTTCCATCCTGAAACCTGCACCAAAAATTAGGGTTAAGTTCCTTCCAGAAGGTCGTAGCCGACCGCACCATGGTCCATAAGCTCTTGGACAAAAAATGTTCTTGTGACAGTGATGGTAGTCCCAACTTCCAAGACATAGAAATCACACTGGACCTCCAAGGTCATCTGCTCGTGAAGAGACATCTACTGAGAGATGTCAAGAAATTTCAAGTTATAATCTGTTAGGGTTTCAACTTTCCATGGCAAGCATTTCAGGATACCCCACTCTGCCAGAAGTTGCACTCCGAAGTAAGATGTCAAAACCATATAACTTCGGGCAAAAATTTTCTTGAAAGCTTGCCAATCCTTGGAGTGTGCGGCTTGGTAGCTATAGACATCAACATGTGCATGGCACTGACTCTGAGAAGAACAGCAGCTCGAAACAAATCTTGGATCCTTCTCTTGCAAGTGATCTTTATGGCTTATGCCCTGTAAGACATGAGCGGTGAAGATGGGAGCGCGCCCGATGCACGATGAAGTAAGGGTGGGAGTGGCTAATAAGTCCCGAGTAGGGACCCGAAGATACTTCAAATAAAATTCTAGTAGCCTCTATTTTGCTTTGTCTGCTCTTTTGTATGACCGATATGATTTCAGAAAAGCACACCTGATGCTTTGATACCACTGTCACAAGACGGGCACCACGTGCCAATAGAAAAGAACAGATTGAACAGACTTTTAGCACTTCAATAACAACTGAAACTGAAAGAGAGAGAGCACACGCGACATGAAGTGGCGGAATTCCACCCCAGAGAGTATTGGCCCCAAACCTTGGCGCCCCTTTCGGTATTTCTTTATATTACATCATCAAAGTACAAGCCGGTACTCCATCCTTTGCACCTTCGACCAGAAAAGCCTTCAAACTCAAAAAACATCTGGTCCAAAAGCGATGCCCAAAAGCTGCCAGCATAAATCACATAAATCCGTACAACTGCCACGTCAACAGTCAACGCAAAACGTGGAAATCTGTACAATCTGCCACGTCATCATGACAATGCAGAATCCGGGTTTTCCGTACAATTGCCACATCATCAGACCAGCGCAGATTGCGGGGATCCGTATAGTTGCTCCATTCTTCAATGGGTCGACATGTCAACAGTTTGTGACACGAGACCCCTAAAACAAGGCACCCAAAGTTGCTTTTCAAGGCTAAAAGCATAACCTCCAAAAATTGTTGCCAAAAGCTCACGCAAGGCTTGCTGTACGGATCCGTGATTTGCAGCAAAATTTTCGATGGCTACCACGTCAGCACATCTTATGCGATTTTTGGGTATTCATTGTTCGGCTAAGTTGTGCAACTTTTCAAGGACCTTTTTAGGCCATTGAGCTTCCATGTCATC
Organism: Adiantum capillus-veneris; assembly: GCF_014529385.1. Lineage (NCBI taxonomy): Eukaryota > Viridiplantae > Streptophyta > Polypodiopsida > Polypodiales > Pteridaceae > Adiantum > Adiantum capillus-veneris. The sequence continues at coordinate 113,226,928 of NC_140941.1, forward strand.
ACACTTATGACATGCTTCTTGTCATGTGGTTATTGCATTGTCCCATCAGCCTATTGCTCATGTTACAAGCTTGGACACTCCAAGCGAGAAATCAATAGCAACACACGAACAGTATTACAAAATCATTGAACTTTGAGAGAGAGAGAGAGAGAGACGACACAGTGGAGTTCCGCGCCCAGAAGCATTGGCCCCAGAGATGCCAGGCGTCCTTGTCAGCATTTCTTTATTATTTTGTCGCAACGGTACAACTCCCGAGGGTCCTCAGCTGTTAGATGCAGCGGACTGAATGTTGTATTTTCTCAAGATTAGTTATCTTTACTGCTCAAGGTTCCTTTTGATTCTTAGGAAAGGAGAGAGCCTTCCGTCTTGTAGAGTGTTGTGATCACGAACAAAGTGAGTGGATATTGTGCGTGCAAGTGAATGAAACTGAGAGAAGGAGAGAGAAGAGATACGACACCCGAGAGGTTGTAATACCCTCCTCCGAAGGCCCCACTCTCGTCGGCGAGAGTGGTCTAACTTTGATTGCACAAAGGTGTACAATGCGAATGCAATGGACTGATGCAATTTGGACTATGCCGATGACGACGATGGTGATGACTTTAGGGCTGATTTGGATCTTCTTGTATCCGTTGTCCACAAAGGGGCAAGGCTGAGAATCGGTGCTACTTTGGGGGCTGAATTGACTGCTTTACCTTGTTGACTTGTGGCTGGAATTGACTGTTCTTGTAGGGGCTGAAATGATGATAAAGAACGCTGATGTGTCTAGGGTACTGCTGCGTTTTTGAAGGAACTGCTGCCGGCTGAAAACGCTGAGTGTCTGCTGCGTTTTCAATGGCTGAATCGCTGAGGATAAACGTTGGTTTCTATACAGTTTGAAGGCCTGAATCTTGCTGCGTTTTGATGCTAAAATCGATGAGGACCTACAATTGTTGGCTAGCGTTAGTAGGACTTTGGAGCTGCTGCCAGTGAAGGTAAAAAACGCCAGGGCAAGTGAGAACTTGGGATGGCGATGGCTGGTTCTGAAAACGCCAATGGATGGATATGCATGCGATGAGGAAAACGCCAATGGATGGAGTAGCCTCACCAAGGATGTTGGGGAGGGTCTTGCTGAGAGAGGGAGGGACACCTGTTGCTTCGGGAAGTCTGCTGTGCCTTTGCTCATCTGCCAATTTGTGCTAACTTGGGTTTGCTTATATATTAACTTACCCAATTTGCCCTACTGAGTACCCGACAAAAGTCACTTAATAAATAAGTGAAAAATGTTAAAAATAGGGAAAAATGGGATAAAGTCATCTGAAAAATCTCCAAACTGACTCTGATGGAATCTGATGGAAATGCTTATGCTTATGCAATGTGCAACTAGAGGATATGCATCTACACTAAGTGACTGGGCATGCACGGTCTACGAATAGACTCACAAAAGTGCCAAATCACTTCTAATCTAACTTGACTGGACTTGACGAAAACCCTGCTATGGTGTAGCTTGTCCACAGACACATAGGGTTGGGATGTGTCACGTGACATCCCCTCCTTTATAAAGTGAGGTATTGGTACCGAGCTGCATGGCTTCCTTGTAGTCTGCCAACAACTCTCGATAATCCTTGAAGAACTCTTCGTCTACCCACACCGCTTCATAGGTTCCTCGATCTTTGAACTTCAAAAAATACTGTCGTACTTGTTTCTTCGAACCATGGCGAAACCGATGCAACAAGACTTGCTCCGGCTCCATGACTTCTGCTTCATCGATGATCTCCAGTTCTTCTTCTTCCGAAACGTCCTTTGGAGGTGTTCCCTGAAACACTTTCAACCAAGAAACATGGAAAACGTTGTGCATTGACCATGAGTTAGGCAATTTCAATTTCATTGAAATGGACTATACATACGAAAAGATAACTTAGAACATTTCTTTCCAACTTGCTTAAGACACTGTTTCATGATTCGTAGATACACCCAATCTCCCTCCTTGATCAAGACCTTCTGACGATGCTTGTTAGCCTGTCGAGAATAAGATTCCTGAGCCTTGCTTAGCCGAAGCTTCACACTCTCAGAAATCTCATCCAAGGATTGACTCTCAGCATTGGCATCGGGCATTTGATTGATCGATCGAGTCAACAGTGACTGGAATCGACGCCCGAAAGCTGCCTCATACGGAGTTCAACCAATAGCAGAAGAGAAGGAATCATTGAAGATAGCCTGAACCAATGGGAGATAGAGCTCCCATTGAGACTGCTGATCATGAACATAAGACTTCCACACATCAAAAGCAAACTGATTATAAATTTCCGTTTGACCATCTGACTGTGGATGAAAAGCGGATGAAAAAATCAACTTTGTGCCAAAATTTTCAAAGAGTGCATGCCAAAAGTTGGACGTAAACTTAGCATCCCTATCTGAAACAATGGACTTTGGCAAACCACAGAGGGGGTACCAATGCTTTATGAACAATCGTGCAACATCTTGTGCAGTAACTGTGGCCTTACAAGGAATCAACATGCAAAATTTGTTGAAACGATCAACAATAGTTAAACATTGAGTGTTCCTTGAATGTAGACTTGGTGGTAAGTTAGTCACAAAATCCATAGAGATATCCTGAAAAGGTCCCTCGGGAATAGGCAGCGGAAGCAAGAGGCCTTGCTGCTTATCCCGAGGAGCTTTTACTTTTTGACATATAGTGCAATGTGTGACATAACTAAACACATCTTTTCGCATTTTAGGCCAATAGAAAAATCGTTCAATCTTTTCCAATGTGGTGTTCATTCCCCTGTGCCCACCCGTGAGAGAGTCATGTGCATCATGCAATATGGCATGTGTATCATGCAATATGATTGGCCTGAGAGAGGGCAACACACATAGACGCTAACAAAAAAATAACAATCCATCACGAATGAGATAGTTGCTGGGCCCCCTTGGGAAGCAAGAGCCTGCAACCAATACTTACCAAACTCCGAATCTGCATACTGATTCTTCATGCTGTCAAAAGACTCACCCTGTATAGAAAATGTGGTTCTTGACTCGAGCCAAAATCTGTCCTTTGAGACTCAACACATCTGCAATAGGGTTAGCTTTTGCAGGCACATACTCAATCAAACTGCCAAATTGCTCAAAAAATTATGACCACCGCGCTTGGCGATCACTCCAATGTGCACTAGGCATAGACTGGAGCCACTTGAGGGCTTGATGATCTGTGCGCACTATAAACTCTCTACCATACAAAAAATGCTTCCAATGCTTAAGAGAGTGAATGACAGACAAAAGTTCTTTATCATAAACTGAATAATTCTTTTCCGCACTATTGAGCTTCCGAGTAAGGAAAGCTACTGGGCGACCATGCTGCTGGAGCACAGTGCCGATGGTGACATTGCTCGCATCCGTCCATACCTCAAAGGGGTCATCCCAAGAGGCAAGGATAAGACAAGGTGCTTCTGTCACCGCAACCTTGAGAACTGCGAAAGCCTCAATGGCTGTCTCGGGCAAGTCTACGCGCTGACGGCAAGTCTTTACCCCTTTCAAAACGTCAGTCACAGATGCAGCAATGCGTGCAAAATTCTCTATGTGCGAACTATATGCTTGACATAACCCAAGAAAAGAACGCACATCATATGCAATTTTGGGCAAATCCCAATTACGAACCTGTTCCACCTTCGCGGGGTCTAACTTGACGCCTTCTACAAAAATGATGTAACCCAGATAAGTGACTTCAGTAAGAACAAATTCAGACTTCTTAGCTGCAATGTACAACTGACACTCATCCAAACGAATTAGTACCCTTTCAACATCTAATTCATGTTGCTCCCACGATGCAGAAAAAATGAGAATATCATCTGAAAAGATGAACACACATACACCTACCATATCGCCGAAACGACCTACCATGAGACGATTGAACGTACCCACGGCTCCTGTCAATCCAAAAGGCATAACAATATACTCCCATTGCCCTCGCTCGATGCGAAAGGCAGTCTTGAAAATGTCGCCTTTGAATATCCGTACCTGATGGTATCCACTTTTGAGATCGACCTTGCTGAAAACCTTTGTCCCATTGAGCCTATCGAGGATATACTCAATGCGAGGCATCAGAAACTTGTTCTTGACGGTCATCTTGTTTAATGCCCTGTAATCAACACACAAACGAGACGAACCATCCTTCTTGCGAACGAACAAAATAGGGGCAACAAAAGGACTTACACTAGGACGTATGAATCCTCTAGCCACCAACTCCGTAAGTTGTCGCTCTAACTCTTCCTCCTGTGACTTATTCAAACGGTAGGGAGTCTTACTGACAGGCTGCGCTCCCTCCATAAGCTCGATGCGATGGTCCTCCGGCCGCTCCGGTGGAAGACGAGGTGAAAGATCATCCTGCAAAAAGAGATGTTTAAATTTCGTAAACAACTCCGAATACTTACCTGGAGCCTGAATGCTCTGGGAAACTGAGGCAACATAGATGAATACCGCTTGTGCTCCTCGTCGTAATTCACGCTTTACCTGCACATGCGAGATGAGAGGCAAAGAATGCAAGCCCTCCTCAACACGAATGATGAGGAGGGAATCAGTATCGGAATGTAAAGTGATCGTGTTAGCACTAAATTTAATGTCAGGATCAAGTTCACAAAACCATTTAATGCTTAAAATCATATCACATCCTCAGAGAGGAGACACAAGAAATTTCCTACGAAAAGAAGCTTGTTGAACGGTAAACATCACATCAAGGCACTCCTTCATGATAAGAGAGTCCATACCAGGAGCGAAGCCAGAAACCTCGAGAGGAAATTTCTGACTAACCTCTAGGCGAGCTCTGTCAACAAGAGGGGAACTAATCACATCATGCATACTGCCTCGATCAAACAATATGACAAAACGCTATCCTTTTACATGACCATAACACTTCATGAGAGATTCATCAATGTGTATGTCAGAGTCATGAGAAGATGCAGGTTGTGTTGTGACAGAGTTTGTGGTAGTTGCAGGTGCCTTTGGTTCTTTAGGTGGGACTGTCTTAAGACAGTTCTTCTTAATGTGACCCTTAACGTGAATTGAAAACATCTACCTTCTTTAGCATAAATCACTTGTTCTTCAGCCGTGATGTATCCTCCTATAATTCCTTGTGAAGCTTTTTCATCAAGGGTTAGCTTAGGTTTTGCAGGTGCTTTAGCTTTACCCTTAGATTCATTGTTAAGAGTTCTTTTCCGAGGAATTAGAGGAAGAAGGACTAGAAGAATTACCATTCTTACCGTTCTTACCATTTTGTGTGTTCTGAGAATTCTGAGATGTCCCTTGAGAAGACTTGTTCTCCTTAGGCTTTCCCTTGATGTGCTTCATCTCTTGGGCGAGAGCGATTGCTACCGCCTTGTTGAGATCCACGGGGTTAAAGACTTCAACATCAAACTTCATGTATTCGTCTAACCCAAAGAGAGAAGCCTCTTTGCGCTCATCATCCGACTTGCGTAATTGAGTGCCTAGCTGCAAAACACGGTTAGAAAAAGACATGACTGGCATACCATGTTGCTTGAGATTACGCCAATCCTCTTTCAAGCGTGCGAGGTACTGAGGTGGCATAAACCGCGCCTTGAGCTTGTCTTGGAAATCAACCCAACTAAAAGAGAGGGGCGTGAAATCGTCGGCTGCCTCTAGGTGCGCGGCTAGCTGTGCCTCTTGCCATGCATGGTACCAATTGATGGCATCACCGGCAAGGTACATAGCTGCCGTCAAAACTTTGCTATTTCCTGTTTTCTTAGTTGTCGCAAAATAAGCATTAAATTAATGCAACCAAGAATGAATCACCGTAGCATCCATCTTACCGTCATACTTACTGAAAGTCAACTTTTCTGTGACTGGATGGTTGGAATCCGCGTCATGGCTTGCGTCACTTGATGAACTTCCACGATCTTTGGGTGGTTCGGTCTTCGAGGCTAGCATGTGGGAAATGAATTCTTGATGACGAATCTCCCTTTGAGCTTCTCGTTCATCGCGCTCGCGTTCGAAAGCAAGTCGATTTTCTTCTTGTTTTGCGGCAAGAGCAATGCGCTCACGTTCCTGAGCAAGGCGCTCACGGTCCTGAGCAAGGCGATTTGCTTCTTGTCTATCCATCATGGCCATCATCTGCTTGACCACTGCCTCCATAGGGTTTGGTGTAGATGGCGAAGGGGGAGGGTTGAAGAACTCATCTCCGGGTGGGGACGAGTCGTCGTCGCCTCTCTCGTGCTCATCACCTGTATGCGAAGTATCCATTCCGCTTCGGGTGACGACCATGCACTATAATTGGGGTCTTAAGCTCGCGAGGAACTTGGGTTCTTGAGGGTCTTGAGGTTCTTGAGGTCCTTGATTCGGGAGAATCTTGGGTTCTTGAGGATCTTGAGGTTCGTGAGGTGTTCTTTCGCTTGCTAATCGCGTTGGAGAAGGATCTTCTCTTCACCCGAGTTCTATTCCTTTCTGCGGGCGCACCCCTTGGCGGCCTTGCGCTCACACCAAGGTTGCTTTTTCCCACCTCACATCGATTGGCCGGCCGCTAAGTGCACGGTCCGCTCTCAATGAGTGAAAAGAGACACAAGGGGAGGCTAGACAAGCCCTTCTTTCTTGGGATTCCTGTCACTCTTCAACAAAACACGATTAGGAATCGCCACACCCAAGTAACCTTGGGTTCATGCGACCGCAACAAGCAAAAAAAATTCTTGTGGTTCTTTCCTTGAGTAATGCAGAACACTTCCAAAGCTCTGATACCAATGTTAGGTGCAACGGAATGAATGTTGTATTTTCTCAAGATTAGTGATCTTTACTACTCAAGGTTCCTTTTAGTTCTTAGGGAAGGAGAGAGCCTTCCGTCTTGTAGAGTGCTGTGATCACGAACAAAGTGAGTGGATATTGTGCGTGCAAGAGAATGAGACCGAGAGAAGGATAGAGAAGAGATACGACACCCGAGAGGTTGTAAAACCCTCCTCCGAAGGCCCCACTCTCGTCGGCGAGAGTGGTCTAACTTTGATTGCACAAAGGTGTACATGTCACGTGACACATCCCAACCCTATGTGTCCGTGGACAAGCTACACCACAGCAGGGTCCAGTCAGTCCGATCAAGTTAGATTAGAAGTGATCTGGCACTTTTGTGAGTCTATTGGTAGACCGTGCATGCCTAGTCACTTAGCATAGATGCATATCCTCCGGTTGCACACAGCATGATCATCGGAATTCCCATCAGAATCCATTAGCATCAGTTAGGGGAATTTTCCAGTGCATTTAGCCTATTTTCCTATTTATTGGTTATTTTCACTTATTATTTTTAAGTGACTTTCCAACAAAAGTAGGTAGGGCAATTTTGCTAAGTTAATATATAAGCAAACCCAAGTTAGCACTTTCTGGCAGAAGAGAAAGCAAGAGCACCTTGCTCAACAGGCAACTTCTCAGCAAGACCAACCCCCGCGACTACTCTGGCGTTTTCTCCACAGAATACCTAGCGTTTTTGCATCAGATCAGCCTTGGCGATTTGTGCACAGCAGATCAGCCCCGGCGTCATCACGACACAACAGATCAGCCTAGCGTTTTTGCATTTGCAGAACCCCGGCGACAAAAGGACCAATTTCAGCCCCTGGCGTTTTTGGATTTCAGCAGCAAATTAAGACCGGCATTATTCACCTAAAGTGTAACAGATTCAGCCCGTAAAGACCATCAGTTTTCAGCCCTAAGAAACCTCATTTTTCAGCCAAGAAAACGCAGCCAAAGCAGTCATTTTCAGCCACCGAAACAGTCCCAAAATTCAACGATTAGAAGATCTCAAATTTCAGCCATCAAGTCGTCGTCGTCACCGGCATAGTCCAAATTGCATCAGTCCATTGCATTCGCATTGTACACCTTTGTGCAATCAAAGTAGACCACTCTCACCGACGAGAGTGGGGCCTTCGGAGGAGGGTTTTACAACCTCTCGGGTGTCATATCTCTTCTCTCTCCTTCTCTCAGTCTCATTCACTTGCACGCACAATATCCACCCACTTTGTTCGTGACCACAGCACTCTACAAGACGGAAAGCTCTCTCTTTCCCTAAGAACTAAAAGGAACCTTGAGCAGTAAATGTTGCTAAATTGGCTTTATCTTACAGAAAAATAATTCTAAATGAATTATTGGACTTATAAGTGAGAGGGTTTTCTCGCTTGGAACACCGAGGAAAAATAATTATAAATGAATTATTGGAATTTTAAGTGAGAGGGTTTTTCTCACTCGAGACATCCGAGTACAGAGTATTCCTAGTATGTCATTCAAAGTAATGACGGGAGCACTGAGAACGGGAATATCTGTAAGGCCACCAGGAACGGGTACTTCTGATGCGTCACATCGGATGGGTGACACGGAGCATCGGAAAGAAGTATCCAACCATCCGGGAGCGGACATCTCTGATGCGTCATAGGATGGGTGACATAGAGCATAGTGAAGGAGATTGTACCGTAAGTTCGGTAGGAAAGGACTAGGTGATGGGTATTCCTGATGTGTCACAAGGTGGGTGACTGGTGCATCGCAAAGGGAATATCCATAGTCGGGAGGAAATTCCGAATTGTGTTAGAATTGTGCACAAGGAAAAAGCAAGCACTTGAATGAAGATGGGTTTAGAGGAAACTTTGAGGAAAAACAGATGCTTTTTGAGAAAGCGGGATTGCCTTTCGGGAAAGCAGAGGCTTTCTCGCGAGGAAGTCTATGTTTGCATTGCAACTGTGCATGTGATTGCATCCAGGGACGCCTGGGAAGTGCTGTGAAAGCATTGTTTTTAACTTATAAGGTTTTATTGAGTTTTTGGACAGATTCAGACCATTTTTAAAGGTGACCGACCGCCCACTTAATAAGTGGGCAGCCATCTAATAAATAAGGCAACAGATCAACCAGCGTTTTAGCGTTTTCTCTCTCTTTTTCTGGCAGAGCAGCGAAAAAAAAAACGAAAAAAAAAAAAAAAAAACGGCCACGATCTCTACGCGAGCAACTATTCGTGTCCGTGGCTAGGAGCTATAAAAGCATCACATGCCCTTACTCAGAAAAGGACCAATCTTTGCAAGGAGGAGATGCTGCTGCAGATTTCAGCAATAAAGAAGACGTTGCCGGTGATGCCCATGGCTGCCCCAAGTGTACCATATGTCGTCAAGACCCAGTGCGCGAGTTCCCTCGCGAAGAAGTGCCTACGAAGCGTGTTTCCATCGCGACAAGTTGCTGTTTTTCTCTGTTTTCAGCCCATAAACGTCGTAGACGGGGCTGATTTACGAGAAGGAACCCGAGAACACACCTCTTTTGTGTGTAGGATTGGAAGAGAGGATTTTCTATGGAGAGATCTCTTCCGAGGAATTGCTTTTCGAGAATCGAGTTTCGTTTCGAGCGTCGAGACTTTGAAGGTAACGATTTTCATGTTCTGATCTTTGAGTATTTGATTGTAGGTGTACTTCCTCTTCGTGAGGGAGTAGGAGCAGAGGAAGGCATGAGCCTCTGCAGGAGAAAAGCGCTCTGAGGAACTAGAGCCAGATCAGCCCAAGGGTTTCGTACCCGAGTTTGGGAAGTAGATCCACAGATCGGAGAGAGGTAGTCTCTCACGTTGTGATCCGGAGGTTGGGATTCCCAAGTAAGGACTTCGTGTCCGGGAAAGCAGAGTTGTTCTGCGGGAAGAGGACTCTGGAAAGAGAGTTGGAAAAGAGTTGCAGGGATGTCATGTCCCGAGTCTGGAAGGTGAGATCCAGAGGCGAGAACCTTGATTCTCGAGGAATTGGAATAAGGAACGGAAGTTCCTTGGAATAGGGTTTTGCCCTAGGAATCGGAAGCTGAGGCTTCCGGGAACCATCAAGTCTTATTCTAGAACGAACGTGGTAATACATTCAGTTCAAGTGCTTGTATAGACTTCTCCTCAGTAATAAAGATACTATTACGGGGGGGGACCAGCCCATCTTCTGGTCCCCAGTACTGTGTCGATCTTCTCACTTTATCTCTCTCTCTCTCTCTCTATCTATTTCTCTCTATATCCTCTGGCTTCAATATTAAGTGATAAATTTTATTTATTCGAGTATATTTTATATTGTTATACGCTCCCGTTTGTGACAGTAAAGATCACTAATCTTGAGAAAATACAACATTCATTCCGCTGCACCTAACATTGGTATCGGAGCTGGTTCTGGCTGTCGATAGACTAGCTGGAAACGCTGCCACAGCAGGTTATATGGTTGTTGTCGATCTTTGCATGTGAGGAAAACGCTAGGGCAGCCAGGAAGATGGCGATTACAGATCTTGTAAACACCAGGGAGGGAGAGGTATGGCGCTAGGGGGTCAAAGGGGGGGTACTGCGTTTTCTGTCAGCAGCTATACCAACCCTAAAAACCAGCGTTTTCTGTCAGCAGCTATACCAGCCCTGAAACGCAACAGAACTCAGATTTACAGCATTGGAGGCCGATCGTGCTGCGCATAGATTGGCTATGGAGGCCGAGCGTGAAGCTCAAAGGGAGCTTCGCAATCAAGAATTTATTGCCCAAGTCCTAGCCTCGAAGACAGATCCACCCAAAGATCGGGGAAGTTCGTCAAGTGGCGCAAGCCACGACGCGTATTCCAATCATCCAGTTACAGAAAAGTTGATTTTCAGTAAGTATGACGGTAAGATGGATGCTACAGTGATTCATTCTTGGTTGCATCAATTTAATGCTTATTTTGCGACAACTAAGAAGACAAGCAACGGCAAAGTTTTGACGGCAGCTATGTACCTTGCCGGTGATGCCATTAATTGGTACCACGCATGGCAAGAGGCACAGCTAGCCGCGCACCTAGAGGCAGCCGACGATTTCACGCCCCTCTCTTTTAGTTGGGCTGATTTCCAAGACAAGCTCAAGGCGCGGTTTATGCCACCTCAGTACCTCGCACGGTTGAAAGACGATTGGCGCGCTCTAAAGCAAAATGGTATGCCGGTTATGTCTTTTTCTAATCGTGTTTTGCAGCTAGGTACCCAATTACGCATGTCGGATGATGAACGCAAAGAGGCTTTTCTCTTTGGATTGGACGAGTATATCAAGTACGATGTCGAGGTATTCGATCCAATCGATCTCAACAAGGCGGTAGCGATTGCTCTCGCACAGGAGATGAAGCACAACAAGGGAAAGCCTAAGGAGAACAAGACTTCCACAAGTACCTCGCAGACTCCTCAGAACGGTAAGAACGGTAAGAATGGTAAGAATGATAACTCTTCTAACCACTCTACCAACAGTCTCTCATCAAAGCATTCTTCCAATGAATCCAATGAACACAATTGCTAAACCTAAGCTTACTCCAGCTGAAAAGGTAGCACAAGGAATTGTAGGAGGTTACATCACTTCGGAAGAACAAAGCACGTATTCTAAGGAAGGTCGTTGTTTTCATTGTCACATTAAGGATCGCATAAAAAGAACATGTCCTAAGCTTGAATCGAATGAATCTAAAGAACCCACAGCATCCACTACATCTGTCAATGCAATGTATGATAACACGATTGTGCCCACAGTTTCTCAGGACCCTCCTATTGATGATTCTCTCATCAAATGTTATGGTCGTACGTCAGGGCACCGTTTTGTCATATTGTTTGACCCAGGTAGTATGCATGATGTGATCAGTCCCTCTTGTTGAGAGAGCCCGCCTTGAAGTTAGTCCGAGGTCTCCTATCGAGGTCTCTGGCTTTCGTCCTGGTATAGACGCTCTCATCACAAAGGAGTGCCTTGATGTGTTGTTTGCAATTCAACAGACTGCCTTCACTAGAAGATTTGTTGTTTCTCCTCTCTCAGGATGTGATACGATTTTAGGCATGAAATGGTTTCGTGAAATCAACCCTCTCGTTGATTGGAAGGCTAGCACTTTAACTCTCAATGCCAAAAGTGATTCTCCTACTGTCTTTCATGGAGTAGATACTTCTCCTTCTCTCTCTCTCATTGCTAATATGCAGGACAAGATTAACAAGATTCAGGAGAAGGAGACTCTCTCAGTCTCTTTTTCTCCCCAGCATGACACACAAGATTTGCATGATGATGTGAAGCATGATGATGATTTGAATGACAATGATAAGCATGATGATTTGGATAACAATGACAAGCATGATGATTTGCATGCTCAAGATGTGATTTCTCACAAGCATGATGAATTGCATGAAGATGATGTGATTGTTCAAAAGGATGATGTGTTAGTGGATGTTTTTTCTAGCGAAGCTAACCTCGTTGCAGATATGAGCACTCACGAAGGATCGATCTTGGCTCTCGAGCCTAGGTCAACAGAACCCCCTTAGAAAGAATCCACTCAAGAAGAACCCAGTCAGGAAGAAGCGATCTTGGCTATTGAGCCTTGGTCCAAAGAGCCATCACAAGAAGTATTATGTGTTCGCATGATTGATACGCACGCATTGTTCGAGTGTTTCATTCGTGAAGGTTTCTTGTATTTTAGTCAGCATCGTTATGTGATCCCTTTTCCTAGGCATGACATACTGTATGTTGAGCACGTTTCTCTCATGGATGAGCACGAATGTATGCGGATTGTTCATGAAAAGTTGAAAAGTTTGTATGTCAGGAAGTCACATTCTATGTCTCTTCCTTGGCATGATACATTTTCCGCAAGAGCACATGATAGTATGAGCACCAAACATGAACATTTCCATTGTGATTTGCCACAGTTGATTGATTTCGATCAAACAGAAAAGATTCGATCGCATTGTTTGCATGTGTTTGATGAACGGTTTGTCACTCCGTCTATTTGTTCATCTCTATTGCATACACAGTCTTTAGGAAAGACAAGATTTTTTTCCTTCACTTTACATGGAATGGGTATGTTCATGGTTTTGTGTTGGAGATGGTTTCAAGAATTTTCAGCCATGGAGATTCTTGAAGACGAAAGAAGCAGGACTCTAGACGAAGTTGAAGCAAGAAAGGACATTCAGAAGACTTTGTCTCGCTTTCGGTGCGGCCCAAAGAAGCAAGCGTTGCAGACCTTTATGAAGTTCAAATACCGCATGACCCACACAGCAGAGTGGGCCGGCGAAGAGTCCCTTCCAGGATTCCAAATGCATATCCTCCGGTTGCACACAGCATGATCATCGGAATTCCCATCAGAATCCATTAGCATCAGTTAGAGGAATTTTCCAGTGCATTTAGCCTATTTTCCTATTTATTGGTTATTTTCACTTATTATTTTTAAGTGACTTTCCAACAAAAGTAGGTAGGGCAATTTTGCTAAGTTAATATATAAGCAAACCCAAGTTAGCACTTTCTGGCAGAAGAGGAAGCAGGAGCACCTTGCTCAACAGGCAACTTCTCAGCAAGACCAACCCCCGCGACTACTCTGGCGTTTTCTCCACAGAATACCTAGCGTTTTTGCATCAGATCAGCCTTGGCGATTTGTGCACAGCAGATCAGCCCCGGCGTCATCACGACACAGCAGATCAGCCTAGCGTTTTTGCATTTGCAGAACCCCGGCGACAAAAGGACCAATTTCAGCCCCTGGCGTTTTTGGATTTCAGCAGCAAATTAAGACCGGCATTATTCACCTAAAGTGTAGCAGATTCAGCCCGTAAAGACCATCAGTTTTCAGCCCTAAGAAACCTCATTTTTCAGCCAAGAAAACGCAGCCAAAGCAGTCATTTTCAGCCACCGAAACAGTCCCAAAATTCAGCGATTAGAAGATCTCAGATTTCAGCCATCAAGTCGCCGTCGTCATCTTTGTCGTCGTCACCGGCATAGTCCAAATTGCATCAGTCCATTGCATTCGCATTGTACACCTTTGTGCAATCAAAGTAGACCACTCTCGCCGACGAGAGTGGGGCCTTCGGAGGAGGGTTTTACAACCTCTCGGGTGTCGTATCTCTTCTCTCTCCTTCTCTCAGTCTCATTCACTTGCACGCACAATATCCACCCACTTTGTTCGTGACCACAGCACTCTACAAGACGGAAAGCTCTCTCTTTCCCTAAGAACTAAAAGGAACCTTGAGCAGTAAAGATCACTAATCTTGAGAAAATACAACATTCATTCCGCTGCACCTAACAGTACAATGCGAATGCAATGGACTGATGCAATTTGGACTATGCCGATGACGACGATGGTGATGACTTTAGGGCTGATCTGGATCTTCTTGTATCTGCTGTCCACAAAGGGGCAAGGCTAAGAATCGGTGCTACTTTGGGGGCTGAATTGACTGCTTTACCTTGTTGACTTGTGGCTGGAATTGACTTTTCTTGTAGGGGCTGAAATGATGATAAAGAACGCTGATGTGTCTAGGGTACTGCTGCGTTTTTGAAGGAACTGCTGCCGGCTGAAAACGCTGAGTGTCTGCTGCATTTTCAATGGCTGAATCGCTGAGGATAAACGCTGGTTTCTATACAGTTTGAAGGCCTGAATCTTGCTGCGTTTTGATGCTAAAATCGATGAGGATCTGCAATTGTTGGCTAGCGTTAGGACTTTGGAGCTGCTGCCAGTGAAGGTAAAAAACGCCAGGGCAAGTGAGAACTTGGGATGGCGATGGCTGAACGCCAATGGATGGATATGCATGCGATGAGGAAAACGCCAATGGATGGAGTAGCCTCACCAAGGATGTTGGGGAGGGTCTTGCTGAGAGAGGGAGGGACACCTGTTGCTTCGGGAAGCCTGTTGTGCCTTTGCTCATCTGCCAATTTGTGCTAACTTGGGTTTGCTTATATATTAACTTACCCAATTTGCCCTACTGAGTACCCAACAAAAGTCACTTAATAAATAAGTGAAAAATGTTAAAAATAGGGGAAAATGGGATAAAGTCATCTGAAAAATCCCCAAACTGACTCTGATGGAATCTGATGGAAATGCATATGCTTATGCAGAGTGCAACCAAAGGATATGCATCTACACTGAGTGACTGGGCATGCACGGTCTACGAATAGACTCACAAAAGTGCCAGATCACTTCTAATCTAACTTGACTGGACTTGACGGAAACCCTGCTATGGTGTAGCTTGTCCACGGACACATAGGGTTGGGATGTGTCACGTGACATCAGCTCTCAAACTCTACGCCCAAATGCTCTACAAAGTGAGGGCTCAAGGGCTTGTTATAAACAGTACAAGGGTTGCCTAAAAGCAGAGCCCCAAAAGAACTCTCAAAAGCACGACCCCTAAAGCGTCTGCTCCCAAAAGCTAGCGCTAGAAACTTGCCAAAAGCTGCCAGCGTGATTTGCGAAAATCCGTATAGCCAGCCACATGGCACAGCCAATGCAATTCACGGAAATTCCTTACAGTCACTACCACGTCAACATCCGTACAATATGCTATGTCAGCATGTCAACGCGTTTTACGAAAACCCTCCTCAAAGTTCAAGCTTTGGGTTTTTAGTATTTTAGGCTCCACAGTGGGTGCTTTGAAGTTCGATCAAGTTCATTTCTTCAATTTCTCTTGTCCACTCGACCGTAACTCTTCCAGTTCGGCATGCCACATCATCACTTTGTGACATTCCCTCCTCTTGAAAGAATTGTAATCGCCCTCAATTACACTTGCAATATCAGCCGAAGGACAGAAACTTTCTTCAATTGACACTGACTCTATGTACTCATGCACCGGACTCCACCAATCCAGTACTTCTACAAAGACATCACTCAATGATCAATCACACTTCTGTCGAGGGTCTCAGATACAAATCCTCACCATTGTAACCAACATAAAGAAATATCGCCAAGCGCACCTATTTGAGGCCCGGCACTCTCCAAAGGAGAACTCCGCTTGGTGGAGTGCTCTATGTGACAACTTGTGAGACAACATAACTGACCGGTAGTAGTAGTAGTAGTAGGAGCCACTCTCTCTCTCTCTCTCTCTCTCTCTCTCTCTCTCTCTCTCTCTATATATATATATATATATATATATATATATATATATATATATATATATATATATATATATATATATATATACACACACACACACACACACACACATTATATATATATACATAAACCTAGATGAATCTAGGATAAGCCTAGATTCACCCTTAAAGGAAAGTGCAAGGTATAGGCCGCAAATCGTGGGCTACAGCTGACATGGCGGTCAACACAACAAGAGATAGCTTCTTGGCATCAGCTTGTTGAAGCAAATAATTTTTTGAGCCGATGCTTTTGATGCAGTGCTTTCAAGTGATCTTTGAGTTGCGTTTGTGAGAGGCCAAGGGCTATTGTAACGCTCAGATTGTGAGTGCATGGTCACACAATCACATACACTCTTGATTGATAAATAAAGAAATACCGCAAGGGCCGCTCGAATTGAGGGCCAAACTCTTTGGAACAAAACTCTACCGCTCTTGTGTTGTCTACAAAGTGCAAGTGTGCTCTTTTCAGTTTTGCTCAAGTCTTTAAATTGTAGTGTTATGATTTTCTGTGAGTCATCTGTTCAAAGGGTGATTGCAGTGGTATTAGAGATCAACACTTCTCTTGTTCTCACAAGAGGAGCGATCCCTCAACAAGATGGAAGCATCTATGATCCAAACAACAATGAAGGAGAACCTGATGCAACAAGAGGAGGTTTCGATAGCAAAAATTCATAAAGCAGATAATTATAAAGATAATTTTTGTAGAAAAAGAAGCATATATATATATGATAGCAGATGATGAAGGAAGAAGATCAGGACCACGGTTGACCGCTTTGGGATATGTTTGCCCAACGTAGAACACGTATTGACCAAGGGTTGACTATCACCGAACTGCACAGAGATGTGTGTGGAAGCATGGGAAATCATCCACAAGTTGTTTTTCTGGTTAAATAAAGTTGTTTTTGCTCTTAAGTGTGTGTCCTTTACAAACCTTATCAATTTGAAATCATCTAAATGTGACTGCACAAAAGAAGTGGATGTTGACTGCTAGCAGACAAAGCCACGCATAAGAGGGCTCAAGCTGCCAATCTGAGAAAGATCAGAACAACCTGGCAGTCACAAACTCTACGTAATGTTAACCCTCAATAGCAGACATGTAGGGAGCTCAGCCATGACACGGGTTGAGTCATTTGTTCCAGAGCCTGTGCTGGTCCCATATGTCAGAAAACTTCCTTCAAACAACAGATAAAGTGAAAGCTACAATATCCCACTTCCACTCTCTTTCTCAAATTATGCTAAAAAGAAAGAAGAAAATAAACAAAAACATATGTGTACCATGCCATTCTTCTCTGAAATGCCTCGAGGCGAGCTCACTCTGCTCAGATTTTGACATCTTTGGAAGATGTAGTTGAGTTTTGGAAGCAAATCTGTGACCTGTTGTGGGCTTGTGAAGGAGAGCATCTTTGCGGAGACCTCATGAAACTCATCAAAGTCTTGATTGGACCTGTGGAGGGTTGCAAGCCAGACATCGCCAAAGGGTCCCCTGCCAATCCTGTGCTTGAGATTCAGATCGTCCGGCTTGATCCACGAGTTGTACTGTGGAGCTTCCACTACTTCTGTCTTCTCTCCGCCAGCATCGCACATCTCATAGTCCTCCATTTCTCCGCTCTCTTTCTCAGTTTTGCCTTCCATTGTTTGTAGTAGGCTAGAAGTATTAAAACCGGCAAGTTTCCTTCAGTGTGGTAAGTTCGTTACGGAATGCATGAATTCAAATCTCTCTCTCACTCACACTCTCTCTCTCTCTCTCTCTCTCTCTCTCTCTCACACACACACACACAGTCAAACTACACCTCAATATGTTTTAACACAACCTTATGTCCGAGTCACACGCAGGCCAGCCTTCAAGTAGACAGTTTAGCGGGTGTTATCCCATTTCATCTCGACGAACAAGCCTTGAGTTCAAAACTAGTCAGATAGATATTTGAGATCTCTTGAGATTGCTCCTATGTCGTTAAAACCTTGAGCCTACTTTTAATCAAACATCGTTTTATGTGAATGTAAGTCTTCCAAATGACTAGCTCTAGTGAACATTGGGTTGCGATGGACAGCCTCTATCCCTCAATTGACAAGGAACATGACATGGCTATCACATGAGCTTTGAAAACTTTGTCCACTACCAAGAACAGAGAATAAAGACACTAATGCATGGTCTAGGCAGTTGCCTACATCTAAAGCTAGGGCAATAATTGATTTCAACATGAGTTCAACATAAGAGTTAATTGTTACTTCTACAATCACATAAAATATAATACATATGGGGTTTTTTATTTTAAATACCAAAATTTTTGATACCTAGGTATGCTTTTTGGCTTTCTAAAAGAAGCCTTAGAGATGAGTTGAGTTACGCATACTTTCAATTCAATGTTTTCATTGATAATTGAGACTTACCTTAAATGTTATTTTAGTTTTAAAATATTGAATGGATATCTTTATTTCACCTTTTATTCATATCCTTGACATGTTATTCATATCCTTGATATGTCTTGACTTTTCTTGCATTCTATTGTTTTAGAATGCCAAAGTGAAGCTTCACCTTGTATAATTCTAGTATATTCTACACACACACACACACACACACATATATATAGAGCGATCAACATTGTTCAAAAAAATCTTTTTTCCTAAGCGACCAAGTCTCCTGCATGTAAAGATGCAAATTGGAACTACTAATAGAAATTTTCAAACCTATACGATTTTGAACTACTTTCTCGTATGTTTTATCGATTTTTTTCTCTTACCATTGCTTGTAATTGGCTTACCTCAATTTTTAGTCGGCTCAAGGCTAAGTTGAGGCACACCTGCCCTGCACACTGGTGGCCAAGATTTCTCCTTGCAAAGAAGCAAACAGGATATACTAGCAAAAATTTTGAAATTTGGAGGATTTTTGAACTATTTTCTCACATATTTCATTGATTTTTCTTCCTTTTAACGTGGTATGTAACCAGCTGGTCTTGATTTTCAACCAGCTCAAGGCTAAGCTGAGGCAATCCTTTCCCAAACATTGATTCCAGCTAAACTCAATCTAATGATTTTATCACTTTCTTATTATTTTAAAAAGCCACTCTGACCCTTTCACTTGTTTTTTTAAGTGTTACATAATAAAAAAATTACAGGCATATTGTTTTTTAAATACCCTTTGAACGCACGTGATATAGAGGGTTTACATATAGTGGAACCACCCCCCCCCCCCCCTCCTCCCCCGCAAAGGACATAGCTAATAGTGCATCCACATCATGGGTTATTTGTTGCTGATTAAGAGGAATCTGACAAGATCCCCATCTTCCACTTTTGAAAATTGAAAGGAGCAAATATATATTGTGGTAAGTTGCTATTCTTGGAATAGCAAATTTGATTTTGGTTGTCATTGCATGTGTGGGAGGTGGAGCACCATGTGAGTGAGAGACTCCCCCCCCCCTCTCTCTCTCTCTCTCTCTCTCTCTCTCTCTCTCTCTCTCTCTCTCTCTCTCTCTCTCTCTCTCTCTGTCTCTCTCTCTGTGTGTGTGTGTGTGTGTGTGTGTGTGTGTGTGTGTGTGTGTGTGTGTGTGTGTGTGTGTGTGTGTGTGTGTGTGTGTGTGTGTGTTGGGTCTTTGCCCTCTACTTCTTTGTTAGTCAACGCTTGCTCACATGGGCACCTTGATGGAGACCCTATATAGGAAGCAAGGGGGGTACCTCTTTAGCACAGTGTAGTAGAGCGGGGGCGCGCAGGAGGGGGGGGGGGGGGGGTCAGATCTAGCCACTGCCTAGGAGTGTTGGATCCATTCCCAACATTTTTGGTGAGCACCTCTAGCATTTTTTAAATCAGCCCCAACGTTTTTGGTGGGCAGCACTTGCAGTGCATGAAGATCCTCTTACAGTGTAGTGTCTCCTCAGGGCAGCTTACACAGGCCTTTCTGATCATACAATGGCAGAGTTTCTCATTCCAGATCCAGATCTAGCGTGGAGGAGGTGCACCAAATCTATGCTCTCAGACACACACACACACACACACACAATGATGTGATCACTGATGGCACCACTGCACGTTGTCTTCTTTTCTCACAATTTTCAAATGCCCTTGCTTTTTTTAAAAGAGGATGTTCACACTAAAATGATTTAATGAAAAAATGATGTATGATGACTAATTAATTCCAACCTCTAAGCCACTTTTTTTTTTGTGAAACCTTATGTAACAGGACTAGACACTGCCTTGGTGAGAATGAATTGACACCGAAGGTAAGACCTTCTCGATGATCCAGGCTTAGAACTAATGCGTGAGTGTAGGACGAGTGCCCTTGTTAACCTTGTTGATGCATTTACTATGAGAATCTCCACGTATCAGGCACTACGCCTAGATGTATCAATAGTTCCTGGGATTACTCTTGTACGCCAAGTTTGGTTGAAGGGGGCGATTGTTGGGGTCAGTCGGCCAACTTTGTGTGAACATGGATGTAAAGCCCATTTATGGCTAAGAAAATCTAATCATAAACTCTCTTTCACTTTGTATAGTTTGTGCACGCTCATCTTATCCACTCGAGTGCCCACTGCACTCTATCATCTACTCTCTCATTCTCCATAGCCATGCATATACGCGACGTAGTAAGCTCAAGATGGTGGTTTTGGATTCTAGAGACTACCTACAATTCCTCTTAGACAAACTATGTGGGATACTCTTGAGGCATCCTCACAGAAGAACCTCCCAATTCTATAGAGCTTTCAACAGTTTTTGAACTACATGTTGCCTCAGTCTGTTCCTCCTCCTTGGGCACCAGAAAACACAAGGACTTCAAACTGAGAATTACTCAGCCCTTTATTTTGATCAAGGGAACTTTTAAAAATATGGTGTAACAATCGGATGTTTACCCTGTGCAACCGCCTCTGCCACCTCCTCTATTGCCACCTAGGTACAAGGGTGGAGCTCATATATGTACCTCTATTATCCACATGCAAAATTTGCACCGAATCAACCAAGAAACTTCAAGGATGGTGGATCTACTTTTTAGCACGAAGATAGAAAGAAATCCTTACAATTTTTGCAACAATTTGACAATGTCTAGACCCTAACATTGAAGAGTCAAAGCTCTCTCGATCCGATAGTTTTCCCAACGATAATGCTATGTAGCGGTTCATGTAGGTGGCATTGCAGGCGTTCTAGATTGGAGTCAAGGTGTCTAGCAGATCACAAGCCAGTTCTTATCCTCATTGCATCTCTGTTGCCTCCTTTGACATGGTATCAGAGCCCTAGGTGACACAACCACCTTGGATGCTCGGGTTTGGCTGATTTGGTGCCGTTTTGGACGATTGAGAGAGAAAAATCTTGCTTTTTTTTTTGGTTTTTCTCGAGTGTGA
Source organism: Adiantum capillus-veneris (assembly GCF_014529385.1). Lineage (NCBI taxonomy): Eukaryota > Viridiplantae > Streptophyta > Polypodiopsida > Polypodiales > Pteridaceae > Adiantum > Adiantum capillus-veneris. The sequence continues at coordinate 113,248,077 of NC_140941.1, forward strand.
AGAAGATTTGGGTATGTGGAGGCCTTGGACCCTCGTCTATGACTTCCCCATCTTTACCCTTGATTAGCCCAACCTCTCTTCACCGAGGGGAACCCGATAGAGGTTACTAGATGTGTAGCATTGCTAGATTGTTTTGGTCTTCCTAGATAGAGTCATGTTGCCATGCCTTCTTGCAAGGGGATCAAGCATATAGTTGTTGGATACAGAAAGGAGGTATTTATTTCCAACCTTCTTCTTCAGAGAGAAGTATTTGGATAGCAGTAGGATCTTCTTCAACACTTCTAGACCATGAGTCCGGATGAAGTCTCTTTAGATACAGTTTTCATTTCATCATTCTATATCATGGTTGGTGTAGTTCTCTAGTTCTTCATCCTCGGATAGTTGATTTCTCAGTAGCCTTGGTTGTCCCATTCTTTGGACTTCCCGTAGTAGCTTGGAGATTCTGCATATGATATATGACTGAAGGTGTAGGTTTTGACTCTTTCCTTGAGGGTGGGGCACTTTAGAGTTGAAAAATAATCCAGAACTAGCAGTCTATGCATTGCCTCAGTATTGATGTAGTGTTCAGTAGCAGTATCTTCTACATATCCAGATGTGCGACTTGTGAGTCGGTTTAGTTCTTGTTAGAGCTGGATTTATTTTTAGTGAACAACTTTTACTTCACGAAAAACTTTTGGGTTTAGTGGTTGGATGATACTAAGGCGTCTTGTATTGTGCGACCTTGGAAATCTGTAGCAGATATCCTCATCCACAACACCCTCTCTTACAATTGCAAATTGCTCACTCCTGGTGCCTAGTCCATCTTCCTTTCCAGGAGCTAAGAGGGGGTGTTAAATTTTTGGCATCTCTCTAGATTCATCTAGTTGGGCCCAGTTTTTCCCAGGGATAGGTGTTAGGGAGTGAGGGTTGTTTTGTGGATGTGCTCGACAAGTGTGAGGTAGTTTTCTCATGTCGGGACATTATAGCCATGTTTAGCCTTAGCTTTTGGCTTGGTTCCATGGCCATATACGATCATGTAGGCCTAGGATATTTTATCCAAGCCTCTCCTTTTTTTTTCCTAAGCCCTATGGACCTTTGATGACCTCTCCCATTAAAATAATATTTTCCCCCTTTTATCAGGGTTGTGGAGGCTGAGGGTTGGGTCAAGAATCTTGTTGGAGAACCTATATAGGGAGCAAGGGAGGTACCTCTTCAACATATTGCACTACAGCCCAGGGGGGCACCCTTAGGGTGTTAGATTTTTGGCATCTCAAGTGAACTGCCCAATGTGAGCCCATTATTTATTTTTGCTTTTAGGTATTTATTTTACTTATTTGTCAAAGTCTAGGTAGGGCAATTTATTAAGGTTGATATATATGCAGTCCCTTTCCTCCATTGTATTACACACATTCAATTATTTATTTCCAAGGTTGATTGGTTCAAGAGACTCTCTCTCTCTCTCTCTCTCTCTCTCTCTCTCTCTCTCTCTCTCTCTCTCTCTCTCTCTCTCTCTCTCTCTCTCTCTCTCTCTCTCTCTCTCTCTCTCTCCCCCCCCCCCCTTGGTCTCCACACTTCTGCATATCGTTGACATTGACATGGTATCAGATGCTTGGTGGAGGAGGACCTGCACCCGTGAAGAGAGCTCGTGAGGAGCCTACCCTCCCTTTGTTCGTGGTGCCTAACCCCCCATAGTGGCGCTCTAAAACGCAACACTCTCTAACAGCGTTGGAGAGCACCCGTTTCTTGCGTTTTCAAAAAGCAGATCTTCTTTTGCCATGGTCCTTGCTGCCCCTTGCCAGTAGCATTTAAAAAAGCTCTGACTTCGGTTGATGCGATCAATCACCCTTCTTGGACAATTATTTGCCATCCAATTTCCTCGAGGAAGTTCCATGCAATCGTTTCGTATGAAGGCTAAGTTTATTCATGATCAACTATCAACTATGAAAAGTGCACTGACGGGTACTCAGTTAGCTGCTTCGAAGTTGCCTCAAGCATATGAAATGGTGGCTAGAACACTTCGACAACAAATCACAAAGGAAAACCTGGAATTCGGTGATCTTAGCTCTTTTCTCATTGAGGAGGAAGCCGTGTTGATAACTCAAGGCAAAATTCAGATTTCTGAGAAAGGTGGTGAAGCACTTGCTGCTTCAGATTCTAGAAAGAAGACCAAGAACCGTTGTTACAATTGTGAAAAGCGTGGTATTTGGCTAAGGATTGCAGATCCAAAGGAAAAGGCAAAGATTCTACAAAGGACAAAGGTAAAAGCAAGCATCAAGAGGAAAGCAGTGACCCAAGGAAGGACATCAAAGAGGTTTCTGGTGTGGTGGGGACTACAGTGGCACGAACACCCGCCTTCTAGTCACATGGAGATCGGTTCCACCACCAGCTTCAGCCAGAGAGAGGCTTGTGAGTGGTAGAGAGGGGAAAACAGTGCTCCATATAATCAATTTGGAGCCTTGTGTTGGAGTTCAAGTTATCGGTGTTTGAACCCGTGGGTCAAAGTTCAAGGTACATGCATTTGGAAGGGAACCAATCAGACATATCTAAAACACAATGGATGAGTGCACGAATCCATTGTTGTAGGTCGGATGATGGACATGATGTGTTCCATAGTTCATTATCTTGGAAGTATTTTAAACGTGATGTGTTCACAGCTCATGAATGGGGACTCTTGGATGTAGTGTGGTCTACAATTCAATTTTCTAAAAGGCAACCAATGCTCAAGATGGCATTATTCTCAGGTGCAAAGTTGAGGGTAGCAAAAATGAGGTGTACCCAGTTGATGGCCACTTTGTGGGGTTTCCATGGTAGCTTCTTCTTGGCCATACATCCAAGAAGATAAAACATAGATCTTCAATGATTTTTTTTTGGAAATATTGAGTCTGATTGGAAGAAATCTCATGAAACTTGGCATCACTTTAATCAAACATGCCCATAGTCACACATGTTGATAGTTATATGACAATGCTAAAACGATTTTTGCAAAGCAAAAAATGATAAAATGGGACAATTTACACTTTAGGATTTGGAGAGAATTTGTGAGTTTCATAACAAAAAAGATCTATAAGGTGAAAGCACCTTCTATTTTTAGGGTCTATGTGTTACACTTTGAGTATGGTGAATAGTTTTTATGCACATTATTATCGTGAGATCATTATTATCATACTTGATTGATGGTGTTGATAAACATCAAGATAAGTTTCAGATAAGGAGACGAGCATAAAGTCCTTGAACCATCAAAACGTGACCTTCTTCATCTAACCGAAAATTCTATGATTTTTCAATGTTGAGAAAAAAGATCTTCCAAGTGTGTTACACCTAAGGCAATGACTAAATAAGTTTTATGCGCATTACGGTTCCAACAAGTAGGATTGATGGTGTTGATAAACACTGAGATGCAAACCAAACAAGGAAGAAAGCACAAATAAAGTTAACCATGAGATCATGTCTTTCATGCTTCCAACATACAAATCACTACTAGAACTATTCTCACATACAATTTTAAGTTCCAGCTTTTGGGTGTAGCAAACGTCCATCTTGGATGTAGTACAAAGATGGTCTATGAAAGTTGGGTTTGGGATTTGGACGGTTGTTTGAATCTGGGTTTGGATTGAGATTTGCAAAATTTTGCAAATCAATCTTTCCTTGCTTCTTGAAGCACAAGCTCCCTTGTGTTGTCTATTCCCTTTTTGAACCCCTTTGAGTGAAAAACATAGAAAAAGGACTTTCAAAGTGATCAAGTATTGCACAATACAAAATATCTCGGTCTAGATCCTTGGGTCCAGAGCACAGAGATATGAACCAAACAAAAGAGAAAGCCATGTCCTTCATGATGTGAACATACAAATCACCTAAAGTATTCTCACACACAATTTTTTACTTTTCAATATGTATTTGCAAAAATATATATCTGTGAATAAAGCATTGTCAGTGAGAACAATGAAAGTTGCATAAATCACAACAAACACAAGGCCTTTGAACTATGAGATATTATAGCACATGAGATTGAAGGGTTCTTCTTCTATATCCAAGTTGTGGCATAATATACTACAATAGGGCCATTTAGTTTAGAGTTTGGTGGGACTTTACTTAGAAGGCCTATTTGCTCCTTATTTAGCTCAAACAATGGCTTCTTGCATAGGGCACAATCTGATTTTGTGTATGGATTATATCCTCCATGTTAACTGCAGAGTTCTCTCCAATTTCTTCATGAGTAGAGTTGTTGGATGTAGTTGTGCCACTCAGGCATTTAATTTTAATAGAGATCTCCTTGACTAGATCCTCTATTTGCACATACCATGGATCCCTAGCATCAAGCGGGATTTGTCCATAGCGTTTGCTGTGTACAAATGACCGGATATCAACCTCAAGTTCCAAGGCCATTAAATATAAACGCAATTCTTGTAGTAGAATGCTATCTCCTTGCAACAACTGAAAAGTTGGTGGATATATACAGTCCTCTTGAGGTTTCACACAACTCTTGTAAGGTGTGTCATCAATGAGCAATGTACGCCTAGGGTCCAAGCTTGTCTAGGCGGTATATTTTATTATGAGGATGTGTCTCACACTTCTTTTGTTCCCAAATCATAAAGAAACACATCTTTATATCCCTTGAATGATACTGCAAGGTTTTCACAATTAGATCCACATTACATTTCATAGTTGTTGACCATAATACAATATTGAACCTTTCCCATAGTTTTGACAAAAACTCCAAGTATCTTGCTCTCAATGCAATCCAGCCTTTCTCATATTTGATGCTTGTATGCTTGTCTAATCCTATTAACACATTTCTTGAGAAGTAATCCATTTTATTCAACTTTCCTCCAATGTTGTAAGTATTTGACCCAATGTGCATGTGTGATTCTTTTGGGATTTTAGTCAGATAAAAAAATGTGCTACTCTCACAATGGTAAATAGAGGTATCACATGTGTATTCTAAATTTACAAAACACACAAAATATTATAAATAGAGCACATATCATATGGTATATTTATGAAATAGATCCATAAATGAACAGACGAGAGGGGAAGGGGAGGGGAGGGGGGGGAGAGAGAGAGAGAGAGAGAGAGAGAGAGAGAGAGAGAGAGAGAGAGAGAGAGAGAGAGAGAGAGACCAGGGAGCAATCATTAGAGAGACTAAAGAGAATAGTGTATATTGGTTAAAATAAGCATGTCTTCAAGAGTGTCAATGTGTGTTCCATAAGTTTTTCAAATCTCTAGCAAAACCTTGATACATCTCCTTTTTCTCTAGCAAGCTTCGACTATCACAAGCGCACACCTAAAAAGAGTGAGCATCCTCAACATGTAATGTTCTTTCTCATTCACCCGATAGTATCCATTTAAGTCAAATAGTCTGTTCTCCATCAAGTTGCCTTGATTTTCTTCAACATCTTTCTATGTACCCTCACTATCTGAAGTAGATTCTTTATTGTCAATGTTCACCAATGTCTCCCTTATTGTCTCTCCACTTGTCAATGATGAATAGAAATCTAAGTTATAAAACTCCTTGGAAGTCATGTACAAAGATATCAACACCACATAACTTTTGACAATCAAGAATTGAGAATCTATCTTGTGTGAGCTGTAATCAATAGATCCCACATTTTTATGGCTTCATTTAACAATAAATTTCATTGCTTTCTTCAACATAGTAATGTGCTCTTCATTGATAAATGCAATCAAAACTACTTGTGTAGGGTCTGTAGTAGACATTTCTATAAGCCCTTGAAGAACATTCTAAAAACCAAAGAGCATGTCTAAAAAGCAAATGCCAATTGACACCTTCTGCTTCAATGACTCATACATATATTGAACACTTCGCATTTTGTCCTGCATTGTAAATGCTCCATGGAAGTGCACTTGACACGAAAGAGCCTTCTCATTTTCAATCAATGAGCCAATGAAGTGTTTCCATAGCAGAGCTTAGAACTTTGGAGTCTTTGTCCCATGTCATAGCCTATGTTGGAGCCATTCTTTGCAATTACCTCGCAACTCTTCATAAACAATGTCAGAGATTTCAAAATATTTATTGTGCTCATCCCAATCGGTAAATTAATCTTGAGAATACTCTTTCTTAAAAAATTGTAGGAGTTCTTCTTGGAGTGCTCTATTCTCTTTAATCATCCGAGCATATTGTCGTATATCCATATGTCTGGCATGGGCTTTATCTCATACAATGACAATTTTTTTTCTCTCCGAGTCCTTTTGAATGTGGTCGTGCATCCAAGCCTTGTAGACATATGAAGGATGAGATTATTGGTGGGTGCCCAAAATTGTTATCAACATGCGTTGATATGATTTTCACCCACCTATCATAACATTTTTTTGGTGAGCACACAATGTGGATGTCATGATTGACAAACTCTTTCCAAATTATAACGACACGAATTTCCACAAAGACATGTAAACCATGATGCAGATCCAATCAAACACTAGCACCCACAAAAATTAAACAAAAGCACTCTGTAAACTTTTAGTTCATGAATGTCTATTTAGAGTGAGAAACGATTAATTATAATAGACATACATAAAAATTTGAGAGGGTAATTTTTTTTCTCCAATTAGTATTTTTGGATTTTGGATGGCCATCTAAATCTAATGAAGACCATAAAAGAGATAACGATAGATAAATATCAACTCAAGATCCATACAAGTCTTTGGAGATGACAAAGTTGTTTTTGAAGCTTGAGTTTGATATTTGGATATTTCAATAAGTCTAGTTTGAGATTGAAATTTGCATGGTTATCTAGATCTCTCATCCCCTACAGATGTGGAAAGCTATAAATCTAAGAGTGACAAGTCTATAAAATGTGGACAATCATCCAAATCTCATATTCAAACATCAATTTGGTTTGAGAAAGAAATTTGGAGATATCTAAGTTTCTTCCCAAAGGGTTTTATATGTGTTCAAAATGTTTAAGATGTTAAAAACAATGTTCAAGGGTTAAGATGTGAGATAAGCCTTGAAAAAAAGAAAACTCATTCTAACTGGGAAAGGTATTCTTTGAAGGTTGGATTTGAGATTTTGACGATTCCTCAAATATGGTTATCATATTTGTTAGTGATATTAAGAATAATAAATTTGTGAGTGAGAAGTCTATCAAATTTGGACAACCATACAAATCTCAAATTCAAGCTTGTATATTGTGGTCACCCCTAATAATCAAATACCTGTATTTGTTAAAAGTCTCCTTCTTGAATTCTTCCCATATAATCGGTTTCTTTTTGAATTGTATGCCATAAGTTTTTCTAGAAAGGGGCATGGCTTTGGCATTGTCCCAAACTCCCCTACTAGCTTAATCACTACATTGTTTGACAATGGTCCACATTTGTAAGCATTAGGTGCCAAATCACATAATGTAACTGGGATTTCCTTGGTGTATGAAAGACCTAATGGATAATACTTCTCATATATATGCAACTAGTCCAGCTAACCCAATACAACTTCTATCATCAAAACTCTTATTGATTTTCTACTATATGTCATCATTAGGTGAGGATTTGATAACACTCTCATGAATAAATTCTTGACATGCCACATTTAAAAGATGATGTTTCTTGGGTGTTTCTTCCTTTGGACTGAACTCTCGATAGCAATTGGCTCTATAGCTTGAGCATCATTCAGAACATGTGGTTCAATGGGACTCAAGGTCAAAGTATCCCCTCCTTCTTGGACCATGCCATACTCTGAGGTGGCCACAATCTCCATTTTTGGCATTGATTGTTGCCTAGAAGGGGACCCTTCGTCAATTTGATCTTGACTACTTTCTTTGCAGAGCCTTTCATAGAGACAAATAAAGTTGTAATCTTGTAATAGTGATCAAGGATAACACCAATAGAGATGTCACTCCTATCATTTGGCTTGGATAACCACTCCTGCAAGACCATGTTATCCAATGGAATATTGTTCATACCATACCCATGATCTAAGAGCCACTTCTTAGTTTTTTGACAATGGATAGCTTGTGAATGGACTGCCACACAAGCTTCACCTCAAGAGCTCACATCTTCTTCAATAGATCTCACACCTTCTAGCATCTATGAAATCTTTCTTATCAGCCATGAATACAAACAAATGTAGATTTGGCAAATTTGTGTAATTAGCATTGTAGAAATCCAAATACCATTGCTTAAGTGCTTTTGATACACAATCTATGACTTCCTCAAGGACTGAGTTTTTTCTTGTTCTGCTTGTTGTGCTATCTGCCATGCAAAAATATTCAAAACAATTAGATTCACGATCTTGATCTATAAATCATAATCTTTGACCTACATTTTGTTTGAGACTTGGATGGTCGTTTAAATCATTAGCCAAGTATAGAGGTGTGTGCTTGTTTGCTTGTTCATATTTACAGTAGAGATTTAAGCAGTTGTCTAAATATTATGCAATGAGTTTGTGGCTAAGATAAGTCTTTGAGATTTGACTAGTCGTCCAAATCTCAAGCAAAAACATAATTTCTGTTTGGGACTAAGAGCTTGCAAGATAAAACACAACAAACTTATGGGAAAGATGGAATTTAAATATTGTGTTTGAAGTTTGGTGGACAGTTGTCCAACTCTGGTATAAGGTTGAGATTTAGAAAATGGTTCATATTTGATCACGACATACATTTTTTTATTCCTTAAAGATGTTAGTAATATTAAGTAGAGTTGGCACCATGGGTATAGTGAACCTATGGAAAATATGATGGTATTTGAAGCTTGGGTTTGAGCTTTGGATGATTGTTCAAATCTCGTTTGGGTTCCAATTTGGGATCAAGATAGCCGTTGAACGGGTTTAAGATTTGGATAGTTCTTCTCAAAATCTGGTCTAGGATTGAGGTTTAGACGATTGTTCAAATCTTGTCATCCCATACATACTCTCTATATTCCTTAGAAATTTTAGTAGCCTTAAGTAGAATTGGTAGCTTGGTTTAAGCAAACCTATAGAAAGATGATGGTCCTTGAAGCTTGGGTTTGATATTTGGATGGTTGTTCAAATCTAGTTTGGGGTTTGAAACTTGGATGTTTGCTCAAATAACTAGCCAAGTATGGATATGCACACTTGTTTCTTGTTCGCATTTAGGATTGAGATTTAAACATTTGTCCAAATATCGTGCATTGATTTTGTGGGTGAGATAAGTCTTTGAGATTTGGACAATCGTCCAATTCTCAAAAGTGTAGTTTGTGTTGGGGCTTAGAGCTTGCAAGATAGAACACGGTAGCCTAGATGCAACAAACATACAGGAACAATGGATTTTAAAGATTGCATTTGAAGTTTGGATGGTTACCCAAATTTTTTATGGGATTGATATTTAGACAATTGTTCAAATCTGATCATCGCATATGTTTTTGTATTTTTAGATATATTAGTAGTATTAGTAAAATTGGGAGTAGTGGATTATGAGAAATACGATGGTCCCTGAAGCTCGGCTCATGGCCCCAACAATTATGTTTATTAGCATAACTTATCCTCTAGTTAGCATACCATCTATGCTAGCATACACTATATGCTAATTAGCACACCATCAATAATAAGCATACCATTAACATACAGACAATTTTTCCTATTAACATTTTATATATGCTAATTAGTATACATTCTCTGTTAGTTAGCATACACACTATATTCACACTTCCTTGTTAGCATATTTTGTAGGCTAGTTAGCATTTTGATCATGGTGGTTAGCACACTTTGTATCCTAGTTAGCATAGTTAGCATAGACAATATGAATGTCTACAGGATATAGATGCCTACCATACATGGAATGCTACTTGTCACACTATACATACAAGAAATCATAATGGTATCGATGAAATTAACGGTGGCTGAATGGAGTACATAGGGGGAATGTGGGGTTTGAGATTTGGACGGTTGTCCAAATCCTGTATGATAGTCTTTGAAGCTTGGGTTTGAGGTTTGGATAGTTGTTTATGTTTGGTTTGGGTTTTGTTAAGGGTTGCGAATCAATAGAAAAATAATTCAATTGCTTGAGTGCATTGAGCTTATAGGAACAATGGTCTTTGAAAATGGGGTTTGAGGTTTGGACTACTGTCCAAATTCGTGATGAAGTTGAGAATTAGACAATTCTTTAAAACTCATAATCCACTATGCTTCAATATTGTTTACAGATTTTAGAAATGTTAATAGTCTTGAACATATGGAATTATAAGTCTTTGAGGTTTGGACTAGCGTCCAAATCTCTGATGAAGAATGGGTCCGGTGTGGGGTTAAAATAACTAATTCACTAGCCAAGTATGGAGATGCACGCTTGATCGCTTGTTTGCTTTTCTGGTTAATATTTAAATGTTTTTGGAAGTCTCATGGACTAGGTGAGATAAGTCTCTACGATTTGAACAATTGTCCAAATCTCAATCTACAACATATTTATTGCTTGGTGTTTGATAAATTTTTTAAAGAGAGAGAATTTGGTATTCTTGATGAAGCAAACATATGGCCTTGGTTTGTGATTGAAATAGGTCTTTGAAATTTGAACAACCATCCAAATCTCAATTGACAACATATTTCTTGCTTGGGGCTTGATAATTTTTTTAAAAAAGAGAGAATTTGGTATTGTTGATGCGGCAAACATATGGGAAAGATGATCTTTGTTAAGTTTGTATTTGATATGATTCTTCAAATTTGTCTATTGTGTGCCTTGAGCTTCCTTCGTCTTCTCCAAGCTGTGTGTGTTTCTCTGCAACCCTAATTCCAACAATTGGTATCAGAGCAGGTCACGTCCTCCCGGGCTTAGTCGCCAACTGCTCCAGCACACGCCTGCTCACTTTCTCCGATTTCAGTGAGCTTTGGCAAGCGTTCGCAGGTCGACAAATATTTTGGGTGAGCTCGAAGAGCTCGGTCTGCTCAGAATTTTGATTTGGGCTCATTTCGGCCTCCGTTTCCACTACGGGCAGTACTGCACAGGTTATTTCGTCATTTTGTGCAGATTTTCTGTCAGTGCCGTTTTCTGCATAACAGGTGCCTTATAGTCTTCTACGGTTTGTGCTATATAGCACAAGTTGTTCCCGCTCCATTTCTCCTATTTTCGGGCAGTTTTCACATCAGGTGCAACATTTACCATGGCTGACAACAACAACACAGATGTGTTCAAGATGTTTGCTGCTGAGGACAGGTTGGATGGGGACAACTACCCTATGTGGGCTTATATGATGCAACACGTTCTTGTGTCAAAAGGTGTCTGGAACATTGTGCAGGGCATTGATGTACGTCCTGGTTCTGAAGATGTAGGCGATATTGAGGATGTTGCAGGTCTTGCTGCAAGGATTGCAGCTGTTAGAGTTGTTTTGCCTACAGCAGAACAAGCTCGTTGGGATGTTAAGGATGCGCAGGCTCATGCATTGATTGCGTTGTCTGTGAAGCGCACCATTATTCCTCACATCCGTTCAGCAAAATCTGCAAAACAGGCTTGGGATATTCTAGCAGGTCTTTATGCAAGCCGCAATGAGGCTAAAATTGCTTTGCTGCGTAAAGAGCTAGAGTCGAAGATTATGCATGAGGAAGATGATATGGACACTTTCCTTGCTAGTGTCAAGGATATCAATGAGCAACTCATTTCTGCAGGTGAAGTCATTTCTGACAGTTCCCTTGTGTAGACTGTTCTTGATGCCTTACCAGATTCCTACCAGACTTTTGCTAGTACTTGGAGACTGATGACCCAAGGAAATCCTGAAGTTGTCAAGTTTGATGCATTATGCACATTGCTGTTGCAAGAGTCACTTTCTAGAAAAAACAGGACTAGGCAGCGTGCAGTTGAACAGGCTTTTATTGCTTCTCAAAGAAAGGGTGGTAACAGTAATGCAGCCACTTCTTATGGTTCTGCTGCGAGTGGCAAAAATTCTGTTCCTAATGCTTCTGCTGGCAGCACTTCGTCTGGCAATTCTGGTGATAAGGGCAAAAAGAAGATGCGTTGCCATTATTGTAAAGCCAATGATCACTTGATCAAGTCGTGTCCTAAGTTGAAGGCCAAAGAGGCTAAGAAGAAAGAGGGTGGTTCCACTGCAAATGCTGGTTGCACTACAAATGCAGCCATTGTTGAGTCTTCTGTGAAAGGAGATTGTGATGCTGATGTTGATGCAGAATGGGCTTTTAGCGCAGAGTGCACTTACAATCCTGCTGTCCATGATGCATGCTTGTCAGTTGCTGCAGATTCACATGTGTGGTATTTCAACAGTGGTGCTACAAAGCACATTACCTCACATCGTGAATTGTTTACCTCTCTCGAGTCTGTCCCTCATGGGAATTCAGTCACTTGTGCCAACAACGCCTCTTATCCAGTTCAGGGAGTTGGAAAGATTGTGCTCACTGCTGCTAATGGCAGTTCCTTCACACTTGTTGATGCACTTTATGTACCTGGGATCAAGAAGAATCTATTGTCTGTATCCGCACTTGCTAGACTTGGACTTGTAGTCAAATTTGTGGATGACAGATGTACAGTTCATGATCTCAGTTTTGGTGATGAAATTGTTGCATCTGGGCTTTTGTGCCGTGGGCTGTATAAGCTCACTTTGTATGACAAGTGTGGACAAAATTTTGCAAATGCTGTTGCAGATTCAAGGGCTATTTCAGATGCAAAACTTTGGCATGCACGTTTTGGTCATCTGAATTTTGCCAGTTTGCTGCGTTTGCAGAAATCTGATATGGTTGCTTCTTTGCCGCCTCTTGAAGCACCTATCAAACATGTTTGTGAAGGCTGTATTCTGGGTAAAATGCAGCGTTCTAAGTTTCCAAAGGATGGTTCAGTTAGGGCCACATGCAGGTTGCAGCTTGTGCATAGTGATGTTTGTGGGCCCATGCAAACTCCGTCCTTGGGCAATTACCTGTACTCCGTGACTTTCATTGATGATTACTCCAGGCATGCATGGGTATTTCCGCTTAAAGCAAAGTCCAAAGTTTTTATGTGCTTCAAACAATTTTTGGCTATGGCTGAAAATGTCTCAAAATGTACTATGGGCACCCTCCGTTCCAATCGAGGGGGGGAGTATATGTCTCATGAATTTAATGCATTTCTGGCTAGTCGTGGGATAAAACACCAATGTACAGTGCCTTATACACCTCAGCAAAATGGTGTTGCTGAGAGGAAAAACAGGTCACTAACGGAAATGGCACGATGTATGGTCAAAAGTCAAGCTTTGCCGCATTCTTTTTGGCTTGAGGCCATCATGTGTGCCACTTATGTACTTAACAGGTGTCCTACGAAAGCTTTGCAGTCTATTACTCCATATGAAGCATGGCATGATAGAAAACCTTCTATTGAGCACATGCGTGTTTTTGGCTGTTTGGCATATGCTTTGGTGCCACAAGTGCAGCGCAGAAAATTGGATGATAAGGCTGTCAAATGTATTTTTGTTGGTTATAGTGCTGAAAGCAAAGGTTACAGGTTGTATCATCCGCAAACAAAACGTATTTTGGTTTCACGGGATGTAGTGTTTGTGGAAGATTCTGTTCAACCCTTGTTGTCATGTACTAGAGACAGTAATGTAAGCTCACAGGACATTTATGACACTTTGTTGCCTCTTTTCAGTGGTGGAAATACGAATGTAAGTTCCAATGAGGCAAATGTACAGCCTATGGGGGTTTCTGAAAATGTTTTAGAACAGCCTATTACTGATGCAGATGTACATGATGTACTTGATGAGGAAAGGGCTGAAAATGAGCAGGCTAGAGGTATGCCAAAATGGCTGGTGCACACTTTGCGTGACAGTAAATTGGATGCACCTTTATCTAGTCGTACTCGTTCAGGCTCTCGCCATGCATCTTATGCATCAGATTGTTATGCTTTGGCTGTGTCTAGTTTACATGATGTTGAGGAGCCTCTGTCTTTTGATGAAGCACAGAATTCAGAAAATTGGATTGCTGCCATGAAATCAGAATATGATGCACTTATAGAGAATGACACATGGACATTATGTGATTTGCCTCCTGGCAAAAAGGCCATTGGTACCAAGTGGGTTTACAAGTTGAAACGCAAATCGGATGGTGAGATCGATCGCCATAAGGCTCGACTTGTTGCCAAAGGTTATGCACAACAAAAATGCATAGACTATGAAGAGACTTTTGCTCCCACTTGTCGTATGACTACTGTGCGTTTTCTATGCGCATTGGCAGCTCATTTTGGTTGGGATGTACATCAATCAGACATTGTTACTACTTTCTTGAATGGTGACATATTTGAGGAAGTTTATGTAACGCAGCCTCGCGGTTTTGTCATAAAAGGACAAGAGGACAAAGTGTGCAAATGTAACAAGGCTTTGTATGGGTTGAAGCAATCTCCTCGTGCTTGGTATGAGAAAGCTGACACTCATTTGGTCAAACCAGGCTTTTGTAACAGTCCAACAGAAAGCACATTGTATGTAAAGCGTGAGGGTGATGTACTTCTCATTGTGGTTCTTTATGTTGATGATTTGCTGATCACTGGACCAAATGAGAGACATATTGCTGAATTTAAGGCTGATTTGAATGCTACTTTCAAGATGAAAGATTTGGGGCTGTTGCATCATTATTTGGGTATACAGTTTAAGCAGTGTGATGGTGGTATTGCCTTGTGTCAGAAAAGTTACATAGAGACATTGCTATGTATGTTTGGACTTGAGGATTGCAAACCTATTGCCACTCCCATGGAAACAGGTTTGAAGTTGAGTCTACATGATGGTGGTGATCCAGCTAATGTCACTCTTTACCAAACTGCTGTTGGCTGCCTCATTTATGTATGCAACACGAGGCCAGATATTCAGTTTGCAGTCTCACAGGTCAGCAAGTTTATGCATAGCCCAGGGTCTAAGCATTGGCAGGATGTCAAGAGGATTTTCTGCTACCTTAGTGGCACTTTACATCTTGGCTTGTTTTATCCCAAGGGGGGATCATTGCCGCCAGACTTACATGCTTTTTCGGACTCAGATTGGGCTGGTTGTTTTGACATGCTTGTGTCCACAAGTGGTTTTTGTTTCATGCTTGGCAGTTCATGTATATCATGGTTGAGCAAGAAGCAACCTACTGTGGCCACTTCGAGTTGTGAGGCTGAGTACAGGGCAGTCTTCACAGCTACGATTGAGTGTGTATGGCTCAGACGCCTTATGGCTGATTTGGGTGTTGGACAGGACACTGCCAACACTATCTACACTGACAGTCAGAGCGCATTGGCAGTTGCGAGGAACCCAGTTTTTCATGCTCGCACAAAGCACATTGAGGTGCATCACCACTATGTCAGGGAGAGGCTCTCAACAGGAGAGATCAGCTTGGCTTATGTGCCAACACAAGACAACCTTGCAGATCTTTTCACAAAGGCATTGTCTCGTGAGAAGCTTGAAGCTTTCCGCAAAGCTTTGGGCTTACTCCCCTTTGTGGACTGATCCTGTCCTCAGGGCATGGCACTTCCCTTTACTCATGTGCTAGCTCTCGTTCACCGCATCACTCCAGGGGGGATTTGTTACCATATACATGTGGTAGTGATGAGTGTGAACGCACTAGGACCGCCGGGGCATTTTTTCCCTCTTTAGGAGGTTTTTTCTCCCGTGCATTGTATATACGCCCATCACTCTAGGGCTATCTATCTTTCCATAGCACACTAAGTAACACACTCTCTATTGTGTGCCTTGAGCTTCCTTTGTCTTCTCCAAGCTGTGTGTGTTTCTCTGCAACCCTAATTCCAACAATAATTGTTGTTTGTGGATGCGTTGGCTTTATCATCTTCAAATTCTTCATCCTTCATCTCATCATCTTCATCATCATGACAATCATCCTGCTAAGACTTGTGGCCGTCGAACTTGATTCATTGACCTCCCTATCGTTTGTCCCCCCCCTCATCCGAAGTAGGAGGTGGAAGAGGGTCGAAAATGGTCTCCACTTCATTAGTGGAAAAAATAGATCTCTCTTGAAATGTTATGAAAATTACGAACCAAATTTTTTTTTGGTGGATTGCTGGGATATAGATGACCTATAGAAGAGAAGCTCAAAGTGAGTAACATTGGTATAATTAATGCTACAAGCAAATAAGAATAAAAAAGGTAGTCACTCACATGCTCACAATTGTGTGGCAAAACTAAATTGTCATACCTCCTTGTGTGATGCACACTAGAGTCCACCATGTAGAGGCAATTCTCATGCTGTCTAGACACATTTGCAAACCACTTGCACTCAAAAATGAAGGTATGAAAGGTTCTAAAATTAACCTTTAGTATCCTTTCGATAGTTCCACAGTACCTGGGTTCATCACCATCTGTGTCAAAGTTTCCCATGATGCCACAGTCCATGGTGGTACTACGCTCGTCAATGTGGCACGTACGAAAGTAACAACCTTTTGACCAAATAGAGTTAAAGGAAAGGCACTACAAAATATAAAAATATCTTTTATCAATTACAAAGATAAAATCAAGAAAAAACTATACAATATGGTTTATGTATATGAGTACTCTACTTTTGGTACGCAGCCTCGTGCATACTGAATCCACTCCGCACTAATGAGATTTGGGAAACATGCAAGGTATCTAGGCACTGGGGGTGAACCTCCTTCCTCCATGTACTTGTTTCCATACTTCTCTCTCTTGCAAATGCCTTGCCTTTGCCATTGTCCACAAGTCCAACAACTTGGTCATAACCTTTGCATTGAGAATACAAAAGTTATTGACCTCTTGGGATAGATTCATATCCATGTTAAATGATTTTCCCTTTCCACTTGGCAAGTGTGAAGTCAGAAGTCATCCTTGCATCTTCCTTGTCTGACCAAATGCGAGGCATTGAGGATCAACTTGTGCCAAATACTCTGAGATGTAAACAAATGCCTCTTGCATGATCCACCCTTCGGCCATACATGCCTCTGGTTGAGACCGTAGCTGCAATTTTTTTTTAAAAGTCTTTAAAAACCTCTTTAAAAAGAACATCCATCGTGCGTGCTACTTGACATATAGCGATTTCCTCCACCACGTGAACCAAGAGGAGGGTTTGACTAAGAAGGACTGATCGAGGAAATGCATACACAATGGAATACACAATTTCTGTTGCAAGTGTTTGAGTAGCGGGATAGATGCAAGTGTTTAAGCAGCGGGGATAACATATATTTCAATTTCCTTGGAGCTCACAAATCTGCAAGAAAACACACAAGGCAAGGATACACTAAGTGCTAGTT